>NW_027223753.1:95150698-96400698 GCF_028538775.1 Myotis yumanensis | reverse complement strand
GGTGAGTGGTTAGGGGCAATCAGGCAGGCAGGTAGAATAGTTAGGGGCAGTCAGGCAGACAGGCAGGAGAGTGGTTAGGAGCCAGCGGTCCCAGATTGTGAGAGGGATGTCCGACTGCCTAAACTGGCAGGGATGGGGCCTAAACCAACAGTTGGACATTCCCTGAGGGGGCCCAGATTGGAGAGGGTGCAGAATGAGCTGAGGGACCACTACTCCCCCCCCCATGCATGAATTTTGTGCACTGTGCCTCTAGTCCTATATAATAAAAGAGTAATATGCAAATAGACCCAATGGCAGAACAACCAATCAAAGCATAATATGCTAATGATATGCGAAGGCTGCTCAATCACTCGCTATGACATGAACTGACCACCAGGGGGCAGACAGTCAACTGGTCAACCAGTTGCTATGATGTGCACTGATCACCAGAGGGCAGAAGCTCTGACCAGTAGGTTAGCTTGCTGCTGGGGTCCGGCCGATTGGGACTGAGCAAGACAGGCAGGACATGCCCTGAAGCCCTCCCACAGTCCCTCCCCGGACCGATCGTGCACTGGTGGGGTCCCTCAGTCTGGCCTGTGTCCTCTTGCAATCCAGGCCACACCGGGGGATGCCGGAGAGCCAGTTTCAGCCCTATCCTGCAGGCCACTCTCCTTGGGAGGGTGCCAGATGCAGGGCTCATGGATGGCAAGTGCTGCTGTGCCAGCATGAGTCTCTCCTGATCAGGATTGATTTGGCGAGAGCCTGCAGCAGGCACAGTGGGGCCAGGATGAGTGGGAACGGCAGTTAGGAGCTACAGGTGGTGTTGGACTGTGGGTTTTGGCCTAATCCTTGCAGGCCACCCAGAAGGACTCCCCCCCCATGCGTAAATTTGTGCACCGGGCCTCTAGTTTTATTAATAATATTTATTTTAAAAAGTACAGTAACCCAATTTGCACCCTTTAATTCAAAAGCTTTGTTACTTATACATAACTGACTTAAAAATGTATTGAATTATAAATTAATTTTTAAAATTAATTTTAAAATATTTGTTTAAAAAGTATAGTAACCCATTTACACCCTTTAACTCAAAAGATTTATTTATTTACAAATAAACTGATTTTTAAAAAACTTTTTGGCTTAGGCAGTACATGGATATGTTTTAAAATCTCTATAAAATAGAATAAAGTACTCTTGGTAAACTTATCCAGGACATAGAAATAACATAAAAGTCTAATAAAACACACTCATTCATTTGCTCTAAATGAATTTTTGATGTTAGTTCTTCTTTTTTAAAACCAGGAGAGAAATTCAGAGTAATTAATGTTAAATCAATTATTTACTTCTGAACATTTCTAAAGCTTTCTGCATAATTGGAGAAAATTTTAAAAATGGCTAAAGGCCTGAGACTTTTACGCATAGATTTTGAAGCACTGTTGCTACAATTATGGAATTTGAATGTTTATGAAGCTGGAGCACTAAGCTGTTATGAAGACCACAGAAAGTTGTTTATGAATTTTATTTTCTATCATTGTTCCTCTATTTTAATTTACAAACAAAGGAAAGAAGGATAGACAAAGTAGTAAGTAAACATTAAAGATTTAATTTTAAAGCCATTTAAAATTGTGAAATACTAAAAAAAGCGATATCTATGTTAATAAGTGTATTAAAATCATTTTTACAGTTCCATGTCATAGAATTTAATTGTTATTCATGTTTTGAATTTTTATATATTTTTCCCACTTCATTAGTAGTTTCACACATTGTTTTAATAAAGTCTTTATCTCTTGTGCATTTTATTCTTTTGAACATTAATGAAAGTGCTTTCAGATTTTATGTTTTTGTTAAAATTAAAATGATATTATTTAGGATTAAGCATTTTTCTTGAGAAAAATGAAAAGATTTAAGAAGGCAACAATTTTGAACAGGGTTTTGATAACAGCTTTTGGTCTAACCCAAAACTGTATAACTTCTTTAATAGGATACTTACATTCAGCAACCAAATTTAAATCACATTTTATGCTAATTTAAAGTCATGAGCTCTGGTCATTATTTTCCGATTTGAGATAGGAAAAGAGTTCTAAGGGGTTGATTTTGAAATACATTATTATATTCAGCCAGCAGGGGTCACAAAATAATATGTAATAGCTTTGGAACAGTTCACTTTTCTGGGAGAGTGCCAGTATGGCAAAACGTTTATCATGTTCCCGATGATAAAAGTAAAACCACATTTCAGAAATAGGGGAAATAAAGTTTGAACTCACTTTGCAAAGTTACCAAGATTACTTAAAAAGGGAAGAGAGCAAAGATTTAAAGAAATGTTTCTGAATACAGATTTGCTTTTAGGTCTTTACAAAAATGGCTTTAACTAGTTATAAAGGACCATGTATTGCTTGGTTCTAGTTCTATTTTATGTGAACTGTCCTAAGTAGGCAAACCTATAGACAGAAGGTAGATGGTTGCCCAGGGCTGGGACTGTGGTGGGATGGAGGTTTGAATATGATGACTAAGGGGAGTAGAAGTTCTTTGAGGTAAGAAAATTCTAAAATTGTGGTGATGAATTTACAACTCGGTGAATATACTCAAAATCATTGAATTATTCACTTTCAATGATTGAATTATATGGTACAAAATTATATCTCAATAAAACTGTTGGCTTTTAACATATGGTACTTTAGAAATCTTATTGTGTAAATCTCCAAATTTATTTTCTAAGAGGTATTAGTGGCCAAAACCGGTTTGGCTCAGTGGATAGAGTGTCGGCCTGCGGACTGAAAGGTCCCAGGTTTGATTCCGGTCAAGGGCATGTACTTTGGTTGCGGGCACATCCCCAGTAGGAGATGTGCAGGAGGCGACTGGTCGATGTTTCTCTCTCATCGATGTTTCTAACTCTCTATCTCTCTCTCCCTTCCTCTCTGTAAAAAATCAATAAAATATATTTTTTTTAAAAAAGAGGTATTAGTGGATTTTGGAAAATCAACTATAATATGCCTTAACAATTTAAATTTTTTTAACTTTATTTTTATTGTTGATACTATTACAGATGTTCCCATCGCCTCGTCCCCTTTGCCCACCTTCACTTCTGTCAGGGATTTCATTTCAAACAAATATAGATTGATTTATGTTATTTCAAGTGAACCCAAAAGTCCTGGGAGAGAACAAGTTTGCAGGGGAGAGGAGTGCACAGGTCCAGTTTCTGAACCTGACTTTACCGCGAACCCACTGGGTGTCATTGGGGAATTAGCTTATCTTTCTGGAATCACTTTTCCTATTTGTAAAATGATTGCCTGAGCTTTCTCCCTCAGGTGCCATATTAGCTCTACAAATTACAGGGAATCTTCTCAAGCCATGGCTTATTTGTGATTTAATGAAAACTTAGAAGCTTGTCTGTTCATTTCCAATAACCTCTGTATAATACCTACACAGTATTAGTGAGGATGGAGAAATGATTGTGCTAACGTTTGCTAAGCCTGCTTTCGAAGCAGATGTTTGAACCGTTTGCCAAATTACATGGATTTGGATGTCTGAATAGAACATTACTTATATTTTAAAGTTTTAATAAAATTAGTTTTTTATTAAAAATACTTAATTAAAATTATAAGAATTTCCCAAATTGGAATTTTATGTGTAATAAATGATTTAGCCGGCAGTCAGATCCATATATATGTTTAATACATATGTAGTCTAACTTGACTTCCTAACTCAGCATATTGAAATTTGGAAAAGTGATATATATATTTTAGACATTGGAACATTTTCAGAGAAATGTGTTTTGAATCATAAAAAAATTATATATTGATTAACTTTGCACTCTTCACTTCATCATGAAGATCTTTTGTGGTCCACTCTTGAATTCTCTCATTTCACTGTATCTTTATACAAACAGTAATTGTAAAATATGAGCTTGTTTTCTGTTGCTCTTCAGAATTCTTTAAAGACATTGAAACAAACAGTAATCTCTCTGGGTTTCCCAAATATTGTAAATCTCTAGTAATGTCTAGCTCTCACCGAGTGCTCCAGAAACTGGGTGAAGTTTGCCTTGACCTTTTTTTATGTTGCTTGTTTTAATTCAGCTCCCCAAATCCTTTCTTTTCACTGTCTTATTTCCTACCACCAGTATCCAAATATGTACGAAGAAGGTTGAAAACCTCTTAAGTGTCAAACTAGAAAAGTTGCAAAAGCCTGAGGAAACAGCCTTCCTTGATCATTGTTCACACCTGTGTTGGTTTGCTTGCCTTTAGTTCAGCCCTGACGGTGATGGTCATTCTGCCCATCTCTGTGGAGGTTTATTTCTTTGGTGTTAAACATTTCAACTCTTTGAATGTGTAGAGCATCTCACATTTTTAGGGAGAACCTTAGAACTGACAAAATACAGTATTTTGAGGCCATTTGGCCAACCTCTCACCTAATAAGATGACTGCTTTCATCAAACTCATTCTGCATTGAAGATATTTTTTTCTGGAACAAGTAGCCACAACACTGCTTTAGAATATTGAACTGCTTTCATGTTTTTATAGGGTGGCCTCTCTTTTAACACAGATGTGCCTCTTTAGTTGTTCAAGGCTGCCCATCCAGTGCTTAGCCTTCTAACTCTCTTAGTAAAGTAGCTTACCGTCTCAGAGCCAGACCATATCACCTTAGACTGGAGGAGAAGTTTATCACCACAGACCTTTGTTCCCTGGCCAGGTATAAAACTGCATGTCTGTGAGCAGAGGTCTTTTATTTACTTATATAACTTAAATTGTAATATCATATATAACTACTTATAAAGTTAATCCTACTAGCATATTAAATATATCTCCTAACTGTAGGATCATAAGTACAAATGCATTCTGTACTTGCTGCATGCAACTCTAGTATACTTTTATCAGGCATAGCTGCTTCTTTCATAACCCTAAAGCATTTATTAAGCAGTTAAAATCTCTATGATGTTTACACTTAAAAACAAACAAAGAATATTGCTTAGATTTGAGTTTTATCCTCTGGTTGCTTATAATTTATATAGTAAAATGACGTGAAATTATGTTAAAATGATGTGTAGATTGCAAAATGAAATTTTGTATGATTAGTTAGATGTTTATGTAAAAATCTTAGCTCTCTCTCTCTCTCAATATATATTAGAAGCCCAGTGCACAAAAATTCATGCACTTGGGGGGGGGGGGGGGGTTGTCCCTCAGCCTGGCCTGCGCCCTCTGCAGTCTGGGATCCCTCGAGAGATGTCCACCTGCTGGCTTAGGCCCACTTCCCAGGGGAACGGGCCTAAGCTGGCAGTCAGACATCCCTCTGGCAGCCCAGGAGCCCTCAGGGGATGTCCGACTGATGGCTTAGGACATCAGGTAGTGGACCTAAGCTGTCAGTTAGACATCCTTAGCGCTAAGGAGGTGGGAGAGGCTTCTGCCACCGCTGTTGTGCTCGCAGCCAGTCAGTCCGGTTTGTGGCTCCTGTGGGAGTGCACTGACCACAAGGGGGCAGCACCTGTGTTGAGTGTCTTCCCCCTGGTGGTCAGTGTGCATCATAGCAACCAGTCCTGGTAGTTCCACCTTTAGGGTCAATTTGCATTTTACCCTTTTATTATATAGGAGGATATATATATATATATATATATATATATATAATAAGTATATATTGTGATTGGTGTCCCACTTGTTATAGGCCTCTTTTTAGACAGATCATGATAAGTATGTGTATGTACTGACTCCTGAATACACACATATTTGTAATTATTTCTTTTTCTTATTGTTTAAAGTATTAAATATATATATATATATCTTTAGTGATTGCATCCTTTCCCCCTCCTACTCTGCCTTTCAGTTTTTAAAAGTGAATGGAATCTGGAAGGAGAGACCAAGATGGCGGCGTAGGTAAACACCGGAGACCGCTGCCGCAAACAACCATTTCAAAAATACAACTAAAAGACTGAACGGACATCACCCAGAACCACAGGAAGGCTGGCTGAAGAGAGACTCTACAACTAGAAGGAAAGAGAACAGCAAATCGAGGCTCAGAGGCGGCGCAGTGTGGAAAATACAAAGGTACCGAGGTGCGCGCGCAAAGCGGGCTGGTGGCTGAGGGCGCGGTTGTCGTTTTCTGTCGGGAGTGAGTCTCAGACTCTGGGCTCCAGATCCGGGCGAGTCTCTAGGGACCCAGACTCAAACGGGAGAAGCGGGATTATCCGGCATCAGTTGGAACCTGAGGGCAGCTTTCTCTCCGAGGTTTGCAGCGGCTGCCGGGGTTCTGAGAAGCAGAGCCTCTGGGAACGGGACTGAGCGTGGCCATAACTGCTCCCTCCGCCCGCCCTGTTGATCCCGCCCCGCCCAAAGCCTGCGCACAGCCATTTGCCGATCGCCTCAGGCAAAGGCTGGATTAGCGCCTCCCCAGAAGGCAGACGTTTTCCTTACAGCTGATTCCTATAGCCAGTCGGCCTGGGGGTCAAATCCCTCTAGTGTTAACTACAACAATTAAGGCTTGGCTAGAACAAGACTGCGCACAGAGACCACAAGGGGGTGCACCAAGAAAGCATAAAAGATGCGGAGACAAAAAAACATGACAGAAATGGAGGATATGGAGCTAAGAATCGCAATTTTGAGGGCTTGCCATAAATTTGTGCAGAGCCTCACGAAAACTAATGAGACCCTCGATGCTACGATAAAGAAATTAGAAAGTAAGCATACACGGACTGAAATAAAGAATATTATACCCAATAGCAGACCAGAGGAGTACAATAATCAAACAAAAGATTCGACAAAAAACACCCAATTGGAAAAGCAAAATGAAAAAAGAATCCGAAAGTGTGAAGATAGTGTAAGGAGCCTCTGGGACAGCTTTAAGCGGTCTAATATCAGAGTCATTGGAGTGCCAGAAGATGAGAGACAGCAAGATATTGAAAACCTATTTCAAGAAATAATGGCAGAAAACTTCCCCCACCTGGTGAAAGAAATGGACTTACAGGTCCAAGAAGCGCAGAGAACCCCAAACAAAAGGAATCCAAAGAGGACCACACCAAGACACATCATCATTAAAATGCCAAGAGCAAAAGACAAAGAGAAAATCTTAAAAGCAGCAAGAGAAAGAGGCTCAATTACCTACAAGGGAATACCCATACGACTGTCAGCTGATTTCTCAACAGAAACTTTGCAGGCCAGAAGGGAGTGGCAAGAAATATTCAAAGTGATGAATACCAAGAACCTACAACCAAGATTACTTTATCCAGCAAAGCTATCATTCAGAATTGAAGGTCAGATAAAGAGCTTCACAGATAAGGAAAAGCTAAAGGAGTTCATCACCGCCAAACCAGTATTATATGAAATGCTGAAAGGTATCCTTTAAGAAGAGGAAGAAGAAGAAAAAGGTAAAGATACAAATTATGAACAACAAACATGCATCTATCAACAAATGAATCTAAGAATCAAGTGAATAAATAACCTGATGTACAGAATGAACTGGTGATTATAATAGAATCAGGGACATAGAAAGGGAATAGACTGACTATTCTTGGGGGAAAAAGGGGTGTGGGAGATGCGGGAAGTGACTGGACAAAAATCATGCACCTATGGATGAACACAGTGGGTGGGGAGTGAGGGTGGAGGGTGGGGTGGGAGCTGGAAGGAGGGGAGTTATGGGGGGAAAAAAGAGGAACAAATGTAATAATCTGAACAATAAAGATTTAATTAAAAAAAAAAAAGTGAATGGAATCTAAATCACAAAATGAATGAGTTAATGAGTCAACAAATGAATGAAAGGCACATTGTACACATGCATACAGATGGGCAGATATACATAAACACTTCACTTTTCTTAATGCCCAGGCATTGAGTTACTGGGGCACATTTTCTGACCCTAAAGGATACAAAGAAGTTCAACACATGGAACCTAATGTTTAAAAGTGACTTAGGGTAAAAAGAGGATTAAGACATTAATCTCAGCATTTTGACATTTAACTTTATCCATTTAAATTTCAATGTGAGCATCTGGATGTTGGAGTTTAAATTTTTTTTTTTGTAATCTGGCCTATTTATTTATTTATTTGTTTGTTTTTATTGCTTAAAATATTACAAAGAGTAGTACATATGTCTCCTTTTTTCCCCCCTTGACCTTCCTCTGGCCTCCCCTACCCCCCAGTGTCTTGTGTCCTTTGGTTATGCTTATATGCATGCATACAAGTCCTTTGGTTGATCTCTTATCCCCCACCCCCCAAACCCTCCCAGGCCTTCCTGCTGTAGTTTGACAGTCTGTTCAATGCTGCTCTGCCTTTGTATCTATTTTCATTCATCAGTTTATAATGGTATTTATTATCCATAAATGAGTGAGATCATGTGGTGTTTTTCTTTCATTGACTGGCTTATTTCACTTAGCAAAATGCTCTCCAGTTCCATCCATGCTGTTACAAATGGTAAGAATTCCTTCTTTTTTACAGCAGCATAGTATTCCATCGTGTAGATATACCACAGTTTTCTAATCCATTCATCTGCTGATGGGCACTTAGGCTGTTTCCAAATCTTCGCTATGGTAAATTGTGCTGCTATGAACATAGGGATGCATATATCCTTTATGATTGGTGTTTCTGGTTTCTTGGGATATATTCCTAGAAGTGGGATGACAGGGTCAAATGGGAGTTCCATTTCCAGCTTTTTGAGGAAACTCCATACTGTCTTCCATAGTGGCTGCACCAGTCTGCATTCCCACCAGCAGTGCACGAGTGTTCCCGTTTCTCCACATCCTCTCCAGCACTTGTCGTTTGTTGATTTGTTGATGATAGCCATTCTGACAGGTGTGAGATGATATGTAATTGTTGTTTTGATTTGCATCTCTTAGATGATTAGTGACTTTGAGCATATTTTCATATGTCTCTTTGCTTTCTGAATGTCCTCTTTTGAAAGGTGTCTATTTAGATCCTTTGCCCATTTTTTGATTGGATTGTTTATCTTCCTTTTGTTAAGTTGTATGAGTTCCCTATAAATGTTGGAGATTAAACCCTTATAAGTGATAACATTGGCAAATATGTTCTCCCATGCAGTGGGCTTTCTTGTTGTTTTGTTGATGGTTTCTTTTGCTGTGCAGAAGCTTTTTATTTTGATGTAGTCCCATTTGTTTATTTTTTCTTTAGTTTCCAATGCCCTAGGAGCTGTATTGGTGAAGAAATTGCTTCGACATATGACTGAGATTTTGTTGCCTTTGAATTCCTCTAGTATTTTTATGGTTTCCTGTCTTACACTTAAGTCCTTTATCCATTTTGAGTGTATTTTTATGTATGGTGTAAGTTGGTGGTCTAGTTTCATTTTTTTTGCATGTATCTGTCAAGTTTTCCCAACACCATTTATTGAAGAGACTGTCTTGACTCAATTGTATGCTCTTGCCTCCCTTGTCAAATATTGAGTGTATTGGTTCGGGTCGATTTTTGGGTTCTTTATTTTTTTTATTTTTTATTTATTTATTTTTTTTACTTTAACTGAGTTTATTGTCTTTTTGCATCTATGATAACATATCATTGAAATGTCAGGGTAACTTGTTAGCTTCCCTTTTTTCCAGACCCCTCAGGGCAAAACCAAAAACTCTGGGCACCAGGACAGATACCATAAATTCTTTCATTGTTATTGTTATCATGTTAAGTGTTGACTGTTAACTATCCTATACCCACCTTAGTAAAAGAAGTATGTGTCTATCATTTTACTCTTTGTCCAATCCCAGAGGTTTCCCTGCTTTGCTTTCTCCTACTTCTCTAATCTATCGCCTATGGATTTCATGTAACCCACCCACGTCTCCTCCTTTGATTGTAATGTATAAAAATAGGTGAAAAGCTGCCATTCTCCGGAGCATTATCCCAATAAGTTGAGATTCTGCTTCCTGGCAATTGCCCACAGTTTGGCTCAAATTAACACAAAAATTCTTTACAGGTTTGAATGCTTTCTGTTAACACCATCATGTTATCTTTGCAATAGTCTAGAGAAGAGACAATAAAGACTTGCATGAAAGCAACAAAAGTAGAAATGGAAAGAGAATGAAAGAAGAATCATTTAGTAGTATAACTTGAGAAGAATTAATAACCAATGTTGTGTAGGTCATAAAAAAGGGAGAAAGATTAATAATAATGGCTGAATTAGTAGTTGTGATGATAGAACTCATTTTAAAAAGACCTCAAATTTTAGAATTAAACAGATTCCAGAGGAAATAATGAATTCAATTTTGGAAATTTTATGATTTGAGATTCATAATTTAGAAGTAAAGTAAGTCATCAGAATTGGACTTAGGAGTCATTAGCATTTGCATAGTAACCAAATCACTGGAACAGATGATATTATCAAGGAGGCAAATAGAAAACAATAAAATAAAGAAACAAAGTCAAACATTAGGAAACACCAAAGACATATAAAGGGAGAAGTGTAATGGTTAGAAGATAGGTAGAACCAGAGAGAGAAGAATCAGTCACCAAAAAAAAAGTGTTCTAAAATGCAAAAGAGCCCAAAACTTCACAAAAACTAAACAAGATAAGAATTGAAAGTATCCAAGGTTTCAGCAAGCAAGAGATCATAGATTATTGATATAGTGGCATTGTTGAGGGTAGAAACCAGGTAAACTCATGAGAGAAACTTATTTTTGTGGTCCAGCCCCAGCAGGTCCAGGGGTTCCCAAAGGTGTGGACAGAATTGGCGAAGAAGGAATGACATGGAGGCAGCGTTCAGTTGATCAGCATGGCGAGGTTCTTCGATTTTTGGGTTCTTTATTCTATTCCATTGATCTATATGTCTGTTTTTGTGCCAGTACCAGGCAGTTTTGAGAACAGTGGCTTTGTAATACAGCTTGATATCTGGTATTGAGATCCCACCTACTTTGTTCTTCTTTCTCAGGATCGCTGCAGCTATTCGGGGTCTTTTTTTATTCCAGATGAAATTTTGGAGAGTTCCTTCTAGGTCTGTGAAATATGCCGTTGGTATTTTAATGGGAAGTGCGTTGAATTTATAGATTGCTTTGGGTAGTATGGATATTTTAATGATGTTGATTCTACCAATCCATGAACATGGTATGTTCTTCCATCTGTTTAAGTTTTCCTCTATCTTTTTTTCAACGTACTGTAGTTTTCTGAGTAGAGGTCTTTTACCTCTTTCGTTAACTTTATTCCTAGGTATCTTAATATTTTTGCTGTGATGGTAAACGGGATTGCTTTTTTAGTCTCTCTTTCAGTAAGTTCACTATTGGTGTATAGAAATGCCATAGATTTCTTGGCGTTAATTTTGTATCCTGCTACATTGCCGAATTCTTTTGTTAAGTCTAATAGTTTTTTTTATGGATTCTTCAGGGTTTTTTATGTATAATATCATGTCATCTGCAAATAAGGACAGTTTTACTTCTTCTTTTCCAATTTGGATGCCTTTTATTTCTTCTTCTTGTCTAATTGCAATGGTTAATACTTCCAGTACTATGTCAAACAGGAGTGGTGAAAGTGGGCATCCCTGTCTTGTTCCTGTTCTTAGGGGAAATGGTGTTAGTTTTTGTCCATTGAGTATGATGCTGTCTGTGGGTTTGTCATATATGGCTTTTATTATGTTGAGGTATGATCCTTCTATTCCCACCTTGCTGAGAGTTTTTATCAAAAATGGGTGTTGAATTTTGTCAAATGCTTTTTCTGCATCAATTGATATGACCATGTGGTTTTTTTCTTTCAATTTATTTATGTGGTGTATCACATTTATTGATTTGCATCCCTGGGATAAATCCTACTTGGTCATGGTGTATGATCTTTCTGATGTACTGCTGGATCCTATTTGCTAAGATTTTGTTGAGGATTTTGGCATCTATGCTCATGAGGGATATTGGCCTGTAATTCTCTTTCATTGTGTTGTTTTTATCTGGTTTTGGTATTAGGGTGATGCTGGCTTCATAGAATGAGCTTGGAAGTGTTCCTTCTTCTTGAATTTTTTGTAGTAGTCTGAGGAGGATAGGTTTTAGTTCTTCCTTGAATGTTTGGTAAAACTCCCCTGCTTTTCTTGTTGCTCTCTTTCTAACTCTTTGAGTTGTAGGGTTAGGTAATTTATTATCATTGTTTCTTGTTTTTTGCAGTAGGCTTGTAGAGCTATGAACTTCCCTCTCAAGATTGCTTTCACTGCATCCCATAGGTTTTGGATTGTTGTGTTTTCATTGTAGTTTGTTGCCATGATGTCTTTTATTTCATTTTTGATCTCTCTGGTAACCCAGTCATTGTTTAATAGCATGCTATTTTGTCTCCATGTGTTTGATTTTTTTGGATTGTTTTTATTGTAGTTGATTTCCAGTTTTATGCCATTGTGATCTGAGAAGATGCTTCATATGATTTCTATCTTCTTGAATTTGAAGAGACTTTGCCTGTGACCCAATATATGGTCTATCTTTGAAAATGACCCATGTGTACTTGAGAAGAATGTATATTCTGTGGCTCTGGGTGAAATGTTCTGAAGATGTCAATTAGTTCCATCTGATCTAGTGAGTCATTTGGGATTGACGTTTCTTTGCTGATTTTTTGTTTAGAGGATTTGTCCAATGGTGGTAGTGGTGTATTAAAGTCCCCTACTATGATTGTATTGCTGTCAATCTCTCCCTTGATATCCTCCAGAAGTTTTTTTTATGTATATGGGTGCTCCTATATTGGGTACATGTATGTTTACCAGAGTTATTTCTTCTTGTTGGATTGCTCCCTTTAGTATTATGAAGTGGTCTTCCTTATCTCTTTTTATGTCCTTCACTTTGAGATCTAATTTGTCAGATATAAGTATTGCTACCCCAGCTTTTTTTTTTTCCATTTCCATTTGCCTGAAAAAACCTTTTTCAATCCCTTCACCATTAGTCTGTGCGTCTTTTTTTCTGAGGTGGGTTTCCTGTAGACAGCATGTTTTCTTATCCACTCAGTTACCCTATGTCTTTTGATTGGGTCATTTAATCCATTTACATTTAAAGTTATTATTGATAGATACTTGTTTGTTGCTATTTTTATTCTTTACCCCTGTGTTCCCTCTTCATTTCCTATTTTTTTGTTTTTTACAGCAGACCCTTTAGCATTTCTTGCATTGCTGGTTTGGTGGTAATAAACTCCCGTAGTCCTTTTTTGTCTGTGAAGCTCCTGATTTCACCCTCAATTTTGATTGATAGCCTTGCTGGGTACAGTATTCTTGGATTAAGACACTTCCTTTGCATGACTTTGTATATTTCATTCCATCCCCTTCTTGCCTGATGTGTTTCTGTTGAGAAATCAGTTGCTAGTCTGATGGGGGATCCTTTGTCGGTAACTCTCTGTCTCTCTCTGGCCACTTTTAAGATTCTCACTTTGTCGTTGGTGTTTGCCAATTTAATTATAATGTGCCTTGGCATTGGTCTTTTGGGCTTCATTTTGTTTGGGACTCTGTGAGCTTCTTGGATTTGTGTGAGTTTTTATTCTCTATATCAGGGAAGTTTTCTGTCATTTTTTCTTCAAACAGGTTTTCTATTCCTTGCTCAGTTTCCTCTCCTTCTGGCATCCCTATTATGTGGATGTTGTTTCTTTTCGTGTTGTTCCAAAGTTCTCTTAGGCTCTCCTCCTGCTTTTTAATTTTTTTTTCTAGAAGCTGCTCTGCTTGGGTATTTTTTCCTACCTTGTCTTCTAGCTCACTGATGCAGTCCTCTGTTTCTTGTAATCTATTGTTGATGCTTTCTATTGAGTTCTTTATACCAGTGATGTCGTTTTTCATTTCTTCTTGGTTCTTCTTCATTTCTTCTTGGTTCTTACACATATTGTTGAATTTGTCTTCCATTCTTTTCATCCACCTTATGACTATTTCTCTGAATTCTTTCCCTGATAAGTAGCTTGCCTCCATTTCATTTACTTCCTTTTCTGGTGATGCCTGTTTTTCTTTCATATGTGGGCTGTTTCTTTGTCTCCCCATGATCTCTCTTCTCTGGGTGTCTGGTTATGTAGTTCTCTCTCTCCTTTATGCAAAATCTGACCTTTCCATGAGGAGGAGCAGGGCTCTTCTGAGTCCACGTATTTGCGCTGCTTGAGATCCAGTGTTCCTGGGTTTTTAGCTGGTCCCTGGTTGTGATGGTTGCAGGGTCTCTGGACATATATGCTTCCAATAACAGCCACTCAAGATGGCGCGGTCTCCGTGGCAGAGCCGGCTGCTCCGGGAGAGATTTCAGCAGCAGTGGAGTCAGTCTGGTTAGGGGAGCCTGATCTGGCAGTCTCCAACAGTCCCCTGGAGTATAGCTATCATTCACCAACAAATTTACACTCTCAGTATGTCCACACACTCTCCTTTTGTTCTCTCACTCTCACACTGTCTTGCAATCTGCCTTCCCATCAGCAGCCATCTTTTCTCCCAATCTGGAGTTTCAATTTTTATTACTTTACAGTTATATGTCCTAATTGGCACAGGCAGAATCATTGCTCAAAGAGACAAAAAGAATGAACTCATTGTGAGGAGAAAAAATGGATGCAGTCTAAGGAAGTTCCATCCACTTGCTCCCAATACGGGACCAAACTTGTGGCTAATCCGCAGAATATTCAACTTGAAAAACCCGCTGAAAAAGGCTGATAGGAAATACTGTAAGCTTGGAGCATGGAGCGTGGAGAGAGGTCAGGAGAAGACACTGAGTGGGTGAGCCAAGGCATGAAGCTATGCATCTCAGCTGGGATTATGATCCCAGACTGGGAAGCTGGCCTAGATCAGTGTCTGTGGCAGAAACCCCTCAGCAGAACTCTGGACCAGCAGAGGGGCCTGAGCAGACCACCCAGCAGTGAATCTGAGGGGCTGATTATTCTCTGAAATAACCTTCCCCAGAGCAGGGCGGCATCCAATATGAGTATCTTGGGAAAGAGCAGGATTCTCCTAACCTTGAGCAGAGAAGAGACACCCCTCTTCCCATCTGTGGAACAGCTCTGGGCTAGAAATCTGCACATGAGCATGAGCAGCTGGGCCTGGCAGCAGGGGAACTTGGACATATGGCTGGGTGAGAGCCTAGGCAGAAGCCCCATCCAGTGATAGTCAGCCATGCTGAAAGAATAGAAAGCCACCGAAGCCGGTTTGGCTCAGTGGATAGAGCGTCGGCCTGGGGACTGAAAGGTCCCAGGTTCGATTCTGGTCAAGGGCATGTACATGGGTTGCGGCCACATTCCCAGTGGGGGATGTGCAGGAGGCAGTTGGTCGATGTTTTTCTCTCATCGATGTTTCTAACTCTCTATCTCTCTCCCTTCCTCTCTTTGGAAAATCAATAAAATATATTAAAAAAAAAAAAAGAAAGCCAAGTGGGCCTGGGGTTTGTTTTGTTATTGCTTTTTTGTGTGTTTTGTTTAATTCTCTGACTGCTAGAGGTGGTGACAAAGAGGTGCCAGCAACCCAGGCAAGAACTGAGGCATTGGAAGGAGAGAAAGCACCCACCTGCCTCTCCTACAAGATCCAATTCAACAGGAGAACCCGCATAACCATTCAAGGGTCATTCCTAGAGCACCCAATTCAGAAGATCAAGGAGACTTCACCACTGGGTCCCACAAGAAGGCCTCTCCACCAAGACTGTGAGGCATAGCAGTCTTTTTTACTTACAGAAATAAACACAAAGTAACAGAAAAACAAAACAAAACAGGGAAACAAAGAAACAGGCTCCAAATGAAAGAACAGGAGGAATCTCCAGAAAAAGAGCTAAATGAAATGGAGGAAACAATTTATCAGATATAGAGTTCAAAATAATAATGATAAGGATGCACAAAGAACGTAATGAGAACTATAAGGAACTTAGTGTAAAATATATCAGCATGACCAAAATCTATGGGACACAGTGAAAGCAGTTCTGAGAGGGAAGTTCATAGCACTATGGGCCTATCTCAAGAAATAAGAAAATTGCTAATAAATTGTCTAACCATACAACTTAAAGGACTAGAAAGAGAAGAACATGAAAACCCAGAGTAAGTAGAAGGAAGGAAATAATAATTATCAGAGCAGAAATAAATTATATGGAGACTAAAAAAAAAAATCAATCAAACCAAGAGCTGGTTCTTCCAAAAGATAAACAAGATTGATGAACCTTTAGCCAGACTCATCAAGAAACAAAGACAGAAGACCCACATAAATAAAATTAGGAATGATAGAGGTGAAGTAACAACTGACACCAGAGAAATACAAAGAATTGCTTGAGAACACTATGATCAACAACATGCCAAGAAGCTGGAAAACATTAACAAATTCTTAGAAAAATACAATATTTCAAAACGGAATCAGGAAGAATTAAAAAACCTGAATAGGCCAATAACAACTAATGAAATTGAAGCAGTAATAAAAACAAACAAACAAACAATAACAACAAAAAACAACTATCAGCAAACAAAAGCCCTGGTCTGGACAGATTTACAGGAGAATTTTACCAAATGTTCAAAAAAGAACTAACATCTATTGTCCTCAAATTATTCCAAGAAATCCAAGAAGAAGGAACACTTCCAAGCTCTTTTTAAGAGGCCCTCATTATCTTAATTCTAAAACTAGATGAAGACACTACAAAGAAAGAGAATTATAGGTTAATATTCCTGATGAACATGGATGCTAAAATCCTCAACAAAAGATTAGGAAATTGGATCCAGGAATATATTAAAAAGATCATACATCATAATCAAATGGGATTTATTGTGGGGATACAGGTTGGTACAATATTTGTAAATCGATAAATGTGATATATCACATAAACAAATTTAAAGGCAAAAATCACATGATCATATCAATAGATGCAGAAAAAAGCATTCAACAAAATCCAATACCCATTTTTGATGAAAAATCTTAGCAAAGTGGGAATAGAGGGATCATACCTCAACATAATAAAGGTCATATATGACAAACCTACAGCCAACATCTTACTCAAGGGCCAAAAACTAAAACCATTTCCCGTGAGAACAGGAACAAGACAGGAATGTCCACTCTCACCACTCTTATTCCACATAGTACTTGAAGGCCTAGCCCCAGTGGTCAGAAAAGAAGAAAAAGTAAAAAGCATCCAAATTGGAAAGGAGGAAGTAAAACTCTCATTATTTGCAGATGGCATGATATTGTACACAGAAAACCCTAAAGACTCTACCAAAATATACTAGATTTAATAAATAATTTAGTAAGTAAATTCAGCAATGTAGCAGGATACAAAATCAACACCCAGAAATTGATGTGATTTTTATACACCAATAATAAATTCTCAGAAAGAGAAACTAAAAAAAAAAAAAAATCCCATTTACCACTGCAGCAAAAAATGAAGATAATTAGGAATAAACTTAACCAAGGAGGTAAAAGACTTGTACTCTGAAAACCAGAGGATGTAGAAAAAAGTGATTGAGGAAGATGTGGAAGAATATACCATGCTCATGGACTGGTAGAATCCACATCATTAAGTGTCCATATTATCTAAATCAATCTATAGATTCAATGCAATCCCCATTAAAATTCCAATGGCATATTTCACAGATCTAAAACAAATACTCCAAAATTTTATCTAGAACCAAAAGAGACCCCAAATAGCTGCACCAATCTTGAAAAAGAAAACAAAGTTGGAGGGATCAAAACACCCGATATCAAATTATACTACAAAGTCACTATGATCAAAACAGCCTGATATTGGTGCAAGAACAGGGATATGAAACAGAACCCAGAACCAGAAATTGACCCACACCAATATGGTGAATTAATTTTTGACAAACAAGGTAAGAGCATACACATATGAATGAGTAAAGAGAGTCTCTTTAATGAATGGTATTGGGGGAGATCAAAGATGGCGGCCAACGGGACGGCAGGCTGCAAGATAGTGTGTGAGTGAGAGAGAGAAGGGAGAGTGTGTGGACATGCAGGGAGTGTGTGTATTTGTGAGAGAGGGACAGTTATATTCCAGAGGACTGTTGGGGACTGGCAGACCAGGCTCCCCTGGCCTAGCAGCTTCTACTACTGCTGAAATCTCTCCTGGAGCAGCCAGCTCTGCTGCAGAGACCGTGTCATCTTGAAGGGGAGAGTGGCTGTGTTAGGAAGCCCAGCCTTACCTTCACCCGGAGGTAAAAAACCTGTGCTTGGATAATTATAAGGCACTGAAGAAAGAAATGAAAGAAAATACAAATAAATGGAAATCTATAATGCTCTCATTAACAGGAAAAAGAACATAATTAAAATGTCCATAGTGCCCAAAGCAATCTACAGTTTAATGGAATCCTGATCAAAATACCAATTGCATTTTTCACAGAACTAGAACAAATAGTTCTAAAATGTTTATGGAACCACAAAAGACCCTGAAGAGTCAAAGAAATCTTGAAAAAGAAGAACAAAGGCAAAAATATCACTCTACCTGATAGCAAGCTATATTACAGGACTGTCATAATCAAAACAGCACAGTACTGCCCTAGCCAGTTTGGCTCAGTGGATAGAATGTTGGCCTGTGGACTAAAGGGCCCTGGGTTCGATTCTGGTCAAGGGCATGCACCTTGGTGTGGCTTCTCCCCAGCTTGGTCCCTGGTTGGGGCTTGTGTAGGAGGCAACCAATCGATTTGTTTCTCTCACATCAATGTTTCTCTCTGTCTTTCCCTCCCTCTTCCACTCTCCCTAAAAATCAATGGAAAAATATCCTTGGGCTAGGATTAACAAACATACAAACAAATACATGGTACTTGAATAAAATTGGACACATAGATCAATGGAACAGAATAGAGAACCCAGAAATAAATATGGTCTATTAATCTATGCCAAAGGAGGTATGAATATACAATGGAGTAAAGACAGTATCTTCAATAAATGATGCTGGAAAAACTCAACAGACACATATGAATGAATGAAGAATTTTTGCACAGCAAAGGAAACCATCAGCAAAATGAAAAGACAATTTACTGAATGAGAGAAGATACTCACCAACGATACATCTGATAAGGTGTTAATATCCAAATATATAAGTAACTCATTCAGCACCAAAAGATGGGCAGAGCACCAGAATAGCTATTTTTCCAAAGAGGTCATATAGATGGACATATAAGAATATGCTCACCATCACTAGTCATGATGGAAATGTCAATTAAAACATAATGAGATATTACCTCAGACCTGCCAGAGTGGCTATCATCAATAAAGTTACAAACAAGTGTTGGTGAAGCTGTGAAGAAATGGGAACCCTCGAGCACTGTTGGTGATTTTGTAAATTTGTACAGGCACTATGGAAAACAGTGTGGATATTCTGCAAGATATTAAAAACAACATGACCCAGAAATTCCACTTCTTGATATTTGAAGAAATCCAAAATGCTGGGAGCCGGTCTATCCTTGCTGCTTGACACAGTCACTGCAGGGAAGAAACATCTGTACAGCATATGTTTCAAGGAATCTGGCGTATATGGCATACTGTTCTTAATATGTTTGCTCCCCTTCTTGGCGCTATGTGTTTTAACCAAGGTCACCTCTCCGAGAAAGGTTGTTTCCCCAGGTAGGGATTTTCCCCTGAAGTTAGGGAGGGAATAAAACCCCTTAACTAAGAGCCAGGCAGGTAGTTAATCACTTTAACTACAAACAATCACGCTTAAGCTACATAATCTTTACTCCCTGGAATGGAGATAAGAAACTCCCTAACCTTTGGAATAGAAATTGATAGGATTAAAATCAACTGGTATAAGTACAGATGTAACAAGACAACAGAAGACAGAACCTAGACACAGAACCTAGGGACAGAACCTAGAAACAGAACCTAGTGAGAGAACCTGGCTGAAGAACCTAGAGACAGGACTTGGCTGGAGATCCTACACAGAACCTAGAGAGAGAACCTAGGGAGAGAACATGGCAAAAGATCCTGGAGAACCTGGAGAACCTGGCAGGAGAACCTAGCAAGAGAACCTGTACACAGAACCTGGCTGGAGATCCTAGCCAGAACTTGACTGGAGATCCTAGCCAGAACTTTGCTGGAGATCCTGATCCAGGACTTGGCTGGAGGTCCTGTCTGGAGATCCTGGCTAGGCTGCTGATCAACTGAAGGCTGTCTCCATGTCATTCCTTCTTTGCCGACTCCGTCCACACCTTTGGGGACCCCTGGACCTGTTGGGGTTGGACCCCAACACCAAAACACGAATTAAAAGATATATGCACCCCTATGTTCATTGCAGCATTACTTACAATAGCCAAGATATGGAAGCAATGAGTGGGTAAAGAGGATGACATGCCAAGGAAAGCATGAAATCTGGCCATTGCAACAACACTGATGAACCTAGGGGTGTGTGAGTAAAAAAGTCCGACAGAGAAAGACAAATGCCACATGATTTCACTTATATTGTGAATATAAAAAGTAAAATATATGAAAAAGCAAAACAGAAACAAAACTCCTAGAAACAGAGCATATTTTTATGGTTTCCAAATGGGAGGGGTATTGCGGGTAGGTTAAAAAGGGGAAGGGACTAAGATGTATAAATTTCCAGTTATAAAAATAGTTATAGAGACATAAAGGACAGCATAGTAAATATAGTAAATAACTTGTAATAACTCCTGGGGTGGAGAAAAGTAGGTTTACAGTTGTGAGTACATTATTGTAATAATTATAACCTGCATGGCTTTTCCATAGAAATAACTGTAAACCTACTTTTGCCCACTCCTGTATGTATGGAGTCATATGGGTCCTACACTTCTTAAATTATGTAAATGTCTAATCACTATGTTATACACCTGAAACTAATAACCTATTGTATTTCAAATGTAATATCATATGGCATTTCAACTGTAAATATGACAGATGTAAATTTTTCTCAAAGGATATTATACAGTATGTGTATGCTACAAATGGTAAAACAATTATAACTTTACAATATCTAGTTGTTGATAATGTTGTTCCTACAGCTCCATTCAGCCATCCTATATAATATCCTATATAATAAAAGGGTAATATGCAAAATGACTCTAAGGGTGCAATCACCGGAACAACTGGTCTCTATGATATGCACTGACCACCAGGGGGCAGACGCTCAATGCAGGAGCTGCTCCCTGGTGGTCAGTAAGCTTCCACAGGGGGAGCACTGCTCAGCCAGAAGCTGGCTCATGGCTGGCCATCAAGTGGATTAGGCGTTAGTCGGACATCCCCTGAGGGCTCCTGGGTTGCCAGAGGATGTCTGACTGCCAGCTTAGGCCCTCCCTTGAGGTGGACATCCCCAGAGGTCCCAGACTGTGAGAGGGCACAGGCTGGGCTGAGGGACCCCCCCCTGAGAGTATAGTATAATCTGTTATATTTAACTTACCAATTCTCTATGCTACAATTTGCTATAATTTAACCCAATTTCAGAAATTATATTTTTCACATCAGTAGATAGGCAGATTTTTATCTGACAAAAAAAACCAAAAACACAACTAAGTTTTTTAGAATTGTCACATGTCTACTTTTGAGCCAGACTGTGTGGTATTTGAGCTTTTTTGCCGGAGTCCATTCATTGTCTTCACTAGCTGAGTTTAGACAGAAACCCCCCCCAAAAGCTAGTAGCCATTAAAAGTCCTAGTAAAGGTCAGGGCTGTGCACCACCCAGTTAATCTAGGAACCATTCAGTTAATTTAGGTAATAATAGTTGAAGCATCCCCACCTTAGTTCCTTTAATTCCTTAGATAGTTATGTAGATCCTTGTTGATTATTGTTAATCAGTTACTCTGCCTACACTTGGAAATCTATTGATGAGTTAATCAGATACTTTTGTCTACTCCTGGAAATTGCTGATCTGTGTGTCATTGAAACTTCCTTTTCTTAAGGGCTACTCCAGATCAATAAAAGATTGGAGCAGCCTGAGCATGGGTGGAAGTCCTTCGGGACTTGCTCGCCTGGTCCTCCAATATTGCAAAATTATCTCGTGTCTTTTTCTCTCATTTGCTGTGCGGCTCCTCTTTCAGGTACCAAACCCTACTCCACGCAGAATGTGGAGGGAGTGTTACTCGACATCTGGCGCCTGATGGGTAATCTGGAAGTGCAGGCCTCGCTGGAGCGAGAAAAGGAAGTTTTCACCGAAAAGGTGTGGAAAACTCACCGAAAAAAGGTGAGGGGGATTCTACCGTACGCAATGCCCAGGATCAACTACAGAAGCCTGGGTCTGTAAGTAAACTGGGAACGTTTTCTTAACCAGGCTAACAAACGAGGCAGGATTTGGCTTTAAAAAAGTAGATTCGGCTTTAAAAAGGTATATTTGGCTTTTAAAAACTAAGAAACTTTATTATAGGCTTTTGATTTGCATGTTTAAAGTGTTAAAATTTTAGAAGGTAATCTTTTACAGTTTTTGCATGTTATTATAGAACATGACCTTTGTTTTTCTTGAAAAAGGTATTCTTTAAGATCAGGCTGAAAAAATAATGCCATGGTCATCTTAATGTGTTTTCTTGTCCAAATTAAAATCTTAATTTGTAGTTGGAATCTATCTGTAATAAGAAATGAAAGCCCGCTGCCGAATCTCTCTCTGGTTCAGAGAGATTCAAAGGTGGCAGGAGAGGGCAGAGCTGTAAGCTCTCCTACAATGAGATTACTTAATGTTTTATTTAAAAATTACCGGAGAACATCTTATGATAACCAAACTTTGGCTAAGATAACCTTGGCTGCTAGCCATTGCTTCAGAAAGCGAAATAGGAAAAAATTTAAAATGTCTTTTTCTATTAAGCATGCCTTTGGGGAAAATACGCCATCTAAGTCATTTGCTAAAACTTTCCCGAAGCAGGATGTGGTGGAAAGGAAAAGGGAGCACATGGCCATCCAATATGGACGCCTCCTCCCCAGTATTCCAATTTAAAGTCTCCTTCTCATAATTGAAAAATTTTACAAAATTTAAAAAATGCTTCTGGGATTTCTGTTCACGTGTAAAGAGAAAACCTGGCTTGAAACTAATGCGCGCACTGTCCGATTTTGGACATTTAGATAGAGTTTTAAGCTAACAGTCTCTTTACAACTGTACAAAATAAAACCCAAGACTGATTATTTCCTAAGGAAAATGGCGAATTTGACCCAGGGTAGAAATTCTAGCAACAAGATTGGTATTTTTCCATAATAATGTTAATGAAGCCTATTCCAAACTTAACTTTAAGACCTCTAAAAGGAAAATCAGTAAAATTGTCTCTGTTACAAAAATTTGCTAAAGTAAATGCCTCAAAATAATTGAATTTGAATCTCAAATTATTAAAATCTCTTAATTTAAAAAATTTAAGTAGCCTGGTAAAAAACCGGCTCTTTGTTAATTGAAAAGGCTGGCCAAAACATTTCTAATGAGAAAAGTAGTTGCTTCCCACCTGTAGCAAATTCTTAAAGAATGTGGTCAATTTACATCTGATTGGTCCAGGGTTGGCCAAACCTGTTCTTCCAGGGAAAACAGCCCCCCCCCTTCCTCCCCCAGGCCAATTTTGAAACTTCCCACCAGCAAGCAAGGGGCAGGAAACAATGTAGCTACAACCTTGTTTCTTGACCTTCCCCAGAGGAAAAAATTATGGTCGTTTTAAAATCAAAGGCTGGGCCAGGCCTGCCTTGCCAGTCTCAAGTGTGGTTTTCCAAAGCTGCTGTGAAATTTAAGACCTTGGAGTTTATACCTAGGTGTCTTGAAATGACATAATACTGAATTAAATAAGATCTAAGTGTGCTTCGTACAAAATCTAAAGGACAGAATTAAATCTGTTGGTTGATTATGTCTTGCATTTTTGAAATTTATTCTTAAAAATGTTACTGATTGAGAAATGCTGAATATTTGACTTGCCAGCTAAAAGTTTTAAGATTCGGATTGAATTGGGAAAAATTGTATAATTATGATAGCTAAATGCCTAAAAAAGTAAAAATTTATCTTTAAGAAAATTTTTGTTTTTTCTGAAATAATTAGAATTCAAAATATGTTGCTTATTGGTCTGATTAAAAAAGAGGATTAATTTTATGATCTCAACCGAAATTTTTAATATAAAAACCAGTTTAAATTTAATTGCAAAGAACAATGTAGACAGTCACCACTTTGGGCCTGGGCCGCATGACTTGGCAGCCTCCATGTCAGCCACAAGGCTTGCCATGCCCCTGGGGCCGCCATCTTGAAACAGCAAAGGCCCCTCCCTCTGATTTAGCCAAAAAAGGAATGTCTTCTCACTGAGGCAGGATGGAATTTCAGGGGTGGAGCTTTAAGGCGGAGTTTTACTATGGAAATGTGAATGGGGCAAAAAGTGTGCTTGCCTCGAGGATTTATTTAATACTATTTTTAAGAAGCTAATCTCTTAAATCTAGAAAACCTAGCTTTCCTTAAACTAAGGACAATTAAAGGTTATATGTTCCCTCCCTAAACAAAAGTTAAATAGCTTATGTCAAAGTATTAAAAGGGACTGATAACAGTAATCCAATTTCTGTGACCCCAGCTAAAATTTTAAAACCAGTTTAAATTTAATTGATATCTCTTGATAATTATATGAAGTATATAATTTTTAAATCATATATATATATATATATATATATATATATATATTTGATGGTCTTTCAAGTTGGATCCCAAAACTATAACCAAGGAATGACTTTGAGAAATTTCAAGGGCCCTGAAATATTTTCAAAAGTTTATTCTCTCTTTTTAAAGGATTTTTAAATTTAGCCAAATTTAATATACTTGAAATCACATGTAAAGCTTTATCAAATAAAAATTAATAAATATATTTTAAGTTTTTGCCTCTGAGAAAGGGCAAAACAAGTTACTTTGTTTAATATTTCTTAAAATACAGCAGTGAAATTTTAAGATGTAATTTGAAATAACAAAAGCTCCTTGCTGCTGCTGGGGCAGCGTTTGCCCCTTGTGAATCAGAAGTTTACTAAAAACTAAATTTACTTGCTTCGCTTTGCCTTTTTAAAAAATACTTAAATTACTATCCTTGTAAGCAACTGAATCCTAGTAAAGTAAATTCTTCTATAAAGGTTACTGAAGGCTTCCCATGATTCCTCTATATATGCAAATAAGCCAAAGGGTATACTCTTTAAAAATATAATTACTAACATTTACAGATTGTTGTTAAAATACTAAATCTGACAATAATTAGTCACCATAAATAAAATAATCACTTGAAATATATAGCTTTGCAACAGTATTTGTTAAAATCTCAAAAGGCAACCATGTTCCTTACATTTGTTGCTTGTGTGAGAAAGAAAGCTGTCTGGAAGGAAATAAAAAGAGGTTTCCTTCAGAGGTCTAACTAAAATTAAAAATCAATATATTGGGCCTCAAAAGCTAAATTAAATAATTTGTGTTTTGCCTCCTTAAACAAAGTTTATGTAAATTTACCTAAAGACTAATACCAGAAATTTAATTAATGTCATTTACTGTCCATAACTTAGGACAAGTAAAGTTAAAAGAATAAATGTTATTTCAAACTGACTTAAATTGGCAAATTGGGCTAAGTGGATATTCAGGGGAACTTAGCTGTCACCTATTAAAAGATAAACTTTTACAATTTTTAAATAAGACCTCCATCATTATACCAAAAAATACTACGCAGGAACCAATTCTTGGAGCTTTAACTGTTTTTACTGATGGGTCATCAAATGAGAAAGCTGCCTATCATACTATAAATTCTGACCGAGTCATATTGACCAGTCATACTTCTGTGCAAAGAATTGAATTAAAAGCTATTAAGGCTGCGTTGCAAGATTTCCAACAGCCTATTAATATAATTTCTGATTCCTCTTATGCTTCGGGCCTAGTAAGTAGAATCGAAATTGCCTGGTTGAAATGGTTTAGTGACCAAAGTTTATTCTTACTATTTAAGCAGGTTCAGCAGATTGTGCAGCAGAGAAAATACCCTTTTTATATCACTCACATCAGGGCTCACAGTGTATTACCTGGCCCATTAACTAAGGGAAATGCACATGCTGATCAATTGGTTGCTTTATTAAAAGAGGCTTCAGAGTCTCATCAGCTTTTACATCAGCCTGCTAAAATGTTGTCCAAACAATTCTCAATCTCTTGACAGAAAGCAAAACAGATTATCAAGGCATGTCCCAGTTGCATGTTACATCTACCTCAAGGGCCTAACACAGGAGTCAACCCTAGAGGTTTGCTAAGGGACCATATCTGGCAAATGGATGTAACACATTATACTCCTTTTGGACGTCTTGGGGCATTACATGTCTCTGTAGATACTTTTTCAAAGGTCCTATGGGCCACTGTATCTGCAGGAGAGACGGCAAAACAGGTTATTAAGCATTGCCTAGCTGCTTTTGCCGTCATGGGAATTCCAAAGATTATTAAAACTGATAATGTACCTGCTTATACAAGCTGTCAATTCCAGGAATTTTGTAAAAAGTGGAAAATTCAGCACATTACGGGAATACCATATAATTCCGAAGGACAGGCCATTATTGAACACCAAAGACTGAAATCTCAATTAGAAAAACAAAAAGGGGGGATGATGGAGAAATCACCTGCGGGTAGGCTGCATCAAGCCTTAATTACTCTAAATTTTTTCACTTGTGATGCTGATGGAAAGACACCTATGGAGCTACATTGGTGTCAGAATAAAACAAAAGAAAATGGTCTAGTTAAATGGAAGGACCCCAAATCTGGTTTATGGAAGGGACCTGACCCACTATTAACTTTTGGCAGAGGGTACGCTTGTATATTCCCAGAGAATTCTTCCAAACCCGTATGGATTCCTGCTACAAATATTAAACTGCATCAGGAATCTAGCCAGACTGAAGATCTTGCGCCTGGAGCCATAACATGTAGCTGTAAACAATCAACTACCTCAGCCACAGAGAGCAGCGACTCCAAGCAGTCCACTGAAGATGAGGAGCAGAAGGAAGGCAAACCAGACAACCAACAGCCCACAGACCACCTGGGGCATAGTAAGGGAAGTATGGTAACAATCCTTTCAGGTAAAAACTATAGTTTCATTATGGTCTTAGAAGGCACATTTTTCCTTTACCTGGGAAGGACAGGACAGCTATCCCAAGCTCAGAGGGCTCCAGATAACTTGTCAACTCAGTGCTCTGGAGACCCAAAACTGTAACTTAGATAAAGTGCCTAAGTTAACCTAGGTTCCTCATTCTAAACCTTGAGTTTAAAATTAAGTTGTCATGACCTAGAGCAAAGAATATTCTTACATGGTATTATTCTACAAGTTTCATTAATAATTTTGATGCTTTACAATAGTATATTGTGCATTTATCCCAAACAAATTTACAAATGAATTTGAATGTTTTAAGAAAGGATTTATTCCCTCCTGGGAAGGCACTTAAGCATTCTGTATTGACCTCTCTTGACCTTTTTTTTTGCCAAGAGGATTCCAATTGTCTACAGCTGTTATCTGAGCTCTCCGTTCAAGCTGAGATCATGAAAAGCTGGTACCATGGATCTGTCTCTTGCCCAATGGCATAAGCTGGGCCCTCTCTGGAGAAGAAACCTGGGTTCCCTATGATCAATGCCGGGGCCCCACCAGCAGGCAAGGGGATCCAAAGGCAGTTGCTGGGCATGGAGGCCAGAGGGACATAGGCTATCAAGGAGACAGAACTGAACCTCACATCACCCTACTTGGCCCAGAGATGGCTGGTAGTCAACGATGGGTAAGACTTCACAGGGTGGGGCGACCTAAGACAGGCACAGTCGGGGGCCAGTAAGAGAAAACTTGGGGTGCAACGAAGGTGGGGCACAGATCCTCACCCCCACCCCCCAATGGTGCAGGGGCTTGAACACTCGCCCCTTCTGAGGAAGGTCTCCTGTAACCATGGCTGCTTCTTGCTTCCCATGCCCAGCCCAAATCAGGAACCAAAAGAAAGAAGAGACTTGGTCCAGCTGAAATCAGAATCCAGATAAACGGAGGCTTGGCTAACAGACCCTATGTCTAAATCTAGCCTAACAACAGGAATGCTCAGAGCCTTCACAAGGATGTAAACTGATCCTTTTTCATTAATATTTACAGTGTAAATTAAGATTATTGTTAAAATATTAAATTTGACAGCAAAATAGTTTTCAAATTAATTAAAGTCAAGATTTCAAATTAATTAAATTTAGCTAATTTGAAATAAGTAATTGTTCAAAAAGTACTAACAAAAATTTTCATTTCTTGGTAAACATGCTATGAACCTAAAGCATGTTCAGGTTCATTTTTTTGTGCAAAAAATTAATATTTAAAGCTATCTAGACTGCATTATGAAATTTCCAAAAGCCTTCTAATTAAATCAAAAAAAGGGGGATAGTGGAAAAATATAGTGGAAAAATGCCATGTAAGGAAATAGATCCTGTAACTAAATTACATTTAGAGAAAAAATTTTTTTTCGTTTATAATGCTAATAGCGAGACACCCAGGAAAAACACACATGATGCCAGGGTAAGCCAGGGAAAGATCATTTTAAAGAAAAAAAAACCCAAGTAAGATTTTTCCTTTAACCTTTGGTCGAGAATATGTTTGTATACTTTCAGAGAACAGCTACAAGACCATGTGGATTCCTGTAACAACGGATCCCAGAAAGCCAGCCACAAAGACAGTTCAGAGATGGAGATGGTGGAAGACGCCTTGCCATGCTAGCAGTCAGCAGCTGTGCATCGCTGCAGTGTGCCCAGGATCAGACCAGAAAGGACCGGACCTGCATTTTCCACCATCCAGAACCAACATTTCATTGCTGGCATGTACACATGAACTTTTGGACATTGAAACTTGGACTCAGAACTTTTGGACATTGAAATTAGGACTTGATTATTTTTAAAGAAAAAATAAGGGGGAGATTCCGGAGTCCATTCATTGTCTTCACTAGCTGAGTTTAGACAGAACCCCCCGCAAAAGCTAGTAGCCATTGAAAGTCCTAGTAAAGGTCAGAGCTGTGTACCACCCAGTTAATGTAGGAACCATTCAGTTAATTTAGGTAATAATAGTTGAAGCATCCCCACCTTAGTTCCCTTAATTCCTTAGATAGTTATGTAGATCCTTGTTGATTATTGTTAATCAGTTACTCTGCCTACACTTGGAAATCTATTGATGAGTTAATCAGATACTTTTGTCTACTCCTGGAAATTGCTGATCTGTGTGTCATTGAAACTTCCTTTTCTTAAGGGCTACTCCAGATCAATAAAAGATTGGAGCAGCCTGAGCATGGGTGGAAGTCCTTCGAATATTGCAAAATTATCTTGTGTCTTTTTCTCTCATTTGCTGTGTGGCTCCTCTTTCAGGTACCGAACCCTACTCCGAACCCTACTCCACGCAGAACGTGGAGGGAGTGTTACTCGACACTTTTTCACTGCGAACAAATGAAGAGATATCTTCATGTAGTTATGGCAAATATGTTTTCATAAAGCAGCCTTCATCATTGCATGGTATAACTCAGTCAGCTTACTCACTCCTCAACTTAAAGTTCTCTGGCAACTGGCCCTAGAGTGTCGAAACTATGGCCCCCTGGCACCTGCGCTACGCAGGTTAGTAAAACCTAAATTTAAATTATCGACACCTTCCTTGCCAGGATTCAGGCAATCCTGTGAAAGAGAAATGTGTTCTTATTCTAAAATTGTGATTCATTGTAGACACTTTTCATTTTCTTGTGTATGGCAATACTGTTTTGAATAAAGAATGTCTAATAGCTTTCTTTAAAAAAAAAGACTTTTTACCATAAATCAAGTATTTTTTCTTTTTTCCATAGTTTAAAGTGTTCTTTTTTTTTTTAATTTAAAAACATTAATGTTCTTTTTAGCATTTTCTTGTAAAAGTAAAATGTCTGGCAGTGCTTACTTAAGTTTACACGTTTTCATTTAGACAGCAATCCTGCTCCTGGCTTTATGCACCAAAGAAATCATGCCCAGCTTCTCGAGGAATTATTGAGGAGGCAGGGAGTCATGCTATCTGGATCTCCATAGAGTGGGCATGCTGGAGGCATTTCCATGGGACAGTCAGAAGCAATAGACTAACTGTACACAAGCTGCAACATGGATAACATTAAAAGCATAGTGGTAGTTTATAAAGTGAGGACCAGAGCATGTAACACAGTACCATTTAAATAAATTAAAAATATATCATTACAAAACACATGCAGAGACTGATATATATTAAACACATTAGTGTTACTGCCTATAGGGAAAGGCAAATGGGAATGAAAGTGGAAATCAAAAGGGAGAAACTCATAAATATGCACATCCATAAAATGAGAGACAATCCATGAATAGATCAATGACAATAGTATGCTGTAAACAAACAGTATTTAATGCTCTGAACCTCAGGTTGAAAAATGCAAACTATACATAAAGGGATAAGTGCATACAGTTAAATGTGAACATGTCTTGTGTACCCTGCTCCAATTCTAGTTTCTAGAAGTAGCAACTGTTAGTAGTTTGAAGCAGTTTAAAGTATGATGTTCCAGCCTAACTTGTGTGTGTATACATCTAATTTTGTTTTTACAAAAATAAGATCATGCTATGCCTACTGTTCTGAGCTTTGCATTTTTCACTCAACACACATTATATATGTACATACACACACACACACACACACAATTATAAATATACTTAACTAGAGGCCCAGTGCACAAAAATTTGTGCACTGGGGGGGGAGTCCCTCAGCCTGGCCTGTGCCCTCTCGCAGTCTGGGACCCCTCAGGGGATGACAACCTGCTGGCTTAGGCCCGCTCCATGGGGGATTGGGCCTAAACTGGCAGTCAGACATCCCTCTGGCAGCCTGGGAGCCCTCGGTGGATGTCCCCTTGTCAGCAGGGAGCAGGCCTAAGTTTCAGTTGGACATCATTAGCACTGCTGAGGAGGTGGGAGAGGCTCCCACCACCACCGCTGTACTGGCAGCCATCAGCCTAGCTTGTGGCTGAGCAGAGCTCCCCCTGTGGGAGCTCACTGACCACCAGTGGGCAGCTCCTGCATTGAGCATCTGCCACTTGTGGTCAGTGTGTGTCATAGTGATCAGTCATTCCCAGTTGTTCTGCTGTTAGGGTCAATTTGCATATTACCCTTTTATTATATAGGAGTGCCTGGCCAGCCTGGGTGAGGGGCTGATGGCTGTATGCAGGCTGGCCACAGCCCCTTCAGGGTGGGGGTCCCCGCTGGGGTGCCTGGACAGCCTGGGTGAGGGGCTGTTGGCCGTTTGCAGGCTGGCCATCCTGAGTGAGGGGCTGATGGCTGTTTGCAGGTTGGCCACAGCCCCTTAAGTGTGGGGGTCCCCACTGGGGTGCCTGGCCAGTCTGGGTGAGGGGCTGAGGGCCGTTTTCAGGTGGCCACAGCCCCTTCAGGGTGGGGGGTCCTGTGGGTTGCCTGGCTAGTATGGGTGAGGGGCTGAGGGCTGTTTGCAGGTTGGTCAAGCCCCCCAGCCAGGACCTTCACCCCATGAGGGTGTGGCCAGCCTGGGTGAGGGGCTAATGGCTGTTTGCAGGCTGGCCACAACCCCCAGCCACCCAAGCTCCCAGTGGAGGCTGGCTGGAAGCAGGTATCTGGGATTTATTTATCTTCTATAATTGAAACTTTGTTGCCATGAGTGGAGGACTCAGCCGGCTCAGGGCTGGCAGGAAGCTTGGATTCCTCCATCGCCAGGGCAACCAAGCCTCCTACTTGCTCCAGCTCTGTGGCTGCCGGCCGCCATCTTGGTTGGGTTAATTTGCATATAGTTGCTTTGATTGGCTGGTGGGCGTGGCTTGGGGCATAGTGAAGGTATGGTCCATTAGCATCTTTGTCTTTTATTAGTGTAGATTGTTCTACTCCAGTGCCTATAGATATGGATCATCTTCCTCTTCCTTACTTTGCTGCCACCCCCACCCCTTCTCTTTCTTCTCTTTGGACAATTTTTAATGAAATGGCGAACCATTTCAAAATATGAGATAGTTTAGCCCAATAGCATTTTTTACATTTCCTATCTTGCTTCTAATTTTTTATTGTAACATTATTATTTTTACAATGTCAAGATTTTGTAGTATTTGCTTTCCTTTTCATAGCTGGAACTAATGCATCACTGAGCCTCAGTCTTCTCTGTGGATTCAATATGTGCAGTGCACACTTGCAGTTGTTTCATAGCATCTGTCCTTCCACATCCTCCAACTTTGGATGCTGAAATGTTGGGACAGAAATGCAGCTTTGAATTAGCCTGAATTTTCTCCTTTGTGAGAGACTTATTTTTGCCTATGTTGTCATAGACTTTTTTCCCCTTGAAGATAAAAATAACCAGAAAATGTCTGTGTTAATCAGTCTTTGGTGTTTGTTTTGCTTTATTCATTTTATTGTATCTTTTCCAGTTTGTGTCTAATATTTATTGATATTTTTTACCACTTTCATTTTTCAATTCTTTTCCATTTTATTTTATGCACATTTTCTCAAGGCTGCCCATGCCATTTAGTCTGCTTTCAACAGTATGCATTCTATGTCCCGTTAGTTTTAATGTGGTATTCATTTCTGTAATAATTTTTGAAACCACTACTGGCACAGGACACTTGTTATTGGAATCTGGGAAAATTCTGGGGAAGTTACATGTCAGCAATGACAGAGAAAATTTCTGTTATTAGAGGCTGCTAATAATATGGCACAGAGACAGCAAATAGCTGAGGCAAGAAAACACTCAAAGTGAGAGACTGCAGCTCTGATGTCAGACTTTGTTGTGGCCCAAGCCACCAGTTCCTTTATTTGGGGGGCCAAATGCTTCACTATCCTTGAGTGAGTAGACAGTGGATGAGAAGTTTCAGCGTGTGATTCATAACTCATAGCCATTATTATTCTTAGCCTTCAAAATGTATCACCAACAAGAAGGGGCATTCTCTTCTAGGTGTTCCAGTTAGCCATTTGCTGGAGGAAGGAGGAACAAGGTTTAGAGAATTAGAAGCTCTTCGAGCAGGTTTGCTCTGTAGCCATTTCTAGCTAAGAACTAGTGAATAACCTCAGGGTCAATCCGACTCTAAGTCATTGTTTTTATTTTCATTTCAACATTAATTGAAACTAAGCTTTTGCCTACTTTGTGTGGGCATTGATGGTGGCACCTGGGAGCAAGGTTGTTTAAAGGAGCTCAGCTCATGATGATGCCAGGACAGAAGAGATGTGCCAGAATAATGCAGAGTCTGATCTAATCTTCCAAAATTAGATCCCCAGCAGATCCCAGTGTTAGCAGATTCTGCTTGTCTATGCCTTCTTCTTTGTTAACAGAAGCCAGATTTTATTATATGTCAGCAGGCCTAGCACGAAGGAATATGCACGACCACTATATACCAGCAATCCTTTTTCTCTTTGCCAGTCAATGCTAGGCATTGGACCCACTCCTGCCCCTGAAATCTATGGAAAGGTTGAGTATGAGAAATATTGTTCTCCCTGATACAAAGGAGGACAAGGCCATTTGATCCCTTCTATCTGTGTGTACTTTGAATGATCCATGACAATTTTGGCTCTGCCATCCTCCATTGTGTCAATTTTTCCTTTGGTTAGCTTCCCTCATGATTTCAAGATGACTGCCAGGAACAACTGGGGCAACAAATTGTTTTCTTTATATTAAGCAAATAAGAGGTGCTTTCTTTTTCCCCAAAGACCCAAACAAAGTTTTCCTTGTACTAATTGGCCCAAATGGAAGTGTGGGAATGTCACCACTGCAATTGGGTTATACTATCTTGGATAGAAATTATGTCAAGTCATCCACATTGTTCACTGCACACAAAACTGTTGAAGACTTTGGTAGGAGAAGGCTTGCTAAAGGGAAGGATTGGAAATACATTTTTTTTCTCTTCTAATCAGAGACTCTGCAGAGTACAAGATTGAATTATTTGATGATTTTTTTGCTTTTAGTAGAGTGCAGAACCTCAGAAGAAAGCATTTAGAAGAAACTTTGACAAAATCAAGGAGATTTAAACATAGTCTTCCCCAGGGATTTTGTATATTTAAATTTTTCTTTTATATGTTGGAAAGTCATGCATTCTAAATCTTTTTGTTTTTAGTGCTTACTAATACATTTTCAATCTTTGTAACTAAGTTTATTTTTATCATTTTATTTTCAATTATAGTTTACATTAAATATTATTTTACATTAGTTTCAGGTGTATAATATAGTGGTTAGACAGTTATGTACTTTACAAAGTGATCTTCCTGATAATTCAAGTACCCATCTGGCACCCTACATAGTTGTTAGAATATTATTGACTATACTAGTGGCCCGGTGCATGAATTCATGCACATTAAAGGAAATTAATTAGAAGAAATATTTTAATATCACTATTCCCCTTTCTCTATAATAAAAGTGTCAACCAAATTCACAACCAACAATGACAGATTGAAACACACGCATGCGATTGGCACCAGTGAGAGCTTTATAGGTATCGCGCATGTGCAAAGCAACTTAGCCTTAGAATAAACTTGCTTAATTAGACCTGCTTTCTGATTTAGATAAACTGTTTCTAGCCCAGTGAAGCACCCCAACTTCTCTTTCAGGTAATTGTCAGCAACACAGCAGTAAATATCAACATGAAGCAGATTATTATTGTTGATCACGTGGAGAGAACAAAGGGTAAAATATTTAACTGTAGCAGTGTTTGACTATATTCTGCACAGTGAGAAAACCTGAAGTCATTTTCAAGGTCCACCATTTCTTACTTCTTTTCAGTCGGGTCAAGTTTCTAAACTTTTTAAATTTTTGTTTTCTAGCTAATGAAAAGAAAATAGGATTCCACTGAGTCTCCTATCTACCTACTCCAGGACTTCCGTGAGGATCAAATGGGATAAGGCATGGGAAAACACTTCACAGACATTTGGTTAAAGTGTGAAATGTTTGTACCTGGCTATGAAGCAAGTTGGGCTGAAGAAACTGCAAGGAGGCTAGTCTCTAGGGAGAGGAAGCTGAGTGTTGCTACATGATGTCATTACCTGGCACCCACAGCCACTGTTTCCAGGCTGGGCTGGGCTGTGGGCTGCATTTTGTACCATGGGCTCTCAGCAGCATTGGCTGTGATTTAGTGGGCTGTTGCTCTGGGATGGTGGTGTGTCCAGTGTCCTACTTGGGGAAGCCGAGTGTTGCTTTGTGGGTGCCAGGTCTGTGGTGCCATTTCTCTGTAAATGGCCAGTGTGCGTCATGGCAGCTCCTGCATTTAGCATCTGCCCCCTGGTGTTCAGTGCACATCATAGCAACCGGTTAGATGGTCAGACACTTAGCATATTAGCCTTTTATATATATAGACTAGAGGCCCAGTGCACAAAAATTTGTGCACTTGGGGGGGGTCCCTTAGCCCAGCCTGTGCCCTCTCACAGTCTGGGACTCCTCAGGGGATGACCACCTTCTGGCTTAGGCCCGCTCCCTGGGGGAACGGGCCTAAGCTGGCAGTCAGACATCCCTCTGGCAGCCTGGGAGCCCTCGGTGGATGTCCACTTGCCAGCGGGGAGCAGGCCTAAGCTGCAATCAGACATCCTTAGCGCTGCTGAGGAGGTGGGAGAGGCTCCCGCCACCACCACTGTGCTGGCAGCCATCAGCCTGGCTTGTGGCTGAGCAGAGCTCCCCCTGTGGGAACACACTGACCACCAGCGGGCAGCTCCTGCATTGAGCGTCTGCCCCCTGGTGGTCAGTGTGTGTCATAGTGACCAGTCATTTCCAGTTGTCCTGCTGTTAGAGTAAATTTGCATATTACCCTTTTATTACATAGGATAGAGGCCTGGTGCATGGGTAGGGGCCGGCTGGTTTGCCCTGAAGAGTGTCCTGGGTCAGGTTGGGGGTCCCGCTGGGGTGCCTGGCCAGCCTGGGTGAGGGGCTGAGGGCTGTTTTCAGGCTGGCCACAGCCCCTTCAGGGTGGGGGTCCCCACTGGGGTGCCAGGCCAGCCTGGGTGAGGGGCTGATGGCTGTTTGCAGGCTGGCCGCAGCCCCTTCAGGGTCGGGGTCCCCACTGGGGTGCCTGGCCAGCCTGTGTGAGGGGCTGATGGCTGTCTGAAGGCTGTCCATAGCCCCTTCAGGGTAGGGGGGTTCCACTGGGGTGCCTGGTCAGCCTGGTGAGGGAGTGATGGCTGTTTTCAAGCTTGTCAAGCCCCCCAGTGGGTACCCTCACCCCATGGGAGTGTGGCCAGCCTGGGTGAGGGTCTGAGGGCTGTTTTTAGGCTGGCCACAGCCCCTTCACGGTAGTGGTCCCCTCTGGGGTGCATGGCCAGCCTGGGTGAAGGGCTGATGGCTGTTTGCAGGCTGGCCACAGGCCCTTCATGGTGGGGGTCCCCACTGGGTTGCCTGGCCAGCCTGGGTGAGGAGCTGATAGCTGTTTGCAGGCTGGCCAAGCCCCCCAGTGGGGACCCTCACTCCATGAGGGTGTGGCCAGTCTGGGTGAGGGGCTGAGGGCCATTTTCAGGCTGGCCATGGCTGCAGGCTGGAAGCAGGGATCTGGGATTTATTTCACTTCTATAATTGAAACTTTGTAGCCTTGGTCTGGCTGGAAGCCTGGGTAGCCCCTGGCAACCCAGTATTCCAGCCCCTCCTTGAGCGGAGGCCACAGTGGCTAGAAGCAGGTACCTGGGATTTATTTATCTTCTATAATTGAAACTTCGTAGCTTTGAGCAGCGCCCAGTGCAGGCTAGGGTAGGCGGGATGTTTGGCTTCCTCCATCACCGGGGCAACCCAAGCCTCCTGCTCACTCCAGCTCTGTGGCCGCCACCATCTTTGTGCAGGAGTGAGGGAGTGGCAGTTAATTTTCACATTACTCTTTTATTAGATAGGATTCCTTATGTTGAACTTAACACCTTGACTAGTAACTACCAAATTGTACTTCTTACTTCCTTCACCTTTTTCATATAGGCCCCTAATCCCCCACACTTGCGTTGGTCCATATCTTGACTATTGTAAATAATGCTGCACTGAACATAGGGGTGCACATATATTTTTGAATTAGTTTTTTTTGGTTTCTTCAGATAAATGCCCAGAAGTGGAATTGCTGAATCATATGGTAGTTCTATTTTTATTTTTTGAGGAACCTCCATACTGTTTTCTACAATGCCTGAACAAATTTACATCCCCACTAAGAATGCACAAGGGTTACCTTTTCTCCAAAACCTCATCAATACTTGTTGTTTGTTGACTTTTTGATAATAGCCACTCTGACAGGTATGAGGTAATTTGTCATTGTAGTTTTGATTTACATTTTCCTGATTATTAGTGACATTGAGCATCTTTTCATATGCCTGTTGGCCAACTGTACGTCTTCTTTGGAGAAATGTCTATACACATAGTCTGCCCAATTTTTAATCAAGTTGACTGTTTTTTTTTGATGTTGAGTTGTATGAGTTGTTTATATGTTTTGGACATTAACTCATTACCAGGTATATCATTTGAAAATATCTTCTCCCATTAATTAGGATTCTTTTATATTGTTGATGGTTTCCTTCTCTGTGTAAAAGCTTTTCAGTTTGATGCAATTTGAAGTCCAACAGTGAAATACAAATACCTTGTTATTTCAGTTATATGTGTAATCTAAAGAAACACACAAACAAACAACAAAAAACCCCAGAACAAACAAAACAAATCAGAATCAAACTCACAGATACAGAGACCAAACTGATGTTTGCTACAGGGGAGAGAAGCAGAAGGATGGATGACAAAGTTGAAGGGGAATAAGTGGTACACACTTCCAGTTATAAAATAAATAAATCATAGACATGTAATGTACAACACAGGGAATATTGCCATAATAACTTTGTATGCTGACAGACAGCTACTAGACATCATGGTGATCACCTCATAAGGTTTATATATTTTGAACCAATATGTTGTACATATAAAACAAATATATATTATATGTAAACTATACTATAAAAAGTATAAGGACTTCAAAAATATGTGATACATGGCTACATTTCATTTGCTTATATTTTATTCATAACTTTTGCATCTAGGGTTATGCATTGACCTATAATTTTCTTTCTTATCCTGTCTTCCCTGGTTTTAAATAACTTCTTGGTATATTGTTTCTGGGTTCTAACCATTGGTTAAATAAGAAATTTTATAAATAAATTCCTTTTGTTTATGATAAAACAAACAGAAAAGTGAAAACAAACCACTAACATTTAGCTGCATTTTCTAACATCTTAGCACATTTGCTTCTAGTCTTTGCTTTTATTATTGTTTAGAAAGAAAAAGAAACAACTTCTATTGTTATTTTGGAAAAGTGATTTGTGTTTATTATAAACTAGAGGCTTGGTGCACAAATTCATGCACCAGTGGGGTTCCTCGGCCTGGCCTGCGGGATCGGGTCAAAACTGGCTCTCTGACATCCCCCAAGGGGTTCTAGATTGTGAGAGGGCACAGGCCAGGCCGAGGGACCCTACGGGTGCATGATTGGGTCCAGGAAGGAATGTAGGAGGTTGGCCAGCTGGGGAGGGGCTGCAGGAGGGCTCCAGGGCACGTCCAGTCCATCTCGCTCAGTCCTGATTGGCCAGACCGCAGCAGCAAGCTAACCTACTAGTCGGAGCATCTGTCCCCTGGTGGTCAGTGCAAATCATAGCATATCATTAGCATACTAGAGGCCCGGTGCACAAAAATTTGTGCACTAGGGGGGAGGGGAGGTCCCCCAGCCCGGCCTGTGCCCTCTCACAGCCTGGGACCCCTCCCCTCGGGAGGCTTAGGCCTGCTCCCGGGTGGCAGAGGGCATGCCCAATCCCTAGGTGCAGCCCCTGGTCAGGCTCAGAGCAGGGCCGATTGGAGAGTTGGGGTGCCCCCCGTCATGCACAGAGCAGGGCAGATCGGGAGGTTGCAATGCCACCCTCAGTCACGCTCAGGGTAGGGCCGATTAGGGGGTTGGGGCACCGCCCCGTGTCACACTCAAGGCAGGGTCGATGAGGAGGTTGCGGCACCACCCCCTGTCACACACAGAGCAGGGCCAATCAGGGGGTTGGGGCGCTGCCCCCTGTCACTCACAGAGCAGGGTTGATTAGGGGGTTGGGGAGCTCCCCCCTGTCATGCACAGAGCAGGGCACATCAGGGGGTTGAGGAGCTCCCCCCTGTCATGCACAGAGCAGGGCCGATCAGGGGGTTGAGGAGCTCCCCCCTGTCACTCACAGAGTAAGGCTGATAGGGGAGTTGGGGCACTGCACCCTGTCACACTCAGGGCAGGGCCAATGGGGAGGTTATGGCTCTACCCTGTCACACACAGAGCAAGGCCCATGGAGGGGGGTTGGGGTGCCACCCTCTATCACCCACAGAGCCGGGCCAATCAGGGGGTTGAGGAGCTCCCCCCGTCACTCACAGAGTAGGGCTGATAGGGGAGTTGGGGCACTGCACCCTGTCACACTCAGGGCAGGGCCGATGGAGAGGTTATGGCTCTACCCTGTCACACACAGAGCAGGGCCCGTGACGGGGGGTCGGGGGTTGAGGCACCGCACCCTGTCACACACAGAGCAGGGCTGATCAGGGGGTTAGGGTGCCGCACCCTGTCACACACAGAGCAGGGCTGATCAGGGGGTTGGGGAGCCTTCCCCTGTCACGAACAGAGCAGGGCGGATAGGGAGGTTGTGGCCCCCCTTCCCCCCTACTGTTACACACAGAGCCGTAGGGTGATCAGGGGGTTTGGTCGCTGCCCCCTGTCACACTGATCCCGGTGCCGGGAGGCATATTACCCTTTTACTATATAGGATAGAGGCCTGGTGCATGGGTAGGGGCTGGCTGGTTTGCCCTGAAGGGTGTCCTGGATCAGGGTGGGGGTCCCCACTGGGGTGCCTGGCCAGTCTGGCTGAGGGGCTGAGGGCTGTTTTCAGGCTGGCGGGCGACTGAAGCTCCCAACTGCTCCTTTTTTTCTTTTTTCTTTTTATATTCTGGGCCAGCTTTAGCTCTGAGGCCTCGCTGCTGAAAGCAGGTTTCTGGCCTTTACCTTCTGTATTTGATACAATGTTGCGGTATGGCTGGCTGAAGCCCGGCTGACTGAAAGCCGGTTTCTAGGGTTTTGTTTAGCTTCTATATTTGCGACATAGTTGCTTAGAGTTGCAGCTGAGAGGCCGTCAAGTCAGGCGGGGAACGTTGGAGTCTGACATCACTGGAGCAAGCAAGTCTCCCTGTTCGTTTCAGTGCATGGCTGCAGGCCGCCATCTTGGCTGACAGTTAATTTGCATAAGGATATGCTGATTAGCCAATGGGAAGGGTATCGGTCATATGCTAATTACCATGTTTCCCTTTTATTAGTGTAGATTAGGCTTTGATTGGTTGAATGGCTGACTGGTCAACCAGACACTTAGCATATTAGACTTTTATTATATAGGATTTTTTTCACTGTTTTGTTGAATCAGTCACCTAATTACATGTACTTTGCATTACATAATGTGATTGTGGAGTTTTCTTCTTTTAGTGTATGTATATTTTAGGTTAGAATTTTTATCTGTTGATTTATAGCCTTTCTCTTTTAATAAATTTTTTGCGATATATTTCATAATTGTCACATTTGGTAGCTCCATCCTGGCATTCTGTTCACTCCTATAATAAGGGCAACTTTCATCACTGTCTTTCCAGAAAGCTAGTATACTTAGCAAAGAGCTTATGACCTATTGAATTTTCTTTATCATGAAGAAACTGGTCATGAAAACATTAGCTTGGGAGGATGGGGATAATTCTGCTAAAGACTTTTTTAGAAAATGTAGGTCCTAGTCTTTCCTCTGAGGCATTGTTAAATGCTGGGGTTTAACCCATATGCAATTAAAAATTATCTTATTGTGGTAAGAACACTTAACAAAATTGTAAGTGTCCATAATCATTGAGTACAGGTACAAAGTGTATAGCAGATCTCTAGAGTTTGTTCATCTTGCTTAACTGAAACTTTAATGACCATTGATTCATAACTCCCAAGTTTTTCCTCAAGCCAGCTCCAGGAAACCACCATTCTACAATTTGATTCTCTGAATTTGACTATTTTAGATACCTCATATAAGTGGAATCATGAAATACTTATCTTTCTGTGATTGCTTATTTCACTTAGCAATATTTTCAAGGTTCATCTACATAGTAAGATGTGTCAGAATTCCCTTCCTTTTAAAATCTGAATAGTATTTCATTGTATGCATATACCGTGTTTTCTTTATTCATTCACCCATTGATGGGCATTTAAGTTGTTCCCACATCTTAGGTATTATGAATAGTATTGCAGTAAAGATGGGAGTGTTAGTATCTCTTTGACATCCTAATTTCACTTCTTAGGGGTAAATATCTAGAAGTGGGATTTAAATATCTAGATGGTAGAACTATTTTTAATTTTGAGAAGCCTCCATACTGTTTTCCATAGTGGCTTTACCATTTTTCATCCCCCCTCCAATGATGTACAAGAGTTCCAATTTCTCTACATCCATTCTAACACTTGCTGTCTTTTTAAAAGTATATATTTTTTATTTATTTCAGAGAGGAAGGGAGAGGGAGAGGGAAATAGAAACATCAATGATGAGTATCATCGATTGGCTGCCTCTTGCATGTCCCACACTGGGGACTGAACGCGTTACCTGGGCATATGCCCTGACCGGGAATTGATCTGTGACCTCCTGGTTCATAGGTCAATGCTCAACTACTGAGCCGTCTTTTCTATAATAGCTTTCCTGACAAATGTGAGATGGTATATTTTTATACTTTTAATTTGCATTTATCTGATAATTTAACATTGATAATTTTTTTTCAGGTAGGCCATTTGTGTGTTTTCTTTATTCAGGTTTTTATATCAAGTTATTAGTATTTTTCATTTGCTTTTGTGGGGTTTTTTTGTTGTTGTTTGTTTGGGTTTTTTTTGGCTATTGAATTTTAGGAGTTCCTTATATATTTTAGAGATTCATCTTTTATCAATTATATCATTTGTAAATATTTTCTCCTATTTGGGATGTTGCTTTTAGACTCTGTTGATTGTTTCATCTGCTGTGCAGAAGCATTTGAGTTTTATGTAGTCTCACTTATTTATTTTTGTTTTGTTGCCTATGCTTTATGTCATACCCAATATATCATTTCCAACACCAATGTCATGAAGATTTTCCTCTGTTATATTCTAGGAGTTTCAGTTTCAGGTCTTAGGTTTTAGTATTCAATTTATTTTGAGTTGATTTTTATATGGTGTAAGATAAGAGTCCAATATCATTCTTTTGTATGTGAATATCCAGTTTTTCCAGCACCATTTATTGAAGAGACAATCCTTTTTGCCTGAGTATTCTTAGCACCTTTTCATTTTGTTTTGTTTCTTGCATCACCAATCTCATGTGAGACTGTGGCTTATCTTTTATTTTATTATTGGTGTCTTTTGATAAACAGATGTTCTATATTTTAATGAATAATAATTATTAATTTTTTCTGTTTACTTGTTGCTTTTTGTGTCTTGTTTAAGAAATATTTGCATGGCCCAAAGTTCTTAGCACCTTTGTTGAAGATCAGTTGATTACATATATGGGGAATTATTTCTGTGCTCTCTATTTTGTTCATTGTTCTATATATCTATATTCTAGTACCTTACCATTTTATCACTGTAGCTCTGTAATATATTTTGTAATCAGTTTTGTTTCTTAGGATTAACTTAGCTATTTGAGATTCTTTGTTTTTTCACATGAATTGTGCAATTTTTTTTCTACATCTGTAGAAAATGTCCTTGAAATTTTGATAAGGATTGCATTGATTCTGTAGGTATTTTTGAGTAATATGGTCACTCTAACAATATTGAGTCTTTCAATTCACGAACACAGAAAGCTTTTCGTTTGTCTTCTTTAAATTTTTATCAATCTTTTGTAGTTTTTAGTATACAAGTCTTTCACCTCCTTAGTTAAGTTTATTCCTAAGTATTTTATTATTTTTGGTGCTATTATAAGTGGAATTGCTTTACTAATTTAATTTTCAGAGGAAATTTAGTGTATAGATTAGTGTAGAGAGTTTATTGTTAGCATACAGAAACACAACTGATTTTTGTATGTTGATATTGTAACCTGCAAATATACTGCATTTGAATGCCTTTTACTTCTTTTTCTTGCCTAATTGTTCTGGCTAGGACCTTCAATACTAGGTTGAGGTAGAGTGGGCATCTTTGTCTTGATCTTGATCTGAGAGGAAAAGCTTTCAGTTTTTCATTATTGAGTATAATATTGTTGTGAGCTTTTCACATATGGCCTTCATTATGTTGAGGTACTGTTGTTCTATTCCTAGTTTATTGAGAGTTTTAACCATCAAATGGTGTTGAATTTCATCAAATGCTTTTTATGCATCTTTTGAGAACCTCATGTGATTTTTATCCTTTATTTTGGTAATGCAGTGTACCACATTAATTGATTTTATATGTTTAATCATCCTTGCATCCCACAGATAGACCCTACTTAGCCATGATGTATGATCCTTTTAATGTGCTGTTGAATTCAGCATACTTTGCTGGTATTCTATCAAGTTTGTTTTTTTTTTTTCATAAATATTCATTAGGGATATTGGCCTGTAGTTTTCTTTTCTTGTAATGTTTTTGGCTGACTTAAGTATTGTTAATGCTAGCCTCATAAAATGAATTTGGAAGTATTCACTCCTCTTCAATATTTCTTGGAGAGTTTGAGAACTGGAATTAATTCTTTTAAAAAATATTTATTTATTAAATTGATTGGGGTGACATTGGTCAACATGTAAATTTGGTTTCAGGTGTGGATTTCTATGTTACAAGGTCTGTATATTGCACCATCAAAGTCAAATCTGTCACTTTATATTAGGACCTCCTTCTCCCTCCACCTCCTTCCCTCTGGCAATTACCACATTGCTTTTTTTGTTCACGAGTTTCAGTTTTATATCCCACTTGTAAGTGAAATCATACAGTTCTTAGCTTTTTCTGACAGACTTATTTCACTTAGCATAATGTTCTCAAGATCCATCCATGTTGTTGCAAATGGCATTAGTTATTTTTTTAAATGTTCGGTAGAATTCACCAGTGAGGGCATCTAGTTCTGGGCTTTTCTTTATTGGAAGGCTTTTGCTTATTTATTCAATCTCCATACTAGTTATAGGTTTGTTTAGAATTTCTACTTTTTTATGATTTAGTCTTGGTAGGGTGTATGTTTCTAAAAATCCATTCATTTATTCTCGGTTATCCAGTTTAGCGATGTACAATTATTCACAGACGTCTCTTATGACCTTTTTTTTTTTATTTCTGTTACATTAGCTATAATGTCTCTTCTTTCATTTCTGATGGAATTTGAGTCTTTTCTCTTTTTTTTCGTAGTTAGGCTAGCTAAGGGTTTGCAAATTTTGTTTTTCTTTTCAAATAACCAACTCTATCTTTTTCTCTAACCTTTATTTCCTTTCTTCTATTAACTTTGGGTTTGATTTGTTCTTCTATTCTAGCTCCTTGAAGTGTAAACTATTTTTAGTATTTGTTCAGAACAGGAAAGGGTAAGAACTCCCCTACAGTTTACTAATCTTCTGACTCTATGGTGGCACTAAACTTTCTAAAAACTTTTGATTCACCTTATGGTTTCTTTGAATAGAGAGAAAAGAGATAAGGTTAAGATTATTTGCTGAGCTTTGCAGCTTAATTCCAGAATTGTATGTTTCTTTTATTGGTTGCCATATTTTGCAATTTATAGGATTAAGTTATTTTGTGAATAAATTCTTTTTTATTGTGGTGAGAACACATAACATGCAATCTAAATCGCTTAATAAAATTTTAAGTGTACAGCATAGTATTGTTAGCTAGAAGCACAAAAGTGTACAGGCAATTTCTAGAACCTGTTCATATTGTATAACTGAAAGTTTATACTTGCTGAACAGAAATTCTTCATTCCCTTCCTTCAGTCATTGGAAACCACCATTCTACTTTCTGTTCTATGAGTTTGCCTTTTTAGATACCTCATGTAAGTAGAATGCTGCAGAATTTGTTCTTCTCTAACTGGCTTATTTCACTTAGCATAATGTCCTTAAGGTTTATCTATATTATTGATATGACAGAATTTCCTTTTTTAATGGCTGAATAATGTTCCATCATATATACTTACAACATTTTCTTTACCCATGAATTAAGGACATTTAAATTGTAGGTACATTTTTTTTTAAATTTTTCTACACAGTTTATTTTTACCTTAAAACATCTCATACAGGAACTATCTTAATATTGTTTCATAATTTAATTGAAACATTTGTTAGGGTTATATGGGATAATGGTGCTTCTTTTTTTAAATTTATTTTTATTTTTTTTTAATTAAATCTTTATTGTTCAGATTACATTTGTTCCTCTTCTCCCCCCGCCCCATAACTCCCCTCCTTCCAGTTCCCGCCCCACCCTCCGCCCTCACTCCCCACCAACTGTCCTCATCCATAGGTGCACGATTTTTGTCCAGTCTCTTCCCACATCTCCCATTCCCCTTTCCCCCACAAGAATAGTCAGTCCATTCCCTTTCTATGTCCCTGATTCATTATAATCACCAGTTCATTCTGTACATCAGATTATTTATTCACTTGATTCTTAGATTCACTTGTTGATAGATGCATGTTTGTTGTTCACAATTTGTATCTTTACCTTTTTCTTCTTCCTCTTCTTAAAGGATACCTTTCAGTATTTTGTATAATACTGGTTTAGTGGTGATGAACTCCTTTAGCTTTTCCTTATCTGTGAAGCTCTTTATCTGACCTTCAATTCTGAATGATAGCTTTGCTGGATAAAGTAATCTTGGTTGTAGGTTCTTGGTATTCATCACTTTGAATATTTCTTGCCATTCCCTTCTGGCCTGCAAAGTTTCTGTTGAGAAATCAGCTGACAGTCGTATGGGTATTCCCTTGTAGGTAATTGAATCTCTTTCTCTTGCTGCTTTTAAGATTCTCTCTTTGTCTTTTGCTCCTGGCATTTTAATGATGATGTGTCTTGGTGTGGTCCTCTTTGGATTCCTTTTGTTTGGGGTTCTCTGAGCTTCTTGGACCTGTAAGTCCATTTTTTTCACCAGGTGGGGGAAGTTTTCTGTCATTATTTCTTCAAATATGTTTTCAATATCTTGCTGTCTCTCATCTTCTGGCACTCCTATAATTCTGATATTAGTGCGCTTGAAGCTGTCCCAGAGGCTCCTTACACTATCTTCACACTTTCGGATTTTTTTTTCATTTTGCTTTTCCAGTTGGGTGTTTTTTGCTTCTTCGCATTTCAATTCTTTGGCTTGATTCTTGTGCTCCTCTGGTCTGCTATTGGGTATAATATTCTTTATTTCAGTCTGTGTATGCTTAATTTCTAGTTTCTTTATCATAGCATCGAGGGTCTTGTTAGTTTTCGTGAGGCTCTGCTCAAGTTTATTGCAAGCCCTCAAAATTGCGTTTTTTAGCTCCATATCCTCCATTTCTGTCATGTTTTTTTGTCTCCGCATCTTTTATGCTTTCTTGGTGCACCCCCTTGTGGTTTTTGTGCGCAGTCTTGTTCTAGTTAAGCCTTAATTGTTGTAGTTAATACTAGAGGGATTTGACCACCAGGCCCACTGGCTGTGAGAATCAGCTGTGTGGAAAACTTCTGTCCTCTGGGGAGGTGCTAATCTAGCCTTTGCCTGAGGCGATCCGGCAAATGGCTCTGTGCAGGGCTTGGGCTGGGCAGGTCACACGGGATCAACAGGGCGGATGGAGGAGGGAGCAGTTATGGCTGCTCTCAGTCCGTCCCCAGGGGCTCTGCCTCTCTGTCCCAGCAACCGCTGCAAACCTCGGAGGGACCGTCCAGACAGTCCCGCTTCTCCCGTTTGAGTCTGGGTCCCTAGAGACTCACCTGGATCTGGAGCTCAGAGTCTGAGACTCCCTCCTGATTGAAAACGACAACCGCGCCCTCAGCCACCAGCTCGCTTTGCGCGCGCACCTCCGTACCTTTAAATTTTCCACACTGCGCCTCCTCTGAGCCTCGTAATGCTGTTGTCTTTGCTTCTAGTTGAAGAGTCTCTCCTCAGCCAGCCTTCCTGTGGTTCTGGTTGATGTCCGTTCCATCTTTTAGTTGTATTTTTGAAGTGGTTGTTTGTGGCAGCAGTCTCCAGTGTTTACCTATGCTGCCATCTTCGATTCCAAATTGTAGGTAAATTTGTGTGTAGGTGCTAGAATTTGGAGATTTTGTAATGTGATTTCATGTCACTAGCTTATCAGACAGAAGTAAACTGCCCACCGATGCCATGGATAGAGACATAGTAGCCATGGTTGGTGGACAGAGATTTGTGTTAACAAGCAGAGAGCTCATTATGGGAATTTAGATTCTGACTTTTGTTTAGGATTTGAACTCTTGCATTTGAATGGAAACATAGCTTAAAAATAATAGATGTTAATTGATATATTATACACTTAGATTATTCATGCACAAAATATAACTTAATGAATAAAGAAAATGTATGGATGAAAATATGTGAGAAAAAATGTGAAGAGCTGCATCTCAAGTCTAGCACTGCCATTAAGCCAAAACAGAACCAGAATAATAATGAGAGAAAATATGTCAAAAGAAATAGTTTTCTATGGAAAAAGAGGAAAACGCTCAGCATTCCAAGAAGATTGTATTTGAACCATCAGAGCACAAAACATCTTAGAGAAATAGAATAACTATCAGTGAAACCATCAAAGTTTTTGCAAAAGCCAGGTTTTAAAATGGAAATATTAAATACATTACTGCTACTTGTTGCATGAAATGATAACTAAGTGTAGTAAATATATATCACACCACATTCTTCTTTGCAAAAATACTTTTATGATTTAGGGAGGAGACTTTAAGAGAACATTCATAAGCATCTCATAATCTTTAAAGGACATATGCATCTTATTATGCTTTTTTTAACTTAGTAAGCTTTTTTGAGCTTTTATTTGGGCAATGCTTGATAACTGGGAATGTTAAGAAAATTAGTGACTAATACTTTAAAGTCTCCTTTAGTTCTGCAGAATAGAGTTATGGAGTCAGAACAGATAGTTTCATATATTGAACATTGTATTTTAAAATCATGACAGCAAATTTATTTACAATTCTCGTTTAATAGGATGTGCATAGACTCTGAGAAGTAGACACGATGGTCAAATGATTATTACATTTAATGAATTCACTTTACAAATGAGAGCCATAGGCCCTGAGGGGCTTGAAGGTTTCCATAAGGTTATGTAGTCAATAAAAACATCACTAGAAACGTGAGTTCCTCTGTTCACAAATAATTTATTATTATCTTTATATTAATTTATATTCCCCAGTTTTATTCTTTTACATCATTAATTTATATGATTCTGGATGTAGTGGAACTAAATTTTTTAAAAGTGTGTATGTTGGAGAATTCTTTGGTTCAGTGTCAATGGTTTTCTTTCTTTGCAGCATTTGAAGGTGCCATTCTTCCTTCCCTAGCTCTCTCTGCCCTTAGAATCTGTGGTACCATGTTTTCCTTTTTTTCTTTTTTTAAATATATGTTTTTAACTTTATTTTTATTGTTGGCACTATTACAGGTGTCCCCATTTTCCTTCCCTTTGCCCACCTCCACTCGCCTTCCCTCTGGCCATCATCACACTGTTGTATCTGTGGGGTGTGCATATATGCTCTTTGGCTAATCCCTGCACCTTCTTTCATCTAGTCCCCCCTCCTTCACTTTCTCTGGCAGCTGTCAGTCTGTTCCATGTATCCACGACTCTGTTTCTATTTTGTTTGTCAGCTTATTTTGCTCCTTGTACGTATAAGTGAGATCATATGGTATTTCTCTTTCTCTGACTGGCTTATTTCACCTAACATAATAATCTCTAGGTTTCGCATGCTGTCACAAAAGGTAAGATTTCCTTCTGTTTTAAGGCCACATAGTGTCCCATTGTGTAAATGTATCATAGTGTTTGTTTGTTTTTATCCACTCATCTACTGCTGGGCATGTGGGCTATTTCCAAGTCTTAGCTATTGCAAATAACCCTGCAATGACCTTAGGGGTGCATATATTCTTTATGATTGGTGTTTCAGGATTCTTAGGATATATTCACAGAAGTGGGATCACTGGGTCAAAACGCAATTCCATTTTTAATTTTTTGAGGAAACTCCATACTGTTTTCCTCGGTGGGTGCACCAGTCTGCTTCCCCACCAGCAGTGCACGAGGGTTCCCTTTTCTCCACATCTTCTCCAGCACTTGTTTGTTGCTTTATTGATGCTAGCCATTCTGGCAGGTGTGTGGTAATATCTCATTGTGGTTTTATTTTTATTTTTTATTAATTGTATACTGTTTTAAATTGATGAGAGGGAGATCTGTTGTTCCTGTTTATGCATTCATTGGTTGCCCTGAATGAACCTTGTATGAGCCCTGACCTGGGATTGAACCCGCAATCTTGGTGTATTGAGATGAAGCTCTCACCAATTGAGCTACCTGGACAGGACCTTCTCATTGTGGTTTTAATTCACATCATCTTTTCTTGATTCTTCTCCATTTCTGACCACTCCTGGTAAGTGCTTCAGTTGGTGCCTCTTTCTAAGTTGTTCTGAAATACAAGTATCATCTTGACTGTCTTTGGCTAGAATCTCTTTTTGTAACCCAATTTCCCCTTGGGGAAGATTTACTGCCATCTCTGCTGGTGGCTCTCAGTTCTTCATGTCTAGCCCCAGTATTTTTCTGAGCCTAAGTATGGCTGTATTGAAGTTTGCCAAAAACTCAATCTCAGTGCATTCACAACTAATTTTACTATCACTAAGCATAATTTCCTTATCCTGTCCTCAAGTCTTACCACCAGAAAGGCTAGAAACTCTTGTGTCATCTTCAATTCTTTGCTCTCTGCAGAACTACCCAACTTCTTGTTTTATATCAATACTATTTCTTTTTAAAAATATTTTTTTATTGATTTCAGAGAGCAAAGAAGAGAAAGAGAGAGATAGAAACATCAATGATGAGAGAGAATCATTGATTGGCTGCTTGCTGCACTCCCCACACCGGGGATTGAGCCTACAACCTAGGCATCTGCCCTGACTGGAATCAAACCACGACCTCCTAGTTCATAGGTCAATGCTAAACCACTGAGCCATGATGGCCAGGCAATACTATTTCTTAAATACACCTTATATAATATCTTTTAAAAAAAAAACTATACTATTGCTTCTTTAATTTGGGAAATTAATGTCTTGGCCTCAATTTTAATAGGCCTGATATAATTACAATCTTCAGTCTATCCTTTCCAAATCCATATCCTTTATGTCACTGACAATTCTTTTTAAAATTCAGGTTTAAACATGCTTTGCCTTGCTCAAAATGTTTTCATCAGTATTCCATTGCCTACAAGGGGAAGAACAAACACCTTAACATAAATTACAAAGCTCTCTATAATTAGACCATAAACTATAATTCTAACCAATCTTCATTACTCACACATTTTACAACCACTCTATATTAGAACTAAATATTTCTTTTCTTGTTTATTAATTTGTGCTTTCATGCACTTTTCAATAAACATTTATAGAGTTCCTCTTTTTGGTAGGTATTACAAATGCAAAACTTATATTTCCCTAAATATTCCAAACTTTCTTTCAATATGTATTTTATAATCATGCAAAAACCATTAAAAACCTACATATAACGATGAAAACAGGCAAGAAAACAGATGAACAGGATAAAGTATGTTAAGCATTAAGATAGAATGAATGATAGCAAACTGGAGATGCCTATAGGTAAGAAGCCAAATGCAGACTGATAACTGGACAGGTGTTGACAGGTCAATGTAGAAAGAGATGTTTCCTGATTATACTCATATGTAAATGGAAGGTTCTAGTACAGGGAGACCTGGCAATTGGTGGAGAAGCAGCCCTGACATGTAAGAAGGGAGTAGTTCTGCATGTAGAGATAGGAGGCAAGACTCTCCTTTGTGACAGAAATGAAGGAGGAAAGGATGAACATATTATCAGGTAGAAAAGCTCTTGGTTCAAGATAAGCTCAACTAACAAAGATTTAAGCACTCATAACATTTAGTTGTCTTATATATTGAAAGTTCTAGGGTAGGTAGTTCAAGGGTTAGGAAAATATTTTAACAATGTCATCAAGAACTCACACTGCATTTTTAGTGTTTTTTTTAAAATATATTTTTTATTGATTTCAGAGAGGAAGGAAGAGGGAGAGAGAGATAGAAACATCAATGATGAGAGAGAATCATCCATCAGCTGCCTCCTGCACCCCCCCCTACAGGGGATTGAGTCCGCAACACAGGTATGTGCCTTTGACCGGAATCGAACCTGGGACCCTTCAGTTCACAGGCTGATGCTCTATCCACTGAGCCAAACTGGCCAGGGCTCACACTGCTTTTTTATGCATTCATCTACTGATGGGCACTAGGGCTCTTTTCAAATCTTAGCTATTGTAAATAATGCTGCTATGAACATAGGGGTGCATATATTCTTTCTGATTGGTATTGGGGTTTTAGGATATATTCCCAGAAGTGGGATCGCTGGATCAAACAGAAGTTCCATTTCTAATTTTTTGTGGAAACTCCATACTGTTTTCCATAGTGGCTGCACCAATCTGCATTTCCACCAGCAGTGAACTAATGTTTCCTTTTCTCCACATCCTCACCAGCATTTGTTTGTTGATTTTTTGATGATGGCCATTCTGATAGGTGTGAGGTGATGGATAAAAAAAGCTGTGGGGAATTTACACTATGGAATACTATGCAGCTGTAAAAAAGGGGGATCTCTTACCCTTTGGGACAGCATGGATAGACCTGGAAAATATTATGCTAACTGGAATAAGCCAAGCTGAGAAATACAAATATCACATGACCTCACTTATTTGTGGAATCTAATGAACAAACTGAATTGACCAACAAAATAATACCCGAAGCATGGAGGCAAGGAACAGACTGACATACCTCCATGTGGGGTTAGGGGGATGAGAAGAGATAAACCAAAGAACTTATATACTTACTAGAGGCCTGGTGCACAGATTTGTGCACGGGTGGGGTCCCTCAGCCTGGCCTGCTCCCTCTCACAATCTGGGACCCCTCAGGAGGATGTAGCAGTGTCAAAGCGGCAGGCAGCCAGTGAGGAGCCCCAGTTGGGCTGGGTGCAGCTCTGCTGCTGCTCATCCCGGCCCTGCTGTCCCTGCCACTGCTGCCGCTCGGTAGTGCTGCTGCAGAGGTGGGAGAGGCTCCTGCCACTGCAGCTGCATTCGCCAGTAGCGAGCCCGGCTTCTGGCTGAGCAGGAGTGCACTGACCACCAGGGAGCATCTCCTGAGTTGAGCGTCTGCCCCCTGGTGGTCAGTACACATCATAGCAACCAGTTGTTCAGCCATAACAGTCACTTAGGCTTTTATATGTATACTAGAGGCCCGGTGCACAAAAATTTGTGCACTTGGGGGGGGGGGGGTTCCCTCAGCCCAGCCTGCACCCATTCACAGTCCAGGACCCCTTAGGGATGTCCACCTGTTGACTTAGGCCCACTCCCCAGGGGATCAGGCCTAAGCTTGCAGTCAGACATCCTTCCAGCAGCCAGGGAGCCCTTGGGGATGTCCGACTAAAGGCTTAGGCCCCCAAGGGATCAGGTCTAAACCAACTGTTAGTTGGACATTCTTAGTGCTGCCATGGAGGTTGGAGAGGCTCCTGGCACCACCACTGCGCTGGCCAGCCATGAGCCAGCTTCTGGCTGAGTGGCACTCCCCATATGGAAGTGCACTGACCACCAGGGGGCAGCTCCTGCATTGAACATCTGTCCCCTGGTGGCCAGTGCGCACCATAGCAACCGGTCATTCTGCCGTTCAGTCCATGTGCATATTAGCCTTTTATTATTATTATATAGGATGTCCCTATTTCCCCCCTTTTGTCCCCTCTACCCAACTCTTGCCCCCCACTTCTCTCTGGCCATCACCATATTGTTGTCTGTGTCCATGGGTTGTGCATATATTTTCTTTGGCTAATCCCTTCTTTAAATTCACTTCTTTAAATTTGTATTTTCAGATAAGTGTTTATAACTGCACTATTATATATTTTCTATTATATCATTTAGAATTAAGATATTTTTTTAATTGAACCCTTGAAAATTTTAGCTCAATTTAATAAATTATGCTAGAAGCAATTAGGAGATTTTTCATGTAATGCAAATACATTTCAATTAATATTTTATTAATTTTTAAATTTTTTAATATTTTAATTTGAAATAATATCATACATCTAAAAAAACTACAGCATATTATATATACCCTTCACCCAATTTCTTAGGTGTTAATAATTTAAACATAACCATTATACAACTAACAGAATTTGGAATATATTTTTCTTATAATCTCTTTAATGTTACGTAATCCATTTACTTTGTTTTTGTTAATCTTCACCCAAGGATATTTTTCCATTGAATTTTAGAGAGAGTGAAGGGAAAGGGAGAGACACATTGATTGGTTGCCTCCTGCACATGCTTTGATAGGGACTGGGGATCAAGCCAGCAACTGAGGTACATGCCCTTGACTGGAATCGAACCTGGGACCCTTCAGTCCATGGGCTAATGCTCTATCCACTGAGCAAAACAGGCTGCAGTTTAATTGATTTACTTTTAATCTATATGTGTCTTTATATTTAAAGTGAGTTTTGTTTTTGATTCACCCTCATAATCTGTCCTTTAATTGGTGCATTTATGCCACTGACTTTCAGAGTGCTTACTGATAGAGTTACTGCCATATCAGGGGGCTTCTGGGTCTTCTGGGTCCCGCCCTGCCTTGCCTTTTTTTTTTCTTTTTTTCTAAGATATTTCAATTTATTTAAAAGAAGCCAATATACAGGATATAAAGGGTATGATATTTACAACAGTACAGTAAATAGGTTGGTTTCCCGGTAGGATCAATAGTCTTTCAGTGAGTACTAAGCCGCCTTCCCCTTGATGCTCAACCCAGCTGGCAGACAAACAGCAACAGTGGGGTGGGATGGGACTGCAGGATAGAAAGTCTTCCTGAAGGAATTAAAAATCACGTAGATGCTAAAATGTCCACGAAGGGGTCTTGGGGGTGAGGGGTGCCTCTGCCTCATTCCTTTGAGGGCTTGGCAGCAGGAATGCTGAGGGATTTGCCCCAAACTAGCACACGGCCCACCCTCGGCCTGTAAATCTTTCACCCATGGAATATTCCCTTCCTGAGAGAATCAGCCCTAATCCCTCAGCCAGTGCCTGGAGGAGCCGCCCAGGCTGTGGGCACAGCAGGACTGTGGACATTTCATGGCATTTCCACTCCCACTCCAGCTGCCTAACAACTCTGCACTGCTCCCCTCGCCCACCTCCCCCATCACTCCATCAGGACACTGTGCACAGGAGGGTACACTGGTTTTCCCATGCACATTGGGAACTGGCTGTTTCTGTTTTCTGGAGTAAAAAGGTTCCTGTGGGTCGGGTAAGGTCTCTGCTTGGCAAGAAGTTCTGTAACAGAGCCACTGACCACACCCACCTCCTCTGGCCATGGAGCAGCTCTGGCCCTCAGAGCTCATCTCTCCAGCAGAACTGAAGGAAAGACCGTGTGTACCCTTCTGTCCCTCACCCTTCACATGCCCAGAACCATCAGTGTCACACTTCCTAATTCCTATCACTGTATTTCATTAGTTCCATACTGTTTTACTAGTCATGAATCTAAACAGATTGGTTCAAAGAGATCCTTCTATTTTTAAAGTAGCTGGGGCTTCTGGGGGCGGGCCTTGCCTTTCAGCCTGGACCCGCTGATGGGCGGTTCCCAGGCCGCAAGGCAAGACTGGCTGCTGAGGCTTCTGGGGGTGGTCCCCACTGGGGTGCCTGGCCAGCCTGGATGAGGGGCTGATGGCTGTTTTTAGGCTGCCCGCACCCCCTTTAGGGTGGGGGTCCCCACTGGGGTGCCTGGCCAGCCTGGATGAGGGGCTGATGGCTGTTTTTAGGCTGCCCGCACCCCCTTTAGGGTGGGGGTCCCCACTGGGGTGCCTGGCCAGCCTGGATGAGGGGCTGATGGCTGTTTTTAGGCTGCCCGCACCCCCTTTAGGGTGGGGGTCCCCACTGGGGTGCCTGGCCAGCCTGGATGAGGGGCTGATGGCTGTTTTTAGGCTGCCCGCACCCCCTTTAGGGTGGGGGTCCCCACTGGGGTGCCTGGCCAGTCTGGATGAGGGGCTGAGGGCCGTTTTCAGGCTGGCCAGTGACCAAAGCTCCCAACCTCTCCTTTTTTTCTTTTTTCTTTTTCTTTTTTTTATTCTGCGATTTATTTACCTTCTATGGTTGTCACTGGAGCTGAGAGCTGGCTTTAGCTCTGAGGCCAGCTCCAGCTTGAGGCCTCGGCTGCTGAAAGCAGGTTATCTAGGCTTTGTTTAGCTTCTATAATTGAAACTCTTTTGCCATCACTGGTGCTCTAAGCTCAGAGCCTGCTGCCGGCTGAAAGTAGGGACCTGGGGTTTCTTTAGCTTTTATAATTGCAACATTGTTGCAAATGGAGCTCAGAACTGGGCTGCCGCAGGCTGGGAACGTTGGCTTCCTCCATCACTGGAGCAAGCAAGCCTCCTGTTCGCTTCAGCTGCCTGGCTGCTGGCCGCCATCTTGGTTGGCAGTTAATTTGCATATCCTGCTGATTAGCCAATGGGAAGCGTTTGGGGGTTAGCCAATGGGAAGCGTTCGGGGGTATGGTCAATTTGCATCTTTCTCTTTAATTAGTGTAGACTAGGGGCCTGGTGCATGAAGATTTGTTCACGGAGGGGTGGGGGCTTGGGGGGTCCCTCAGTCCGACCTGCACCCTCTCCAATCTGGGAGCCCTCAGGGGAACCCTCTCCAATCAGGGAATTTCTGTCTGCTGTCTTTGTAATCATATGAGCGAATTGTTTGAGACCTCCAACCCAGTTTGGTTTGTTGCTCACAGAATAATAGAGGCTTTTTTTTTCTTTGCTTCATTGGTGGAGATTTCGGGGAAGTTTTAGGATATCTTCCCTTTAATTTTTCCTATACACTCTAATTTTACTTATGTCTCTCACCTTTGCTTTCCTTCCATCCCCCACTGCAACAGTAATTTGCTCCAGGCTCGCTTTGCTCTAGTGTCTAGGACAGCCGTGGGCAAACTATGGCCCGTGGGCCGGATCCGGTCCGTTTGAAATGAATAAAACTAAAAAAAAAAAAAAAGACCGTACCCTTTTATGTAATGATGTTTACTTTGAATTTATATTAGTTCACACAAACACTCCATCCATGCTTTTGTTCCGGCCCTCCGGTCCAGTTTAAGAACCCATTGTGGCCCTCGAGTCAAAAAGTTTGCCCACCCCTGGTCTAGGAGATCTGTCTGCCACCAGAACTATGATTCCCAGCATTCCTGGTGCTCCCCGCACTGGGAGCAACCGAGGGAGCCACATCCCCCCAAGCCTCCGGCTCTCCTGCTCTGCTCTCTGCCTGGTGACTGAGGGAGCCATGTCCCCCCAAGCTGCTGGCTCTCCTGCTTCTGCTTTCCACCTGGCACCTGTGTATGCAAATTAACCTGCTATCTTTGTCAGGTTAATTTTCATATTCACTCCTGATTGGCTGGTGAGCGTAGTAAAGGGACGGTCAATTTACGTGTTTCTGTTTTTATTATATAGGATACACTAGGAGCCCAGTGCACGAATTTGTATACCTTGAAAGGAACTGTGGGCCGCAAGGCTGCAGGGGAAGGTCTTGGCTCATCCTCTGGGTCCCCTCCCAACCCCTCCCACTGCGGGCCCTGGTCCCAGGTCTGCCAGCAGCCCCACTCATGCTGCTGCCGCTCCTGCATGCTGATGGTGCAGGCCCCACTCACACCCACTGACAGTGCAGAGAGATTGGAGCCGGCGCCAGCAGCTGGTGCGAGAGGCAGCAGCCGGCCCCAATCACCCCTCAGGAGCAGGGGGAAGTGGAGAAGCCCTGAGGGGTGATTGAGGCCAGCAGCTGCTGCTCACACCTGCTGATGGTGCTGAGCGATCGGGGCTGGCGCCAGGTGCTGGCAGTGGGTGTGAGTGACGGTTCCTGCGCTGGCAGTGGGTGCAAGTGGGCCCATCACCGGCAGCAGGTGTGAACACTGGGCGGGACCATAGTGCGTGGGAGCAAAGAATTTTCAGTAACCACCAGAGGCTCACCCTGATGACAGCGACCAGTGCCCTGCCTTGGTCTGGCACCCTGGCTCACCTGCTCCACCATCCACCACAGCCAATGCCTGCCATGTTCCATGCCCTGCCACCTGCTGCTGATGCCTGCCATGTTCCGCACACGCCCCCTGGTGGTCAGTGCATGTCATAGTGACCAGTTGTTCGGTTGTTCCGCAGTTCTGTCTATTTGCATATTAGGGTTTTATATAGAGAGACATGCATAGCGCATGGACATGGGAAATAGGGTAGTGAAGACCTGGGGGGGGGGGATGGGTAGGGATTGGAAGGTGGAGGGAAGGGAAATGGGAGATATCTGTAATATTATCAACAATAAAAGTATATTTTTTTAAAAAGAGCCCACACTATCTTTCTGAACTACCATCTTGTTTTGTGGACTTCTCATCTTTAACCTCATTGTCTTGTGTACTCAACCTTTTTTAGTTCATGCTACAGTTACCAACAATGTCCAAATTTCAGTGACTTAAAACAACAAAGATTTATTTCTCACTCAAATAGTGTCGTGTTTAGGTTTTCATTTCATTATAAGTTTGAGGAACAGCCTCCATCTGGAACATGCCATTTTCATTAGAGAAGGGAAAAGAGACAGAGTTGAATCATACACTGGTTCTCAGAGATCACATTGGATATGGCATATGCCCTGCTCCATTGTCTGAAGCAAGTCATTGGACACACCCAACCATCAAGGGTGAACAAATATTCTCTCCTCACAGGGAAGCATTGCAAGTTACATGGCAATTAGCAGGGATATGTTATTGTTATTCTTTAATAGGAAGAAAATAAATGATTTTGGTGCAATAGTATAATCTATCAACCCTTTTAAGATTGCAAAATGATTGCACAATATTACCTTTGACAACCAGGACTAGAATCTGGATAAAGAGCAAATTTTCTTCCCATACTTTTTTATGTCATGAAGCAATATGTGTTTGTAATAAATGGATGAATAGTATCATAGTTTTATGTTATTTTTATTAATAAATCAACAAATGTTTCTCAAAAAAGGTGTCATAAAATACAATATGATTTCAACTCAACAAATTTCCAAGAAAATACAAAGACAAAGAAATAGTTATTATTTACTATGTAAATTTCTTTATAAGTTATTTGTGCCAATTCCCACATTAGAACAACCGTTGCTTTCTTCCAAGGCCTCCTCAATTTTTAGTGTGCCTCCCCCCACCCCCCTAGTTAGTCACTGTTGCGTTCTCTAGTAAAATACAATTCATTGTAATGAAATCTCAATGTGAGATGACTCTTTCTGAAAGTTTGAGCATTGACTTACTTCCAAATTTGTCATGTTGGTGCATGTTTTAGAAAATATAAGCACTCAACATTCCTCTTCATTGAGCATTAATTTTCTTATTAATTTACTAGAGGCCCAGTGCACAAAAATTTGTGCACTCGGCGGGGGGGTCCCCTAGCCCGGCCTGTGCCCTCTCACAGTCTGGGACCCCTCGAGAGGTAACGACCTGCTGGCTTAAGCCTGCTCCCAGGTGGCAGAGGGCAGGCCCAATCCCTAAGTGCAGCCCTTGGTCAGGCTCAGAGCAGGGCCGATTGGGGAGTTGGGGCGCCACCCCATCATGCACAGAGCAGGGAGGATCGGGAGGTTGCAATGCCACCCTCAGTCACTTTCAGGGTAGACTGATTGGGGGGTTGGGGCACCGCCCCCTGTTACACTCAAGGCAGGGTCGATGGGGAGGTTGTGGCGCCACCCCCTGTCACGCACAGAGCAGGGCCGATCAGGGGGTTGGGGCGCTGCCCCCTGTCACTCACAGAACAGGGCCCATCAGGGGGTTGAGGAGCTCCCCCCTGTCACTCACAGAGTAGGGCCGATAGGGGAGCTGGGGCACCGCCTCCTGTCACACACAGAGCAGGGAAGATCAGGGGGTTGGGGTGCTGCACCCTGTCACACTCAGGGCAGGGCCAATGGGGAGGTTATGGCTCTATCCTGTCACACACAGAGCAGGGCCCGTGGGGGCGGGGTTGGGGCCCCGCACCTTGTCACACACAGAGCAGGGCCGATCAGGGGGTTGGTGCGCTGCACCCTGTCAAACACAGAGCCGCAGGGCAATCGGGGGATTGGGGAGCTCCCCCATATCAGGCACAGAGCAGGGTTGATCAGGGGGTTTGGGCGCTGCCCCCTGTCACGCTGATCCCAGTGCCACGAGGCATATTGCCCTTTTACTATATAGGATAGAGGCCTGGTGCACGGGTAGGGGCTGGCTGGTTTGCCCTGAAGGGTGTCCTAGATCAGGGTGGGGGTCCCCACTGGGGTGCCTGGCCAGGCTGGCTGAGGGGCTGAGGGCCGTTTTCCCCGCTGGCAGTTGACTAAAAGCTCCCAAACGCTCCTTGTTTTCTTTTTTCTTTTTTTTTTTTTTTTTTATTCTGGGCCAGCTTTAGCTCTGAGGCCTCGCTGCTGAAAACATGGATACAATGTTGCGGTCCGGGGCTGACTGAAAGCCGGTTTTGTTTAGCTTCTTATTTGCAACATAGTAATAGTTGCTTAGAGTTGCAGTTGAGAGTCGGGCAAGTGAGGCGGGGAACTTTGCAGTCTGCAGTCCCTGGAGGAAGCAAGCCTCCCTGCTCGCTTCCAGCTGCCTGGCTGCCGGCCGCCATCTTGGCTGACAGTTAATTTGCATAAGGATACGCTGATTAGCCAATGGGAAGGGTAGCGGTCGTACGCCAATTACCATGTTTCTCTTTTATTAGTGTAGATAATAAAGAAATCTACAGAACGGTCTAGCATGAATTAGTAGATTCCCTTTTAGTAGCCAAAAAGTTCATTAATACTTCTGTAGTCCTTCTTTAGAGTAAGGACTGGCCTAATTTGTTAGTCGTTTTCTATATAATCTGAAGAAATCAGATTGTATTGTGTTATTTCCCCTAAAGTTCTGAAACATTCCCAGTAAAATTACACTATCAAGTCCAAGATGCCTGAGATTAGCCTAAATTACTAAAATGGAAGAACTGCCCATTAGAGAAACTTCATGACTACTTTAAGCCATTCCACATGGAAATGTTTTAGTTGAAGATATCTCACTGTTATTTTGGAAAACAATCCTATATAATAAAAGCCTAATATGCTAAGTGTCTGGTCGACTGGTTGGCCATTCAACCAATCAAAGCATAATATGCTAATGATATGCTAAGGCTGCTCAATTGTTTGCTATGACGTACACTGACCACCAGGAGGCAGACGCTCCAACCGTTAAGTTAGCTTGCTGCTGGGGTCCAGCTGATCAGGACTGAGTGAGACAGACCAGACATGCCCTGGAGCCCTCCTGCAGTCCCTCCCTGGCTGGCTAACCTCCCACATCCCTCTCTGGCCCCGATCAATCATTGGTGGGGTCCCTCAGCCTGGCCTGTGCCCTCTCGCAATCCGGGACCCCTCGGGGGATGTTGGAGAGCCAGTTTCGGCCCGATCCTGCAGGCCAGGCCAAGGGACCCCACTGGTGCATGATTCATGCACTGGCCCTCTAGTTATACAATTTTAATTACAACATATGCAGAATATCTTAGAATTGTTAAGATGAACATTAAATATAAAACCCTCTTGGAGCCTGTCATAGATTTTGAGTCTGAAGAGTGTGAACTTGGATACAACACATGCTGGTCTATTGGACACTACTTGCCAAGTGCCCTTCATTCCAACATTGAGCTTTATGACTACTTGAAAGGGAGCACTTGTGTTAGTCTCTGGTTAGCATGGGAAGCCTGTGTTTGACCAGATGTGGATAGAGAATATATCGAGTTAAGGTTTAGATTCAAGCCCCTTAATAGAGAAGGGGTCAGGATACCCAATGGATAAAGTGAATAAAAGTGCACAAAACATTAGTTTATAGGGAAGAAATTTCAAAACACCTATGGATGTTATATGAAGTAAATAAAAAAAATGATTTGTATTGAAATCTTTCCCTCCTCCAATTTTGTAGTAACTTGGACAAAATCTAGCATTGAAATGCAGAGAAATAAGATATTTTCAGTTCATATTTCTTCAGTTCTCTAGATTACTCAACAGTACCCTCAATATACTCTGCTACTTCTTAGTATATGAGCCAGAAGAGTTCAATTTTTTTCTCTGGAATGAATGCCAAGAGTTTCAAGTAAAGAATATTAGTAATATTTTTAAAAAGATTTTTGTGAAGTGCTTCCAAGTGGGGAAGATTTAAAATCTTATAACCAAACCCAGGTGTTCACTTATACAGCCATTTTTTATTGCAATGAAAGGAAATAAGAATCACTGAAATCCAGTTTCCCTTAATTTTAGTCTATTTAATTATCATGCTTGTACAATTATTTTACCAGAACTGTTGCATATCAATGAACAAGAATTTGACAAACTTTATATTTTTCTATTAAAAATCATTTTTATTTTTAAATTGCAGTTGATATTCAATATTATATTAGTTCCAGGTGTACAGAAATGCTTACGCATTTATAAAACTTAAAAGTGATTCTCCTGTTAAGTCTTGCACCTACCTGACACCATGTATAATTATTACAATATTATTGACTATACTGATTCCCTAAGCTGTGCTTTACATCCCATGACTATTTTTAAAACTGCTAATTTGTACTTCTCAATCCATTTCCCCTTTTTACCCATCTACACCCCTCCCATCTGGCAACCAAAATTTGTTCCCAGTCTCTATTTGTTTGTTTCTGTCTTGCTTATTCATTTATTTTGTTTTTTAGATCCCACACATAAGTGAAATCATATATTTGTCTTTTTCTGAAAAATCATGTATTTTTCATTTTGTCACAAATGTTAAAACTTCATTCATTGTTTATAGCTGAGTAATATTCCATTGCATATATGTACCATGGCTTCTTTCTTCATTCATCTTTTAATTGGAGCATTTAACCTATATACATTTAAAGTAATTATTGATAAGTATGTAGTTACTGTCATTTTATTGTATTCTGATTGCTTTTGTAGGTGTTCCCTGTTCATTTATTATTCTCTTTTTCTTATCCCTTTTCTTTATATAAAGATTTTTTATTGATTTTTAGAGAGAGGGGTAGGGAGGGAGAGAGAGAGAGAGAGAGAGAGAGAGAGAGAGAGGAAGAATAAGAAGAAGAAGAAAAAGAAGAAGAAGAAGGAGGAGGAGGAGGAGGAGGAGGAGGAGGAGGAGGAGGAAGAGGAGGAGAGAGGAGAGTGAAATATTCATCAGTTGCCTCCTGCACACCCGCTACTGGGGATCAAGCCCACAACCCAGCATGTGCCCTGACCAAGAATCAAACCAGGAACAATGCCCAACCAACTGAACCACAACAGCCAAGGCTTGCCCTCTCTTGCGTATGTTGATGACTTTCTGCAGTGTTGTGTTTCTCTCTCTCTCTTTTTAAAGATTTTTTTTTAGTTGATATTTTTAGAGAAAGGAGAGAGAGAATGAAACATTGATTGGTTGCCTTCTGTACACACTCCAATTGGGGATCAAACCTGAAACCTAGGTATGTGCCTTGCCTGTAATCACACCCACCACTGTTTGGTGTACTGGATGATGCTCCAACCAACTGAGCCACATTGGCCGGATTCCTTTCTCCTTATTTATTGGATAGATCATGCAAATTTTGGGTTTGTGGTTACTATGTGATTCATATATACAAGCTATGCTTTTGTGGTCTATTTTAAGCTGATGGTTGCTTAAGTTCAAACACTTTCTAGAATCACTGCCATTTTTACTCACCTCCTCCAATTTGATGCTTTGGCATTATTTTTTACTTATTTTGTGCGTATCTCTTAATTTATTGTTGTAATTACACATGCTATTCATACGTTTGCCTTTTAACCTTTGTACTAGCTTTAGTGTTGGCTAATCCTCTGCTTTTATGAGGTGTTTGCCTTTGTCTAAGAAAACTTTTTTGCAATATTTTCTTATTTATATTTTTTATTGTTTTCCTTCTTCTTAAAGAAATCCCTTTAATGTTTCTTATAATGCTGGTTTGGTGGTGATGAACTTATTTAGCTTTTTCTTGTCTGGAAATGAACTTTATATTTTTATTTGACCCTGCATGCTTGTATTATGACATAAGGTGAAATGACCAAATTTCATGGGTCTGAAGAAGGAAGCTCCTAGATCACTGAGAGTCCCTACATTACTAAAATGTCTATCTATTGGTCTATCCATCAATCTATTCCCTGTCATTCTATCTTTCTTTACTTAGGAAGGCACTGAAATTCAGAATAGACTTCAAAATTTGTCTTTAGCTTGGGCTTGAGTTCTAGGTTTCAGAAGACCAAATAGAAAGTGCCTATCTAATGTCACTTCTGATCTTTCCAATCTCATGTGCTTAATGATATAGGTGATATTTTTGTTTTTGTTGTTGTTAATCCTCACCAGAGGATATCTTTTCTCTTGACTTTTTTTTTTTAAAGAGAGAATGGAAGGGAGGGGGAGAGAGAGAAATACCCAGGCAAGAGAGACACATCAACTGGTTGTATCCCATGCGCCTGACGTAGGCTGGGGAGTAAGCCTGCAACCAAGGTACATGCCCTTGACTGGAATCAAACCCATGACCCTTCAGTCTGCAGGCCAATGCTCTAACCACTTAGCAATCAGGTAGGGTGATTTAGGTGATCTTCATACCTATTAGGCTTGAATATTAGGTATTCATGTTTTATTGGTGATATCTGAATGCTCACTTTCACATAAAAGTGACATTCAAATCTGTAACTTGGAGTAAAACCATATCTTTATGTGCTTTATAATGGTCAGTTAAAGTATAATGGTCATTTAAGGTATAAGCTCATAACTATAATTGCAAAAGTGAAATGCTTTAAAATGAATGATTATGGTACAGCAAGTCCATTGCCAACATTTTCTGGCCCAGTTTTTATTGATATGAAAGTAGTCATTTTATGCCTCATCTCTCTCTCTCAGTGGGTTCTGAACCTGGAAGTGTGTTGAAATTATTGACTGAGTAAAGACTTACAGAGCACATGTATTTGTTGGGCTCCTCAATACCTAATTCCATAAATTGTTGATGCTGAGATCCTTGTGGGCATCCTGATGTATTAGATAAATGTTGCTTCCATTATATTATGGGATTTATACCCATCAAATAAACGGACATTTACCTTAGCTCATATAAGTAGTTTTTCGTTTCTGGTACCTGAATTTGACACACCAAGTGCCTATTAGTTACAAAGCAATGCAGTTCTTCGAGTTCTATAAGTATATTTGGCTCATTGTTGATGATTGAAAAGAGGTAAAAGATGAACTGTTATTCTCAAAGTCCATCCATGTTGTTGCAAATGGCAGTATTTCATCTTTCCTTATGGCTCAGTAGTATTCCATTGAGCATATGTACCACATCTTTATCCAATCATCTATCAAAGGACACTTTAGCTGTTTCCATGTCTTGGCCACCATGAAATAAACTTAGGAGTGCATATATCTTGGTGAACAAATGTCTTCAAATTTTTGGGTGGATACCCAAAAGAGGGGTTGCTGGATCATAGGGTAACTCTATGCTTAATTTTTTGAGGAGTCTCTGTAGACTTTTCTATAGTGGCTGTACCAGTTTATATTCCTACTAGCAGTGAATTCCTTTTCTCCACAACCTCTCCAACACTTGTTATTACTTGTCTTGATGATAATAATAGCCATTTTAATGGGTATGAGATGATACCTCATTGCAGTTTTGATTTGTATTTCCCTAACAGCTAATGAAGTTGAATATCTTTTCTGATATATCAATTGGCGATTTGTATGTCTTATTGGGAGAATTGTCTGTTCAGGTACTCTGCCCATTTTTAAATTGGATTGTTTGTTTGGTGTTGAGTTGTATGAGTTCTTTATATATTTTGGATACTAACTCCTTGTCAGAGCTATTGTTTGCAAATATTTTTTCCCATTCGGTTTGTTGTTTTTTGTTTTGTTGGTAGTTTCTTTGGCTGTTCAGAAGCTTTTTAGTTTGATACAGTCCCATTCATTTACTGCAAAATAATCAGATAGAAAAAGTTAGCCATATGATTTCACTCATATGTGGGATATAAAACTAAAAGCAACAAATGACCAAACAAGAAAAACAAACAAAAACTCATAGACACAATCAACAGTGTGGTGGTAACCAGAGGGAAGGAGGGTGGGAAGGGGCTGGTGTGGGGGTAAGCGGGTCAAATATATGGTGACAGAATAAGATTGGACTTTGGATATTGGGCTCACAATGCAACATACAGATCATGTATCATAGAGATGTACACTTAAAACATATATAATCTTGTGGGGAGCCGGCACAGCCATGGCATACTCAGCCCCAGGGCGCCTTATGTGCCATTCCAGCTCAGCCTGGTTCAGTGACCCTGAGTTGGGGGGTGAAAGCATTGAGAAAAGACAGACAAGAGAATGAAAGCTGGGTCTCGGTGGGACGCTGCTCCCTGATGAGGAGACAGCGCCAGAGCCCACAAGCCGTGTCTTTATTTTATAGCAGATGCCACGAGGCAAAGTAGGGGCGTGATCACGTTGTTTACAGCATTCTGGTGAGTTTCAACCTCACTCAACTACATGCACCCGAACTCTATCACAAGGCACATGGAGCCATGTGTTCGGACCATAGGTTCAAGCTTACAACCACAGCCATTGGCTATGATTGTGCTGGGAGGTCCCTGCCCTCCAGCTGGGACTTGCACGTGGCAATGTGAGGACCCTGTCCTTTCATTAGTCCGAGGCTTGAACCTGGCCAAAACACAGTAACTGCGCCCCACATAATCTTATTAACCAATGTCATCACAATCAATTTAATTAAAAAATTAAATATAAAAAATAAGAATAAACCTGAAATGTGAAGTAACTTTCTCAAAGTCACATAAACATCCTGGGAAATGAGCCCAGAAAGAGCTCTGAAAAAGAGGTATATTTTTATATCTCTCACTTGCTTTGTGCATGAAAATTGAAAGTTGGCTTCTTCCCAGTGGGCAGAGCCCAAGGCACCACGAGTGCACTTGGCCCCACTGTGGGTGCCATGGCCATGCATGCAGCTTGGAGCTGGTGGTCCTCAGCTCTCAAAGATTATAGGAAGAGGTTTCAGCAGGGGACTTTTAAGCATAATAACTTCTTTCCCCTAGCTTTAAAAACCCTAATATATTCTGTGTAATTCTTTTAGGAATTTGAAAACAGAGTCTTTAATGCTAACTTTATTACTTCAGATATCATTACTTCACTAGTGAACTATCAAATTCTAAAATTAACTTTAAAAAAAATTTAAATTAGACCAGTCTAGGATTTCTATGTCCAAATATTATGCAATAATGTAGCTATTACTGTAGCCATTCAGTCTTGTAAAGGTAAATGCTGGGAATTAGGCAGTGACTGTGTTTTTATTGACTTGGTTATAACTGTTAAGGTTTGTGGGGAGGGAAGGGACAAAAACAGCACAATAGCACTTCTTGTTTTCCTCTTCTTTCTTTGGAACCAATTGAGAGGTAAGAAATAAGAGACATTCGGAAATTAAAATGCCAGATATGAAGCTGAAGGAGTATATTGGAGACAAGGCTTTAGATAAATGGCCAAATGGGCTTGATGGTTAAATGTACCTGTTTACTTCTAGGCATAGCTGGGCAGAAGCAGGCCTCCTCAACTAACCAGGTAGCTTTGTGCAGGCAGAAAGATCTGAAAGACATAAAGAACAGCTGAGCTCAGCCTGCTCAGTTCTTTCTCCTAAACTCTCCAAACTAATAATTTGGCTTCTCTCTCAAGTGCAATTGCAAGTGAAGGCGGGGCCAGGACCCCTCCATGCCAATCTGGTACAGCAGGTCTCAATGTAGGCAGCACATTGGAAGGATAGGGCAGCTTTAAAAATCTTGATGCTTGGGCCCACCCTACATGAATTACATAGAAAAGCATGAGCGTGAGACCCAGGCATTAGTGTTTGTAAAAGCTCTCCATGTGAATCAATGTATAGCCAAGTGCTTCAGTGGGAATTGTCCACATGGAAAGTGGAGACCAGGGAGGTAGAATTTGACCCTCACCTTTGACTATTACCCAGAGGGAAAATGTGATCCAGAGTTTCAGGTATTATTGTGAGTCCTGCTATGAGAGAGTGAAAATAATTATGTCTTACTCTTGTAATTTTCAACCGGTGTGCCATGGCACATGGGTGTGCTGCAAGAATTTTTAAAACATGCAATACCTGACTTTTTAGTCAGGGGCACTGACCTCTTTTCCCTTAGATTGTCAAATTAAAAAAAAAATTGATAACAGCCAACACAACAATAGCCATCCAGTATGAATGAATCAAAATTATACCCTTTTTGGTCAGCAAAAAAAAAAAAAATATTTTTTGGTGTGCCACAGAATTTTAATAATTAGTTTACCAGTATATGTGCCATGAGATGAAAAAGACTAAAAATGCTGTCTTAATCTATTGAGAGTGTGCTGGCTTATTGCTTAGAATTGTGTAAATGTTCCCAAGAGCATTTTTCTGTTGGAAGGAAGGTAATCCAGTGGAAAGGTTGAGTTCATTCCTCACACATGCATTGCTTAAGCCCAGATAATTGAGTGTTCTTTTCTAAGACTAAGTCCATTCTGTAAAAGTGAATATTTGAGACAATCAAAGGCCAAAACCCTGCTAGTAATTTTTTTCAGTTGTGTATGGCTTAAGGATGTGCAGGCTTAATGATACAACTCTGCCCATTGCACTAACATAGCATCATTGTTGACACCTGTGGAGGCTAGTATCCAGCAGAGTCCCAAACAGTCTGTACCCACTGGCTTGGGGAGGGTAAGATAAAACAAAAATATGTGGGTGTGCAAATGGGACAATGTCATCCTTGTTTGGTTCACCAGCAATTTGAAAGGACCATGGGAAGAATGCTCTCCTGGTTTCTCTCTTCTCCTCTCACCTTTGGGCCATTCACTTCTCCCACTAGTTATTACCCTGTTCCCACTTGCCAAGGATAATCAGTAACTCATTGTACTTACATTGGTGGATTGGAGCAAATTCATTGCTACTTCTGGGGAAAGGAAATGTACTTCAAAGAATCTATCCTAATGGTAGCAGGTTATCAATAATTCTAAAATTAGTTAGCGTGCATGATTGTGATTTTAACACAGATCTAATCATTATAGATAACAAAAGTAACAAAGAGAATTCTGGACCATGAAATTTAGTAGCTGGTCAGATAGCTAATGCATACACACCAATTTAAATGTCTAGATACGGTCTTGGTGATGAAAAAGATCAGCAGTTACAAGCTCTACATTCTGTAGAAGAAGTGGTCATTGGGTAACTCAGAAAGTCTTCTTGTTCAAACATTTTCTCCTGCCTGAGTAGTGTTTGAAAGCCAGCTGTAAAAAGAGGTTTGTTTATAAGTGATGGTCAACAATGCTCTGTACGAAGCTGTCTTTTTATTCTGATGCTGACATCTGGGCCTTGATGACTTTGTAGGGACTGCCCTTCCCAAGATTAGCTAATTTTTAGAGATTTTAACTCTCTAGGAGAGTTCTTTCAAATGCAAACAAACCAGTCCATAGCTTAATACCCCCCCCCCCAACCCCCCATCCCATGGGGCTCTTTCACTCAGGGCCACCCACTATCTCCTTGCTCTAATCACCAGGGTCAGATACCAGAGATCTAGGGACAGCCCCTCTGCCCTAAAGCTCACTGAAATCATTCACCCTAGCCAGTCCTAAGCCTGTGAACCCTGCCTGGTGCTTCCTGCCCTGCAGAAACCACAACAAAAGGCTCTTGCCCACGTCTTCCCCTTGCTCTTTCTGCTCAGGACTGATCCTGGTGCTTCCTCACTATCCCTGAATGGTGTGCTCCCTCCTCTTGGAAACTGAGTTATAAAGTACCATTTCAGTGTCCATTGTCTCTTGGTTTTTGGCTTTGTCAAACCTGAATAATAATAGAACCCTCCTCCCACCTCACCTTTGGAACATTCCGTGTGAAGGTTAGTGTTTAAATGTATTTTAGTTACTAGCAAGAAGATTTCTGATTTCTATATTGAATGTGACGGTTGGGGTATTCTAAAGTATTTTAGAGAGCTTTGATATTTTTGTCATCAATCTTTCTTTTATAGATGTTACCACTCACTTTTAACGCCTTCTTAAATATCTAGAATTTTTTAAAAAATACTTTTTTAAAGATAATTGTAAATTCACTTGCAGTTGTAAGAAATAACGCAGAAAGAACTCTTTGCCCAACTTGCCCCAGTGGTAATATTTTGCAAAACAACAGCACAATATCGCAATCAGGAAATAGACACTGGTGCAATTCATGGGTATTTTTCAAATTTCACCAGCTTTACCTGTACTCTTCTGTGTGTGTGTGCATTTAGTTCCATCACCCGTGCAGGTCCATGTGGTTACCACAGTTGGGACACATAGCAGAGAGCAGTTCTGTCACAAGAATCCTTTGTGCAGCCTCTTAGAGCCACAGCTAACTTCTACCCCCCACCCTAACTCCAAGCAACTACTAACCTGATGTCCATCTCTGTAATGTACCATTTCAAGGTGTTATATAAAGGGTATCATTAAATATGTGTGTGAACTTTTGAGACTTTTTTCACTCAACATATTTCCCTTGAGATCCATCCAAACTGTTATATCAATATACTTTGTTTCTTTTAATTGCCAAAGAGTATTTCATAGTATACATGTACCATGGTTTGATTAATCATATACCCGTTGAAGGACATCTGAATTGTTTTGGTTTTCTAAAAACACACGTATATTTAGCATCTATATTAGTCACCAACATTCCACATTTATTGCCTCTTTCTTATCTTCCATGTCTGCCATGTGACATTCCTGTGTTCCTACTAATATCGTTGGTCACTTTAAAGAGAAAATCGTTATCTAAAGTCAGAGAACAAACTCTCCTTTAACCTCAAGATAATTGCTCATTTTTCTAAGCTTCATTCCTCAGGAAATTACTCACTTCTCTTTGCTTCATTTTCCCCTTCTATACTTGGAGCTAGTGAGTGTTTCTATTTCTAGTGTTGAAAAGGTTAATGTGATCACTTATGTTTACACAGCTTGAGAAGAAAGGGTTATATAAATTGTCAGATATGCAGGTGTGAGTCTCCCTGAACTAGAGCTGAAGTTATAGGGAATCAAAAACAGCTCCTTCCACTGCCTGCCACCTCTCCCTGGCCAGGCTTTTACCGGGAACATTTAGTTCCCAGAATTCCATCTTTCCATGGGCCCAGGGCTCAGACTTTGTCCAGTACACACCACTTAGTTAAAGTTGGCAGACACACTAGATTATTCATGATCACTTAAGAAGGAATTTGCTGAACTTGCATAAAATTGGATTCAAAACTCAAATAAGGTATTAATTGGAAAGGTAACTAGGTAAAGTTTGGATAGAAGCCACGTGCATTCTCTTTTCAGGCTAAATATTAGACTCTAGGCTTACTTTTATTCATCTGAGTACCAAAAAGCAATGCTTATGCATTTAGAGCCATCACGCTAGAATTTGGGGAAATTCAGACTTGTTGGAATTCCAGCCAGGCCCACCTCTGGATGAGGGCAGAGCACTCCAGGCCAAACTATCACTGTCTGAACATTCTGGTTCCATCAGCCATGGCTTGGAGGCAAATCAAGCTCTTTTTCTGGGCTTGCAACTTCTATGGCCCAGCACACTCACTCTGGGACCTGGGTTGGACCAGGAACCTGATTTTGAAACTTTCCTCAGTGATTTTGATGATCAGCCCTGTTTGGGGAATCTGTCCTAGGGAGCACTGCAGAAAAATCCCTTCCAATTCTTTGCCTCCTCCTTAAACAAGTAGGGTCAGGAAATGAAGCAGAGGTTGAGATACCATTGATTTGAGGAGACTGGGAGTAAAGCTGGAGTCTGAAGGTTTCTGCAGTTGTGTGCATGGCTGGTGCACCTAAAGTCTGATCACCTGGCTTCAGAGGCAGAACAAGCGTGAGCTTGGCAATGTTTAACCTCTGTTGGCCTCTGTGGGGATGGTTAGGATAGATGCTCTCTTAGGTCACTTTTAGGTCAAAACTTCTGCAATCTGCTTGGGAAACCAAGATTCCTCGTACAGGTCAATAGGACTTAAAGTAAGGATAGTCTGACCCTAGGGCCCTGGGGGGCTGAGTAGAGGGAAGCACATCCTTACATGAGAAGAACTGAACACATCTTAGATGGTCCATCAATGTGAGTGAATGACGTTGTGGCTGAATCAACAGTTAGGATGTGAAACCTCACTGCCCAAGAAGTTTGGAGTGCTGTAACCATGAGTAGATTCCCTCTAGAAGCCTGTCTATCTGAGGTCTTAACCTGACTCTACTTCCTATGACTGAAGTCCAGGTTGAGGTATAGGAAGAAGCTTAAATAGGAGCTCTTTTCTGTCATTTCTATGTTTTCAGAAGGGACCTCATTAAATATAATAGATAAGTAAGTGAGTTTGTCTCCAGAACTCTTCAATGCCACATTTTAGCCTCCTGATATGGTTTGTGAAAAAACAATTCCTCTCTAATGTCACCCAGCACATTAACCTAAGATGGTAAGGTTTCTTCTTCTTAAGCACTAGTAGTACTGCAAGAGGGAGGTATAACTTTTCTCAGAATCTCATATAAGCTATGCTCTGAATAGTTAAAGCACAGAACATTTGGTTATTTAAAGCAATAATTCATGTATTGATTAAGAAAGAAGAGAGTTGTCTATCTTTATAATCATCAACTTTCAAATTGGAAAGTTGGGTGACTTCTATTATAGAGAGTGTGGCAACAGTTCCCTAGTGGTCTCCATAGGACAATGTAAGTATATACACAGCAGGAAGGGTATATTAATTAAGGAACAGAAAATCTTGTAATCTTGATGTTCTGAAGAGTTAATATTATATTCTGTACTAGGCTGGCACAGACCTTAGAGCATCAAATATTAAATAATGTACTCAGGCTTAGAGTAGTATAGCACATTAAACAAAACAGAAGTTCTGAGTAACCAGCTGTTTGCCTTCTGGGTACCAAGTAAGAAAGATACTTTGCTAAATATTAGAACAAGGCATCTGCCTTTTAAAATAATTGCTATATCAAGTTATGGATTTGAATGACATTGGTAGAATCTGATTCCTGGAAAATTAAAACTAGGCAAAGGGAATCTATATATACATAATGGCTAACATGCTAAGTGTCCAACCATCCAACCACCAGGGGGAAGACGCTCAACACAGGAGCTGCTGAGCTGCAGTGACTTGGCAGTGGCAGTTCTTGGGTGATGCACCCAAAACCAGAGAAGAGGAAGCCCGATTCTTCATAGGGCTGTGCGATTCTACCTTTGGCCATGGGTTATATTGTTGCTGGGGCACTGTTGGCCCCGAATCTGGTTTACTGCACACTTGCATTTGCATTCCACACCCTGTATGACAGCAACTTTGCAGAATGCCCTCTTGCACTCCAAGACCCTTCGGGGGATGTCTGTCGGAGAGCTGGTTTCAGCCCAATACCCACAGGCCAGGCCGAGGGACCCTGCTCACTCCACAGACACTGGGGAGGGACCATGGGAGGTTGGCTACATGGCATGTCTGGCCCATCTCACCCAGTCCCACCCTACCAGCCACCTTCTAATTAATTTCCTTTCAATGTGCACAAATCCATGCACCGGGTCACTAGTTTTATTATAAAAGACTTTTATTATATAACTAGAGGCCCGGTGCACAAAAATTTGTGCACTCGGCGGGGGGAAGGGGGGGTCCCTCAGCCTGGCCTGTGCCCTCTCGCAGTCTGGGACCCCTCGGGAGATAACGACCTGCTGGCTTAGGCCTGCTCCTGGGTGGCAGAGGGCAGGCCCAATCCCTAGGTGCAGCCCCTGGTCGGGCTCAGAGCAGGGCTGATTGGGGAGTTGGGGCGCCGCCCCCTGTCATGCACAGAGCAGGGCGGATTGGGAGGTTGTGATGCCACCCTCAGTCACGCTCAGGGTAGGGCTGATTGGGGGGTTGGGGCACCACCCCCTATCACACTCAAGGCAGGGTCAATGGGGAGGTTGCGGCACCACCCCCTGTGATGCACAGAGCAGGGCCCATCAGGGGGTTGGGGAGCTCCCCCGTCACGCACAGAGTAGGGCCGATAGGGGAGTTAGGGCACCGCCCCCTGTCACACACAGAGCAGGGTGGATCAGGGGGTTGGGGGCGCCACCACTGTCACACTCAGGGCAGGGCCGATGGGGAGGTTATGGCTCTACCCCGTCACACACAGAGCAGGGCCCGTGGGGGGGGGGGGAGAGTTGGGGCGCCACCCCCTGTCACACACAGAACAGGGCCGATCAGGGGGTTGGGATGCCACACCCTGTCACACACAGAGCCGCAGGGTGATCAGGGGGTTTGGGCGCTGCACCCTGTCATGCTGATCTGGTGCCAGGAGACCTCTCGGCTCCGCTGATCCCGGTGCTGGGAGGCATATTACCCTTTTACTATATAGGATAGAGGCCTGGGGGCTGGCTGGTTTGCCCTGAAGGGTGTCCTGCATCAGGGTGGGGGTCCCCACTGGGGTGCCTGGCCAGCCTGGATGAGGGGATGATGGCTGTTTGCAGCTGGTCACACACCCTTCAGGGTGGGGGTCCCCACTGGGGTGCCTGGCCAGTCTGGGTGAGGGGCTGAGGGCTGCTTTCAGGCTGGCGGTTTTGACTGAAGCTCCCAACCGCTCCTTTTTTTCTTTTTTTTTTTTTTCTTCTGGGCCAGCTTTAGCTCTGGCTCTAGCTCTGAGGCTTCCGCTGCTGGTTTGCTTGCCGTTCTATAATCGAAACAATGTATAACTTCAGCTCTGAGATCCCAGCCGGCTATATTTGTTACAAAGTTTCAAACTGCCAGCTCAGAGGCCTGCAAGGCAGGCGGGGAACTTTGGAGTCCACAGTCACTGGAGCAAGCAAGCCTCATGTTCGCTTCCAGCTGCCTGGCTGCTGGCCGCCACCTTGGCTGACAGTTAATTTGCATAAGGATATGCTGATTAGCCAATGGGAAGGGTAGCGGTCGTACGCTAATTACCATTTTTCTCTTTTATTAGTGTAGATTTTCATTTATGAAAATTGAAAGAAAAGTAATGTTAATTTGTAGGCTAGTTTTGTAATGCAGTCAAGCCCTGAGTGATTATTATTTGTACTTCTAGTTTTTTAAAAATTAAATTTATTGGGATAAATCCTATATAATAAAAGGCTAATATGCAAATAGACCGAATGGCGGAACAACTGAACAACAGAACAACTAAACAACCAGTTGCTATGACATGTGCTGACCACCAGGGGGAGGGTGTGGAACATGATGGGCGTTGGCTGCGGTGGGATGGTGGAGCAGGTGAGAGGGGCGCCACACACAAAGAAAGAAAAATACAGATTTTTGCATCTATGTTCCTCAGAGATAATAGCCTGTATTTTTCTTTCTTTGTGTGTTGTCATTGGCTGGTTTTGGTATTAGGGTAATGTTGGCCTTATAAAATCAGTTAGAAGAATGGTGTCTTCTTCCAGTTTTTTGAAGAGCTGGGTAGCTCAGTTGGTTAAAACGTCATCCAGTATGGGTTGCAGGTTCAACCCCTGATCAGGGCACATAAAAAAAGCAACCAATGAATGCATAAATAAGTGAAACAACAAAGTGATACCTCTGTCTCTCTCAAGTTAATAAATAAAAACTTTAAAAAAGTATAGGTATTAAATCTTCTTTGAAAGTTTGGAAAAATTTATCAGTGAAGCCATCTGATCCTGGACTTTTGTTCTTTGGGAGGTTTCTGATGACTGTTTCAATTTTGAATTCTCTGTCATTTAAATCACAATTTTCCTTTATTTTTCAAACTATTTTTTCTTTTATTGTCTAAAGTTTTACACATGTCTCCTTTTCCCCCTATTGACCTCCCCCCCACCCCCAGCCATTCCCATCCTGGGCAAGCCCCCACCTCCCCAGTGCCTGTGTCTATTGGTTATGCTAATATGCATGCATACAAGTTCTTTGGTTGCTCTCTAACCCACCCTCCCCTACTATTTGTCTCTAGATCGATCAATTCTTGTTCATCAAATTATGTTGATCATTATATCCCACATATGAGTGAGATCATGTGATATTTACCTTTTTCCGACTGGCTTATTTCCCTTAGCATAATGTTCTCCAGTTCCATCCATGTTGTTGCAAATGGTAAAAGTTCCTTCTTTTTTATAGCGGCATAGTATTCCATTTAGTAGATGTACCACAGTTTCTTAATCCACTCATCTACTGATGGGCACTTAGGCTGTTTCCAAATCTTAGCTATTTTAAATTGTGCTGCTATGAACATAGGGGTGCATATATCATTTCTGATTGGTGCTTCTGGTTTCTTGGGATATAGTCCTAGGAGTGGGATTACTGGGTCAAATGGGAGTTCCATTTTTAACTTTTTGAGGAAACTGCATACTGTTCTCCACAGTGGCTGCACCAGTCTGCATTCCCACCAGTAGTGCACAAGTGTTTCCTTTTCTCCGCATCCTCTCCAGCACTTGTCGTTTGTTGATTTGTTGATGATAGCCATTCTGACAGGTGTGAGATGGTATCTCACTATTGTTTTGATTTGCATCTCTTGGATGATTAGTGACTTTGAGCAAGTTTTCATATGTCTTTTGGCCTTCTGTATGTCCTCTTTTGAAAACTGTCTATTTACATGCTTTGACCAGTTTTTGATTGGATCATTTATCTTCCTTTTGTTAAGTTGTATGAGTTCTCTGTAAATTTTGGAGATTAAGCCCTTATCAGATATATCATTGGCAAATATGTTCTCCCATGCAGTGGGCTTTCTTGTTGTTTTGCTGATGGTTTCTTTTGCTGTGCAGAAGCTTTTTATTTTGATGTAGTCCCATTTGTTTATTTTTTCCTTAGTCTCCATTGCCCTAGGAGCTGTATCTGTAAAGATATTGCTGCAACATATGTCTGCTATTTTGCTGCCTGTGGAGTCTTGTAGGATTTTTATGGTTTCCTGTCTTACATTCAAGTCCTTTAGCCATTTGAGTTTGTTTTTGTGTATGGTGTAAGTTGGTGATCTAGTTTCATTTTTTTTTTGCATGTATCTGTCCAAATTTCTTTCCCAGCACCATTTATTAAAGAGACTGTTTTGACTCCATTGTATGCTCTTGCCTCCTTTGTCAAATATTAATTGAGCATAATGGCTTGGGTCGATTTCTGGGTTCTCTGTTCTGTTCCTTTGGTCTATATGTCTGTTCTTGTGCCAGTACCAGGCAATTTTGAGAACCTTGGCTTTGTAATATAGCTTGATATCTGGTATTGTGATCTCTCCAACTTTGTTCTTCTTTCTCAGGATTGTTGTGGCTGTTCGGGGTCTTTTTTATTCCAGATAAATTTTTGGAGAGTTTGTTCTAGATCTTTGAAATATGCCATTGGTATTTTAATGGGGATTGCATTGAAACTGTAGATTGCTTTGGTAGTATTGACATTTTAGTGATGTTGATTCTACCAATACATGAACATGGTATGTTCTTCATTTGTTTATGTCTTCCTCTATCTCTTTTTTCAATGTCCTGAAGTTTTCTGAGTACAGATCTTTTACATCCTTAGTTAAGTTTATTCCTAGGTATCTTAATTGTTTTGGTGCAATGGTAAATGGGATTGTTTTTTTATTTCTCTTTCTGTGAGTTCATTATTGGTGTATAAAAAGATTTCAAGGTGTTAATTTTGTATCATGCTACATTGCCAAATTCATTTATTAGGTCTAGTAGTTTTTTGATGGAGTCTTTGAGGTTTTCTATGTATATTATCATGTCATCTGTGAACAAGGAGAGTTTTACTTCTTTTTCAATTTGGATCCCTTTAATTTTTCTTCTTGTCTGATCGCTATGGCTAGCACTTCCATTACTATATCAAACAGGAGTGGTGAAAGTGGGCATCCTTGTCTTGTTCTTGTTCTTATGGGAAATGAATTTAGTTTTTGCCCATTGAGTATGATATTGGCTGTAGGTTTCTCAGATAAGGCTTTTATTATGTTGAGGTATGACCCCTCTGTTCCCACTTTGCTGAGAGTTTTTATCAAGAAAGAGTGTTGGATTTTGTCAAATGCTTTTTCTGCATCAATTGATATGATTATGTGATTTTTGTCTCTCAGTTTGTTTATGTGATGTATCACATTTATTGATCTGAGAATATTGTACCATCCTTGCATCCCTAGAATAAACCCACTTGGTCATCTGTGTGATCTTTCTAATGTAATGCTGAATCCGATGTGCTAGAATTTTGTTGAGAATTTTAACATCTATGTTCATCAAGGATATTGGCCTGTAATTCTCTTATTTTTGTGGTGTCTTTATCTGGTTTGGGGATTAGGGTAAAGCTGGCTTCATAGAAAGAGCTTGGAAGTAAGTGTGCCTTCTTCCTGAATTTTTTGGAATAGTCTGAGGAGGATACGTTTTAGTTCTTATTTGAATGCTTGGTAGAACTCCCCTGTAAAGCCATCCGGACCAGGGCTTCTGCTTGCTGGAAGATTTTTGATCGCTGCTTCAATTTCTTTGGTAATTATTGGCCTATTTAGGTTTTTTCATTCTTCTTGATTGAGTTTTGGGAGCTTGTATTTTTCTAAGAATATGTCCATTTCATCTAGGTTGTCCATTTTGTTGGAATATAGTTGTTCATAGTATTTTTTCATAATCGTTTGTATTTCTGTGGGATCGGTTATTATTTCACCTCTTTCATTTCTAATTTTGTTTATTTGGGTCCTCTCCCTTTGCTTCTTGGAGAGCCTGGCTAGAGGTTCATTAATTTTGTTTATCCTTCCAAAGAACCAGCTCTTGGTTTTGTTGATCTTTTGTATTGTTTTTCTGGTCTCTATGTCGTGTATCTCTGCTCTAATCTTTATAATTTCCTTCCTCCTGCTTACACTGGGCTTTTCTTGTTGCTCTCTTTCTAACTCTGAGCTGTAGGGTTAGATAATTTATTACCATTGTTTCCTGTTTTTTGAGATAATTCTGTAGAGCTATGAACTTCCCTCTCAGGACTGCTTTCACTGTGTCCCATAGATTTTGGATTGTTGTGTTTTCATTGTCATTTGTTGCCATAATGCATTTTATTTCTTCTTTGTTTTCTTTGGTAACCCAGTCATTGTTTAGTAGCATGCTATTTAGCCTCCAGGTGTTTGATTTTTTTAATTGTTTTCATTGTAGTTGGTTTCTAGATTTATGCCATTGTGATCTGAGATGCTTGATATGATTTCTATCTTCTTGACTTTGAAGAGACTTTGCCTGTGTTCCTATATGTGGTCTATCTTTGAAAAAGACCCATGTGCACTTGAGAAAAATGTATATTCCGTAGCTTTGGGGTGAAATGTTCTGTAGATGTCAATTAATTCCATCTGATCTAGTGAGTCATTTAGGATTGATGTTTCTTTGCTGATTTTTTGTTCAGAGGATTTGCCCAGTGGTCTTAGTAGGGTTTTAAAGTCTTCTACTATGATTGTATTGCTGTCAATCTCTTTCTTGATATCCTCCAGAAGTTATTTATGTATTTGGGTGCTCCTGTATTGGGTGCATATATATTTACCAGAGTTATATCTTCTTGTTGAATTGCTCCCTTTAGTATTACGAAGTGGCCTTCCTTATCTCTTGTTATGGCCTTCACTTTGAGGTATAATTTGTCAGATATAAGTAGTGCAATCCCAGCTTTTTTTTTTTCATTTCCATTCTCCTGAAAAACCTTTTCCATCCCTTCACCATCAGTCTCTGTGAGTCCTTTGTTTTGAGGTGGGTTTCCTGTAGACAGCAGATATATGAGTCATGTTTTCTTATCCAATCAGGTACCCTATGTCTTTTTATTGGGGCATTTAATCCATTTACATTCAAAGTTATTATTGATAGGTACTTGTTCCTCACCATTTTTATTCTTTACTAGTGGCCCAGTGCATGAAATTCATGCATGGGGGGAGGGGGTTTTCTCAGCTCAGCCTGCACCCTCTCCAATCAGGGACCCCTTGGAGGATGTCTGACCACCGGTTTAGGCCCGATCCCTGTGGGCCTAAACCAGAGGTCGGACATTCCTCTCATAATCTGGGACCACTGGCTCTTAACTGCTCACCTGCCTGCCTGCTTGATTCCCCCTAACTGCCTCTGCCTGCCTACCAGATCATCCCTAACTGCCCTCCCCTGTCGGCTTGATCTTGCCCCCAACTGCTCTTCCTCTGCCTGCCTCATCACCCCTAACTTCCCTCCCCTGCCGGCTTGATCTAGCCCCCAACTGCCCTCCCCTGCCAACCTGATTGCCCCTAAAGGCCTCTGCTTTGGCCCCCACCACCATGGATTTGTCTGGAAGAAAGTTGGACGTCTGGAAGATGGTTGGTCAACCCAGTCTAATTAGCATATTGCCCTTTTAGTAGTATAGATAGATTATATAGGACAGGATTATTTATTGGGGGTGGAAAAGCCATTTTCATCAGGAGGAGATGCTCTTGGCAGACAAAAGTACATAATCCCTATATCTGGACTGATAGCCAGCCATATGCACTATACTGCCAAACAGGTCAGTAAAAAATTAAATCGCTTTCTTACACCTTACACCAAACAGCTGCTGCCCTTAAAACCCCTCCTCAGCCCCCACCTTAGGTCCTGCCTTCGCAGTTCACACAGATTAGGTTCTGATTGGTCAGTTTCTATGACAGTCAGCGTCAAAAGCTCCTCCTCCTAGGCAGCCATTGACTCCTCACATTTCATCCAGATTTGGTTCTGATTGGTCAGTTTCTATGCCAGTCAGTATCTCTGTGCCTATCAATGGGCCTGATCAGCAGCCCCAGCAGAGGCCCAAGAGAAAGAGAGGTACAGCTGCTGGCCAGGCCCGGAGAGAAAGAGAGAGGCAAGTGCTGATCAATAGCTGCCACAGAGGCTACAGTCAGACCCTACTTCTCTCTCCAGGCTAATTTTTGGGCCTGATCCGCATCTTCCTGGGCAGTCAGTGCTGGATTGCGGCACCCACAGTGTCTGCAGTCAGTGCTGGGTTGCCACAGCAATCCAGCACTGACTGCAGGACTGACTTTCAGTCGGTTGAGCCTTCGGTCGTTTTGGATGTTATGGACCCTGGGTTTTAATATATGAGGATGCCTGTGTTCCTTCTTCCCTTCATATTTCTTCTTTTTATAGCAGACCCTTCAGCATTTCTTGCATTGCTGGTTCGGTGGTAATAAACTCCCGTAGTCCTTTTTTGTCAGTGAAGCTCCTGATTTCACCCTCAATTTTGATTGATAGCCTTGATGGGTACAGTATTCTTGGATTCAGACCCTTCCTTTGCATGACTTTGTATATTTCATTCTATTCCCTTCTAGCTTGATGTGTTTCTGTTGAGAAATCAGTTGCTAGTCTGATGGGGAATCTTTTGTAGGTAACTTTCTGTCTCTCTCTGGCAGCCTTTAAGATTCTTACTTCATTGTTGGTGTTTACAAATTTAATTATAATGTGTTATGGTGCCATCTTTTGGGGTTCATTTTGTTTGGGACTCTGTGAGCTTCTTGGATTTGTGTGAGTTTTTCTTCCTTAATCAGGGAGTTTTTCTGTCATTATTTCTTCAGACAGGTTTTCTATTCCTTGCTCAGTTTCCTTTCCTTCTGCAGATGTTGTTCTGTTTCATGTTGTCCCAAAGTTCCCTTAGGCTCTCTTCCTGTTTTTTTAAGTTTTTTTTTTTTTTTTTTTTTTTTTCCTAGATGCTGCTCTGCTTGGGTATTTTTTCCTACCTTGTCTTCTAGCTCACTGATGTGGTCCTCTGCTTCTTCTAGTCTACTGTTGATGCTTTCTATTGAGTTCTTTATTGCAGCTGTGTCATTTTTAATTTCTTCTTGGTTCTTCTTCATTTCCTCTTTGTTCTTACACATGTTGTTGAATTTGTCTTCCATCTTTTTCAGTGACCTTATGACCATTGCTCTGCATTCATTCTCTGACATATTGCTTGCCTCCATTTCATTTACTCCCTTTTCTGGTGATTTCTCCTTTTCTTTTGTATGTGGGCTGTTTCTTTTTCTCCCCATGATCGCTATTTTCTGGATGTCTGGTTATGTAGCTCTCTCTCTCTCAGGCATTGACTTAAAGGCAAAAAATACAGTAAAACAAGACACAATGCACAGGGCACCAAACACAAATGTATTCACGATACTAATAACCCCAAATAAAGGTGACCACCAGAGAAAAAAGAGTTAGGGGATATAAAAGAGTGCAAGAATGATATTGAGAAAAGGAAAAAATGTAAAAGAGTAAAGAAAGAGAAGAAAAAAGAAGGGCAGAAAAATATATGTATATGTGGAGAAAACTCCAATAAAACAACAACTAATCCAAAAAATGCAAACAACAAACACCCAGAGATGAATGCAAACAACAAACAACAACTAATCCAAAATATGTAAACTACATACCCCCAAACAACAAACACCCAGATGAATCTAAGGAAGCAGAGCTTATTTCCAGAAGTTAAGGTTAGGGAATTGAACGAATAGGGAAATAGCCATAATTCAGTATAGAGGATGTGGATAGAGAATGAGCGTATAAGAAGAAAAGTAAAAAACTAAATACAAAAAATTTATAAATATTAAAGTATATACACAAAAGAAAATTTATATCTCTATATATCTATATCTATATCTATATCTATATCTATATCTATATATAAAACTTTTCCCCTTCTCTAATTTATCTATCTATGTATTCATTTACTATTGGAAAAGAAGAATAGAGAGTAGATAGGCCTGAGTTTGTGATTGGAATTAGCTAAGCTATTAGTAGGAGAAGAGAACAAGTGAGAAGAGGAAAAATAGAGGTAAAAACAAACAAACAAAGAACACACACACAAAACAAAAACAAACAAGCAATAAAAACAAAAGGAATCAACAATCAGACAAACAACAAGATAGATAGAAAGAAAAAGGAAAAAAAGAAAAAAAGGAAGAAAACAAAAATTTGAATAGTGAAGAAATAGAAGAGAGAAGTGTGTATGGACTTGTAGTAGGGGAGCAGAAATTAGATATATGAGTAAGATAAATTTTTATCAGGGAGTAAAGAGAAAGGATAGAGAAAAACTAAAGCAGAACAGGGTAAGAGAAACAGGACAAAAGGGGAAAGTGAGGAAGAAAGCATTGGCATAATAAAATGGAGATAGAGTAAAATAATGCTAAAATAAAAATAAAAATAGAATGTAGAACACTAATCCTGAAATAAAATAAAATAAAAAAAATAAAATAAAACTTAACAAAAAGCTAAAATAATAGTAGTACTACTAATAATTAAAAATATAATAAAAGAGAACCAAGATGGCGGCATAGGTTAATGCTGGAGCTTGCTGCCTCGAACAACCACTTCAAAAATACAACTAAAAGACGGAACGGACATCATCCAGAGCCACAGGAAGGCTGGCTGAGTGGAAGTTCTACAACTAGGAGGAAAGAGGAAACCATACGAGACCCAGAGGAGGCACAGTGCTGAAGTGAAATACTAAGGTTCGGAGTGCATGTGGAGCAGTTCGGCAGCGGAGAGTGCAGTTGTTGTCTTCAATCGGGAGGGAGTTTCAGACTCTGAGCTCCAGATCCGGGTGAGTCTCTCGGGACCCAGAATCAAATGGGAGAAGCGGGAAGGCAGCTCTCTCTCTGAGGTCTGCAGCGGTTGCAGAGCCGCTGGAGATGGAACTGAGAGCAGCCATAACTGCTCGCTCCGCCTGCCCTGTAGATCCCCTGGGGACCCACCCCGCCCAAGCCCTGCACAGAGGCATTTGCCGGAGAGCCTCAGGCAAAGGCTAGATTAGCACCGCCCTAGAGATTCAGCACAGTAGCGCTCCCTCTGCAGACACAGCTGACTCTCATAGCCAGTTAGCCTGGAGGTCAATTCACCCCCGTATTGCCGAAAACAATCAAGGCCCAACTACAACAAGACTGCGCACAAAGACCACAAGGGAGTGCACCAAGAAAGCATACAAAATGCGGAGACAAAAAAACATGACAGAAATGGAGGATATAGAGCTAAAGAATGCACTTTTAAGGGCTTTCAATAATTTGCTAGAAACTGCCGATAAACTTGATGAGAACCTCAAGAAAACTAATGAGACCCTTGATGCTATGATAAAGAAACTAGAAATTAAGCATACACGGACTGAAATAAAGAATATTATACAGACACCCAACAGCAGACCAGAGCAGCTCAAGAATCAAGTCAAAGATTTGAAATGCGAAGAAGCAAAAAACACCCAACTGGAAAAGCAAAATGAAAAAGAATCCGAAAATATGAAGATAGTGTAAGGAGCCTCTGGGACAGCTTCAAGTGCACCAATATCAGAATTATAGGAGTGTCAGAAGATGAGAGACAGCAAGATATTGAAAACCTATTTGAAGAAATAATGACAGAAAACTTCCCCCACCTGGAGAAAGAAATAGACTTACAAGTCCAGGAAGCACATAGAACCCCAAACAAAAGGAATCCAAAGAGGACCACACCAAGACACATCATAATTAAAATGCCAAGAGCAAAAGACAAAGAGAGAATCTTAAAAGCAGCAAGAGAAAGAAACTCAGTTACCTACAAGGGAATACCCATACGACTGTCAGCTGATTTCTCAACAGAAACTTTGCAGGCCAGAAGGGAGTGGCAAGAAATATTCAAAGTGATGAATGCCAAGAACCTACAACCAAGATTACTTCATCCAGCAAAGCTATCATTCAGAATTGAAGGTCAGATAAACAGCTTCACAGATAAGAAAAAGCTAAAGGAGTTTATCACCACCAAACCAGTATTATATGAAATGCTGAAAGGTATCCTTTAAGAAGAGGAGAAAGAAGAAAAATGTAAAGATACAAATTATGATCAACAAATATGCATCTATCAACAAGTGAATCTAAAAATCAAGTGAATAAATTATCTGATGAACAGTATGAACTGGTGATTATAATAGAATCAGGGACATAGAAAGGGAATGGACTGACTATTCTTGGGGGGGAAAGGGGTGTGGGGGATGCGGGAAGAGATTGGACAATAATTGTGCACCTATGGATGAGGACAGTGGGTGGGGAGTGAGGGCGGAGGGAGGGGTGGGGACTGGGTGGAAGGGAGTTATGGTGGGAAAAAAGAGGAACCAATGTAATAATCTGAACAATAAAGATTTAATTAAAAAATAAAATAAAAATAAAAGGTGCAAAAAAAAGAATTCTGAGTCTTTTTAAATTGTTCTTTTTCAATATCAATTTGGCTATTCAGGACCACTTACAATTTTATTTGAATTTGAGGATAGGCTTTTCAATCTATGCAAATGACTGTTAGAATATTGATAATTTCATTGAATCTGGAGATCACTTTGGGTAATATTGCCATTATAATAATATTAACTCATTTAAGCTGGCAGGTGGACATCCGCAAGGGGTCCTAGGCTGCAAGAGGGCTCAGGCCAGGCTGAGGGACACCCCTGAGTGCACGAATTTTCATGCACTGGGCTTCTAGTATACAATAAAACATTATTCAGCCTTAAGAAAGAATGGAATCCTGACATTTGTGATCACACAGATGAACCTTGAAGGCATTGTTCTAAATGAAATAAGTCAGATCGAGAAGGACAAATACCATATGATTTCATTCATATGTGGGATCTAAAAACAAACAAAACAAAACAACCCAAGCTCAAAGATTCAGAGAATAGATTAGTGAACCCTTTAGCACAGTTTCTCAAACTTCTACCAGTAGAATCATTTGGGGCGCTAGTTAATTAAACTGATTACTATGGTTTTCTCCTGGAAATTCAGATGCAAAAGACTGGAGGTAGGATCCCAAGCTTTTAAATTTTTTTATTTTTACACAAAATAAGTGCTCCAGGCAATTGCTATGATAAGGCTAATTTTGGGAATATACACTTAGAATATTACTGGATATTAGGCACTAAACAAATATTTCCACCTACATCATAGAAGGTATTGATGTACATTTTGCAGGTTAGGAAGCTAAAGCTCAAAGAGAAGTGACTTGTGTAAGAGTGCACATTAGTAATAGAAGGACCTGGCCTTGAATCCAAAGTTTTTGGGGTCCATCATATTAGGGATTGAATGATAGACATTAACATAATACACTCTGACTGTGATTTGTGGTAGGCTTGGGATATTAACTTTCTTACTGAACTTCATTATTTAGGCTTCACTACTTCACATAGCAAGAGTTTTAATGTAGTGGTTGAAAAATATGTTCTTCAGAGCAAATCATGCTAAGCTGAGTCTGTTGGAATTTTTAAATTTTTGGATCCAGAGATGGCTGATTCAGTTAAAATAATTTTCTTTCCAAAGAAGGCTATATGTTTTTTAAAAAGTTCAAAGATATGTTACAGAAACGTTTGTCTCATTTCAAATAAAACAAACCAAAAAAAGAGTAAAACACAAAATAAATTAATACAAAATTATTTATGCCATTAAATAGTTCCTGTCATTAATTACTTCCTAGAAACCAGCTCTTCCTGATATTTTCTAAGTAATACTAAATGGTTGATTTAGGTCACCTTAATTTGTGATGGTTTTGTCGGAACCTGATTGAAATTTGCCTCTAAATTACTTACTAGAAAAGTATTTGCTCAGCAGATTGGTAGTATCAGGAGCTCTGAAAAAAAAAATACATTGTTTTCAAGATTTTCAATACAAATAGAGTTAATTACAAGTCACTCAGCACAGACCCAAAGAACCTGTGCTCAGCAACTGATGCTATGCACTCAAATATATTGAAATGATGTTTAGAGTAAAAAAAGTAAATAGTTTTTTACTTTATTTTTTATTGTTGACAGTATTATAGACGTCCCCTATCTCCCCAATCCCCCCTCCACCCAGCTTTTGCCCCACCCAAGGCCTTCACCCCACTATTGTCTGTGTCCATGGGCTATGCACATATATGCATATAAGTTCTTTGGTTAACATTTTACTTTACCTTCTGTGATGTATTCACTTTAATTCATTATATTTGTTTCCCTGGTTAATTTAACAAAACAGTTTTACTAAACTCTACAGTAGAAGAGATTACTTCCTATATGTACTATGTTTCAGTCATATGTAAAGCAACATTGGATTTCCTAGATCCCTGGTTGGCAAACTGCGGCTCGCGAGCCGCATGCGGCTCTCTGGCCCCTTGAGTGTGGCTCTTCCTAAGCTTTAGGAGTACCCTAATTAAGTTAATAACAATGTACCTACCTATATAGTTTAAGCTTAAAAAATTTGGCTCTCAAAAGAAATCTCAATTCTTGTACTGTTGATATTTGGCTCTATTGACTAATGAGTTTGCTGACCACTGTTCTAGATTAATTAAGGAAAGATGTGATATTTATAGTGATAGCTTCATTTATAAATTTAAGTGAAATGCATTTTGCTGGGGTTCATGTCCCAGCATCAAGAAGGGCTCAGGAATCTGGAAAAGGGGCTGCCTGTAGATGACATAGAAATCTAGAGACTAATAAAGAGTCCGGAGACAAGATATAATTTTGAAAGGCCTTGGGGGTCAGAGGACCTTCAGCTAAAGGAACTGAAGACTGCCGCCTTGTCTAGGACCCTTGCTTTTATTAACACAATTTGTCCTAAGGCAAGGTGGAGATAATACACTTCAAAGGGTAAGCTTTCAAAGGGTACAGAGGCATTGTCAGTTTGGGGAATAGCCTACGGCTGTTCAGGTGTTTGGCCAGTAGGAGGCAATAACATGTAGATTAAGATGCCCTTTAACTGTCTGGCAGTCACAATCAGTTTCCTATTCAGGTTTGGGAAATGTCTTTAGCCATTCCCAACAGGTGACTACATGTGTGACTCAACCCTGTTGAGTCCCCAAGTCTCATCAACCTTTTGATGAAACTCTTAAAATTATGACATGCTGGAATTGGTTTCCGGCACATTTATTTATTTACTCATTCAGTAACAATTCTTTTCTAGGTTTCTTCCTAGGTCATTAGAATACAGAGGTGAGAACAGCACTGCTCTTGCCTTCTAGGAGCTCAGTGTCTTGTAGGCGAGGTGAACGGGACATTCCAGAGTCATTACATGGTACAGCAAACATCCATTAGGGATATGCCCAGGGTGGTCCCAGATCAGAGAGGAAAATAACCACCTCAGCTTGGCAGGGCTGCGAAAGGCCCTCCAGAGGAAGATGCTTTAAAGACCTCCCATAGGGTCCAAGTGGAGTGTTTGAACCTAGGGGAGGGGAGTGGTTGGGACAAACTCAAGTCCAAATTGTGCATGCCAGCCCTCTCCCCCACCATATGATGTGTTTTGTGTCATTTCTTTATTCATTATTATTGTTGAATAACCTGAACTTTCATTTTCCCTGGCATATTGGTTTTATAATACTTAAAAAAAATCCCTGGATTATGTAATCATCACTGTTCTTTACTCTAGTATTGGTGGAGTATAATTATATGTTCTAATTAATTACTCTTGGGAGTTATTCCTCCTAATTAGAGCTTTTCCTTTATTCCAAATCTTTCAAAGTCAGAAATATAATTTTCAGTGTTTCTTCCCCAACGTTTCTCATGCCTTAATATAGAATAACTTTGGTAATTGTGACCTATTTTCTGTGACAATTTATTTCAGTACTATGAGAAATGAATTTTGGATCACTGATTATATTCACTGGCAGAGTAATCGTAAGAACTAAATTCTGCTTAAACCATTCTGCTGCAATTCATTTCAATGTTCAAAACTCACTAAGTAATTAGAATAGGAAAATTCTAGTCTATTCTATCTAGGTACCATGCTGTGGTATGTGACTTTTTTTAAAATTTAAAAGATCTAGCCCTAAAGAATTGGGAACGTGACCTAGTTTTATTGCTGTGCAGGAGGTGGACATGAGGTATCCCGTATAGAGTGATGTTTTGCTTGGGTTAAGTGTAAACTCCCTCTCTGGCCACCCTGCTTAAAGTCTTTAGATGTAAAGGTGGGACTTTACATTCATGAACATATGTTGAGTCATAGATTAAGCCCTTCAACGAACTTTTTTCACGGCCATTGACCTCCAAACCATGCAGGAAATTCCTTTGTAAGCAAATTCCCATCCCCAGTCCCCTGGCTGTTTAGTCTATGCTGGGTTAAGCATGAGCTTGCTTCTTCTTTGATTGGCAAGCCTAGTACTAGAAAAAACAAATGTATGGAACGACTCTCATCACGAATGCCCTGCCCTCCACCCTCACAAGCTGTAAACTCTCTCAGCTTTATTTGGACTGAAACTCGATGAGAGCTTCACTAGGCAGGAAGCACCCTCCTCCCTAAAATGCCACCGACAGAAGGACACAATTTCTCACAGATGCAGTTTCCAGCTCAGGGACCTGAGGTGCTCCATGGGCTCAAGACTTTTGACTCTTGCCAAAGAAGGAAATAGCTTAACCTGTTTATTTTCACTGAAGGTGAAGTTAATTGTTTAATTAAAAACTGCAGTTCCAATGGCACATGAAATTAGTAAGATGGGCAGAAATATTAAGCAACCCATGCCACCTATGATGTACAAGAAAAAATAATAAAAAGATTTTCAGATAAGAAAAATTGTAAAAAAAGGTGAATTTCACCTTTGAAAAAGCACAAGCAATGAAAGAAGAAATAAATAAGTTGGACTCCATCAAAATCATAATTTCTGTGCTTGCCAAGACACCTTTATGTAAGTGAACAGACAAGCCGAAAATGGGACAAGATATTTGCAAATCATATATCTGATAAGGGAAATGTATCAAGAATATACAAAGACATCCTATAGTTCAACAATAAAAAACAAATAACCCAATTAAAAATATGAAAGAATCTGAAGAGATGTTCTCCAAGAATGATATACAAATGGCCAATAAGCTCAAGAAAAGATGTCCAACATCATTACCATCAAGAAAATAGAAATAAAAAACATAATTTGGAGATACCATTTCTCACCCACTGAGATGGCCATAATAATAAGTATGGTCAATAATAAGTGGGTGAGGATGTACAGTATATGGAACACTCATAGTTTGCTTGTAGGAATGTAGAATGGTGCAGATAGTTTAAAAAGTGGCTTGTCAGTTTCTCAAAAAGTTAGCATTACCAAACGACTTAGAAATTCTACTTTTAGGTATATGCCCAAAAGATTTGAAAATATATACCCACACAAACACTTGTACATGAATATTCATAGCAGCATGATTTGTAATTGCTAAAAAAGTGGAAACAACCCAAATAATACTCATCATGGATGACTAGCTAAGTAAAATATGAAATTAAGTACTAATATATGCTACAACATGGGTGAACCTTGAAAATGTAACTATGCTAAGTGAGAGAAGTCACAAAAGGCCACATACTGCATGTGAACTGTTCAGAATGCATAAAATTAGAAAGTACATTTGTGGTTTCCAGGATATGAGGGGAGGGGAAGTGGAGAGTGACTGCTACTGGGTAGGGGGGTTGTTTTGGAATGATGAAAATGTCCTGGAATTAGATAGTAGTGATGATTACACAATTCTGTAAATATACTAAATCCATTGCAAATTTACACTTTATAAGGGTGACTTTTGTGGTATGTGACATATTTTCATTCTAAAAACCTACATGAATTTTTTTTTTGGTCAGGCACAATTTTTTTATTTGTTTGTTTGTTTTGTTTAAAATCAATAAAAGAAACTGGGTCCTCCAAACTGCAGTGTTCTAAACAGCAGCAAGTTTATGCATTCATCTTTGTTTAAAGACATGTAAATTAGCACACTGCTTGCACACCTCATTTGCATGAAAATCTGTACCAAATTGTAGCAAATTTACTTCCCACCCCATTCCAGGTGGGACAAATTACTTTGGAAAATAATTTTCATTGAAATTCTAACCAAAATTCATGTAAGTGGACTGTGACAAAATTATAAATGATATGAAAAATAACATTTTAACATTTGGCCATCAACTTAAAAAAATGGTTTGCCTATACCAGTGGTTGGCAAACTGTGGCTCGGCAAACCGCTCTTTGGCCCCTTGAGTGTGGCTCTTCCACAAAATACTGGCTCTTCCACAAAATACTGACTTCTGCACATGGGCCACGAAGTTTCAATCGCACTGTATGTGCACGCCCGCACGTGGTATTTTGTGGAAGAGCCACATTCAAGGGGCCAAAGAGCCGCATGTGGCTCATGAGCCGCGGTTTGCCGACCACGAGCTTATACTAATTAAAAAAATGTTTTAATATAGTCTACCCTTATGTGGTCCTTAGAATTAAAACATAATGAACAGGAAAGAAAAGGAAAAGAATGCAACTGAGTGCTAAGGCAGGACATCTTGCCAGAAGTAATGGAGGTAGTATATCCTATATAATAAAAGGCTAATATGCAAATTGTCCCCTCGGGAGTTTAACTAACCAGGAGTTTGACCACTCGCTATGATGTGTGCTGACCACCAGGGGGCTGTACTGAATGAAGAAAGGCCCTGGCTGGCAGCTGGCAGCCAGAGGAAGGAAGGCCCCAATTGGCCCCGATCACCAGCCAAGCCTAAGGACTCTACCTGTGCATGAATTTCGTGCACTGGGCCTCTAGTATGCTAAATATCAAGTGCAGAATTTCATACGGCCAACAAGGTAACAGTCTATATTTTTCACTCACATGGGAAAAGTGGAGTTTGTAATTACCAGTCGCCTTAAATGCACTGGACAAAGCTCCTAAATTTGATGCTACAAGGCACCACCTTAAGTTTTCCAGGCTGCAACTGTGCACAATTTTAAAATGTTTTTTTTTAATGTATTTATTTATTTTAAACATAATATGAGGAAGGTGTTAAAACTGGCATAGTAGCTCAATAGAATAAGTATTCCAGATTTTGGGGAGGGATGAAGAATCCTCCCCTTCACCAGAATCCTCCCAACTTGATCATCGTGGATTAATGATGTGCTTTGTGGATGTGGTTAGTCAATGACAACAGCCGGACAGTTCTTTCGTTCTACACCAAGTCCCATTGAGTTATCTGGTCCCTTTGGCTGAGGAAGAACCATTAGCCAGGAGCACTGGCATTATCCAGGGTGATGTTCCTCAAGCGATTGACCAACCTATCAGGTAGTGAAGCTGCAACAGCCTTGGGGCCCTTGCAGACTCGCCAAACATTACAAACACGGCACTTGCCAGTGTGCTGATTAAGAATCACCTCATCTCCAGCCTGTAGCTCAATGCCATCCTGAACATCTTTCACATGGAAAAAGAGCTTCTTGCTATCTCCTACTTCAGAGTTAATGAGGCCAAACTGATTTTTCGCACACTCCACAGTGGCCCTACACAGAGGTGTGATGTTGTAAGCCATAGACTGTGCATTTTGGCCTAGGACACACAATTGGAATTTTACACTCTTCTCTATCTGCAGGCAATCTCCTTTGTTGGCCATTCCAACTATGCCAGATGGATAGACCTTACCTTTCATATCCCCTTTCTCCACAGTCTCAATCATTCCTTGGTACTCAGTCTGTGTTGGATCAACACTTTTCAAGGGGCGAAAGACTTTACCAGAGTAGATGTAGGATCTGCTTCTTCAGTAAGGCCATTCATCAAGTGTGTTTTGTTGACTTTTTCTGCACTGACTTTGTTGCTTTTGCCTTTGGACCAGTTGTACTTGACCATGTCCCCCAGTTCTAGGCTATCAGCATCACCAGAGAACTCACTGTAATGGAAAAATATGTCCTTATCATGATTAGCTGTTTCAATAAATCCAAAAGTATCCTTCAGAATTGCCACATAACCTAAGAGCCTCTTGGAGTTAGAATTATGATCTAAAAGTTGCACACAGGTTACAGTCTGCTGTCCAGGCCTCTGTTTGTCACTAATACTAAATTCAACCTTATCACCTATTTGAGGAGAAGTAGATCCGTTCACATCCTTGGCTTGAAAAAAAGTAGTCATTTTCACCCCACAGTCATCATAAGCAATAATACCATCCTCAGTCTCCGTTTCCTTGCCTTTATTTTGGCTAGTGGTTTTAGAAATGGAAAAAGTGGCTTCTTTTTCTATAATGCCCAGAAAATGATGATTTGAATGGAAATGGAATGAAACCATGCCCTTGGGAAGTTTTTAAAAATTCTAATACCATGATTTCTTTGGGCAGAGAGCATATCAGGAACCACAGTAAACTTTACTTCATCTGCAGTATGGAGCTGGTTCCCGTCCAGAATTTCGCTATAGTGGAAGAACATATATCAGGATCCACACACTTGAAGAAACCAAAACCATCTCTCATGGCAGCAATCACACCAATTTCTTTGACTTCATTAGTGAACTGAAATGTATTTGATAGGCTGTTGCAGCTATGTTGGTTGCTCGTTCTAATTTGTCATGTCAATCTGTTGAAATAGTAAAGCTAACATGGTTGCCTTCCAACAGGGTCACCTTGAATTTTGTATCTTTATCTCCAAAGGGAAGTTCTTTAGGAATCACAAAGTTAACTTTAATGCATCCTGGCAATGGGTCATTCTGATTTTTACTGGTACTTTTGGGATAACTTTGGTTACAGTTCCTTCAAAATGTTCAAAGCTGATATTTTGAAAATGACTGTTCCTTGAGGCAATCGTCTGACATGTGCTGCAATTTTTTGACCATTTCTGTCCTTGCTTGTGAATTCCACCTCATCTCCAGGCTGTAAGGTCTCTAAGTCATCCTTAAATTCACTATAGTGAGAGATATCTCTTTTACAGCATCACCTCTTTCAATAAAGCCAAATGCCTCCTTCATGGCACAAAGCACTCCTTGACAGTGGGCTTGTTTATTTTTCAACGGAATAATGTTTCAAGCACTTACAGCATCAGTATGTTTATTGTTATCAATTAAAATTTTTATTTTATCTCCGGTTTCCAGCTGAACATTCCCTTCCAAGTCTTCAGGGATGTAAGTCAGATAAAACACTTCTTGTCCATTCATTCGGTCTTCAGGGAGGATTTCTTGTTTTATCTTTACCAGTTTAACAGCAATGGGTTTCCCAGTCCACCAGTCAGATGATACTTTGAATTCAACACCATCTCCTACTTTTAAGTCCTGCAGGTAGCCATTTTACTGTGAACAGTGGAAGAAAAGTCTAGCTTGACGTTCTGAACATTGAATAAATTCATAAGAGGTTAGCAGTTTTTCAATAACCCGTTTCACGCAGTGCTGCTGAAGTACTATTGGGGTAACCATTGTGTCCATTGTTGTGGAAAAGGTTTGGATCAAAGCTCATCTCACAGTGATAATCAAATATTGCACTTTCAGTAGTATTTGCTGATTCTTCTTCTTCAGCACACGTTTCAAAGGATGAGTGTTGCTAGTATTAAAAAGAAAAAAGAGTGAGAGAAAATGGTCTATCAAGCTAATAAAGAATACAACTGCTGCTGCACCAGGCAATCTCACAGTACAGCACTGAAGAAAACCAGGATTACTAACAGCATTGGGAAGTGCTCTTTCAGAGCTGTTGAGTAGGCACAAACTTCTTGTTTCAGATTAAGTGTTGTGTCTTCAACTTAAGTGTACTCTTCTTTGGTCTTGTTGGTTGTTTCAAGGTTTGTTTTTTGCCTGATCTGAACTTGAAGCAGCAGTTTCAGGTGGTAAAGTCTGTTCTGTTGCACTTCATGTGCAACAGCTCAGCGCCCCCTCTCCAGCACCACTACAAGCAACACAGCCCATGACATTTTTTAAAGTACCCTCTTAAGCCACAGATTGGGAGAAAATATTTGCAGAAGACATCTGAGAAAGAACCATTATCCAAAATACAGAAAGAACTCTTAAAACTTAAAGAAAACAACTCAGTTAAAACAATGGGAAAGAAATTGGAAAAGACACTTCACCAAAGAAGATAAACAATGTTAAATAGTCAAATGAAAAGAGATTTAACATCATATGTCATTAGGAAATTGCAAAATAAAACAACAATGAGCTACCACAACACACCTATTAGAATGGCAAAAATGCAAAACACTGATAAAAACAAATGCTGGTGGAGATATAGAGCAGTGGGAACTTTTATTCCTTGCTTGTGGGTATGCAAAATTGTAAAGTAAGTAAATGTTCTTATCATATATGTTAAGTCCACTTGGGATGCCATAACAAAATATCACACATGGGCCCTATAGAATTGGGATTGCGGTATTTTCATTTGTCTCAAATTATCTTTTGATTTCTTTCTTGATTTCATTGTTAACTCACTGATTATTTAGTAAGATGCTATTTAGCCTCCATGTATTTGTGTGTTTTTCAGCGTAGTTTTTTAAAATTGATTTTGCAGAGGAAGGGAGAGGGAGAGAGAAAATAGAAACATCAATGATGAGAGAGATTAATTGATCAACTGCCTCCTACACATCAAGCCTGCAACCTGGGCATATGCCCTGACAGGGAATTGATAGGTTGATGCTCAACCACTGAGCAATACCAGCTGGGCTAATTTATTTTTTCTTGACTGATTTCTCTTGCTAAAACTTCCAGAACTATGATGGATAGGAGTGGTAAGAGTGGGCACCCTTACCTTGTTCCTTATCCTATAGGTAAAGCTTTCAGCATTGAGTATGATGCTAGCTGTGAGCTTGTCATATATAGCCTTTATTATACTGGCAAAATTACTGCTGTTTTAAACCTAACAGTTTAAAGCAATAATAATTAGTTATCTCCTAATTCCGAGCTAGGAATCCTGAAGCATCATAGCTGGGTGGTTTTGGCTTAAATCTCTCATGAGTTTGCAGTCAAGCGTTGGCCAAGCCTGCTGTCTCATCTAAAGGCTGTATTTTAATTATGCACTTTTGGCAGGTCTCCATGTTGGCTGGGGACTGAAGTTTCTCATCATATAGGCCTCTCCATAGCTTCTAGGAGTGTTCTTCCATCACACCAACTGGCTTCCTCGAGGGTGAATGATGTAAGAGAGAGAGAAAGAAGGAGGGAGGGAGGGAGGGAGAGAGAGAGAGAGAGAGAGAGAGAATATAATGTAGAACTCACTTTTAAAAAATAACAATATCAAAAGTGACATAGCATTACTTTAGCTGTATGTTGTCACATAGACCAACTTTAGGACAGTGTGTAAGTAAACTACACAAACAATCAGGATCATTGGAAACCATTTTGAAGATTGCCTACTATATTCATGTTGGATATCTTTAACACAAGATGCAAACCTTTAAAAGCTGTTGTTTTTATTACTTTAATCTATATCATCTAATTATTTGTGGTAACATACAATTGTTATGTGTAAGTTTGGGCGAGGTGATCCCTATATTTCCTTCCCAACCAGAGACTGGGTCCATAGCACTTTTGCACCATGTTAAAATGACTGGGGACTTCCCTTGTATAAGAAGGAGTGGTCTGAGAAACTGGTACCCTGAGGAGGGTTCATGTTTTTTAAGAATCAAAGAAAGAAGAAAATGAGGCTAGGAAGAAAGCTGAGGTGAGAGATTGAGAGACTGTATACTGTATTCAGATGGAAGGTTGAAGTGGAAATCTGCAGAGACAACATGCAGTACACTTAATAGCCAAGGGGAAAAGAGAAAGAATTCAGAATTGTGTTGCAGGTTGACTGAGCCTGGGTGTCTTAGGAATTCTTAGGGCATTCTTTTACAATGCCAGGCATGCCTTACTGTATGTGGGAATGTTGGTTGAATATTTGTCCATTCTATTCCTCAAGGCCTTATATAGTCTTAAATCAACTATTGGATGTTGATATAGGGCACACTATACTCCATGTAAAATTGTTTTCCATCTTTGTATATGTGGTTGTTGGCTAATTTCTACTGGTTAGAGCTTTGCTGAGAATGTTTTTTCAGGGAAGTGAGTCTCCAAAAGTTCTAATTTCCTATATATGGGTGTATGCATTCAACTGCCCATCCTAGAGGCTATTTTCCATGACAGGACAAGTTAAAAATTTTATAATTATAGAAAATGGAGGAAGGAATTAAAAGAATATTAGTCATTACGAAGTTTTATTGCATAAGTTCAGGGAGGAGTGAATAAATGCAGGCACCTCCCAAAGTTGGGTCCACCATTAGGAAATGGGTATGTGGTCATCACAGGCATTTTTCTTTCCAGGTCTAATTGCAGTCTTGCTCTGGTTTTGAGAAGTCATATGATATACAAAGAAAAAGCTAGGCAAGAACTTGGTTTACAGACTGAAGTGTCTCTTCATGCTCCATCTAATCTTAGAGAATCAAGATTTGGTGGCCGAAATACCAGAGCAGCACCACTTAAGTGTTGCACAGCGCAAGCTCACTTTGTAGCCTGATCCTGACCACTGGTATGTGCTGTCCTCTGAAACTGATTTTCCCAGGACACAATAACCTTGCTTCTTAATCTCTCCTTATTGTGGGATCTAGTACAGATCTTTGTGCTGCTATAGTATGGTGCCTGTGACCTTCAGCATTCCTCAGAGATCTTTGAGTGAAACCAGGCACATTTCAGAGTGTCTCACTAAGTGACAACAAAAATCCAATAAAAAAAACCAAAACCAACACACACACACACACACACACACACACACACACTGCAAAAGGAAATCCATACTAATAAAGGGGTAATATGCTAATTAGACTGGATCGACTGGACATCTTCTGATCGTCCAGTCCTCCTTCTGGACAAAGCCACAGTGGTGGGGGCCAAGGCAGAGGTGATTAGGGGTGATCAGACTGGCAGGGGAGCAGTTAGGGGCAATCAGGCCAGCAGGGGAGGGCAGTTAGGGGAGATCAGGCAGGCAGGCAGGGGAGCAGTTAGGAGCCAGCAGTCCTGGATTGTGAGAATGATGTCCGACTGCCAGTTTAGGCCTGATCCCACAGGGATCGGCAGTCGGACATCCCCCAAGGGGTCTTGGATTGGAGAGGGTACAGGCCAGGCTGAGGGACCCCCCCCCCCCCGCATGAATTTCATGCACCGGGCCTCTAGTTAATTCATAATAAGCCAATAAGATGTGTAGAAACTGTATAGCTATGTTTGCATCTTGATAAAATACTCTACTTAAATATATGCATTTCATGATTGTATGTTTATTAAAATGCATTACATGAAAAATGTTAATTTACAGGTCACATCAGGCACAGTATTTTGAAGTCCACTTTCATACAAATATGGGGATTCTGCTAGAAGTAGAAGATTAAACATCATATGCTTATGAAGTGATGAACCTAACCTTTCGTTTCCAATAATGGATATACAATGCCTGACACTAAGAAACCTTTAGATATATATGCCTTCTTTCCTACTTTAAATTTGGCCTTGCACATAAAGTTCATAAATAAGGAAACATCTTTTAAAAGCTAATTATGGACAGAAGCTAGTCATCAGAAGTACTATCTCTGTATTTCTGAATTTTCTTAGTCCTCAGCTTTGAAATGGATCTGTGTTGTCTTCCTAGTCCCTGAGGTTTACTGATTATACACAGCTTCCCTCTGTTATCAACCCCCTTTATTGACTGATGTCATCGTGTTTCCCTGGAAGACAAAAAGGAAAAGAAAAGCCACTTCTATGTATTTTCACATCTCTGGACATTTATTGAGTCATAGCTTGAAATGTAAATATATTCTGTTGAGAGAAAAGAAACATTGATTTTATTGTGACATTTATTATGACATGTGGACTATTCTTTTCTTCATGGTTGACACTCATGTCCAAAAGTGAGGCACTGACTTGAGGAATTTGGCTGACTTCCCTAAAGCAATGTCTCAGCAGAGGTGAGAGAGAAAGTGAGGTATGCAAGTGAGGCAGCTGGCTCCCCCATGCTGATCAAACAAGGGTGGCATTGCCATAAAAATGGAAAAGCAGATCCTGGACAAACACTAGGCTCTCTTGTGCTCTTATTGTATTTTGCTTTGGAAACCTGCAGGCTTAGTTTTTACAGCAGCAGAAGTTTTTAAGACTTGAAGGGAAAGAAGCTTATCAGGTTCCATACCTGTGCCTATCACCAATGTGCTTGCCAAGAAGGGGCCTCTGAACTGAACACCCAGAGGGGCAAAGGACACACTCAGGTGTCTTGAAAGGCACTTGGAGAATAGTTTATAAATGAGAAATGAATTAATTCTTAGGGCTGGTCAAAACTTCCTCATTCTTAGTTCATTTTGATCTTTAGCCATGAGGACATAATCCTATATAATAAAAGCATAATATGCTAAGTGTCTGACCGATTGGTTGACCATTTGGTCGACCACTCAACCAGTCGCTATGATGTGCACTGATCACCAGGAGACAGATACTTCAACTGGTAGGTTAGCTTGCTGCTGGGGTCTGGCTGATTGGGACTGGGCGAGAGGGCCAGACATGCCCTGGAGCCCTCCCATGGTCCCTCCCCAGCCAGCCAGCCCCTGTGGCCCCAATCAGGACTGAGCAAGATGGCCCTGATTGGCCCTGATCGACAGCCAGGCCGAGGGACCCCACCCATGCATGGATTCGTGCACCGGGCTTCTATTTTTATCATAAAAGAAGAAACCACTCCTGAGGTTTCCTATGTTGGAACCCCATCCTACTGGGCCTCATGACTTCTCATCTACCCCACATGTGCTTTGAGGTTTGGGCAGGTCTGTCTCTTCACTGCTCGCACCCCCACATCATCCTAGCATTTGTCTTTAGCACAGTGGACACTCACCACATCTGGGCTTTACTGATTTCTCAGAGGTCCACTAGATTCAAGGCATTCTGAGATTCCCCAGTGTCCCCTGATATAAACTCTCTTTGGTGAATGTTATGTTTCAGAAGAGGTAGGTAGACTGCATTAGTGCAGAAGGGGTGAAGTTAAATGGATGCACATTGCAGCAGCTGACAGACTGAAAGGTTGCAGAGATTTGGGATGTGGAACACTGACAAGCCACTGCACCCAGTGTGTCCAGACTGCAGGAGGTGAAGGCATTGCTGGAGTACTTCTGGTTTTGGCATGAAAGATTTTATTTGATCTCCCTTCACCAATGTCCTATCTTGGTTGTTTTGTGTTTTTGTGGTGGTGTGAGATATATTGTATTCCCCTTAAGCTTCAGTAACTCAGAATGTGAATATGATCTTTAGAGAGGTAATTAAATTAAATAATGAGGTCATTAGGGTGGACTCTACTCCAATCTAAGTGGTGTCCTTGTAGGAAAAGGAGATTAGGACACACAGAGAGAAACAAGGGAAGTGTGAGCACGGAGAGCATACCATGTGAAGACACAGAGAGATGGCCATGAACAAGCTAAGAAGAGAGGACTTAGAAGAAACCAACTCTGCTGACATTTTGATCTTGGACTTATACCATCCAGAAATGTCAGAAGATAAAGGTCTGTTGTTTAAGCTACCCAGTCTGTGTTATTTTGTTATGGCAGTCTGAACAGACTAACCCAGAAGGCTTTTTTCCATTCTGTGGCAATTGCAAAACTAGTCAGAAATTACTCCCATCCCAGTAGCTGTTCCTCTTTGCTATGGCTTTGCAGCTTGGGAAGTGAAGACTGTTGACTATGGTTTGACTTGTTGACTTGTTCTAACCAATAAAATGTGCAGAAGTGACTTTGTGCCAGTTCAAAGTTGGGCTTTAAAAAATTTTTCAATTATAATTGACATTCAATATTATTTTACTAGAGGCCCAGTGCATGAAATTCATGCACTGGTGGTGGTGGGGGGGCCGTCAGCCTGGCCTGTGCCCTCTTGCAGTCCGGGACCCCTCACTCCTTACCGCCTGCCTGCTTGCAGCTCTCTACCTCTCAGCTTGCTGCTCCTTAGTGCTGCCGTGAAGGCTCCAGCCACCGCTGCTGCACTTGCCAGTCGTGAGCCTGGCTTCTGGCTGAGTGGTGCTCCCACTGTGGGAGCACATTGACCACCAGAAAGCAGCGCCTATGTTTAGCATCTGCCCCCTGGTGGTCAGTTCATAGCGACCAGTCACTCCACCGTTGGGTCAATTTGCATATTAGGGTTTTATTATATAGGATTAGAGGCCCAGAGCACAAAAATTTGTGCACTGGCGGGGGGGGGGGGGGGGGGTGTGTGTCCCTCAGCCCCACTTGTGCCTCTCACAGTCTGGGACCCCTCGGGAGATAAAGACCTGTTGGCTTAGGCCTGCTCCCGGGTGACAGAGGGCAGGCCCAATCCCTAGGTGCAGCCCCTGGCCGGGCTCAGAGCAGGGCTGATTGGGGAGTTGGGGCACTGCCCCATGTCATGCACAGAGCTGGGTGGATCGGGAGGTTGCGATGCCACCCCTAGTCATGCTCAGGGTAGGGCCGATTCTGGGGTTGGGGCACCGCCCCCTGTCACACTCAAGGCAGGGTCGATGGGGAGGTTGCGGCACCACCCCCTTTCATGCACAGAGCAGGGCCAATCAGGGGGTTGGGGGGCTGCCCCCTGTCACGCACAGAGCAGGGCCCATCAGTGGGGTTGGGTCTCCGTACCCTGTCACTCACAGAGCAGGGCCCATCAGGGGGTTGGGGAGCTCACCCTGTCACGCACTGAGCAGGGCCAATCAGGGGGTTGGGGAGCTCCCCCCATCACACACAGAGTAGGGCCGATAGGGGAGTTGGGGCACCGACCCCTGTCACACACAGAGCAGGGCGGATCAGGGGGTTGGGGTGCCGCCCCCTGTCACCCACAGAGCAGGGCCGATCAGGGGGTTGGGGCTCCACTGCTGTCACACTCAGGGCAGGGCCGATGGAGAGGTTGTGGCTCAACCCCGTCACACACAGCAGGGCCCATGGGGGGGTTGGGGCGCCTTCCCCTGTCACACACAGAGCAGGGCCAATCAGGGGGTTGGGGAGCTCCCCCTATCAGGCACAGAGCAGGGCCGATCAGGGGGTTGGGGCGCCTTCCCCTGTCAGGAACAGAGCAGGGCAGATAGGGAGGTTGTGGCCCTGCCCCCGGTTACACACAGAGCCGCAGGGAGATCAGGGGGTTTGGGCTCTGCCCCCTGTCACGCTGCTCCAGGGGCCAGGAGGCCTCGTGGCTCCGCTGATCCCAGGCCTGGAGGTCTCGTGGCTCTGCTTGACACCGGGGCAGTGAGGCCTCACGGCTCAGCTGATCCCTGGGTTCGGGAGGCCTCGTGGCTCTGCTGATCCCGGTGCTGGGAGGCATATTACCCTTTTACTATATAGAATAGAGGCCTGGTGCATGGGTGGGGGCCGGCTGGTTTGCCCTGAAGGGTGTCCCGGATCAGGATGGGGGTCCCGCTTGGGTGCCTGGCCAGCCTGGATGAAGGGATGATGGCTATTTGCAGCTGGTCACACCCCCTTCAGGGTGGGGGTTCCCACTGGGGTGCCTGGCCCATCTGGGTGAGGGGCTGAGGGCCGTTTTCAGGCTGGCGGGCGACTGAAGCTCCCAACCTCTGCTTTTTTCTTTTTTCTTTTTATTCTGGGATTTATTTACCTTCTATAGCTGTCACTGGAGCTGAGAGCCAGCTTTAGCTCTGAGGCCAGCTCCAGCTTGAGGCTCGGCTGCTGAAAGCAGGGATCTGGGTTTGTTTGGGTTCTATAATTGTAACACTGTTTCGGTCCTGCTCTCTCCAGCTCTGACGGCTGAAAGCAGGTTTCTGGGTTTTGTTTAGCTTCTATATTTGCAACAATGTTTCTTAGAGAGCAAGCTCTGAGGCCGGCAAGGCAGGCGGGGAACCTTGGCTTCCTCCGTCACTGGAGCAAGCAAGCCTCCTGTTCACTTCAGCTACCTGGCAGCCAGCCGCCATCTTGGTTGGCAGTTAATTTGCATATCGCCCTGATTGACCAATGGGAAGGGTAGCGAAGTTACGGTTAATTACCATGTTTCTCTTTTATTAGATAGGATAGGATATTGAATGTGAACTATAAATGAAAAATAAAATTTTTAAAAGAACCAAATAAAATTTTAGAGCTGAAAATTTTTTAATATATATATAAATTTTATTTCTCACCTGAGGATGTTTTTAAAATTGATTTTTAGAGAGAGAAACATCCATGTGACAGAGAAATACCAGTAGGCTGCCTCTGCACCTGCTGACCCACCAGGATCTAACCTAAACCTAAGTATGTGCCCTAACCTAGAATCCAACAGTAAATCCTTTGGTGTACAGGTTGAGACTCTGACCAATTGAGCCACCTGGCCAGGGCAGATCTGAAAAAAATTTTTTAAATGTACCTCCAGGCCCTGGTCGGTGTGGATCAGTAGTTAGAGTGTCCTCCCATGCACCAAAGGGTCATGGGTTCTATTCTAGGTGAAGGCACATACACAGGTGGTGGGTTCCATCCCTGTTGGATTGCTTGGGCAACTGATCGATGTTTGCTGGGGTCCAACCCCAACGGGTCCAGGGGTCCCCAAAGGTGTGGACGGAGTCGGCGATGAAGGAATGACATGAAGGCAGAGTTCAGTTGATCAGCATAGCCAAGCCAGGATCTCTAGCCAGGAACTCCAGCCAAGTCCTGGTCGGGATCTCCAGCCAGGTTCTGTGTCCATGTTCTCTTGCTAGGTTCTCTTGCTAGGTTCTCTTGCTAGGTTCTCCAGCCAGGTTCGGTCACCAGGTTCTTTAGCCAGGTTCTCCAGGTTCTCCTGCCATGTTCTGTCTAGGTTCTCCAGCCAAGTCCTGTCTCTAGGTTCTGTTTTTAGGTTCTGTCTCTAGGTTCTCTGTCTAGGTTCTTCAGCCAGGTTCTCTAGCTAGGTTCTGTGTCTAGGTTCTGCCTCTAGGTTCTTCAGCCAGGTTCTCTGGCTAGGTTCTGTCTCTAGGTTCTTCAGCCAAGATCTGTAGCCAGGTTCTGTCCAGGATCTTTTGCCATGTTCTCTCTAGGTTCTCTCTCTAGGTTCTGAGTTCTGTTGTCTTATTACATCTGTATTTATACCAGTTGGTTTTAATCCTATCAACTTCTATTCCAAAGGTTAGGGTGTTTCTTATCTCCATTCCAGGGAGTAAAGATTATGTAGCTTAAGTGTGATTGTTCTTAGTTAAAGTGATTAACTACCTGCCTGGCACTTAGTTAAGAGGTTTTATCCCCTCCCTAACTTCAGGGAAAAATCCCTACCTGGGGAAACAACCTTTCTCGGAGAGGTGACCTTGGTTAAAACATATAGCGCTAAGGGGAGCAAACATTTTAAGAACAGTATGCTATATACGCCAGGTCCCTTGAAACATATGCTGTGCAGACGTTTCTTCTCTGCAGCGACTGTGTCAAGCAGCAAGGATGGACCGGCTCCCGGCAGATGTTTCTCTTTCTCTTTCCCTCTCCTTTCCTGTCTCCCTAGAATCAATGAAAATAACACATCCTTAGAGGAGGACTTAAAAAAAAATGCTGGTTTGGTTGAGTGGATAGTGCTTCTGCAGGTGGACTGAAGGGTACCGGGTTGGATTCTGATCAAGGGCATGTACCTGGGTTGCAGGCTCAATCCCGGGCTCTGGTTGGGGATTCAGCGAGAGGCAACCAATTGATGTCTCTCACATTAGTTTCTTTCTTTCTCCCTCCCTTCCACTCTCTGTAAAAAAAAATCAATGCAAAAATGTCCTCAGGTGAGGATTAACCAAAACAAAAAAACCAACAAACACCCATCCCAGTGTGATTATTGAAGGAGCATATGAAGTATTTGTTAAATGAACAGGAAGGGATGGGACTTTGCTTTCTAACTGTTTTAGCAACTCTGCAAGCCAGAGGGTTTATTTTTAATTTTAATTTTTATTGATTGATTATTTTGCATCCAACCTCTTATTTTGAAACTGTCAATTTGTTCTCTGTTTCTGTTTTGTTGGTGCTATTCTTCAGACTCCACATATACTTGAAGTTTTATAGTATTTGTCTTTCTCTATCTGACTTATTTCACTTAGCAAAATACTCTGAGTCTAGGTCATCCACATTGTTGCAAATGGTAAGGTTTCATTCTTTTATGGCCAAGTAATATCCCATTTGTATATATGTATCACATCATTTTTATCCAATCATCTATCCACGGATACCTAGGTTTCTTTCATATTTTTTTAAAAAAAAAATTATTGACACTATTGCAGATGTCCCCCATTTTCCTCACTGAGGTTGCCTCCATATCTTGACTATTATAAACAGCTCTGCAATAAGCATGGGAGTACATATGTCTTTTCTAATTAGTGTTTTTTATTTTTTCAGATATATATACCCAGAAGTGGAATTGCTGGATCATATGGTAGTTCTATTTTTAATTTTTTGGGAAACCTTTCACAGCTGGTCTTGAAGAGGTTTTCACACTTCCTTGGAGCCTACCTAGGACCCCTGTGGGAAAAAGTGCAGGCTCACTTCCCCACTGCCAGCCTAAACTGACCCCTCAGATTTCAAGTATACAAATGAGCCCGGCCCAGGTTAGCCTGGCCAGCTTAGTCCAGCCCAAATTGCTAAGCAAATGATTGATGAAATGCACAAAATTTTAGCATTTTGTTATGCAGCAAAACTAACTGGAACCTTCTGAGTCTGATTACATTCAGAGGAACAGGCAAAAGCCAGGCTAAGTTTCCTCAGTTTACATAATTTATGTTTTTCTTATATGTCATCATGCTTAACACCCCAACCCTGTACCCCCAGGTAAGGGAGACAGAAGTTGAAAGGGAGTTGGAAAGTGAGCTAGAATTCTAAGTCTCATAATGTGACCAACATGCACAAAGAGGTCTTGCCCTGCTCTCTCCCAGCCCCCAAGCCAGGCACGTCCTGTGACTGTTGATCTGGAAGCATTCTGATTAAAGGCTGAGGAGCCCCTCCTGTCCCTATCTTTGGTGGCTGAATTGACGATCCTCCATAACAGTGGTTCTCAACCTTCCTAATGCCACGACCCTTTAATACAGTTCCTCATGTTGTGGTGACCCCCAACCATAAAATTATTTTCGTTGGTACTTCATAACTGTAATTTTGCTACTGTTATGAATCGTAATGTAAATATCTGATATGCAGGATGTATTTTCATTGTCACAAATTGAACATAATTAAAGCATAGTGATTAATCACAAAAACAATATGTAATTATATATGTGTTTTCCGATGGTCTTAGGCAACCCCTGTGAAAGGGTCGTTCGACCCCCAAAGGGGTTGCAATCCACAGGTTGAGAACTGCTGCTCCAGAAGGACATTAGCCATCCTTCTTTTCTGAAGATAATCCCATAATTTGCCCCTTGTGATTTTCCACTTTCTAAATGTTGTGACTTGTTCCTATTTAATGAGAGAAAGAGCTCCCTGTCAAGTAGAAAATGAACTAAATGAATTGACACATCTGAGTTCTCATGTTCTGAGTGAGAGCCTCTGCTTTCTCATTTTAAGGCCAATTGTATGCTCACCCGGGAAAGGGGTTTATAAACTGGCAGTTAGAGATCAAAATTCTCTATCAGAACATGTGGAAGTGAGTTCTGAGAGGGAGGTTTGCTGTTCTGCTGTCTGTGCGTCCCTGCTAGGATGTTGGGAGCCGCATGGCTTTACTCTTCTATACTTTCTGGGAAGGCGTTGTTAAGGGTATGTTCTTTGAAGGGTAAGAAAGGTGAGCCACATGTAGATCATTTGTGGCAAATGTGGCTTATCTGGCTCCTTGCCAGGTACAATCACTGATTTTAACTGCTGTAAATCTATCATCTGTAAGACATCGTGTACATTTTTGAGACAGAGTAGTAAAGGAATCTGCCCCAGATCATTAAAGTCCTGCATGTGGGAGGTCTGTGTGGGGGTGTGCGTGAGGGGGGAGGGGCTGCTGCATGTTTCACATGGCCATTCCAGCCCCCAGCCCCTGGGTAAGAGCCCATGGCACTAGATTGCGGGAGTGTTCTAAGTCTAAACAGTCCCTGATGATCTATATATTTTTAAAACTAAAGTGTGTGTGTGTGTGTGTGTGTGTGTGCGCGCGTGCGCACACATACACACACACACACACACACCATCTAACTATTCCCTTAACCCCCCTCCCTGTTCAAACGTTTGGGATCTGATTTCGTATTTCCTGCGAGCAGTGGTTGGCCTTATTTTATGTGGAGAGGCTTGGCTGTAAGCTGAGCTCTATCTGCTCTTGTAAGTTAGGCCCTGATGCTCTTCAGGTTGAAGCCAATTTCCTTCCTGAGAGCATCATCCTGTAATGCATAACAGAACGCTTGTGCTCCTTAGTACTTTGTTTGATTTTTGTTTGGCTTTTTTCCCCCCTTGAGTAGAGACAATTTAATCTCAAAATGTTAAGCAACCTCAACCCTTCCTACTCTATTTAAAAGTGTGTTTCATCTTAAAACCATCCAGGAGGAAAATGTGAAAGGTCCTGTCCTTGGGCAGGTTAATGTCCTCCACACTATAGTAACAGATGATTCAAACCTGCATCTGTCAAGCTGGCTTCACATCAAATAGTGAAGATATTTGCACAACATTTTACATATTTAATCTCACTTCTATTGAAGTCATCTCCCAGTAGGCCCTTGAGATCCATGTGTTGATACACCAGTTACACGCAGCAGGTATGACTGCTACCCACAAACAACCCCACTTTACAAAATGACCCTTTCTATTGTTTCCTTTAAATTAGTTCCTTTTCCCGTCATATTTGATTTTACTGTGCTCTGTATTCTAGTATGTGGTTGGGAATTCTTTCTCAGTCATTCCTAGTGTTCCCCGTCAAGGGAAGGTTCAGATTCCCAGGGTCTCATGTAAGCAAAACTGTTGAGGAGTTTTCTCCAGCCTTTGACCTGGGTAGCTGCTGCTGAAATGTTCCTGGCTCCTTCTGCATGCCCCTTGGAGGGCTGTGGTTCTGTTGCTTCTGCACCATGTGTGAGCTCAGGAGTCCTCATCCAGGTTCCTAACATTGGCAGTCCCATCTCCTAAGTGCACCATCAAGGTGCTTCTGTTGGGGCCTTGGGCCTGCTGTTGCAAGACCTGCAGGTATCCTACCCTACCCAATTTAGAGAATCTGCCCACTTTTTCTCTCTGTTTCTGTCTCTTTTCCATTCCCAAACATAATCTCCCTCTGGAAGATCCGATTTCTGGGAGGTCAAGAGCCAGCAAGGGGAGAATTGAGCACAAAGTCTGTGCACACAAAACATGCAGCCACATTGATAAGCCAGTTAACAATCCATTTCTGGTTAAGGAAAGTGAAATGTGGAGAAGAAAGCTGATGTATGGAAACCATGCAGCAGATTCCTCACAGGTTTGGATCTGAATGAAGCCTCTGAACTCTGATCTTGTGCTCTTCACACAATAGAAAAATGAACCTGGGACCTTTAGTTTCTGAATCCAAAGAATTTTGCAGGATGGAATTTGAGTTAAAGTATACTCTATGGAACAGAAATAGAATTATTTCCTTTCCATGGGTAGTTTGACTCATCAGTCAAGCATTTTTATAATCTAGTCCTAAGGCCATAAGCATCCAACTGCTCCTGTCAGAAGCCAGTGAGGGAACCTGGGACTTAGGTCTCAGGCATCCACTGGGGCTGTCAGCAACGTGTAGCAAGCTTCAGCCATAGCCTCACTTGTTGAGTAGCAGATGTCTGTTTTTCCAATCTCTTTGGAAAACAGAAAGTGTGTAGTAAGCATTAGTGCTCAAAGAAGATGTAAGCAGCTGCTTGAATCAGAAGCTCCAAAAATCTTACAGCAGCAGAAAAGAATGGGATTAAGAACTGGAAATTTGCTCCAATTCTGGAAAAAGATTTTTTTTCTCATATTGGAAAAATGGATTGCATATTTTCACAAGCAAAAATGTTGATAGGAGCCTTATAGAGACAATCTCTGAAATGTTTTTATTAATTTCTTGAAGAGAAGAAAGTTCATTCATGCTCCTTTTTAGAGGTTTATATTTTCCAAACAAGGTCAGCATTCCATTAATTCAATGCAAGTTGGAGTCTATATTTTCCAATTGAGTGTGCAAAAAATAATTTAGAGGTATCAAAAGAGCCCTCTTTCTGCCATCTTAAGCACCTATCAGTTTTAGTTAAAGCTCCCTATTTCTATAGATACTCACTAGTTGAGGCTTTGTACATATTACATAAAACTTGCAGGAGCATTAATGTGAGTCTGACTGTAGTGTGTTGGCCTCAGGGGCACCATTTCCCATGTTAATTAAAAAATTTTTTTTGAGCCAATTTAAAAAATCCAAAATAAAAGCAGTCATATAATAACAATTTAGGTAAGGTCAGGAACCACTCCTTAAAGCAGGTAGGTTTGAAATTCTGAGAAAAGACACCACCCCACCCCTGTGAATGGAGGAGCTGGTGGAGCACAGTGGGCCCCTGCTGGTATGGAGCAAGGGGCTGGTCTGCAGGTGGTCCTGGATAGGCTTCTACAGAATCCTGCATTATTACACCAAGTAAATGTTGACATAAGAACATCCAAACCTGTATGTAATTTTTCTGTATTTTTTTTTAAATTTATTTTTATTGTTGAGAGTATTACACCCTGCTCCCACTTCACCCCAGGCCTTCACTGCACTATTGTCTACTGTCTGTGTCTATGAGTTATGAATATATGCATATAAGTTCTTTGGTTGATCTCTTCCTGCTCCCCCTCCCCCATTCCCTCTGAGATTTGTTAGTCTGTTCCATGCTTCCATGAACCTCGATCTGTTTTGTTCATCAGTTTATTTTGTTCATTCCATTCCACATATGAGTGAGATCATGTGATATTTGCCTTTCTCTGACTGGCCTATTTTGCTTAGCACAATAGTCTCCAGGTTCTTCCATGATGTTTCAAAGGGTAAGAGATCCTTATTTTTTATAGCAGCATAGTATTCTATGGTGTAAATGTACCACCGATTTTTTATCCACTCATCTACTGATGGCCACTTGGGCTGTTTCTAGATCTCAGCTATTGTAAATGATGCTGTTGTGAACATAGGGGTACATATATTCTTTCTGATTGTTGTTTCAGGATTTTTAGGATATATTCCTAGAAGTGGGATCACTGGGTCAAAAGGCAATTTCTAGTGAATTTACGGAAAGAGAGATTAAAAAAACAACCCCATTTACCATCGCACCAAAAAAATTAAGATACCTAGAAGGTATCTTAATAAACTTAACTAAAGAGGTAAAAGACCTGTACTTGGAAAACTACAGGACACTAAAAAAAGAGATAGAGGAAGACATAAACAGATGGAAGAACATGCTGTGTTCATGAATTGGTAGAATCAACATCATTAAAATGTCCATACCACCCAAAGCAATCTATAGATTCAATGCAATCCCCATTAAAATACCAATGGCATATTTCACAGACCTAGAATGAACTCTTCAAAAATTCATCTGGAATAAAAAAAGACCCCAAATAGCTGCAGCAATCCTGAGAAAGAAGAACAAAGTAGGAGGGATCTCAATACCAGATATCAAGCTGTATTACAAAGCCACTGTTCTCAAAACTACCTGATACTGGCACAAGAACAGACATATAGACCAATGGAATAGAATAGAGAACCCATAAATCGACCCAAACCACTATGCTCAATTAATATTTGACAAAGGAGGCAAGAGCATACAATGGAGTCAAGACAGTCTCTTCAATAAATTGCGTTGGGAAAATTGGACAGATACATGCAAAAAAAAAAAAAAAAAAAAAAAAAAACTAGACCACCAACTTACATCATACACAAAAATAAACTCAAAATGGATAAAGGACTTAAACATAAGATGGGAAACCATAAAAATATTAGAGGAATCCACAGGCAGCAAAATCTCAGACATATGACGAAGCAATATCTTCACCGATACAGCTCTAGGGCAATGGAAACTAAAGAGAAAATAAACAAATGGGACTACATCAAAATCAAAAGCTCCTGTACAGCAAAAGAAACCACCAACAAAGCAATAAGAAAGCCCACTGCATGGGAGAACATATTTGCCAATGTTATCACTGATAAGGGTCTAATCTCCAACATTTACAGGGAACTCATACAACTTAATAAAAGGAAGATAAACAATCCAATCAAAAAATGGGCAACGAGCCTAAATAGATACTTTTTGAAAGAGGACATAAGGAGGGCCAAGAGACATATGAAAACATGCTCAAAGTCACTAATTATACGAGAGATGCAAATCAAAACGACAATGCAGTACCATCTCACACCTGTCAGAATGGCTATCATCAACAAATCAAGAAACGACAAGTGCTGGCAAGGATGTGGAGAAAAAGGAACCCTCCTGCACTGCTGGTGAGAATGCAGACTGGTGTAGCCACTATGGAGAACAATATGGAGTTTCCTCAAAAAAACTAAAAATGGAATGCTGGGGTCCAGCCCCAACAGGTCCAGGGGTCCCCAAAGGTGTGGACAGAGTCTGCGAAGAAGGAATGACACGGAGACAGCGTGCAGTTGATCAGCAGCCCAGCCAGGATCTCTAGCCAGGACCTCCTGCCAAGTTCTGTCTAGGATCTCCAGCCAAGTTCTGTCCAGGTTCTCTTGCCATGTTCTCTTTAGGTTCTCCAGCCAGGTTCTCCAGGTTCTCTAGCCAGGTTCTGTCTCCAGGTTCTCTAGCAAGGTTCTCCAGCCAGGTTCTATCCAGGTTCTCCTGCCATGTTCTGTCTAGGTTCTCCAGCCAAGTTCTGTAGCCAGGTTCTGTCAAGGATCTTTTGCCATGTTCTCTCCCTAGGTTCTCTCTCTAGGTTCTGTGTCTAGGTTCTTTAGCCAGGTCCTGTCTCTAGGTTCTGTGTCTAGGTTCTGTGTCTACGTTCTGTCTTTGGATTCTTCAGCCAGGTTCTCTCGCTAGGTTCTGTTTTTAGGTTCTGTCTAGGATCTGTGTCTAAGTTCTGTCTCTAGTTTCTGACTCTGGGTTCTGTCTCTAGGTTCTGACTCTAGGTTCTGACTCTGGGTTCTTCAGCCAGGTCCTGTCTCTAGGTCCTGTCTCTAGGTTCTGTGTCTAGGTTCTGTCTTGTTGTCTTATTACATCTGTATTTATACCAGTTGATTTTAATCCTGTCAATTTCTATTGCAAAGGTTAGGGCGTTTCTTATCTCCATTCCAGGGAGTAAAGATTATGTAGCTTAAGTGTGATTGTTCTTAGTTAAAGTGATTAACTACCCGACTGGCACTTAGTTAAGAGGTTTTATCCCCTCCCTAACTTCAGGGAAAAATCCCTACCTGGGAAAACAACCTTTCTCAGAGAGGTGACCTTGGTTAAAACACATAGCGCTAAGGGGAGCAAACATATTAAGAACAGTATGCCATATACGCCATGTCCCTTGAAACATATGCTGTGCAGATGTTTCTTCAATGCAGCGACTGTGTCAAGAAGCAAGGATGGACCGGCTCCCAGCAATGGAACTCCCATTTGACCCAGTGATACCACTTCTAGAACTATATCCCAAGAAAACAGAAACACCAATCAGAAAGGATATATGCACCCTTATGTTCACAGCAGCACAATTTACCATAGCTAAGATTTGGAAACAGCCTAAGTGCCCATCAGTAGATGAGTGGCTTAAAAAACTGTGGTACATCTACACAATGGAATACTATGCTGCGGTATAAAAGAAGGAATTCTTACCATTTGCAAAAGCATGGATGGAACTGGAGAGCATTATGTTAAGTGAAATAAGCCAGTCAGAGAAAGATAAACATCACATGATTTCACTCATTTGTGGAATATAATGAACAAAATAAACTGATGAACAAAAACAGATCCAGAGACAGAGAAGCATCAATCAGACTGTCAAACCTTAGAGAAAGGTAGGGAGAGTGGGGGTAAGGGGGAGAGATCAACCAAAGAACTTGTATGCATGCATATAAGCCTAACCAATGGACACAGACACCAGGGGGATGAGGGAATGAGGGAGAGTGGGGGGCAAGGGGAGCAACAAGGACACATATGTAATACCTTAATCAATAAAGAATAAAATAAAATAAAGTGAGGCAGTTCCATTTTTAATTTTTTGAGGAAACTCCATACAGTTTTCCACAGTGGGTGCACCAGTCTGCATTCCCACCAACAGAGCACAAGGGTTCCTTTTGGTCCACATTCTCGGTAGCACTTGTACTTTGTTGGTTTATTGATGGTAGCCATTCTGGCATGTGTGAGGCAAAACTTTAGATAAATTTTATAAAAATTTATTTTGAGTCAAACAGAGGATACACCTGGAAGTAAGAGTTCAACAAACTGAGTTCAACAAACTGTTGTTTGAAGAACAACAGTTTGCAGTTTCTTTTTTGTGTTTAGGATTAAGGACGGACATACACAAAGGGAAGATTACATGAAGGTGGGATAAGGTAAAACAGGGATGGAGTTGCAGGATAATTGAGATTATATGTTCCCTTGCATGCTTTTGAAGGAGGGGAATAAAGGGAAGCATTTCAAAAGTGTGTTAACCTAGATGTGTTAAACAATGGACAGGGCTTGCTTAAGACAAAGATAAGCCTTTTAGTAAAAAAGTTATAGGCCAGGGGTGTGACTACCCATTATGACCTGCCAGTTAGAAATTTATGATCACATCACCCTGTTGAGATTACTTCCCATGTTTTCACACCCCTGTTTTCACACCTAGTTTTTTTCTTCTACTTTAGTATAGTTCCTACTTACCCTTTTCATACTCAGTGGAAATCTCATTTGTGCTATTGTTTTGGAAATATATCTAATTTAAATTTTCAAATATAAAGAGCATGTGTGAATTAGTGTTATTTAAATAATATAAAATTGCCATTTCATCTTCTGATTTTAAAAGATGACCTGTGCATATATTTTGGGACATACACAAATATTTCTAGTCATTGAAGAAAAATGTATTAAAACAGTGAGAGTAAATTAAATTGAGGGATTATTAAAAAAATAATCCAAATTAACAAAATTCCAAATTTTTACTGAAGCATTAAAAATTATTCCAAGGTAAACTATAGAAAAGTGTTTACTTTTATTCACAAAATTGGTTATTCTCTCCATCCCTAACTTTTCTTTCCTTACTCTTGTCAATGTAAGAATCATCCAAACCTGTAGAAAATTTTAAAAGAGTTGTTTTGAGCAAAACTGATGACAAGTGATGGGAAGCAAGATCTCAAATGCTTCAGAGAAGAAGTTTGCTATCTTATACCTTTGGAATTAAGGAAGGAAATAAGGAAGATTACTTGAGGGTGGGAGAAAGCAAGGTGGGGATTGGATTATAGCATAGTTATCAAGATTCTGTGATCTCTTGAAGATGTTTATTCCTCCAACTGGTCTAAAAGAGAGGATTACTCTGGCATTTCAAAGGTGTGTTAACCTAGATTCTCAAGAACAATGGACAGGGCTTGCTAATGGCAAAGATAAATCTTTCACTGAAGAAGGTATATGCCTGGGTCTGACTACCCAGCATGACCTGCCCAGTTAGGAATTTATGATTCAGATCATCCTGTGAGGTCACTTTCCTTCACTGGACTTGTCAGTTTTATTGTGGAACCTTTTTTTTCTTTTTTTTTTTTTCATCAACACCCTCTCTTATGAATCTTTAGGACCAACTTATTTAATTCTAGAAATAGAAAATACATCTATAAAGGCATTTACTGTACACAAACTCAATAAAATACTAATTGAGAGGACATGTAGGTAAGGCTAAGAATTTTTTTTAGAATACTAGAAGTAAATTGGAACCTTATTCAGAGTAAGCATTTGTAGTTCTAAGATATTATTTACTTCCTACTATGTCTCCCTAAACTACTTTAGTTCCTGAAAAAATAACGATCCTCAAGATAAAGCCTTGTCATGAGCCTACGAAGCTGTCTGAGCTTTCAGTAACACTTTATACCTGTATAACACAACTTACCTTCTATTCCTGAGACTAGAAATATTTATTATTTTGCCCTCTAAGGAAAAAATACACCCAATTGGAAACAGCTTGTGTATTTCTGAAGTTTCTTGGTGGGAGAGCATAATTGGTGAACTTCGTTATTTGCATTCAACTAGTTGTTTTCAGGAAAGTGTGTAGTAGCCAGATGACAATGGAGCATGTTTGAGACCAGTTCGTTTGTTTCTGTAAGATTTTACTGCTAGTAGCTCAAACTTTATAAAGTGCTCTTGTTCTAAAACTACATGTTTAGAACAAAGTGTTAGCTACTTGCCTCTGTACTTTAATGTTTTGGTTCTATCTCACTGGGCTTTGATGAGAACATTGCAGACAGTAAAATGAGTGAGAATGTGTGTTTCTATTTATTCAACCTTTTATGAACATCTTCTGTATTCCAGGCACTGTACTAGGTACTGAGAAAGAGCAATACTGAAGAAAGGTGCAGGTAAGTCCTAATCAAGATGCTCACTGTCCCTTGAGGTGCAAGCAAACAATCTTAGTTCAATATGACAGGGGAAGCATGAGGGCTTGTTTGACTCCCAGTAGCAGGTGATGTATCCAAACTGAAGCCTGAGGGTAAGTGGACATGAGGTGGAGACACCTTAGGCATAGGTCCTTGGGCTCACATGGGGTTTATGACTGGGTCACTATTCAGGCATCAGGGACCTGAAATGTGTAAGGCTAGGATGATGCTTCAGCCACTCTGAAGTCATTAGAGAAAGGGTGTGAAAATGACCAACACAGGAATACAGTTAATTTTTTGAAATGTGTCCTTGTCTCCTGTCCTTTCCTCCTGAAATAGCAAGTCTCATGAAAGGTGTAATCAATGGTTCATGACAATGTTTTCATAGTTAAATTTACAGTTTCAAAGGCCAATCTTAGGTGGAATTTCTCATACTCCCCATTTTATAATTTCTTTATCGTATCTAAATAAGAACATTGGGTAGCAGTTCCTTCACAAAATCACACCTTTCTTGAAAGAGAAATGGTGATAGTGTTGAATAGACCCATACTATCAGCTCCTGTTTCAATATTGGCATTTGGAAGGATAAACACTGATATAAAGAGTTATTTAAGTGAAGGGCCCTGAAGGCTCAAACAAGGCTAACCAAACCCATTATGACATAAGCAAGAAACCAGACTAATAAAAAAACACACAAAACACCTGAAAAAGTATAATCAAGTGAAACAAAAAGTAAAGGAAGGTGTGGGCTATTTTTAAAAAGTATTCCTCCATTTTATCTTCTTTTTGCAGCCCAAGGTGAAACTAGTCTTTCTTGGTTTGCCGAGGTGACAGCTGACCTCAGGCACTCTGGTTGGCATCCAACACCACAGCATCCTGCATGACCGAGCAAATGAATAAAGCTGGAACTGGCTGGAGAGTTTGCAGTTTACAGTAGTTAGTTCCAGGTTAGCTACTTCTTCAAATCAGTATAATTTCTCTCCCTCCCCGCTCCCCGCCAAGAATCATCTATTTTGAAAATGAAAAGTGTGGCAGATCTACTCCCCCATAGGTATAAAGGACAGGTTCGCTTGTGTTTATATGATTCCCCCCCCTCCTTTGGTGCCTGAAATAAAAACAAGTTGACTGAAGGAAGTGTAATGAAGGAAGACTAGAATGAAAGGTAAAAGCCTAAACTCAGATTTAGATTTTTTTGAGATTACTTATCTCAAGAGAATATAGATAAGCAGGCCAATTTGTAACAGCAAATTAGACAATGAACTTACTGATACTGGACACAAAAGGGTCTCTGCTGCCAATCGCTGCTGGGCCAAATAAATAGAGATGAGGTTGAATCTTTGTGGAGCATTTATTAATCAGACTAGAAGTCAGATGCATGAAATTATTGCAAGAGACTCAGCCCTTGCAGCTGCGGTGGCTACCTTGGCCCTCGCAGCCCCACTTCATCAAGAAGGTCGTCCAGAAGGATGTCCGGAAGGTTGTTCGGCTATCCGGTCTAATTAGCATATTATGTTTTTATTATTATAGACTAGAGGCCTGGTGTATGAAATTCGTGTATTGGGGGGGCGGTGTCCCTCAGCCTGGCCTGCACCCTCTTGCAATCCGGGACCCCTTGGGGGATGTCTGACTACCGGTTTAGGCCTGATCCCGCTGTTGGACATCCCTCTTGCAATCCAGGACCGCTGGCTCCTAACCACTCACCTGCCGGCCTGCCTCATTGCCCCTAACCACTCGCCTTCCTGCCTCATCGCCCCTAACTGCTCACTTGCCTTCCTGATCACCCCTAACCACTCTGCTTGCCTTCCTGATCACCCCTAACCACTAGCCTGCCTGCCTGATCACCCCTAACCGCCTCTGCCTCGGCCCCTGCCATGGCAGCTTCATCCGTAAGGACGTCCAGAATGATGTCTGGAAGGTCATTTGGCTGTCCAGTCTAATTAGCATATTATGCTTTTATCATTATAAACTAGAGGCCCGGTGCACAAAAATTTGTGCACTCGGGGGGGGGGGGGGGTTCCCCTAACCCGGCCTGTGCCTTCTCGCAGTTTGGGACCACATGGGAGATAACGACCTGCTGGCTTAGGCCTGCTTCTGGGTGGCAGAGGGCAGGCCCAATCCCTAGGTGCAGCCCCTGGTCAGGCTCAGAGCAGGGCCAATTGGGGAGTTGGGGCGCCGCCCCATCATGCACAGAGCAGGGCGGATCTGGAGGTTGCGATGCCACCCTCAGTCACGCTCAGGGTAGGGCCGATTGGGGGCTTGGGGCACAGCCCTCTGTCACACTCAAGGCAGGGTCGATGGGGAGGTTGCGGCACCACCCCCTGTGATGCACAGAGCAGGGCCGATCAGGGGGTTGGGGCGCTGCCCCCTGTCACGCACAGAGCAGGGCCCATCAGGGGTGTTGGGGCTCCATACCCTGTCACGCACAGAGCAGGGCCAATCAGGGGGTTGAGGAGCTCCCCGCTGTCACTCACAGAGTAGGGCTGATAGGGGAGTTGGGGCACCTCCCCCTGTCACACACAGAGCAGGGAAGATCAGGGGGTTGGGGTGCTGCACCCTGTCACACTCAGGGCAGGGCCAATGGGGAGGTTATGGCTCCACCCTGTCACACACAGAGCAAGGCCCGTGTAGGGGGGTTGGGGCGCCACCCTCTATCACCCACAGAGCAGGGCCGATCAGGGGGTTGGGGCGCCGCCACTGTCACACTCGGGGCAGGGCCGATGGAGAGGTTATGGCTCTACCCTGTCACACACAGAGCAGGGCCAATCAGGGGGTTGGGGAGCTCCCCCCTATCAGGCACAGAGCAGGGCTGATCAGGGGGTTGGGGCGCCTTCCCCTGTCATGAACAGAGCCGGGCAGATAGGGAGGTTGTGGCCCCGCCCGCCCCCTGTCACACACAGAGCTGCAGGGCGATCAGGGGGTTTTGGCGCTGCCCCCTGTCATGCTGATCCCGGTGCCGGGAGGCATATTACCCTTTTACTATATAGAATAGAGGCCTGGTGCACGGGTGGGGGCTGGCTGGTTTGCCCTGAAGGGTGTCCTGGATCAGGGTGGGGGTCCCCACTGGGGTGCCTGGCCAGTCTGGGTGAGGGGCTGAGGGCTGTTTTCCGGAAGCGAGTGACTGAAGCTTCCAACCGCTCCTTGTTTTCTTTTTTTTTTTTTATTCTGGGCCAGCTTTAGCTCTGAGGCCTCGCCGCTGAAAACATCGATACAATGTTGCTAAAGTCCGGCTGAATGAAAGCCCGTTTCTGGGGGTTTGTTTATCTTCTTATTTGCAACATAGTACATAGTTTCTTAGAGTTGTAGCTGAGAGGCCGGCAAGTGAGGCGGGGAACGTTGGAGCAGCAAGCAAGCCTCATGTTTGCTTCCAGCTGCCTGGCTGCCGGCCGCCATCTTGGCTGACAGTTAATTTACATATACTCACTGATTAGCCAATGAAAAGGGTAGTGGTCGTATGCTAATTACCATGTTTCTCTTTTATTAGTGTAGATAGTGGGAAATCTGAGAAAGCAGCAGGTGTAATACCCTGAAGAGACCGCTATCAGTCTCCAGGGTCTCTAAGAAAATTTCTTTATAGTGAGAAGCCATTAAATAACCATCATTCTATTTTGTTACATGCCCCTCCCCTATTATTAAGATTTGCTCTTAAGAATATTAAATGAAAATGACTTTTTAATAAAGAGAAATGGAATTTTTAGAATTGTGGGTTTATTCTTAAAGATGGATCATTTGGCTCTTTGCTTTTATTTTATTTTTATTTTATTTTTTTTTATTTTTTTTATTTTTCGCTTAAAGTATTACAAAGGGTATTACATAAGTGTCCTTTTTTCCCCCCTGCCCTTGACAAACCCCTACCCTCCCTTACCCCCCAGTGTCTTATGTCCATTAGTTATGCTTATATGCATGCATACAAGTCCTTCGGTTGATCTCTTACTCCCCTCCCTCCTGCCCCCCAACTCTCTCTGGCCTTCCCACTGCAGTTTGACAATCAGTTTGAGGCAGCTCTGCCTCTGTATCTATTATTGTTCAAAAGTTTGTAATGGTCTTTATTATCCATGAATGAGTGAGATTATGTGGTATTTTTCCTTCATTGACTGGCTTGTTTCACTTAGCATAATGCTCTCCAGTTCCATCCATGATGTTGCAAATGGTAGGAGTTCCTTCTTTTTAACAGCAGCATAGTATTCCATCGTGTAGATGTACCACAGTTTTCTAATCCATTCATCTACTGATGGGCACTTAGGCTGTTTCCAGATCTTAGCTATGGTGAATTGTGCTGCTATGAACATCTGGGTGCATATATCCTTTCTGATTGGTGTTTCTGGTTTCTTGGGATATATTCCTAGAAGTGGGATCACAGGGTCAAATGGGAGTTCCATTTCCAATTTTTTGAGGAACCTCCATACTGCCTTCCATAGTGGCTGCACCAGTCTGCATTCCCACCAGCAGTGCACAAGTGTTCCTTTTTCTCCACATCCTCTCCAGCACTTGTCGTTTGTTGATTTGTTGATGATGGCCATTCTGACAGGTGTGAGATGGTACCTCATTGTTGTTTTGATTTGCATCTCTCGGATGATTAGTGACTTTGAGCATGTTTTCATATGTCTCTTGGCTTTCTGAATGTCCTCTTTTTTGCCCATTTTTTGATTGGATTGTTTATCTTCTTTTTGTTAAGTTGTATGAGTTCCCTATAAATTTTGGAGATTAAGCCCTTACCAGATATGATGTTGGCAAATATGTTTTCCCACAAGGTGGGTTTTCTTGTTGTTTTGTTGATGGTTTCTTTTGCTGTGCAGAAGCTTTTTATTTTGATGTAGTCCCATTTGTTCATTTTCTCTTTAGTTTCAACTGCCCTAGGAGCTGTATCAGTGAAGAAATTGTTTTGGCATATGTCTGAGATTTTGTTGCCTTTGTATTCTTCTAGAATTTTTATGGTTTCCTGTCGTACATTTAAGTCCTTTATCCATTTTGAGTTTATTCTTGTGTATGGTGTAAGTTGGTGCTCTAGTTTCATTTTCTTGCATATGTCTGTCCAATTTTCCCAACACCATTTATTGAAGAGACTCTCTTGGCTCCATTGTATGTTCATGCCTCCTTTGTCAAAAATTAATTGAGCATATTGGTTCGGGCTAATTTCTGGACTCTCTATTCTATTCCACTGATCTATATGTCTGTTCTTGTGCCAGTACCAGGCAGTTTTGAGAACAGTGGCTTTGTAATACAGCTTGATATCTGGCATTGAGATCCCACCTACTTTGTTCTTTCTCAGGATCGTTGCAGCTATTCGGGGTCTTTTTTTATTCCAGATGAATTTTTGGAGAGTTCGTTCTAGATCTTTGAAGAAGGCCATTGGTATTTTAATGGGAAGTGCGTTGAATGTATAGATTGCTTTGGGTAGTATGGACATTTTGATGATGTTGATTCTACCAATCCAAGAACATGGTATGTTCTTCCATCTGTTTATGTCTTCCTCTATCTCTTTTTTCAACGTCCTGTAGTTTTCTGAGTAGAGGTCTTTAACCTCTTTAGTTAAGTTTATTCCTAGGTATCTTAATTTTTTTGGTGCGATGGTAAATGGGATTGTTTTTCTGATCTCCCTTTCTGAAAGTTCACTATTGGTGTATAGAAATGCCTCAGATTTCTTGGGGTTAATTTTGTATCCTGCTACATTGCCAAATTCATGTATTAAGTCTAGTAGCTTTTTGATGGAGTCTCTAGGGTTTTGTATGTATAATATCATGTCATCTGCAAATAAGGACAGTTTTACTTCCTCTTTTCCAATTTGGATGCCTTTTATTTCTTCTTCTTGCCTAATTGCAATGGCTAATACTTCCAGTACTATGTTGAACAGGAGTGGTGAGAGTGGGCATCCCTGTCTTGTTCCTGTTCTTAGGGGAAATGGTGTTAGTTTTTGTCCATTGAGTATGATGTTGGCTGTGGGCCTGTCATATATGGCTTTTATTATGTTGAGGTATGATCCTTCTATTCCCACCTTTCTGAGAGTTTTTATCAAAAATGGGTGTTGGATTTTGTCGAATGCTTTTTCTGCATCAATTGATATGACCATGTGGTTTTTTTCTTTCAATTTGTTTATGTGATGTATCACATTTATTGATTTACGGATGTTGTACCATCCTTGCATCTCTGGGATAAATCCTACTTGGTCATGGTGTATGATCCTTCTGATGTACTGCTGGATCCGATTTGCTAAGATTTTGTTGAGGATTTTGGCATCTATGTTCATGAGGGGTATTGGCCTGTAATTCTCTTTCATTGTGATGTCTTTACCTGGTTTTGGTATTAGGGTGATGCTGGCTTCATAGAATGAGCTTGGAAGCGTTCCTTCCTCTTGAATTTTTTGTAGTAGTCTGAGGAGGGTAGGTTTTAGTTCTTCCTTGAATGTTTGGTAGAACTCCCCTGTGAAGCCGTCTGGCCCTGGGCTTTTGTTTGCTGGAAGCTTTTTGATGACTGCTTCAATTTCTTCCATAGTTATTGGCCTATTGAGGTTTTTAGATTCTTCCTGATTGAGTTTTGGAATGTTGTATTTTTCTAGGAATTTGTCCATTTCCTCCAGGTTGTCTAGTTTGTTGGAGTAGAGTTGCCCGTAGTATTGTTTAACAATCATTTGTATTTCTGTGGGGTCTGTTGTTATTTCGCCTCTATCATTTCTGATTTGGTTTATTTGGGACCTCTCTCTTTGCTTCTTGGTGAGCCTGGCTAGGGGTTTGTCAATCTTGTTTATCCTTTCAAAGAACCAGCTCTTGGTTTCATTGATTTTCTGTATTGTTTTTTTGGTCTCTATTTCATTGATTTCTGCTCTAATCTTTATTATCTCCTTCCTTCTGCTCACTCTGGGGTTTTCTTGTTGCTCTCTTTCTAATTCTTTGAGTTGTAGAGTTAGATGATTGACTACCATTTTTTCTTGTTTTTTGAGATAGGCCTGTAGAGCTATAAACTTTCCTCTCAGGACTGCTTTCATTGTGTCCCAGAGGTTTTGGATTGTTGTGTTTTCATTGTCATTAGTGTCCAGGATGTTTTTAATTTCTTCTTTGATGTCATCGGTAACCCAATCAATATTTAATAACATGCTATTCAGCTTCCAAGTGTTTGAGTATTTTGGGTTGTTTTTATTGTAGTTTATTTCTAACATTATGCCATCGTGGTCTGCGAAGAAGCTTTTTATGATTTGGCTCAGTGGATAGAGCGTCAGCCTGTGGACTGAAAGGTCCCAGGTTCGATTCCGGTCAGGGGCATGTGCCTGGGTTGCGGGCACATCCCCAGTGGGAGATGTGCAGGAGGCAGCTGATCGATGTTTCTCTCTCATCGATGTTTCTGACTCTCTATCTCTCTCCCTTCCTCTCTGTAAAAAATCAATAAAATATATTTAAAAAAAAAAAAATTAAGAAATTTAGCCAGTAAGGAGCAGGGAGCTTGCACCCAGTTCTTTGACCTTGAACCCCTTCTCCCTCAGGTCAAAACTGTATTCCTGGAACTAATGGCTGGTTATGATTATGGGAAAGACACTGCAAGTTGAAGTGATGTAAGTTTAATTTATATTACATATATATATACATATATATAGTATAATATTTATTTACATTACAATTGAGGTTATAAGGTGAACTGAGTGCTTGATTCTCAAATTATTATACAAAGAACAAAAATACCATATGTGACTAAGTCAAAGTTATGTACCGCTACAGTACACAGTGAAAATAGGGGTATAATCTGATTTTATAAAACTTAATCTAATTTTTAACATAATCCCCAGGAGAGGGTCTGTGCAGAATGGGATGAAGAGCTAGAGGTTTTGTGGAAACAGCTGGAGATTCCTGACTTCCAGAGGTTTTCCCAAGGATAAGGGCTGGAGTGACCCCTGAGAGTGATCCTGCAGGGGTCAGGAAGGCCATCTGAAGTCTGGCACTGGGAACTTGTGTCTCCTCACTAGGTCTGTCAGGAGGCAGGTGGGCTGGCTGGGGTGTCTGTGCAGGCTGTTGTGACACTGCGGGTAGAACCAGCGCTTGGGCACCTCTGGTTGAACTCATGTTTGTGAAGGGAAGCCTTATTTGTCCTTGATGCCCAGGTTTAGCAGCAAATCCTGCTGTGTTATAGAGGATGCTATTTCTTCCCTACTAAAGAACACAGCCTACCACTTAGCAGCACAGAATAGCAGGACTCAATACCCAGGGAGGAGCCATGTGTACAGTGAGGTCCCTCTGAGTGCGGTGGAAACATCCAACTCCAACCACAGTCTCCCTGGAAGATCTGATTCTGCTCTGTGGAAAGGACAGAAAAATAGACATAGCCAGCGAACTGTGTTCCTGCAGCCCTAATGGCTGTGGCCCCACCCATGGCTGCCCCGATTTCTGATGCTCTAACAACAGTGAGCTTGCTTTCCCTCTTTCAAACTGTCACCATCAGACTGGGTGTGAAGTTGGGAGCAAGTGTGTTGGAGTCTGGCCATTGGTGCCTCGTACCTAGTGAAGCACATTTTTTTTTTTTTTTTTTAAGAGAGCCCTTGCCCTGAGCCTGCAGCTGGAAGGAAGGATGGTTGTTGTTATTTTCAACAGGTTGCTGAGTGTGTAGCTGCATGTGTAGACCATGGCCCAGGTTGGGATCTGCAGATGGCCTCCCATTACATTGAGCAACTTTTTTATGGAGGTGCAACATTTCCTCTGGGCCTTCTAATGAGGATTATAACTATGGTTTCCATTTAGAAAATGTGATCAGATGGAGAGGTGATTTGTCATGTCAGCTGTGTCCTGATGAGAAATCTTACAACAGCCAAACTGGAGGAGAAATTTAGGGCTTGTGACAAGGATCTCACTCAAGCACAATTTTCACTATCTTTTTATTTTATCTTAAATATAAACAAAACCAAAAAGCAAACCCACAACAAAAACAGTATAAACTAATTTAAGGCTACTTGGTCATTTTTCTAAGTTTTTCTCTCATCTCCTATCTGATATGCTGTTTCCCTATCTAAAGCTGAGAGGAAATCAGAGAGGCACAGATGTCTCTCACCCTCGTCCCCATTTTCAGTGGGAAAACCAGTCTCTTGCTGACTATGAAATCGCATTGCATTGATCTTTTGACAAATCTCTGGGTCTGAGACAGTGACCCAGTGTATCCCGTTTTCTATAGCCCCGATGGAAAAAGGAAGTGGATTCTGAAGAGGGAGAAAGAATGCTAGATCCTGTGAGATTATTCACTTCACCTCCATCTCCTCTGTGGAAAATGAGACCAAAGTACTCCTGATAGATGAGTATCGATTATTTTCTCCTCAAAATTTCCCGAAGAAGGTGACTTCCTCCCAGTGGTATCCTAGCTTTCTCTTTTTTTGAGATTCAGATTTGGTATGTTTTTGTCTGTTTGCTTTTTAATGATAATAATCTGGGATTAACAATTGTACCAAATTGAACTTCTAATGTAATGCTAGTAAACCTGACTGGCATTCACATTTTACAGTCTTTCTCTGGTCTGCATAATACATTTTAGGAAATGAATATTAGCTAGCCTGAGAGTTTAATTAAAGGTCGATGTTTAGTCTTTTTGGTTTAATGATTTGGTTGCAGTGAAGCTGTCTTTTCCCTGCACCTTATTCTCAGTGGATAGCCCAATCCCCTTGAATGTCAGAAACTGTAACAGGCCCAGAGTCTGAGACTGGATTCTCATGAGAAAAAGTGCAGGAGAAACAGGAAATGAGACCTTGGGAGTCGGCTCTCATGACAGGGACTCAGTGAAAACAATGGGATGGTCCACCCCTTTTCAAAAGTTTTCAGTTGACTTTCTTCTTTGATGATCTTTCTTTCTCCTGACCCTTCAACCCACCCTGATCCTCTGCTAGGGGTGGGAAGCAGGATATTTTCACAAAGCCTTGGACTTTTGAGGAGCTCTTTCTCTAGTCAAACTCTCATTTTCCATTGCAGCTGCTCAGGTATCCTATGGACTTCCTTCATGAACTTTTCAGATAGCTGAAGTTTTCCTGTTCATGTTCTGTACAAAAAGGAAGATAAAGAACCCCTTTAATCTACATAAAATCTTAAATTGCTTTAAAAATATTACAACATAAAATATTAAACACCACTTGTCCTTTTAACATCAGGAAGGGCCCCACCCAAACCCTTTAAGGGAGGTCACGTTCTTCCCAGGGCAGGAGCTGTCTCCAGGAGGTGCTCTGCCACCAGGGAACTCAGGATGTAGATGAGAGCTGCACACCACAGAGAACTGGCTGAGACGGGAATTCAAGGATGTGATTATTGTATGATGAGTGGTTCCCATAGCCCAGAAGGAAGCTTCAGTGAGTCTCTCTATTGCTTTTCAACCTCTCAACATGCCTAGGGCCCTGCAGAGCCAATGGGTTGTTCATTTGTGGTAGCTGACTGGTCAAGATGGACTCAAAGGGGATAGACTTCTTCACTCAGTTTCTAAACTGATGGATAGCTGTTCTCAGTGTCCTAAGCCTTGATTCTCAACCTCACAAGCACATTTTCACAACACATAACACTTTTCTAGCTTAAATAGTCGCCCATTGGAGATACCCCATGTTTCTACACTTCATTCCTATTGAAACCCTATTTGTAGCTTTATCTCAACACCAGCTTTGAAGAAGCAAATAGCTCCTTGGCTTATCGCCCTCTCCTCAGGGATGGCCATATTGCTTTGACTTTCTCTGTAACACACCATTCATTACAGTCGGTCTGGAAAATCAGTCAAGTGCTTTAACATGCTTTGATAAATTAATATTTCTATGTAACAGTGCTCCAAATGCAAAGCTTCTTCCAGCTTAGTTTTAATTGGTTCACACATAGTAGTTCAGGAAGAAACCAGCCTCCTTTGTTCTTTGACTTCTGATACTTGAAATAAAGTTGTTTGCTTTTTCCTACCCTGAGAGTAACTTTCTTCCCCAAACAAGCTTCTTTGTAATAGTATCTGAATGGCAGCAGGGGATTTAGAGTGTTCAGAATACAATTGAGAATTTTAGAATATACAAAGATAGTTTTACAAAATACCATTGAACTGGAACTTCGACAAGATAAAGAGAATTGTCCATATTGCTTACCTTTTCCTCTCCTACTCTGTCCCTGTCTATAATTTAATTCCACAAACCAGTTTTAGGGGGGAAGACCATTTCCCAGCTGGTGCCCAGCACATGGAAACTGAGCTTTGTGTATTTATGGTCTTATTCTGCCCCACCAAACCATGCAACGGATGCAGTTTGTGAAATTAAATACAGAGTTTTCAGAGGACTTCCTAATTCTTTCTTAAGGGGAAGTTATCATCACTTTTATGTTGGTGGGAAAATTAAAGCAAATGGAGGTAAATTTTCTTACAGCTAAACAAGATTTTTCTCCTGCTCAAATGCTCCATGCCCACTTGATAATTGGAAAAGAAGCATATGAAAACCAGTGCATGTTGTAGCACCACCACTAATCCCAGCTCAGATCTAATCACGCCGTGAGAATGTGCTGGCTGGCATTCACATTTGTTGTTGAACTTTATGTTCAAGTTTCCTCAATTAGATAAACTGGTTGGCCATAAAACAGGATACTTGCTCTTGCTATTTTGCTTTAGGGTTATAATGAATTTATAACTCCCAGATTACTGCTGTAGGAATGGTTTTGGGTGGCTTTATCAGTTGTAAAACAGTATTGATTGAACTACAAGTTCAGAGAGAGTAAACCTGAGTGCGGTTTCCACAGGCAAGAGATAAGCTTCGGAGAAACACTAGCTGAAAGAATGTTCTTGAAAGCAAATTCCACCTCTCCACTTACGTTTTCTTTTATGCCTTTTCCCAACCCAAGCAACCCAAGCTCTGAGGGAGAGAGAGAGAGCAATATATCAACGTATACTGACTGTGCAATAGAAATTTTACATAGAAAAAAAAAATATATATATATAATGATAAATATATATATATATATATATGTATATATATATATATATATATATAAAAGGGTAATATGTTAATTAGACCGGACATCATTCCAGGTGAAGCTGGGGCTGGAGGGAAGCCAGTGCTGGCAGCTGGGGGAAGGAAAGCCTTCTTTTGCATGAATTTCGTGCATCAGGCCTCTAGTATATATATATTTCTCTAAATTAAGGAGGGTCCAAAAAAATAATTTCTTGTTTTTTTTTTTTCCAGTGGAACTATTTTGTTCACCAAAACAGGTATCCTTTCTGACCCAAATCTTTTCTTCTAGAAGGAGTGATGTCACTTATGCCAGGACTTGACCTTGGGAGTGCATCACATTGCAGACATGTCTAGAAGAGCAAAGTATCCTTCAGACACCCATGTCAATACTCAGCATGTATGAAATGAGTTATCACTATATAGGACCTATTTTGATGATGACCTGGTGAGGTGGGGTCTTAGATACAGGACTAAATTCAGGCCATGAATACTTAAAACATTACTTTGCCTTCTAGACATAGGATGACCAGCTGTGCCATTTTGAGGGGTTTCCAAGGGATGAGGGACTCCCAGTGCTAAATAAAACAGGGACAGTTACAGAAGTATTTCAGATTGTAAAAAGAAAGCACTGAATTAAACTTTCTCATGAGGACTTTCTGAAGGCAAGACTATGTGAGAAACACTGAGCCAGAACATGATGATGTCTACCTGTTTCAGGCAAACTGTCACTCCCTCTCTCCCTTACTCATCCATTCATTCACTGCTCCAGGTGCCTTGCTCAGCTGTGAAGTTCCAGGGTCAAGGAGAGCAGCTGGGTGGGCCACCACTGCCATCCACAGAGCTGCCTCATCCCCTGGAGAAGGGGTTGTCTTTCTGAGCCAGTTGCTTCTGTTTGTTTCACACAGTTTTCTTTTACTGGCCTTAGCAAAACTATTACTCATTTTTGCTTATTTGTTTGTTTGTTTTTTGGACTGTGTGTATAAAGAGAAGAGAGGGGTTTATTTTGCTAAAGTAAATCAAGGAAGGCATTATCTGTCCTGGCCAGGCAATGAATTAGTGATATGAATATGTGGATTATGGCTCCTTCTGGAGATATCATGTCTCTAACCCACTGTCCTATTAGTAAAATCGGGGGAATGACACATGCTATTTGGAATGCTTACTTTAGAAATTACAAAAATATAAAAATAAAATAGCCTTGCCACCCACACACCCAGTGCGCGAAGACACTTTTCACCATCTTACTCCTGCTCGGACGAAGCCTGGACCAGAGCTGCAGTCACAGCCACCACAGTGGCCATCCCAGAATGGGTGCACTTGGGTTGAAACCTCTGCCCTCTTCCAGCCCATCTTTCCTGCACCTCATGGGGCCTTCATGGCCCTCCAGTTAGAGCTAATCTAGAGCCTTGGTTCCGGGCCGCTGATGACAGAGCAGAGAGCCAGGAGAAAACAAGCTGAGAGGTCCTGCCATCACTCCAGGAAGCTCAGTGAAGCTGGCACTATCAGGCCAGACAGGGCCACTTCCCGGATCAATTTCTGTGAGATGAAGGCGAGCAGTGGGCAATAGGTGAGGACCTGCCTCCAGTCTGAAGTCTGCTCACGCACCATTGCTCTTTCCCTTTATGAACATCTGTGGATATAACCTGCAGATTAAAAAAGCAAGCCGCATAATCAGGTATTTTATTATGCTCTAAACAACTTCTATCCCAAGTTCCAACAGAAGAACCTCTTTCTGTTTTACTGGAGAGTAATATAGTAAGAGAGACGAGGGATTGGGTTAAGCTAATTGCTGACAGGAGAGAAGCAGAAACCAACACTGTGGTGTTCCAAAGCCAGGGTGTAGTATGCCTCCTGAAAGAGGCCAGGCAGTGTGACTTCGGACCTCTGCCTGCCCTCGAAAGGTGGCAATGACAGCCCCTACTCACAAGGACCTTGTGGGGAAGAAAGGAGATTTGATGTGAGAAAGTCTGAGTCAGACTGTAGGAGAGCAATCAAGTATTAGGTTTCCTTTTTCCTTCCACAGTCCACATCCATAATTATTTCAATTGAATGCCCTCTGATATTCTCCAAGCACTTTAGAGTCCACTAGTGGATAGCTCTCATTCCACGGTGGGTAACATACGAGGGCGTGTGTATTCAGACATGACTACATGCAGCCGTTTTAGAGGTGAGAGTCTTCACCAGGTAGAAAGCATAACCTCTAGCCATGTGCTCTGCCTTAGCTTCTTCTAATTTTCTATCTAAATCTATTGTTTGATCAGACCTGCTTTTGTACTTTAATTTCTATATTGAAACTGTCTTTTCAGCTAAAGTTTGCTTTTGGTCAATGGCTTTTTAAATTTACTAAAAATTCTACTTTCGTTTTTAACTAGTAAATTGCTATATGATTTTCAATCCTTTGTATTTATTTTTACAATAAGCTTTGAAAAATGTACACATGTTATGATGAGGCCCACTTTTGAGGAAACACTTTAAGTGAAGTCGAAAGTTTTCCAAAGTCTGAATCTCAAAGCTAGAAAATGGTGCAATGAGGTTTGAAATTTAGTTCCTTTTATTCCAGTACAGTGGAGCTTTGACTTACAAGTGTCCCGACTAACGAGTTTTTCGAGATACGAGCCGTCTCTCGGCCGATTTTTTGCTTTGAGTTGCGAGCTAAAATTCTGGTTACGAGCCAGCTTCAGATACCCCACCGCTAGTTGGCACAGCGAACGTCACAGTGAACGCCACAACATCAGCCCAGCATCACGTGTCTCACTCGTTCACTTCTTGATTTGACATACGAGTAATTTGAGTTACGAACTCTGTCACGGAACGAATTAAACTCGTAAGTTAAGGCCCCACTGTACTTCTCAACTTCTCACCTGTGTTGAAATAGAACCCTTTCAATGTCTCTTTTCTTCCTTTCATTTAAAACATTAATCTGAGGTTTTGCAAAACAAAGTCACTCACATATATCTTCCCAGTTTTTCAGTTATTTAAACAGGGGTGAGTGACTTGGCCATTTTCCTCAATGTCCCCAGTTATAGTTGAGTAAACAATGGGTGCTATACACTGAGTTCTTGCTGTCTGCAGGACACCCTTTGATGCCTTTTATTTATATCATCTCATCTCATCTGCACAAGGGCCCTGGTATGTAGGTGATTCTAGTTTCTGGAAGGGGAAATTGAGAAAGAGAAAGGATAAGTAGCAGGAATTTGAATCTAAGTGTGTCTGACTCAATGACAGGTAGCCTTTCAGTGACAAATGTCATCAGAATCAGACCCAGGGGCCCAGAGGAAGGTGTCCAGTGGAATGTTGAAACTGGTGAGCTGGGGAAAGAAGGACTTGAGGTCAGGTAAGGAAGAAATCCTTAGCAGCTGAGTTTCTAGTGGTGAATATCCTTGTGCAGGGCTAGAACACAGGAGAAAAGAGTTCCTCTGAGGTGTGGCTTTTCTTTCATGTCTTATTTCAGTGCCACGTGTTTCAGGATTACTCACAAATAAGAGTGTTTAAAAAGTCATCATACTTATTATTCACACTCCATTTCTGTGGAAGAAAAAGAACGCTGCAGCAGTGTTCTTCCTACTTCTTTTCATGAGGAAGAGTTTGGTTTTTAACAATGAGAAAGCACAAAGAGCCCTCCTGTGCTTTCCAATTGTCTAAATGATCATTTGTACTTCTCCATATTGTTTATCATAAACCTCACAGAATGACTTTTCCAAATAAGCAGAAAACATCCAGCTGCTTAATCCTAAATCCAAACCAAATTCATGATAAATTGAAAAAGAAAAACGCAGAGGCAAAGTTGACTGCCCTTTCCTTATAGAGATCAAAGGAGAAAATGCAACTTTTAATGTTTTTTAACTCCACACCTTAATCACCTCAAGAATAGAGGCGGCTTATGTTAGTCATGTCTAATTAAAAGTGTTCTGTGCCACTGAGTTTCTAATGACTGCCATTGCACCATTTCCCACATACTGGTTGGTCAATTTGCCTCAATCTATCATCAAGCTTTTCCAATTCATAATAGTAGTAATTATGAATCCAAAGTCAACAGCAGTATCGAAATAAGGTTAAGCAAACACCATAAAGTTATTAGGAATGAAAATAACTACAAAGTTAGCAATATTATTCATAAACTTGCAGTAGAATCTGGATGTAACATAAAACTTTTTAAAATTTAATTTTTTAATTGATTTCAGAGAGAAAGGGAGAGGGACAGAGAGAGATTGAAACATCAATGATGAGAAAAAGTCTTGATTGGCTGCCTCCTGCCTGCCCCACACAGGGGACTGAGCCTGCAACTGGGCTTGTGCCCTGACCTGGAATCAAACAGTGACCTCCTGGTTCATAGGTCAACGTTCAATCACTGAACCATACCGGTTGGGCAAACATAAGGCTTTTTAAAAGCATAGGAATTAAAAGTATGGGATGATGGGGGTGGATATGTTTGGGGACTTTGGTGAGATGATAAAGCAGGGCTGAAAGCTAACTCCTAGGCCTTTTGCTTCAAGGTCATAGGTTCAAATTCAGCTCTAAGGAGACAGAGATGGAATATTTTTGGAAGATTCTAAGTAATGTACCAAAGAATGACTCTCAGTACCATTCTCATTGAACGCTCCTGAAAGCAAGTTGGGCTAGAGAATAGAAACAAAAAGAAATGTAAGTCTAGATTGTGAGCAAAACTGCCGTTTTTGCTAATGAGTTTATGTAAGGAGAGGAAATGAGATTGTGTTGACTTAGCTAACTCTTGCCCTTTACTTGTGGGTGTTTCTTAACTAAATCAAACTTCAGCCCACACCCCAGAAGGACAAAGAAAGATATGATTGTTGGGCCACTCCCTGCTCTATTCTTTCCAGAATTGACAGGGAATTTCTTGCTCTGGAGTTACAAATCTTACTCTACAAAGATGTTTAAAATTAGACATTTAATTAATGTTTATTCTTATAAATTTTATTAATGTTTACATAAAATTTAATATCAGTGAAGGAGCCTTGAACTTGAGCTCCCTTTCTCTATCCTTGCACTCTACAGAGAGGGGCAGGGCCATTTGGTGACATGTGTGTGTTGTGCTTGGGTGTACACATACACATATATGATGAGTGTATCTGTATGACACACACACACTACTGATTGAGCAAATTCATCTGAATGTTATAGACTAACATAACAGTCATCTGAAGCTTATTCAGCTTTCTATTCCATTAGTTCCTTGGAAAATATTTTTAGGCATAAGATCAAACAATTAACTTTTATGTGTTCAAACAGGTTTAACACTCATTGTCCTTGAAAATAAAATAATAACCCCCCCCATAAAGTATCTTTTCTTTTTTAAAATTTTGTACATTTCTTTCACCATTCCCACACTCCATACCCCAGTGGACTGGTCTTTAAAAAGCACCAGGACTTATAAGCATAACCAACAGACACAGATACTATGGGAGTGAGGGCATTTGCTGGGGGGGTGAGGGGGACCAGGGAGAGGTCAGTGGGGGATAAAGGAGACATATGTAATACTATATGTAATACTTCAAACAATAAAGAATAAAAAAAAAAAGAAAAACATGAGGACTATTTGCCGAACAACAATTTAATACTTCTCTGTACACTATATGCATTATCCATTTGTGGTCAAATACATATAAAATAAAATGTATTGTTTAACCATTTTTATAATTATTTCAAGTGTACAGAATAGTGATAGACAATGAAATAATTTATGAAGTGATTACCCTGATAATTATAGTGCCCACCTGGCATCATATGCAGTTATTACAATATCATTGACTATATTCCCTATTCTCTAAATTATATCCCTATGACTATTTTGTAACTACCAATTTTTACATCTTAATCCCTTCACCTTTTTCACCCATCCACCTAACCTGCTTCCATGGGCAACTCTGAATTTGGCAGTGTTTCTATGAGTTGGTTTCTATTTTGTTTGTTATTTATTTTGTTCTTTAGAGTCCACATATAAGTGAAATCATATGGTATTTGTCTTTCCCTCTAGATCCATCCATATTGTTACAAATGGCAAGATTTCATTCTTTTTAATAGCTGAATTAGAGGCCCGGTGCATGAATTCGTGCATGGGTGGGGTCCCTAGGCCTGGCAGGCAATCAGGACCAATAGGGGTCATGCTGATTGGGGTCAGGCCGATAGGGTCCTGCAGGCTGAGGGAAGGTTGGCTGGCCGTGGGAGGTTGGCTGTGGGAGTGCACTGACCACCAGCGGACAGCTCTTGCATTGATCTTCTACCCCCTGGTGGTCAGTGTGTGTCATAGCGACTGGTCGACCAGTTGTTCTGGTCATTCAGTCGAAACAGTTGCTTAGGCTTTTATATATATAGAATAGAGGCCCAGTGCCTGAAAATTCACGCACTGCAGGGGGGGCGGGCATCCCTCAGCCCGGCCTGCTCCCTCTCACAGTCCAGGAGCCCTCAGGGGTGGGAGGCGACCTGGGGATCAGGGGAAGGCAATGCCCCCATCACACCTCTGCTGCTGCCACTGCTGGCAGCACAAGCCTTGGCCAGCCCTGGTTACCTGAGCCTCGGGGGCCCTGGGTGCTAGGCAGCCAACATCCAAGGCTTGCCTGTGCCTTTGGCCAGCTCTGGGCAGCTGGGCAGCCAACATCTGAGGCTTGCCTGCTCCTCAGGCCGGCCCTGGGTGGTTGGGCAGCCAACATCCGAGGCTTGCCTGAGCCTTGGGCTGGCCCTAGGTGACTGGAGGGCTGAGGGGACTGGGGAACTCTGGAGGCAGGCGTGAGGAGGGGCCAGGCCCACCTGGGGGTGGGCCCATCTGTGCCACACGCTTGCCACCCTGGTGGGGCTGAGGGGACTGGGCGCCACCATCTTGTGGCTGTGGGCACCGCCATCTTTGAGGGCATGGCAGTCAATTAGCATATTCCCTTCTTATTGGCTGTGGGTGCCGCCATCTTTGCGACAGCATGAGAGTCAGTTAGCATATTCCCTCTTTATTAGGTAGGATAAAATTCCATTTTATATATATACCACCTCTTCTTCATTTAATTATCTATTGATGAACACTTGGGTTGCTATGTCTTGGCTATTGTAAAGAATGCTGCAATGAACATAGGAGTGGATATACCTTTTCAAATTTGTATTTTGGATTTCTTCAGATATATTCCCAGAATTGAAATTGTTGGCTCATAAGGTAGTTCTAATTTTAATTTTTGAGGAACCTCCATACTGTTTTCTATAGTGGCTGCACCAATTTGCAGTCCCACTAACAGTACATGAAAGTTCCTTTTTCTCCACATTGTCACCAACACTTGGTGTTTGTTGATTTAATGATGGTAGCATTCTGACAGGTGTAAGTTGATATCTCATTGCGGTTTTAAATTGCATGTCTCTGATGGTTAGTACCAATGACTATCTTTCCACATGTTTGTTGGCCACCTATATGTCCTCTTTGGAGAATGTCTATTTGGGACTTTTTGCGTTTTTTTGTTTGTTTGCTTGTTTTTTGGTGTTGGGTTGTCTGAGTTCTTTAAAAATTTTTAATATTAACCCCTTAGCTGTATCATTGACAGATATCTTCCATTGAGTAGCTTGTCTTTCTGTTTTGTTGATAGTTTTCTTCACTGTGCAAACGTTTTTAGTTTGATGTCGTTCCATTTGTTTATTTTTTTCTTTTCTTTCCCTTGCCGGAGGAGATATATCAGAAAAAAATATTACTAAGAACCAGGTCAGAGAGTTTACTGCCTATGTTTTTTTTTTTTTTTTTTAGAAATTTTATGGTTTCATATCTTACATTTAAGTCTTTAATCTATTTTGAGTTTAGTCTTGAATATGGTATAAGAAGGTTACATTTTTGTGGAATGTATCTGTAATTTTCTCAACACCATTTATTGAATAAACTGCCTTTACCCTATTGTATATTCCTGCCTCTTTTGTCATATATTAATTGACAATATAAGTGTGGGTTTATTTGGGGCCTCTTTATTCTGTTGCATTGATCTATGTGTCTATTTTTATTCAGCAAAGTAGCAGGATACAAAATTAATATTCAGAAATTGATTGAATTTTTATATACCAATAATGAACTATCAGAAAGAGAGACCAGGGAAACAATCCTGTTTATAACTGAATCAAAAATTACCTAGAAATAAATTTAACCAAGGAGGTAAAATACCTGTGTTGGAAAATTATAAAACACTGAAGAAAGAAATTGAAGAAGATACAAATAAATGGAAGCATATATTGTGTTCATGAATAGGAAGATTTAACATAATTAAAATGTTCATACTACTCAAAGAAATTTATAGATTCAACGAAATCCTTATGAAAATACCAATGACATTTTTCATAAAACTAGAACAAACAATCCTCAAATTTATTTGGAACTACAAAAGACCCTGAGTAGCTACAGCAATCTTGGGAAAGAAGAATAATGTTAGAGGTATCATGCTACCTGATATCAAACTATACTACAAGGCTATAATAATCAAAACAGCAAGGTACTTGCATTTTAACTGTTTCTAATTATACAGTTTAGTGGCATTAAGCATATTCACATTGTTGTGCAAACATCACCACCATCAATTTCCAGATGCATTTTAATCTTGCAAAACTGAAACTCTGTACCCATTAAACACTAACTCCCAATTCTCTTCTCCCTACATTTCTTTCTACCACAATTCTACTTTCTGTGTCTATGAATTTGACTATTCTAGGTACCTCATATAAGTGAAATCACCTAGCATTTGTGCTTTTGTGTTTGGCTTACTTCACTTAGAATAATGTCTTCAAGGTTGATCCATGTTATATCATGTATCAGAATTTAACTTCCTTTTTAAGGCTGAGTAATATTCCATTGTATGTGTATACATTTTGTTGGTACATTAATTCACTGCCAATTTTTGTAAATAAAGTTATTTTAGAAAAACAGCCATGTCCATTGGTTTATACATTTATGTCTGTGGCTAGGCAGAACTGAGGGGTTGTGAGATTACTTTGTGGACTGCAAAGCCAAATATTAGTCCATGGATTTTTTTTTAATAGGAAAAGAAATGCATATCCATGTTGTGGATAATACTCTTATTTGTGCTAACAAAGAGAAAAATGGTTTTGAAGGCCTCATAGTCAAAATCTACTCCCTTCAGCACTGCTGTCCACACTGACCAGCTCAGCCAAGTGGCCATTCTTTACATTTGACCTGAGGTCTGTCCCCCTCAGGATGGAACCCAGAATGACTTTCAAGTTGGGGTATAGGCAGCAGCTATCTCTTTGTAGTGGCTTGAGGAGTTCTTTGCAAATTCCCTCTTATATGAATTTTATCTATTGGCTTTTCTTAGCCACATGAAAGTGTCTATGAGGTCTGCTACACAGTCATGCAGGAAACTTAGCTAGTAACTTGAATAGAAGAAAACAAAGTAGGTGATATTTTCTTTGTCCCCAAGCATGATCCTTCACAGACATCTTTGCTTTACACCCGCAGTACCTGTGCTTCTGTCAACAATGCTTCAAGGGCCTGGATCCAGACTTAGGACAGTTATAAGGTATGTAGAAGCCCGTTTGTCTTTACTGTGCACAGAGCTTCCTGCCTGCAAGAGTATGGGGAGCCTGCAGTCTCTGAGGGGCAGGGCATGAGACCTGGCTCCCCTTGTGTGCTCATGCCCTCTCCTAAAGTCCCAATCTGAGAAACAGGCTCCGCAGCTGCAGTTCTATGTGGTTCCTGATGGACATTCCTAAACCCTTCTTGTGCTACTGAAAGCACTTGAAATTCCAATGTGGGATGCCTTAAAGGAAGTTTGATAGAAAAGTGGACCAGGAGCTTTGATAAAAGTTTCCTGTCAATGCAGCCCACAGAACATTTCCTAAATTAGAAAGAACTTGGACTAGAATTTGAAGGCCACGTGTACATTTTTGCATAGACACTCTTAAGGAAATAAGAATCCTTGAGGAGAAAATGCCCTTAGGCTGGAAATTGTTGTTGGAAACAAGCTAAATTTCTTATGAATGGCTTTGCTTTCATCATTAATCATTTCTGTGAATATCTGTTTCCTTGATGACAAAAGAGTAACATAAAACAGCATCATTTTAAATCCCTGAGTGAACCTGCTGCTCTCTTCCCCCATGTGGTTTTGCTCTACTCAGTCATTGAACCTTTGAGGATCTGAAACAGAGAATTCTTCATTTATAATCTGCACTTGTTTTATTAATTTTTAAAATATGTTTTTTAAATTGATTTTTTAGCAAGAGCGGAAGGGAGAGGGATAAAGAGATAGAAACATCGAGGAGAGAAATACATCAATTGGCTGCCTCCTGCACGCCCCCTCCTGGGGATTGAGCCCACAACCCAGGCATGTACCCTGACCAGGAATCTAACCAGGGACCTCTTGGTTAATAGGTCGATGCTCAGCCACAGTGGCCGGGCCATAGTTGTTTTTTCAAAGTTTGTTCTCATTGTAATTTTGCTGTGTATGAACTCGGTACCAAGCATACAAAACAAACTCCCCAGGGGCCTGATGCCCTCCCCCAGGGGGCATTGTGCTTCAGTGGGGTTGTGATGAGTTATGTGCCATCACCAGGGCATGCTCAACAGGCAGCCAGGCTGGGTATTGCAGTCGACATGAAAAGATGGTGAATCATAACTACTAACACGTAGCAGCCAACCAAAAGGGACAGTTAATTCTAATATGAAGAATCTTACTTCTCTCCTTATCCAATTTTGGAAGCAAATACTTCCCTCTTCCGGGCAGCCAGCTTACATCACTGGACTTGCCTACTCAGATGGTACATGCACTTTAAGCTACTTGTTCTGGGACTGAGGTGCTGAGTGAGTTGCTCAGGCTCTCTGAGCCCCAAGTGCCATGTCCAACTGCATGACTGCAAAGAGAAGGTAGGACTTTATTGTGTATCTTTACATCTGGGGCTATAGTCAGTGCCTTAGAAGTTTCAGAGTTGAAGTCAAGTTCAAGAGCTTTTCTAGGGGCTGGGAAACTATGGCTCTCAGCCAAATTCATATTGTTTCCTCTTTAGTAAGTAGTTTTATTGGAACACAGTCAAGTTCATTTGTTTCCATACTGCAGATGGCTGCTTTCCCTGGACCATGGCAAACTTGAATAGTTGCAATGGAGGCCCTACTACTCACAAAGCCAAAGTATTTCCTATCTGGCCCTTAATAGGAAAGTTTGTCAACCTGTAACCCAGGCTAATGGTGAAGATGAGCTTAAGGTCATTGGGTCCCCTACATCACAGGTCAGAGATCCCTTGCATAGAGCTCTCCAGATCATACACAGCAGTCACTCCTACCAGAGCATGCTTTGAGAAAGGAAAATATTTGATGATGTGAACATAAAAGGAAATGTATTATGGACAGTGTTTTCTAATATTTTTCTGTTTTACTTTTGTAAATGCAATTATCAAAACCTTTTCCATATAAGCATGACATCAATTAAAATGACCCTCAGGTTATTTTAACAACTCAGGGACATTTCCAACTCAACAAAACCTTTTTTCTTTTCTCTTTGGGTCCTTTGCCTTTGTTGAGCTTGTCTTGTTGCTCTCCTTTAATTTTTTTCCTCTCATCACTCTATGCTTCCATCTTCATTGCTTCCCATGACCCACTAGTTTATGCCTACCCTGACAAAATCAATTGTAGCAGCCACAAAGTGGTAAGAATGTCACAGAAACTGCAAACTGAATTTCAGGTATTTTGCTTACAGAGCTTTTGACGCTGAGGTAGGAGTTCAGAATTCATATTCCACCTGTGTCACTAACAAGCAATGTGACTGTGGGGTGGTCCCCTTAGGAAGACTAGTAATGCCATAGTTGGTTTAAGTCAGTGGGTAGAATATTGGCCTGCAGACTGAAGGGTCCTGGATTTGATTCTGGTCAAGGGCACATGCCCGTGTTTTGAGCTTGATCCCAGTAGGGGGCGTGCAGGAGGTAGCCAATCAATGATTCTTTCTCATCTTTGATATTTCTTTCTTTCTCTCCCTCTCTCTTTCTCTCTGAAATATATATATATGACATTTAAAAAAGGAAGACTAGTAATACTTTTCAAACCAATTGTTTTAGGTTCTGAAGCATGAGAAAACATGAGACTCAATGCATTTGATTATTCATGTTTGAAAAACAATGAGCAAATTTCTCAGTTGTGATTCTATTCCTATGAGTATTTATGAGTAAAATTATACCTGCATTTTACAGTGAAAAATTTTACATAATTTATTGAACACCTACAGGATATTCACTGCTTTAGTTTGACCTAGGCTGCAACATTTTCACACCTGCTGATGCGATTGGTGGGGGAGGAGGGAGAGATGTGGCCTCCTCCTGTGATTCTTTCCATCTTGTGACATTGTGGAGGGCTGCTGGTGTTTTGCTATTAGTTTTATTTAGTCAAAGCTTTGTTCTTGATATTAAGGTTTACTTTTAATTACAGTTGCTTAAATATAAAAATCGGGGGAGATGTGGAGGGCTGCTAGCTAGCACATTCGGGCGTTTTTTAGACATCTTCCACTGAACCCAGTGTGCAGGCAGAGCCACGCCCTGGGGGCGGTCCTAGTCAAGAGGCTAGGAAGCCACTCAGTCTGCCTTTCCGCCCAGGTGCTAAGGGAGGTGGGTCCTATTATGTTGCCAGGAACTCAAGGCCCACACAGATGTGATGTAACTTCCTGTTACTTCGAGTATAAATAAACTTCCCACTGGTGTGGGAGGGGCTTTGTTCATCTATCAGAGAGTAGACACCACACCCAGGCCCAGCTTTTCCTCTATATTTCCGTCTCAGTCTTGTTTTATTCATTTTTCATTAAATCCTCGTTGTGTTCTACACAAGAATTCATCAACCCCCGTGTTCTCTCTCTCTGTGCTGGTTGCAAGAAGAGAGAACACGCTCCCCGCCCCCCCCCACCCCCATGACATCACCACCAGGACCTGTGAAAGGAAAAGGGGATTGCACATGGGAGAGTTTATGGGCAGCTCTGGAACTGGTGCACATCACGTCTTTCTACCCACAGTCCTCTGGTTTCATGTCACATACCTCTAAACAGAGTGCAGGATGGCTGGGCAGGAGAGGGAGCTATTAGCCCTGGAGAAGAGGGGACAGCCAGGCAGGATCTGCCACACCCGTTAGGTGCCCAATCCACACCAGATGTAAAGGGGCTACAGAAATGAACAAGGTAAGGTTCCTGTGAAAATTCATCTAGAATCAGGACCCTCTATCTGAGAACGGGAATGGTTTCTATTTTTTACCATAATTTGTTTCTTACTCTCAAGCAAACTTTCTGTAAATAATTTTGAAGTTCATTTGTGGAAAGGTACTCATTGCAAAAAATTGGTAATAATTCTCTTATTTCTGTGACCTTGATTGGTATTTTGTCCAAAAAATTGCACCTGTTACTAAGCTCGTGTCTTTCATTTTAAGTCTGATCTCGTGTCCCCTGCTCTGTAACACCTGGGCTGGTATTATATTTCCCACGTGCCTGATGGCTTCCTGGTAGGTTCTGACAACAAGGAATGCTGAGGTTACAAGACTGGATGAGGGCAAAGGGATTTTCTGCTTTGTTGTCAATTGTTCCTTAGATACCACCCCCAAAGCTCCGACTATGGTGACTGGTTGCATCTCCCAGCTGCTCCTCTGCATCCTCAGACCAGCTTCGTTGTGTTTCCCAGGTGCACCAGACCCATTCAGGTAGCGTCCTACCACTGTGGTCTGAGTCCTGATTTTGCAGGGCCCCTTCATTTGAGCTCTGAGGTGCTGATGTCAACCTCTTTGCTCCATGTTCGTAGCCCAGGGGCAAGTACCTGCTCCCTGCAGTTATTACCCACGGGTTACCAAAGTGTTCCATTTCTGCCTGTTAAATCTTGACACCTTTAGAACAAAGTTCCTGTATTTAATTCCCTTTGTCACACTCACTGGTGACTTCAGTTTTCCTGATTGGACCTTGACTACCCAGCCATGTTACAACTACAAGTGCACATTAAATGATGAGTCTTGTATTGCATGTATTAGTGTTTGCAAGAGCATCTGAGTTTCACCCAGTCAGTCCCAAAAACTGTTCATTTCTAAGCAAAAAATTTTTCTTTCCTTTTATCCACATAAAATTGATTTACTAGAATAAAAAAATCAACTGGCTAAGAAGAATTAGTTGAAATGTTCACACTCAAAATTCAGGTCAACTACTGTTGAGTATCTCCTGCACAGTTTAGATGTGTCAAATATAAGTTGACCTATTCCTCCATACACCCCTTTTTGGTTTGAAAACTAAAATCAGTTTCAACATCTCAGTTTGTGAGGGCCATAAAATGGCTAACTAAGTGGTAAATATTTTGAAGGCAGGAATTGTGTCTTTCCCCCCACCACTGGCTGCTTCCTGACCCTGCTCAGTGCCTGGTCTAGCATGTGGTCAGTAAATACTGGCTAATGGAAGCCTGCTGGTTAGAGGAGCCTGGTCCACTGCTGCTGCTAAAAGGCAGGTTCTGGCTGCAGGTCCCAGGGGGCACATGGAAAGAGTCAGACCCAGTCTTTAGAAACCAAGATGTTAGTGTAAGCACAGAATCCTTATCCTAAAACCAAGTGTGCCTGTGCAGTGTGTGCCACCTGCCTGTTCTCTTCACCTCAGCTCAGGTGCAGCTGCTATGCCTTTAGTCTGCGTACCCTCTCTTCCCCTTCTTGGGCTGGGTGCCCTTGTTATTCCCACAATTATGCCACGCACACACCTGTTAGGGCCCTAACCAGACTGCACTGGGACACTCTGTAAGCAAACATCTGTCCTGTTAAACCACGAGCATCTTTGGGTCCTAGATCGTCTTCCATCATCCTTGTAAATCGTGGCACATTGCCTGCTCCCTCAGATGCTCAGGGAAGTTCTGTGCAATGAGGCCCCGGATGACGGGTCTTCAGCCAGGTCCCTCACTCCCGTGACAAGAGTGGGGCCCCAGCTCACTGCTGAAGAGCCAAGTGGGGGTTGGCGCACATTCCGCATTCCCAAACTTATGAGTTTTTTTAAAAAATTTCAATTACAATTGACATTCAATATTATTTTGTTAGTTTCAGGTGTACAGCATAGTGGTTAAATAATCATATACTTAACAAAGTGTCCCCTCATTTTCTCTTCAGATTGCATAAATCTTTAGCCTTTTACCAAACTGCTGAGTTCTGTCACTATCCCTGAGCTAGCACAAGGAACCTTTTGAGCCCCAAGCCCCAAGCCCCACCCCCAACCCCACCCAGGCACCAGGACAGCCTACAGGAGGCCTGGATGGAAGAAAAGACCCAGAGCTGAACAGACACAAGCACAAAAGGCCTTTCCATGCCCTCATGCTGGGACTTGAACGTGGATGAATGCCAGTGGGTGGATTTGTACAGTGAGAATGTTCTGGATAGGCCCTCTCTTATCATCAAACTGAAAAGATCAGAGGGTCGCTTTGTCTGCCTTCGCCACTGTAGGACGCTTCTACCTGTGGGTCCCTGAGAGCCACTGGGAACCTGTCGGGTGGACAGAAACTGGAGGGAAAAGATGCTTTTTCTCTTTCAGCTTAAATGACCTCCTATGCGAAGTCCAGCCCTGCCCAGACTCTGTTTCTGAGCCGAAGACATTTGCCCTTTCTGAGTCCCTCAAACAACTCCTTTTATTGTCTGAAATTTCATATGAGTAATAGAAACTTTTTGCAGCCAGCAGCTTTGAGGGTTACACGTTCTGTTTTAAGGTTGGTTGAGATTTAGACTGGTATGAGTGATATTTTTACTAATGTTAAGATTTAATTGAAATACTTAGTTTATTGGCACTAGTTAATCCAAGTTATTTTTTTCCAGTTAAGGAACATGCCAAAAGCTGTAATTTGATCATTTTTATATGAACCAAAATAGAGTTTGGCTTCAGGATGGGAGAAGGGACAAAGGTTTTATTCCCTTTCAAAATTGGCCTGACAGTTTAACTAGAAAAGTTAACAGAAATGAGAAGAAAGAAATTTTAGAGGAGAAAAAAAAAGCTATGAAAATCCTGAGATGTTTTTTCACAGAAACCTGCCTGTGGCAGCGGTTTGAAGCAATCTCAGCTCAAGCATTGAAGGCAGGGCACAGTGGAGGTGCAGCAGCCGGTGGAAATGGGGCCAGCCTGGAGAAAGAGTGGCCCAGTACTTCTCCCTGTGCCCTCAGCATGTTCCGTGCCGAGGCTGGTGGGACCTAGTGACATCCCTTTGTCTCCAGCATGTTCCAGACCCAGCAAAGGTTGATGCTGTGCTAATACTTTTCAGCTCAGCCTTGCCTCCTTCCAGGTGCCCCTGAACCTGCCTTTCAGCACCAGCAGTGGACCGGGCTCCTCTAACCAGCAGGCTTCCATCAGCCAGTATTTACTGACCACATGCTAGGCCAAGCACTGAGCAGGGTCAGGAAGCAGCCATTGGTGGGGAAAATTGACATAATTCCTGCCTTCAAAATACTTACCTCTTAGACATGCATGCACACATTAAAATTGAGGGTACAATGGGAGCTACATAGCAATTCAAGACTGTCAGACAAAATCTATGACTAAGAATTGCAAGATTAGCTGCCAGACAAATGTTGGAGATACAAATGACATGACTTGAAAGGAAGAAGATGCGAGGGACTGTCAGGGCTACTAGAGGCTATATCACATGTTGTTGCTTTACGGCCCACAAGCCACTGAAAGGGCCTCGACAGTAAAGGATCATTCAGTTCTAACTTGAGATCTCTTTAGGGCTTAGGTGATGGAACTCCATTATCACCATTGTCACAGCCTTCATCAGTGTCACTGTCACCCCTCCATTCATTGACATTTACCCTTGGTGCTCCTCTGCAGGCCTGTGCACAGTAGGGGCAGATTCAGTAGATGCTGGGGCCTTCCACCAAGGCAGGGGCACATGCTGGCCGAGGCTTCAGGGACCCTGTATTAAGAACAGACTTGAACATATAACATTGTCGCCTGGGCTCAAATCCTGGCTCCTTCCTTAAAACTGTGCATGCAGTTCCTGCACTTTAACGTGATCAAATGAAAAGATTGTAATATTTTCTCCTTCCCTCCTCGTGGGAATATGGCAGATATTATTTATTAATAAATCAAAATGAAGGACTCAGAAAGCACTTTATGAACACAAAACATCATTATCTTTGTGGATCCTGGGACTTTATGGTTGTTTTTTACAAGAGATACAGCAAGGGCTTTAATCAAATACCTTCTTACTGTAATGAAAACCACTCAGAAGGGTTCAATTTATTCAAACAAAAAATGCTATATTTTCCAACGAACACGCCTGCATGAGTGGTAGTGGGAGTGGGGTGGACAGTGTTGTGCAGGTGGGTGGTCCACACAGCTGCTGCCCCTCACTGTGTGTTCTAAGGACTAAAGTCAGCTCAGGCTATCTGGCTGGTTTTATATGAGAATTTTGGGAAGAGGGAACAGGTAAACTGCTGTGTGTGAGCTGGAACTGTATTCTACTTTATGAATAGTCTGCAAATGTCAGCCTCCTTCTTGGTGTTTAGGAAGCCCTGTGGGTAGGTAGCTTTGTGCCCACAGTCCTAGAGGCTGATGACAGTCCCTGGGGGAACATGAAAATTTTGTTCTCATTTTATTCTTCATTCAGACACTTTAGGGGTAAAAAGTCTAGTAGCAAATGTGTCTGCAAGGCCAAGACTTTGCATTTTCTGTAAAGATGTTTAGAAGTGTTTATGCTGAATTGTCTTAAAGAGAATACTTGGAAGACCACATTGCCTAAATCTGGTATTATTTTGCTCTAATGTAGGTCCTGGCAAAGAACTGGCTGATCTGATCTGGCCTCAGTCTACCTTATTTCCTCTCTAAGCTGATGATTTTCAGCTTTCACCTCATCCCCCTTCCCATGTGACTGAATCCAGGGAATGTGGCTCAGGACCGGTGGCCTCCACTTACCTCCAGGTTTGCTCAGCTTCTTCCCCATCCTTCCCCACTCCCATGTGTCAGGGAAATGCCACTCTCAGGCTGCCTTGTCCTCTGGCTTCCAGTCAGCAAGGACTGACAGGAGACCCATGGGCAGGAGGAGAGGACAAGCAAGGCTATCTCCTTCAACCCTCACCCGAGGACCTCTGTGTCTCCTTCATGGCTCCAGCTCTCCTCCCTCGTGGTCCAGTGTCACACCAGACAGCTGCACTCTGGTTGTAGTTCTACTTCTGAGTTCTAGCAATGTCACCTCCTATGACCTCCTCTTGTCTCTCTAGTTCCACGGCTATTAGCCATTTCCTGTTTTTGTTAATGTCTTGATTACTCCAGTCTCTCCTGTGTGGCTTCCCAGCATTCCCTTCTTCTACTATTATGTAAGCTTCAGCCAGGCTCAAGGTTTTATCTGCTTTCTTTGCTGCAGTATCTCCTGCAACAAAGGCTGTTAGGCCACACCATGCCACAGGCCTGGGGCCAGTGCAGTGTCTGATAGGGCAGCAAGAATGTTGATTTGTACTCTCAGTAAGTAAGTGCTGCAGACATTCACACATAAGTACAGGCTGAATGCAGCTGGGCTTGTGGTTATCCCTGCCTCAGTCCTTGGACTTTCTCCCACACCTTCCCCCAAGAACTGTATATATGTTGAATTAAGTACTGTTTTCTTCCTTCTCTTCCCAGAGGAAGAAAGTGCAGAGGGGGGAATATGAAGATTAGGCATCAAAATGTGCAGAAGTGAGAACTTTTATTCCCATTATATGTTAACTAGTGGTCTGGTGGATGAAATTCATGAACATTAAAAGGGAATTAATTAGAGGAAATATTTTAATATTCCTATTTATCCTTTCTCTATAATAGAAGTCTCAGAGATGAAATAAAATTAGTAAAATGTATATGAAAATCTCCCTCCTATCAGAGTCTGGGGCATGCCGCAGGACCCAGAGTCAAGTACCCGCCCACTCGTGCATGCCTTGAAATGGCATGAGACCCAGACCCAGCCGGCCCCACCCCCGTCAAGCCCCGCAGGGCAGGGGGCACAGCCTCAGGTCCCCCAGCCCTGGCGCTGGGGTTGGGGGCACGGCCTCACATCCCCAGGCCTGGTCTTGGGTCACTTGGCCCCGGCGCAGGGACAGGGAGCATGGCCTCAGGTCCCCTGGCCCGGCCTCAGGTCCTGTGGTCCTGGCGTGAAGACGTGAGGGTGTGAGGGCATGAGGGGGTGAGGGCGTGATGACCATTTGCATATTAGCTCTTTATTATATACTAGAGGCCTGGTGCACAAAATTTATGCACTGGGTGGTGTGTCCCTCAGCTCAGCCTTCACCCTCTTCAATTTGGAATCCTGCACCTAAACCGGCAGTCAGACATCCCTCTCACAATCTGGGACTGCTGCCTCCTAACCACTTGCCTGTCTGCCTGCCTGATCACCCCCTAACTTCTCCCCTGCTGGCCTGATTGACACCTAACTGCTACCCTGCCGGCCTGGTCGCCCCCAACTACCCTCCCCCGCTGGCCCAATCGCCCCCAACTGCCCTCCCCTGCAGGCCTGATCGCCCCCAACTGCCCTCCCCTGTTGGCCATCTTGTGACAACATGGGGGTGGCCATCTTGTGATGATGTGAGGGTGTGAGGGTCAATTTGCATATTATGTCTTTATTATATAGGAGCATTTTGTTCCACATTTTGGATACACAGGCAAGGGGTTTTTCATTAGTTGCTGTCTTGAGCTGGGCAGGAGGTGGTTAGTGGGTGTCTAGATAATGAGGAAACCCAAAGGAGAAATGGTAAGGTACTTCTTTTATTAAAGATACAATTTCTCTCTCCTTCATTTTAACTTCTCTGTAATTAGATTCATTTTTAATTAATGTACATAATGTGTACATTATTTCTTTTAATTTTTCTAAAGAGCTATCATTGAATTAATAATGCATGTTATAGTTGATGTCATTTAGAATCAAGGACATGTTTCCCTGTATTATCTTCAAAGCAGACAGCTCATTTCTTGGGAAGATAGCTGTAGTCTCACTTGCTCTCCATCTGACATAGTCTTCTCCCATCAAGATGAATGCTGAGCCCTGCCGGTGTAGCTCAGTGATTGAGCATCAACCCAGGAACCAAGAGGCTGCAGGCTTGATTCCCAGTTGAGGCATGGGGTCCCCTATGGGGGGTTTGCAAGAGGCAGTGGATCGATGATGTTTCTCTCTCATTGATGTTTCTCTCTCTCTTCCCTTCTCCCTTCCTCTCTAAAAGAACTGTATATATATATATTTAAATGAATACTGAGTAGTGGGAGTAAATGCACCTTGTATTGTTAGGCTGTGAACTGTCTAGAAAAGTAAGTAATCTTGCTGTGTCACGGGAAGCAAAGTCACACACCTCCAGCAGGTGTGTAGAGCCTGCGGGGCAGGATCCTCCACGTCTGTCCCAGGACAAAGCGTTCAGAGTCAGTCTTAGCTGAGATTGCTTGGATCTTGAGAATGTGGTTGCTTGGATCTTGAGAGTCTGATCACAACTATGTACATAAACAAGGCTCTGGCCTGTGTGTGTGCAGTTTCAAGGATGTCACCAACATGAATGTTTCTTCTTGCTCAGGGACTCTAGAAAAAAAGGGTTATTCACTTTGAAATGGTTTGGCTGCAGCTATGAATCCAGAGGAATGACTTCAAACAGAGATAGGCACATGGCCCTCTTTTGTATTTGTTCAGGAAGCCTCATGGATGGACTGACTCAGTATCAGAGGTGGAATGGAGAGTGAGAAGCAGACCTGTCAAGGCACTTACTAGTACAAAGCTGGGATAACTAAGTGTTTTCCAGGCTCTGACATTAAAAGTTGTCATCGCCTTAGACATGGCATTCAACATATCCAAATTCCACTATTGTTAATTATCTTCAAGGCTCATTCCATAATTGGAATTCAGTGAGAATTTACTGCACAGCTACTACCACTATGCACTCTCCCAGATGCTTGGAGTCCATCTGGGAAAAAGCAGATGAGCCCCCTGCCTTCATGGGTTTACCTTTTAGGGGTGAGAGGAAGAGGGACGGGGAACGAGAGAGGGAGGGATGGAGAGAGAGAGATAGAGAGAGAGAGAGAGAGGTGAAGGTGGGAGGAAAAGAGGGAGAAAGTAATATATGTAATAAGTAAATGATATAGTAATATTGTGGATTAGAGATCTAATATTATCTAAATTCTTCCTATAAAGGGCCAGTGAGTAGATAGTGTAGACTTTTGGGGCCTATCTTCTGCATTTATGCAGCTCTGTTTGTAGCAAAGCAGCCCTGGGTGACCACAACCCATGCGGTGGCCGAGCTGGCTGCAGGCTATGCTTTGTCAGACTCTACTTAAAGAGGAAACTGTGAGTAAAGCAGTCTTTTTCAAACTATCTGTGCTTTTCCTTCAAAACATTTAAAGACTAATAATTTTGTAAAGTACAATAAAATGAGTTATTAGAAAATAAAATGAAAAGAAGACTTGTAAAAGATAAGTCCCATTGTTTTATCATTAGATTCAGCAGACATGGACGGCTTTGTGAAGTTACGATACAAAAGCAGCTCCATGCTCCCTCCTTCCTTCTTGTTTTTTCTCTCCCACTTTCTTCTTCCCTCTTTTCTTTCCTCTTCCCCTTTCTTTCCTTGTCTCCTTCCTCTTCACCGTGCCCTTCATTGCAGAGCTTTTGGCCTCCTGGCTGGGAAGTGGGTGCTGGCTTGTGGACCGAGCTTTGAGCCAGCTTAGCTGAGAGCCTGGTGAGACCGCACTGACAAACAAGTCCATTGAGGAGGAGGAGGAGAGTCCACAGTGTTGGAGAAGGAAAGTACATGTCGGAAAAGAAGAATGTTCAAAATAAACCCTGTGTGGTTGTATTGCAATTGGAGGTATTGCTGGGAACTCACTATGTTTCATATATAGATATATATTGAATGTATATTATACTTAGTATGTATATTTGTAAGGGTATGGATACCTAGAGATTTAAAGAGTATGTATGGATACATATAGACAGTCTGTGTGTGTGTAACTCTGCCTTGTAGCAAAAGCAGCCTGGGCGTTTCTTGTGTTTATTACCTGCAAGCAATTTAAACTGTTTCGTGGTGCTAAACACGGTTTCCTTCTTATTACATTCTTTAGAAGGCAGCTTTGCTTTATGCAGGGACACCTGTCCCTATGAAAGTCCGTAAATGCTTTTAACAGGTCTTCAAGCAGCTCTAGGCCACAGCTGGCCAAAGAGCCCCCGGAGGAAGGGGACAGCTGTTTGGCTGACAGAATTGGAACCAGCACAGGACATGTGCAGTGACTGCAAACAGAAATGAATTTTCCTTAACCTTTATGAGTCAAATATTTATTTTTGGAATATTAACAAAATCAAAAGAATTACAGTGTTCTTTTAATTTTAAATCAAAACACACTGACATGCAGCTTTTAAGACATTTTATTTAATGTATAATCTTAAATTAAAGCAGAAACAAATTCAGAAATACTGGGATTTCTTGCCCAGTATATACAGCATTGAAGTAACGTTTTTAAAAAATCTTTAATGCTCTATAAAAGAGGTAATGAAATCCTTCTTTCCATAAACTGTCCATCAGATATTGATGTTCACATTAAAAACTCCAGAGTATGCTGTGCATAGAAAGCTCTTGGTGTGTGGCATGTGCGCATGTGGTGTGTGTGTGTGTGTGTGTGTGTGTGTGTGGTGATGTGAGTGAGACCCTAGCTCTCTCATGCCCCTCCCACCCTACCTCCTCCCCCTTTCCCTTTCATGAGCACAGGCACTGGGTAGGAGGCGGCGGGAGGGAGTTTCTGCTTTAAAGTGGCTGGAAGAGAACATGGAAAATGAATGCTCTCTGGGGTGGAGATGAGGTAAAGAGTGATACTTCTTTTCCAAATCTTTGCAAAGAAGGATGTAAATTTCAGTTAAAGAAAGAAAGGATGGAAGGAAGGAAAAAAATATTGCTCTACTGTCGTAGACACCATTTAGCTCTTTCTCTTTTTTGTTGTTGTTGTGATTGTGTATTGTGGAGACATTTGTGTAACATGATTTTAGTTCCAAACCAGGACCGGCCACATAATCTGTGGGCCCTGTGCACAATGAAAATCTGGGACCTTTTTAAAAATGGTTGCAATTTTAAGATGGAACACCAGCATTAAAACAAACTTGGAGCCCTTTGTGGCTGTCCTGGTCTCGCTGATGAAGTGGTTTAGAAAACACCTAAGTGCCCTAACCGGTTTGGCTTAGTGGTTAGAGTGTTGGCCTGCGGACTGAAGGGTCCCAGGTTCGATTCTGGTCAAGGGCATGTACCTTGGTTGCGGGCACATCCCCAGTAGGGGGTGTGCAGGAGGCAGTTGATCAGTGTTTCTCTCTCATCGATGTTTCTAACTCTCTATCCCTCTCCCTTCCTCTCTGTAAAAAAATTAATAAAATATTGAAAAAAAAGAAAACACCTAAGTGTTCTCAACTGTGAGCCTCAAGAGCAAACAATGAGTTAGAAAGCTGCCTGTTTCCAGAGTAAATAATGGTCAACTTGATTGTGTCACTGCTGAGTACAAGTTTTCACTTGAACCTGTAGCCAAATTCAAGTAAAAGTTATTATTATTTCTAAACCAGTAGTTGGAAATAAGATTTCACAGTTTGAATCAACGTATTATATGGTAAGTTTTCAGAACCTTAATAAGTTTCACAGCTTGACATTATAAATACTATTTAACAATGTCAAAGCTGGGAGGTTTTTAAGAAGCCATCCAAGTCTGACATTCCAGTGCAGGTTAAGGAAATCAGACCCACAACAATCAAATGACCAGGAATTTGAATCTGCGACTTTGACCCAATCAATATACTAGGCTCCTTTTACTATACTAAATTTGCATCAATATTTTTCTCTCGTGAGATAGGTACATGACTCCATAGGAAAAAATTAAGTCAGTTGACTGGATTGACAAACTGGATTGACAGGTGGCCTGACTGGGTGTATACACTCAGTGGTCTGGAAGCATGATGTGGAGCCCTCAGCTTTCCCAGGCCAGCTGTTCCTCACGCTGGCTGCATGTGGCCAAGGGAATTGCTGGTGAGCACGTGGAACGACAGAAAGTTTTATATGTTGTTGATGGGAGTGTAAATAATTTTCCAGAGTCTAGTTACAACTCTGCAACTTAGCAATTCCACTTCTAAATATTTATCCTAGATAGAATTTTGTATATGTGCTCCAGGAGACATTTAAAAAATGGCCATAATGATACTTTTTGTAAAAATCCCAAACTGGAAACAGCAATCTAAATATGTATATCTATGGATAAATATATTTGGTATATTCATACCATTGAATGCCACACAGCAGTGAAAAATAAATTGATTATAGCTATATGCATTGATGCTGATGAGTTTTAGAAACATAATGTTGGCTGAAAAAAAAAGAGTTACAGAAAAATGCAAATGGGATGATATCACCTATATAAAGTATATGCAAAACTAAATAATGTTGCTTAAGGATACATACATATAAAGAATGTAAAAAAATAATAAACATGAAATCCATGATAGTGTTATTCCAGGAAGAGATGGAGCATGAAAAGGTGGTGAGGGGCACTCAAGAACATCTGAGGAGCGGTGAGGTTGTGTTTCTTAAGATGCTGCTGGTGTGATTATTCATTATTAAGCTGCTGGCTTGATTATTCTTCATGCCTTTTTATCTATTTATATCTACCTATCTATCATCTATCACCTATTTATCTATCATATATTCCCTTTTCAGTACATATTTCATAAAAAGTGTGAAAAAGAGTAAATGTGGAAGACATTGGCTCAAGAGGGCATGTAAACTTTTATTTTGAGCTGCCTCTCTTAGCAGTTCAAACTTTTCAGGACATTTTTAATAATCATGAACAAGAAATGTACAATAAACCCTGGTCGGGTAGCTCAGTTGGTTAGAGTGTCATCCCCATACACCAATGTTTCAAGTTTGATCGCTGGGCTGGTCAGGGCACATACAAGAATCAACCAACGAATGAATAAATAAGTGGAACAGCAAATTGATGTTTCTCTCTTTCTCTCTCTCTAATGAGTACAAAAAGAAATGTACAGTAAGAACACGATATTAATGTTCTTATCATCTTAGCAGTTTATACCTTATGTAATAGTATCATTTAGAAATTTTGTTTGGCTGTTTTTAACCAAAAATTCCATAGTGGTTTATATAAGATAGATGTCTATGTTTCTCTCACCTAACAAGTATGTCAATGATTGATGTTCTTGGGGATACAAGCTCATTCTGAACCTCCAGCTGCCATCCTAGTGTGAGCTATTTATCATGCCCACAGGATGGTGGCTGGCAGTGAAACCATCATATCCATGCTCCTGCCTGGTCACAGAAAGGAGAGGGCAAAGGAGACAAAGAACAATCTAGACAAATTGTTCACTTTTAATGAACTTTCCCAGAACTTAACCCAATGACCTTGGCTTACATCTCATTGGCCAGAAGTATGCCCTGTGGCCATTATGAGCTGCAAGGGGGAATGGGAAACATAGCCAATTAGGCAGTTGGCTTAACAATACTGAGGTCTTGTTAGTAAGAAATAGGAGAATGGATAATAGGTAGGCAATTAGCAGTTTCTACTATGCTAATTTATTGTTTCTGAATAAGATAGTGGAAATCCTCATCATTCTAAAATTAAAAAAAAATTATTTGGGCTGTTATTGATAAATAGTAGCCATTGATTCTGCTTAGCAAATAAGGTAGAAAAATATTCTTTTTGTTTTAAGCCTGTGAGATTTATTTTAATTCATTTGTTATTAGAGCACTAATTTGATTATATTTAATTTGACTTATATTTACATATCTTTGAATTACATTAATTTTATGATTTATATATTACTGATCTATTAAACTCCTATTTATCCAGAATCAAAATGATCAGAAAGGTCAAATATTTATTCAAAAATAGTATATTATCATTTTAGTCTCCCCCTTTTGTTATATATATCATATATTTTTACTCTATTTTAAAAAACCCATTAGTTTATATATAGTTAGTACATAGTTTTAGTAAGTCAGAATAATTCTTTAACTAGAATAAATTATAGTGCCATTTTTAGTACTGTGCTTATCTGTTATGTAATGCTTTTGATGTTAAAAATGCCACATTTCTTTTAATAGTTGAAGCCACTAAAGTGCTCTCTCATATATCTGAAAATATTTAATAAAATATAAAGAAAGCAAATTATTTTTCTTTTGTGAATATAAAAAAAATGGCTTTTTGCATCAGGAAGAAATAAGGAGATTCCTGCAATCCTCTGGATTATTTCACAAATCTTGGCAATACAAAATTCTTTGAACATGGCTGAGAATACAACTGCAAGATAAACAAAGATCTAACAAGTACCCCCCGCCGCTGAAAATGGATTCTTTCAGACAGGAGCAGACCATTGTCCGTCACAATGACATCAGCTTATTGTAACCTTTTCACAGTGTAGACAAAATAACAGATCGGCCTCTCAGATCTGCCCAAGCTAAAGCCGTGAGTCACCCCTCCCTGTGCCCCCTCAACTTCCTCTGAGACACCACACAAGGGAACTGCCTTTGAATAGATTCCTTCAAACAGATTGTCCCCCAAATTTAAGTAATAGTGGATGCTAGCCCTGATAAGCAATAAACAGGTGGGTACAGAGACCCTTGCAGACAGATCTCCAACTTATCTGTGCTGGGTACCTCACCCTGCTCATACCACCACCCTTGCCAGCTGAGGGAGAGGGGAGGGCTGGTGTTAATGGTGACCACAGTTGTGAATGAGACCATTTTTACGGTATTCTCATCTTTCTTTTTAAATCGATTGATACATTTCTCCAGCTTTTGCTATTCATTACATATTCTCATAGAGTTTTGAAAACTGAGGATCAAGTTATATTTCCTTTGCATCTCAAATATTGCTTAAAAAGCCAGAAACAAACTGAAAGCAGCCACACACATCTATTGGTATTTGGGGTGGTTAAAATGTCTCCTTGAGTGTCCTAACTGATTTGAAATAATTAACAATGGAAGTCTTACTATTTACACAATGCTTTCTGCCACAACAATCTGTTGGTATAGATCTCTGAGAGACAAGCAGCCCAGAGGGTCGCCCACCTCCTTGATACTCATTTCCTCCATGGACTTAGACAGATCGCTCAGGCTCTCAAGACCTCAGCACATGGGAACGATCATTTGTGCCCTCTTTTCTTTCCTGGATAAATCAGTATTAAATTAAGAAACAAAAAGTCTCTAATAAACGTATACATGGGCATGTCAGGTAATAGTAACACTCATGGCATATAAGCTGCCTTCCTTCTGTGGACATGGAAGCAGAGTTGGAGGTGGCTCCACAAGCCCAAATCCTGGGAAGGTCCTTCCTGAGGATCAGAGTCCACCTTGGATTGGGGATTGGCAAGTAAGGCCTTTTATAAAACCTGGACATTTTTCAAGAGCAGGCCACCTAGATGAGGGATGATTGATGTCACTCTTGTCTAACTATAAACAGTTACTGTGGTCAGTTGAGCTTTCCAGACAAGAGTTGCCTCCATGTCTATTTTTGATCTCTGGGTTAATGATATCACAGTGCCCAAGAGACCAGTGAGGTAGAAGATGAACATTCTTGTACCTTGAGAAGGTCTTTGGTAGAGGTAGTACCATGTTGCCTCCCACTCTGCCCCACAGATAATCTGTGTTCTTTGTAGTGAATAAGGAAGAGAAGGAATAAAAGTGGGCATTTTTCAAAAGACTTTTTGTAAAAATTTATTAGTTGCAGGCAGTTCGATGCAGTGACAGCTAGGCAAATACCTTTCATGTTACGGATGTTCCTTTTAGGCTATGAGTCCAGTGGGTTAGTGTGACATTGTTTATCTCTCCACGTGGCCCCAGTATACAACTATAAAGTCTGGGGATCCTGCTTTCTCCCTATCCTACAAGATGAGGTTGTGCGGATCCTTTTCCTGCCCTCTTGCACTGACACTTTTTGATGTGTTCACAGATGCATCTATTTCCTTCTCCTATCCAGTCTGATGTATTGAGTGTGTGCAAGAAGTTGGGCCTATTGGCCCTCATTGATCACTTATTAAACTTTATTGAAGTCTACTCTGTACATTTTAGTGAGTGATCTAATTGTATCCTCAGATGCCACTTTTTTTTTGAAAATGAGGGAAGATATTCTTTTTTTCTCCTCTATTTTGCCCTGAATACCCTAAGTCCTCCTATTTCCTTTCAAGCAAAACTGCAATGTACAAAACTATTTCTATTTATTGAGTAATTACTATGTGCCAGACACTGTTCAACACAATCTTATGTAAGTTAACTTAAGTTCCATGACTATCCTTTGAGGTTTATCTTATTTACTTTTTTTTACAAATGAGACATCTACGGGGTAACACAGCTAAATGGTAGAGCTGGGATTTGGACTACCTGGCAGTTCCTCTAGGATGAACTGCGTCTTCTGACTGTGGACTGAGCTCATGGGAGGGGATTCATGTGTTTTGTCTAATGATCTCACCTGGTTTTTCCTATTTTACATACACTTCTCCCTGGGACCCCTGGCCCAACTTCCCTGGAGCATTGTCACCCACGTTGAGAAGTTATTAACCCTTCTCGGTCCAATGTCGAGGCTGACTCAACAGACCAGGCACTAGGAGCAGGTCCAACGTCGAGGCTGAGGTCGACACCTCAAACCGGTTCAACATTCAATCCCGTCAATTAATTTGGACCAGACTGTTTGAATTCCAAAAATAAAATTGGACCGCAAAGGGTTAAACTAATACCCAGAGAAGCCCTGGAGGAGAACATAAGCAAACCAATGCAAAGAGCCCTGGAAAAGCCACACTTTTGGTCCCTGCATGCTGAGCACAGCGAAGAAATAAGGGGCACTTGAGCTGGTTCTCTGCCTTCTCATGTTAGCAGCCATCTGGGAGACCTTTCTTCTGGGGCTGCAGCCACACTGTGGGCAAACCTGAGCCTAGGTGCTTCAGAAACCTCACCACATAGACTGGGTTCCATAGCTAGTGTTTATTATTTTGCTAATCATAAAATAAAAGCAAAGAAGAGATTTTGGAAGAAAGGAAGTTCCCAGAGGGTAGCTTATTCCTTCCTAGTCTTGAACCACATAAAATATCCAGGAGCACAGATCACCACACTTCCCATCACAGCCCCCCAGGAAGAAATGAGCCAGGTCTATAGTACCTTTCTGCACTGTAGCTGCTGGCTTTCCTTCACTTCCAGGGAAACTGAGGTTCCTGCATGGTGTCCTGGAGCTCCTGAGTGCTTTCCCCCTCTTTCCTCTTATGCCCACAGTGGAGAATCTTTGAGACTTAAGAAGGCTTCCATATAAAAGGCATTAATTCCTGGCACATGCTGGGACTACAGTCTGCCTCAGGCAGAAGTGTGCCCTTGGCATATCTGTGAAGAGCTCCAACAGCTAACTCAAGTAGTAGCTAAAGTGAGTGACTCTGATCCTCACACAAGAATATAGACACGCAAGCCTGCACCAGGATTGGGCCATGGATAGGTAGCCATGTATGTGTGAGAGAGACCTGATATTTAAAAATGTAAGCTCCATGGGGGGCAGATATGCAAAGGTCTGTTCAGCTCTTTGGCTTTTTCAAAAGCTACTGGCATATGAAAGATGGCAGGTGCTCGATACATAGTTGTTAACTGAAGAATGAATGACAAAAAGGGTAAAAGTGTGTTTTGATTTACCTCAAAATAAGGGACTCATAGGACAAAAATTATGATTCATGGTGAAATGGCATAACATACTTACTGCTCTGATTTCTGGAGTTTTAGAAAGGGGAGAAATTGGATCTAAGATGTTCAGTTATTTGCTCCTATGTGGTCCTCACTTCAGTCATAGAACATTGTTCTGTGAAAACCTAGGGTTTGGTTAAGTTCTCCAAATGCAGCCTTCTTGCATTGTAGACATGGCTATTTTTATAACCTAGTCTCAGTAGGTAACACTCAAACCTAGGCAATACATTAAACAAAGATTTCTTTCTTATCATCAGTTCTTTAGAAAAATAAGCTCAATTTCTCTTGCAGCTTTTAGGGAATTAGCAAGGTGAACCTAGAAGCTTTAGTTTCTGCCTAAATTGATTTGCAAAAGCATATCATGTGGTAGGCCACAAGAGGACAGTAGTGGTTTGAGATCTGGGTTGCTTTTTACCTATTCTGTTTGGATTAAAATTACTGTGCTACCTGCATGACTTAAGACTTGTTTTCTCATCCTGTTCCAAGCTTCTAATTTGAAGGGATCCTTATTTATTAGAATGTACTGAAAAAAATTTCAGAATGATTTCAGCATTGCCAAACTGAAACTGCTATGCTTTCCAGAATATTCTGATATCCCTGTTATCACAGTCTCACTAAGAAAATATGAGAAATGATTTACTTAAAAGGCAAAACAGAAGAAAGCCCTATAGTGTTTGGTGGCCTACATGATCTGAAGTGGGGTAATGGTTGAGGTCTTTGTTTGAACATGCTCAATATCAAAGGGTTGTTATTTTGATATTTTCTGTTATATTGTTCTTTCTATTCAATGACCCAAATAAACTATGACTTTTATAAATATTTTTTACTAAGTATTTTACTCAAAAAACAACACTTACTGTGTATGGGAATACATCATATGTACTAAGAGTGCAAACATAGTTGAGCTGCACTTCTGAGTCGGAGATGTTCTTGGTGGGCGGAAGACAGACATGTGAACTAAAAAGTACAAGTTAGTGTGGTGAGTGCAAAGTGCAGGTCAGGCCAAGCACTGGGGTGGGAACTCCGGCACAGAGCCAGGGACAGCAGCCCCAGTGAGGAAGACTCTGCTGGGACTAAAGTTTAACAGATGAAAAGTCCCTTTGGGGAAAAAATATTTAAATCCTTATTCGCACCTCAAAACCTGTTCTCCACTAATAACATCTAATACTTAGTGAGCTTTTATCATGGGCCAGATGCTGTGCTATTTTCCATGCGTAATCTCATTTGTTCACATAACAAATTTGGGAGGAAGGTATTAGGACTACACAGTTTTACAGCTAGAACAACTAAGGTTCAGAAAAGTGGATGAAAATGTCCAAAGTCTCACACCTAACCACAGGCGCTGAGACTTGAGACCCTGAGTGCTAACCCTTATTTCCTACCATCTTCTGATTCTGCTTTGTGTGCTTCCCTCTGGACTCTCTGCTCCTTGTCATCAACTCTGGACCTCTTCTAGGCCCAGAGGTCCACTTCGCCTTCTGCTTTCTCCAGCTCATTCATTGGCAATGAATATTGCCAATTCATTGAGCTGTATAGACAGCCTCTTCTACAGAGATGGATGGTGGCCCTGAACTGGGTGCCTGTTCCATTGGCTTTGTCCAAGGCTTATGTATGTTGTGGCCCTACCTGCCACAACAGCTCTTGTCACACCAATTATAAACTAAGGCAGGGGCAGTGTGTCATTAATTATAACATTTTTTGTTCCAAGAACAGAGCCTGGCATACTCATTAAGAATCCATTATGAGTAAACAAATTAGTGACTAGAAGAACACAAATTCTGCTCACTTAAGAGAAAAACTTCTGTTCCTACTTCTGCCTTCCTAAATATCTCTCTGTAGGTGACTTTTATAGGTGAACAATCCATAATATCTCATTTTAAGTAATTTTTATTTCATAAATTTTACAATATTATATTAGTTTCAGGTAGAAATCCCAGTGATTAGACATTACATAGCTTACTAAGTGATCATCCCAATAAATCTCTTATCCATCTGACACCATACATAGTTATTAGAATATTATTGATTGTATTTCCTGTGCTGTACTTTAGCTCCCAGAACTATTCCATAACAACCAATTTGTTATTAATTCCTTCACCTTTTTCACCCATCTCCCAAACCCCCTTCCATCTGGCAAGCATCAAAATGTTCTCTGTATCTGTGAGTCTATTTCTGTTCTGCTTGTTCATTTATTTTGTGGGATTGTCTTTAGATTCAAGTTTTGATAGATATGTAATTGTTGCCATTCTATTAATCTTTTAAATCTTTTTTTTCTTCCTGTTTTTCCTTCTTAAAGAAGACTCTAACATGTCATGTAATATTGGTTTGGTGGTTAGCTTTTTTGTGTGTGGGAAAGTCCATATACATCCTTTGATTCTAAATGATAGTTTTGCTAGGTAGAATAATCTTGGTTGTAGGTCCTTGCTTTTTGTTTCTTTAAATATTTCTTGCCAATCCCCTCTGTTGAGAAATCACCTGACAGTCTTATAAGAGCTCCCTTTTGGGTAATGAACTGTTTTTCTCTTGCTGCTTTTAATATTTTCTCTTTGTCTTTGACATTTTGCACTTTAATTATGACGTGTCTTAGTGTGGGCCTCTTTGGGTTCATCTTGTTTGGGACTTTCTACACTTCCTGGACTTGCATGTCTATTTCCTTCATCAGGTTAGGGAGGTTTTCTATTATTTTTTCAAATAGGTTTTCAATTTCTTGCTCTCTCTCTTCTCCTTCTGACACCCACATGATGCAAATGTTCATACACTTGAAATTGTCCCAGAGGCTCCTTACACTACCTTCATTTATTTAGATTTTTTTTCTCTTTTTGCTGTTCTGCTTGGCTGTTTTTTGCTTCCTTATATTCCAAATCTTGATTTGATTGTCTTCTTCATCTAATACTGTTACTTCCATGTAAATTATTCTTCATTTCAGTTAGTGTATCCTTAATTTCTGACTGGTTCTTTTTCATGACTTCCATGTACTTTTTATTTATTTATTTATTTTTTAAAATTAAATCTTTATTGTTCAGATTATTACATTTGTTCCTCTTTTTTTCCCCCCATAACTCCCTTCCTTCCAGCTCCCACCCCACCCTCCGCCCTCACTCCCCACCCACTGTCCTCATCCATAGGTGCACACTTTTTGTCCAGTCTCTTCCCGCATCTCCCACACCCCTTTCCCCCCCAAGAATAGTCAGTCCATTCCCTTTCTATGTCCCTGATTCTATTATAATCACCAGTTCATTCTGTACATCAGGTTATTTATTCATTTGATTCTTAGATTCACTTGTTGATAGATGCATATTTGTTGTTCATAATTTGTATATTTACCTTTTTCTTCTTCTTCCTCTTCTTAAAGGATACCTTTCAGCATTTCATGTAATACTGGTTTGGTGGTGATGAACTCCTTTAGCTTTTCCTTATCTGTGAAGCTCTTTATCTGACCTTCAATTCTGAATGATAGCTTTGCTGGATAAAGTAATCTTGGTTGTAGGTTCTTGCTATTCATCACTTTGAATATTTCTTGCCACTCCCTTCTGGCCTGCAAAGTTTCTGTTGAGAAATCAGCTGACAGTCGTATGGGTATTCCCTTGTAGGTAACTGAGTCTCTTTCTCTTGCTGCTTTTAAGATTCTCTCTTTGTCTTTTGCTCTTGGCATTTTAATTATGATGTGTCTTGGTGTGGTCCTCTTTGGATTCCTTTTGTTTGGGGTTCTCTGCGCTTCCTGGACCTGTAAGTCTATTTCTTTCACCAGGTGGGGGAAGTTTTCTGTCATTATTTCTTCAAATAGGTTTTCAATATCTTGCTCTCTCTCATCTTCTGGTACCCCTATAATTTGGATGTTGGTACGTTTGAAGCTGTCCCAGAGGCTCCTTACACTATCTTCGTATTTTTGGGTTCTTTTTTCATTTTGCTTTTCCGGTTGGGTGTTTCTCGCTTCTTCGCATTTCAAATCTTTGACTTGATTCTTGCGCTCCTCTGGTCTGCTGTTGGGAGTCTGTATAATATTCTTTATTTCAGTCAGTGTATGCTTACTTTCTAGATGGTCCTTTATCACACCATCGAGGGTCTCATTAGATTTCCTGTACATCTCATCAAGTTTATCGACAGACTCTAGAAGCCTCTTGAGAGACCTCAAAAGTGTGGTTCTGAACTCAATACCCTCCCTTGATAGTTTTGTCCTGTTTCTTTGTCTCCGCATTTTTTACGCTTTCTTGGTGCACCCCCTAGTGGTCTTTGTGCGCAGTCTTGTTGTAGTTAAGCCTTGATTGTTGTAGTTAATACTAGAGGGATTTGACCTCCAGGCCGACTGGCTGTGATAATCAGCTGTGTCTGCAGTGGAAGAACTTGTGTCCTCTAGGGAGGTGCTAATCTAGCCGTTGCCTGAGGCTATCCGGCAAATGGCTCTGTGCAGGGCTTGGGCGGGGCGGGTCCCATGGGATCAACAGGGCGGAGGAGGGAGCAGTTATGGCTGCTCTCAGTCCGTCCCCAGGGGCTCTGCCTCTCTGTCCCAGCAACCGCTGCAAACCTCAGAGGGACCGAAGCCAGACAGTCCTGCTTCTCCCATTTGAGTCTGGGTCCCTAGAGACTCGCCCGGATCTGAAGCTCAGAGTCTGAGGCTCCCTCCAGATTGAAACAGACAACCACGCCCTCAGCCACCAGCCCTCGCTGTGCGCACTCCGCACCTCAGTATTTTACTTCAGCACTGTGCCTCCTCTGATTCTTGGTTCCTCCTAGTTGTAGAACTTCCATTCAGCCAGCCTTCCTGTGGTTCTGGATGATGTCCGTTCCGTCTTTTAGTTGTATTTTTGAAGTGGTTGTTCGAGGCAGCAAACTCCAGCGTTAACCTATGCCGCCATCTTGGTTTCTCTGTCCATGTACTTTTTAAATGCTATCTCTTTGTCAAAGTTCTCACTAAGTTCATTGAGCATCCCTGTAACCAGTGTTTTGAACTCTGCATCTAGCAGATTGCTTATCTCCATTATTTTAGTTCTTTTTCTGAAGTTTTGTTCCATACTTTCATTTGGAACATGTTTCTTTGTCTCCTTTGTTATTTTGGCTGCCTCCCTGTGTTTGTTTCTATGCAGTAAGTAGAGCTGTTACATCTCCTGAGCTTGGTAAATGACCTTATATTGTAGGTGTTCTCTAGAGTCCAGTGGCACAGCCTCCTTGGTCATCCAAGCTGGGCACTTGAGGTTTGCTCCTTGCCCATGTGGGTTATGTACACCCTCCCCCGCCTATTAGTTGACTCTTGATTGCTATTGGCAAGTAAATGGAAGGAATTTACCCCAAGCCAATCAGCTGTAAGGACTGATTGTGACCATTAACCACTGTGGAGGATCAGCTATTCAGGGGCTCACCCCACAGAGCAGAACTTACTCCAGCAAGGCTCTGGTGCCTCCTGAGTTTGTCTCTTGAGTGTGTTGCTTATGGAGGTGATTGGGGTACTTGGACATGGTCTGAAGCTGTACACCAGGTACACTGGCTCTGGGGACTCCAAGGTCAGCCACCACCTGTATTCTGCCTGGGGCCACCTGGCATGAGCTCCAAAGCAATCTGTAGATGGCTTCTACATGCTCTGGTCTTAGAGATGCCCAAGTGAGGCCAAGAACTGAAACAAGGCAGACTGTCACTAGTTCTGAGCCTAGAGCCACTTAGTGAGAGGTATGGAGCACACCAAGACCAGATGCTGCTTATTTGAGGAATTTTAGGAAAGTTTGAAGCATGAACAGGACAGGCCATTCCTACCCAGCCAGTGTTGCTCAGTGGTTGAGCGTCAACCTATGAACCAGGAGATCATGGTTTGTTCCCAGTCAGGGCAGTTGCCCAGGTTGTGGGCTTGATTCATAGTGGGGAGCATGCAGGGGGCAGCCTATCAATGAGTCTCTCTCATCATTGATGTTTCTCTCTCTCTCTCCCTCTCTCTTCCTTTCTGATATTTAAAAAAAAAAGAAAAATTCAATCCATTTCTATGGATAAGCCCCTAGAAATAGCATGGGTGGACCTGAAAGGGGCTAGGGCGGGGTCTCAGGGAATCACCAGGATGAGACCAATCATGTGAGCCAGGTTGAAGGAGAATTAGATATGGTGCCCACCTACTGGCTTTGTAGGGAAAGGGCTCATCAAAGGAACAATGACTTTTATCAGTACTTCTGTCTGGGAGAAAGCTGACACCCCTTTTCCCCCCAACCCTGCCCCAAAGTGCTTTCCTTGAGGCCAGACAATTCAGTTCCTCCCTGTATGTCCCTTGTTCCTTTCAAGTTGCTGACCCAGTGCTGGATCTCAAAGGGAGTGAGTTTGAGTAAATATCTATGTGTGGGCCCTTTAAGAGGGACAGCCCAGAACTGCAGCAGCCCTTAGTCTCATTGAGCCACAATACCTGCTGGTTTTTATAGCAAGAAGTTATGGAGATTTCTCTTCCTGGCACTGGAACTCTTGGCTGGGGGACCTGGTGTGGTGCTAGGACCCCTCACTCCTCAGGGACGACCTCCACAGCCAAGATATACACCATATGTGGTGTTGGACCAGCCTGATACACGTTTCCACTCCTCCTACCAGTCTCCATGTGACTTCTTCTTTAAATCACTAGTTGTAGGTCTTTCATTCAGCTAGATTTCAGGCAATTCTGAATGATGGTTGTTCTATAGTTTAGTTGTAATTTTGATGTGGTTTTTAGAGGATTTAAATACTGCCTTTACCTTTGCTGCCATCTTGACTGGAAGTCTATTTTTTTAATTGAATTTATTAGGGTTACATTGGTTAATTATATAGATTTCAAGTGTAGAATTCTATAATACATTATCTGTATATTGTATTGTGTGTTAACCACCAATAGTCTAGCCTCTTTCCATCACCATTTATCCCCCCTTTACCCTCTCAAACCTGTCCCAACCCCCATTCCCTCTGGTAATTACCATACTGATGTCTGTGGCTTTGAGTTTGGGTTGTTTTTTGCTGAATCCCTTCACCTATTTCACACAACACCTTTCCACCACACCTGACAGCTGTCAGTCTAGTCTCTGTATCTGAGTCTGTTTCTTAATCATCATTCCACTATCCTAGCTCAATCATCTTAAAGCTTCTTGATTATACATCTTGTATATACCCACAGCAGTGTTGCATGTTTCACAGGTAGCATTTTTACATCAATTTTTATTTATTTTTGTTCTTTATGCTCTGTTATCTCCCTGGAAAGAATTTTGATTGAATTCAATAAAACCAAATTATAGTACACAATAACTATTTTATGTCAGGCTCTTTGAATTAAAGCAATTCTTTTTCATGTTCATGATTGAAATGAGAAAAATAAAACATTTCTATGCTTAATTTAAAACTATCCAGTAGTCTCTGTGAACACAAGTGAGTAGAAAGAGACCCACAGTTGAACAACTCTCACCCAGTGCAATCTCACATTGAGGCAACACATCTGAGACATCTGTGTATTTAATTCCCTTTTTATTCATGTCCTTCCTGTTTGTGGAATAGATAAGATATACTGTAATCACATCCAACTCCCTGGTTCTGAGACATCTGGAAGAGGTTTTGATAATATTGAAGCTCTTACTATTGCACTATGCCAATAGCTTGACAGAAAAATAATTTTATGAAGCAAGGAGGTTAGAGAGCAGTTAGGGCTCTAGTCTATATAGCTATGTTCTGATACAGCAAAAAAATATGGACTTGCAGAATTTTTCTCTGTAGACTCTCCTTTGAGAAGACACATTCATAGCCAGATGAACGAGAGATGATTCAATTACAGGAAACTTCTCTGGTTTAATGTGCCTGCCCTCTCCACACATTCCTTACCATGTTTTACTGCCCTCTGTCTTACCACTCTACCACCTGTGCCCCCTGACTTTGACCACATCTGAGCACATCAGATCAAGCCACGACCTCTCTATGTAAACTTAAGTGATAATATCAAAGAGTTCTAGAGTCATTAATGACTTATAAAGCAAAGACATTCTTCAAAGCTGCAATTAAGTTTTTGTCTCACCCAGCTTTTCATGTGATGTAGATAAAGATGGACACTTTTACTAGGAAACACGTTAGGTTACTATGTATTGATGAGTAAAGATGTACTACTTCTGGTGTCTTTTCTCTTTTCCATTCAAATTACTCAGAAAAAATTTCCCCTAAAGTATTATGTAAAAAGACTATCTCAGTTAAAAATCTGTGTTCTTCAATCTACCTCTCAGCTGTGTACATCCCATGAGCTCCTAACCAGTCACTTAAACTCCAGAGACATAGTGTCTATACCTGCTTAGTGTAGATGATGTGTGTCTGGTCTACCTCATGAGTTCCTGAGAGGATGGCATAAGAAAAGTTATCTTAACTACATAATTCTGTCCAAATATTCTTATTGAAAATTACAATCAGTTCCCCTCCCCAGTGTTCTCATCCCAGGTCTTATATATTTTATAAGAATTTACCAAGAGCCTACAATGTGCCAGTAATTCACTTGCCCATCATTGCCAAGAATTAACTCTTGTATCCTGTCCTTTCTAGTTTTTTTCTTCAGAAAATACTTGTGCATCTACCTTATGTCAAGAGCTCTGGTAGTCATGAAGGAGTCAAGGATGATTCCAGCACAGTCCCTGTCAAGCAGAGGAGACAGTCACTGTCATCATGACCATTGTGACTCAATTGTCTTTCAAGGGCATATTGGGGACATTCTTGCCATATCTGGTGAGAGCAATGTGTGGATGAGAGGCTGATCAGGGATGATTTGTGAAGGACATAGTGCTTAAATTGACTCTTAAAAATGAGTAGAATGTCCAAGTAAAGAGAAGGGAGAAATGCATAGGAAGAGGGAGAACAGGTTTAAAGATGCCTGAAAATTAGGGAGCATAGTAGGGAAGTCTAAGAGTGCCTAGGACTAAGCCTTGAGAATACCTGCATTTAATGGTCATGTAAAAAGTATGAGGTTTGCTGAAGAAATAGAGAAAAAGCAGGTGGTGGTGGGTGAGGTAAGGATAGAAAATATTAAAAAAAAAACACAAAAACAACCAGAATAATGGTGACACAGAAGCCGAGAGAAAAGCAAGTTTAATGAAGGAGGTTTTTAACAGCATGGAAAGCTCAAGAAAGTGAGAAAACAATTGAGTAGCTCTAAGTGATTCATACCTAAGTGGGCTTGTTTAATCAGAATGCTTTTATTTTAACTTTCAATAGAGATTAGAATTTAAAGATGGATTTGATTGAGGATTAGGGCAGACTATTTTGGAAAATTGGTAGATTATGAGAAATGATATGCTTTTGTAAGACTCTTAGATGGGTTTGTTGGTAAAACTAGGAGACAGACTCAATAAAGTGATGTGGTAGAAAGACACAGAATCCAACTTACCAACCTCAAAATACAGTGTAGAGTTGCCCCCTCCTAAGGCCTTGTAGGTCTGTGGGCATATAAAAAGATTAGTCATGGGCCTGATGTTGCCAGTTAAATGTAAGTAAATTATGTATTTTAAAAAGTTTCTTTGTTGTCAAATGTTACTGTCTATTAGACCTGAAGGCTAAAAGAAATTAGCTGCCTGTCCAATTTCTAATTAAAGACTTTACATGTCATTCACTTTGCTCAGGCTATATTTTACATTGTTTCTAGACAGCGTGTTGCTGTAAGATTTATTATTTGTGGTTAAGGCAGGTGTGAGAGGAGATACCGTCTATGGCTAAATGTGTACCGATTTTAATTATATGCATATTATTTTTATTATATGGTTGGTTAAGGTATAATTAAATCATACACCTGGAGTGGGCAGAATTTGCAAATCTCTCTTTCAAACTGTGTGTGTGTGTCTGTGTGTGCGCATGGATGAGCGCGTGCATGCTGTGAGTTCAACTTAATGAGTTATTCAGACAGAGCAGGTCACCTGAGCCAGGAGAGCTACATTGCTCACTGGGGCTCATCTGAGAGGGAAAATAGGCACACCGCAAGCTTTTTTTTTTTCCAGAAGAGAAACTGGAAATGGGTGTGAAGTTGAGTTCTCATCTCAGACATAGGAAAAAGTCCCGATTTGGAAAATCAGAATGTACCCTTGAATGAAGTAAGAAATTCAGGTAGACCAGTTCCCTGGTGCCTGGGAAACAAGCTAGCACTCAAAATGCTGGGAGAGATGAAATTGGGAAGGGGGAGTCAAAATTGATATTTTAAGCATAAGAGTAGAAAGAAAAAGTGGAGATTGTTTTGGAGCTCCAGTACCCTTTTATTCAAAAAAAATTTTGAGCCCTAGCCAGTTTGGCTCAGTAGAGCATCAGCCTGTATACTAAAGGGTCCTGGGTTTAGATTCCAATCAAGGACATGTACCTCAGTTGCAAGCTTAATCCCCGGCCCTGGTCAGAGTGCATGTGGGAGGCAACCAATCAATATGTCTTTCTCACATCGATGTTTCTCTCTATGTCTCTCCCTTCTACTCTCTCTAAAAATCAATGGAAAAATATCCTTGGGTGAGGATTAACCAAAACAAAACAAACCCATTCCTTAAAAAACAAACAAACAACCATTTGATTTGTTTAAATCAGAAGATTTGGACCCTGCTTTTTATGTATTTTGTTTTTTTTCTTCCATATTATACTTTTATTACATGTTATTTATGGAATCGAGACTAATTCAGACTTAAGAAAAATATTTAGGTCCATGAGTGGACCCAGGGTAAGAGTGAAAGTAGGTGTCTTGAGGTGAGCTGAAAAATCAGCAGAAAAATTTGGGTTTGCTGATCACCACTCCTTTTACTTGTGGCTTTTTCCCCTCTGAAGAACACTTTCCTAATGAAATACTTTTTTTTTTGCTCTATAATGAGTTTGCAAAACAGAATACAACTTAATATTCTATATGTTGCAATGCTTCTTGCAGGCCATTCGGGTGTCATTTACATAATGGGACCCAGAAGAATAAAAACCTCCAAGGATAAACAGCTTTCTTACCTCTCAGGCCATTCCCAGGGCTCTGTGGGGAAAGGAATTCATAGGACTAGAGTCCTTGAGAGACCACAACATGTTCTTCTGCCACTTTTTATGTTTCATTAAATAGTGGAAACTGTTGACAAGATAGCAAGTGGGTCGATGTTCTACTGGAATGACTTCACCCACTTGCCATGTCTTAGTGTACATCTCTTCTGTTTTTTAAGGAGATGGTCTTGTTGGGTTATTTTGTAAGAACAAAGACAGAAATAATCAGTGTGTAGAAATAATCCTTCAGCTTTTTCTAAATAAAACAATGCTAGAAATAGTTTATAATCATAATAAAAGAACAAGGAAGGATGAAGACACTGAACATATAAACTTATTTGTGGACAACATTAATTTGGTAAATGTTGAGCAACTTCTCTTGAACATTTTCAGTAACACAGTTTTGTAACTTAATGGGCAGAAGACCATTATGTGGTTATAGAATTACTTTCAGGGCCACAGGCTAGACTTTTTAAAATGCATGATCATGAAGAAAACTTCACAGTGATGAAGCTATTTAAATGTGATCAGTTGCTTTAAAGGCACAAATCCCAATGGAAAATGTTTAGGTATTTAATAATTATTTTCAGTTCTAATTTTCCTCATAAGAAGGTCAAGGAAAAGCAGATATTTTAAGCTATTTAGAGAGTCCATTAAAGTGGATGATTTGTTGGGGGGTGGGGGGTGGGAGAACCAGCAAATAGAGGAGTATTTTAAAGATAGAATTACAAAAATTTCAAATATTTGCAAGGAATATTCTATCGATGTTCTATGACCCAGAATGATGTTGCAGACTTATATGAGCCCCTCTTAATTTTCACTTTTCCCTTATTTCCTTAATTTCAACAGCAACTACTTGGAATTGGGATCAAGTTAGATTTAGAACTAGAGATAGTCACTGGCAGATTTCATCTTCAACCCAAGGGTTAGAAGTAAAGCTTAGTAAACTCTCATTCAGTAGATGTCAGGCACTCAGGAGCACTGGCTGTGCCTGTTTGTATCACACAGATGTCAATGATGGCCTATCTTCTCTTCTATAGAATGCAGTTGCCCCTACTGCATTCTTAATAACTTGTGTAAAATTAATAGATGCAGGAACAGAATTTCAGAAAATCCAACATTTACTTATGACAAAAAGTCTAAGCAAGGTGGGGATAGAGGAAACATACCTCAACATATTAAAGACCATAAATGCGATAAATCTATAGCAAATATTATACTCAATAGTGAAAAGCTGAAAAGTTTTTTTAGAGATGAGGAATAGACAAGGATGTTAACTTTCACCACTTAATTTAACATAAGAGTAGAAGTTCTAGTCACAGCAAAAACGACAAGAAAAAAATGGCATCCAAATTGAAAAGAAAGAATTAAACCTGTCACTATTTGCAGGTGACATGATATGACACATAGAAAACCTTAAATATTTCACCAACTATTAGAATTAGAGTATGAATTCACTAAAATAGCAGGATGAAAAATTAATATTTAGAAGTTGGTTGCATTTTCACACCAATAATGAACTATCAGAAAGAGAAATTAAGAAAACAATTCCATTTACAATTTCATCAAAAGGAATAAAATACCTATCAATGAATTTAACCAAGGGGCCAGAAGACCTGTATCCAAAAAAACTATAAGACATTGAAGAAAAAAATTAAAGTAGAGGCAAAGAAATGAAAGGACACATCATTGGGCTGATGGACAGGAAGAAATAACCTCATTAAAATATTCATAGAATCGGAGCAGTCTAGATTCAATGAAATCTTTATAAAAATACTAATGGCATTCTTTATAAAACTACTAGAGGCCCAGTGCATGAAATTCATTCATGGGGGCAGCCCTCATCCTGGCCTGCACCCTCTCCAATCCAGGACCCCTCAGGGGATGTCCAACTGCTGGTTTAGGCCCGATCCTACAGGGACCCAGGCTTCCCTCCTCTGGCTGGCCACAAGCACCTGGATCCCGGGCTTCCCGCCCTCTGGTCGGCTGAAGCCACCCAGGACCCAGGCTTCCCTCCCTCTGGCTGGTTGAAGGCACCTGGGACCAAGGCTGGCTTTGCCCAGGCTGGCCGCAGGCACCCGGGACCCCTGATCATCCCTAACTGCTCCCCTGCCTGCCTGATCACCCCTAACTTCCTCTGCCTTGATCCCGCACCTGGGACCCAGGCTTCCCTCCTCTGTCCGGCCACAGATACCTGGGACCTGGGGTGGGGTCCCTCAGCCTGGCCTGACTCCCTTCACAGTCTGGGAGCCCTCAGGGGATGTCCTACTGATTGCTTAGGCCTCCATCTGTGGGAGGTGACTGGGCCGATCAGGGGAAGGCACTGCACCCAGCACCCTGCCACTGCTGCTGCCTCTAGGCTCCCTCTGCAGGAGGCGACTGGACTGATCAGGGGAAGGCGTGCCCCCATCACCCCAGCCACTGCTGCTGCCTCTGGCCTCCCTCTGCAGGAGGCAACTGGGCTGATTAGGGGAAGGTGCTGCCTCCATCACCCCTCTGCTGCTGCCACTGCTGGCCTTCTTGGTGGCCTGCCATTGGCCCTTGCAGCTGCTGCGGTGGTGGCCTGCCTCATGGCCTGCCCTGAGCCCTCGCAGCCACCTCCATGGCTGCCTGCCTTCGGCCCTCGCCGCCACTGTGACTTTGTCCAGAAGAACGTCCAGCCTAATTTGCATATTACCCTTTTATTAGTATAGATAAATAATCCTAAATTTTATATTTTACAAAGACCCTGAATAGCCAAAGAAATCTTGAGAAATAAGAACAAAGTTAGAGGTAACATGCTACCTAATATCAAACTATTTTTTTAAAGGAATCTCCAGATTGAACTTTTTAAAAATTTTTTTAATTGATTTTTAGAGAAGGAGGAAGGGAGAGTGAGTGAAAGAGAGTAACATGGATGTGAAAGCAAAATATCAATCAGCCACCTCCTACACACCCAGGGATTAAGCCCACAACCTGGGCATGTGCCCTGACCGGGAATCAAACAGCAACCTTTTGGTAAAGGGATGATTCCCAACCAACTGAGCTATACTGGCCAGGGCTCAAACTATACTTTAAGGCTATACAAGTCAAAACAGCATGGCACTGGCATAAAAACAGGCATATAGATTAATAGAACAGAATAGAGAGTCCAGAAATAAACCCATGCCTATGTGGTCAATTAATCTATGTCACAGGAGATAAGAATATACAATGGGATAAGGATAGCCTCTTCAATAAATGGTGCTGAAAAAACTGGAGAGATACATGCAAAAAAATTAAATTCTATCACTTTCTTACACCATATACAAAAATAAACTCAAAATGTATTAGAGACTTAAATGTAAGAACTGAAACCATAAAATTTTAGAAGAAAACATAGGTAATAAATTCTTTGACATCACTCTTAGCAAAATTTTTTATATGTCTTGTTGGGCAAAGACAACAAAAGAAGAAATAAATGAATGGATGACCAACTAAAGATTTTGGCACTACAGAGGAAACCATAGACAAAACAAAAAGGCAGCTTATTGAATGGTGAAAATATTTGCAAATGATATATATGATAAGGGATTAATATCCAAAATAAATAAAGAACTCATACAGCTCAACTTTGAAAAACAAATAATCCAATTAAAAATTGGGCAGAGGAGCTGAAGAGACATTTTTCCAAAGAGAACATATAGATGGCCAGTAGATACATGAAAAGATGCTCAATGTCACTAATCATCAGGGAAATGCAAATTAAAACCACAATGTGATATCACTTTACACCTGTTAGAATGGCTATCTGGTTTTGGAATTAGGATAAGGCTGGCCTCAAAAGAGTTTGGAAGTTTTCCTTCTTGGATTTTTTTAAATAGTTTGAGGATTATAGGTGTTAATTCTTTGAATTGTTAAACTCCCTTGTAAAGCCATCCTGACCAGGACTATTTTTTTGCTGGGAGTTTTTTGCTTACTGCTTCTATTTCATCAGTTGTTATTGGCCTATTCAGGTTTTCTGATTATTTGTGATTCAGTTTTTGGAGATTGTGTTTTTTTAGAAATTTGTCTATTTCATGCACATTGTCCAACTTGTTGGTATATAGTTCTTTATAGTACTTTTTTACAATCCTTTGTATTTCTCCCATGTCAATTATTACTTCTCTGCTTTCATTTCTGATTTTATTTTGGGTCCTCTCTCTTTGTCTTTTGATGAGTTTGGTTAACTGTTCATTAATCTTGTTTATCTTTTCAAGGAAACAGTTCTTGGTTTCATTGATTTTTTTGGAATGTTTTAGTCTCTATGTCATTTATTTCTGCTCTAATCTTTATTATTTCCTTCCTTCTACTTGCTCTGGGATTTTCTTGTTGTTCTCTTTTCTAATTTTTTAAGTTGTAGGATTAAATAGTTTATTAGTAATTTTTCTTGTTTTTTTTGAGGTAGGACTGTAGTGATATGAACTCCCCTCTCAGGATTGCTTTTGCTGTGTCCCAGAGATTTCAGGTTGTTGTGTGTTCTATTCAATTGTTTCCAGAAAGTTTTATTATTTCTTTCTTGATCTCATTGGTAATCCACTCATAATTTAATAGCAGACTATTTATCCTCCATGTGTTGAATCCTTGCTTTTTGTTACTTTGAATACTTCATGTCATTCCCTTTTGGACTGTAGAGTTTCTGTTAAGAAATCAGCTGACAGCCTTTGTAAGTAACAAATTGCTTTACTCTTGCTGCCTTTAAGATTCTCTCTTTGTCTTTACTTTTTGGCATTTTAATTATGTTGTGTCTAGGCAAGTGCCTGTTTGGGTTCTTGCTTGGGACTCTCTGTGCCTCCTGGACTTTCATGACTTTTCCCTTCACCAGTTTAGGGAAATTTTCTGCCATTATTTCTTCAAATATGTTCTCTATCCCTTGCTGACTTCCTTCTCATTCTGGCACACCAATTAAGCAAATATTGTTATGTTTCATGTTATCCTACATCTTCCTTAAGCTGTCTTCCTGTTTTTAATTATTTTTTTCTTTTTGGTTCTCTGATTGAGTTATTTTTTCTACCCTGTCTTCTAATTCACTGACCTGAACCTCAGCTTCCTCTAATCTGATGTGCGTTCCTTCCAATGTGTTCTGTATTGTGGTATGTCATTCTTTATTTCCAATTGGTCTTTTTTTCATAGCTACTATATCTTCTCATGCTGTTGAGCATCTTTGCCATCATTATTCTTAACTCTATATCTGATAAATTTCTTATCTCTATTTTGTTTAGTTTTCTTCTGGAGAGTTCTCTTGTTCTTATTCTTTCATTTGGGGATGTTTTTTTTTTGTCCCCCCATTTTTCCTGCCTCTTTGGGTTTGTGTCAATACATTAGGTAGATCTTCTACAACTCCCAATCTCTAGTGCAAGACAATGTCAGACACTGAATCTGACTGGCCCTGAGTACCCTGTTTGGAGCTATTAGCAATCCACAGCTTCTGGTCCTCTCTGTTGGGGCTGGGTGCCTTTGGAAAGGATCAAGATGTGCACCAGTGTCTGCTTTTCCTAGCTCCAAGCTCAGAAGAAGATCAGACAAAGACTCAAAGCCTCCAGAGATCATCCTCTGTCTGCAGCTTATTTGACACTAAAATTTTTTTTAATGAGGATAGTCTAGGAGACCTCTAGGAAAATATCAAGCATAAAAACATCTTCATCATAGAGGTACCAGAAAGAGAAGAGAGAGAGCAAGAGATAAAGAAACTCTTTAAGGAAATAATGACTAAAAACTTCCCTAACCTGATTTTTAAAATAGACATGCAAGTCCAACAAACACAGAGAATTCCAAACAAATAACCCCAAAGAGGCTCAACTAAGACACAAAATAATTAAAATGCAAAAGCTTAAAGACAAAGAGAGAATCTTAAAAGCTCTAAAAAGGAGACAGTTATCTACAAGGGAGTTCCCATTAGACTGTCAGCTGATTTCTCAACAGGAACATTATAGGGTAGAACAAACTGGCACTAAATATTCAAAGAGATGAAAGCAAGTACATAAAGTTGCAGCTACTCTACCCAGCAAGGCTATCATTTAAAATTGAATGAGAAATAAATAACTTCTCAGACAAGAAGAAGCTAAAGGAGTTCATCACCACCAAATCAATATTACAAGAAATTTTAAAGGGACTTCTTTGAGATGAAGTAAGAAGAAAAGAGGAACATTAATAACTAATAAAATGACAATAAATATGTACCTATCAATAATCATTTAAAATTTTAATGGATTAAATGTTCCAATAAAAAGACATATGCTAGCTGAATAACTAAGTAAACAACACCCATACATCTTTTGTCTACAAGAGACAAAATTCATTCAAAAGACACATAGAAAGTGAAGTAAAGGGATGGAAAATTTTATTTCATGCAAAGGGAAAGGAAAGAAAGCTGGCACAAAAATACTTATATTGGACAAAATAGACTTTAAAACAAAGACTGCAGTAAAAGACAAAGAAGGACAGTACATACTGATAATGAGATCAATTGAACAAGAAGATTTAACTCTTGTAAGTATTTATGCTCCCAACATAAAAACATCTAAGTATATAAAGAAAATATTGTGAACATAAATGGGAAGGATTGACAGTATATAGTCATAGCAGGGGACTTTAATACTTCATTGACATCAATGAATAGATCTTTCAGACAGAAAACCAATCAGGAAATCACATGTTAATAGTGAATTTACTTGATACTGTCAGAGCATTTCACCCCAAAGCAGCAGAAGATACATTTTTGTCAAGGGCACATAGAACATTTCTCAGGGTATACCACATCTTAGGTCACAAAACAAGTCTCAATAAATGTAAGATTAAAATCATATCAAACATCTTCTTTGACAACAATGGTATGAAACCAATTACAAGGAAAAAAAACCTGAAAAATACAGAAACCCCTAGAGACTAAAAAATATGTTACTAAATAATAAATGGTTTAACAATAAAATCAAGGAAGAAATGAAAGCTACCTTGAGACCAATGAAATGAAACAAAACACAAAATCTATGGAACACAACAAAAGCAATCCTAAGAGGGAAATTCATTAAAAAAGAAAAATCTCAAACAATCTAACTTTAACCCTAAAGGAAGTAGAAAAAGAACCAGAAACAAACACTGAGGTGAATAGAACAAAGGAAATAATAAACATCACAGTGGAAATAAATGCAAGAGAATCTAAAGAAATACAAAAGTTCAATGAAACCAAATGTTGTTCTTCGAAAAGATAAACATGATTCATAAACCTTTACCCAGACTCATCGAGAGAGAGAGAGAGAGAGAGAGAGAGAGAGAGAGAGAACTCAAATAAATAAAAAAAATTGAAAGAGAAATAACAACAGACACCACAGAAATACCAAGGACTATAAATAAATAGTATAAACAACTATATGACAACAAATTGGACAATCTGGAAGAAATGGATACATTCTTATAAACACACACTCTTTTAAACCGAATCAAGAAGAAACAGAAAATCTGAATAAAACATTTTTGATTACTGGTTTATTTCAATAACAAACCATGAAATAAAGCAGTAATCAAAAATCTTCCAACAAATGTCCTGTATCAAATGTCTTCACAAGTATATTTTACCAAACATTCAAAGAAGAACTAAAACCTATCCTTCTCAATCTATTCCAAAAAATTCAAGGGCAGGGAATACTCCAAGGTTTATTTTATGGGGTCAGTATTATCTTAATTCTAAAACCAGATAAAGATATTACACAGAAAGAATATTATAGGCCAATATCCCTGATGAGCATACTAGTAGATGCAAAAATCCTCAACAAAATGTTAGTAAACTGGGTTCAGCAATTTATTAAAAAGATCATAAACCATGATCAACTAGGATTTTTTCCTGGGATGCAAAGTTGGCTCAATATCTGCAAATCAATTAATGTGATACTCCACATAAACAAAATGAAGGATAAAAATCATATGATCCTACATAGATGCAGAAAAAGCATTTGATAAATTCCAGCACCAGTTTTTATTTGTGATAAAAACTCTCAGCAAACTGGTAATAGAGGGAATTTACCTCAACATAATAAAGTCATACATGACAAAAACATAGTTAACATAATACTCAATAGATAAAAACTGAAACCCTTTTCCTTATGTTCAGGAGTGTGACAGGGATCTCCTTTTTCACCACTCTTACTCAGCACAGTATTGGAAGTTTTAGCCACAGCATACATACAAGAAAATAAAACAAAAGTCATCGGAATTGGAAAAGAAAAAGTAAAACTGTCATTATTTCAGATGACATGGTACTGTATAGAGAGAGCTTTAAAGAGTCCACTGAAAATCTATTAGAACTTATCAATGAATTCAGTAATGTAGCAGGATACAAAATAAATATTCAGAAATCAGTTGCATTTTTCTGTACACCAATAATGAACTATCAGAAAGGGAAAATAAAAAAATCTCATTTACAATTGCATCAAAAAATACCTGGGTATTTATTTAATCAAGAAGGTAAAAGACTGGTACTCTAAAAATTATAAGACATTGAAGAAAGAAATTGCAGAAGATACAAATAATGGAAGCATATACCATACTCATGAACAGAATGAATTAACTTCATTAAAATGTATACATTACCCAAAGTAATCTACAGATTCAATGCAATTTCTGTCAAAATACCAATGGCGTTTTTCACATAACTAGAACAAATAATCCTAACTTTTATATGGAACCATAAAGACCCTGAATAGGCAAAGCAATCTTGAGAAAGAAGAACAAAGAAGTATCATGCTGTCTGATATCAAACTATATTTCAAATCTATATTAATCAAAACAGCATGGTCCTGGCATAAAACAGATACATAGATCAATGGAACATGGTAGAGGCCAAAAATAAGTCCTCTTCTTTATGATCAGTTGATATTCGACAATGTGGGCAAGAACATATTTTGGGGTAAAGACAGGCATTTCAATAAATGGCCTTGGGAAAATTGGATAGATACATGAAACAAATGAAACTAGACTACCTGCTTATCCTAATATATAAAAAACCAGGGTCTGTAACAACTGACCGAAGGCTTGACTGAACACCGGAAGTCAGTTCTGCAGTCAAGGGGGCTGACTGCCAAGGGGGCTGCGGATCAGGCCTGGAGAGAGGCCTGGAGAGAGAGGCAGGGTGTGATCCCCAGCCTCTGTGGCAGCTGTTGATCAGCGGTTGCCTCTCTGTTTCTCTCCTGGCTTCTACGGGGGCTGCTGATCAGCCCTCTCTCTCTAATCAGGCCTGGAGATAAGTACAGAGAAGCTGACTGACATAGTAACTGACCAATCAGAACCAAATCTGGGTGAACTCTGAGGAGCCAATGGCTGCCTAGGAGGCAGAGCTTTTGACGCTGACTGGCATAGAAACTGACCAATCAGAACCAAATTGGCCAGCAGGGGAGCAGTTGGGGGCAAGATCAGGATGGCAAGGGAGGGCAATTGGGAGCAACCAGGCTGGCAGGGGAGGGCAGTTGAGGGTGAGATAAGGCCGGCAGGGAGGGCCATTGGGAGCAAGATCAGGCCGGCAGGGAAGGGCAGCTGGGGGCAACCAGGCCAGCAGGGGAGGGCAGTTGGGGGTGAGAACAGGCTGGCAGTGGAGGGCAGTTAGGTGTGATCAGGCAGGCAGAGGCAGTTAGGGGCAATCAGGCTGGCAGGGGAGAGCAGTTGGGGGCAAGATCAGGCCAGCAGGCAAGGGCAGTTGGGGGTGAAATCAGACTGGCAGGGGAGGGCAGTTGGGAGAAACCAGGCCGGCAGTGGAGGGCTATTGAGGGCAAGATCATGCCAGCAGTTGAGGGCAGTTGGGGGCGAGATCAGGCAAGCAGGGGAGTGAAGTTAGGGGCAATCAGGCAGGCAAGCAGAGGCAGTTAGTGGTGATCAGGTAGGCAGGCAGAGAGGTTGGGGGTGATCAGGCAGGCAGGCAGAGACAGTTAGGGGCAATCAGGCAGGCAGGCAGGTGAGCGGTTAGGAACCAGTGGTCCCAGATTGTGAGAGGGATGTCTGACTGCCAGTTTAGGCCCAATTCTTGTGTGATCAGGCCTAAACTGGCAGTCGGACATCCCCCAAGGGGTCCCCAATTGGAGAGGGTGCAGGCTGGGGTGAGGAAACCACTCCTCCATGCACGAATGTTGTGCACCAGGCCACTAGTACCATATAAAATGGATTAAAGACTTAAATGTAAGCATCAAAACCCTAAAACTCCTAGAAGAAAACATAGGCAGTAACATTTCTGACATTTCTATTAGCAATATATTTTTCTGATATATCTCCTCAGGTAAGAGAAACAAAATAAAAAATAAACAAATCAGACTACATCAAACTAAAAAGATTTTGCCCAGCAAAGGAAACCATCAACAAAACAAAAAGACAATTTACTGACTGAGAGATCATTTTTGCCAGTGATACATCTGATAAGTGTTTAATAACTAAAATTTATAGGGAATTCACACATGAACACCCAAAACAAACAAGCAAACAATTTAATTTAAAAATGGCCAATAGATTAATAAAAAGATGCCCAATGTCACTAATCTAATCATCAGTGAAATGCAAATTAAAACTACAATGACATACCACCTCACATCTGTCAGAATGGCTATCATCAACAAATCAATAAACAAGTGTTGGAGTGTACTCTTGGTGGGAGTGCAGATTGGTGCAGGCACTATGGAAAACAATATGGAGCTTCCTTAAAAATTAAAACTAGAACTACTTGATGACCCAGCAATTTCATTTCTGATTATGTATTTGATGAAATCCAAAAACACTAATTGGAGAAGATATATGCACCCCAATGTTCTTTGCTGTTATTTACAATAGCCAAGATATTGAAGCAACCCTGGTGCTCATCAACAGAAGAGTGGAAAAGCAGTTGGGAAACATATATACAGTGGAATATTACCTGGCTATTAAAAAAAATGAAATCTTAATTTTTGTGATAACATGGATGGACCTAGAGAGTACTATACTAGCTGAAATAAGTTAGACAAAAAGACAAATACTTTCTATTTTTACTTACATGTGGTATCTAAAGAGCAAAATAAATGAACAAACAAAATAGAAATAGACTCATAGATAGATCAAACTGATGGGTTGTCAGGGCAGGGGGAAGTTGAGGGACTGGATAAAAAATGAAGGGATTTAAAAGTACAAATTAATAGTTACAAAATAGTCATGAGGATGTAAAGTACATTTTACTATATTGCTGTAGACATTTTTATTTTAAACAAAGTATCCAAAATATTATAATAACTATGTACTGTTTCAGGTGTATACTGGAAATATCAGGTAGCCTCCTCTCTGAGAATTATGCGTTAAAAGCTGGATTCAGAAATAAACCCCAGCCCTGGCCGGGCTGGCTCAGCGGATAGAATGTCGGCCTCTGGACTGAAGTGTCCTGGGTTCTATTGCGGTCCAGGGCACGTCCCTCGGTTGCAGGCTCTGGCCGTGGTTAGGGTGCGTGCAGGAGGCAGACAATTGATGTGTCTCTCTCACATCGATGTTTCTCTCTCTGTCTCGCCCTCTCCCTTCCACACTACTGGAGGAAAAGTGTAAGAAATACAAGGCTCAGCTAATTGGTAGTGGAAGGTTTGTGACTTGTTACCGAGACTCTTACAGGGGATGGGAAGAAAAGCACAGGAAAGAAAGTGTGAGGCATGGAGCTAAAGAGAACAGGCCCATTCCCCCACAAGGCAGCTCTGTAAAATTCAAAAAGTAAGAATTAGCACCTGCTTTGTTGGAGCACACAGAGGGGCAGGCTGACTGCAGGATGGACTTCAGCCTTAGATCAAAGCAAAGACTGTGCAACTGGACCTGACAACCCTGAGAAAAGGCTCCTAGACCATACTCAGACCAGACAGTGAATCTGGCCTTTTTCTCTGTTGCCTGGGTGTGTCCCAGCATCTGCATGGGAACTGGAAGAGACTGTTCACCCCACTCTCAGTCTGGAGAGAGTCTTGAATCTTGTTTTCAAGGGGGCCTCAGCCCACACCCCTCCAGAGATCTGACAGGGGCATGGGTTCCACTCTCTGAGGCTGGGTGCCTGGTTTTCTTCTGAGTTTGGGCTGCCATGATGAAATATCTTAGACTGCCTGGACTAAACAACTGACATTTATTTCTCACACTTCTGGAGGCTGCAAGTCCAAGATCAAGGTGCTGTCCACGTTTTTGGTGAGGATTCTCTTCATGGCATGTAGATGTAGCCATCTTCTCAGTGTCCTCATATAGCTGAGAGAAAAGAGTTCTATCTCTTCATCATTTTATAAGGATGTTAATACCATCATGGGGGCTCCACCCCCATGGCCCCATTTAACCCTAATTATTCCCCAAGGCTCCAACTCCAAATACTATCACATTGGGGTTAAGGTTTCAACATATGAATTTTATGGGGACACAAACTTCTATCCGCCACTTCTGAAAAAGCCCTGTAGGAATCTGACAGAGCAAAGGGACCAGTGAGGATGTGACGTGCCATCGCAGCAAGTTGTGCAGCTAGGAGAGGCGTGAGAAGAAAGCACCAAGGCGAGGGAGGAGGCTGAGGGACTCAAAGGCAATGAGCTTGGATAGAGAAGTCCACTGCAGCTAGAGAAGGGTCCGGGAGAAAGGGTGAAGGCTGCTAACACAGCCATACCTCAGGCTTTGTGTGGACCAGATCTCAAGGGAGGAGCAGACTCCAAAGGCCCTGGTGATAGGAGGCAGCAGCCAGGCAGAGCTTTGTGGAGTGAGTAAGTACAGGGCTTAAAGGAAAGCACCGTGTCTAAGAGATTGGTTAATTCATTCATTCCCTTACAAACAGGAAATGTTTGCCCATTGACCTACTCGGTGTCAGACACTACTGCCAAGGGCCTATGAACCAACTGACCCAAACTTACCAGAGTGGTTGGCACCAAAGGGCCCACCAGCTGTGGGGACCTCAAGGCAAAATGAAATTCCAAGGTCTGAGCTGGGAGTGGGTGCAAACAGGAAGGGTCTCCCCTTTAAGAGTGTGACTCCAGTGCTGTGTCACCCCTGCTGGAGCCGCACCTGTGATCCTTTTTCAAATACGACCCTAGTGTCAGGGTGGACTCATTCCCAGGTCTTTGGAGTCAGAACAGTCTGTCCAATCCAGACCTGCCAACTCCCATAAGCAGGTCTCATCTTCCCCATGTGATGTGGCAGATGTCTGCTTCAAGTTCAGCTGTGTGGCTTCAGAACCTATTTTTCTATTTAAGCTAAACTCAGGTACTGAAACTTGTAACCCAATTCTGGGTCCCAGAGGAAATGGGAAAAGAACTTGTTCTGCATCTGGTGGCCAGCTGACAGCAGTTGGCATCAGCTGGTACCTCCGACTGCTCTTCTCTCCTACTGCCTCTCCTGTCACAGTGTCCTCATCCAGCCTGCTGAGACCATGCCATCCCTGTCTCCCGAAGAGCTACACCTTCTCAAATTATCAATCATCTCCACACCACCAAGAATAGCTATCCATTTTAGCCAGCCACAGTGAATTCACATGAAGAAAGGAATTACCCAGTATTGGAAGAGGATCTTTACTAGGCAATTTAATTTTAAAATACTATTTCCAGTTATTTTTTTATTAATAGGCTTTTTAAAAAAATATATTTTATTGATTTTTTACAGAGAGGAAAGGAGAGAGATAGAGAGTTAGAAACATCGATGAGAGAGAAACATCGATCAGCTGCCTCCTGCACATCTCCTATTGGGGATGTGCCCACAACCCAGGTACATGCCCTTGACTGAAATCGAACCTGGGACCTTTCAGTCCGCAGGCCGATGCTCTATCCACTGAGCCAAACCGGTTTTGGCTTAATAGACTTTTTAAAAGAGCAGTTTTAGGTTCAAAAAAATTTGAGGGGAAGGTACAGAGATTTCCCATATACACCTCACCCCCACACATGCACAACCCCCCCTATTGTCAATATCCCCCACCAGAGTGGTACATTTTTACAATTGATGAACCCACATCCTATATAATAAAGAGGGAATATACAAATTGACCATCACTCTGCCACAAAGATGGCGGCGCCCACAGCAGAGGCAGGGTTTCTCTAACACAAGATGGCTCCACCCACAGCGGAGGCCAAGTTCCCCTAACAAACCTTAATGAGCAATCAGCAGGGAACTGAGGCTGCGTCCCGCACCCCCCATGGGGCTTGACTGGGGACCTCAGGCTGCGCCCCCCACCCTGGCACCAGGCCAGGGGGCCTTAGGGGCTTGACGGGGAACCTCATGGTGCACCCCCCCACCCCAGTGCTGGGCTGGGGGACCTCAGGCAGCTCCCCTTGCCAGCAGGGCTTGATAGGGGACCTGAGGCTGTGCCCCCCTCCCAGTGGGGCTTGACGGGGGACCTCAAGGCGCGCCCCACACCTGGAAGAGTTTGACAGGGGATCTCAGGCTGTGTTCCCCACCCGGCAGGGCTTGACAGGGGACCTCAAGGAGCACCCCCTGCCCTAGCCCAGGCTGGGGGACCTCAGGCCATGCCCCCCACCCCAGGCCAGGGGACCTGAGGCTTGTCCCCCTGCCCAGCAGGGCTTGACAAGGGTGGGACTGGCTGGGTCTGGATCTAGCCCAATGGGATGGGGGGTTGGGGGGGCAGCCGGGTCTGGGTCTTGCGCGATTTTGAGTTGCACGTGGGTGGGGGGGACTTGACTCTGGGTCCCATGGTGCTCCCCAGACTCTGACAGGAGGAAGATTTTCATATACATTTTACTAATTTTCTTTCATCTCTGACACTTTTATTATAGAGAAAGGGCAAATGGCAATATTAAAATATTTCCTCTAATTAAACCCCTTTTAATGTGCATGAATTTTGTGCACCGGGCCACTAGTTAGCATCATAATAACCCAGTGTGCATAGTTTGTATTAGGGTTCAGTCTTGGTGCTGCACATTCTATGGATTTGGACAAATGTTTACTGTCATGGATCCATTTTTATAATATCATACAGAGTGGTTTCACTCCCCTAAGAATCCTCTGTGGTCCACCTACTCATCTCTCCCTCTCCCCAACCCCTGACAACCACTGTTTTTTTGTTTTGTTTTGTTTGTTTGTTTTGTTTTTTGTTTTTTACCACGCTCATAATTTAAATCCTTTCTATTAATAGGAGCTGGGTGGAGGCTGAAACCCTAAACCTGAGTCATCCTGTCTCCACCCTAGGCTCAGGTGCCTGACATAAATAATATCCTCCATTACCCAAAAGGTGGATGCCAAACTCCCAGCACAGACAGGCTGTAGGAAAAACTGATCTGGCTTCTAATGGCAGTGAATATGCTGCTTGGTCTTCCTCACAGGGGGACAAGGGAGAGCGCAGAGAGAAGGCATGGGTCATATAGAGTGAGCAGATAAAATAAGGTTAAAGGAGCCCAGCCCGTGTTGCTCAATGGTTGAGTGCCCACCCATGAACCAGGAGGTCATGATTCGATTCCCAATCAGTGCTCATGCCTTGGTTGTGGGCTCGATCTCCAGTAGGGGGCATGCAGGAGGCTCTGGATCAATGATTCTCTTTCATCATTGATGTCTTGATCTCTCCCTCTCCCTTCCTCTCTGAAATCAATAAAAACATTAAAAAAAAAAAGTTAATGGAGACCATGGGCAGTGGACCAAACATCTGGCTTCAAATCTTCACTCTTTCTCTTATTAGCTGTGTAATCTTAGGCATATTACTTGACCTTTCTGAGACTTAGTTTCTTTGTAGGTAAAATGTGAAGGAAAAAGTAGGAAGTAACACTTACTGAACAATTTCTTATTTTCTTTTTTCTTTGCTATTTATTTTTGATTTAATTATAGTTGGTTTAAACTATTATATTAATTTTGGGTGTACAATATAATGATTCAACATTTAACTACCTTAAAATGATTACAACACTAATTCTAGTAGTCATCTAACACGACAAATTTTATCCTAATGTTATTAAGTACTAGAGGCCTGGTGCACGAAATTCGTGCATGGGGGGGGGGGGGGGTTGTCCCTCAGCCCAGCCTTCACCCTCTCCAATATGGGACCTCTCAAGGGATGTCTGACTGCTTGTTTAGGCCCTATCCCGTGGGATCGGGCCTAAACGGGCAGTCAGACATCCCTCTCACAATCCAGGACTGCTGGCGGCCATCTTGTGTGTTGGAGTGATGGTCAATTTGCATATTACTCTTTTATTAGATAGGTTAGTCCCCTTTACCTTTTCCATACATCTTCCCAACTGCCTTCCCCATTGTAATCATCCAATTGATTTCTGTTTCTATGAATCTGTTTTTGGTTTTTATTGGATTAAAAAAATATTTCACATGTAAGTGAAACCATATGGTATTTGTCTTTTTCTGTCTGACTTATTTCAACTAGCATAATACCCTCAAGGTCCATCCTTGGCAAGATTTCATTCTTTTTAAAGCTCGAGGCCCGGTGCATGAAATTCATGCATGAGAGGGGGCTGTCCCTCAGCCTGGCCTGCACCCTCTCTAATACGGGACCTCTCAGGGGATGTCCGACTAAACTGTCAGTCGGACATCCCTCTCGCAATCTGGGACTGCTGGCTTCTAACCGCTCACCTGCCTGCCAGCCTGATCCCCCTAACTACTCTCCCCTGTCAGCCTGATTCCCCTAATTGCCCTCCCCTGCCAGCCAGAACGCCCCTAACTGCCTCTGCCTTGGCCCTGCCACCATGGCTTTGTCGGGAAGGACATCTAGTCTAATTAGCATATTACCCTTTTATTAGTATAGAACAGTGATTCCCAAAGTGGGTACTACCGCACCCTGGTGGGTACTGCAGCGATCCAGGGGGGCGGTGATGGCCACAGGTGCATTTGTTTTAACTTTTTTTGTATTACTTTTCTATTCTGAGTTCAATAAATAGTTTCATAATTTCAAACTTCAATGTTTCTAATTTACACTTTTCTTTACTATATTTTACGAAAAAGGTAGAAACATTAATACATATATCTTTCTGTTTAATTGCTATTAAAATTTTAAAAAAATTAATTTCCAGGGGGCGCTGAGTAATATTTTTTCTGGAAAGAGGGCGGTAGGCCAAATAAGTTTGGGAACCACTGGTATAGAAGATAGAGGCCTGGTGCAAGGGTGGGAGCCAGCTTGTCTGCCCTGAAGTGGGTCCCAAATCAGGGTGGGGGTCCCCTTGGGGATAGGGCCTGCCTGGGTGAGGGGCCTGGGGTGGTTTTCAGGCTGGCCATGCCCCCATCAGAGAGAGTGTCCCCACTGGGGGGCATGGATGGCCTGGGCAAGGGGCTGAGGGCCATTTGCAGGCTGGCAACACCCCCATTGAGATGTGGGTCCCTGCTGGGGGTGTGGCTGGCCTGGGTGAGGGCCTGAGGGCCTTTTGGGGGCAATTTACAGGCTGGCCAACCCCCCAGCTTTGTCCAGAAGGACGTTGGAAGGTCTCCGGAAAGTCTCCTGGTCTAATTAGCATATTACTATTTTGTTAGTATAGATCAGTGGTCAGCAAACCGTGGCTCGCAAGCCACATGCGGCTCTTTGGCCCCTTGAGTGTGGCTCTTCCACAAAATACCACATGCGGGTGTGCACGTACAGTGCGATTGAAACTTCCTGGCCCATGCACAGAAGTTGGTTTTCGGCCTGGGTGAGTCTATTTTGAAGAAGTGGCGTTAGAAGAAGTGGGGATACATTCGCTGAGGTCAACCCCTCAGATTGAGGACATTTTTAGCAAAGGCCAGCTTAGGAGTACTCTAATTAAGTTAATAACAATGTACCTACCTATATAGTTTAAGTTTAAAAAATTTGGCTCTCAAAAGAAATTTCAATCGTTGTACTGTTGATATTTGGCTCTGTTGACTAATGAGTTTGCTGACCACTGGTATAGATTAATTTTGATGAACACCTATATTTCTTCCATCTCTTAACTATTATAAACAATGCTATAGTAAACATAGGCATACACAGATGTTTTTGAATTAGTGTTTTTATTTTCTTCAGACAAATACCCAGTCGTGGAATTGCTGGGTTATATGGTCGATCTATTTTCAGTCTTTTTAGGAATATCAGTACTGTTTTCCATGGTGGCTGTACAAGTTTGCAGACTAACCAACAGTGCATGAGGTTTCCCCTTTCTCCTCGACAACACATATTTGTTCACTTATTGATGATGTCATTCTAACTGGTATGAGGTAGTATCTCATTGGTGTTTTGATTTGCATTTCCCTGATGATTATTGATGTTGAGAATATTTTCATATGTCTTTTGGCCATCTATATGTCTTCTTTGGAGAAATATCTCTTCATGCCCTTTGCCCATTTTTTATTGGATTGTTTATTTTTTTGTTATAGAGTTGTTTGAGTTTCTTATGTTTTGGATATCAACTCCTTAACACATATATCATTTGTGAATATCTTCTCCCAGTCAGTAGATTTCTTTGTTGCTGTGGATAGTTTCCTCTTCTGTGCAGAAGCTTTTTAATTTGATAAAGTCCCGTTTGCTTATTTTTTCTTTTGTTTCCTTTGTTCATGGGGACATATCCAAAAAATATATTACTCATACTGACATCAAAGTGTTTACTGCCTATGTTATTTTGAGTTTATTTTTGTATATGATGTAATAAAGTGGTCCAGTTTCATTTTTTTATGTGTATATGGCCAATTTTCCCAGTGACATTTGTTGAAGAAACTGTCATCTCTTCATTATATATTCTTGCCTCATTTGTCAAAAATTAATTGACTATATAAGTGAGCATATTTATTTTGGGGCTCTCTGTTCTGTTCCATTGATCTGTGTCTGTTTTTGTGCCAGTACCATACAGTTTGGATTATTATAGCTTTGTATGGTAGTTTGAAATCAGGGACTGTGATACATTCAACTTTGTTTTTCTTTATCAAGATTGCTTTGGCTCTTCATGGCCTTTTATGATTATATATCAATTTTATGGTTATTTGTGCTGGTTCTGAGAGGAACACCATTGGTATTTTGATAAAGATTGCATTAAATCCGTACTTTGCTTTGGGTAGTATGATCATTTTTAATGATATTAACCCTTCCAATCCATGAATAGTTTATGATACTACCATTTATTTATGTCTTCTTCAATTTATTTCTTCAGTGTTTTATAGTTTTCTGAGTATATGTCTTTCACCTCCATGGTTAAATTAATTCCTAGATATTTTATTCTTTCTGATAAATTTTTAAATGGGATTTTAAAAAATGTCTCCGTCTAATACAGCCGTGGGCAAACTACGGCCCCCCGGGCCGGATCCGGCCCATTTGAAAGGAATAAAACTAAAAAAAAAAAAAAAAAGACCGTACCCTTTTATGTAATGATGTTTACTTTGAATTTATATTAGTTCACACAAACACTCCAACCATGCTTTTGTTTTGGCCCTCCAGTCCAGTTTAAGAACCCATTGTGGCCCTCGAGTCAAAAAGTTTGCCCACCCCTGGTCTAATAGTTTGTGTAGAGAAATACAATAGATTTCTGTATATTAATTTTGTATCCTGCTACTTACTGAATTCATTTATAAAGTCTAATAACTTTTTGTGGATTCTTTAGGGTTTTCTATAGTACTAGAGGCCTGGTGCATGAAATTCATGCACTTGATGGCAGGGGGTCCCTCAGTCCAGCCTGTGCACTCTCTCAGTCCAAGAGCCCTTGGGGGATGTCTGAGTGCCAAGGAATCAGGAGAGGCTCCAGCCACTGCCTCTGCACTAGCCAGCCATGAGCCCGGCTTCTGGCTGAGCAGTGCTCCCCCTGTGGGAGTGCACTGACCACCAGGGGGAAGCTCCTACATTGAGTGTCTGCCCCGTGGTGGTGAGTGCATGTCATAGTGACCAGTCATTCCGCCATCAGGCCAAAACCGGCTCTCTGACATCCCCCGAGGGATCCGGGATTGCAAGAGGGCACAAGCCAGGCCAAGGGACCCCACCAGTGCATAATCGTGGTTGGGGAGGGATACAGGAGGTTGGCCAGCTGGGTAGGGACTGCAGGAGGGTTCCAGGGCATGTCCAACCCATCTCGCTCAGTCCTGATCAGCCAGACCCCAGCAGCAAGCTAACCTACCAGTCAGAGCGTCTGCCCCTTGGTGGTCAGTGCATATCATAGCAAGTGGTTGAGTGGCCTTAACATATCATTAGCATATTATGCCTTGATTGGTTGAACAGCTGACCAGACAACCGGACACTTAACATATTAGGCTTTTATTGTATAGGATTATGTAATCTGCAAATAGGGACAGTTATCATTCTTTTTTTCAATTTGGATGTTTTTATTTCTTTTTCTTGTCTGATTACTGAGGCTAGGACTTCCAATAGTGTATTGAATACAAGTGGTGAAAGTGGACATCCTTGCCTTGTTCCTGATCTTAGAGAAAAAACTTTCATCTTTTCACTACTGACTATTATATTAGCTGTGGGCTTGGCATATATAGCCTTTATCATGTTGAGGTAAGTTCCTTCTATAACCACTTTCTTGAGAGTGTTTATTCCAGATGGATATTGAATTCTGTCAAGTAATTTTTCTGTATCTATTGAGAAGATCATATGGTTTTTATCCTTGTTTCTGTTGATGTGATGAATCACATCAATTGTTTTGTGGATATTGAACTACACTTGCATCCCTGGTATAAGTCTCACTTGATCATGGTGTACAAATCTTTCAATGAATTTTAAAATTTAGTTTGCTAGTATTTTATTGAGAATTGTTGCATCTATGTTTATCAGGGTTATTGGCCTATAAAACACTTTTTTTGTAGTGTCTTTGGTTTTGGTTTCAGGGTAATGCTAGCCTCTAAAAATGAGTTTGGAAGCATTCTTTCCTCTTAACTTTTTTTGGAGTAGTTTGAGAAAGATAGGTATTAATTTGTCTTCTTTAAATATTTGTTAGAATGTACCTGTGTACCCGTCTGGTCCTGGAATTTTGTTTGTTGGGAGTTTTTAAATTACTTTTTCAGTTTCATTGCTAGTAACCAGTGTGTTAATATTCTATGTTTCTTCCTGGGTTAGTCTCGGCAGGTTGTATGCTTCTAGGAAATAGATTTTCTTCTAGGTTTTCCAAATAATTGACATATAATTGTTCCTAGTATTCTTTAGTGATCCTTTGTATTTCTGTGATATCAGTTGTTAGTTGTAATCTCTCTTCTTTTGTGTCTGGTTATATTTGTCTGTGCTCTCTCTTTTGTTCTGGCTAGAGGTTTATCAATTTTATTTATTCTTTCAGAGAACCAGCTCTTAGTTTCATTGATCTTCTGTTTTTATAGTCTCTATTTAGTTTATTTATGGTCTGATCATTACTTTGGGTTTATTCATTCTTTTTTTTTTTCTAGTTCCTTTAGGTGTAAAGTTAGATACTTTATTTTGGATTTTTAATGCTTCTTGAGGCAGGCCTGTATAGCTATGAACTTTCCTTTATAGCTGCTTTGCTGCATTCCATAGATTTTGTTATTTCTTCATCCTCTGTGTGTGAGGTAGCCTCAGGTGTGTGCACAGCAGTGGCCCACTATCTCTGCAGAGTACAGCCCTGTGTGTAGGTGCTGCAGTATTTATTAGTTCAGCACTTGCTCCGATGGAGCTGCCCTGGGTGTGCACACCACCACACTTTGCTAGTTTTGCATCCTGTCTAGGCAGGGCTGCCCCATGTGTGCATGCAACAGTGCCCCACTCATTTGTACTGGGAAGCCCTGCAGGCAAATACCTCAATGCTTTGCTAGATCTGCTCTGTCTCTGGGTGAAGCAGCCCCAAGTGCATGCTCAGCAGTGCTCCACTATCTTCTCACTTTCTCTGGAAGGGGAAGCCCTGCATGTGGGTGCTGCAGCATTCGGCTAGGTCCACACCATCTCCAGTGGAGCCCCATGTGCATGTACAGTCCAGTGAGTGCATGCAGCAGCACCCTGCCATACCTGCTGGATCTAGCTCTGGGAGAGGGATAGCTGGGGAAATATACAGCAGCACTGCAGATCAGCCAGAGAACCTGACTAGAGCTCTCACCTTGCTATCCAAGTGCAGCAGAGATGTGAACAATGGCACTCACCTTTCTTTTGGTCCTATAGCAGTGATGGCGAACCTATGACACACGTGTCAGAGGTGACACGCGAACTAATTTTTTTGGTTGATTTTTCTTTGTTAAATGGCATTTAAATATATAAAATAAATATCAAAAATATAAGTCTTTGTTTTACTATGGTTGCAAATATCAAAAAATGTCTATATGTGACACAGGGCCAAAATTAAGTTAGGGTTTTTCAAAATGCTGACAAGCCTAGCTCAAAAGGTTTGTCATCACTGTCCTATAGAATCCCCTCAGCTCCTGGAGAGCTCTCACCTGCACCAACCTTCTCTGTGCAGCCTCTCCGTCTTATCTGTTGTTCGGAAGCTGTTCACAGGGGCTCTCAGTTGTCTTTCACTAGGAACTGTGCTAAATATAGGTATACATTCCTTATGTTTGGGGGAAGGGCAAGCTCAGGGTCCTCCTCCCTGTTGTCTTGGCCCAGAGAAATTTCAATGTGCCATTGTTCTCAGTGCTTTATCTTATCAACACATTTAATCCTTCAGATACCCTTTTGGTGTAGGTTCTATTGTATGGATTAAGAGGTTAGGATGTATATACCAGCAGCCTGTGTCAGAACCCACTCATACCCATGGCAGCACACACACCAGGATAATGCCTCTGCGGACAATACCCAGGGCTATGGTTGGCAGGGAGTCAGAGCTATTCGTACTCAAGTGCAACAGCTGCCAGTGCTTTGTGGTAATAAAGCTGCACTCACTGGTGTGGTCACACTCAGTGTTCCAGTTCCTCCTCCTCATGGTTTCTTCCCAGCCTTCCTCTCCAGCACCAGGAGGGGAAGCGGGGCAGACTCACCAAGGGAGGAAGCTTAGGCCTGACTGGGAGTAGGGCAGGCCCCATCCCAACCCTGATGCTCCAAGAGAGTAGGTGGGCAGAGCACAATCACTGCAAACTCTGAAGCCAGACTGCTCAGCCTGGATCCCATTCTGCCACTTGCTCACTCTGTGACCTTGGCACAGTACTCAGCCTGCTGTGCCTCAGTTTTCTCATGTGTGAAAGGAAGAACACTGGTGACCACTTGCCAAGAGGGGTTAAAAAACCTGAAAGCTTGACCTTTGGTGGTCACCTGCCCTGAGCCCATGCTGCCAGGTGCCCCATTCTAATGGTCCCATGGCAGAAATTGTCCCACAGTGGTTCTCAAAATCTTCCCTGCCTTCATTCAACCTAGAGTTCACCACAACCACTATAGTTATGTTTCATTAGAGAAGTGTTTCTCAGGAACAGGGAATAAGGAGGGGTAGAAACAGGGAATAGGGAAGGGTGGGGTGAGAAAAGAGTGATGTGTGACACAGTCCCACCCCTGCCACAATGAGTGCTATGGAAACGCAAGGTCTCCAAGTCACTGCGCCCCAGGAGATGCTCAGCAGTGTCCTCATGGCAGAATCCAGGCTGGTGCTGGCGGGGAAGATGGGGCGATGTGTCAGGTATGGGGGCTCACCCCAGATGGGTGCAGCAGAAATGATATGGAAAACAAAAGTCTTGTTAATTAGAGCATGAACTGACTCTTCCAAGCTGGTGCAAAGCTGAAGGAAAGTGGCAATAAGTAAATAAAAATAAGATTGTATACAGGCTGGACTGAGTTGAGGTGGTATAGGAAGAGGAGATTGGATTTAACCTTTGGCCCACCACCCTCAGCTGCACAAGTAGGACCCATCCCATGGTCCCTTTGGATCTTGTGTTTGTGACAGGGCTGAGTTCGTGGTAGATTGTGCAGCTGAGTGCACATGGGCTCTGGACCTTTACCTATCACATCAGAAGGTGGCTAACTCAGCAGTGTCTTAGCAGAAAGACAATACTTATGTTCCTCCAGCTCTGCACTGGTTTACCACTCCACCTGCAATGCTTGCTTCTCTTTGAAAACTATGAGGACCACATTTGCTGCTGATGGATGTGGCTTCCTCACTAGCTTATAAAGAGTTGGAAGATCATTGTGTGAGGAAACCAGATTTTTGGAAAATGAATTGTATTTCAAATGCATCGGGTAAACCTTCTGTTTATGGCTGCCTTCTAGAAAATTCTCCTATAATGAAAGGAATCATTTTATAGCACTAGTTGCTCACTCTTGAAGACTTAACCCACTGCCATGAGCTAGACTTTAGCAAATCTTTAAGAGTTTCCAGATCTGACAGTCTATATGCTACTCAGAAACCACTGAATGAAAACATGGAAATACTTTAAAAAGTATATGCTCCTTTTCATATAAACAGGATAGATCATAAAGTTACATCAATTGAGTGAGTGAGAGATAACACCCCAATGCCCTTGGAATTGTCCTGGATGGAATGGCATGTGTGTTAAGTGGGAAAACAATCCCACTTTACAAGGGACAAAACTATGGGTCAGTGGAAGACAAAGGGTTTGGAGTCAGCAAAAATGACTTTGATGGGTTTAATTCCCAACTCCACCCTAAATCACAGGCTTATTTGAGGCAGATTTTGTAATCATGCTAGCCTCAGTTTCTTCATCTGTAGAATAGAAATAGTATTTCTCTCATAAGACTATTTTGAAGACTTTAACCAATGAAGAACAAGTGCTCAATTACTATTAGTTTTGCCTTCCTCCCTTACTAAATACATTTGAGATGAAACACCAAAAAGGGCACCTGGGCTATCTGAGCACATCCTGGCTCATGTACTGTGTGGGATCTCTCTGGTGAGGAAGGTTATGGATGGCCAGTAGAGGCTGCGTTCTCTCCGGTGACTCTAGCATACTTGTAGTTTCTCTTGTCCTGCCTGTAACAGACCAGATTAAGTTAGAATTCTACCTGTTAAATGCTTCCAAGGTACACAAAAGAGAGTGAAGAGAAACCTCAGCTAGGAGAGGGTCAGAAATTCCTGGTGCTCCTCATTTCTCTCTGTGAGGTGAACTTTGGGCTGGTTCCTCCTCTCACTGGGCCTTCCAGTCTTCATATGCGAAACAACCCCTGAGATGCCTTTCACCTTGAATTTTCTGTGATCCGTTCTCACTTTTGCTTTCCTTCCTGGGCACTGCTCTAGCACTTTAGTTCTTCATCCAACAATTCCTTGGAATATAACTGTCCCTCACTCACAAATGTAGACACTCCCCACACATCTACACACACTCCTTTCATTCTTTCACTTACACACTATCTTGCAGCTTGCCATCCCATCAGCAGCCATCTTGATCTCTTGATCATGTGATTTTTGTCCTTCAATTTGTTTATGTGATGTATTACGTTTATTGATTTACAAATATTGTACCAGCCTTGCATCACTGGAATAAATCCCACTTGATCATAGTGTATGATCTTTTTATTATATTGCTGGATGCTATTTGCTAATATTTTGTTGAGGGTTTTAGCATCTATGTTCATCAGGGATATTGGCCTGTAATTCTCTTTCTTTGTAGTGTCTTTATCTGGTTTTGGAATTAAGATAATGCTGGCCACATAAAAAGAGTTTGTAAGTGTTCCTTCCTCTTGAATTTTCCGAAATAGTTTGAGGAGTATAGGTGTTAGTTCTTTGAATGTTTGGAGAAACTCCCCTATGAAGCAGTCTGGACCTGGGCTTTTGTTTGGTGGGAGTTTTTTTTATTACTGCTTCTATTTCATTGGTTGTTTTTAGCCTATTCAGGTTTTCTGATTCTTCCTAATTCAGTTTTGGAAGATTGTATTTTTCTAAGAATTTGTCTATTTCATCCACATTGTTCAGCTTGTTGGCATATAGTTGTTCATAGTATTTTTTTTACAATCCTTTGTATTTCTGTGGTGTCCGTGGTTACTTCTCCACTTTCATTTCTGATTTTATTTATTTGGGTCCTTTCTCTTTATTTCTTGATGAGTCTGGCTAATGGTTTATCAATTTTGTTTATCCTTTTAAAGAACCAGCTCTTGGTTTCATTGATTTTTTTGTTTTTTTTGTTTGTTTTTAGTCTCTATGTTATTTATTTCTGCTCTAATCTTTATTATTTCCTTCCTTCTACTTACTCTGGGATTTTCTTGTTCTCTTTCTAGTTCTTTAAGTTGTAGGGTTAAATAGTTTATTGCTGATTTTTCTTGTTTTTTGAGGTATGCCTGTAGTGCTATGAACTTCCCTCTCAGGACTGCTTTTGCTGTGTCCCAGAGATTTGGGGTTGTTGTGTCTTCATTTTCATTTGTTTCCGGGAAGTTTTTGACTTCTTTATTGATCTCTTTGGTAACCCATTCATTGTTTAACAACATGCTATTTAGCCTCCATGTATTTGAATGTTTGGGGGCCTTTTTACTGTATTTGATTTCTAATTTTATTCCACTGTGATCTGAGAAGATGCTTGATACGATTTCAATCTTCTTGAACTTGTATAGATTTGTTTTGTGTCCTAACATGTGGTCTATCTTTGTGAATGATCCATGTGTACTTGAGAAGAATGTATATTCTGCTGTGTTTGGGTGAAATCTTCTATTAATGTCAATTAAATCCATCTGATCCAGTGTGTACTTTAGGGTCTCTGTTTCCTTGCTAAGTTTTTGTCTGGAAGATCTGTCCAGGGAAGTCAAAGGGGTGTTAAAGTCCCCTACTATGACTATATTGTTGTCAATCTCTCCATTAAAGTCCTCTAGAAGTTTTTTTTTAAAATATATATTTAGGTGCACCTATATTGGGTGCATACATGTTTACCAGGGTTATATCCTCTTGTTGGATCAATCCTATTAGTATTATGTAGTGACCTTTGTTGTCTCTTGTGATGGCCTTCATTTTAAAGTCTATTTTGTAGGATATGAGTAATACTACTCAAGCTTTTTTTTTCTTTTCTATTTGCATGGAAAATTTTTTTTCCATCCCTTCACTTTCATCCTGTGTATGTATTTTGTTTTGAGATGGGTCTCTTGTAGACAGCATATAGTTGGGTAATCTTTTTGTACCCAATCAGCTACCCTATACCTTTGATTGGAGCATTTAATCCATTTACATATAGGGTTATTATTGAGAGGTACTTATTTATAGCCATTTTAATTCTGTATGGCTAGGTTTCTTTCTGTTTCTTCTTCTCAGCAGTCTCTTACAGCAATCCGTTTAGCATTTCCTGTAATGCTGGCTTGGTGGTGATGAACTCCTTCAGCCTTTTTTTGTCTGTGAAGCTCTTTATTTGACAGCATATTTTGAATGATAACCTTGCTGGATATAGTAATCTTGGTGTCAGATCCTTGCTTTCCATTATCTTGAGTACTTCATGCCATTCCCTTCTGGCCTGTAGAGTTTCTGATGAGAATTCAGATGTCAGCCTTATGGGAACTCCTTGTGGATAGCATGCTGCCTTTAAGATTCTCTCTTTGTCTTTAATTTTTGCAATTTTAATTATGATGTGTCTGTGCATTGGTCTGTGTGGGTTCTTCTTGTTTGGGGTTCTCTGTGCCTCCTGAACTTGCGTGATGTTTTCCTTTACCAGGTTAAGAAGTTTTCTACCATTATTTCTTCAAACACCTTCTCTATACCTTTCCCCCTTTCTGCCTCTTCTGGCACACCTGCTATTGTAATATTGTTATATTTCACATTGTCCCACACCTCCCTTAAGCTGTCCTCCTGGTTTTAAATTGTTTTTTCTTTTTGGTTCTCTAATTGAGTGATATTTTCAACTCTGTCTTCTAATTCACTTATTCAATCTTCAGCTTCCCCTAATCTGCCTGGTATTTCTTCCAATGTGTCCTTTATTTGTGTTATGCCATTCTTTATCTCAGACTGTTCTTTTTTCATAGTTACTACATCTTTTTTCATACTGTTGAGCATTTTTACCATCATTACTATGAACTCTGTTTCAGATAAATTTCTTACCTCTGCTTCATTTATCTCTTCTTCTTTTTTTAAAATTAAATCTTTATTGTTCAGATTATTACAGTTGTTCCTCTTTTTTTACCCCCATAGCTCTCCTCCAACCAGTTCCCACCCCACCCTCTGCCCTTACCCCTCCCACTGTCCTCATCCATAGGTGTATGATTTTTGTCGAGTCTCTTCCTGCACCTCCACACCCCTTTCCCCCCAAGAATTGTCAGTCCACTCCCTTTCCATGCCCCTGGTTCTATTATATTCACCAGTTTACTCAGTTAATCAGATTTTTTATTCACTTGATTTTTAGATTCACTTGTTGATAGATATGTATTTGCTGTTCATAATTTTTATCTTTACCTTTTTGTTCTTCCTCTTCTTAAAGAATACCTTTCAGCATTTCATATAATGCTGGTTTGGTGGTGATGAACTCCTTTAGCTTTTTCTTACCTGTGAAGCTCTTTATGTGACCTTCAATTCTGAATGATAGCTTTGCTGGATAAAGTAATCTTGGTTGTAGGTTCGTGCTATTCATCACTTTGAATATTTCTTGCCACTCCCTTCTGGCCTGCATAGTTTCTGTTGAGAAATCAGCTGACAGTCGTATGGGTACTCCCTTGTAGGTAACTGACTGTTTTTCTCTTGCTGCTTTTAAGAGTCTCTCTTTGTCTTTTGCTCTTGGCATTTTAATTATGATGTGTCTTGGTGTGGTCCTCTTTGGATTCCTTTTGTTTGGGGTTCTCTGCGCTTCCTGGACTTGTAAGTCTATTTCTTTCACCAGGTAGGGGAAGTTTTCTGTCATTATTTCTGCAAATAGGTTTTTAATATCTTGCCCTCTCTCTCTTTTTTTGGCACCCCTATAATTCAGATGTTGGTACGCTTGAAGTTGTCCCAGAGGCTCCTTACACTCTCTTCATATTTTTGGATTCTTTTTTCTTTTTGCTTTCCCGGTTGGGTATTTTTTGCTTCTTCGTATTTCAAATCTTTGACTTGATTCTTGGGATCCTCTAGTCTGCTGTTGGATCTCTGTATATTATTCTTTATTTCAGTCAGGGTATGCTTAATTTCTAGTTGGTCTTTTTTCATATCCTCCAGGGTCTCACTAAATTTATTGGCGATTTCCAGAAAATTCTTGAAAAACCTTAAAAGTGTGGTTTTGATCTCTATATCCAGTCATTTGCTTTCCTCCATTTCTGTCATTTGTGACGTGTTTCTTTGTCTCCGCATTTTTTATGCTTTTCTGTGTTGGTAGAGTGGCTTTGTGTGCTAGGTGTCCTATAGGGCCCAGTGGCTCAGCCTCCCCAATTACCTGAGGTGGACACTCTTGGTGCACCCCTTTGTGGGCTTTGTGCACAGTCTTGTTGTAGTCTTGTTGTAGTTAAGCCTTGATTGTTGTAGTTATCACTGGGAGGAATTGACCTCCAGGCCAATTGGCTGTGAGAATCAGCTGTGTCTGCAGTGGGAGAACTTCTGTGCTGAAGACACCCTTCTGGGGCAAGACTTGCTTCAGTGGGGCTTTCGTGCTCACTGAGTCTGCCCCCTGAGTGTGTCCCTTATGGATCTGAGGAGTTGTAATCTGGATGGTCCCACTCTGACCACTGGGTACACTGGCGCTTGGATCTAAGGAGGTGCTAATTTAGCCTCTTCCTGAGGCTACCCAGCAGGAGCTACGAAGAGATCTGCAGATTCCCCTTCCTTTTTTGGGGTTTGGAGGTGCCCAGATGAGGCCCAGCTGTGAAGTAATGCAAGCTTCGGTGGGGCCTTGGGCCTTCTCTTGGAAGTTCTGGGTCTGTCTGGCCCAGCTGCAATTTGTTAGGTAATTTTCAGATTGCAAAGGGCCATGGCATTCATATGCAAAAGCCTCTGCTGCAGCCTGGGTGGGGCGGGGTCTCAGGGAATAAACAGGGTGGAGCAAGCAGCTATGGCTGATCTTCAGCCTTGCCCTAAGGGGCCCCACATCTCAGTGTCCTGGTAATTGCTGCAAGCACCTCTGAGGGAAAGCCGCCCGCAAGTTCCAAGTTCTGCCTGCTGCCAGACAGTGCAGTTTCTTCCCGTATGAGTCCTGGGTCCCCAGAGACTTCCTGGAACTGGAGTTCAGAGCAGTCGGGAGCTTGTGACTCCCTCCCGATTCAAAAAGACATCCGTGTCCTCAGGTGCCAGCCCCTTTCCGCACGCGCTCCAGCCTCTCTCTGTACCTCTGCACTTTACTTTCGCAGCTCTTCTGAGTATCAGTGTGCTTTTCTCTTTCCTTCTAGTTGTAGAATTTCCACTCAGCCAGCCTTCCTATAGTTCTGGATAATGCCTGTTTTGTCTTTTCATTGTGTTTTTGAAGTTGTTGTGGGAGGCAGCAATTTCCGGTGTTTACCTATGCCGCCATCTTGGTTTCTCCCATTAATCTCTTCTTCTGGAGAATTCTCTAGTTCTTTCATTTGGGGGTTGTTTCTTTGTTTCCTCATTTTGGTTGTTTGGGGTTGTGACTATGTATTAGGTAGATCCTCTATACCTCTCAATCTCTAGTGCAGGACAGTGTTAAAGGCTTTTTCTCTACTAAGCATTCTTAGGAGGACCATAGTGGGTAGGAAGTTAATGGAACAGCCACAGTAATAATTCTTACTTACTAGCAATAGGCATAACAGATGCCAAGGAAATCTGTATTTACCTTTTGTGAAAGGATGTTTTTGTACTATACTGTTCTTAATAAACCAATTATCAGGTGAGCAATTTTCATAACTAAGATCATTAGCAGGTGGGTAAGTTCTATAATTTAAAAGTAGACTTCATTAATAAGTTTGAAATCAATTTAGTGGTCCTGACCAATATTTATAAGAAATTAAACATTGTACATTAGGAAATATCTATGCATTGCTGTAAATTTCAGTCATAAAAAGGTTGAGAGCCACTTTCTCCAAACATTTGCTGAGTACTTATGATGAGCCAGGTTCTGTGGCAAGAGCTAGTGCTTTAAAAGCACAGCTCTACTCTGGGGCAAGCTTGATAAGCAGAAGGACTGGCACATGTCCATTGTTCTTTGGGGGAGAAAGGAGAAGCATCCCAGAGGTCTGAGAAGTGTAAAGATGGGCATTTCCAGAGAGAGAGAGAGAGAGAGAGAGAGAGAGAGAGAAAGAGAGAGAGAGAGAGAGAGAGAGAGAGATGCTGAGGTAGCCCTGAGAAATGTCGACAGTGTGTGCTGAATATATAGTTTACTACTCTCCAAACAATCTAGTTACAGTTGAACTTCCTTTAGGGCACCAGATCTTATGCCATTCCCTTGAGTTTACTTCCAGTGTGATCATCAAGAGCTCAAACTTGACATCACAAAGCAATATTCTTTTTTTAAAAAATGTATTGTTTTCAGAGAGGAAGGTAGAGGGAGAAAGTGATAGACATATTAATGCTGAGAGAAAATCATTGATCTGCTGCCTCCTGCACATTCCCTACTGGGGAATCCAGCCTGCAACCCTGGCATGTGCCCTGACCAGGAATAGAACCGTGACCTCCTGGTTCATAGGTCAGCACTCAACCAACCACTTAGCCACACCAGCCAAGCACAAAGACATATTCTTTTTGTTACAAAATATTCTTATAGAACAATAAAAAATAGCCGTCTGGTTTGGCTCAGTTGGTTGGAGCATCATCCTGTGCATCAGAAGGTGGTAGGTTTGAATCCCAGTCAAGGCACATACCCAGGTTGTGGGTTCAATTCCTGGTTGGGATGTGTTTGGGAGGTAACTGGTGGATGTTCCTCTCTCACATAGATGTTCTCTCTCTCTCCCTTCCTCTCTCTAAACTAATTTTGTAAAAAAAGAATAACAATACCAACTTGCACTTGAAGAAATTTAAACAAGTGTCTTGCACAAAAGTCATATTCTCTTTTGCCATTTTATGTTTTGCAATCGTGTTGAGAATCTTTCTCTGACCAAAGTAATGTATAATGCCATAATACCTTTGCTGCCAAATAAATATGTAAGAAAAAAAATGATTTCTATTTCACAACTAATGTTACTCAATCCTTGATTCTGTCAAACAGAATGTCAGTAGTCCTCTCCACCTCTGTAAATCTTGTTTTGCATGCCATCCTAATAATCTTCCTAAAGAATCCCTCAGGGCATTTAAGACTAGCTCATCAATTAAGTTTTCTGGAAGTAGATGTGAGTGTGAAAATTGAATCTGTCAATCAAGCTGAGAAAGATTACCAGGAGTAGGGCCTATGGGTGTAGTTCAAAAGATGGGTATATGATGCCTAAGGCATGGACTAAGGATTACCATCCACAAACTAAAAACTAACCCATCTACTTTCCAAGGGATCTTTCTTTTCTTTCTTTCTTTCTTTCTTTCTTTCTTTCTTTCTTTCTTTCTTTCTTTCTTTCTTTCTTTCTTTCTTCTTTCTTTCAATTTTCACCTGAGGATATGTTTATTGATTTTTTAGAGAGAGAGAAACCATCCATGTGAGAGAGAAACATCAATCAGAGATGCACCTCAACTCTGGATCAAACCTGCACTCTGACCTGCTAATGTTATAGCAAAATTGGTACACTTATACATTGCTTTTAGTGTCCATTCATATAATCATTCATTCAACATACAATTATTGAGAATATACTGTAAATAAGAAACTATTTAAAGTGCTGGAGATAAATCAGCGAGCACACAAAAATCACTGTTCTCATTTAATTTGCATCACATTGAAGTTAGATAAGGAATAGAATGTAAACAATATAAAAAATATGAATCTGTGCTATAAGGGATATGGAAAAATGAAGGTAAGCATGCCAAGATGTGGGATTGGATGGAGTTATAATTCTAAGTTGGGCATTAATGAAGAACTCATTGAGAGGGTGACATTTCAGCAAAAGGGAACAAAGGACCATATGGGGAAGTATGTCCTGGGTAGTGGGGCCAGCGTCTGCAAAGGCCCTAAGCTGAAAATGTGCCCAGTGGGAAGGAGGAGCAGAAAGGAAGTTAGGGTGGGTAGAGATGGTGAGTTGCGGCTTTCAGAAACAGAGAATCAGATAGACATTTGGAAGACACAAGCATACAACTTGTTCTTAAAGCTGTGAGATTAGATGAGAGTACCAGGTGAATGAGCGTAGATTGAGAAGTGAAGATGTTCAAAGAATGAGCTCCTGGGATCACCAATATTGGGGTAATGGGAAGATAAAGACCCAGTTAAAAGAGACTGGGAAAGAATGGCCAGGCATTGGAAGACCCCAGGAGAGGGTGGTATCCGAAACATCACACGAAGAAAATATGTTATAAAGAAGGGAAAGTTCAACTGTGGATTAATATTACTAATTAGGCAAATAAGGTGAAGAAGTGAATTTACCATCAGACTGCCATGATGTGGTCCTTGACAAAGTTAGTTTTAGTGAAGGCAAAAGATTTATGGGTGTGAGTTAAAGGATATGGGAGGAGAGGAATTTGAGACTGAATATAGAAAAGTGTGGAGAAGTTTTGCTCCAAAAGCGAAGGGTAAAGAGTTGGTAGCGAGGGAATTGAGGTAAAAACAAAATTAATGGGAAAAATGTTTGCATATTTGTATATTGAAGGGAATGGTGCAGTAGAGATAGGGAAACTATTGATGCAGGGAGAGAAGGGGAGGTTCCCTGAAATGATGTCCTTGAGCAGCTGAGAAAGTCTGGATGGGCACCAGTGGAGCAGTTGCCTTTTTGAGGGAAGTCAGGGTGCACTGCAGGCAGAGACCTGTGAGTGTGCCGATGAGGTGGTGGGTGCTTGTAAAACTTCTCTTCTTAGCTTTTCTATTTTTTTAAATATATTTTATTGATGTTTTACAGAGAGGAAGGGAGAGGGATAGAGAGTTAGAAACATCGATGAGAGAGAAACATCGACCAGCTGCCTCCTGCACACCCCCTACTGGGGATGTGCACGCAACCTAGGTACATGCCCTTGACTGGAATCGAACCTGGGACCTTTCAGTCCACAGGCCGATGCTCTATCCACTGAGCCAAACCAGTCAGGGCTTAGCTTTTCTATTTTTTTTTTTTAATGAAATAAGAAACAAAGACATCATCTCAGCCTCAAGAAGGGAGAGAAGGGTGCAAGTACAAAGCAGCGAGTTAATTATATTTAAACAGAGGATTTGTTTTTTGTGGAGCCCAAAGCAATTATTTCCTTTGTTTAGTTGTTCTCTGGAATATCGATGTGGTCACATGGTTGGGTTTTTCTTTTAGATCCAGTGATCTCCAGAAACACAAGAACTTGAAATATATTGAAGTTTCCAGAGAGACCCAAGCACTCTTTGCTCATACTACAAGGAACATATGACCTTTAATAACATGAGTAGTGGGTTCAGAACCAGCTCTCAGAGTTTCTGAAAGGCTTTCTATAGAAAACAGATGGGAGGGTGATTGAGAGCCGAGTCAATCTGACAGAGGCTTCATCTTTGGCTCCAAACAGTCTGTATCACCCACTAAACCATGCCCTCAAGTAAAGACATGATAAACCAGATGGAGTAAAAATGTCCCTTCTCTGCTCCAGTGGCTGAGGAATTGTCCATTAGACAGCTGCTCTACTTTGTGGAGGCTGGGAAATGAATCCTTCTAAGTTATTAACATGCTAACATACAAATGAAGGGCCATCTTACACAGACATTATTCTTAAGATTAAATTTTATTCATTTACTAGAGGCCCAATGCATGAAATTCATGCAAGGGGCTCATCCCCCACCATTGCAGCAGCTGCCTCAGCCTTGGCCCTTGCTGTGGCTGTACAGAAGGTTGTCTGGAAGGTCGTCCAGCCTTATTAGCATATTGTGCTTTTATTATTATAGACTAGAGGCCCGGTGTACAAAAATTTGTGCACTTGGGGGTGAGGGGGGTCCCTCAGCCCGGCCTGTGCCCTCTCACAGTCTGGGACCCCTCGGGAGATAACGACCTGCTGGCTTAGGCCTGCTCCCGGGTGGCAGAGGGCAGGCCCAATCCCTAGGTACAGCCCCTGGTCAGGCTCAGAGCAGGGCCGATTGGGGAGTTGGGACGCCGCCCCCTGTCATGCACAGAGCAGGGCAGATTGGGAGGTTGTGATGCCACCCTCAGTCATGCTCGGGTAGGGCCGATTGGGGAGTTGGGGCACCGCCCGCTGTCACACTCAAGGCAGGGTTGATGGGGAGGTTGCGGCACCAGCCCCTCTCACACACAGAGCAGGGCCAATCAGGGGGTTGGGGTGCTGCCCCCTGTCACGCACAGAGCAGGGCCCATCAGGGGGGTTGGGGTTCGTACTCTGTCACGCACAGAGCAGGGTCGATCAGGGGGTTGGGGAGCTCCCCCATGTCATGCACAGAGTAAGGCTGATAGGGGAGTTGGGGCACCACCCCCTGTCACAGACAGAGCAGGGCGGATCAGGGGGTTGGGGCGCCACCCTCTATCACCCACAGAGCAGGGCTGATCAGGGGGTTGGGGTGCCGCCACTGTCAAACTCAGGGCAGGGCCAATGGGGAGGTTATGGCTCTACCCCGTCACACACAGATCAAGGCCCGTGGGGGGTGGGGGGGGTGGGGGCGCCACCCCCTGGCACACACAGAGCCGCAGGGCGATCAGGGGGTTTGGGCACTGCCCCCTGTCAAGCTGATCCTGGTGCCGGGAGGCCTCTCGGCTCATCTGATCCCTGTGCTGGGAGGCATATTACCCTTTTACTATATAGGCTAGAGGCCTGGTGCATGGGTAGGGGCAGGCTGGTTTGTCCTGAAGGGTGTCCTGGATCAGGGTGGGGGTCCCCACTGGGGTGCCTGGCCAGCCTGGGTGAGGGGCTGAGGGCTGTTTTCAGGCTGGTGGGTGACTGAAGCTCCCAACTGCTCCTTTTTTTCTTTTTTTTTTATTCTGGGCCAAGGCCTCTGCTGCTGAAAGCAGGTATCTTGTTTGTTTCGGTTCTATAATCAAAACACTGTATCATCTCCAGCTCTGAGATCCCAGCCAGCTGAAAGCTGGTTTCTGGGGTTTTGTTTAGCTTCTATATTTGTTACAATGTTTCAAACTGCCAGCTCAGAGGCCGGCAGCGGCAATCGAGGAACATTGGATTCCTCCTTCACTGAAGCAAGCAAGCCTCATGTTCGCTTCCAGCTGCCTGGCTGCCGGCTGCCATCTTGGCTGGCAGTTAATTTGCATATCACCCTGATTAGCCAATGGGAAGGGTAGCGGTCATACACTAATTACCATGTTTCTCTTTTATTAGATAGGATTATTTCATTTTTATCATGGTTTTTAATTCTTTCCATGTAGATACAGATACAATGGTATCTAGCTCTTCTCAAGACTGTATCTTAAGACACGCATCAGAAGGATCTGCTGATATTTACAGTTTGGGAAATTATTTCCTACTAAATAGTAGCTATCTTTAAAAATGATCAAATTGAAACTTTAAAATATATTGTATAAAGATAATTCTTATCAGGTGCCTCCCTGAGTTCCATCTATCTTTGTATGAAAGACAAATGATAACAAACATTATCTTCAATGAATTATTTCTTTTTTAAAATAAAACATTTTTATTGATTTCAGAGAGGAAAGGAGAGGGAGAGAGAGATAGAAACATCAATGATGAGAGAGAATCATTGATTTGCTGCCTCCTGCATGCCCCACACTGAGGATCAAGCCCACAACCTGAGCATGTGCCCTTTACTGGAATCGAACCTGGAACCCTTCAGCCTGGAGTCTGACACTCTACCTACTGAGCCAAACCAGCAAGGGCCTCAATGAATTATATCTATTATTATAACTTTAGTACTATATTTTCTTTCCAAATTTTGCTATATTCTAAAGTTGCAATTAAATAAAAGATTTCAGCTATATTTAATCCCTAGCAGCCCAGTGCACGAAATTCATGCACATTAAAAGGGAATTAATTAGAGGAAATATTTTAATATTGCTATTTTCCCTTTCTCTATAATAGAAGTGTCAGTGATGAAAGAAAATTAGTAAACTGTATATGAAAATCTTCCTCCTGTCAGAGTCTGGGACACACTGCGGGACCCAGAGTCAAGTCCCCGCCCACCCGCATGCATCTCGAAATCGCGCGAGACCCAGACCTGGCCGGCCCCACCCCTGACAAGCCCCGTCGGGCAGGGGGCACAGCCTCAGAGCCCCTGTCAAGCCCCGCCGGGCAGGGGGTACAGCCTCAGGTCCCCTGTCAAGCCCCGCCGGGTGGGGGACACAGCTTCAGGGCCCCCGTCAAGACCCACTGGGTAGGGGGCGCAGCCTCAGGTTCTCCATCAAGCCCCGCTGGGCAGGGGTCACAGCCTCAGATCCCTGCTGATTGCTCATTATGGCTGGTTATGGTAACCCCGCCTCTGCTGTGGGCACAGCCATCTTGTGATGGTGTGACAGAGTGATGGTCAGTTTGCATATTGTATAGGATATTATCTTTATTATATAGGATATTATCTCCTTCAATCTACTCTCTATTTTTCTGAAATAATTTTTAAAAGATTAATCAATAGTTGTAGCAGTTGATGTGTTTATGTCTATTTTTGAGAGAAGAGTGGTTAATCTGTAGGTAATTTGTCAAATATGGTAGCCATGATGTGGCTAATGGGCACCTTAAATGTGGCTGATCCAAACTGAGATGTATAAAATACATACCAGATTTTAAATATAAAACATATCAATAATTTAAAATTGATGGTGTGCTAAAATGATAATAAATTGGGTACAATGAGTTAAATAAAACATTATTAAATTAATTTTACTTTAAAATATGTGGCAACTAGAAAATTTAAAATTACACACATGGCTCGAATTTTTTTTTATCTTGTTCTATTTTTGTTAAACAGTGCTGATCTAGTCTTCCAGTGAATAGATATTCCTTTTTGGGTTTTCAGACATTTGAAAATATCAGGGGGATTCTATTACTCCAATTTGCCTCTCAAGAATTAGTGTAACCATCACTCACTAAACTGTATCACTTACTTTGAATTGTACCTTAGTGGAAATAAGCATTTAATTTACCTTCCAAGTGGGTTCTCTTTACTACCAGGGAGTAACTTTCTTTGGAAAAGTTTGGCTTCATAAATTTTAATTGATAATAATACTAATAAACTAAGAGGGGGTTAATTTATAATTATGGTTTATAAGGAACAAGTAGTGTAAAACTCTGAGAAGGTACCACATTATATACTGCATATAACAATACTGTACTACTATAATATAAAAGTAAATGATCATGTCTGTCTTCATGTTTGCCTTCTTAGCTACCGGTAAATTGGCAGAGGCTTAAAATGTGAAATTATATTCTTAACAGCTAGGCCATAATTAGTTATAAAATCTTCTATCAAATCAAATCACATCACACACAATGATTTGTAAAGTTAATTCACTTTTGTTTGCATGCTGGTAGCTCTCTCTTTTTCCATCAGTCTCCCAGGTTAATCAAGGATAGTAGGTGTTCTTTGAACTGACTGAGGCTGGTCTTTCATTCCAACAAGTACTGTTAATAGAGCAATAGAAAGACTTAAAGAATCCGTTCCTATGCTCACCATCATGCCTGCAGGCCAAGTTTGTGGCCTTATCATTTACACATGGTGCTATTTGTGTAACAGTAGTGGTTTGTTTTTATGCTGTACAGACCAACAAGTTATCTTGTCAGTGAGTTTCTTTACATTCATTGTGAACTTTATCATCACCTTTCATCTCTGCCTTCTATAAAATGCTTCTCCTTAACTTATTAAAGTGGATTCACCTTGAAAAAATTATTGTAGAAAAATAAAGAGTAGATTGAAGGAGGCTGATATGATTAAACATAGTTGGAATTTTTTACTTAATTACGACTTTAGAACATGGCAACATTTGGAAGGAAACATAGTATTAAAGTTCTAATAATAGAAATAATTCATTTAAGATAATGTTTGTTGTCACTTGCCTTTCATACATTAAAGACAAAATTCCAAGGGCATTCTGTGTCCTCCTAGACAACATTAACTTGAAACAAGAAGAGGAAAAAGCAAGATCAGTTTAGAGAACATAATTAGTTTTGAAAGTGAATATCAAGTGTAAAATATCCAGTGGTGGTTTGTTACAAAGCAGTCTCATTAAATGGCATGCTTTAATGATTGAAACAACCACAATTGCTCCATTAAGCAGTGGCTATTCTCCTCATAGACTAGAAACGTTATGAAAAAGATTAGGTTTATTTACACTTAGATTAGTTTTGCTCATTAAAATATTAATGTTTGAAGTAGCTGGAATACTGTCCTTGTGGTTTGCTTGCCAGAGTGGTTGCATGTGAGGACATGGTGATTTAGGGCAGCCCAATTTAGGCGACCAAGTGGTATGAACTCTGTTTCCATTGGAAAGAGACAGCAATAGTCATGTGGCTCTTCCAGACATGAATCAAAGTGAGAGCATTCTAAGAAGCTAAGATGGCCATTGGCTGTGTTCAGATTCTAAGCATTTCATGGGACTGCAGCCCAGAAGCTTCATCAAAATGCTGCAGTCCAAGCGGAGCATCTGGACTCATTTCAGTGAGAATATGCAAAACTCCGAGCATGAGTGACTCTGGCAGGGACTTGTTCCCTTCTCCCCACCATCAGGTTTGAGGCGAAAGGCTTGGAGGTCTGGGCTTCAGCACTTCGATCTGCCAGGTGATCTCTTTCTCTCATGGCCCTTTGTGACTTGCTCTGTTTGCAGAGCCGTTGGCACATTCATGGGAAGAAGCTTCCCAAGGAGCTGGACTGGGAAGTGCTGTCACCTGGACTTCATCAGATCCCACAGCACCTGTGATGGCAGGGACCACAGCCCAGCTTCTACAAGACCTGACCTAGAATCAGAGCCCTGAGCCACGCACCACCTGGGCTTTGCCAGGACCGAGCTGGACTTTCCAAGGAGTCTCTTTCTCAGGCTGGTGTGGGTCCTTCAGAAACAAATGGGCTTTCTGCAGAAAATCTCTGGATGGTTCATTTGGAAAGAAGAGGCTGGGAAGGTATGTTATATATCCGTAGGCCCTGACATATTTTATGATTTTTCCCTGACTTTCCTTTCTCACATTTCATTTTTTTTTTTTTTTGCTGTATACAAGCCAGCACCTCATTAATTAACTTTTCTTTTCTTTCTTTCTTTCTTTTTTTTTTTTTTTTACCAACTTGATCCCTTTCCTACACCTCTGTTTCTGACCATGATACTTTTACTTTTAATTTTGACACCTTATTACTTTATTTCCCTAACTTCACATCTAATCAATTGCCAAATCTTACAGATTTTTCTTTTATTTTTTTCTACTTTATATACCATCAGTCATTCTGTCATTCTGTCACTCCACTGTGTGAGGACTGAGTTCCCTACAGGAGAGGCTTTAGCCTGACATTCACGATTCTCCAGGGCAGGACTGTGTCCTAGCTCTTACATCTGCTCAGGTGAATCCCACATGTAAAATGCTCTCCTCACATTTTCCTGGCCCCAGGCTTTCCCTGTGTTTGTGATTTCTCTCATACACATCAGGCTTCCTAACGGAAACATCTTCTCCCTGGTTTTCACCCACTGCTTACTCATGCACTGCTTAGGCCTACCTCTGCCATGGAGCTTCCCAGATGATACCAACCATAGTGATCTCTTCTTACTTCTAACTTGTAGTTGTTATTGATTAAATCATTAAACCATTTTTTGGCAAACAATTAGGTACTGCTTTTTGATACCTCTTATATTTATCTTGAGAAATCCCATTATTTCACACATGTATTGTTCATTTAGTTTTTTACCTATGTACAACCTTCTTCCCCACAGAAGATGCATTCATAGAAAAAAATTGAAATTCTTAGATTCATAGATCTTTGTTTCAAATAGTCAAGTCTCACCGTGTAAGGGTCTTCCTTCCAATGCTTTTGTGTTACTTGACTCATTTTATTCCTCATTTGGACAGCAGTAATGGCTTGTTTAATAAAGAAATTGTTTGAGTAACATTTCAGTAAAGTAGTAAAATTTCTTCTGGTGTTTTGTTTTCTATGTAAAAGGTTGTTTTAAAATTTTTTTTATTAGCAATTAGTTTTTGCTCCAACCCCTTTCTAAAGAGAGTACATTTCATTGACAGGAAAAATGTGTTGCTCTGAGCATCTTGAAGAGATTCAGTTTATAATCCTGGGGGCTGTGGCTGAGAAAGCTAAATTGTTCTACATGACACAGGGTGTGGAGGACAGAAATAGAACCAGAGGGAAACCCAGGGAGGATGAGAATGAGGGGAGAAGAGGAAGGATCAGCTGTGAGTGAGGAGTCAGAACTTGGGTCCAGAAATGCTGCATGGGGGTTTGTTAGACTGATGTGGGCTGGATGGTTCACCTCCATCTTCAAATCAGGAATCTTCAACAAAGCCCACATGGTTTACTGGCATTTTTGTAAGAATGGGTTATTTTGTAAGAATGGGAGAATTCAAAGGAATATTGAGTTTCACATCTGGGTCAACACATTGAACAGGCTGCAAAGGCTAATAATGTCCTCTGGGTCACACCTAACATTTCCCAGTATTGATAACTCCCAAAGATCTCCGTGGTCTTCAGATGAAAACAACTTACATAGCTATGGTACTTCACAGCTAGCAAAACCCTTTCATCCTAGCAGAAGCACCATGTGGCCGTTGGGCAGAATTTATTAACTCCACATTACAAACTAAAGAATGGAGATTCAGAAACCCTAAGTGATATGTTAAAAAATGAAGGATTCAAGGCCATGATCTTGCTCTTTTTATTTAAAAACCTAGCACTATCTCAATAGGGGCTATTCTGTCTCCTTTTCTCCCTTTGTTATTTCTGAGCTGGAGTGTGCAGGCAGACTTATTCTTCCATAAGTCACAATATTACTCTTCGTGTTTGTCACTTTTCTTACAGCAAAATAGTGTCTCTGCTTTTCTCTAGTGTATAAGACTTTGTCCTGATTCTTCAGTCATTAAAATGCTTAGGTCTCTGGTTACCCTCTAATTTTCATAATAGATTTCATAAAAATCTGAATCTGTATATAACCGGACAATCAATGGGTCCATGCTGCCTGTCACTACTTGAGTCAATTAAGCAGAGACAGAGTTGAATCATATATGAGCATTTATTCTAGTACTGCCGAAAGTATGGAACTATAGCAGGTCATCCAAAAAAATCTGCTCTCCCCCCTCCATAAGCCAGCGGCTTATATCAAATAGAAAGACAAAGATTACATGGGAAGTAGGCAAAAGGTATGCCAAATGGGCAGTTCACAGGTCTGGAGATTTGCGAAGGCCTGTGGGTATGCAAAGGCTGGGGTCTTCAAAGGGCTAATGATATGCAAAGTGTTGGGGGTCTTCAAAGGACTGGCGCTTCTGGTTTCTGCAACAAGGTTGTTAATCTTTCCATGATAAATAGGCAACTCCCTGATGGGGAGGATGGGCCGCATTTCCAGGTGACCTCCCAGGTGCCATGTGCACCTCCCAGCCAGGTTAGAATGTGCCTTCTTTAATCAGAACAAAACAATCACAGTTAACAGAGCATGATTAATATTTCTTAAAATTATAGCTGAACCCCAATATCCTATTTCTGCCCCTAAAATTATCCACACATGGAAGTTTGTGTTCTGCCTTTTGTTAAGGCCTATTATATGGTCTCTCACTACTTTGTGATTTTAAATTAATACTTGTGTTTAGTGGGAAAATTTTATAAGAACTTAAATGTCCAACTTCTAGAGAAATTGTTAAATAAATTATTAAGGTTCGTATTGTAAAACCTTTCATTCAGAAAATAAGGCTATGAAGAGCAGTTTGGCAATGTTTGTACTCTTTATTCCAGCAATCACAGTTCCAGGAGTATATTCTGTGGGAATTATCAGAAATATGGGTGAGGGCTTATATACAAGGATGTCTCCTGAGTAAGATTCATAAAGAGAAAAATTGGAAACAATTTTAAGTGTAATTGTAAAGTTAAATACTGTTGCAGATAAGCTGCCAGGCAGTGTGAGAGAATTAATCAGCTGGGCACTCAGAGAATATTCAGAAAAGTTGTCTTTATTGCAGATGGCACTAGTGCCATGACTCAGGGGAGTCAGTCTCCAAATCCTGAGTGATGAATATGGATGAAGCTTTCCCTCTATACCCTTTAGTTCTTTTGTCCCCCCAAAATGGATCAGGCTTTCCCGGTGAGTTGGGATAGGGGAAGTGAGATTATACCCAGAGGCTTGCCAGCACTGGCACCAGCCCCTCCAGGGATTGTACATGGTTCATGGTTTATGGCCTCTGTACAATGGGAGTATTCCGGGAAACAGGTTCTGCAAGGCAGGACAGGCATCACAGATAAGAATGGAGTTTTTCGGCAAGCAAGGGTGTACATCAGAAGGCAGATTACTGGCACAGATTCAGACAGCTGGACCCCCAAATGTCTTATTTTCCCCCTCAATACTATAGAGACATAAAATCATGATTTTAGAATTAGGTTTAATAAATGTGCTCATGACATAATATTGAATGAAAAAATAAGGGTATAAAAATAAGCATACAGTTTGATCCCAATTTCCATTTATATTCAGTAACTGATAGTAACTTAGTATAAAACAAAGTATGCCTCATTATATATGTGTGCTTATTTGATTAAAATAAAAATTGCATTTTATATATATATCACTATTTTTTCTGATTTTTAATATAATAATATAAATGACATTTGTTTTTATAGCATTTATTTAAACAGAAAAGTATATGGAAAAGAAATGTTGTCTGTACTATCCTGAAATAAATGTCCTATACTAACAGAGAGTGGATTAAGCACAGAAAGAGAAGTGGGTAATCTGAGTAAGTGACTCCTTCATTCTAAAAAGGCCCCAAGCCATCCTGGATTCATCTACCAATTAACATTTCACTGGTAAGTGTGCAATAGGAGTAGAAAAAAGGAATGCATTTAGTCAAAGTGAAGTGATCAAAAAATCTTGGTTCTGCAGACCCTTTTATTATGAAGTGCTGCAGAGAATGGTGTGGAAGGCTTAATCAGAGAATTAAAAGGCTCCTTGAACTTACTTTCTGTCTATCAAAGAAGATTTTGAATGGTGAAGCCAATGAAATAGAAACAGATGGCTCAAGTTTTCTTTGAAATGTAGACAGATTGAAGAGGAGGAAGTTTGGCAAAAATACATTTGGGCTTTGGCCAAACTGAAAACATTTGAGAAATGGTATGAAACACTGGAAAAACATTAAAGTGCTCTAACACTCACACTAAGTGTAATGTGATGAATACACAAAGAGAAATGGAGCTTGTAAAAACAGGGCCACAGTTTCTGGTAAGCCATCAAAGCAACTGTTTCACAGGAGAAGGATGGACAATGAAGGCTGGTAGTTCTACAATGGCTACAATAACCTGCAAAATTAAAATAACTCATGCAACTGCCCTAACTGGTTTGGGTCAGCGGATAGAGCATCGGCCTGTGGACTCAAGGGTCCCAGGTTTGATTCCGGTCAAGGGCATGTACCTTGGTTGTGGGCACATCCCCAGTGGGGAGTGTGCAGGAGGCAGCTGATCAGTGTTACTCTCTCATCGATGTTTCTGGCTCTCTATCCCTCTCCCTTCCTCTCTGTAAAAAATCAATAAAATATATTTTTAAAAAATAACTCATGCAACTGAAAGATCTATGTGACTGAAGCTTGCTAAGTCCTCTTTTTCATTGTCTCAAAACTGAAGTCATTGGAGATCATCTAAGATTCTTTAACAAGCTGCTTCCCCCATAGCATGTCTCTTCTTCTCTCCCTGTGGGTATGACACGTTTTGTAGAAGTGCCTTTTGTAGAAACCAAGAACAAAAATTATATTTCTTCAGTATCCTCCTCTCAATAATTGACAAAACCACACCACCAGATAGAAGATGAGTAAGGAAATAGAGGACTTGAACAACACAATAAACCAACAAGACCTAACAGACACAGAACACTACCAACAGCAGCAGATTACACAGTCTCCTCAAGTGCATACAGGACATACTTCAGGGTAGACCATAATTTAGGCCACAAATTAAGTCTCAATAGATTTAAAAAGATAGATATAATACAAAGATACTTTCTTTGGCACAATGGGATAGAGTTAGAAATTAATAATAGGACGAAAACCAAAAATATCACAGATGTGGAAATTAAGGAATACCATCTTAATCAATGGATCAAAAAGAAATCACAAGGGAAATGACAGAATACTTAAGATGAATGAAAATGAAAACAACATATCATAACTTATGGATGCAGTGAAAGCAGTTCTAAGGCGGGGGAGGGGGGGAGATTTAGAGCTGTAAATGCTTACATTAAAAAAAGAAGAAGCTGTCAAATCAAGAAGCTAGCTTGACCATTAGGAAACTAGAATGGCCATAGCCAGTTTCACTCAGTAGATAGAGTGAAGGGTCCCAGGTTCGATTCCAGTCAGGGGTACATGCCCAGGTTGCGGGCTCGATCTCCAGTAGGGGGTGTGCAGGAGGCAGTTGATCAATAATTCTCTCTCATCTTTGATGTTTCTCTCTCTATCTCCCTCTCACTTCCTCAGAAATCAATAAAAAATATTTTTTTAAAAGAAAAAAGAAACTAGAATAGCTACTACCAAAAATCAGAAAATTAGAAGAGTTGGCAAGGATGCAAAGAAATTGCAATTCTTATGCACTGTTGTGCAGAGTTCAGCCACTGTGAAAAATAGTATGTCAGTTCCTCAAAAAATTAAAAATAGAATTATCTTGTCATCCAACAATTTTACTTCTGGGCAGGTAGCCCAAAGAATTGAAGGCAAAGTCTTGAACAGAATTTTGCGCACTCACGTTCATAAAAATATTATTCACAGTAGCCAAAATGTAGAAGCCACCCAAATGGTAAGGGAGATGCGTTCCATCAAATAAGGCAAATAAGTCAAATAAAAGAAATGCAAGGGACTCAGAAAATGAGAGACCTAAGGTTGGAGTGTGGTGAAACAAATCTTGAGGAGGATGGTGAATGGGAATCTGAAAATGAGTGCTGTGCACCAGGAACAGAGAACAATCAATCCATATTGGGGGAGTGCCAACATGTATGGCTGAAGAGTGTGCAGGGCTCTCTAGCTTCGGCCACCCTGCAGCCTGAAAATGGGACACGATGACAGTCAGTGGAACCATTGACTTTATTGATGAAGTTCACATGGCTGATAGCACATGGCTGAGACCAAAAAGTGCATTCTCAACAGGAGCACTCACACTGGCACCTGATGTCACATGTTTGCAAGATCTTTCTGATCCCTGTAGACAACAATAAAGATGAAAAGTTAAATACAGAAGAATAAGATAACATTGTTTACAGTGATTAGAATACCTCTGGAAGAATATACAAGAAGCTAGGTGCCCCACAAAGCAAAGCAACAGCATGGTTGGGGGAAATTGTGCACTGAAGCATACTTTTCACATATTCATTCATTCCTTTAGAATGGTATCCTAGGTAATGCATTATCACATCAAAAAAAGGAATAAAACAAAATCCATTCTCTAAAAACAGGAGGGATAAGAAGAGGCAGAGATCTGGAACTCCCAGGATGAGAGACAAAGTTTTCTTTAGAGAGCCTGATTTAGTTCATGCATCTTGCAGAACAAACGGGGTCAAAGGATCAGAGCCTGAATCTGAGACTCCAGAGTCCTAGGGGTGTGGGGGTTAGGAGAAAAGAATGAACTGCAGGGAATAATTGTTGAGAAATGATTTGATGCTTTAAATTTATGAAAAACCAAGAAAGTAATTGGAAACCTCACCCTTGTCACTCACTTTAGATAAATGCAGTTTGTGTTCTGAGGTTCTCTCTTTATGAAATTGTTGTACCCTTCATCCAACTGAGCACATACTCTGAAATAATAGAAACTACTTGGGAAGATACAGGTAAATGAGAAAGAACAGAATTCCTTTATCAGAAGGAAGAGGGATCAGAGTGATCAAAGGTTTTTGAATGACTTCTTTTTGAAGAGGCTGAAGTGGGAATGAATTTCAGAGCTGTCTTTAGATGCATATGCCTACTTCACTATATGGCCCACCTCACTGCCAACTCACCCACCATGGGAGTGACCAAAAATACAGAAAGTGAGGTTAGAATAGTGACAGAATATTTCTGATTTATGTATTGCACTGCTCAGCAGCAGGGGTGTCCTAGGCGCCTTCTCGGTCACAGATTGCAGTCCAGCAATCTCCCTCCCTACTCTACACTGGTCCCGGACGGGCATCAGTAGGATGCGGAGGTTAGGAGAAATCTAGAAAAAAAATGAGTGCCCAGTAGCATAGGGCAGAACAAAAGATTAGGGTGCAGGGCTCCTGGTGGTCCTTGGGTTCCTGGAAGTGGGGTGGCGGGGTGGCGGAGAGGCTTCATACTCTGCAAAGCAGCCTTTGGGCTGAGTGTTTGCCAAGTTAGTCTCTCTTCTCCTCAAAATGGTTTTAAAGAAAGCAAGAGTTGATCTGCAGGGGCTTTGGGGAGAACAGCCAGGATGGTGAGGAAGTATCAAAACAGAAATAAAACCCCAACAACTGTTCATCAGTGATGAAAATTGTGTCTGTAAGTATGAAACCTTCTATAAATAGAAATAACACACTCAAGATGGATGGCTTAACGACAAGATGCAAAATCACTAAAACCAAATTGGTAATGGGCACTTGTTCATTTGTCTAGTGTGGCTCTTCCACAAAATACTACATGAGGGCGCACACATACAGTGCGATTGAAACTTCATGGTGCATGTGCAGAAGTTGATATTTTGTGGAAGAGCCACACTCAAGGGGCCAAAGAGCTGCATGTGGCTCATGAGCCACGGTTTGCCAAGCTGCAGTTTGTAGACCACTGGTCTATAAGAACACCTGAGAGCCAAGAGTTTAAAAACAACCAAGACCTGACCTACTAAAACATCAAATTAAAGAAAGTTACTGTGGATTATACAAAGCCTGAGATATTTTCACATGGCACCTTTGTACATGCAGAAATAGATTACTTCATGAAAGGGTGAGGGCTATGCGCTCCCCGCCATCTCCTCCATGTTGGGGCCACGTGTAGCCTTCTTCCCGGAAGCCCAGGCCTCTGCTGGCCGCGCCCAGGATTTTAAACTAACCAATGACAATCAAGGGAAGTGCGCGCCATAGATATGACCACATCCTGTGTAACAAGACCCGGCTCACGCCTGGCCAATCGGCAGGGCCCACAATCCCCTTGCGTCACCCCCCTATTTAAGCCGGATTTTCCCATGGGAGGGCACTCTCTCTTCCTGTGGCCGGGCTGGCCGGGAGCAGGGCCGGGCCGGCCGGGAACGGGGGGTCGGTCTAGCTAGCCCAAAAAATAAAAGGTCCTTCTGCTGTTGCATCGAACTGGCTCCCAGTGTGGAATTTTTTTGGGGGGATCTTGGAATCTGGGCACAACACTTCAAAGTTTAAAAAAATATATACTTTGTGAAATTGTTTTAAAATACAGAGGAATAAAATACATCTTAAAATCTAGAGATAATCATCTTAGCATATCGGTGCCTGATTAGTTTGAATGTTTCGTTGAATAACAGATCTATTTTTGTTATAATAAGAAAAAATCTCTCAGAGTGCCTTTAACAATTAGAAAAATCCAAAGATCGTGCTTCAGGTAAGATTTGATCTTCGTTGTATCAGCACAAATGATGCAGCCAAAATGCAAGACCCAGTTTCTTTCTATTTCCCATTCAACTCTGTCCAGGCAGCATGCTGCCCCTCATGGTCACAAGATGGCTGCAGCGGTTTCCCAGGCTCCATGCTTCCAGGCTCAAGCTCAGCAGAAACTGGAAGTCTTCTTTAAGAAAATTCAGACAAAAAAGCCCTGGTCCACCTCTGAACCAAGATCTGTGGTCAGGAGAGTAAGAATTGGGTCAAGTCGCTGAAGGACCCACCACTGAAACTGGGGGTGGAAGCTTCCCATTTGTTGTGACCCAAGAAAGCAGGGTAGTTACCAAGAATCTGAAGAGTGCATGGGTGTGGGTGGAAAGTGTACAACAAAATTCCTCTCTAAGCCCTTCAGACTTTTTCTATATATAATTTTTTTTTCCAAAACAGAAATTATGAGAAATATTTTTTTTAAAAAATCTTCTTAGCTTAAAAGTATATGATGAACTTATTCAACTTTTTAATAAAAATGTGGTTTTCACTAGGATATTTGCATTGCATTCCAGGATATATATTCCAGGAGTACAGTTAAAAGGTAACTTCACTCATTTTTTAAAAAAAATTTTTTTTACAGGTAGAAGCCATGTAGACAAAGCAAGCTTGGTAAATCACAATTAAGTGAATGGCATAGATAAAATAATTTGTAAATAATTACAGTTTTGAAAGGTAAGCATGACTATGTATGGTTCTAGATGGTATTAGACTTATTGGGGTCACCACCTCATCAATCACATCAATGTCTAATCACTATGTTGTATACCTGAAGCAAATATAATATTGTTTGTCAACTGTAATTGAAAAATACATTTAAAAAAAGAAATCATGTCCTCCAGAACAGGAAGAAATTATGTGTTCATAAATAAAAATTGTGCTATTTCTGTGGGTGCTAGGTAAATGTTGGTTTTAAAAAAATGAAGAAATATGTATTAGTTTGCTAGGACTGCCATAACAAGTATCACAGACAAAGTGAGGAAGAGGGGGCTTAAGCAACAGACTTTTATTTTCTCACAGTTTGGAGGCTACATGTCTCTGACCAGAGTTGATTTCTTCTGAAGTATATCTCCTTGGCTCACAGGTGGTCATCTTCCTCTATCTTACATGTTTTTTTCTTTGTACATATTGATATTCTTCCTCATCCTATAAGGACGAAAGTCATATTGGATTAGGGCCATCCCAATAATCTCATTTTAAGTTAAAAAATAGCTTCCTAGGTGATTCTAATGAGTTTGAGAACCACTGTTCTTGGCCAGTCCACATAAAAATCTCTGCCATCTATTCTATAATACTTATTTTACAACAACCACTACCTTTGAAATGACTGGTTCATGACCATCTCCCCCACCATACTGTAAACTCTATGGCAGAGACTGAGCCTGTGTTCCTCATTTTAGGATGTCTGGTGGCTAATGTAGCACCTGTCCCATGTAAGATATGAAGCTGATTAAGATATGAGCTGTCCCCAGCCTCATGGTTTATAGATGGTGGTGGTGGGGCGGGGGGGGGGGGGAGGGGTGAATTTCAGGCAGTGTGCCTGACTCCAAAGCCCCAAATCTATAAGCTGGTTCATCATGCTTTAAAACAAGTTGGGCACCTAACATTGGTTGACTAGTACTTTGGTATGCTTAGTGGGAAGGAAATGACATGAAATTAAGGATGTTTAAACTTTTGGATATTTGATAACAATCCTAGTCTGTAGAACTCAACCCTAATTTATATATTCTAGAACTCCTTCATTCTGCTTCAAATCTATAACCAATATTAATGCAAACTTAATATACTTTTCATTAGAATATCCATCCATGTTCATGGATTGGTAATCAACATCATTAAAATGTCCATACTACCCAAAGCAATCTATAAATTCAACGCACTTCCCATTAAAATACCAATGGCATATTTCACAGAACTAGAAGGAACTCTCCAAAAATTCACCTGGAATAAAAAAAGACCCCAAATAGCTGCAGCGATCCTGAGAAAGAAGAACAAAGTAGGTGGGATCTCAATACCAGATATCAAGCTGTATTACAAAGCCACTGTTCTCAAAACTGCCTGGTACTGGCACAAGAACAGACAGGTAGATCAATGGAATAGAATAGAGAACCCAGAAATCAACCGGAACCAATATGCTCAATTAATATTTGACAAAAGAGGCAAGAACATACAATGGAATCAAGACAGTCTCTTCAATAAATGGTGTTGGGAAAATTGGACAGATACATGCAAGAAAATGAAACTAGACCACCAACTTACACCATACACAAAAATAAACTCAAAATGGATAAAGGACTTAAATATACGACAGGAAACCATAAAAATACTAGAAGAATCCAAAGGCAACAAAATCTCAGACATAAGCCGAAGCAATTTCTTCACCGATACAGATCCTAGGGCATTGGAAACTAAAGAGAAAATAAACAAATGGGACTACATCAAAATAAAAAGCTTCTGCACAGCAAAAGAAACCATCAACAAAACAACAAGAAAGCCCACTACATGGGAGAACATATTTGCCAATGTTATCACTGATAAGGGTTTAATCTCCAACATTTATAAGGAACTCATACAACTTAACAAAAGGAAGATAAACAATCCACCCATGTTTTTTTCATATAATATGCTTAATTCTAAAAGTATTTTCTCCTTTAAAAATTTTCCATATAACTTTGCAAACAAAGCACAATTGTTTTCCTGTGAATGAATAGTTTCACTCATCCCATGCTCGTGCCATGATCAACTTGGGAACAGACTTGTTTCTTCAATAAACCTGCTGTAATTTTAGAGTTTGAGCTTCCTCCTCTTTATTTACTTTATAACAGAAAGTGATTATTTACTTTTACAAAGCAATATTGAAGACAATGAAACATAAAATTTGTGTGAACACATCATGGGATGCTGAGAGAATGTAGAACATTTTAGATAGAGGGGCACACCTCTCACCAGACTTCAAGGTAAAGGTGGAGGTTAGGTTACTGCATGACAAAGGAAGAGTGACTCTTTCTAGGGAATTCCTCTCAGATATGAGGGTAGCCTGTAGTCAGTATCGAGGAAAAAAAAGACAATCAGAGCAGGAAAATAGCTTAACACAGCCTGTCAGACATGAATCAACCTATGACATCTCTGTAGAATGAAAACCAGTAAGAAAACAATTGTTCTCTAACTCTGCTCCAGCTCCAAACATGTCATACTTGGGAACAGATGAAACACTTAACTCCAAGAAGTAGCTATGAAAACAAATGGCAATGCCCCAAATTTCATTAACTTTGTTTTTTTTACTTATATGCCTTAAAAGTTATTACTTCAGAATGCCATAAACTATTACATTATTATTTACTAATAAAGTATTGATTAGTAAAACTATTCCACAGATTTGTACCATATGCAAATTAATTTTTATTTAATGTTTTGAGAAGTTAAAACAATAGCAAGTTACTTTCAGATTTTAATTAAAAAATTTGCTGTATTCACATAGTTCATTCATTAGCTTATGGGCTTCCTAAGGGCACAAATTATATTTTGTTTACCTCTGAATTTCTCACACAGATTGACATGGTGACTGATTCAGCTTAATAGTGTGAATTAAATTGAAATGGTTTTATTGAATGGAGTATTAGATTTGCCTTGATTTAAAAAAATGATCTTATACCTCATTATCATACATAATCATAATGTGTGTTAAGTTGCTTTATATGGTAAAATTCAATTAATATGCAAGGTCTACCTTGATCCCAAGGGGTTTTCAATTATATAATGCTAGAGGCTCGGTGCATGAAATTCTTGCATGGGAAGGGGGGAGTTCCTCAGCCCGGCCTGCACCCTCTTGCAACCTGGAACCCGTTGGGGGATGTCCAACTGCCAGTTTAGGCCTAATCCCACAGAGATCCCTGCAGGATAGGCCCTAAACTGACAGTCAGACAACGCTCTCACAATCCGGGACCGCTGGCTCCTAACCACTTGCCTGCCTGCCTGCCTTATTGCCCCAAACCACTCGCTTGCCTGCCTGATCACCCCTAACTGCCTCTGCCTGCCTGCCTGATCGCTCCTAACCACCTGCCTGACTGCCTGATCACCCCTAACCTCCTCTGCCTCAGCCCCCATCTCCACAGCTTCATCCCAAATGACATCCAGAAATTCATTCGGCTGTCCAGTCTAATTAGCATATTATGCTTTAACTATTATAGATGGGATCAACCTGTGCTCACTTCATACTTTAAGTCTTAAGGAATCAAGACTTAAAATGACAGATTTTTTTTTTGAGGACATACATTGTTTTAAAATTTTGAGTTAGTAAAATCAAAAAACAGTAGCAGTCTAATTTTCCCTAATTGCTCAAAGAGAATATACATTTGTTGTTTTAAAAATATCATCTCTTTGTCTGCACAATTTTAAAGATGAAGTATAATTGTACACCTGGCTATTGTAATTTGCAACAGACAAAACAAACAAATTCTTAAAACCGAATTAAGTTACCCAACTTCAAGACTTACTCTAAAGCTACAATAATTAAGATAGTGTTGATTGCTGAGAGAGTAGAGAAATAAAATAATGGAACAGAATAGAGAGCTCAGAAATAAACTCACAAATATAGTCAAGTGATCTTCCACAAGAAAGAAAAGGCAATACAATGGAAAATGATATTTTTTCCTAACAAATGGTGCCACAGTCAAAAAGAAAGAAAGAAAAAAAATGTATATACTAGCCTTATTCCTTTCACACAAAAAAATTCAAAATTGGTTATAGAACTAAAATTTAAATGCAAAATTATAAAAATTTTATAAGATAACAAAGGTATCTATAAAGATGTGACACCAAGAGCTTCATCTATAAAAGACATAAAATGGCAAGTGTAACTTCATTAAAATTAGAAACTGCTCTGCAAAAGAGACCGTTAAAAGCACGTAGAACTAAAATATACAAAGAATTCTTAAAATTCAACAAGATAGCAAGTAACTGACTAAAAGAATGGACAAAACATCTGAATAATCACCTTACCAAAGAAGGAACACAGATGGCAAATAACCCTACGAAAAGATGCTCAACATCATATGTCACAGGGAAATCAAATTAAAATGAGCCCTCATTAGAATGGCTAAAATCAAAACACCGATACCAAATATTGGTCAAGGTGTGAAGAAGCAGAAACTCTTTTACTGCTGGTGAAAATGAAAAATGTTGCAGTAAAGTAAGTGGTCTTTTCATGGGTCCAGCAGGCTCATGCTGTGGTGTAAATGCTTGATATTAAAGTTTTGATTGCCCAGGTATTCATATCAAAGGCATAATCTTGGCTACACATATTCCAGCTGCTAGCACACAGCTAGATAAGGCACCAGGCAATCCCACCTGTTAAGTTATCTTTTTAGAAAGCCTGGACCACATAAATAACAGGCCGCTTGAGTGACCCTGCTTTTTCCTTTCCATGCCCTAATTCACACTCTTACATTTTGAACTTGTTAATGAAGAGCGAACCCATAAAAACCCTAGGCACCCTTCCTTTTCACCCGACCTAATAATGACAGAGCCTGAGGTCTGCACTCCATCCCTCTCTCTCTCTACCAGTGGCCTCTCTGTGTGGCCCTGAGGCATGCCACGTACCCTGTAGAACCTGTGAGTAATAAATCTTATTCCTCAAAGTTCCCTGATGTTTTTGCTGAGGTGCATCTGTACTCAATTTAAGAATAATAATAAAAAGCTATCAAGCTATGAAAGACATGGAAGAACTTTAAATGCATATTGCTAAGTGAAAGAAGCCAGTTTTAAGAGGCTACACACTGTATGATTCTGTACAATATATGACAGCCTGGAAAAGATGAAATCATGTACACAATAAAAAAATGTCAGTGATTGCCAGAGGTTTGGGGAGAGGAGAAAGATGAATCCATGGGACGTATTAGAGCAGTGAAACTATCTCTGTATGATACTATACTGGGGGATACATGATGTTATGTGCTTGTCAAACCCACAGAATGTACAACACAAAGAGTAATACATAGTGGATATACGTATAATGGTTCATTGATTGTAACCAATGTACCATACTAATGCAAGATGTTAATAGTAGGGAAAACTATGGGGGTAGAGGGAATATGAGAATTATCTGTACACTCTTCTCAGTTTTCTGTAAACCTAAACTGCTCTAAAAATTAAGTATATTAATTGAAAAACAAAGTTAGCCTGATAAGTTATTCATTTTGTTTTTTGAAGTGTCAAGATAAATATACCTAAAAGTAATCCACCACTATCCCTTCTTATAATTAAAAACATTTTAATAAAATTTAGTGCTGTTCATTTGGACTATGAAGTTAGAATAAGTTTTAACCTTCAGCATGGGTAGTTGGCTTTGTACTATTTTAGCTCCAAGTCCAAAAAATAGCATATCTGCTTTTATTTTCAACCCCTAGTTTATTTTTGGCATGTAGATTAATTTCCCAGTAAAAATTCATATATATATATAAAATACATACTAGAAATTTATATTTGAAACCCAAGGTTGTCAATTAATATATCTATGATGAATGTCCACTAGAAAGTAGTCACCAGATTGCAGCTGGGAGTATTGTAATCCTTATCTCTCCAAGATGGTTTATGTAGTAATAAAGAGATAATGCATATGACCTACTTAGCACAGTGCATGGTTACATGGAAGGGGTACAAGGAAAACCACCCAACTCCAACTAGATTATATTCACACATATGAAATTCTGTAGGTTCAAAGGGGATTTTATACAAACTCTTCCTCCCCTCTCTGTTCACATTAGCCCCATTCCCTTCCTCAGAGGACTTAGCAGGCACTTCTGTAACCTTCAGAGACAGTATGTGTTTAGTTTTTCACTCTAAGTTAACAGAGTACAGTCTTCTGCAGCTCCTTATAAACAGGCCTGCTGTGGGGATTAGGACTTTTTCTTCTATGTTCTACTTAAAGTTTCTACTCTTCTGAGGTCAGTTTTGGTATTTTACATTTTCCAAGAAAATCATTCATTTCATTTTATTTTTTTAAGTTTTTCAAATTCATTTGAGTAGAGTTGAACAGTCACATTTTACAATTTTTGAAAAATATTTTATTTATTTTAAGAAAGTAATTACTAGGACATAGTACCGAACCCAAAAGTTATAAAATAATATACTGTACAAATAAGTCTCCTTTCTACCTCTGTTTCAACCACTTAGTAACTCTTCCTGGGGTAACCCCTATAAGCAGATTATTTTACAAGCTTACAAAAATAACCTATAAAAGTTGGCTTGCAATATCCCCAAAGTACAGTTGTAATGACAAATCTTATATATTTATGTTCAGAAAACATTTTACTTTATTGCTCACTTTCAATGAAGCTGCCAACCCACAAAGCAATCACATGCCTACTTTGCCCTGCAAAACACTCAAGTGTTAAACTAATTCCTTAATATTTCTCCAGTCCTATGCCCCAAGGTAACTAGATCCTCAGAGAGCTTCTAATTTAAAGATTGAATCTCAGGTAGCAACTCAGGGGGATCGAGAAAGTAGACCCAAAGTTTCTAAACCAATGCAGTTGCTTTTATTCTGCACAAATTTACCTTGTATTGAAAGTTCAGACAAAAAACAAAGCATTTCCATATTCTGTAACATTTTAGGGTGATGATCTATATTTCTTGAATGGTTTTGTTCAGTTGGATAGATAGCCAGCATAGGGTACCTCTGAACAGGTACGTGAAGGAGTATGCAGTTGGGAGACAGTACTAGTTATGAGTAGAGAAAAGAGGGGAAGTAGCTAAGAGTGGCCAACTTGTTTGTTTTTTGGCATTTATGAAAAACATACAATAGTACTTAAATGCACACAACGCTGACAAAATTCTTTTTTTAAAATTTATAAGTAGCAAGATGGTGGGATTATTATTTTTATGCATTCTTTAGTCAAATAAGTTTTTAACAAAATATTTAATATTGGAGGAAAAAAAGAAAAAGAAAAAAACAAGCAGAGGGAAAGATGTGCTGAGAGGCCCTCTGGGTGTTAGTGAGAGTGAAAGCGAGGGTGTGATATTCCCACCTCAGCGCGCTGAGCACACGCTGTTATAGAAATATAAACATTCATCTGGACCAGAGATCCCACTGTTAGCATTCAAGAGATCTGAGCTCATAGACTGAAATGGTAATTGCTTAAAGTTTAAAACACTATAATGAATTCAAACTAAAGAAAAGAAATAGGAGAAGTGCAGACTAAAGGCTGGTGAGAGAGGCTAGGAGAGATCTCATTGTCTCTGACCAGTTACAGGAGATTATGGATTCCTCTGCTTTGGCAAAGCATTAATGGAGTTACTTGGTAAGTCACATTTTTAAGGCCTCTTTCAGTTAGTTATTTGTTTTATAACTTGCTGGGTTTTTCTATTGGATGTGCTCTGGGACAAATTAACAAATAGATCACATTTCCTCTTTGCTTCTTAAAGCTTTTAAAAATGGCTTCATTTTTCGAGATAACAGAAAGATAACTTTGCCATTATGTGCCAATTTCAGTGACCTGCCTCTTGATGCATTTTCTCTCTTCTTGAAGGCACATTATAGTAATCTACTATAAGCCTCCTTGGTGGCGAGAACTGCCTTTGAATGTCCATTGGCCTGAAAAGTTAAACAGTCCTCTCTATGCCCCTTGAAAGAGCAAGTTATTAGTTATTGTTGTTTTCTTTTGTTTTTACACAAAAGGTAGTTTTCCATCTGTTTAAGTCGTGTGTGTGTGTGTGTGTGTGTGTTCTTTTTGGTTAATTCTCACCTGAGATATTTTTATCATTGCTTTTTAGAGAGAGTGGAAGGGAGAGAGAGGTGGGGGAGGGAGGGAAAGAGAGAAAGAGAGAGAACCATTGATGTGAGAGAGACACATCGATTGGTTACCTCCTGAATGTGCCCAACTGGGCTAGGGATCCAACCTACAAGTCAGGCACATGCCCTTGACTGGGAATTGAACCCACAACCTTTTAGTGCACAGGCCGACGCTCCAACTCCCTAGCAACAGCACCCAGGGCAGTCATGTATGAATTTAACTCCAAAAAAAAATACTTTAGAACCCCTGACTGTTTCAAATTTGAAAAATGCATCTCTCTCTTTATATATATATATATAATGGAATATTACACAGAAATAAAAAAGAATGAAATATTGCAATTTGTCACAACATGAGGACCTAGACGGTATTATGCTAAGTGAAATAAGTCAGGCATAGAAAGACAAATACCATATTATTTCACTTATATGTGGAATCTATAAACAAAACAAAACAAGTAAACAAAAACAGACTCATAGAAACAGAGACCAAAGGGATAATTACCAGAAAGGAGGGGTGGGGGATGGGTGAAAAGGGGAAGGGGAATATAGTCAATAATATTATGATAAGTTTACACAGTGACAGATGATGACTAGGATTAGTAGGGTGATCACATTGTAAGGTACAACAATGTCAAATAAGGAATAATATTGTACATCTGCAACTAATATAGTTAATATAATACTGTATGCCAACTATACTTAAATAAAAAAAATAATTTTTAAAACAAGAGAATAACTTTCTTGGGAATTTAAATGCCCATCAGAAAGAACTTCCTATAGCTACATGGTGGATGCTCTTACCTTTGTGACTAAGAAAAACCAATTTTAAGTCTAAACTTACACCTTCTGTCATGTGGACATCAGGGTGGGTTCCTTCAGCTGAGGCCAATGTCTAAAGAGGACAGGTAGGGGATGATGGCAGTATTCCCAGCAGTGGAGGCATGGGGAATTACATAGACAAACTGGTCAATCCATATAATAGAATATTTCATCATGAAAGGAATAAAGAACTAAAACATACTCTGATATGGATAAACCTTGGAAACATTATGCTAAGGGAAAGAAGCCAGTCACTTAGAACCACATGTTGTATAATTGCATTTATATGAAACTAGAGGCCTGGTGCATGAAAATCTTGCATGGGGGTAGGGGGTCCCTCAGCCCAGCTTGCACGCTCTCCAATTGGGGACCCTTTGGGGGATGTCTGACTGCCAGTTTAGGCCCGATCCCTCTCTCCCTCTTCCTCTTTCCCGGCTGGGAGGGGATGGGGCCAATGGGGACAGCTCCACGTTCTGCCCACCTTCCCTTCAATCCAGGCCTCTTCAGGCCCAGTCTGTTTTGTTTCCATCTCTCCATCCCAGTCTCTCCCAGTCTCTGTCTCTTTTTGTTTTTGGCAGCAGTCCTCCAGGCCTTCCTGCCTCCCTCTCTCCTTCTTTCCCTCCTGTGAGGGGGCAAAACCAGTAGGGGAAGCTCCACCCTTTGCCTGCCCTGGGGCCTCATTCTGAGAGAGGCTCCGAGCGAGCTGGGAGGGAGGGAAAGTAAGGGAGAAAAGGCTGTGAGCTGGTGGGCGCTGTGTGTGTGTCTGTGCGTGTGTGCGGTTTTGAGTGAGTGTGAGTGTCGGTCAGCCCCAGCCTCCTCCAGCCCCATGCCACAAGTCCCCATCCACCAGAGCCTGATGTGTGTGCAGCCTGGGCATTAGGTCGAGCCTTTGGTCATTATGGATGTTACGGACCCTGGCTCTTTATATATATACTAGAGGCCCGGTGCACAAAAATTTGTGCACTGGGGGGGGGAGGGGAGGAGGGTTCCCCAGCCCGGCCTGTGCCCTCTCGCAGTCTGGGACCTCTCCGGAAATAACGACCTGCTGGTTTAGGCCTGCTCCTGGGTGGCAGAGGGCACGCCCAATCCCTAGGTGCAGCCCCTGGTCGGGCTCAGAGCAGGGCTGATTGGGGAGTTGGGGTGCCGCCCCCTGTCACACTCAAGGCAGGGTCAATGGGGAGGTTGTGGCGCCACCCCCTGTGATGCACAGAGCAGGGCCAATCAGGGGGTTGGGGCGCTGCCCCCTGTCACTCACAGAGCAGGGCCAATCAGGGGGTTGGAGCGCTGCCCCCTGTCACTCACAGAGCAGGGCCCATCAGGGGGTTGGGGAGCTCCCCCCTGTCACACACAGAGCAAGGCCGATCAGGGGGTTGAGGAGCTCCCCCCTGTCACTCAGAGTAGGGCCAATAGGGGAGTTGGGGCACCACCCCCTGTCACACACAGAGCAGGGCGGATCAGGGAGTTGGTGTGCTGCACCCTGTCACACTCAGGGCAGGGCCAATGGGGAGGTTATGGCTCTACCCTGTCACACATAGAGCAAGGCCCGTGAAGGGGGGTTGGGGCGCCACCCTCTATCACCCACAGAGCAGGGCTGATCAGGGGGATGGGGCGCCACCGCTGTCACACTCTGGGCAGGGCCGATGGAGAGGTTATGGCTCTACCCTGTCACACACAGAGCAGGGCCCATGGGGGCGGGGGGGTGTTGGGGCGCTGCACCCTGTCACACACAGAGCAGGGCCGATCAGGGAATTGGGGAGCTCCCCCCTATCAGGCACAGAGCAGGGCTGATCAGGGGGTTGGGGCACCTTTCCCTGTCACAAACAGAGCAGGGCAGATAGGGAGGTTGTGGCCCCGCCCCCTGTCACACACAGAGCCCAGGGCGATCAGGGGGTTTGGGCGTTGCCCCCTGTCACGCTGATCCTGGTGCCGGGAGCCTCACTGCTCCGCTGATCCCGGTGCCAGGAGGCATATTACCCTTTAACTATATAGAATAGAGGCCTGATGCATGGGTGGGGGCCGGCTGGTTTGCCCTGAAGGGTGTCCTGGATCAGGGTGGGGGTCCCCACTGGGGTGTCTGGCCAGTCTGGGTGAGGGGCTGAGGGCTGTTTTCCAGGTGGCGAGTGACTAAAGCTCCCAACCGCTCCTTGTTTTCTTTTTTTTTTTTTTTTATTCTGGGCCAGCTTTAGCTCTGAGGCCTCGCTGCTGAAAACATCGATACAATGTTTCGGTCCGGCTGGATTTCAGTCCGCTGGTTTCTGGAGTTTTGTTTATCTTCTTATTTACAACATAGTATATAGTTGCTTAGAGTTGCAGTTGAGAGGCTGGCAAGTGAGGCGGGGAATGTTGGAGTCCACAGCAAGCAAGCCTCATGTTCGCTTCCAGCTGCCTGGCTGCCGGCCGCCATCTTGGCTGACAGTTAATTTGCATAAGGATATGCTGATTAGCCAATGGGAAGGGTAGCGGTCGTACGCTAATTACCATATTTCTCTTTTATTAGTGTAGATATAGACTAGTGGCCCGGTGCATGAAATTTGTGCACAAGGGGGGTGTCCCTCAGCCCGGCCTGCACCCTCTCCAATCTGGGATCCCTCTCACAATCTGGGACTGCTGGCTCCTAACCACTCACCTGCCTGCCTGCCTGATCACCCCTAACTGCTCTGCCTGCCGGCCTGATCACCCCCAACTGCCTCCCCTGCCAGCCTGATCACCCTCAACTACCCCCCCTGCCAGCCTGCTCACCCCCAACTGTCCCCCCCATGCTTGCCTGCTCACCCCTAACCACCTCTGCTTTGGCCCCGCCACCATGGCTTTGTCCAGAAGGATGCCCAGTCTCCCAGAAGTCTCCTGGTCTAATTAGCATATTACCCTTTTATTAGTATAGATGTTCAGAAAAGGCAAATCTATAGGGATAGAAAGTAGATCAGTGGGTTGCTTAGGGGGCCCGAGTGCTGGTGGGAAATTGGAAATAATGCCAATGAGTACAGAATTTATTTTGGAGGTGATGAAATTGTTCTCCAACTGATTGTGGTGCTGGTTGGATATCTCATCTCTGTGAATATACTAAAAAAGATTAAATTATATGCTTTAAATGTGGAAACTGTATGGTATTTGAATTAAATCTCAGTAAAGCTATTAAAAAGAAAGTGAAGACATGAGAACAAGGTCCCCAGTGAAGGTGCACATAGGCTATTAAATAATCTTTTTTATTTCCTTTTCCTTTCCCTTTTTTCTCTTCTCTTTTTATTTCTTCTCTTTTCCTTTCTAAGAAGACAAGCCCCTAAGCCCATTTATTTGACATCTGTGGAGTTTCCTGGCTAGAATTTCTCTTGTGCTCTGTCATTTGGCACAGCTGGAATATCGATTACTGCCTCTGCACACCTTCATGACACTCTTCACTCCTTTCTGAAATGATGTGCTGGGTCGTTTTACTAAGCCTATGTTGTTGTCTGTCCCTGTCTGCTAGAACACCAGTCCCACCCAAAACATTGCAGGCAGGAGTTGCCTGGGCTTACAGCATTATCTGGCATGGGATGGGAGCTCAGTAAATACTTGCTGAGAGGATGAATAAATTCTACCTTTTCAGCATCCCTGGAGAGCCACATTTACCACAAGCTTCCATGGATACTGAAGAGTCAACAAGATAACCTTGGTATTCAATAATGCCTATAGAGAAGAAACAAAGACATCATTGATAGCACATACTAGCTCTGACCTTATATGTGTTTTATGCATATGGTAATTTATTATCTAAACCATTAATTCAAATGCTACTCTACCAAGTGTAATATAAAGCAGAAACTTTGTAGATTATGTGATGCTGGTATAGGGGGATCTCTCTCTTATTTAGTCTGCAATTACTACATGCCAGATATTCATTGTCTCATTCAGTCTTCACAACACACTATGAGAAATACACTATGGTAATCCTCACTTTCAAGTTGAGAAAACTGAGACTTCAGTTGAAGAGAAAGCTCCTGTGTTCCACTGCCAGTAGGTTCCTGGAACAGGGTAAGCCCAGGTTTCTCTGAAGTTTGGAAGGAAGAGAGCAAGCACACTTGTCATTTTGCTGATTGCCATCTCTCATGTGCCTTTGACTTCCAGGTGTCTTAGCACTCACCCCGGAGCTCCCAGTGACCTTTGGTGTCCCAGTGCCCTTGCAGCTCTGTGCCTGCACTCTGTGCTCAGCACCTGCCCTGCTCCACCTGCTCACCACTCACTCACAACCTCTGTCAGGGTACATGCTTCTCCATCAGGCATTGGGAAGGGGCCCACTGTCTTCTCCCCTCTAGGTTGCCTTTACCTTCTGTTTCCTTCCTACCTGCAGAAACTTCACTGTTTCTAGTATTTAAACTGTTCTGGCCCAGGATCAAAGCTAGAACCACAACCTGTGACCTTACCAGAGAAGAGACTCCCACCTCCTCTGTCCCCATCAACAGTCTGGATCCCACCAACTGCTTCTTGTCTATACCATCCTGTGCCAAAAACTCATCTTTTCTCTTCTTTATTTTCTTACCAGCTACCATCCCCAGATTTTAATCAATGAGTTTGCATGACCTTGAAGCTTTCTCTATGCATGCATACTAAAAAAATGAAGGGAAAAATAAGAAACACATATCAGTACAAGATAACAATTCCTGACCTTTACTTGTGGTAAGTCCTATATAATAAAGAGGTAATATGCAAATTAACCATCATGCCCTCACAAGATGGCTGCCTACAATCAGGTCGGCAGGGTTGTTAGTGAGGGACGAACAAATGACTGAACAAGCAGGCTGCATGGGGCGACCAGGCCAGCAGGGGGGTTAGTTAGGACAACCAAACGACTGTATAGCAGGCTGCGTGGGGTGACCAGGTTGGCGGGGGGCCATGAGGGGCAACCAGGCTGGCAGGGGAGAGCAGTTGGGGGTGACTAGGCTGGCAGGGGCTGCAGTTGAAGGCAATTAGGCTGGCAGGGGGGCAGTGAGGGGTGACTAGGCTGGCAGGGGAGGCAGTTGGGAGTGCCCAGGCCAGCAGCGGGGGGCAGTTAGGGGCAACAATGCCAGCAGAGGGGGGCAGTTAGGGGTGATCAGGCAGGCACACAGAGGCAGTGAGGGGCGATCAGGCCAGAAGGGGGCGGGCAGTTAGGGGCGACCAGGCAGGCAGGCAGGTGAGCAATTAGGAGCCAGCAGTCCCGGATTGTGAGAGGGATGTTTGACTACCGGTTTAGGCCCAATCCTGCAGGGATTGGGCCTAAATTGGCAGTTGGACATCCCCCAAAGCGTCCTGGATTGGAGAGGGTGCAGGCTGGGCTGAGCGCCCCCCCCCCCCCCCCCCGCCGTGCACGAATTTCATGCACCGGGCCTCTAGTAAATAATAAAAAACATAAAACACATATGTATATAAGTTGAAATCTCGGAACTTATTTTTTTTTTTTTATAAATAAATGGGAGATGGTGATGTAACCACGAAATGACATACGTTTAGTCCAACATAACCCAAGGACTGTCTGTACATGAATATTAAAATATTGGTTTAACTGGCAAGATGTTTACAGTACTGATGAGTTAAGTATTGTATTAGTTTGTTAGGGATGTCGTAACAAAGTACCACAAATCAGGTGCTTCATTAACAGAACTTTCTTGTCCCACAGTTCTAGAAGCTAGAAGTATGAACTTCAGGAGCCCACAGGGTTGACTCCTCCCTGGAGCCATGAGGGAAAATGCTCCAGGCTTCTCTCTTTGGCTTGTAGATGGCCATCTGCTCCCTGTGTCTCTTTACCCTTTCTTCCCTCTATCAGCACCTCTGTGGCAAAATTTCCCCCTTTTATAAGGATAAAAAATAAATTAGATTAGTCCCTGCTCTGATAACCTAATTTTAACTTAACTCTCTAAAGAACTTTTCTTCCAAATAAGGTCACATTCTGAGGTACTGGGGGCTAGGACTCCAACCTAACTTTTTGAAGGGATACAACTCAACCCATAACAAGTATCAATAATGAGCTTCATTTGATATGGTTATAGCATGTTCCCTGGGATAAATATGATCTGCCAAGAAGATACTAGTGACTTTCTTTGCTAGGCAACAAGTCCTGTAAGCATGGTGAAAGCATCAGGAGGGTGGGGTGGCTCTTAAGCAATTCAATGGATTGGAACAATCTGATAGACAGTTGTGATTTTTTTTTTCAACTGTGAGATTTTCTCGGTTTCCTACAATTTATATATTTCTTCAAAGAAGCTTTTGATGTGCCCTTTGATGAAGCCCTAACCCGAAGCTGGCCACAGAGAAGCAGGAGCCCCAGGCCCAGGCACCGCCTGTACCCGACCTGTCAGTACCCAGTGTCCAGCTAAGTCAGAAATATTTGTTAGAAGACTTTGAATTCTGCTCAGAGTAAAGTGGCACTGAATGTCTTTTTGTGCTGTGTTTTCTGGGATGGTTTACCTGTCTTCTGGGACAATAGGATTCACTGACAATAGGATTGCTTTAGAGAAATGATCAAAGAAACCATCTCTAATCGTATGGTCTTCATTTCTGAATGGCAATAATAGGCCTTCCAGGCCCTGCTACTATAGGAAACTATATATAATGCTGTGTTCCTTTGATTATCAGCTCTTAATTCTGATCTTATTTACTTTTCAGGAGCAAGCACTTGACAATAATAGCAATTCTAAGCTGCTTATATTGGTAGAAAATGTTTTTATTTTAGACTGTATGGGTCTATAGGTTTGTCCCTGAACTAAACTTTTAACATTTTCAAAGGCAGGTAAATATTTTTAGATCTGTACCCACAGAACACAGAGCTGTAGAAGGAAGATGCTAAGAATCAAACGCCTCTGGCAGGTTCTGTGTCAAGAGGAAAATGATCAGGAGCCATTGTGTGGCTTTACCTGTTACCTTCCATTTTCATACATAAGATGTGCAAAGACACGTAACTATAGGCCCTCATCATTGCTCCTATAAATTTTGGGGATACTGCATTTCTGTCTGACAATAATTCTTATCAATTGTTGCTCCAAATAAATCTTTGTAACAATTGGGCAAGTTTGTGTTTATTTTGCATTAGTCACGGCAAGACACATGAAGCTCAGCATTCACCTACCCTGACTGTCCCAGTGAACTTTGCTTCCCTGCTTTGGGAAAACAAACAAAAACAAAAAACCTGCTACTAACTTTCTAAAATGGCTGTATAATATTTTATTTAACCTACTCCCCTACTGCAACCCATCATTTAGAAAACATGGTATTTTTATTGCAAGTCTTTCTCAGTAGCATTAAATCTGTGCTGTTCTGAGATAGGAGACATTGGACCTAAGGTAATAAAGATGAAGTCTCCACGCTGTAAGGCCGATATGATTATATTACTTGTGGGGCTATTCTAGACAAATAGCTGATCCCTACATGAAAGAGCCCCTGAGCAGTCTGGCTCCTCTTTCTGAACCACAGCAAGACCCTCTTCTGAGGCGACACCACTCTCCTCACCAGGAGCAGTGTGAAGCGCTGAAGGCCCAGATCTTCATTTCTATAGTTTCCTGTCTGCAGCAGGCCATTTTTAAAATATATTTTATTGATTTTTTACAGAGAGAAAGGGAGAGGGATAGAGAGTTAGAAACATCGATGAGAGAGAAACATCGATCAACTGCCTCCTGCACACCCCCAACTGGGGATGTGCCTGCAATCAAGGTACATGTCCTTGACCAGAATCAAACCTGGGACCCTCCAGTCCGCAGGCCGACGCTCTATCCACTGAGCCAAACCTGCCAGGGCAGGCCATTTGTTTTTTGCACTCCAGCCAGTTCTGTTTCTCTGAGCCTCTCTCTTGATAGAGCATTCAGCAGGTTCCCTCAACACCAAGCTTATCTGATTCTGGCTCCAGTCTATCACCAGTTTTATCAGGGAAGGCATTCCAAATTAATTCTTAACAACAACAGCAACATTCTTAAACAAAAAACAAATCTATGCCATCTAGTTAGGGTTGGGGAGAGGGAACGTGAAACATGGGGCAGGGGGACAGAGTCTTTAAGTAATCGCTCTGCATAACGGGGCCTATGTCTTACCTGGAGGGTAGGCACTGTGTTCAATGTCAAATGGGACCCACATTCTTAAGTAATTACTTCAGAATCACTTACATTTTGTTAAGTAACAGGCCCAATGTTACCTATTTTACAATGGATACTTCACATGGCCATTCAGCTTCTTTGTTGCCCTAAAATTTAGTTGTGCAAAAACTGGTTAAAGTAACTGGGCTGCTGGAGGTTGATGCCTTTTGTCAAAAGCAGATGTTGTTCCATTTACTATACTGGGAATGGACCGATAGGGTCCCAATCCACGTTCATGGTGGGGAAGAAGCTTTGGGAAGGACCACCAGGGCCTCCCTAAAATTCTGGTGTTCAGGGATCACTTGAAGCTTTGAAAGCATTTCTTCTGAGGTCAAAATTAGCATCATCAAAACCCTCTGAGGTGGTCTCCAGTGCAGTTTTCAAAAGATTGGAAGGAGAAATGTTGTCTTCATATAAGGTTTCAGTTAATTTGGTTCCAGACCAATAATGTCTGCATAAGCATCTGAGAGTTAGAGTGGTTGGTTGGGTTGACCTCCACCTCATTCAGATTCTTTTGATGTTCCCCACGATCCCCACTAACCACACCATGGAATGCATTGCTGTAAACTCCACAGTGAAACCCAAACAACAGTGATTGGGTCTACAGACCAGAACAGTGAGCCAAGAACCTAAAGAGCAAGTTATGTTCTCAATAACCCATAAGTTATTGGATAAGCTTCACCTATAAAGGAGAACAATGAAATCTGAAATCCAGCAGCTCAGACATATATTGGCCACTAAGCTCAAGTCACTTTCAGAACAGTATGGGTTCTCCCTTACAATCATGGTAATTTAAGTTCAACTCCTGAGATTTGCATGAAACAACCATGCTACAGGCCACAGATGATCATTATTTCCAAGTTTATTTCAAATTCTACCTCACATAATCCAAATTAGTGAACTCTCTCTAAAATATGGAGAAATGTACTAAACTTCTCCCTTTTGCTCCAGGCGTGATTTTCCATCATGGAAATAAATACACGCTCTGAGTCCTAACAAAATCTTGTGCAGAATATGAGACAAATCTGGCAGCTTCACTTTTTTCCCTATGTACCTTAATTTCATGAAGTGTGTGCTGCTAAAGGAAATACATTCTATTGTACCATGACTTGGTGCATATTCTTCTGGTTCGGGGTGTGATAAGTATAAAAAGGTGACCAGGAAAAATAGGGCTTTTGAGCAAAACTCACTGAGACCTCCTGAGTGGTTCATGACATGCACGCTTCATGCTGGGAAATGTCTTTGAGAAAAGGAAGCCACCAACCTTGCACCTTTGCAGATCCAGTTAACATGGTGGGAGGAAAGGGGGAAGGAAAGACCCAAGGACTGAGAAGGACAAATTAAGAAGAAAATAATCAGGCCTGGCCCACATGGCTCAGTGGTTGAGCATCGACCTATGAATCAGGAGGTCACAGTATGATTCCTGGTCAGGGCACATACCCGAGTTGTGAGCTCGATCCCCAGTATAAGGCATGCAAGAGGCAGCTGATCAATGATTCTCTCTCATCACTGATGTTTCTATTTCTCTCTCCCTCTCCCTTCCTCTCTGAAATCAACAACAAATATATATGCTTTTATTATATAGGATACACATATAGCCTATATAATAAAAGCCTAATATGCTAAGCGTCTGACGGTTTGTTCAACTGTTTGACCAGTTGCTATGACACACACTGACCACCAGGGGGCGGATGCTCCGACCAGTACTTTAGCTTGTTGCTGGGGTCTGGCCAATCAGGACTGGGTGAGACAGGCAGGACACACCCTGGAGCCAACCTCTGGTGATCCCTCCCCAATCTCTAAAATATTTCTTCTAATTAATTTCCTTTCAATGTGCATGAATCCGTGCACTGGGATATATGTGTGTGTGTGTGTGTGTGTGTGTGTGTGTGTATTAATCAGGACTAGAGGAACAGCCAACTTAACTTTTTGGTCTGGCTCTAAAACCCTAGTTACCACATTTCTGAGAGCTATTGGTAGCCACCAGTGCACCCTTTTCCTCCTCACCTCCAGCTTTTGCTTAAATAACAAAGTCTTCTTTAAAAAAATTCCTCCATGCCAAAAAGAGCAACTGGAAAATTGGAACTACTATAACTTACATATTTATTTATTCTGATCATACTGTATCTTGGGTTCTTTTCTCTGCTACTGACCAAGACTAACCTGAAAAACACCTTAGATTCTGCACGAGAAAATGATATAAAAAAAAATTACTAAGTGCTAATCATATCAAAAGCATTCTTTCAGGTGTTATAATTTTTTTCTAGATTTAGATATTTTGTTTTGGGCCCTGGGAACCTGAATGCAGGTGAGATGCTACAAACCCCTGGCCCCACCCTGCCCACCCAGGTATCCCTTCCCATTGGCTCCCTCTCTCTCAGTATGTAATCTCCTTGTGGTCAGCTCCTTGGTCTTTGTGTAGCCCACCATCCCATTCTTCTCCTTTCTTTTAAGGTTAAGCTTCTGGAAGGAAGGAAAGAAGGAAGGAAGGGAGGAAGGAAGGAAGGAAGGAAGGAAGGAAGGAAGGAAGGAAGGAAGGAAGGAAGGAAAGCAATGTATATTCACAACCCTCAGCTTTGTACTTTCCATTCACACCTTGACCAATAGTCATCTGGCCTCTCCTCAGTTGTCTGATCAGGAGCCACCTTGATCCTTTCACTGGTCCACACCACTTCCCAGTGTTATCTCCCTCTGCCTTCTCTTGGTGACAGTGACTCCTCTGGGCTTCCTCCTGTCTCTGAGGTTTCTTCATATCCTCCTTAGCTCCCTTTCCTTTGCCTCATCTCTAAATATTAATTCCTGAGGAAGAAGCTCCTGCCATGCTTCCTTATGTATTCTCCTAAAGGTATGAACTGCTCTGCCCTCTCCACAAAGAGGGATTCTGTAGGAACACTTGCAGCCCCTCCACCTGACTGGCTCCTCCTCCTTGAAGGAGAGCATCTCCCTGTTTAGTGAAGGGATGCCTCTGCATCACCATGGCTCATACTAATGGGGTCTCTTCATGAGGGCGACACAGCTCTACTGGACCCACTTGTGTTCCTCCTCCTTGTCCCACCCAAAGGGTGGGGGTGGGGATGGGGATCCCGCTTGTGAATACCTGGGTTAAGGAGGCTGAGGATGTGCTACAAAAAGACTCTTGCCACTAGCATTCTTGGTCTCTATTTGGATCTCACAGGCCTGGAACTGACCCATTGATTTCTCCCATCTCCATATCTAATTATCAGCACAGTATGCTAGTTATACCTCCAAGGTACACCCAGACACTACCTACTTCTCTCCAAGTCCACCCTAGCACATCACCTAATCTAAGTCATCACCATCCCTCATCTGAACTAACCCAGTGACCTCTTCATTGTCTTCCTGGGTTCACTCTTGATTACTACAATCCATTTCCCATACAGCTGTCAACATCACTTTTGAAATATATAAATCAAATGACTTCCCATTGTGCTTAAGGGAAAATCCAGCTCCTTATCAAAAAAAAATCCAGCTCCTTACAGATCCCTAGGGCGGTGAGGACTCTGCCAGTTCCTTGGCCATAGCTCCCAACCCTATCTGTATCCTGCAAGACCTCCACATGCCCTTGCCCACCAAGCCCACTGTGTTCTAGCCACATTAACCTTCATTCTGATTTTGCAAAGCTAGTTTCCAATCTTTGCATTTCTCTTTCCTCTGCCATGTTTTACCTGGGTCTCCTCACCTGCTTCATAATGCAACATTAGTTGAAATTTATATGACCCTCCATCTTTATTTATAGCAGTTATTTTTAAGGGGAATTACTTTGTCCAGCTATTTGTTGACTTGTTTTATGTCTCACCATCACTTTGAGATTTGAAATGAAAATATAGAGGAAAGAAGAAAGAGAAGGAAACAGCTAAGAAAGAGAAAGTAAATGAAGGAGGCCTGGTGAAGGATTTTTTTTTTTTACTTTATTTTTTTAAAGGAGTTTTAGATTCACAGCAAATGGGATTTTAGAAGTTCATTTAAAAAATTTAGAAGGAGACCTGTGTAACAATATTTGATTTTTTTCCTGTGCTCAAATTATATTTATATTAATCAGAAGAAATATTGGTTCGTTAGAGAAATACTCCTACTTGAAATAGTTCTGTATTTGGCGATCCTTGTTTGTGTTTAATAGCAGTTTGAGTTAATTCCTTTACACTGAGTAGTCATTGTTTAGAAAGGAAAAAAAAATATATATATATATTGATAATAGAGCTTTAAAACTCAATATTCATCCCTGGCTGGTGTAGCTCAGTTGGTTGGAGCATCGTCCTGTGCACTGAAGGGTAGCGGGTTTGATCCCCAGACCACATGAGTATGGGAGGCAACAGATCCAGGAACATTTCTCTCTCTCTCTCTCTCTCTCTCTCTCTCTCTCTCTCTCTTTCTCTTCTTTACCTTTCCTCTCTTTCTTAAAAAAATAATAAAAAGAAAAGAGAGAAAAAATCAATTAAAAAATAAAAATAAAAAATTTGATCTTCAAATTCGGGAAGACAGACTGAGTTAATGAGATCATAGCTTTGTCCTGGAGGTGATTAAGGCAAATCATGGCACGGGTGAACACTTACTCATTGTTCTCCTGCTTTTGGATTAGCCTTCAGCTTGTTGTGTAGGGCGAGTACAAGAGAGCCATGTCATGAAGAACAGGCAGCAAGAAAGCTGGAGGACGTGATGGCCAAGGAAACCTTCCTTAAAGAGTTGATGCCTGGAAGGGCAAACAACATTCCATGTTAATACAAAACAGCAAACACTTTACAGTGCTGATTCAAGCCAAACACTGTCCTCAGTGCCATATTTGCATTACTGCATGAATCAACTTTGCAACCCTGTTCCTACTGTGTGGGTGGGGAGTATGTGGTTCAGAAGGCTGGTACCTTGCCTGGGTCACATGCCAAGAAGGGGAGGAGCTGGATTAAAATGAGATTTTGTTGCTGCAAAGGCTGTCCTCTTAGCCATTTCCCTGGCAATGAACAGCAATTCTAGTCTAATTCTAGCAATTGTTGGAAATCAGAAGTTTGCTTATCACATTCTCACACCATCTGACGGCCATGGACAAGTGGAATGAATTCCCGCTGAAGACCAGTGGCTCTTTTTCTTGGGACATATGTTACACTCATAAGTATTTATTTATTTATTTATTTTTGTTTTTAAAATTTTATTGATTTTTTACAGAGAGGAAGGGAGAGAGATAGAGAGTCAGAAACATCGATGAGAGAGAAACATCGATCAGCTGCCTCCTGCACATCTCCTACTGGGGATGTGCCCGCAACCCAGGTACATGCCCTCGACCGGAATTGAACCCGGGACCTTCCAGTCCGCAGGCCGACGCTCTATCCACTGAGCCAAACCGGTTTCGGCTACACTCATAAGTATTTAATTAGACCTTAATGAGATGATTCCAGAGGAAGTGCCACATTTTTCTAGGCTCATTCATTCTCTTTAATCTCACTTCATTCAGTATTTTTACATTGTTTGTTTTACAAAATAATGACTCAGAGATGGCCGTCTAACCAAGGTCCACTGTGTAGAAAACAGAGGGCAAAGGATTTTTTTCATATTTATAATCTAAAGGACTTGGTAAAGTTACCCATTAAGACGATGCATATTAACTTTCTTGGCTTTTTTAAGGAAAAAGTTGGGAGTAATTATTCTAAGGCACAGTTAACCTGCCCATGCCATACTTGCTATTAAATAAGTATAATATTTAGTTTGATTGTGGAAACATCATTGAAGCATATGTAAAATGCACTATCATTAGATCTATGACTGTTAAACCTCATGGTGGCAGCCACCTTGGCAGATGAGGGGAAACAGGCACTGGAAGAAGTGGCCTCAATCTTGGGGGGGGGCCTTCTTTGAAAAACTATGACAACCATGAATCCTGACCCTCACTCAGAAAAGAACCCCCAAATTTTTAGACAATTTAAGAGGGCTCATGACTTTGTAAAGCAACTTTAATAAACCCTATTGAATATATATTTTAATCTTTAAAACATTCTATTCCAATAAAATCCAAATGTCTAAGCTGTAGAAACAGATGAATGAAGAAGGAAAATTATTTAATTTATGTTATGGTTGAAATTACCAACATGAGCAGATTCATCGACTTCCTGCTCACCTATCTTACATAAGAGATACTCAGATTCAGTTATCAGCCCTGTTCCCTCTTCCCCAACATCTTAAAGAAGAAATTCTTACTGGAAGAGACACTAAGGGGAGATATGTGATAACAGCTGGGTAAAAGCAGGGTGGTTGGCTTTATGGGAGACACAGATGGAGGTGCCTAAGCAGCTGTGCTGGGTGAGAAAGTGACTAGGAGAAAATATCATTGGAGAAAGTGTTCTATGGACTAATTATAGATCTCTCAAAGGGACAATTTATTTTTTAATTCTTTATAGTTATTGGGATCGCTGCAATATATAAAAATTAGAGATCCAGTTCCAAATAGCTTCTATCATCTTTTCAGGCTCAAACAGGGTCCCTCAGGTCATGATTTTCTTTCTATTCTTACCCTCTACCTCCACACCAACCAACCCTAGACAATGAACTTCTGCCAGGATAACTAACATCTAACCCTATCAGATAGTGCTTATCTCCTTAAATTCCATTTTCCTTTGCTCTACACACACACACACACACACACACACACACACACACTCCTCACCCCAGGCCCTGAGAAGGATACAAATGATTACTGTTTAGAGATGTGTCTTTCCACAGAACGTCAGGGTCTCAGGAGTGAGACATGGCGGGGAAGCTACACTGTGAACAAGTTCCCCTTGTTTGAGGAAGTTATTAACAAATGCAGTCCTTCCACCTTCCAAGAACCAGAAGAGTAATGACTGCTCTCTCTCATTTGGGGAAACATAAATGTGACATGGGGGCTTTTCTTTTACATGAGGGCAAAGCAAGTTCTATATTCACAAACTTGATTTTGAGGTGAGTCATAAAGAGTGAATTGTTGTGGTCTTTTAGTTGGTGCTGGAGAAGGACTGTGCTACTCTGCCTGCTCTGAGCAAACTAACTTTCAATAACACCCCAGCCTGTCGTCAGGGAACTTTGAGGCTCCCTTAAATAAGGAGAGAGCCCTTCCTTTTTTCCTTCCTTTCTCCCTTCCTCCCTCCTTTTCCTCCTTCCTTTGTTAAAAATGTGCCAGACCCACTAAAAGAACCAGAATTCTCTAGTAGAATGGTGGACTACAGGGCTGAAGCAAAGAAAGTGTAAGATGAGCCCCAAAGTAAGGAATTGCTCAAAAATGATGGGGATCGACCAAAAGGTCACAGAAACTAATCTGAAGGTGCTGCCCCTGGCCAAATTGAGCATCACATGAATAATGATATTAATGAATTATAACTTATTGAATGAAGAAAGAAAACAGAAAACTATGAGTTCATACTGAGAGCAGAAAATAAACAGTTAACTCCAAGAGTAGGGCAGAAGGGAAAGCTCTTCCTTATAGAAGAACTAGAGGCCAGGTGCACGAAATTCGTGCATGGGTAGTGTCCCTAGGCCTGGCCATGATCAAGGCCAATCTGTGGGACGACCGGTGGGGTGATCAGGGCCCCCCACTGGCACACACATTGGCTGGCCTGGCACCCTCCTGATCACCAGCCCTGCCTCCTGCTGCAGCGACTGGTCAGGGCCTGCGGGCTGGGGGCAATGCCTGCGTTGAGCGTCTGCCCCCTGGTGGTCAGTGTGCATCATAGCGACTGGTTGTTCCACCGTTGTTCCACTGTTTGGTCGATTTGCATATTAGGCTTTTATTATGTAGGATGCCAACTAATTAAATGAAGAAGGAATATAAAGATTATGCAATTACTAATTTGCAGTCATTATATTCATCATTGATTCAGGCAAGAATAGTCACTAAATACCAAAATCACTGGGTGAAATTGGGATGAAATTACAGTCTCCTCATATCTGCCCACAGATTACTTACTAATCCAAGAATAGAAGATATCATTCCATAGGAGACAGATGCTACCACGATAGCTAAGTGACCTCATGCAAACTGGGAGACAGTCTACTAATCAGGGACCTGAGTACTTGTTCTTCAATGCCATGAAGAACAATGAAAGGCTGAGGATGAAGGCTCCAGATGGAAGGAATCTATGTGGGCATGACACCTAGCACTGCACAATCCCAGACTAGATCTTGGATTGAAAAATAAGTTGCTTTTAGGATACCTTTGGGACAATATACAATATTAAACTTTGAATATTTGCTGTATATTAGAATGTTAAATTTTCCAAATTTGATCATTGCACTGTGATGGTGTAAAAGAGTATTCTGGTTATTGTGAGAGGCACACTAAATATTTATAGATAAAGGGTCATAATTTCTGCAATTTACACCAAATAATTTTGCCTAAAAAAGAAGAATCAAGTGGAAGAATGGACAGAGAGACAGACAGACAGAGACAGACAGAGAGAACCACTGTGACAAATTGTTAATGGTAGAAAACCTGAGTGAAGGGCATATGGGCATTAACTTGTAATATTCTTGCAACATTTTTGTTTTTCTTTCTAAATAAAAAGTTAAATCAAAATATACCTTTCTCAGGAAAGTTGAAGTGAGAATAACTTATTTGTAAAATTATTACCATATAACAGTAATTTCTGTCTTTTATAAGCATATTTGAAAACATGATTCAGAAAATTAGAGTTATCTGTTCTTTTTACCAGATTTACATGGCCAACATTTAGAATAAATATTGTAAATGTACTTCTTTATCTTGCTTTTTTCAAGAACATTTATAAGCACAGTTTCTCAGGATTTAATTTTTTCCTAATGATTTGAAATTATTACTTTACTTATTAGATGTAATTTTGTCTTTATGTGTTCTTATTATGAAGGCCACCAATTTAATGTTGAAAAATTGAATACATTTCTTGTAACTAATATTTTTGTTATCTTTAAAATATGGTAGGCACCAGAGTATTTGACGGAAAGGTCAGATTTCTGCCTCACTAAACTCTTGAGGTAAGTATAACTAGAAGATATCATATTTGATGGGCACAAGCAACCAGATTCATTTTTTTAAAATATATTTACATATGTTATTTTCTCAGATATTTTTTAATTAAATCTTTATTGTTCAGATTATTACAGTTGTTCCTCTTTCTTCCCCCCATAGCTCCCCTCCATCCGGTTCCCACCCCACCCTCTGCCCTTACCCCACCCACTGTCCTCATCCATAGGTGTATGACTTTTGTCCAGTCTCTTGCCGCACCCCCCACACCCCTTTCCCCCCGAGAATAGTCAGTCCACTCCCTTTCTATGCCTCTGATTCTATTATATTCACCAGTTTATTCTGTTCATCAGGTTATTTATTCACTTGGTTTTTAAATTCACTTATTGATAGATGTGTATTTGTTGTTCATAATTTGTATCTTTACCTTTTTCTTCTTTTTCCTCTTCTTAAAGGATACCTTTCAGCATTTCATATAATACTGGTTTGGTGGTGATGAACTCCTTTAGCTTTTCCTTATCTGTGAAGCTCTTTATCTGACCTTCAATTCTGAATGATAGCTTTGCTGGATAAAGTAATCTTGGTTGTAGGTTCTTGCTATTCATCACTTTGAATATTTCTTGCCACTTCCTTCTGGCCTGAATAGTTTCTGTTGAGAAATTAGCTGTCAGTCGTATGGGTACTCCCTTGTAAGTAACTAACTGTTTTTCTCTTGCTGCTTTTAAGATTCTCTCTTTGTCTTTTGCTCTTGGCATTTTAATTATGATGTGTCTTGGTGTGGTCCTCTTTGGATTCTTTTTGTTTGGGGTCCTCTGCGCTTCCTGGACTTGTAAGTCTATTTCTTTGACCAGGTAGGGGAAGTTTTCTGTCATTACTTCTTCAAATAGGTTTTCAATATCTTGCTCTCTCTCTTCTTCTGGCACCCCCATAATTCGGATATTGGTACGCTTGAAGTTGTTCCAGAGGCTCCTTACACTATCTTCATATTTTTGGATTCTTTTTTCTTTTTGTTTTTCCGGTTGGGTGTTTTTGCTTCTTCGTATTTCAAATCTTAGACTTGATTCTTGCGATTCTTTTTTTTTAATTTTTTTTATTGCTTAAAGTATTACAAAGGTTATTACACATTTGTCCTTTTTTTCCCCGCCCTTGACAATCCCCTGGCCTCCCCTACCCCCCAGTGTCTTAGGTCCATTGGTTATGCTTATATGCATGCATACAAGTCCTTGGGTTGATCCCTCCCCAGCCTTCCTGCTGTAGTTTAACAGTCTGTTCGAGGCAACTCTGCCTCTGTATCTATTATTATTCAAAAGTTTATAATGGACTCTATTATCCATGAATAAGTGAGATCATGTGGTATTTTTCCTTCATTGACTGGCTTATTTCACTTAGCATAATGCTCTCCAGTTCCATCCATGCTGTTGCAAATGGTAAAAGTTCCTTCTTTTTTACAGCAGCATAGTATTCCATCGTGTAGATGTACCATAGTTTTCTAATCCATTCATCTACTGATGGGCACTTAGGCTGTTTCCAGATCTTAGCTATGGTGAATTGTGCTGCTATGAACATAGGGGTGCATATATCCTTTCTGATTGGTGTTTCTGGTTTGATTCTTGTGATTCTTTAGTTTGCTGTTGGAACTCTGTATAATATTCTTTATTTCTGTCAGTGTATGCTTAATTTCTAGTTGGTCCTTTTTCATAACCTTGAGGGTCTCACTAGATTTCTTGAGGGTCTCACTAAATTTATCAGTGGTTTCTAGAAAATTCTTTAAAAACCTTAAAAGTGTGGTTTTGAACTCTATATCCAGTACTTTGCTTTCTTTCATTTCTGTCATTTGTGACTTGTTTCTTTGTCTCCACATTTTTTATTCTTCCCTGTGTTGATAGAGTCGCTTTGTGTGCTAGGTGTCCTATTGGGCCCAGTGGCTCAGCCCCCCCAATTACCTGAGGTGGACACTCTTGGTGCACCCCTTTGTGGGCTTTGTGCACAGTCTCATTGCAGTTAAGCCTTGATTGTTGTAGGTATCACTGAGAGGAATTGACCTCCAGGTCAATTGGCTGTGAGAATCAGCTGTGTCTGCAGTGGGAGAACTTCTGTGCTGGAGATACCCTTCTGGGGCAAGACTTGCTTCAGTGGGGCTTTGGTGCTCACTGAGTCTGCCACCTGAGTGTGTCCCTTATGGATTTGAGGAGTTGTAATCTGGATGGTCCCACTCTGACCACTGGGTACACTGGCTCTTGGATCTCTAAGGAGATGCTAATTTAGCCTCTGCCTGAGGCTACCCAGCAGGAGTTATGGAGAGATCTGCAGGTTCCTCTTCTTTTGTTTGGGGTTTGGAGGTGCCCAGATGAGGCCTAGCTGTGAAGCAATGCAAGCTGCTGTGGGGCCTTGGGCCTTCTTTTGGATGTTCTGGGTCTCTCTGACCCAGCCGCAGTTTGTTAGGTAATTTTCAGATTGCAAAGGGCCAGGTCATTCATATGCAAAAGCCTCTGTGCACAGCTTGGGTGGGGTGGGGTCTCAGGGAATCAACAGGGCAGAGCAAACAGCTATGGCTGCTCCTCAGTCCTACCCTAAGAGACCCCGCATCTCAGTGTCCCGGTAATCGCTGCAAGCACCTCTGAGAGAAAGCCGCCCTCGAGTTCTGATCAATGCCAGACAGTCCAGTTTCTCCCCGTATGAGTCTGGGTCCCCAGAGACTCGCCTGGAACTGGAGTTCAGAGCAGTCGGGAGCTTGAGACTCCCTCCCGATTGAAAAAGACAAGCGTATACTCAGTTGCCAGCCCTTTCCAGGTGCTCCTCTGTACCTCTGCACTTTACTTCCGCACCTCCTCTAAGTCTCAGTGTGCTTTTCTCTTCCCTTCTAGTTGTAGAATTTCCACTCAGCCAGCCTTCCTGTGGTTCTGGATGATGACCGTTTTGTCTTTTAATAGTATTTTTGAAGTGGTTGTACAAGGCAGCAATTTCCAGTGTTTCTCTCCTCAGATACATATATATATTTTTTTAATGAAAGTTTTTTATGTTTGCTATGTTTTTTTTATTTTTTTTTTATTTTTTTAATATATTTTATTGATTTTTTACAGAGAGGAAGGGAGAGAGATAGAGAGTTAGAAACATCGATGAGAGAGAAACACCGACCAGCTGCCTCCTGCACATCCCCCGCTGGGGATGTGCCCGCAACCAACGCACATGCCCTTGACCGGAATCGAACCTGCAACCCTTCAGACCGTAGGCCAAAGCTCCATGCACTGAGCCAAACCGGTTTCGACTCCTCAGATATTTTTAAATGCAGATGTGTTCTTTCTCTTTCAGGTGTGTTCTTTCTCTTTCATAAAAAAGTGAAAATTAAATATGGTTTCAAATACAGGGTGGGGCATAAGCATGTTTACAGTTGTTCATATGAAAAACAATATAATAATTAATAAATTGAAAACATAAGAATAAACTCTGTTTCACATACTCACAACTGAAAACCCACTTTTGTTCCACACTGTATATATAGGTGTCCCCCCAAAATGTATACACACACTTTGAACAATTATAAAGGTAGTGTTTATTAAAATACAGTTAATTTGCAAAATTGAGCTGTCAGCTGTTAAAGTGTGTATATATTTGAGGGGGGCATCCTGGATGTATCCTATTTGATAGGGGGCACCTGAATTAATCTGAAAAAGTAATCATATTATTTTAAATTTTAGAACACATATACCTATGTAAATAGGGGGTTAAGTTTCTTATATGTGAATAGAGGGTTAAGTTTTTCTTAAGTTTCCTTTTCAAGGCCTATGCAAAGCGATTGAGGAGGTGACTCAGTTGTGAATCCAGCAAGCAGAATTGATAAAAATGGTCAGAATGACCCACCAGGAGTCAAAACATCATCTCACCAACATTATCTCATCACCTGATGACTACAACAGCTGACATCTGCAGACCTTCAAGGATGCAGGTAGCTGAATTCCCCTTCCCCTTTATAATCCTATCCCCTGCACCTTACTGGAAGACAGGATTTGAATGCTTCTAAGCACCCTTCTTGGTTGGCTAGCCTTCTCAAAAACACCTTATATGATTCAACTTTACCTTCATTATTGGACACAGCGACAGGCAGCCCGAGCCCAACCAGGGGTTTCCAGGTAACATATTCACATATGTTTTAAAAAAAACAAACCAAAGGCCCATCTCTTTAGTATCACAATATTCCTTTATTTTTCTATGTTGTCAAAAATAGTGAGTTGGTCCAGCTTTTAAACCTCTCAACTCCCTAGTAGGTTCTCATCTTATTTTCAAGTGTGTGGTTGACTCTGTGGCTCCTGTGTCCACATCCATTGTCCCTATGGCTCTCTCTGTGGTGGGCCCAATGGGACAATGGATGGAGTTAACAGATTTGAATTTGGAAAGTATCAAGTTTCTCTACTGTCAGGTTTATTGACACTTAGTAAGAAAGTTACATGAAACAGTAGGTAGTACAGTGTCTTCCAAGACAGCAATGTCTCTTTACAGATGACCAAAAGCTCCACAGATGGGCAAACACAGGTGGGTGACCCCGCTACAATGAATGAGGTTTCCACCTGGTGCCGAAGGTCCTTTTGTGCTTGTCCACTGGAAGTTGTATACCCGTTGATTCTCCTTCTGCCTGACTCTTTGGGGATCTCAATCACACCTGTCTGCACATCAGCAGGTAATCAGAACACCATCACCAGTGCAGTCCTGAGTGATCTTGGAAATGGAGAAGGAAGGTCAGATTAGATTCACAGTTAGAGGCTCAGAGTGGCTGAGGTGTTCATCAATGTTCTCACAGGGCTGGTTGGATGTTTTAGAGTTGAATAGTGACATAGATACTTAGAAGAGCCATCCCTTGTTACCTGCTTGAACAGTCATCTATTATCATCTTTTGAACGTGGTGAATGGAGATACCATGAGATGAGTTATGAAGTCTGACATACTCCACAAGAAGCATGGCCCTAAGAGTCCTCAGGAGTGTTCCAGGGTGCCTAGCAAAGCAACGAAGAGAGACTTTCTGGCTATTGTTCAGGCCTGAGAAGCCAAAATTATGCTCTCCTGACAAGAGGGAACAAAAATATGCCTTAACCCTCAGTGAGCTGGAAACTGTCAAAGAGTAACTCAAAAACATCTAGTTCTTTATCATCATTTGTTTACTTGTATAAACAAGAACCACTTTTATCAGTGTTACCTAGCAATGGAAAAAAAGAGATGCACGTGAACACTGAAGCAGAGAGGGAAACAAAGATGCAGAGAGTTTGCGTGTATTGGGAAAAACTGATTTGCAGTCAGTTAGCAAAGAGATCAATAGAGAGAAGGTCAATCAGGAGTGAAAACACTTCCAGTTGTTATGGACTTTCCAGGAACCTTAAAATTAGCTTTGGTGGGTGTGTGACAAGCCAGTGTCCTTTCAGCACCTGCATTTCAGTAAGGTCAACTCACCCCCTTTTCTTTATTGCCATTACTCATTTCAAACCTGAGATAAGTGAGTCCAGAAAGGGCAAGCCTCCATCCCATCAGCAGTGAGAGTGTCATCATTCTTCTCCTAAGCAGGGTAGGTGTTGATGCACAGGAGTATGTCATGCCAAGTGGTGTGATTGAAATATAACCTGGCCCCTTGCTGAACTGGCAGTACTGGACCCACGTGCTCTTTGTGGGTCTCAAAAGAACAGCATTTTCTGTAAGGCCAGGCTACACAGAGTTAGAGAGTGCTAGCTATCTGGTCTCCCATGTGGGCAGAACACCTCATCACACTGAGGAGCAAACACTGTGGAGATCAGGTTGTCAGCACTAGTGGCTGGGTTCTGTGGGACAGTAGAAGCTTCAGACCCCAAAAGAAGTTGCCAGGGGAAGAACTTCTTGGGGATAAGGCGTCAGTGGCTCAAGAGTTTCCTCAGCCACAGAGGAAGGTTCAGGGGCTGCCAGTGTACCGAGGATGAGAAATGACTGCAAGGCTAGATGTTCTGCAGCTCTTCCCGATTTGCACTGTGGTCAAAGGAAGGGCCTCTGCTGCCCTTAAATAGCGCTCAGGTCAGGAAGAGCCTGGGAGAGTCAGGGCTGTTAGCTGATTTGACCTGAGAGGACTTCCATTAGTGTAGAATGGCCTTCCTCTCACTACTAGATTGTGAGCCATCTTAAACAAATTCTGGTGTAATTCGCTACTTTTAGACAATGCGGAAATAAGCTCATGTTGGAGCCACATCAGTCTGAATTAGAAATATGCCAGATTTGTCAGCCTGGCCACAAGCCATCTCAGACACACAGAGCATCAGAATTAGAAAGGGCCTCAAGAATTATCTAGTCCAAATACGTGTTTGTTCAGATAAGAAGACTGAGGTTTTGAGAGCTGCAAGGAGCTTTGTTCCTACGTGGGCTTAAAGATGAAACAACCAACAATTTCAAATGTGATTTTCAGTTGAGCTATCTGTCAGCAACATGTAATTACCACCATATTTGTTGCTAAATAAATGTCTCCTTGGTGAATGCTTGTGACATTCATACATGTTAGTCTCATTTTAATTGTGGTAAAATACACATAACAGAAAATTAACTATTTTAGCCATTTTAAGTGTACATTTCAGTGGCCTAAGTACATTATTGTGCAGCCATCACTGCCATCCAAACACAGAACACTTTTCATCTTTCAAAACTGAAAGTCTGTACCCATGAACTAACTCCGCATACCCTCCCCAGCTCCTGACAACCACCATTCTATTTTCTGTCCCTATGCACTTAACTACTCTAGGAAACTCATATAAGTGGAATCATACAATATTTGTACTTTTTTGGCTAGCTTATTTCACTGAGTATAATGTCCTTGAGGTTTATCCATGTTGTAACATCTGTCAGAATTTGATTACTTTTTATGGCTGAATAGTATTACGTTGTATGTATATACTACATTTTATTAATCAATTTATTCATTGATAGGCATTTGGGTTGTTTCCACCTCCTGGCTAGTGTAAAAACCATTGTACCAATAGCTACTTGAGTCTGTGCTTTCACCTCCTTTGAGTATGTACCCAGAAGTGGAGTTGCTGGATCATGTGGTAACTCTATGTTTAACTTTTTGAGGAGCTGCCCACTCTGCTTTCTACAGTGGCTGCACCATTTTGCATCCCCACCAGCAGTGCACAAGGGTTCCAATTTCTCCACATCCTGGCCAACATTTACTTTGTGTTTGATAATAGCCACCCTAATGGTTAGTAATTCTGCACATCTTTCCATGTGCTCAGCCTCTGCTTATAATCCCTATTTCTGCAGTCATCTGCTCCCTGTGCACATTGCACTGCCCGTCTGCCTCAGGACATGAGAGCTGTGGCTCTGGGGCATCTGTTTGCCTGGGGCACTTTGAAGTTGAAAGAGAGAGGGGGGGATTGGGGGACAGGGTTTTTGGAAAGCTGGTGTCTGTGAATAGAGACAGATTGCTAAATCCACTCTCCTTCCCTCACTGCTGATGTCTCATCAGGGGCAGGTTCTGGAGCTCTGCTGGCTCATACAACAGGGATGGTTTCTCCTACCTCCGGCCCTTCTTTTCCATGCTTGCAGCATGGAAAAACTTTGTAGAAGTTCTCCTCTTCTACAAATCAAATTATGCAAAAAAAGTTTTGTCAAGTGCAAAGAGTTATTAAATAGAAGATACACACTAGCCTTAGGCCCTCTCTAACACCTTTTTTTTTTCATTCATTCTCAGCTGCAAAATAACCTTAAAGACACAGCCCCTCTTTCTATTTTCTCTTGTACCTGTCTTATAACCACCCTGTCCTCTTTCCCTCCTCTCTGCCTTCCTCCATTCCTCCCTCCTTCCCTTCCTATCTATTCTTCCTTCCTTCTCTCCTTCCCTTCTTCCTGATCATTTTTCTCACTGTCCACTGAACAACTCATTTATTTTCCCTTTTGTGCCCTGTTCCCAGTACTGAAACGTCTCTCACCTTCTTTTCAGGATGCCCAATCCTAACTGTTCTACATGTACTAGTGTCTTTCCTCATTTCAGGTACTTTCCTGGCAATTGAAATCCTCAAAGCAGCTTCCCCAGACTATTTAGATTCCATTGACCTTGCCTCTCAGGACATGTGGTCGGGGATTGCTCTTACTTTTCATTGTATTTTGCTGTGACTCCTGTACTAGATCGCATCCTATTTGAGGTGAGACCAAGTCTCATTCATTCAGAGATGTGGGTAGCAGAAAGGGCCCTTGTCTTGGGGCACAGACTTGACATCTACCTGCAGCCCTGCTGTTCACTAGCTGTGTGGTTTTGGTTGATTTTCTCATCAGTTTACAAGGAGGTGCTACTAAATGATCTTTATTATCATTTTCTGCTCTGATTCCCATGATCCTTCATCTCATACTAGAGGCCCAATGCACCAAATTTGTGCAAGAGTAGGCCTTCCTTCCCCTGGCTGCCAGCACTGGCTTCCCTCTGGCACCCAGGACCCAGGCTTCCCTCACAGCCCCAGCTTCGTCAGGAAGGATGTCGAAAGGATGTCTGGTCTAATTAGCATATTATGCTTTTATTATTATAGATATTGTGTCATCAGCTTCATAGACCTATATTGCATTGGCTTCTGTGCTCTTAGACTACTGACTACAAAGTACATGGTAATGTCAACTCCAAAAATTTTCCCTGCAGTACCACTGTCCAACATCCAAATGCACATTTTATGTGGGTCACTGGTCAATGAATAATCCTTGTTTCTAGTGATCAGAGCACATGAGCTACAATATGTATCTTTGTTATGTAGTAAACATGCAGACTAAAAGAACAGGTGCATCCTAGGGAAAACTAAGGATATTGTTCCATCTTTAAAAATTATATACATGGGTATCATAAAAAAGATTCCTCCTTTAAATGAATTGAATTGGGAGATATTAAAAAAATCCAGTCAATTACTTTTAGTAACCTGAATATTGTACATTCAACCATATTTTCCAGGTTTATTCTAGAGTAATATATTTTTGGCAAATAATATGCTTTTCAAAAAAATATATAACAAATTACCAAAAACTAAGTGGCTTAAAACAAATTTATTATCTTCCAGTTCAGTAGGTTAATGGGCTGGAATCAAGATGTCAGCAGGGGTGAATCCCCTCTGGAAACTCTTGGGGAGAACCCATTTCTTTGCCTTTTCTAGCTCCTCTAGGCCATCTACATTCCTTGGCTTGTGGCCCCTTGCTTTAAAAAAAGCAACATTGAATCTCTGACTTTTCTTTCATTGCCTCATCTCTCTCTCTGACCACAGCCTTGATTCTCCACTGTTAGGGATCCATATGATCAGATGGGGCTCACCTGGATAATCCAGCTAATCCACACGGGGACATCTCAAGGTCCCCCTTAATTCTATCTGCACAGTTCCTCTTGTCATGTAAAGGAACATTCATAGGTGCCAAGAGTTAGGATATGAACATTTTGGAGAACATTCTTCTGCCTAGCAAAGGGTGGAGGGGCAGGTGGGCCAGGCTACTACTTGCTACTACTTCTGGGGGTTCTCAGCCAGATTCCTATATCCTCTGCTTTTATCTAGAACTGGTCCACATTTGTCTTCTATCCCAAAACTTGTTTCTTTCTGCTATACTGTAAAACAAAGTAGTATAAAAAAAAAAAAACTCACTCTCTTACCTTCCAGGTGTGCTTTTCTCTCCACTTGATGCTTCAAACATGCAGTCCTAAAAGTAAAGCTCTTAGCAATCCCTATGACCACTTATCCACCAGTTGTTGCACGAGAGAGCTCAGCGGGGTTCCCCAATCATGTTTATTGTTAGAAGGAGGGGAAAGAAATGACCTCTGTAATCTTTTGCTCTGGAGCACATATTCCTAACCATTAAGAGTTTAATAAATTTTCTTTAAAACTAAGAAATTTCAAGGATATCTCTCTATGTGATTATTTGTGACTTTCAGAATGTGTTGATTATTTGAATATGTGACTACAAATTACTATGACTTCAGTAATGATTGTAAAAGAATTTTAATTTTATGAATCACTATGGTATCCTCATAATTTAAAGACAGAACAGGTATGAGTTACATATGTTATTTATTTGATCCAGAGACTATGCTTGCTGTGCATATGGAATTCTGAGCATCAAATAGGACTCCTGGCCTTATTGGCAAGCTTTTACTTAAGGGTGACAGGCAGTGTCCCTGGGATCCTCATGAAATAACAAATATTGCAGGCTTTCCCATACACTCTCCGAGGAAAAGCTTTCCAAGCTCTCTCCATAGGAACAATTGAGACAGAGTAACTGCATATTTGTGCCCTTAAGCATACAGGGTGTGACATGAAGTAGCCCACCCTGAGAGGGCCAGGCCTCTCCTCTAGTGCCTGCATCATTGGATGGGAACATATCCGCAGCTTCAAAATATTCAGCATCTCCAAGAGGAGCATATCCCCTGGCCTTTCATAGAAGCCAATCTCACCCTCTCAGACAGTTGACATCCAAAAATGACTTGTTCCTCTTGGAGGAACCCCCTGTCCTGCACAATCCCACTGTGACCTTCAGTCTCAATTTCCACGTTCTACTTACCTTGTCTAACTCTTAACTTTTGCCTTTATTTGTATAATTGTCAGCTCAAAGCACTTTCTGTGAACTGATATTTTCAAGAACCCTATAAGAAATGTTACTTTCCTCCACCGTTTTGTGTTTTGGTCAATTTAGACTTTTTTTTTTCTCTTGAAACTTCAACTTCCATTTTCTACTGAGAAGCCACAATGAGTTTGACAGAAAAGATGTACTTCAGTTAAAGCTCATGAAATCATACTATATCTATGATTTTTTTCTTTTGGATGTAGCTAACTATTAGGCCAAGTAAAACTCTAACAGACTCACAACTCATGTTATAAAATCATTTTATTTGCAGGCATGTTTGCTTGAAATTATTTTCATGCTCCTACAAGACAGATTTTCATTAGCCTTAACATTTTGTAATAAATAACCTCCACTCAGGGTTTCTACTTTCTACCTGTAATACTGACTCAAGGAGGTGTTTTCCAATTGAAATGTGTTTCAGATGGTGTTTTCTCTTAGCAGGTCAGCCTACATATCTTTAACAAGTGGAGTACTTGCAGAGCCTCCCAGTGAGGTCAAAGCTACCCAGAGATCTAGGCATTTGCCTGCTTCTACTTAGCACCACAAATCTAAACCAAAGGTAACACATGTTTAATATTTTTCTGGACACATTTTAAGGGCATTTATGGTTCTTCTATTCAGGTGTAAATCCTCCGTGACAGCACACCTCAATGAAAGTTGCACCAGGCGGTCATTCAGGAGGTTTGTATCATAGAGATGTTTTATGAGAGGCCCAGCCAAGCTTTGGAGATCTGCCTGGAGCTGTAAGTTCTTTAAATAATCCTGAGAGGTAAGTGGACACTCAGATCTAACAAACTAAATTATTTTCCCAAGAATAGAGAAAAAATAATGGATTCCAGGGTTAGACAGGTCTTCCAGAAATGAGTTCAGTCCCCTTCCCCATATAAAGTGTGGGTCCAGGGCCCTCCGGGTAATGAAATTTGCCACCTTGAAGTCACTGAGAAAATGAGCCCAACAAGGCTTTCCTCTGTGCCTTCCTCAACTAAACCAGGCATCTCCAATGAGGAGTTACATAGAAGAGTGGACTTAACAGTGTGAGAGATCCACATGGGCCTGGTGCATTTGCATTTGGAGTAGGTTCTGGAACTGTTGCACTCAGTATGGAAGGCTGAGCTGCTCCAGGAACAAGCAGCAACGACTGAGGAGTGAATAAATCAGTCCGACCTCAGTGAGCAGACCCTCCCACTGGAAGGTCTATAATTATAGCATCTAAAGCTCAAAGGACACACTGAAATATGGCATGTCAGTGACTATTAATGAATTTAGAACCATGGGGGAATCTTGTTAATTGTTATATGATTAAATATGGATGTGGAGAAAAAGGAACCCTTGTGCACTGCTGGTGAGAATGCAGACTGGTGCAGCCACTGTGGAAAACAGTATGGAGTTTCCTCAAGAAATTAAAAATGGAACTCCCATTTGAACCAGTAATCCCACTTCTAGAAATATATCCCAAGAAAACAGAAACACCAATCAGAAAAAAATATATGCACCCCTATGTTCATAGCAGCACGGTTTACAATAGCTAAGATTTGGTACAGCTTAAGTGCCCATCAACAGATGAATGGATTAAAAAACTGTGGTACATCTACACAATGGGATACTATGTTGCTGTAAAAAAGAAAGAACTCCTACCATTTGCAACAGCATAGATGGACCTGGAGAACATTATGCTAAGCAAAATAAGACAGTCAGAGAAAGATAAATGCCACATGATTCATTTGTGGAATATAATGAACAAAATAAACTGACAAACAAAAATAGATCTGGAGAAAGAGAAGCATCTAACAAACCGTTACACCTTAGAGGAAAGGCAGGGGAAGGGGGGATAAGAGATCAATCAAAGGACTTGTATGCATGCATATAAGCATAACCAATGAACACGGACACTAGGGGGTAAGGATATGTGGTGGAGGGCGGGAGTGCCAGGGAGAGGTCAATGGGAGAAAAAGGAGACATATGTAATACTTTAAATAATAAATAAATAAATAAAAATCATATTAGCAACAACAACAACAAAATAATAATCCCTCCCATCGAAAGCTTAAGGACAAACCACTGTTTTAGTGCCTAAGTTTTACAAGTTTTCTTTGAATAAAGGTCTTACAGGATACCATGTATAGGGCAAGCCCCATCTGCAAAGTTATTTATTAAAAAAGTGAGAGATGATATGGGACTTATATCTTCAAGATCATATGTTTATTCAACTATCTATTCATTCCATCATTTATTCAGTCAATGAAAATGTTCATTTGTTAGGCACTGTCTGGTGAATAGGGGAATGCAGAAGACTGAGCCCTGGATGCCTGGTGGTTTCTGATTTAGTAGGACCCATAAGATAGTTCACAGATAATTGTAACAAAGCAGAATAACTACCGTAAGAGAAGTATAAGCAACATGCTCTGAGAAGACAAGAAATAAAGAGTAGCTCATTTGAGCCTGGCTGGGGGGTGGGGGTGGGGGAGATCAATGGCTGTCCTTGAGATGGGTCTTGATTTATAAGTTCTGATAAGTCGATGTCTGGGAGAAAGAAAAGTATAGGGCAATGAAAAGGACCCTTAGGTTGGAGGAAATACATGAAGAAAGTCAATGGAGAAGGGATAAGGCATAAAATTGCCATTCATTATGAGTATAGAGATTAGGCTTTAGAGGGATTAGGGTGACACATGCCTGAGTGAACCCCCAATTCTCATTCACTTGAGAGTTTTAAACATTTACATTATCCTGATCTGTACTCTAGTCTACAAGTGGTGGTTGCTTAAAATTAAGTCATAGAGTCTACCTGCCACAGACAGCGTTCTACTAACAGTTTCAGACATTAAAGTTGAAGATAGAAGAATGAGAATCAGCTGGATCCAGCCAAAACCACACTCCTAAAAGGCCAGAAATGAGGTAACAATGAGAGGTGCCTAATAAATGCTTTGTGTAAATTAGTGCTCATAAATACTAAATATATATTGCTAATAAATATTTACTATAAACTTCAAAGTTAATGGGTTATTGAAAGAATGGAGTCCTAATTTATTACTTTTTATTTCACTTAAAAAAAATAAAATGAACATCATTACCTGAACACAATAGAACAAGCAAAGACATCTCAGAATAAATCAAACAACAAAACATGTCTTAGGAAGAATTAAAATTGCAGTAAGGGAGCATGTTTATTTTATTTAAAGGAAATATGTACATATGTTAATTTAACTTTGTAAAATTTAGACTATGAACATTGAGCAGTGGCCAAAATAAATTCCGAGTTTTTTATTTAAAGGCAGATTCATTTATAATGGTCTTGTTGGGATAGGAGTTTAAAATGTTTTGCTTGTAGGCTAAGTGGGTGAGAAAGCCGCCTCCGGACCTGCAGTCCCACCTGTGTCTGACTGCAGCAGCCATTGCACTGAAGGTCACAAAGCTACTCTGAGGCAGCTGTAGATCCACCTCCCACTGCCAGCATTTCACCTCTGAAAAGCAAAGAGGGGCCATGGAATAACCCCACCCCAATACAGATTCTTAGGCTTTACCTTGCAGGTAAAAATCTAAAGGGCTCTTTATTCTTTCATGAACATTCCAGTCTTGCTCCCTCAGGAAGCTTATGTGTGCAGTGGATGCAAATCTCACTGTTTCTACCTGTACATTCTAGAGCTAATCCATCCCTTTTCAGTTATGGGCTGAAATAATGCCCATAAATGCCATTTCAGGATAATTTATGTGTTCCGTTTCTCTGAATATTCCCAAGAAATTCCACTCAAAATTCTTCCATATTTACAATGGAAAGAAAAAAAAAATCTGTTCTTTGGGTTACCATGAAAAGTATGCTATTAATTTAAGAAATTCATATTCTCTAAATTTATGGTGATTTATTTCTGGGTCTGTATCACACTACCATCCACATTTACAAGAACAATTAGGATGTTCATTTAGCAAGGACTACATTTACTTTTTACAGTCAACTGGAATCCTTTGTGTGAGTAATGCTTCTCAGAGCTTATTAGAAATTTCTGTGCCTGTCTGTAAATAGCATGTGTGAATTTCTACAAAACATGTTCATTTTCTAGTTCCTGGTGGTGTTCCCATATCAACATTTATATTCAAAGCATTAAATTTAGTGGCATTAAGTATCACTGCTGAATTAGGACAAGATTAATTTCCTGTCATTATTCCTTATTGTGCACATAAGTACATATTTTTAAGCTTTCATAATATATATGTACTAGTAGCCCAGTGCTCGAAATTAGTGCACATTAAAAGGGAATTAATTGCCCTAACTGGTTTGGCTCAGTGGATAGAGTGTTGACCTGCGGACTCAAGGGTCCCAAGTTCTATTCCGGTCAAGGGCATGTACCTTGGTTTCGGGCACATCCCCAGTGGGGAGTGTGCAGGAAACAGCTGATCAATGTTTCTCTCTCATCAATGTTTCTAACTCTCTATCCCTCTCCCATCCTCTCTGTAAAAAAATCAATAAAATATATTTTTTTAAAAAGGGAATTAATTAGCGGAGATATTTTAATATTGCTATTTGCCCTTTCTCTATAATAGAAGTGTGAGAGATGAAAGGAAATTAGTAAAATGTATATGAAAATAATATATAAATTTATTAACAAATAAACAGTAACAAAAGGATATAACAACAACAGAGGCATGATATAAAAATGACAAAAACATGATATGAAAACAACAAAAACATGATATGAAAACAACAAAAAGATGACATAAAAACAACAGTGATGAAAACAATGACTGATAAAGTGATTAAACTTATTCTAATATCTCCCTTTACACCAAATTAAGAGTGAAAACACTTTCAGAGTGCTTGACTAATTTCCTTTGTGATGAAGTATTTAGAACTTTAACTGTAATGTCACATGCTCTTCAAACTTGAGAGAAAGCAACATATAACTGACCATATGTGAAAACGGGTTCAGGTAGGAATATGCCTACTTTGTCTAGAGTTTGTCCTTGTGATTTATTAATAGTCATCACAAATGCTGGCATCACGGGAAACCGTCATCGAATCGATTTAAATGGGAGGCAAGTGTCAGATGGGGACAAATTAATTCTTGGAATCAGAACAACCTCTGCCTCTGCAGATCCTGTTAATACTTCAGCTTCGATAATGTTAGGTCGTAATCTTTTGATAATAAATCTGGTACCATTACAAAGACCCCATTTACTATTGAGATTTCTCAATAGCATGATGATTGCACCCACTTTCAATTTTAATTTATGACACGGCATTCCTGAAGGAGTAATACTATTAAGAAATTCAATGGGAAAATTTTCCTTTTCAGCATCATCTGTGGAATCAATGGAATAATCACTCAAATATGTGTGAAAATCTCCATCGAGTATATCCAAATTTTCTTCATTTAATTTTTGAACGTGCTCATTTTATGGACAAAGAATTGCACGTTTAGACATATTTTTAATATTATCTATAGCAGTGGTTCTCAACCTTGGCTGCACATTAGAAACACCTGGGGATCTTTTTAAAATCCTGATTTCTGGGCCTCATCCTCCGGAAATTGTTTCTTTGTTATGGGGTGGGGCCACAACTTTAGTAACAAAGAAACAGAATTTCTGGAGGATGAGGCCCAGAGTCAGGATTTTAAAAAAGATTCCCAGGTGATCCTAATGTGCAGCCAAGGTTGAGAACCACTGCTATAGATATAGTATTTCCAAAGGTAGCTTCAATAATAGATCCATTACAAATCATTTCACTTCCACTCTCTACTCCGAGGACTCTGAGGAAGTCCTGCCTGAAACCTCGCCCTCCAGGAAACAGCTGGGGGAGGGTGCAGCCATTTCCAAGACGACCCCTGCAGGACTGACTTCCTTCTGGTGTTGTGCTTCTGGCTATGATGTTACACCCAGGGTTTTTATATAAGTAGATTATTTAGCACTACAAGTATTCTCCCCAATTTTATTGAGAAATAATTGATAAACATCACTGTATAAGTTTAAGGTGTATAGTATGATGGTTTGATTTACATGTACTGTGAAATGATTACTACAACAGGGTCAACTAACATCCATCTTCTCATATAGATATAAAAAAAGGAAAAAAAAATGGAAAAAGAAAAAAATTTTCTTGTGGTGAGAACTCTTATGACCTACTATCTTGACTTTCCTGTATATTGTACAATAGTCATCATGTTGTACTTTATACCTTAATACTTACTTAAAACTGAAAGTTTGTACATTTTAATTACATTTCTCCAATTCCCCTTGCCCCTACCCTCCACCTCTGGTAACCACATATCTGATTTCTTTTTCTATGAGTTTTTTAAAAATGTTAGATTCCATATGGAAATGATATCATAAGTATTTATCTTTCTATGTCTGATTTATTTCACTTAGCAGAATGCCTTCAAGGTACATCCATGTTTTCACAAATGGTGAGATTTCCTTTTTATGTCTGTGTGTGTGTATGTGTGCGTGTGCATGTGTGTGTGTGTGTGAGTGTGTGTGTTTATGGCTGAATATTATTCCACTGTGTATATATACCACAAATTTTTATTATTATTATTATTTATAAATCTTTATTGTTGAAAGTATTATATATGCCCCTTTTCTTCCCCCATTGCTTCTCCCACCCTCCTTTCCCCCAAGCCTTCACCACCCTATTATCTGTGTCTATGGGTTATGCATATACCCATATAGGTTCATTGGTTGATCTCTTCCCCACCTCCACCCTCCCCTGCCTTCCCGGTGAGGTTTGACAGTCTGTTTGATGTTTCCATGTTTCTGAGTCAGTCCATTTTTGTTCATCAGTTTATATTGTTCATTAGATTCCACATATGAGTGAGATCATGTGATACATATCTTTCTCCAACTGGCTTATTTCGCTTAGCATAATGCTCCCTAGGTCCATCCATGCTGTTGCAAATGGTAAGAGTCCTTTTTTTTTTTAAAGCTGCATAGTATTCCATTGTGTAGATGTACCACAGTTTTTTAATCCACTCATCTGCTGATGGGCACTTAGGCTGATTCCAAATCTTAGCTATTGTAAATTGTGCTGCTATGGACATAGGGGTGCATATATTCTGTCTGATGGGTGTTTCTGAGTTCTTGGGATATATTTTTAGAAGTGGGATCACTGGTTCAAATGGGAGTTTCATTTTTAATTTTTTGAGGAAACACCATACTGTTCTCTACAGTGGCTGCACCAGTCTGCATTCCCACCAGCAGCGTACGAGGGTTTCCTTTTCTCCACGTCCTCACCAACACTTGTCATTTGTTCATTTGTTGATGATAGCCATTCTAACAGGTGTGAGGTGGTACCTCATGTAGTTTTGATTTGCATCTCTCAAATGATCAGTGACTTTGAGCACTTTTTCATATGCCTTTTGGCCTTCAGTATGTCCATTTTGGAGAAGTGTGTATTTAGGTCCTTTGCACATTTTTAATTGGATTGTTTATCTTCCTTTTGTTAAGTTGTATGAGTTCCTTGTAGATTTTGGAGGTTAACCCATTATCAGATGTATCATTGGCAAATATGTTCTTCCATGGGGTGGGCATTCTTTCTATTTTAGTGATGATTTCTTTTGCTGTGCAGAAGCTCTTTGTTTTTATGTAGTTCCACTTGTTTATTTTCTCCTTAATTTCCATTGTCCTAGGAGATGTATTCGTAAACATATTGCTAGGAGAGATGTCTGAGATTTTGCTGCCAATGTTTTTTTCTAGAATCTTTTATAGTTTCAAGTCTTAGACTTAAGTCTTTTATCCATTTTGAGTTTATTTTGTGCATGGTGTAAGTTGGTGGTTTAATTTCATTTTCTTGCATGTATCTGTCCAATTTTCCCAACACCATTTACTGAAGAGACTGTTTTGACTCCATTGTATGCTCTTGCCTCCTTTATCAAATATTAGTTAGGCATAATGACTTGGGTTCTCTGTTCTGTTCCATTGGTCTACAGGACTGTTCTTGTTCCAGTATCAGACTGTTTTTAGTACAGTGACTTTGTAATATAACTTGAAATCTGGTATTGTGATTCCTCCAACTTTGTTTATCTTTCTCAAGATTGTTGTAGTTATTCAGGGTCTTTTTTGATTCCATATAAATGTTTGGAGTATTTGTTATAGCTCTGTGAAATATGCTGTTGGTGTTTTAATAGGGATTGCATTGAATCTGTAGATCACCTTAGGTAGGATGAAAATTTTAATGATGTTGATTCTACCAATCCATGAACATGGTATATTCTTTACTTGCATATATCTTCCTCTGTCTTTTTTTTCAGTGTCCTGTAGTTTTTCAACTAGTTCTTACCTCCTTAGTTAAGTTTATTTCTAAGTATCTAAGTTGTTTTGTTGCAATGGTAAATAGGGTTGTTTGTTTGGTTTCCCTTTCTGAGAGTTCAGTATTGGTGTATAAAAATGCCATAGATTGCTGAGTATTAATTTTATATCCTGCTATGTTGCATAATTCATTTATTAACTTTAGCAGTTTTCTGATGGAGTCTAGGGATTTCTATGTACAGTATCATATCATCTGTGAATAGTGACAGTTTTACTTCCTCCTTTCCAATTTGAATGCCTTTTATTTCTTCTTCTTGTCTGATCACAATGGCTAGCACTTCTAGTACATTTGACATAGTCAAATAGGAGTGGTGAAAGTGGGCATCCCTGTCTTGTTCCTGTTCTTATGGGAAATGGTTTTAGCTTTTGTCCATTGAGTATGATGTTGGCTGTAGGTTTGTCATATGAAGCTTTTATTATGTTGAGGTATAATCCCTCTATTCCCACTTTGTTGATAGCTTTTATAAAAAAAAGGGTATTGGATTTTTTAAAGAATATATATTTTATTGATTTTTTTACAGAGAGGAAGGGAGAGGGATAGAGAGTTAGAAACATCGATGAGAGAGACATTGATCAGCTGCCTCCTGCACACCTCCTACTGGGGATGTGTCCACAACCAAGGTACATGCCCTTGACTGGAATCCAGCCTGGGACCCTTCAGTCCATAGGCTGACGCTCTATCCACTGAGCCAAACCGGTTAGAGCAAGAGTATTGGATTTTGTCAAGTGTTTTTTTCTGCATCTATTGATATGATCATGTGGTTTTTATCTTTCAGTTTGTTTATGTGATGTATCACATTTATTGATTTATGGATATTGTACCAGTTTTGCATCCCTGGAATAAATCCCACTTGGTTGTGGTATATAATCTTTCTAATGTATTGTTGGATCCAACTTGCTAATATTTTGTTGAGGATTTTAGCATCTATTTTCATCAGGGATATTAGCCTGTAATTCTCTTTCTTTGTAGTGTGTTTATCTGTTTTTTGGGGTAGGGTAATGCTGGCCTCAGAAAAAGCTTGGAAGTGTTCCTTCTTTCTGAATTTTTTTGGAATAGTTTGAGGAGGATAGTTATTAGTTCTTCTTTGAATGTTTGGCCAAATTTCCCTGTGAAGCCATCCAGACCTGGGCTTTTGTTTGCTGGGAGTTGTTTTTTTATTTTTTATTACGGCTTTGATATCACCAGTAGTTACCAGTCTATTCAAGTTTTCTGATTCTTTCTGATTGAGTTGTGTAAGACTGTATTTTTTCTAGAAATATGTCCATTTGGTCAAAGTTGGCCAGTTTTTTGGAGTAGAGTTCATAGTATTTTCTTAAAATCCTTTGTATTTCTGTAGTGTCAGTGGTTATTTCTCCACTTTCATTTCTGATTTTATTTATTTGGGTCCTCTTTCTTTGTTTCTTGATGAGTCTGGCTAATGGTTTATCAATTCCAAATAACCAGCTATTCATTTCATTGATTTTTTGTATTTTTTTAAAATCTCTATATTCATTTATTTCTGCTCTAATCTTTATTATTTCCTTCCTTCTATTTACTCTGGGCTTTTCTTGTTGTTCTTGTTCTATTTCTTTAAGTTTTAGGGTTAAATAGTTTTTGCTGATTTTTCTTTTCTTTCTTTCTTTCTTTCTTTTTCTTTTCTTTTCTTTTTTTTTTTTTTTTGAGGCATGCCTGTAGTGCTATGAATTTCCCTCTCAGGACTGCTTTTTCTGTGTCCCAGAGGTTTTGACTTGTTGTGTCTTCATTTTCATTTGTTTCCAGGAAGTTTTTGATGTCTTTCTTGATCTTGTTGGTAACTCATTCATTGTTGAATAATATGCTATTTAGTCTCCATGTGTTTGAATGTTTTGGGGTGTTTTTACTGTAGTTGATTTCTAATTTCATTCCACTGTGATCTGAAAAGATGCTTGATACGATTTCAATCTTCTTGAACTTGTAGAGACTTGTTTTGTGTCCTAACATGTGGTCTATCTTTGTGAATGATCCATGTGCACTTGAGAATCCATCTGATCCAGTATGTCCTTTAGAGTCTCTGTTTCCTTGTTAAGTTTTTGTCTAGAAGATCTATCCAGTGAAGTCAGAGGGGTGTTAAAATCCCCTACAATGACTGTATTGTTGTTGATCTGTCTGTTAAAGTCCTCTAGAAGTGTTTTTTTGTTTGTTTGTTTTGTTTATATTTAGGTGCTCCTATATTGTGTGCATATATGTTTACCAGGGTTATATACTCTTGTTGGATTGATACCTTTAATATTATGTAGTAACCTTTGTTGTCTCTTGTGATGGCCTTCATTTTAAAGTCTATTTTGTTGGATATGAGTATTGCTACTCCAGCTTCTTTTTCTTTTCCATTTGCATGGAAAATTTGTTTCCATTCCTTCACTCTCATCCTATGTGTGTCTTTTGTTTTTAGGTGGGTGTCTCTTAGACAGCATATAGTTGGATCATGTTTTTGTATCCATTCAGCTACCCTATACCTTTTGATTGGAGCATTTAATCCATTTACATTTAGAACTATTATTGATAGGTATTTATTTATTGCCATTTAAATTCTTTATGGCTAGGTTTCTCTCTTTCTTCTTCTCATTACAGCAATACCTTTAGCATTTCTTGTAATGCTGGCTTGGTGGTGATGTACTCCTTTAGCCTTTTTTTTTTTTTTTTTTTTTTTTTGTCTGGGAAGCCCTTTATTTGACTGTCTATTTTGAATGATAGCCTTATTGGATATAGTAATCTTGGTCTCAGATCCTTGTTTTCCATTACCTTGAGTACTTCATGACACTCTCTTCTGGCCTTTACTGTTTCTGATAAGAAATCACATGTCAGCCTTATGGGAACTCCTTTGTAGGTAACAGTTTTCTTTTCTCTTGCTGCCTTTAAGATTCTCCCTTAGTCTTTAATTTTTGGCATTTTAATTATGATATTTCTGGGTGTGGGCCTCTTTGGGTTCTTCTTATTTGGGGCTCTCTGTACCTTCTGCACTTGTGTGACTTTTTCTTTTACCAGGTTAGGAAGTTTTCTGCCATTATTTCTTCAAACACCTTCTTTATGCCTTTCTCCCTTTCTGCCTCTTCTGGCACACCTGCTATTATAATATTGTTAAGTTTCCCATTGTCCCACAGCTCCCTTAAACTGTCCTCCTATTTTTTAATTATTTTTTTCATTTTGGTTTTCTGATTGAGTGATATTTTCAAATCTTTTCTAATTCACTGATTTGATCCTCAGCTTCCCCTAATCTGCTGTATATTCCTTCTAATGTGTTCTTTATTTGTGTTATGTCATTCTTTATCTTAGACTGTTCTTTTTTCATAGTTACTAAATCTTTTTTCATGCTGTTCAACATTTTACCATCATTATTCTGAACTCTGTTTCAGATAAATTTCTTATCTCTGCTTCATTTATCTCATCTTCTGGAGAATTCTCTAGTTCATTCATTTGGGGGTTGTTTCTTTGTCTTCTCATTTTGGCTTTCTGTTTGGGTTTGGGACTATGTATTAGGTAGATCCTCTAGACCTCTCAATCTCTAGTGCAGGACAGTGTTAAAGGCTATTTCTGACTAATTAGATCAGGCAGAGACTCAAAGCCTCCAGAGACCACCTCTGCCTACATACTGATACAATTCCAACTTGAATTGCCCCCAGGCAATTGTTCTCAGGTGTGGTGAGAGTGTTTTTCAATAGAGTGGGGTATTTGCTTCTGCCTGGAGGCTAATTGTTAATTTTTAATCTCTTAAGTGGCCTCACAGCAAGGTGTTTTCCAATGAGGTGTGTCAACTGTCTTCCCCCCAGGCAAGGCAAATGTCTATGTGGGAAAGATGCCCTCTGCTGAGTGAGAACATGACTCTGCCCAGGAAACTTGTGTGCCTGCCTTCTGGGCTCTATCCCCCAAGTTCCCAGTCCTGGCTTCTGCTCTCACAGCTCCAGTCCACTTCACCCTCCTTCTACCAGGGCATAAGGTGGATGGCTCCACAGAGAGTTTAGTACATTGGCCCTTTAAGAGGATGCCTGAATTTTCAGCTGTTACTACCTGGAAGACAGCAATCCACTGCTTTTTGTAGCCAGATGTTATGTGGGTACCCTCCTCAGTTTTGGTGCTTCTGCTGGGGGGCCCAGCTTGGGGATTAGGTCCCAGAGTTTTCAGTGGCAACCCCCCACAGCTGAGATATCTCTATGGGACTTCAGTTGCTGTCTGTGGGCCCCTGGTCAGCCCTTTTACACCTCTGCCCTTTATACCAGTCTCTATGCAATCTCCACTTTCAGTCCTTGAGTATCAAGTTCTCTCCTGCGAGTTTTTCATTGATTATTCAAGACATTTTTTATGTATTTTAGTTGTAATGTCCGTTTGTCCCGGGGAGCACATCTGTGCAGCACCCACTTACTCTACTGCCATTTTTTATCTTAATTTTTTTTTTTTTAGTTTTTATTTATTTTATTTATTTTTTTTAATTTTATTTTTTATTGCTTAAAGCATTACAAAGGGTATTACATATGTGTCCTTTTTTTTCCCTGCCCTTGACAATACCCCGGCTTCCCCTACCGCCCAGTGTCTTATGTCCATTGGTTATGCTCATATGCATGCATACAAGTCCTTCGGTTGATCTCTTACCCCCCTCCCTCCTGCCCCCCAACCCTCCCCGGCCTTCCCACTGCAGTTTGACAATCTGTGTGAGGCAGCTCTGCCTCTCTATCTATTATTGTTCAAAAGTTTATAATGGTCTCTATTATCCATGAATGAGTGAGATCATGTGGTATTTTCCCTTCATTGACTGGCTTATTTCACTTAGCATAATGCTCTCCAGCTCCATCCATGCCGTTGCAAATGGTAAGAGTTCCTTCTTTTTTACAGCAGCATAGTATTCCATCGTGTAGATGTACCACAGTTTTCTAATCCATTCATCTACTGATGGGCACTTAGGCTGTTTCCAGATCTTAGCTATGGTGAATTGTGCTGCTATGAACATATGGGTGCATATATCCTTTCTGATTGGTGTTTCTGGTTTCTTGGGATATATTCCTAGAAGTGGGATCACAGGGTCAAATGGGAGTTCCATTTCCAATTTTTTTAGGAAACTCCATACTGTCTTCCATAGTGGCTGCACCAGTCTGCATTCCCACCAGCAGTGCACAAGTGTTCCTTTTTCTCCACATCCTCTCCAGCACTTGTCGTTTGTTGATTTGTTGATGATAGCCAGTCTGACAGGTGTGAGATGGTACCTCATTATTGTTTTGATTTGCATCTCTCGGATGATTAGTGACTTTGAGCATGTTTTCATATGTCTCTTGGCTTTCTGAATGTCCTCTTTTGAAAGGTGTCTATTTAGATCCTTTGCCCATTTTTTTATTGGATTGTTTATCTTCTTTTTGTTAAGTTGTATGAGTTCCCTATAAATTTTGGAGATTAGGCCCTTATCAGATATGACCTTGGCAAATATGTTTTTCCACGCAGTGGGTTTTCTTGTTGTTTTGTTGATGGTTTCTTTTGCTGTGCAGAAGCTTTTTATTTTGATGTAGTCCCATTTGTTCATTTTCTCTTTAGTTTCAACTGCTCTAGGAGCTGTATCAGTGAAGAAATTGCTTCGGCATATGTCTAAGATTTTGTTGCCTTTGGATTCTTCTAGAATTTTTATGGTTTCCTGTCATACATTTAAGTCCTTTGTCCATTTTGAGTTTATTTTTGTGTATGGTGTAAGTTGGTGGTCTAGTTTCATTTTCTTGCATATATCTGTCCAATTTTCACAACACCATTTATTGAAGAGACTATCTTGGCTCTATTGTATGTTCTTGCTTCCTTTGTCAAATATTAATTGAACATATTGGTTCGGGCTGATTTCTGGGCTCTCTATTCTATTCCATTGATCTGCATGTCTGTTCTTGTGCCAGTACCAGGCAGTTTTGAGAACAGTGGCTTTGTAATACAGCTTGATATCTGGCATTAAGATCCCACCTACTTTGCTCTTCTTTCTCAGGATCACTGCAGCTATTCGGGGTCTTTTTTTATTCCAGATGAATTTTTGGAGAGTTCGTTCTAGATCTGTGAAGTATGCCGTTGGTATTTTAATGGGAAGTGCGTTGAATTTATAGATTGCTTTAGGTAGTATGGACATTTTAATGATGTTGATTCTACCAATTCATGAACAGAGGATGTTCTTCCATCTGTTTATGTCTTCCTCTATCTCTTTTTTCAACGTCCTGTAGTTTTCTGAGTAGAGGTCTTTTACCTCTTTAGTTAAGCTTATTCCTAGGTAGCTTAATTTTTTTGGTGCGGTGGTAAATGGGATTGTTTTTATAATCTCTCTTTCTGAAAGTTCACTATTGGTGTATAGAAATGCCTCAGATTTCTTAGCATTAATTTTGTATCCTGCTACTTTGCCAAATTCATGTATTAAGTCTAGTAGTTTTTTGACGGAGTCTCTAGGGTTTTGTATCTATAATATCATGTCGTCTGCAAATAAAGAGTTTTACTTCCTCTTTTCCAATTTGGATGCCTTTTATTTCTTCTTCTTGTCTAATTGCAATGGCTAATACTTCCAGGACTATGTTGAACAGGAGTGGTGAGAGTGGGCATCCTTGTCTTGTTCCTGTTCTTAGGGGAATGGTGTTAGTTTTTGTCCATTGAGTATGATGTTGGCTGTGGGCCTGTCATATATGGCTTTTATTATGTTGAGGTATGATCCTTCTACTCCCACCATGCTGAGAGTTTTTATCAAAAATGGGTGTTGGATTTTGTCAAATGCTTTTTCTGCATCAATTGATTTGACCATGTGGTTTTTTTCTTTCAATTTGTTTATGTGATGTATCACGTTTATTGATTTGCGGATATTGTACCATCCTTGCATCCCTGGGATAAATCCTACTTGGTCATGGTGTATGATCTTTCTGATGTACTGCTGGATCCTATTTGCTAAGATTTTGTTGAGGATTTTGGCATCTATGTTCATGAGGGATATTGGCCTGTAATTCTCTTTCATTGTGTTGTCTTTCCCTGGTTTTGGTATTAGGGTGATGCTGGCTTCATAGAATGAGCTTGGAAGTGTTCCTTCTTCTTGAATTTTTTGTAGTAGTCTGAGGAGGATAGGTTTTAGTTCTTCCTTGAATGTTTGGTAAAACTCCCCTGTGAAGCCATCTGGTCCTGGGCTTTTGTTTGCTGGAAGCTTTTTGATGACTGCTTCACTTTCTTCCATAGTTATTGGCCTATTGAGATTTTTAGATTCTTCCTGATTGAGTTTTGGAATGTTGTATTTTTCTAGGAATTTGTCCATTTCCTCCAGGTTGTCTAGTTTGTTGGAGTAGAGCTGTCCATAGTATTTTTTAACAATCATTTGTATTTCTGTGGGGTCTGTTGTGATTTTGCCTCTATCATTTCTGATTTGGTTTATTTGGGTCCTCTCTCTTTGCTTCTTGGTGAGCCTGGCTAGAGGTTTGTCAATCTTGTTGATCCTTTCAAAGAACCAGCTCTTGGTTTCATTGATTTTCTGTATTATCTTTTTGGTCTCTATGTCATTTATTTCTGCTCTAATCTTTATTATCTCCTTCCTTCTGCTCACTCTGGGGTTTTCTTGTTGCTCTCTTTCTAATTCTTTGAATTGTAGAGTTAGATGATTTACTACCATTTTTTCTTGCTTTTTGAGACAGGCCTGTATAGCTATAAACTTCCCTCTCAGGACTGCTTTCATTGTGTCCCATAGGTTTTGGATTGTTGTGTTTTCATTGTCATTAGTTTCCAGGGTGCTTTTAATTTCTTCTTTGATGTCATTGGTAACCCAATCAATATTTAATAACATGCTATTCAGCTTCCAAGTGTTTGAGTATTTTGGGTTTTTTTTTTTTGTAGATCATTTCTAATATTATGCCATCGTGATCTGAGAAGATGCTTGGTATGATTTCAATCTTCTTGAATTTGGGGAGACTTTGTTTGTGACCCAATATGTGGTCTATTTTTGAATGTGTCTTATGAGCCCTTGAGTAGAATGTATATCCCGTGGCTTTGGGGTGAAGTGTTCTGAAGATGTCAATTAAGTCCATCTGATCAAGTGAGTCACTTAGGGTTGCTGTTTCTTTGCTGATTGTTTGTCTATAGGATTTATCCAGAGATGTCAGTGGTGTATTAAAGTCCCCTACTATGATTGTATTGTTGTCGATCTCTCCTTTGATATCTTCCAGGAGTTTTTTTTTATGTATTTGGATGCTCCTGCATTGGGTGCATAAATGTTTACCAGGGTTATATCTTCTTGTTGAATTGATCTCTTTAGTATTATGAAGTGGCCTTCCTTATCTGTGGTTATGGTCTTCACTTTGAGGTCTATTTTGTCCGATATAAGTATTGCAAACCCAGCTTTCTTTTCCTTTACATTTGCCTGGTAGATATTTTTCCATCCCTTCACTTTCAGTCTGTGTTTTTGTCCCTTCTAATGAGGTGAGTCTCTTGTAGATAGTAAATGTTTGGGTCATGTCTTTTTATCCATTCAGCCAGTCGATGTCTTTTGGTTGGAGCATTTAGTCCGTTTATGTTTAAAGTTATTATTGAAAGGTACTTGTTTGTAGCCATTTCTTTTTTTGTGTGTGGCTGTTTTCTTTCTGAGCTTGTTATTTCTTCTTTTTACACCAGTCCCTTTAGCATTTCTTGCATTGCTGACTTGGTGGTGATAAACTCCCTTAGACTTTTTTTGTCTGTGAAGCTTCTTATTTCACCTTCAAATTTGAATGATAGCCTTGCTGGATAGAATATTCTTGGATTCAGTCTTTTGCTTTGCATCACTTTGTAAATTTCTGTCCATTCTTTTCTGGCCTGATGTGTTTCTGTTGAGAAATCATTTGATAGTCTAATGGGAGATCCCTTGTATGTAACTTTCCGTCTCTCTCTTGCAGCCTTTAAGATCCTCTCTTTGTCCTGAACACTTGCCATGGTAATTATGATACGTCTTGGTGTGGGTCTTTTCGGGTTCACCTTGTTTGGGACTCTCTGTGCTTGTGTGACTTTTTTCTTCCCCACCTCAGGGAAGTCTTATGATATTATTTCTTCGAATAGGTTTTCTAATCCTTGTTCCTCTTTCTGTTGTTCTGGCATCCCTATTATTCATATGTTGTTTTGCTTCATGTTGTCCCAAAGCTCCCTTAGGCTCTCCTCCTGTCTTTTAATTTTTTTCTCCAATTGCAGTACCGTTTGGGTGTGTTTTGCTTCTTTGTCTTCTAATTCACTAATTCGGTCCTCCGCTTCTCCTAGTCTACTGTTGATGCTTTCAATGGTGTTTTTTTATTGCAGCTATATCGCTCTTCATTTCTTGTTGGGTCTTACATAAGTTATTGATTTTTTCATCTGTTTCTTCTTGCTTCTTGCATAAGTAGTTGATTTTTTCATCTGTTTCTTCTTGCTTCTTGCATAAGGTGTTGATTTTTTCATCTGTTTCTTCTTGCTTCTTGCATAAGTAGTTGATTTTTTCATCTGTTTCTTCTTGCTTCTTGCATAAGGTGTTGATTTTTTCATCTGTTTCTTCTTGCTTCTTGAATAAGTTGTTGACTTTTTCCTCTGTCCGGTGTATGCACTCTAGGACCCTTATTCTGAATTCTTTTTCTGTGATATTGCATGCCTCTGTGTCACTTAGCTGCTTTTCTGACGAGTCCTCCTTTTCTTTCCTTTGGGGGTTTCTTTGCCTACCCATGTTTGATCTCGCTGACATATGTAGATGTTGAGTCATTCAGTGGCTGCTCCCTGGGTGGCAGGGGCTCCTTGGGTTGTGGTTGCTGCTCAGACGGTTGCAGTAGCAGCTGCTCCTCAGTTGGCAGCAGCTCCTCTAGTGGGTGCTGTTTACAGCTGTGGTAGCTCTTCTGGCTGGTGGAGGGAGGCTTCACGTACAGCTTCTGTTTCTCAGACAGAGGGTGTGGTGATCAGGAGGCTGCGGTGATCAGGGGGCTGCTGTTGCTTGGATCTGCTGCATTGATTTAAAGGCACAAAATACAACACAACAAGGCACAACATACCAGGCACTGAACACAAGTATATTCACAATATTACTAACCCCAAATAAAGGTGACCACCCGAATTAAGAGAATTAGGGGATAAGGAAGAAAGAAGAGAAGAAGATAAAAGAGAGAAAAGAAAAGAAAAATAAGAAAAAAAAAAAAAAGGAGTGCAAAAATAGAACTGGGAAAGAAGGGGGGGGAGAAAAAAAAAGAGTGAAAAGAGAGAATGAAGTAGAAGCGGGAAAGAGACTATTTGTATGAGGAGCAAACTCCAATAGAACTGCCACTAGTCTCAACAAATTCCAGCAACAGATCCCCGGAGATGAATGCAAACTACAAACCACCAATAATATCAAGAGGGGCAAGGGAAAACAGAAGCACAAAAATAACCGGGGGGGTGACGGGGGGGGGGGACGGGAGGGGAGGGAAGGGAAAAACCAGCAGAAAAAAAAGAAAAAGAAAAACAACCTCGCAACCAGTCCTAAAAAAGAAAAAGAAAAAACACAAAACAAAACAAACAAACAAATAAAATAAAAAACCCCAATATATTCAACAATCAAGAAAACAATAGAAAGATAAGAGAAAAAAATGTTTGGAAAGTGAAGAAGGATAAAGAATAGGTGTATAAGGATTTAGAGCAGTGGATTGGAAATAGGATATATAAGTAGGGTGGAATTAGACAGGGGGTAAAAAGACGAATTGGGAAAATCTAAAGCAGGAATAGGGTAAGAGAAACAGGACACCAAAAGGGGAAAAGTGAGGAAGAGGGTTTTAGCAAAGAGGTGAAATTGAGATAGGGAAAATTAATGCTAAAGGAACAATGAAAATAGAATGGAGAACACTAATCCCAAAAGAAAATAAAGAGAAAATAAAATGGCACTTTAAAAAATGGTAAAATTGTAGCAGTAATAATACTGGTTAAAAATAAAAATGTAGTAATTGAAAGGGTAAAATCAGGTGATGGAAAAAGAAGAAAAAGAAAAAAAAAATTGGTTTCTTAGTAAAAAGGCGAAAAAAGAAAAAAAAAAAAGAAAAAATTTGCAGTAGTGATGGTCTTTTGGTTCTTCTACTCTTCAGCCTGGTTCGCCTTAGTCTTGCCAGGTATTTAGGAGAGTGTTGAATTTCCCTGCATTACACTGTTCCTCTGTGTTGTAAATCACAGTCTTCCTTAAATTTTTTAAAAAAGATAAATAAATACTGAGGATTTAATGTACAGCATAATGACTATAATTAACACTACTCTATGATATATTGGAAGATTGTAAAGACAGTGAATCTTAAAAGTTATCATCACAAAGATAATTTTTTTCATTTTTCTTTTCTTTTTATTCTATCTGTATGAGCTAATGAATGTTAGCTGAATTTGCAACAATCATTACACCATCTATAAAAATCAAACCATCTTTTTATGCTTTAAGCTTATCCAGAAATGTCTAGAAACTATTTCTTAATAAAACTGAGAAAAAAATTGTAGGCAAACAGTAAATAAATAAAAACACTTTTGATAGAGAAATATGTACATGTATTAAAATAATTGTTTCACATGAAAAAGTCAAATTCTAGAAATGCAAAATAATCTATAGTGTCAAAAGGTGACTGGGAAATAAATAATGTTGGACCTCAGAGGAATAGTGGCATAAGGGCATGTCTATCCTCTCCCCCTAACATGTCAAGAAAATAACCACCTATAATTCAAGAAAAAAGTCCCTGCTCATAACAGATGCACGCCTGAGAGACCTGCACACTGGAACAACTAAGGTGGGCTCCTTGGAACAAGTGGGAAGGTAAGAAAAGAGGGAAGCCAAATATGACTACAGCACAGCATCATGTCAGCAGCACAGCTGGGAACTGACAGCAGCAGTTACAGGCACTTTCCTCAGCTGGTCAGGATGAACAGAAAGCTAACCTGGCAAGTGGCTGGCTGTGAGAGTAACCACTGGAATGGCAGAATTATGTGGTCGTGCACACAAACAGTGAGAGTGTCTGCACCATGGGGGTGCATTGTGAATGGGGTCTGAGTTGCATGCTGAGCTGCAAGACAGCAGACACCCTCCCTTCAGTGTTGCTCCCCACTGCTGGGCCTGGCTGTGGGCTTTCAGGCAAAGAAAATAAATCACAGAGCCCTGCCACTGATAAGACTCCCAAATCTTGCTTCCTGTTGCCCTTGGAGTTGGCTAAAGGAGTGTATTATCTGTAGGCCAAGAGCTGTTGTAGTAGAAACACAGTTACCCTCTGTGACTGAACCCCAGGAGGGGTGCTTGGGCTGGACCCCTGGAGGTCAAGGGTCACCATTACTGTGAGGGAAAAACAAACTTCACCCCCAAGCAGCAGAGGCAGTACAGCCCTATGGAAGCCGCAGAGGCTCAAAACTGTGAGGCCACAGAAGATAAAAAATCTTGCAATTCAGTGCCATCTACTGGAACAGAGTAGAAAAACCTCCTCAAAGATAAATGGGAAAACAAAGAACAGCGAATGCCATGAACAACCACAACAACAATGATGACCAGAAAGAAAATGAAAAATCCCCAGAAAACAGGCTGGAACACCACTCGTATATGGACAGATAATTTTTGACAAAGGAGCCAGAAATGCACATTGGAGTAAAGATAGTCTCTTCAATAAATTGTGCTGGGAAAACTGGAGAGCCACATGCAAACAAATGAAACTGGATTGCAGTTTGTCCCCATGTACAGAAATTAATTCAAAATGGATCAAAGATTTAAATCTAAGACCCAAAACTATAAGTCATATAGAAAAAAATATAGGTACCAAACTTATGGACCTGGGTGGTAGAGAACATTTTATGGACTTGGCCCCAAAGGCAAGGGAGGTTAAGGCAAAAATAAATGAATGGGACTATATCAAACTGAAGAGCTTCTGCACAGCAAAAGAAATGGACAACAAAACAAACAGGCAGCCAACCAGATGGGAGATGATATTTGCAAACAGTAGCTCTGACAAAGGTTTAATTTCCAAAATATTTAAGAACTCATAAAACTCAACACCAAACAAATAAACAATCCAATCAAAAAGTGGGCAGACGACCTGAAAATACACCTCTCCCAAGAAGACATGCAAACAGCCAATAGATATATGAAAAGATGTTTAACCTCACTGGAAATCAGGGAAATGCAAATTAAAATTACAATGAGATACCACATTATACCAGTTACAGTGGCCATTATCATCAAGACAAGCTGCAGTAAGTGTTGGAAAGGTTGTGGAAAAAAGGGAACCCTCATTCCCTGTTGGTGGGAATGTAGACTGGTACAACTACTAGAAAGCAGTCTGGTGATTCCTCAAAAATTAAAAATAAAGCTACCACATGACCCAACAACCCCACTCTTGGGTATATACCCAAAAAACTTGAAATCACTTATATGCAAGAATATATGCACCCTTATGTTCATTGCAGCATTATTAACGGTGGCCAAGAGTTGGAAATAGGTGAAGTACCCAACGATAGAGGACTAAATAAAGAAGATGTGGTATATATACACAATGGAGTACTACATGGCCATAAGAAAGATCTTTGAGAACATTATGCGAACTGAAATAAGTCAAACAGAAAAAGCTAAGAATTATATGATTTCACTCATATCTATACTAATAAAAGGGTAATATGCTAATTAGACCAGATAGACTAGACGTCTTCCGGACAAAAGCTGCCACAGCTGTGAGGGCTGAGGAGGGCAGGCAGCAATGGCAGCTGAGAGGGCTGAGGAGGGCCAGTGGCCAGCAGTGGCAGCAGCAGTGGGGTGATGGGGGCAGTGCCTTCCCTTGATTGGCCTGGTCACCTCCCACAGAGGGAGGCCAGACTTCAGCTTAGGCTCGCTCCCCACAGGGAGCGGGCCTAAGCTGTCAGTAGGACATCCCCTGAGGGCTCCTGGACTATGAGATGGGGCAGGCCTGGCTGAGGGACATCCCCCCCCCCCCACCAGTGCACAAATTTTCATGCACCAGGCCTCTAGTGTGGAATATAAAACTGAAACTTATGAACACAAACAATAGTGTGGTGGTTGCCAGAGAGGGGGTGGGGTGGGGGAAGAAAGGGGTCCTAATATGAGGTGACAAGAGAAGATTTAACTTTGGGTGGTGGGCACATGGTCCTATATACAGATTTTGTAAATTAGTAATCCACAAATGTAACCTATGTGTTCATGTTGACTAATGTCATCCCAATAAAATAAAATTTTAAAAAAGTGACTGGAAGTTGCTTTGGTAATTGAGGAGCATAAGAAAAAAGTTTCCAAGGGAACAACTGGAATGATGGGTATGTTTATTACCTTGACTCTGGTTATATATTCATGAGTGTATCTATATCTATATCTATATCTATATCTATATCTATATCTATATCTAATCTATCTATATCTATCTATATCTCCTTAAAAATGTATATACACTTTAATAGGATAGCTCAACTTAAAAAATACGATTTTATTTTTTATATATTTTTTATTGATTTCAGAAAGGAAGGGAGAGGGAGAGAGATAGAAACATCAATGATAAGATTGATTGGCTTTCTCCTGCACACCCCACACTGGAGCTCAAGTCTGCAACCCTGGTATGTGCCCTTACTGGGAATCAAACTGTGATCTCCTAGTTCATAGATCAACACTCAACCACTGAGCAACACTGGCCAAGCTGGTAGTTCTTGAAAATAAAATATATTTTAATAAAGACTGCCTTTATAATGATTCCAAAGTGTGTGTATACATTTTTTGGGTCTCTCTCTCTCTCTCTCTCTCTCTCTGTCTCTCTCCTTATAGACTATAGATATAGATATTTAAAAATTGTACATTTGAAATTGTGTAGTTTATATTATGTGAATTATACTTTAATAAGGTTGTTTAAAAGTAAATGAAAACAAAAGAATGATCAATCTTGTGGATCTAATAGCTGGAGGGATGGCGACACCACTGGCTGCATATTTGTAGCTATCTGCTCATCTAACAGACTTGGTACCCCTTCAGTGGCCTGACTGGCCTTGTGGACTGTGCTTTCCTTCACATGTAATGTGGTAACTTAGCTTTGAATGACATTCAGAATGTATGCTTACTATTGCATTTAAATTTTGTGTATAAATACATTTCTTATAACTTTGAGGTATCCAATTTATGCTAATAAAACAAACAACTTAGAGGCTTATATCATCTATTTATACTCTAGAATTTTCTTTTGGTCTGATAGTTTCAAATTGGCAGGACCCTTAAAGCTATTTTCCAAAGCTTCATAAAATAGTGAGAACTTGGACAATTTGATCAACTTGAAAAGTGAACCCTCATAAAAAATAAGTTGTAATAGTTTAGGATTTTTTGTTATATTGCTTGCATGCCCTGCTGTTGATAGAACACAATGGAAACATTTAGTGCTGTGTACTATAATTTGTTATCGATCTAGAGTCTGGTCAGTCTTTCACATTCATTCTCAGTTAAAAAATATTTTTAGTTTTAACTAATAATCTATTTCAAATTTTAAGGAAAAAATAGGAAATAATAAAAAAAACTAAAACTGGTGAAAAAGTTACCACTTATAAATATTAGAATAAAAATATCCCAATCTCAAATTTTATAATAATTCTGTCCTACATATCATAATCAAACAAAAAACATTCCAAACTCTGCTTAAAGGAACCTATAACTGACTTATAGATAACAAGTTAAATTTTAAATACAGGTATTGGGAGAAAGTAATTTTTAGTCTTTGTTTTTTCTAAGATTTAAACTCATAGCCCGAGCCATTTTATTGGCAAATGCATGATGAGTTTGAGGACAAGTATTCTTTTCTATGTCTTTTAAACAGCTCAAAAACGTGTTTTTCAAATTACTATTGTATTAGAAAAGATTGTTTTCAGGACCACAGAAGCATATCTCTGCAGCACAGAAGTTCCAGAGACATGGTCCAAGACCACAGAAGCAGATGATACCTGGAAATCAAGATGCTGATAACTTCTGAGGGCACTTAGAAGAGGTAGATGCTGCTCTCTGCAGGTTCTGCTCTGCTGTCCTCTCTCAGCCGTCACATCACTTCTCAGGAGTGCTCAAGGCCATTGTTTTAGAAATAGCGCCAAATAATATTTGCAATTTCTATGTAGTATGAAAAGGAAAACAAAACAAGAAAATGGGAGGCAGGGGAAGCTCAGACTTTACTGTTCTATAGCTGTCTTGCCTTTGGATAAATAAACTAACCCACGTTCAGTTTCCTCATCTGCTAACATCTGCCTCATAGGTCCATTCTGAGTACGAGAGAGGAAATCTGTATAACTGATCCAGTACATTTCCTGATTATATTAAGTATTCTCTAAAGAATAGGCATATTAATTAATTAATCAACAAGGGCATAGTAGGCATCTACATGTGCAAATTTTAATTATAAAAGCTGTAAGCAATAAAAGAAGTGGACTGCAGAGCCCTGCCCTCTAGGAATGTAGTCACAATAACTGGGAAAAAGCAAAGAAGGCATGGCAGTCCTCGTGCGAGACTGTGCTAGGGTCAGAGTGATGGACTTAGTCTAAAAACAAAGTGACTAAATAGGTGCTTAATTAATAGTTTTTGATTTATGTAAAAATTGAAGGTTAAGTACTAGTTTGTTCTACTGTACACTTTGAGCACCTAATTTAACTTCTCTGTACTGTTTTCTACATCTATAACATCTATAAGTAAGGATAATAATAAGAATGATCTCATAGGATTGTTGTGCATTGTAAACAAAGGGCTGTAAGTGAAAAATACAATTTAAATTAAAAAGCCAATATGAATAAAAAAAACCCCAAAAAACACACAAAGTGACTGAAGCTCATATTTAAATGAGTCACATGTTGAGACTGCTGTTTCATTTCTGAGCTGTTGGTTTCTTCGTGCTGTACTGATGCTGTTCCCAGTGACTAATGAGGAGCTGGAGTTTACTGTTGGATGGTGGACTTAAGTTGTAGCACCAGTAAATTGGGGAAATACATGACCTCTGTATGTAAATCACTGTGGATAATAGGGATTCAAAATTTGTGTTCAGCCCTCACCAGTGTGGCTCATTTGGTTGGAGCATCCTCCCATGCACCAAAAGGTTGTGGGTTTGATTCCCAGTTAGAACACATATGCAGGTTTCGGGATCCATCCCAGGTCAGGGAGCATGTGGGAAGCAACCAATCAATATTTCTCACTCACATCACTGACCTTTCTCTCTCTAACTCTCTCTCTATCTCTCCCTTCTTCTCTCCAAAATAAAAAACAAAACAAAACAAAAACTTGTGTCCAATATTTAGTGTGGTTCTTAAAGAAGAGACCATGTCAGTGACTAAGATAAGAGAAGGATCTGGCTTCTCACTCAAAAGATGCGCACACACATACAAAATGCTCTGCAGCATGAGTCCTGACCTAAAGAACAGATAGATCTGACTGGACCCCAAAAGCTCTAGTTTTAAAGTGTTTCTGGTTCAGTTAAATCACAACAATGTTTTGCTTAAGTGCTTCCAATCCCTGATTTTTAAGCACAAGCTTTTCCAATGATATTTAACAAACTGACACTAAAAGATTCTTTTCCTAAATCCAAACTTAATTTTTAACAGCTATAAACAATAGAATATTTACTAGTTCACATGGCCAATGATGTTCAAGCCCAGTCTAATACTGGGGGCCAGGTATTTCAGTCCTGTGTCAGGAGGGGGAGGAAGAACCGGAAGCCAGCTTTCTGGTGTTTGACCTACTGTATACATGTGTACATAACCCAAGCTCCAGGAAGAAAAAAATTCCCAGGGAAACGATGCCAAAGGGTGGGGACAGGAACAAAAGAACAGGAGAGATTCTGCAAGGGGAACTCACTGACTGCCCTGATTAATTGCCACCCACACAACTAGGTGTTGGTGCTGTTTACTCAGAATCTGCCAGCAATGAGGGTTCTGGATTCCTGAGGGTTGCTTCACTCCTAAGTCTAGATGAAAGTCATTATCAATTATATCTGATGCATGACCACCGCCCAGCCATTCACTCTCTCTGCCTTGAAGCCAGGCAGACAGCTGTGTGCACATCCACCACCAGGGCTGCCCTGCCTGCTCTCTCTTCCACATGGTGTGTGCTCATGCCTGTTCAGGCCGCTCAGCCTCAATTTTGTCTGACATAGTTTCTGCTCATTGCTTCCTTTTGCCTTTCTCAAGGCTTAGGGGACTCTATGTGATTTGTGTTGTGGAGAAGGGGCTGTGATAAAAAGGACAAGACATATAAAAGAATAGAAGATGTTAGAATGCATCTCTGAACTTGGATTTGATTGGCTATCAGCCCACCTGAAAGAAGATCTGCCTGGCCTTCAGTGGGAAGTGTCTGGGGAGTGTGTTCAAGTTCCTCTTTCCAACCTCTCTGCTGCTGTGCTTGTCAGTGAACCTCCAGAGGACACTTCCAGGGAAGGACTGGATTGCAAGTCTGAGGGCACTTCCCTGAGAGCCAGAGGAAGGCCTGGTGTAAGTACCAGGCACCAGGGAAAATTGTGTTCAGAATACACTTATTCATCCCAGCAACTTTGACTGGCCTACTGTGAAATTGCTAGTCTAGTAAAGTCCAGTGCCAAACCAAGCCAGGAGCCTACCTCCTCTGCCCTTCAGCCTCACTGAGGCAAAGTGTAATTTCCCAGAGCTTCCACTCACCCTCAGCTCCTGCCCCTGTTACACATGGGAGGTATGTTCATGAGGTATAGGACAGGTGAGGACAGCATTCCTCTCACCCACCATTTAAATAAGACTTCTCTCCCACTGACCACAGTTTCATGCCACCTCTATTCTTCATGAGTTAATAAGTTCCCTTCATCCCCTTCTAAAAATAAAAATTTAGAAGTCTGGCCAGTGTGGATCAGTGGTTGAGGGTCCACCCATGAAACAGGAGGTCACAGTTCAATTCCTGGTCAGGGCACATGCCCAGGCTCATCCCCAGTAGGGGTCGTGCAGTAGGCAGCCCACCGATTATTCTCATCACTGATTTTCTACCTCTCCCTCTCCCTTCTTCTCTGAAATCAATAAAAACATATTTTTAAAACTTATGGCAAAAACACACATCAAAATTTATAATCTTAAGCATTTTAAGTGTAGTTTAGTCATGTTATGTATATTCGCACTGGTGTGCAAAAGACCTATGGCCCTCCTTTAGAACACGGTGTCCCTGGGAAGAATCGTGTGCTAGTCCGTGGCATTGCAGTGGATGAATTTTCTCAAGCTGTGAGATCACATCCCTTCAGTAACAGGAGAGACAGGGCAGAGGCAGTCAGAGAACATGAGAGGAGGGACAAAGAGGGGCCCAGGTGGGAAAGAAGGGAAAAAGGCAACAGGGTCACAGCTCACCCCCCTAAGATTCCCACCATTGTGCCACATCACTCCTTCTCAACCAAAGACAAGAGGGAGATGCTTAAAGAAAAATGAAATGGCTACCGGAAGCAGTATTCCTTTCACTCATTATAGATGGCTAATGGTTAAAATACACATAGGCAAATCATTATGTAAACATAATTTGTTAAACAAAGATAACATGAAAAACTTAAAAAAATTCTTGACCTAAATATTTACCAGAATAAAGAATTTTGTAAAATTTATTGGTGATTCCTAGGAATAGAATTCTCTTAATTAAAGAAGTCCTAGACATGAAGCCATCTGTACACAGTTTAGGACTAAATAAAGGTCCGTCACTTATGTACCAAAAAACAGTTCTATAACATAATCCAGGCACTATGGCTGGGAGCAAATGATACAACCAATTCCTTGGAGGGTGCACACAAGTGATTCTTGCTTGTTTTTAATTGTGGTAAAATATGCATAGCATAAAGTATACCATCTTAACCATTTTTAAGTGTAGAGTTCAGCTATATTCAGTACATTCACATTTTTGTGTAATCATCACCACCATCCATCCACCGAACTCTTTCATCTTGAGAAACTGAAACTCTATACCTAACTTCCATTCCCATTGCCACTCTCCAGCTCTTGGCAACTACCATTTTACTTTCTCTATAAACTTGACTATTCTATAAACCTCTTATAAGTCGAATAATATAGTGTTTGTCTTTTGTGACTGGCTTATCTCACTGAGAATAATGCCCTCAAGGTTTATCCACATGTAGCATATGAAGGAATTTCCTTCCTTTTCAAACCAAATAATATTATATTCTTTCATATATATATATATATATATATATATATATATATATATATACCACATTTGATTTAAACATTCAACCATGAATGGGTTTTGGGTTGCTTCCACCTTTGGCTTTTGTGAATAATGCTGCTGTGAGCAAGGGTGTATGTATACATATCTTCTTGCTTTTCAAATTTCATTGCCCTTAGACAAATCATGAGCCACCTCACCCCATGGCATTCTCCTGTCTTGGCAGGGACTTCAGAGTCATAGTTAGGTTTTGAGTCTGTTGTTTCTTCTTATAGTGACTTTAGGCCTCATAGTAAGCAATCCTTAGTAAAAAATGGTTTTGTTGACTTTTCCAGTTTTTCAGAAGTTAGGATGGGTCATTCATCAGAGTTTTTTTGAGAGTTGTAACTTCTCATCTTTCCCCTTTTAAAGTTTGAATGAAAGTTCTAACTCATGTCAGGGATAAAAATCTTGGTTGAAAATGAATTAAAGTGGTGTGTAAAATGAAAAAAAAAAACACAATAAGAGGTTAAATTGGCTGTAAGATAATGATGTTTTCTTGGGTTAGCTAGTCTGAACATCGGTCTGAAAGCCTAAATAATCAAAGAACTGAGCAAACAAATGTAGGAAGGAAGGCTTATATTGGGAAGTCATCAACAGCATGGGAACATTAAACTGTACAGGAACTTACAATCTACTGAAGAAAAATTAACAGGATATTTATGTAATTTTTAAAAAGCACACTTTGTTATGTTTTTAAATATATATATATCAAAGACCAAAGTATAAATAAAGCATGATGATTTCTGAGTTTCTATAGCTTTCCTTGTAGTGATCAATAAAAGCATTATTGACCCAACATCTGACTGGGAATATAAAGCAGGTCCTGGACAGAGCGAGGCTGGATTTGGATGCCAGGGGTCAGGATTTGAATTCCACTCTTACCTGGTAAGCTACTTACCCTCCCTGGTTTGTGAGGGACATTAATTGTTAAAAAATGTCTCACAAGAATATTTTGAGAATGAAATGAGGTGTTAAAGTGCCTGGCACACAGAAGGCATCAAAGGCTTGCTCCTGCTCATCCTCCTTCCCTTCCACCACTTGACTGATAGATTTCATGGGTCAGATGATGGTGTGTGTGTGTTTTTTTTTAAATATTCAGGTACGCTGTCATCTTTGGAAAAGAATAATTTTATCTGAGTTAATATTTGTTCAGTTGTTAAGTTAAAAAAATAAAGTCTTTTTTCATTGATACTTTCAAGTGTGAATGATTCAAGAAGAGAGAGATCTGGCCTAGATGAAGGGCTGGGTACTCTAAGACCCTTTCAAACGAAGGAACCCATGAGTTCCTTTCTATCTCTGCTCTATCATACTTACTAAGATGCTGGAGGATCTGGATCAATGGGACACTGGGTTGCTCTTGGGCTGGATGCTCTGCCCAGTAGACGTGCCTTTGGTTTTACATAGACAGCCTCACTCACCAGGGCACATCAGCATATTGAGGGCAGCTGCAGGAAAGGAACATGTGATGATTAGATTTTCCTCTGGATTCTTGGCATTTGGTCTTTTACCAAAGATGTATGTCAAATGAGGCATTTTTGTGTGTGTGCCAGTTGCAATTAAATGTATCTATTATATGTTGCTTTATTTTTTTAATTTTTTTTTTAGTGACACAACTACCCTTTGATAGTTATTGTTACAATCAGCACTCTGCTTTTTTCTTCTCTACTAGCTCCTTGGATAGTGTATACAGTGAGGGAAGTGGTGTATGTTGTTTAGAAATATTCTGGTCAATTCACTCCTCTCCCTTTCTTCATATGATTATCTGGAGACATATTGTGTTTACCAGTTTACCACTCACTTGGAAGAGTACTGGAGGGGAATGGAATGTGGTGGGAACTACACACAAAAACAAGGATAGGACCCTCGACTCATTTCTTACAACCACTTGCTAAACAAAAGCAACTGTGACTAGGCCATACTCAGCATTGTGGCACCATTTCCAATGTTATTTATTCAGTTCTAAGGGACAATTATTAAGGGGAAGGTACAGGGAATAACACGAATAGACCAGGGGAAGGCCATTCCTCCCTGACATCCTTCTGGGAAGATAGACATTAAATAACTAATTCCAGGTGTGGTCAGGATCCAATGATACACTGTTGAGATGCTACAGAAATATAGTTTAAGCCTTAAGTACACAAAGGTGGCTTGAGTTGGCTAGACTCACAGGGAAGCAGAGAAAAATGGAGTCAGCCTGTTGCTTTAAACAGATCTCATCAAAATAATAAAGGCCCATGAGAGGAATGTGCCTAGAAACCCCAGACTTGCCCTAATTGGGAATTCCAGGAAGCAAATCGCAGGAATAGATATAGTCCTGAGTCCTGGGTGGGGTAGAGCAGTGTGGTCTCCAAGGACACTTCTCTGCAGGGCAGTCAGTGTATTTCCACAGTATGGACCCCAAACTGGTGAAACCAAAAGTTTCTTTTGATCAGAGAGGTGGGTGAAGGGCAACCTAAACCTTCCTGGTCCATTGAATTCCCACATTCCTCAATATGTGGCGGTACAGGGGAAAGAAGCACACCATTATCAGGTGCACCATTAGCATATTTTTCAGCACAGCTGTCTACAAAACAACCCTTTTATCAGCTTGGCTTTCTTGTCCCAGAATGCAGTCCTTGGCAGGAAGTCGGTTGCCTATTGACTTTACAGTAGGATAAACAAACCTCCTTTGACATACAGAGTGGCAGAAACTGTGATTTCCGTCCCACCTCCCACGGAGGCAAGGCAGTCAAGTTGAAAGAAGCAGAGGGTTGGGCTTAACATGGATTCAGAGCAAAAGACATGGTTAAAAATCTGGCAAAATATTCCCTGAGTAGGCCAGACAGGGTGAAAGGCATCAGATTCATCAGGGAAGCCTTAATTAAGAGGACAGGGAGGACCATGGGAAAGAGAGAGATGGCCCTGATTCCCAGGAGATATTAACTTTATAAACAATGAAGTCTAAATGGGCTTTTTCTACTTCAGGTTTTCACTGAATCTGCTTCTTCTTAGTGAAATGATTGTAAGTGAACTTGAATGACAAAGAAGCATTTTGATAACTGTAACTGTTACAGTGAAAAACAAGAGTTAGGGATCTATATATATTAAAAGCCCATGGCCGTAACGCTGTAATGACCAAACAACCAGTCACCAGGAGGTGCATTGATGGGTCTCACCATGTGGATGGTCTGGGGTCCCGCCTCGTGCGGCAGGTTTGGGATCTGGGGTCCCACCTTGCGCAGCGGATCTGGAGTCCCATCTCATTCAATTTCTGCTCTGCAGCGTGGCCCACAGGCTCTGATCACAGCAAGGCTGGCGGCCAGCGGGCAGTGAGGCGCATGCGGGTGGGCAAGGCTGCCAGTGTGGTGGGCGGCAGGTGAGTGGGCGGGGCACGCAAGGGTGGGCGGGGCTGCAAGCCTGGCGGGGTTGCACGCTGGTAAGTGAGGCCACTCGATTTCACCTGCTGGGCTTTTAGTGTAGTCATAAAAGCCACTTTTGTTTATATTGTTCTACTACCCATCCATGCCTGTTCAATGAGGTTTAAAAGTAGCTTTCCCCTGCTCATGAGAGAAAAATTAGACCATCTCCATAATTTTCTGCTCACTTTTCTGTAATAGAAAATATTACAATATTATAAGATATAAAAGCAAACATAATTAGGCAACTACAATGCTCAGGCCCAACGAGAAGCAGAACTGTAGCCTTGGTACAACATCAAATCCCGTGCTGCATGTCCCTAGCCTAGTGGTGGCCTGAGGGCGGGAGAAGGTGGGCTGATTCTTCCTATTTCCTTACTTTGTTTACCAGGTTTCCAACCAGGGCATGGACAGAGGGCAGCTGAGAGAGTTTTTATGTGATTGATGCTATCATAAAATAACATCAGGGTCTCTGAGCCTGGCATATATTTATAGCTGGCCTTATTTTGGTCATGTTTATGGACTCATTGGGGGTAGGAGGCACTGAAAGATTTGTTTATAGGTCTCAAAATGAAGATAGTATATTTTCCTCTGAATAATTCCAGAGGAAAATGATCAACAATTAAGATATCTTATTTGGTGGCAAAACTGATGCCATGTCAATAGAGAACAAAGAATGCTATTCTCTACATGAACTTATAATGGAGACAAATCAGGACAGAGTTCATTTGCTATATCCTGAATATATAGCTGGCCAAGCTTTTGTGCATGTGGTTTACCAATGTCCCTGTCCCTCCCCTCCCTAATCTTCTCGGGCCCTGTCCCACGGAGAGACGTGCCTTTAGCCTTGTTTCCAGGGGGACTAAGGAGTGGGGGAGATCCTTAGATGAACTAAAGGAAGAGGATGCTCTTGGCACTGCATCTTGGAACTCAGATCTCATTTTCTTTTTTAAAAAAATATATTTTTAATTGATTTCAGAGAGGAAGAGATAGGGAGAATGAGATAGAAACATCAATGATGAGAAGGAATCATTGATCAACTGCACCGCCCACACTGGGGATATGAGCCCACAACCTGGGCATGTGCCCTGATCGATAATCCAACCTTGACCTCCTGGTTCATAGGTCAATGCTCAACAGCTGATCCATGCTGGTCAGGCAGATCTAATTATCTGTAGAAATAATAAGAGAGAGAGAGAGAGAGAGAGAGAGAGAGAAGATGTTATCATCAAATATATTGTGAAATATTCTTTATTAGAGATTACATGAAATTTCATTTGTTTTGCAAGAAATTATAATTTTTACTATAATTCCCAAGGTTTTCTGCTCAAAAGCATGAGGAAATAAATTATATGAATTAGAAAATTGATTTCACCACTCTCTCAGCTATTTGGAGGGTCTTCAGATAAAGAAATACCCAAAGAATATTTGAGAAAATTCAATTTCTGTAAAACTGGCTAAAGTAGAAAGTGACATACTGCCTGCAGGCTTAATCTGAGCTGTGAAACAGAAAAACTGTGGTTTTCCCAGATTAAAGTAGGTGTGTATTCTTGTCCCTCTGGTAAATTACCATAGTACTGTCAGATAGGCTCATCTCTACATTGCCATTTCAAAGAACCTGGGTGACACAGAGACGCATGATCACTCTCGGCCAAACCCCAAGTTGCAGGGCCCACCAGTCTGTCATTACCAGGTGGGTGAACTGTCTTCATGCAGGCAGAGGGCATCCTAGCAGAAGACAGTTGCTGAGGACACAGGTGTCTGAAGATGTACCCCTGGCTTTTCTCTTAAGCCAGTCTGGGCACTCTGGGAATATTCTTTGTAGTAATCCTGATTATAGAAACCAAATGATTGAAGACAGAATTTGTTGAGTAATTTTATGATGCTCATTCAGTATATTAGTCGCTGAACTTCTTTCCCACTCTCCTGATTAATTATATCACCCATCTGTGGACAGTGGATCTAGTCTCCGCAATAGTCTTCCATGTGCCTTACGGATCTCCCACCGGAAACTTGAATTCCCTTTTCTTTCCCCTCCCGCCTTGTTCACCTCTTTCCAACTTTTTATCTAGCTCAAGTTCTATATTTTCTCACAGTAATTCTCTTGAGATTCACCTGAGAAACATTTTTCAACTATGTATTCCCATCAGATGCTTGTAACCAATAGAATGTCAGCTTTTAATAGATATTGACTTTTTATATTTTTAATTAATTATAATTGACATTCAATATTATATTAGTGTCAGGTATAGATCATAGTCGTTGGACACTTACAAAGTGATTCCCTTATAAGTCTTGTGCCCACCTGGCACCACATATAGTTATTATACTATTATTGAATATATTCCCAGTGCTGTACTTTACATCCCCATGACTATTTTGTAACTACCAAATTAGTATTTCTTAATCCTTCCACCTTTTCACCCAACCCCTCCCATCTGGCAACCCTCAGTTTGTTCTCTGTATCTATGAGTACATTTGTGTTTTGGATGGACATAGAGGGTATTAGGCTAAATGAAATAAGTCAGATGGGGGGTCGGGGAGGGATACCATATGGTTCCATTTATATGTGGAATTTAAAAAACAAAATAAAAAAAAACATTCAATAGATATTGACTTTTAATTATACAAAGATGGAGTCCATTTTTTTATTCTTGATTTTTCAGACTGTATCACCCAGTAGTCATGTTGCATTTTTCTCCTACATTGCAAACGCTTATGAAATTAAAAGTATAACTATAATTTTCTAATATCTGCACAGAATTGAAGGAATGGTGAAAGAATGAAGAACATACGCTAGGAAGCAGAGTACAACCATGTCCTGGGTTTCACTTTTCTAGTTGCTCAGTTGGAAACATCATGTCTGAGGGAGGCCTCCCTTACAGAGATAAGTCCTGACAGGTGTGAAGCCTTGAGAACAGTTCTGGGTGGGCTGTGAATATCTTCTAGATAGCACTCAGGTCATTCAACATTTTTTCAACTTAAAAATTATTTTTTTCAGATTTTGTGCTTAACTTGTTTAGGAACAATTTTAATCATTTTACTAAAATTTTGATAGTTGCCCTTATGAGCAAATCATTACAACAATTTCTAATTTCTGCTTTTTATTGCTAAACACACATACACACATGCATGAACACACACACACACACATCCTTCCATTGACCTGATCATAGGTCCTTTTTTGATTATACTAATGCTTCATACAGAAAAGTTATATCCTTCTCCTCTCCCAGCTTCTTTGCCCTTCTCCTCACCCACTCCAACCTCTGCAGGGAAAAAGACTAAAAAAAGCAGCGATGTGCCCTCCCTCTGGCCCCATCACCTCAAGGCTTCTTTCCCCAGCAAATCCACCCTAAGCGACTCCCCATGGCCTCTGGCATGCCTTCTGATCAGTAGCTTCAAGGAGAGTCAGGCTCCTTCCGCCTCTATGTTCTTGCTGTCAGGCACCAAAATAGTAACTCCCTTTCTTCCCTCCTCCAAACACACACTCTTTCCCTGCTTGCTTATTTGCCTCACACAAAAGAAAGAAAACATCCTCACATCCTGGACTTCTTCCAGCTTTTAAAAATAATTAAACTTCCCTCACTTTCAAAGAGATGGGTTCTCTGAGACTTCTAAGCTCAGATGTTCAACTCCAGGGGGCTGCTTAAGCTTTAACTGACCTTTCCTCAAGACCATCTGATGACATAACAGTGACCTTGTGGGCTGAATAAAAGTGTTGTGTTATCTGTTTCCTGTTGTCTTGGCAGCTGAGGTTGACGGGGACCCCTGGTCTAGGGGTCAGGAGGACAAAGGTACGGCATCCATGGTCACTGGCACCTCCAAAACAAAAGGATCAGTGCATTTCCATGGTCACAGCCTCTTTGTTCTGTCCTGCCAAGTGCATTTTGAGGCCTGATGAAAAAATTTCCATTTCCTGTTTCAGCTCCCTCTCCCCAAGTTTTCTCAACATGGGGTCTCGAACTTGTGATAAACCACCAAGTAGCAAGCACAACTAGGACCACTGCAGGAGCACTTCTTCCCTATCCCATGGTGGTTTAGAAAGCAGTCTGGTGCAGTAGGAAAAACTGGCCTTTGCAACCAGACTCACTTGGGCCAAACCAAAGATCTGGCACTTCTCACAAGAGGGGTTTGGATAAGACACTTGCCTCTCTGAACCTCAGTTTCTCTACCTTAAACATTGTGGGATACCCATGACTTTCCTACAGGGTTTTTTCCCAAATTTTAAAAACCATCCATGAAAAATTCCTTGAAAGAGAAAGCGGGCTGGAGGGTAGCGACCGTATGAACTCAGGAAAGGAAGTTACAGAAGCAAAAGGAGAGTCTTCTGCCACTGCTTGCTGTTCCCCTAGCTGTCTCATGGGGACCCTAAGAGTTTAGGAGTAAAAAAGGTAAAAGGTATGTGCCTGAGAGAAGGAAGGTCACGGGAGTGCTCCAAGAAGGGCTCACACCATAGATTTTTTTGAGAGATTTTTAGTCTATGATAATCATTTGACGTGTGTTTTTTATGGTGTCTTTTTGCAATCTCTTCGCTGTTGGTCCTCTCTAACATTTTGCCATAAAACTAGGATGAGATTACATGGAAGTTTTGAAAGAAGAAAGAGATAAAGAAAGTGAGCAACCAAGTTTATGAGGAAAAGGACAGTGTCTGTTTTATTCATCTGTGTACTCAGTTCTTATCTGCGTGACTGACACATAGTAAGAACTCAATAAATGTTTGTAGGTATAGTAAGCACTAGTAGTAGTGCTGGTGGAAATCAGGCTCTTCCACAGGATTGGGAGAAAAGCATTCTAAGGACCCACGCAGGGAAGATTGTGGCTTGGCAAGATTTATTCTGGTGGAAACAGAAGGCTGCCGATGGGTTTTCAATGTCCTATCTCCCCCTGTCCCACCAAGGGAAAAGTCCAATCTTGCCTTCATCGAGGCCAAAACAAAGGCCAGTGTCCAGAGATACTGTTTCATATTAAAGCTTAGTCCTTTAGAGCCCATGGGGTCTGTTGTGGGCCCCGGTTAGCTGCTAGACCCACAGGTTTCATGTTCCCAGGTGAAAAAAGAGAGAGAGAACAAACAGTGCCAGAATGGGTCACTGAGCAAGAGAGAGGCTACTTTGTTCCTCTGGGATTATGACCAGGAGCTTTTTCAAAATAACCAACCAACTCCCCAGCTTTGGGGGTTTCTGATGGGTTCACCCCCTAACCAATGATCCCTTTCCCAGGTTAGACTGACAGGCCTCTATGCCATTTGACTTCTACTGTGCCTGTGCTTACGTCCCCCTTCCCTTTTGTACTATCCTTTCCCACTGTGATCTGGAGGGAGTGAGGGGCAAACTGGTGGTCCCCTGCGGCGGGGGCGGTTAAGGGGGGACTGCAAAGCTGCAACTTCCCTTTGCTCTCTTTCTCATTAAGATCTAGCTACCTACAGTACAGGAGAACACAGAAGTCCAATAATTAACTACCATTTTCTTTTTAATTTCAAACTTGGTTTTCTTGGGTGTGTTTTTTTTTTAAATGCCAGGACATACTAGAAGTCTTAGCCCTCCACAGTTGAGCCTAATTTAGATCTCCGTCTAAAAACTTTCATAGACAGAGCCACAGCCATAGCTGTGCACACAGACACAAGCACAGGCATAGTTATGCACATTCACATACTCATATCAGTAGTCCTTTGTCTCCCATGGATCACAAGCAAAAGAATGTGTAAATGGAGCATTGTGCTCACTAAGGGCATCTCCATCACATTTCCAGCATCTGACTGCGTGAATGCATCTTGCATGCTAGCTTCAAAGTAGGGTCTCTCTTCCTTGGGCACATGGGTGGTCCAGTACATATCCTCCTGTATTCTACAAGCCATATTTTGTATTGTTGCCACCTGATTGTTTCATGTTGTGAGAGGAATTAAGGCATTTATAGAATTGTGTTGAAGAAGGACTCAGATATTCTCCATATATAGGGCATTAGGTTCAGTTTCAGAACATTTTCTCATTTGGAATTATTTTGTATCTAAATATAATCACCTATGTATAAATTTGACCCTTCACAGACATATATCTAAACCATTTTTAACTCTGTAAATCTCTTCAGATTGGCTGATCTTGGATTATGACTAGATGTTGACCTTTGGAAACCACTGAGTCATTTATGATGACTTTGTTCACAGTGTTAACAAAGCGAGGAATCCTCCAACTTCACACAAATTCTTATGATGCTTTTCTTTTAGTATTTAATGCTTTGTTTTTGTCATAAATGTAAATAATTTTTCTCAACTATCTCGTGATGCAAGATCCTGAGAGATATCTCTCACCTACTCTCTATTCTCTCTCAAGGAGTCAGATTTCAAATCAGCAAAACAGCACCCTGTCCTCACAGCAGCAACCAGAAGAGAGAAATGTCTCCTACTACAGCCAGACATCCACAAAAGCCTGTGGTCATGTGATTCATGATTTTAGATATGACTTTTAAACTCCATACATTTCCATCAATCTGGTTTTGGAACCTGTTTTATTGTATTATGAATGTTTGGACTTGACTTCCAATCATAGGATCAGAAAAACAATGGAAAAATATGTGATAGAATGTATAAAGGGAAAATTGAGATCAGAAAGAAGAATAGAACATAGATCATGAAGATAATAAAGGAAGAATAACTGCATAGAAGATGTATAGATCTGTGAAAAGGCTGGATATGAGACCTGTGAGATATTTCTAAGGTTCTGGAAGACCATGAGGGAGGCTCCTGCAGTGTGACAGATGGGGTAAATATGGTGATGATGAATGTAAGAACAAAACTTTACAGAAACAACAAAACACTTCTTCGAAGACTCATCAAGGGGCATGCATATTGCCCTTCTGATTCTATTCATGCTGAGAATAAATACCTATGCAAGGAATTTTCAACCTTGGCACTTTTGAAGTTTTGGGCCAGATAATTTGTTGCAGGGGGCTATCCTGTGCATTGTAGGATGGTTAACAGTATCCTTGGCCTCTGTCCTCTAGATGCAGTAACCCCTCCTCCCAGCTGTGACAACCAAAAATATCTCCAGACCATGCCAAATGTTAATCACCAACATCACACCAGTTAACAACCACTGGCTGACAGGATAGGGGGAGGGAAGAATAGGAATAGATATGGGATGGTAATTAACATTATTCTCTTTGGTTTTACCACTATCTAAGGAAGTCTAGCGGTAGTGGTAAGCAGATTCGTCAAGAGATTATCTTAATACTAGAGGCCCAATGCACAAAATTCATGCAAGAGTAGGCCTTCCTTCCCCCAGCTGCTGGTATTGGCTTCCCTCTGGCACCCAGGACCCGGGCTTCCCTCACAGCCTTGGCTTTGTCCAGAAGATCGTCCAGAAGGATGTCTGGAAGGACATCCAGTTTAATTAGCATATTACGCTTTTATTATTATAGATGACTTCATTTTAACTTGGCTTTTGACAGCTCTCTTTCCACATCTTTTTGCTTTCCCTCAACTAGGTCATTTTTTCATCTTTCGTGAACCTGTTCCAATAGCTGTGTGAGTCCTCCAAGTCAAATTCATTTTCTTTTGACAATTGCCTCTTTGATTCCAGGGATGGGGGGAGCAATGCTATTCTGTCCTGTTGTGAAAGCTGCATTTCGGTTCTCTGTGATCTCCCTAAGTGTATAGATTGCAAAACCCAAGTCCAGACAAGGAATTCAGACAATAGGAACACTCATTAGTAAACCCTTTGAAGTGCACAAACAAGGTAATGGCAGATGCCTCTTCTTTCCTTTCTCCCTCCCTTTTTCTTCTCAACCTTCATTCCAGATGTCAGCAGTAGGAATTGATAAAGCAATACAAGTGAAGGATGAGATCAGGAAAGAAATGAATCTTTAGAGGGAGCATGAGGATGCTGATTTTGCTTCCTGTTCTCACTGGGAAAAGCACCCAGTAGGGAACAGCCTGTATCATAGCCTGGGGCCTGGGGCCTAAGGGTGGGGCAGGAACTTCTGAAAGCTGATCTTATATGACCATGGGGGCTGTCAGAGCTTGGTGTAGGGGTGGGGAAGACAAGAAAGCCCAAATGAGCAGCCTTGGAAATAATAAGCTATGGCATAAAATGTGCTGCAGGGAAACATCTTGTCTCTATTCCACCGTCTTTTTAACACTCAGTTGAAAAGTCAGTTTGAAGTCTCCAGCCCTATCTTTCCTTTCTACCCTTGCAAAGCTGCCACTGTATTTGACCAGATGTACCCAGCTTCCCAGGGAAGATGACTTGCTCATTCCCCTTCTAAGTTTCTGAGTTCATATCCTTGCTCTGGGAAGGAGGAAAGCCTGAAAGTGAACTGTGATATTTAGTAAACACCGAGGCTACTTCTCTGACCTTGTCTCATTCAACACAGGAAGGTGGGAATTCCATGAAAAGAGGTGAGACCAGGAATTCTCCTGTCAGTAGGAAAAGGTCAGCAAGGAGCAGTTTATCTGACATCACACCACAGCAGCCCTGAAAATCAAAGTTGGAGAGGCAGCTCATTCTAGAACTCATGACACACATCTGTAAATCTAAGCAGATCTTCCTCATGTGTCTTCAAAGCTTGATGCCCTACACTTTGCACAGAGGGGCTTTTGCTAGAGAGAAACCTGGTCCTGCACAAACACTATTTTGAATGTCATCACAGCAAATACACTTCAGAGGAGTGGCTGGCAATGAAGTTTTGGACTAGTGACCTCACTGGAGCCATCTGGAAGGTCACTGCCAAATCAGGAGGCACTGGGTGTCCTCACCTGGTGTCTGGGAGTGTGAGCCCAGCACGGTGCTGCTCTTGCCTTTTGTGTTGGAGGTGACAGAGATGCACCACACAGAATCATCACAAGGGGTCAGACTGCTGTCCACACCCCTTCATTGCAGAGACCCTAAATCAGTTCTGTGTGCTCTCCAGGGGACACTCCAGGCTTCTGTACTTCCCAGGTCAGTGCCCCATCTTTAAATAATGCTGTCTCTGTCTTTATGAGCAAATCTAAAGTTATTTACAACTTATTCCTTTTTAAAAATTGAATTATTTTTATTAAAAACTAGAGGCCTAGTGCATGAAATTCATCCACAGGTGTGGTCCCTAGGCCTGGCTGGCGATCGAAGCATGAGTGTCTGGCATGGAAGGGAACGTCCCAGCTGACCTCTGGGCCCTGGGCAGTACCTGGGCCCCTGGGCCCCCGTGTGCCCCCCTCCACCTCAGTCTTGGTGCCCAAGTCCCCATGCAGAGATGTGGGGAGCGTGGCTAGACACCACGGGCTGGGATGCAGCTGGGCTTCTGGGCCGCCCAGCAATGCTACAGAAGCAGGTGGGCAGTTTGCTCTCTCCCTGCCGGCCTTGCAGACCAGCTTCTGGCAAAACCACAGGGAGCCCGACCGGCCCCTACGGTCCCAGTGGCTACAGCCTGGCTCACCTGGAAGATGCTGCGTGGGTGCCGGGCACCTGAGCGCAGGGGCTTCCCCAGAGTGCAATCCCTGGAGTCCTTGGAGAGGGTAGCACGGGGAGTGAGAGCGAGTTTGGCAGACACCCTGCATACTCACTGCGGCTCTGTCCTCATCACCCCCAACCCCAGGTAGCTGGAAAAAGGTCACAGGGTGTCACCGATGCCCGCCATGTTCCGCACTGCCCCCTTGGTGGTCAGCGCACGTCATAGTGAGTGGTCAAACTCCCAGTCTCCCGGTCTCCCAGTCGAACTCCCAGTGGAACAACCACTGGAGGGGACAATTTGCAGATTAGGCTTTTATTATATAGGATGGTTAGAGGCTTCCTGCTAAGAAATTTTGTTTTGTTTTGTTAACCCACACTGAGGATATTTTTCCCATTGATTTTTTTAGAGAGAGTGAAAGGAAGGGAGGGAGGGCAAGAGAGGGAGAAACATTGATATGAGAGAGGCACATGGTTTGGTTGCCTCCCACCTGCACTCTGACCAGGGATCAAACCTGCAATATAGGTGTATGCCTTCACCAGGAATCGAACCAAAGACCCTCCAGTGTGTGAGGCGATGCTCTAAGCACTGAGAGACACCAGCCAGGGCCCTTCTAAGAAAATTCTGAAAATATAGAGAAGCAAAACAAAACAAAATTAACCATAATCCCACACTGGTTTGCAGATAACTATTGCTAAAAATTTTTTTCATATCACCCCATTGGGTTTCTTAAAAAGATGTACAATTTTTAAAGAAAAGTCATTTACTGCTTTTTAATAATTTCCTGCAAGCCATTATGCTTTTCAGAAGGTGTCACACATGTCATATATGAGTGTGGCCTTAGAGCAACGATTCTCAAACTTCAGCATGCATCCTACTCAATGAGGGAACTCTAAAAACTATGGATTCTAACACCAGATATCTTTTTTTTTTTTAATTGATCTTAGGTGTGGCCTGGAAGGCTGGATATTTCAAAGCTCCCCAGGTAATTACATTGTGCAACTTGCAATGAAAATCTGTCCCCAGGTCTTCCTGCTAATGGCCTCTTTTATGGGTAAGGACTGGCCTTTCTGGACCAGCACCAGCTTTCCTGTGTTATAAAAGCTAACCAAAGCACAGTCTTATTTCCAGCCCTATTGTTTCTTCATCCAGCCCTTAAAACCCTATCTCCACCCTACTCTGGCCGTCAGTCTCTATTTACACATCCCACAACTTGAGGAACTCCTCGAAATAACAAACCGGTGGTGACTTGATTGCTCTCTGCAATGGAGATGTGTAGGCTCAAGGGTGAAGTAAGCAATTTAAATAATTGAAACATAGGCTGCTACTCACTCAGCCTGACGTCCATTTCTGTCATCCCCCAGGAGGAGTGCAGGTTTCAGGGACAGGCCATGCAGGTAAAAGGTGTAGAAACAGAAGCAAGCAATCTGTGTTCTAAATCACTGTTTCCAACACCTAGACACCAGGAACCACAGAATCCCATCTCCACAGGGCTTGCCTGTGGAGTGAATAAGAGGAGATTCATATTGCTTCTTGAACTACTCTAAATACTGAGTTTATGGCTCAGCTATCATTTGTAATCACAAAATGCTAATCATAATGGTAAGAACACTAAAAATCTCCTTGAGGATTTTGTTTCATAAACAAGATGCAGATTTATTTAATACCTTTCCTGTTTATCTGAGACATGTGGATACCTTTAAGAAGCAAATACATTATTTCATATTTCATGTTAAATGTATTTTACCACAATTAAAATAAATACCTAAAACCTTGCTTTAGTAAACTATACACAGAAAACAACACAAAATCTTGATACAATAGAGAATCACTTTTATTGCTATAAGACTTCAAAGAAGTAAAGGGCAAGCTGGGGTGAGGAGGGGAAGCCTGGATAAGGAGAGAGCAATGGAGCTGAGCCTTGCAGAGGGAGAGAGAAACCTGGAACTCAATAGTAATGGAGTTTTATTTTCTTCACTAGAGGCCTGATGCATGAAATTTGTGCACTGGGGGGTAGGGGTCCCTCAGCCCAGCCTGCCCCCTCTCACAGTCCCGGAGCCCTCAGTGGATGTCCTACTGATGGCTTAGGCCTGCTCCCCATGGAGGCACCCTGTGTGTGTGTGTGTGTGTGTGTGTGTGTGTGAGTGTATGTGTCCCCGCTGGGGGTCTGACTGCAGCGGCATCGGAGGCTCGGAGCAGGTGCCCCATGTGGTGTGTGTGTGTGTGTGTGTGTGTGTGTGTGTGTGTTTGTGTGTCCACTGGGGGCCTGCCTCCAGCCACACCGTGGAGACTTGGAGCAGGAGCCCCTCTGTGTTGATATCTCAGGCTCCTGGCCCCACCAGCATGTTGTTCTCTCCCTTGAGTGGCACCAGGGAAGGTGGGAAGCTGAGCTTCCTTTATCATTGGTGGCAACCCAAGCCTCCAGTTCTGTGGCCACCGCCATCTTTGTTGATTTAATTTGCATACTCACCCTGATTGGCTGGTAGGTGTAGTGGAGTGACACCAATTTGCATGTTTCTCTTTTATTAGTGTAGATGTCATCATGGAAGGATGAGTATTAGATACACTTGTTGTTCTCTCTTAGTTTTCTGTTCATTATTTCCATTTTATTACTCAGTAATCTTTCTTTCTTTCTTTCTTTTTTAGAGACCCAGTCTCAAAGAGTGAATGAGCAAGAGGCTTCCTATACTAGCATATGGTTCCAGGAAGGCTGGTGAGTGGTGGGAGGGCAGCTGAGAAAAAACTGCATAATATGCATCTGAGTCTCCAAATGCTACTTCACCACACTTGCTTTATCAGTGTTCTCTCTGTTATATAGTTGTGCTTATATGTAATATATATATATATATATATATATATATATATATATATATATCCTCTGAAATACATATTTCCTAAGGGAAAAGAAGAGAATTTCCTACAACTACAGGGACAACCAACCAAATCAAAACGTGAACATTAGCTTTGGGGCGGCACCACAGGAGACAGAGAGACCTGGACCACCTACACTCTGGGCAGCGCGCTGCATTGGCTGTGCTCTGTGCCAGGACTAGCTCTGAAAAGCACCTTGGCTCCAAACTCAGCTTCAGTGCCCAGCAACAGGACATCCCAGTGCTGTTGACAAGCCTTGCGCTGGCCACCACTCTAGTACCAGAAACCTGTGAAAGCCATAAGAGCTGTGTTTGCAGTGTTAATGCTAGCAGTGCTGTTGCTAATACTACCTGCATCTGAACAGAATGTAAAGTGAGTGACTGCCTGGTGGTGAACAGAACAGAGTTCTGTTCTGAGCCCACTGCCGCTCTATTGCCAACAAATTCTACAGCTAAAACTACAACCATGCCTTCTTCTATAGTGACTATGCCAGATACAATTAATACCACTTGAACTCCAACTTTACAACCTGTGCGGAAGTCTGCCTTTGAAGCTGCCAGTTTCATTGGAGGAATTGTCCTTGCCTTGGTTGTCCAGGCTGTAATTTTCTTTCTCTATAAATTCTGCAAATTGAAAGAACAAAACTACCACACTTTGTAAACAGACTTGTTAGATTAACAAGGACTACCATGTAAGTCACTAAAGCAAAAATATTATCTTTCAAGATGTCCCACATGGAATATACTATTCTGGGATCTTTCAAGTTTCAAAGGACATGTATAGGATATTTTGTAGCATCGTACTTGAAGAAAAATCAGTTAAATCATTTTGCTCAACAGGAATATTTATAAGGTTCTGCATGAGCCTTGTGGCTGTCTTCTTTTATTTTAAAGGGCTGCTGCTGTGGAATTATATTCTCTTCTCTTGATATGCCAAATGTAACTCTGTAGGTGCCCAACAACTTCATGACTCACTTGGCAGTTAAATTGAGTCATTTTGAAGCCTGAAATATGCATTAATTCCATCCTAACTCAGGATGCAGCTAAGTGACCAGAATTGAGAAGAGTGTGATGAATGAGCATCAATCAGGTGGGTTTTTGGCTATCATTTCAAAAACTGAACAAATTTATAAAGTTAATATTCATATAGCAACTGCAGACACTGCTGTATTTAGAAATTTCAATTTTAATTCATTAGAAGCTGCTAAACCAACCTGTATCATGTACTAAACTGATTTAAAATAACTCTATATGTTGTCCCAGCTGGGTGGTTAAGTTGGTTGGAGCATCATCCCATACACCAAAAGGGGTGCAGGTTTGATTCCAGGTCAGAGGCAACTAATTGATGTTTCTCTCTTTCCCTCTCTCTCTTGTAATCAATAAAACATTACCTCAGGTGAGGATAAATAAATAAATCTACATGTTTATTGAAAAAAGTTAACATTAATGACAATGTGGGTATACTTAACACTACTGAACTGAACACTTCAAAATCCTTAAAATAGCAAATTTTAGGTTATGCACTTTACCACAATAAAAAGTAAAAATAGAAAAATAAATTAATATTAATATATTACTATCCTCTAATCCACTGACCTCAGTCAAATTTCACTGTTTGTCCCAATAATGTTCTTTATAGCAAGGAAGAGAGAGGGTGCGGGGGGAGCGGGGAGAAAGGAAGGAAAAGGCACAGTGGTCCAAGATCTAACAGAAGGCCACACATTGCACTTAGCAACATGTCCCTACTTACCTTCCCTGGGGAGTAACTGCTCAGTCTTTCCTTATCTTGCAAGACTCATCAGTTTTTATAGAGCAGTCAGTAAAATGTCCCACTATCTAGCACTTTACCATAATTGAGTTGAAATTATGCATTTTGGGTAGGAATCCATAGAAGTGATCTGCTGTTCATCTCAGTTACTCATCTTAGAAGACACAGGACTTTGCTCAGTTTAATCACCACTGGTGTTAAGTATGGTCACTTGTTTGGGGGTCTTCCAGGTTTCTACACTATAAAAGTTTCTATTTTCCCTTATAACAAATTAGCATTTTGTGGTGAAATACTTTGCTCTTTATAAAATTTCTACCCACTAGTTTTAGCATCCATTAATGACTGTCTTGAATCAATTATCACTAGTACTTTGGTTACTCAGAGGGAAGTTTTACATTTCATAGTTCTTTCCAAATTTCATAGCTGCATTCTATTTGGAAGGACTTTATTGATTTCATTTATTTACATCAGAATAAACTCATGGATTGTGATTTTATTCAGTTAGTTATAATCTATTACTATCATTATTTATTTTTATGCTCAATTTATCTAAAATTTGACCAGTGGGAGCCTTGGGCTTGGCTTCTGTGCCCTTTCCACAAATCTCCATCATTTCTGAGTATGTTGTTACTTTCCAGTAGAAGAAGATATTCATTTCAGGCCCATCTAGACCTTCCCTGCCCTAACCTGAAATCAGCCATTTTTTCCAAGAAGTCCTGGATCCTTTTAGTGGAGAATCTTGTTTAGCAATTAAGAGCTGGGTGCAAGATACACTCATAGCTACTGGGTATGATTGCTTCTAGGTCCTCTCAGAGAGAGGGGAGGGGGAGCTAATAAATATATGCGTGTATGCATATCCCCCATATAAATGTACACCACTTTTGTCTCCAATTATATATATTAGAAACCATGATTTCATACAGATGCATACACATCCAATCAAAAAGCACAGAGCTTATTCTGGCCTTGCCACTTTCGTATTTATACTAGTAATTATCTTCTAGTGGTAGGAGAATTGACTTCCATTATCCTCAGTATATTCACTTGTTTTGTTCAATCCCTTGCATGTCTCTACATTGGTCACCTCTTCAACCCTCCCCATGCTGGCCTGGCACCCTCTTTGTCATCTCTTTATCCTTGACCTGCCAGGACTTCTCTTCACTCCCTCCATGGCCCTGACCTCATCCCATTGGCTTCTTGGCCTCCTCCTCCAATATATATACTAGTATATAAAAATATTTTTTACATAAAATAAAAAATTTAAAGCAACTATTACTATGCTTAACAAAAATTTCCCCCTCTAATTTGTGGTTCTCAAAAGTATGTAGAAAAACATAAAAGGTTATATCAGAATCTGGAGGGTAAGAAGAATAAGGATTAAGGTGGCATGGGAGTTTGAAAGTATTCTACAGGGAATTTCTTATAAACCACACCCTCCTTCAATTGACAACTTCTCTAAAGGTAGCGACTGCTTTAAAAAGTTTCCCCATCTACCAATAGAACCAAAATAAATAGAATTTGTATTTGGGGGTTCTATGGCAATTATTGTAAAAGTTGTTATAGATTTAATATTAGCTTTCTCAGTGGAAAAAATTCCCTTTACCTTAAATGTTTGTATTAGACAGGGTAGACTAGGCTATGCTACAGTAACAAATAAACCCCACAGACCTTACTTACCATAATATTGTTGTGTTTTTTGTTTTTGTTTTTGTTTTTTCATCACAGTTGAATGCAGGTTGGGTAGCTTGCTCTTAGAACTATGCTGTCTGGGTCACATGGCCTCCAAGGTCAGAGAGAGAGAAAAATGAAGGAGGCACAAAAACTTTTATCTGCCTCAACCTGAAAGTGACACATAAAGTTCTTGCCCCTATTTCATGAGCCCAGAAAAAATTGGGGAATATACAGAACTTCACAGGTATCTAGTGAGTACAAACTATCTCTCCAGAGTATATTATTTCCTCATTTCAAATGTGTTAAAATTAGTATGCTAAATATAGCTTGGAATTAAAGAAATTTGTTATTATAAAAACCCTTTAACTCAACCATATTCAACCTTTTTCATCTCATAGCACACATAAACTACTAAAATTCTGTGGCACACCAAAAATATGTTATAATTTTTGCTGATCTGACAAAAAATAATTTTGATGCATTCACACCAGACTGCTGTTGGCTGTTGTCATTTTTCTAAATTTGACAATCTAAGGTAAAAGAGGTCAGTACCCTTGATTAAATAGTCAGGTATTGCATGTTTTAAAAATTCTTGTAGTACACCGGTTGAAAATCTCTGCTTTAACTCAGAGAAAAGTTATGAACATTAACTTCAGTTAGAAATTAAGCAAAATTCTGTTGTATATCTAAAATTAGAAACTTAATAAATTGTGGCTACATTGTTTTAGTTTTTTCAACCAGCATGTAGCTCATAAGCTGATGAACTCCTGCTCAGCATGATTGTAAAGCATGTGTGTTTGAGGTAAAATACCTGCCTTCTTAAGAGCAAAATTCTTTTCCTTGCAGACATACAGAGCCATGCAAGAACTGTTCCATTTTGTCAAGAATGCTATCATAATGAACTCCCTTTCAAAGAGTTTGCCTTGTAAAGTGGTCATAGAATGACCTAATTGTAATAGAATTTAGTTGGTTTAGGAAGCAAATGTAGACATTTAGCTAGATATTGTTATGAAGTGACTCTCACAGAAATGAATGTGGTTATCAATGAGAAGCTTTCGGAGTCACCATAGCTCCCCTCATGGGTGACCTCTCTGCGCACTGCCCTTGAAGGCCTGAGTCACCACCTGGACAACTCTCAGGGAACTCCATGAAGACACTGAGAATAGATAACACACTTTATAAGCCAGCCAGTCAATGTTGGTAGTAGTTTAGGGCATGTCAGGGCTATAGAAACAGTACACAATTATACAGGGTGTGAACCAGGCACAGAACAATAGAAAGAGAGGCCATATTGTTTTTATATTGGTGATTAATAAGAAAGATGCATGCTTTATTTATCCTGGGGTCATGCCAGCTCGTGGGCAGTATGTGGGTGTGTGAGGCCCTTTGTAATAAAAACCTTCATGGAGGGTAAGCACATAGGAATCACCCTTCTTCCTTTGACCAAGTAAGATGGCCTACCCATAAGAAAATCAGTCCAACATGCTTTTCTGCTTTACCTGCCCTTTTAAGGGAGGTCACAAACATGAAAAAAATGGCTTGCCTAGATTAATAGTGTCATAGCCTCTAAGATCCATGAGCAAATATTCCCACCCTCAGAGAGTTAAAGGCAGAGGGAACATCTGGCACAAACTCTTGTGTAGGCAGCACCAAGGACCCTGGAGAACCTGCATGAGATAAACAAGGGAGTGGTTACCAGAGCCAATGTCTGCTTTGTCTTTTGAGAAGTACTTTCATGCCACTGCTTCCTGAATTCCTCTCAATAGCCCTATAAAGAAAAGATAAAACAAAAATAAAAAATTCAAGGACCACCCCTGATGAGGCAGCTGGTGGAGGTGGAACTTGTAGTCAAGTCCTCACATTCCAAAGCCATCATACCACACTGGGTCTCTATGCTCAGATGTTCTTATTCCTTTGCAAAATTGAATGCCTCCAGGATCCACGTAGGGAGGGAAGATGAGGGAGGGCAGCCAGAAGCTAGTTAGGATTTCCTATGGGGGATTGGGAGGAAGGAGAGTGGAGAGAGCTTATACCAGCTCCAGATGCCCACATTCAATCACCTTCCTTGGATTCTCACCTTGTGCAATACACTGTTGCCTGATCCTCTGGCTTTCAGGAGAACCTTGACAGTTTTCTATTTTTTAGTGTGATGGCACCCAATTTGACTTGTTTCTTAAATCACATACCTGTATCCCTGGCCAGTGTGCTCAGTAAATAGAGCATCCACCATGCAGCGAAGGGTCATGGGTTCAATTCCCAGTCAAAGGCACTACCTGGATTGCAGGTTCAATTCTGGCCCCTCATCAGTAAGCAAGCAATCAATGTGTCTATCTCATATCAATGTCTGTCTGTCTCTCTCTCCCCCCCCTCCATCCTTCTCTCCTTCCTTCCTTCTCATCCACTCTCTCTAAAAATTAATGGGAAAGATATCCTTGGGTGAGGATAACAAAAAATAAAAAAAATAAATCACACATCTGTGAACTGAATTTAGCTCACAAGTTCTGACCCCTGCCTTGGAGTATCTCTGGGAAGACAGTGAGACAGAGGATGGATGGAAGGAAACCAGGGGACAAGAAACCCCAAAGGAAATGGCACAGCATGGGCATCTCTTTGAATAGGTAAAGATCTGGAATAAGGTTGAAACAAAGAAGAGTATCAAAATGAAAGTAATTCTTTCTTGTTCTATCCCTGCAGAAGAGGAACCCCAGGGGAAACTTGTAGTGTGTTACCTCATGGGAAGAGCCTGCTTTTTGGCTCAGCTAATGGAAACAAGTTGTTAAAGATGAAGGAAGATACATTGATAAGAGATTGTTGGTTAAGACTGTATAAACAGCCTTAAGAATTTTGTACATTTAGGATGCCAATAAAAAAAGCAAAACAAAGAGAAGATGAAGGGCAGTATAATAACTATAAAAATTACATGCATCTCCTTTTCCAGGGTAACCTAGTATTCCTGGTGGGATCCTTGTCTAGGTCTGATTCTCTACTCCAATCTGGATAGACAAAATCTTAACCAAAAACATAGTGATATAGATTTTATCAATGTCTCATCACCCATCAATTAACCAGAAAAAATTACTAAATAATCAATAAGTATACATCATGGCTCTTAACCTCAAGGAAATTGAGGAGATAAGATTTACACCAAAGAAACAAAAGCAAATAATAGAATCACCACTTGCAGGCCCATCAAGATAAATGAAGAAGTATCATTTAAGTGAGGAGTCACCGGCCTGATTTTATACAATGAATTTAGTGAACAACTATCCCTTTGGACTTCTCAAAAAATATATAGGAAATTCCAGGAAATAAATTTCAGATGAGCAACTTTTGCACTCGTCTCATCAGTTGGATGAACAGAGGTATCCTAGTGAGCAGAGGAAAACAAGTGTGAAAATTGTGTCTGCTTTCCTCAGTCTGTGTCAATCTGAGGGCAAGGCCTCTTGTTCCCGCCTGCCAGTGCAGCTGAAAATGCAGCAGGTTTCAGGTGAGTGGGCTACATGATCTGCTCTCTTCACCAATATGCATGGGCCTTATTGCAGAGGGAATGCATTAAACTAGAAGGCAAGAGGGATTTTTCAAGAAAATATAATATTTCACAAAGTCACTTCTTCAAGTTTCATAACCACAAGCTAAGAGGAACATAGGTATGATATTTCTGTAGCCAGGAATAGGCCTGGGCCTGCTGTCATAAGCAGATGCTCTGTATCACCTCCATGGTTGTAAATCAATAATTCACAGTGATTTATATACTGTCATTTACAGGCCTGCACTCAGAAATATATTTAAATGTATGTGAGTCCCATTATCTTAAAAATTTACTGGCTGGTGAACAGTATAGTGAAAGTCCTTAAAGCAATAAATTAAAAGAACAAAGTATCTTCTATATATAAGAAGAAAGCAGGACAGCTCTTGAGTCTGGTCAACCTGAATTCTGAAGACAGTGACTGTAGAGACCAAATGATGCATCTCTCAGAGCTTCTGTTTCCTTGATGTGAATTCAATAAGAATAATGGCATCTCACTTAAATAAGCAATCTTTTCTATCATTTACTGGAATGTTCCAAGGCACTGCTTGTTATTGACTGGAGGTCTGGAGCAGGAACCACAGATCACAGGCTTTCCATCAGGCGAGAGCCCCTCTGCCTCCACGTGAGGAAATACCACACCTGCAGCCACAGGCAGGGAGAACAACTGACCTCTGACAGGAGGCCCAGGCTGGTCAAGAGCAGTGTCAGCCCTGAGGACCTTCCTATCAAAGCCAAGAAGCACATGGTGATCACCCTACTTGTCTGTTATTACTTACAGCAATAAGAACAGACAAATAGGAGTTTCTGGAAAGTGGGGTGCTTTACAAGCAGTCGACTTTGAAGACAAATTTCCACACTATTTACAGTGTGTGGATCTGGTGTATATGTGGTGTGTGGCCTGTGTGTGGTGTGTTTGGGGGTGTAGTGTCTGTGTATGTTGTATGTGTAGGGTGCGGTATGTGTAGTATGTGTGTGGTGTGTGTGCATGTGCTACATGTGTATGTGATGTATGTATGGGGTGTCTGTGGTATGTGCGTGTGTTGTACGTGTATGTGATGTGTATGTGATGTGTGTGTGTGGTATGTATGTGAGTCATTTATCAAGTTGTCAGCATTCCAGCAATCAGACATTCTTTTCCCATCAGAGTTCAGTAAATGGTGAAAGCTGAAAGAGCAATGGGGATAAATAATAGAAGGTAAACCAATACATACAAGCAGTCAAAGGTTGACTCACTGATGAAAATTGTCTCTAAACATAACATTCTTGAAAAAATAAATAATTCAAGTTGATAGTGAGATAATCAGGAACACCAAGGTAGACCTTTTTTGATAGTATGTAATTTCCTTAATTATTTTTCTAAGCTTCAGTTATGATTTGTATAGTACATAACATTCTGAAAAGTGCTTTACAGGGTACTGAGAAGGCACAGCTAGTCATGCAACCTACCCCTCTTTCTAAATTCAAAGCTATCTTTATAGGAGATTTATTTTCTTTTTATTAAAAAATCTACTTGAAAAAGTGGTTGGTAGAGCATGTTGCTGGATAGATATGGTTTATAGCTATGATTGCTGTCCTAGACGCAGGATGTAGAAACAAACCTGAGTTATGTGATGAAAGGGAATTATATTGAGGCCATACTTACACTAAAACTGGGATGGAACTGGGATTCCTCCTCCTATGCTCTCTGATGGCCTTGCATCAGATAGAGAGAGAAGTCATAATTCTCTCTCTATCTGTTCACCAAATGCATCCCTATCACACAACAGACTGTCTCCTGTCTGCCCTGTACACAGAATCTCTTCAAAGACAGTTTTATTGCATTTCCCAACATCCAGCAGATTAAGTAAGTTGTTAATTTCCAATTATTTATTTAGCACTATGCATGTAATTTTTAAAATGCTTTATCCTAATAGGATTGTGAAAGTGGAGATTCTTTCTTTATTGGATAACTAGATGTCCGGTATACAAAATTTGTGCATGGGGGAAGAAGGTCCCCTCAGCCCAGCCTGTACCCTTTTCAATCCAGGACCCCTCGAGGGATGTCCAACTGCCAGTTTAGGCCCGATCCCGGAGATTAGGCCTAAACTGGCAGTCGGACATCCCTCTCACAATCTGGGACCACTGGCTCCTAATTGCTCACCTGCCTGCCTGCCTGATCGCCCCTCACTTCCCCTCCTACTGGCCTGATCACCCCCACTGCCCCCCTCTGCCGGCCTGGTTGCCCCTAACTGCCCCCCTGCCAGCCTGGTCACCCCTTACTGCCCCCTGCCAGCCTGATGACCCCCAACTGTCCCCTCTGCTGGCCTGGTCGCCCCCAACTGCTCCTCCACTAGCCTGATCACCCCCAACTGCCCCTCCTGCCAACCTGGTCACCACACACAGCCTGCCATTCAGTCATTTGGTTGTCCCTCACTGACCCCCCTGCTGGCCTGGTCACTCCACACAGCCTGCTGTTCAGTCATTTAGTCATCCCTCACCAACCCCCCTGCTGGCCCGGTGGCCCCACGCAGCCCACTCTTTGGTCGTTTCTCCAGTTGTTTCGGTTGTGATGGCCCCTGGCTTTTTATATATTAGGATATTCTTGGACAGTAATAGTGAGCCATCTCTGATCTCCCAGAAAGAGCAAAATAACATGACTCTCCCCAGATAACTGATCAACAAAGACAGTCATCACTAACTTTGATGTTTTATTAGTGGCCCCATCTATACTAATTAAAGTAAAGATAAATGTTATGAACTACATCATCCCTGTGATATGATGGCAGTGCCTAGGGTTTTCCTCTGTTTCCCACCTTTCATTCCCTGGATTGAAACCCCTTAATCATATTGAGTCACCAGGGGAGTACAGTGATGGATACCCCGGTTCTGAGAATTCACCTCAGAGCAGAGCTGAGCTTCCAAACACCTTTGTCCACCTGAGCTAGCTTCAAAATTCTTAAAATTTAAAATCAACTCATCTCAGACCCCTCTAAGCAATGCTTTTCATCTTCAAGATTCCTACAGAGAAGGCCTGAGACTAGTTTATCACTGCTTCCCTGTTTACATGTCTCTGATGTGGGGTAGCTGTGCCTTGCAGGGCTCTCCTTGTAAATCTGGGGTGTGATAAGTCAGTACTGGCAGGTGTTTGCAGGACTTGTCTTCACAGTGTTTTATGGCCATCTGCTGTGTTTCCCAAAGCACACAGCTTATCTCTGAACTGCTTTGCCTGAGGTCTTCTTGCCCTCATTGTTGTTCCTGCCACATCTGCTGGCAGAGTCTACACCACCAGATATAATTAGTCACCATGCCATCTCCACCCCCATCCCCATGTGGATCCTTCAGAAGCTTGAAGCTATGTGGATGTTCTTAGGGTTTTGTGCCAGGAATGTGCCTGTTTTAGCATTGATGTTCCACATCCTGGGAGCCCCTCATCCTAATGCTCTCACCTGTACAGCTGGAGAACATTCCTCCTACAAAATCAAAGCACTCCTACAGCCATGGTGGGCAGCAACCCAAGCTCCAGAAAGTACCAAGCTCAGAAGGAAAGAACCAGAGCAAGAACCAGCAAAATAACATCAGAAACCTAAAAAAAAAAACCACAAAAAAAACAGTGGTCATTCTTTTCTCCATTGGACCAAGAGGTGTCAGACTCTGCTGGACCAGTAAGTCTTACTCACAAGAACTTTTCAGACTCTAACTCAGTGCTTTCGAAGGCCTTAGGAAGTCCATCTTACTGTGAAAATTCCACTTCTTCCTCAAATGAGTGCAAATGAATCCCAAACTAAACAATATTCACTTAAGGTTTCAGGTGTGTATTCAGAGCCATTGGTGGTCAACTGCTCGGAACCAATACAAAGAGGGTGCAGGCATGCAGCTACTTTCAGGGAACTGGCAGGCTGGCAAGTCTTAGAGCAGATCTGGGAACAGGACAGAAGGGCAGGCAATGTGACCATCTCAATGTGACAGGCGGGAATATTATAGGAGTTCAGAGGGGGACAGGCTCTTCCCTGGCATGAAAAAGTGATCTTTGATCCAAGCCTTGATAGGTAAGAACGTTAATGAGCTCACAGAGATGAAAGGAAACCTTTCAGATGGAAGAAATTGTTTGTGGGAACAACAGGGTGCACATACTCAAGCAGGCGTTAGCCTGGCACAGTAGGTGCTCAGTTCCTGCAGCATTGTTGGGTGGGGAAGTAGGTATCTGTCAAGCAAGTGGTGTGTCACTGCCAGAGCTTCCAGCCTCATCTACTCTAGTCAGGTAAAGGGAAGCATAAAAAGAAGGAAATGAGGTTGCGGGCACCCTGCTCTTGTGCATTTCTGAGCAGATCTTTGGGTATTTTCTGTGAGGATGGCACTGCTGACCTGTTGGCAGCAGAACGCTGAGAGTCATCCTAGGCCATGTGGCAACAGGGTTGCAACACTGAGCCATTTGTTCTAAACACTAAAAGCCCTGAAGATATGGCCTCACCATCTAATTACTAGGATAAATGGGGGAGACAATTACCGTTTACTTGGCCCTCATTAAACTAAATCCACAACTGCCACATGGCATAGCATTATCCATGTATAACCATGAAGGGGGCAGGGAGCCAGGAAGTAGGTTACTATAGTAATTTTCCTCACCAGGTCATCACTAAAAAGGGTTCTAAAGCCGACACATACTTCCCAGCCACTACGAAATCAGATGGGGCTGGGTGGCTTGGGTATTCGCCAGCTGAGGGGGTCTTAGCATTATCATGCTGGAAATCATGAGATGAGAAACACTGGAAAATATTAGAACCAGAGGGCCCATAAAGGTGATACAAGGTAAGGGTTCTGAACATCTGGATCTTTGGGTGTCCCAGCAAAACTTTGATTTATTCACAGAGGCCTTCTAACAAGAATAGACATCTATTGGGAACCACCTAGGGATCTAATCTCACTTTTTAGCTGAAAGGACTGAAGTCAGAGAAGTAATTTAGTTTCAGTCCACAAAGATGAGTTTTGGGGAATTTAGACTGAAATCCATGCTTCCTGAATCCTACTCTTTCCTCTTCACACCAGTTGCTTATCTTCCCCACACACTGTGGACAGATTGACTTGCCCCACTGGGACTGAACATTGAAAATGAAGCTCATGATCTATAAGCACCAGGATCTTGGACCTGAAGGTGAGACCTATGTTTATCCCATGTGAGGCAGTGGCTTCAAATGTACATAATTATTTCTACCTAGAGGTCACTGACTTTGTCACCCAGTAGTAAGTTCTTTAGGGAAAACATGAGTGAACCCCCACCTGTGTGATACCTGCATGGTGCTGGTTATCAGGATATGCCAGCGATTTTAAGAAAATGTGGCTGAAGGCAGAAACCTCCCCTACTTCACCCTCACACTAATATCAAAGGAGAAGAGAAAGCCACTGTACAGATATCCCAGGAAAAAACAAACTTTATCTTTATAGAGGGGCTGAATCAAAGTGAAGATTAAGGGTAAAAAAAGAAAGAGTTGCAACTTCCTGTTCAGCAATAATGACCAAGAGAATGATAGGCCATGGGGTCTCCCAGGATGTCTTTCCTGGGAAGGGAACACCAGTATCCTGTAGGTTCACCATCTGTTCCAGCAACTATCTTTACGGATGCTGCAATGTCCATTCACATAAATTCTGTCCCAAGAAAGTATATACTTTAAGGCATGTGTGTGCAGGACTTGTGTAGCCCCAAACCTTTCCTTTAGTCACTTGAAACCCTGTGCAACAGTAAGTCAATGCCTGTTTGTGAAGCATCTGGAATGCAATTAGTGTCCAGCTAGCTTGGCAGTGCTCACCTCAGGTGATACCTGGAAATTATATGAGGAGCCTCTGAAAAATGACGTGATTTATACCTCCAGAGATTCTGGTTTCACCTGGGGCAGGACCTAAGCATCGGAATCTTCAAACTTTTATTTTAATGGGTAGCCAAGTGTGAGAGCCATGGAGCTAGATGGAGACATGGGGGAAGGATGGAAAGTCATCTAAAGATCCCTCTGAGGGTGGCGGTGGTGGCATCTCTTCTTTTACTACTACCTTAGTAGCAGCTACCATTTCTTAAATGCTCATATGTATCAGATAATAAGCTAATTATTTTATATACTTTTTTTTCATTAAAGTTTCACAGTCACCCAGTGAAATTGATATTATTATCCCCACACCGTGACATGAGCAGATGAGGCTCAGAGTTAGTGCCAGTGGAGTAGGCATTAGCTCCAGCTTTTCTGAAAGGCTGCTTCTAAGCCCGGCAACCAGGAGGCAGAACATCCCCCACCCTGACATCTGTATCTCTTATTTCAAAGTGTCTTCCTTCAAAGGGAATGTAAGAGAGAAACCCAGATAAAGGAAATATCAGCCTACCTCGCCTTTAACAGAGTAGCAGTGGGAAAGGCTAATGAGTCAGAGTCTGAGTAAAGAATCTATATAAAAAGCTGTTCTATCTTTTTTTCAACTAAATATGGTAACTCCTGTAAGGAGCTCAAGTATTTCATGGAGAAGTTCTACCCTCCTGACTTAAGGTTCTTGTAGCTAACCCTATTCACACCCTCCAGCCCCTCAGAGAGCAAGTTCATTGCTGAAACTCCCTCTGCCCACAAACCACAGATTACACCCTCCACTTTGCCCTGCCCTAACTCTCCTGCCTCTTGTCCTTAGTCCTCCTGGCTTTTGATGGCCTCCCTTGACCACTTTCCCACCCTGAAAACAGCTATTCTTCCTACTGAGGTCTTTGCCAGGCCCTAGAATCCCTGTTCCCACCAAGACCTGCTATGAGTAGCACTCTGCCTTGAATAGTGCCCATATCCATCTCCTCTGAGATCTGTAAACCTGGTGGGAGTATTCTCTTCTGGACCCTGATTTAACAGCCTTTGATTGATAAGGTCCTCAGGCCCTGCAGTGGCTCGGCCACTCCTTCCCCTTCATCCTCCCACTCCCTTAGATCTAGTCCGTCCAGGTGAGTGTTTGCCCTGTTCCTCCTCCTCCCTCCCACAAGTTTCTGCTCCTTTATCCACTTTCAGACTCCTGTGGGTCTTTTCCATTCATTACTCATCTGAGGCCTCCTCCCTCACCACTGAATGACAATCATCTTCCTCTTCACCTGGTCCTTCAGTCTTCTAGAAATATGCTCAGGTGTGAGCATCATTAAATACTTTCTTCTACCTGATAAACTTCCAACTTCACTGTGGTCCTGAAACCTTGGTGTTCAGAAGGACCACCTGCAAACATGTCTAGAATGCAGATTCCAGTTTTATTACCCTGTAATGGTTTACTCAAATATCTGGGATAGGCCCAAGAACCTTTTACAAATATTCCATATGATTCTGATGTAGTGGATTCAAGGTCCACACTTTGAGAAATAATTTTCTAAAGTCACTGTGCCAAGGGTCCACTATTTTTTTCTAAAGAGAAACCCATCCTTGAAATCTGTGCTTTTCCCTCCCACCTCTTTCCTCATCATCCCTATAATCTGGTGTCCTGACCCCCTCCCACTTCACTGAAACCAATCTCAGGATGCTAATGCAATGACCTCATGCTTTCCAAATCAATGGCTTGGTGTTCAGATCTCATTCTTCTTGCTCTATCTCTTGTGTTTGACATGGCTCCTTACCCATTTACCCACTTCTGGGAACTTCCAATTTCCTTATCTCTGTGTGTGTGTGTGTATGTGTGTGTGTGTGTGTGTGTGTGTGTGTGTTAAAATATGCATAACATAAAATTTACCCTTTGATATTTTAGGGGTTTAATCCAGTGGCATATTGTGCAGATATGTCATCAAAATCCTGTTTTTATTTATTTTGGTTCGATAACCAGAAGTAGAATTACTGCATCATCTGATAGTTCTATTTTTAGTTTTTTGAGGAACCTCCATATTTTTTTCTGTGGTGGTTGGAATACCTTACATTCTGAGGCAAATTATCTTTAATCAGTTGATGCCCCCCACCCACCCAATATGGCCTTTGTTCAATGACAAAGAGAGCAGTTCATGGAAGAATCCATGCTTCCCCTTCTGCCAAGATATCACCTGATATACAGAAGGTCTCAGGAGCCCTTTGTGATAAATGTAACTTAGAAATTCATGAAGTTGTTTGGGCTCTAAGTCACTTGTTAAATTCATATCTCATTGTTTTAGTAACCAGTTTTTTAGACAAAATAGAAGCACTAGACTCAGTGTGTACTTTGGGAAGGGGGCTCCCAGACCTTTTCTGAAAACTGTCCCACTGATATCAGATATGGCCCTGACAGTTCCAGAAATAACAGCTTTAGAGCTGACTGGACAAGTAGTGGTTCTTGACTCAACAGTCAATTAATTTCTCCCTCCAAGGTATGTGGTTTGGTGAAGAAATATCTAGTTAGCTGGAGATACCATATTTATTCACTTCTGTCAATTCCATCAAGGAGTTAGTTAACAAAGATCCTTCTATGTGTCCCACCCTGTTTGAAGAATAACTTGCTCTCCTGGGGGTGTCCATTTGGAAGCATCATACCAACAAATAAGAAGAGAAAGCTGTGTTTGCAAAGAAATGTTGAAAGTGTAGATATCTCCATGTCAAACTAGAGGCAAGGGACCTGGGACAGGAGAGAGGACAGAAGGAGAGAGCCTGGCCATTTCCAGGCCCTCTCCCTGCACTGCGCTTGCCCTTGATCCAGGGAGATTTTCCGTGACTTTCTAGTATATACTACTTTCTACCATGCCCTTAGAGGAGGTAAAATGTTGGTTAATTTGTTTAAATCAATTCTTCTGTTCCCAGAGCATAGGCATGTTCAGAATGTTTTGTCTTTAATGGTTTTCTCAAAATTACTATCTAATGGTGGCAGTTTTCCTGCTGTGCTCCTACTCATGCAACAAGGATGAGCAGTTTAGAATCAGTGTTTTGCTTCCTACCTCTTCAACTCCTAGAACCCTGAACACTTCACACACAAAGTGATTCATGTGATGTTGACTTCCAAACACATTTTTACCAAAACTAACATCTTTCAAATAACCATTGAGAGTTGAACTTTAAAATCTTTTTGTAACTATTTATCTTTCCCGTCATCTCAAATTAAAAAATCTTAGTCTATTTGTCAATGTGTTTAAGATTCAAACATTCATGTGAGCTGGGCTGCTTCTCCCTGGTCATGATGATCCTAAGTTTTCTCCTGCTCTTTTATAATTGGGAGACCTGGAGATCTGGTTTATAGAGAGCATGTTTCATGTTCCAGAAGTTCATGAAGGAAAAGGTAGACTTAAAGAAAATAGGAAGGGATTTCAATGAATAGTTCAGTCATGTGGTTTAACCAGAAAGACTCAGAGCTTCTGCTGGACTCACAATCCAGCCTAGTGATTGCACTCATGCTCTGAGGAATTCTGGGAAAGAGCAGAAAGGGATTCAGTGCAGAGGGAAGGAAGATGGGCAGAGGCTGAGCTAAGGGCAGTCCTTCCACAGCCTCTCCTTCCCAGCAGACTCCAGGAAGTTTAGGAACCTGGCTGCTGAGGAAGCCCACATGCAAGAGTTAGAGCCACTTGTACCCTGATCTCTAGGTCTGGGCTTGAGAAACTCACAGAGCAATCCAGCCCCTGGCGCTCACTGTTTCTGTGAGGTGTTCCTGGCAGAGAGCCCCACTGCTTGTTCCTACTGCCTGGCTGCTTCGCCAAACAGCAGAGCTGAGCAGCCACCTCAGAGACAAAGCTTAAAATATTTATTATTAGTCCTTCTGAGAAAACCTTTTTGCCAGCCTCTATTCTTGACCTACACTGAGTAAAAAGCACCAGGAGAACTCTTGCAAGGGTTCTAGCACTTCTTCCTTATGACTAAGCCTACTTCAGACTGTAAATTTATGGGAGTGGCAAGTAAGTTAATTCTATTTGGAGTTCAAGTGGAAATGTTATCAGCAGCCATTCCCTTGATCAACATTGACGGCTTTCTTAGATAAGCTATGAATTTATTCTCAGACTCCCCAAGGGATTTCATGCTTTTAAGGGGTGGGTGCAGCCCTTTACTCAACTCTACCACAGTTGTTGATGTCAGGGTATGAGGTAAGAGGCGTCAGGTGGAGGCCGCCATGGGCCATGGGCAAGCTCACCTGCTCCTCACAGCCCGCACATAGTAAGCTCACTCTTTCAGTTCTGCACTGTGTGTGATATAAAACAAAAATGTTACAAAAGTGTGCATCCTCAAGAGGCTTACAATTTTGCCTATGTTCTTAATAGCTCTACAAACATCAACCAATTATAATTCTCCCTCAAAAAGGCAGAAACCAAATAGAAAACTGGGTTCTAAGCATATCTGCAACAGGAGTGAACAATTAGGAAACACTGAAGAAATGCGTTTTGCTTTCAGCATATGTGCTATTGGGAGGATATTACTTCAAATGATCAGGACATATTTTACCCAGAATTGTTCATTGTTCCAACAAGACATCAATACGATAGAGAGAACCACTTAATTATACACATTCTGGGATAAAGTGGTAAAATTGTTGGCAGCTGACAATAGAAGGGTATTAGATAGATATGTGCAAGGACTATCCCATGGTCTAAACTTCTGTAAGATTGATGGGCCCTTTTCCATTTGGAATTTGCATCCCCACTACAGGCCTCCACTGTGGACAGGCACTCTAGGAGAGATGATGGAAAGCTACAGTTCTGTGGAAATAGAAACACATTTTTGGGGCAAGCCGGGCAGCAGTCTTTGGACAATGCTTTGAAGGCAGAGAGATAGCCCTTTAGTTCTGGGCAAAACCCAGCTAATGCTATAGACACCCTGGAGGAAAATCTGAGCAGCTACTGGAGGCAGGAAAACTGAAGGTACTGAATGCTGAATGCCCAAGAGGAAGAGACCCCTTTGCAGCCACATGCTATTCCACTTCCTGAGAAAGGCACCTATGTGTTATACAGCCCACGACATACCGAATTCTAACTAAACAAACTGTAATTTTCTATTTGGTAGTGAGGCTGTAGCCATTTTGTTCTTTATTTAACCCCCAAATCCCTTTGTCACACATGACATTTGCAGCCAGGTTCAGGTGGTGTGCAGGTGAGGGAAGTCCTGCAGAGAGCCTGCTCAGGCTCAGGCGGATTGGGCCACTGTCACACAATTACTGTGTACGGTGCTCACTCACCTTCCAACAATAATCAATTCTTCATTCTTCTAATACCAGATGATCAAGGGTGCAAAATGTTCATGGATCCTGTTTCTCCCCCTCCACTTTGTTCCCTTGGAAGCACCTCTCCCAACATACAGCCCAGACAGCAGGTCTAAGAGAGAACTTCAGCCAGCAAGTCCTGGTGGGGAAACAGCTCACGAGGACAGACTCATTAAAGAGGTTGGGTCTTTGGTCATTAATCAAAACAACTTAATTAGGTTCAATAATAATGAATGTAGTGAGGCAGAAAAATACATACTGATAATTTTAAAACAAAATTGGGCAAAGGCTTGAAGAAAACATGGGTATTTTGCACAATCCCCAGAAGGACAGCAGAAAAAAAATGAGTTCAGTCCCTCTAAACTCATTTTCTAATGCAATTATTGCATTCCAATTACTCTGTAATACATTCATTATGATTTATATTAATACCTGCTTCTGATGTAGGATATTGTCTCTTTCAGGTTTATTTCTACTAGTTACACCTTTTAAAAATGTATACAGTTGCAATGAATTGTTTTTTCATAAAATTACTTGATTAGGTGTCTTAAGAAGAATTTTCATTCCTGACACTTGCCACCAGATTTTTAGTTATTGCATGTTGGTCTGTTCAACCCCAGCGAGAATTCATTCCATCCCTCTCTTGTCCTCACACTGGGCACTCTGGGGCCAATAAAGCTCGCTACTGTCAGAAAGGCAGGCTGTCTGTCAGACCACAAGGGACCCTCAGTTCATGCACCACTGGACAGGCCTGGAATGAAACAGCCCTACCCACTGGCTGGAACAGGTCCAGCAGGCTATCACAGCTTTACTCCCATGTCATTTCCATGACATATATATTATATGTACCAGAAATATTTACCCAACCAGGAACACAAACCCAACCAAGGGTGTCTTATCTTATATCAAAACCATGTAGCCTACTAAATTGAAAAGTAGAAAATATTTCCCCTGTATCCTGATTTAGAAAATGCTGAGTAAATATAATCAAGAAAAAAGATAAGCAGTACATGTCACGCAACACCAAAAGAGGAGACACAAATATGAAAGTATATACAAAGGCAACTAAGTTAAAATAATAAAGGAAAGGTAAGAAAGGAACTGAGGTTTTTACAATTATAATTTTCTTTAGGAAAAGTTTAAAAATGAAACCTGAAAATCTATTCCTAACAATATCCTGACATCACTGCTCAGGACATCCATGTAGCTCTTAGGCTGGGTAAGCAAAGACAAGACTGAATTACTAAAAGGGCTTGTGTCGTCAGGATATGGAATCACTGGATTACCTTTCTAATGACTGCTTTTCCACACTGTGCTAACTGATTGGAAAATCTCTAAACCTACTGCCTGATATAAATGGAGGGTAGACCACTAAGGGGCAGGGCGAGGTGGGCGGGACAAATACCCCAAGCCATTGCACTCATTGTCCTTGTCCTGAACCCTGCTGGACCACACCTGTAAGAGATTTACCTTTGAGAGTTGTGGGTGGGAGGAGGGAACAGAAGGCCTTTAGGGATATGTTGAAGCCAGATGTCTTGCACTGTGCATGACCTGACACTGAGACAGCCAAAAGAGTGTTAACCAACACCGTACATCCCATTAGCACTCTCCTGACCACTCCACTCATCCTTCTCACCTGACTTACGGTATTCACTCCAAACTCTCATTTTAAATAAACTGTTTTAAAACACTTTTGGTGCCTCTTCAGAGTGAGCCGGTTTGAGACCTCCAGTATTCTTCCAATGGAGCACATATAAGAAACTAGGCACCTGTTATTAAACTGTGTTTGTGGCAACAGTAAACACTCAGCCCAGTGGCCCACACCAATACATTTTCTACCCTCAGGACCAGTTAGCATGAAGCATCTCAGCCAGGATGTTGCCAGACATGACCCTTGAGCTAGGAAGGGCCATTACCTTGAGTTTCTGTTTCAAAGTTTTTAGGCTGTGAAACTCTAACAGATATTGAGATATAAGGGACTAGGGGAAAGGGAATCAAGCAAAAAGAGAAAAAGAAACTAATATTTACCTTTACTATCATAAGAGATTATTCTACCCCATACACTCGGACATGGTGATTGCCCAAGTGTTTAACTTTTATTGTAATTGCAAATGCCAGTGTGAACTGGTTTTGAGAAGGAGGTTGAATTAAAACTGCGCTGCCATTTGAAAAAATCTGATTAAGAGATTCCACTCTTCAGCTGGTAAAAAGAACCCTGAGTTCATGAAATTATTAAGTAATCTAAATGAAGCTTAATAGCACTTAGGACTTCAAAGCACATTAACGCATTAACTAATTAATCAAAACCTTACCCCTTCAAGGTATATAAATAGCTATTACCTCACTTACAGTTGGAATAAATGAGACATAGATGGCAGGCTCAATTGCCCTGAGCCGAAAATGAAGTCAGTATCTATAGTAAAAGGCAAAATAAAAAAAATTTCTGAATTTTTTCATTATTTGCTCTTCTTCTCAAATTCCTTTTCCTTCTGCACCTCTGTTGAACATTTCACATTTGGTCTTGGAGAGATTTCAAATTGTTTCCTAAATGTGAATGCTTCTGATATAGGAACTTTAAAACCAAGGTGGGGTCCAGCCTCTGGTCATGACAGTGGAGTAAGTAATCACTATGCTCACCTTCTCCCATAACCACATCAAAATTACAACTAAACTACTGAACAACTATCATTGAGAACCACCTGAAATCTAAGTCCTATAACTAAGGATATAAAGAAGAAACCATGTTGAAACTGGTAAGCTGGCACAGACTGGGAATGGGCTGGTCCCACACCCATGTGTGGTGAATAAAAATTGGGAGGGATGTCTCAGCTGTGGAGATTTTCCTTGAGGAGGAAGAGGTCCCAGCCCCCCACACCAGGCTCCCCAGGCCAGGATTCCAGTGCCAGGAAGAGACGACACCACAACTTCTGGCTGTGAAAACCAGCAGAAATTGTGGCTGAATGAGACAGAGAGTTGCTTAGGGTCCCAGGCATTCCTCTAAAGGGATTACACACAGACTTACTGAAAAACTCACTCTGAGCTCCAGCACTGGGACAGTAACTTACAAAGCTTAAGGGGCGTATGAGGAGGAACTGAATTGTCTGGCTTCAGGTAAAAAGCTGGATGAGCAGCATTTTCCCAGACGGAAGTGCTGGCAGAGGCCATTGTTCCTTTGATGAGCCTCTCACCCCTCCCCCGACCCCCAGGCACAGGCTGGCATCAAGTCTGAGTCTCCAGCAACCTGGCTAACACTGTTTTCCCTGCCCTGGGGATTCTCTGAGATCCTGCCTCACCCAACTTGTGGGCCAACTCAAGCTATTTACAATAGTTTTTCTATATAATGTATCTGTTTGGGTTCATGCTGTAGACTCTCCTAAAATCTCAGAAAGATTCACAGACCACAAGCAAGAAGCATCTGACCTCGGTGTGCCCCATGCCTTTGATTAAGCAGCCCCAAGCCTGGCACTAGCAGCCAGCCTCAGTTCCCATTTTAGCCTCTCCTAGGCATCTCCAAGCCAAGCACAAGCAGTATCCATCTGCAGATCTCCTTGTAGCTCATACCAGGTGACCTGGGCAAAGCAAAGGCAGTGGCTGATTTGTCCTACACCAAAGTCCCTCTCAAGAAGACCCAGACCCAACATACCTGATGAACAGCTTCACACCATACCAGAGCACCACCCAACCACCTCCACATACAAAATACCCAAATGTAACACTTGGCAGGCATCAGGATCCCACTAAAGCAAATCCTGTTTATAGGGTCAGCCTCTGCACAACAGTTTCTCTGCTCTACTCACAGCCAGTCCTCATAGCCAATCAGCCTGAGGGTCAATTTATCCCATTGATGTGCCAACAACAGTCAAGGCTTAACTACAACTACACACACAGACCACATAGGGACACACCTGGAGCACTTCCCTCTGGTGACCAGGGAGACTGCACCATTGTGCCCCACAGGACACCTACTATATTAGGCCACTTTACCAAGACCTAGTAAATACAGCAGCTGTACTTAATACATGAAAACACATAGGAAGATAGCCAAAATAAGGAAAAAAAGAAATAGCCCCCAAAAGAAAGAACAGGACAAAAATCCAGAAAAACAACCAAACAAAATGGAGACAAGCAATCTACCAGATGCAGAGTTCAAAACACTGATTATAAGGAAGCTCAATGAACTCAGTGGCTACTTTAACAAAGAGATGGGGAACATAACAAAGGAGATAGAAAACATTATTTAAAAGTCAGAAATGAAAAACACAGTAACTGCAATGAAGAATACACTAGAGAGAATCAAGAGTAGATTACATGACTCAGAGGATCAAATCAGCTATTTGAAAAACAGATAGCAGAAAACACTCAATCAGAACAGCAAAAATAAAAAAGACTCTAAAAAATGAGGATAGTTTAGGGGCCTTTGGGACAAGCATACCAGCATTCGCATGGGAGTACCAGAAGAGAAGAGAAAGCAAGGGATTGAAAAACTGTATGAAAATATAATGACAACAAACTTCCTTAACCTGATGAAGGAAATAGACATGTAAGTGCAAAAAGTGCAGACAATCTCAAACAAGATGGACCAAAGAGGCCCACACCAAGACACATCATAAAATAACAAAGGTTTGAGACAAAGAGAGAATCTTAAAAGCAGCAAGAGAAAAGCAGTTAGTTACCTACAAATTTTATCTATCTACTAGAGGCCTGGTGCACAGATTCATGCACCAGTGGGGTCCCTTGGCCTGGCCTGCGCCCTCTCATAATCCAGGACCCCTCAGGGGATGTTGGACTGCTGGTTTCAGCCCGGTCCCCATAGGCCAGGCCGATGGACCCCACTGGTGCACAAATCCATGCACGGGCCTCTAGTATGCATATAAGATCTTTGGTTAATCTCTTCCTGCCCTCCCTTTGAGATTCATCAGTCCGTTCCTTGTTTCCATGCCTGTGCATTGAGCATCTGCTCCCTGGTGTTCAATGCATGTCATAGCTACTGGTTGAACAGTCGAATGGTCGAACAGTGGCTTAGGCTTTTGTATATATGTAGATACATAGAAACAAACAAACACAAGGGAGCTCCCATAGATTGTCAACTGGTTATTTCTCAACAGATACTTTATAGGCTGACGAGATTGGCAGAAAATATTCAAAGTGATGAAAAGCAAGGACCTACCGCAAGGCTTTCATTTATAAACAAAGGAAAGATAAAGGCGTTTATCACCACCAAGCTAGTATTACATGTTGAAGGGAGTTGAAGAACCAGAAGCAGGAAATGGATAAGAATAAGAATAAGAATAAGAATAAGAATAAGAATAAGAATAAAAGAATAAGAATAAGAGAAGAAGAAGAAGAAGAAGAAGAAGAAGAAGAAGAAGAAGAAGAAGAAGAAGAAGAAGAAGGAGGAGGAGGAGGAGGAGGAGGAGGAGGAGGAGGAGAAAAGAAGAAAATGGCACTGAGATCTAAGATGGCAGCAGAGTAGGTGAAAGCTACACTCATCTTTGCTCATCTTCTCCCAGGACCAAACTGGAATTACAACTAAATTATAGAATTATCATCTGGAATAGCTAACTTAAGAGAAATTCTATAACCAAGAATTTACAGAAGCCATGTTGAAACTGCTCCAAACAGGTTGCCAAGGGCCAGTCATAGGCAGTGTCCTATCTTGGCCTGCACCAGTCACTCCTAAGAATCCCATAATAACCATACCCAGTGGCCAGCTTCAGAGTTAATCGAACCGATCCAAAAAGCTTCACAAACAGCATATCCAAATGGAAATCTCAACAAGCACCAAAAACAACTGAGGCGAATTTAGGTTTGTGTGATCAGCACCTGCACAACAGCTTGCATACTGTGGTTGGGGGTGAGTATCACAGTCAGCCAGCCTAAGGATTGATCCCACACACAAATGACCCAATAGCAATCAAGACTCAATTACAACAAGAGGGCCCACCTGACCCACTCAAGGAACATTCCTGGAGCATCCAGCTTAGGTGACCAAGGAGACTGCACTGCTGGACCCCACAGGATACCTACCACATAAGGCCACCCCACAAAGACTAGGAGTCATAGAAGATCTATATATACATAGAAACAAACACAAAGAGACAGCCAAAATGGAGTGACAAAGAAAATGGTGCCAAATAAAAGGAACAGGAGATATCTTCAGAAAATTAGGTAAATAAAGTGAAGACATACAATTTTTCAGATATAGAGTTCAAAGTAGTGGTTTTAAGTATGCTCAACAGCATAAAAAGGGACATAGAAAACATAATAGATTCTCCAGAAATGAATAATATAATAGCTGAAATGAAGAATATGCTGGAAGAAATAAACAGTATGTTGGATGAAGCAGGGGAGCCATTCAGCAATCTGAAAAACAAAGTAGAAAAAAAAACACCCAAACAAAGCAGCAAAAAGAAAAGGAATTTTTAAAAAATGAGAATAGTTTAAGGGATCTTTTAAACATCATGAAATGTAACAACATGGGCATCATAAGGATACCAGAAGGAGAAGAGAGAGAGCAAGGAATTGAGAACCTATTTGAAGAAAAAAATGACCAAAACTTCCCTAACCTAGTGAAATAAAAAGACACACAAGTCCAGGAAGCACAGATAGATCCAAATAAGATGAACCCAAAGAGGTCCACACCAAGACACATCATAATTAAAATGAAAAAGGTTGGAGAAAGAGAGAATCTTTTTTTGTTGTTTGTTTGTTTAAAAAGAGAATCTTAAGAGCAGCAAGAGAAAGACAGTTAGTTACCTACAAGGGAGCTCCCATAAGATTGTGAAATGATTTCTCAACAGAAACATTTAAGGCCAGAGATATTGGAATGAAATATTCCAAGTAATGAAAAGCAAGGACCTACAACCAAGTCTACTTTACCCAACAAGGCTATCATTTAAAATTGAAGGAGAAATAAAGAGCTTCTCAGATAAGCAAAAAAGCTCAAGGAGTTTGCTACCACCAAATCAGTATTTTAAGAAATGTTAAAGAGCCTGCAAGAAGGAAGAAGAGGAGAAATAAAAAGAGTAGTATGCCTTTGTGTAAATGTACCACAACTTTTTTATCCACTCATGTACTAATGGACACTTGAGCTGTGTCCAAATCTTGGCTACTGTAAATAACATGCAATTAACATATGGGTCCATATATTCTTACAAATTAGTGTGTTGGGTTTCTCCAGATATATTCCCAGAAGTGGAATTTCTGGGTCATAAGGCAGTTTCATTTTTAATTTTTTAAAGTAACTCCATACTGCTTTCCACATTGACTGTACCAATCTGCATTCCCACCAATAGTGCATGAGGATTCCCTTTTCTCCACATCCTCACCAGCACTTTTTTGTTGATTTATTGATGATAGCCATTCTGACATGTGTGAAGTGATTTCTCCTTGTGGCTCCTTGTGGTTTTAATTGTATTTCTCTGATGATAGTGATGATGAGCATCTTTTCTCTTACTTTTTGCAACAACATGGATGGGCCTGGTGAACATTATGCTAAGTGAAATAAACTAGTCAGAGAAAGACAAATACCATATGATTTCACTCATATGTGGAATCTAATGAACAAAATGAACTATCAAGCAAAACAGAGACAGACCCATCGACAGAGAACAGACTGAGAGCTGTCAGGAGGGGGGCAGTTTGTGGGGGAGGCTGGCGGGATTGAACAAGCAAGAAAGAAAATCTCATGGACAATAATGTGGTGATTACTGTGGGGAGAAGGCTGTAGTGTGGTGAATGAGGGTATAGGGGGTATAAATGGTGATAGAAGGAGACTTGGGGTGATGAATACACAATACAGATGTACAGATGATGTGTTGTATAGTTGTACACCTGAAACCTGCATTATTTTGTTAACCATTGTCATCTCAATAAATTCAATAAAAAGGAATAAAATAAATGGTATAAAATGGCACTAACTACATAACTATCAATAGTTGCTTTAAATGTAAATGGAATAAATGCTCCAATCAAAATACTTAGTATGGTTTAATGGTTAAGGAAGCAAGATCCATACATATACTGCCTACAAGTGACCCGCTTCAGATCCAAAGACACACAGGGACTAAAAGCAAAAAGATAGAAAGATATATTTCGTGCAAATGGAAATGGTAAAAAAAGCTGGGGTAACAATACTTATATCAGACAAAATAGACTTTAAAGCAAAAGTTATAACAAGAGACAAAGAAGGGACCAGCAATTCCACTTCTGGGTATTTATATAAAGAAACACAAAACATTAATTCAAAAAGATATATGCATCTTATGTTCACTGCAGCATTATTTACAATAACTAAGATATGGAAGCAATATAAGTGTCCATTGGTAGACAAATTAATAAAGAAGAGATGGTATATATTTACAATGGAATATTGCTCAGCTATGAAGACGAATGAGATCTTGCCATTTACAGCAACATGGACAAACCTAGAGTTATTATGCTAACTAAAATAATACACATAGAAATGACAAGTAACTTATCATTTCACTTATATGTGGAATCTAAAAATCAAATTAAATGAACAAACAAACTCATAGACACAGAGAACATTTTGATGGTTGCCACACAGAAGGGTGTTGGGGTGATGAATCAAAAAGGGAGGGGATTAAGATGTGCAAATATCCAGTTATGAAAATAGTCCTGGGGGTGTAAAATACAGTATAAGGAATATAGTCAATAATGTTGTAATAATTATGAATGGGGTCAGATGGGTGTTAGACTTATCAGAGTGATCACTTCCTAAGTTATATAAATGTCTAATTAAAATTTTATACACCTGAAACTAATATAATATCATATGTCAACTGTAATTGAAGAAGAAAACGTTATTTAAAAATAACCAAGGAGATTGAAACTGATTAAAGGAATAACAAATTGGAATGCTGAAAAGTTCATATCTTCTGCAAGGAAAGAAGTTAATCTGTTTTAATAATAAATTTCATCTGGATTTGCTTATGCCATTTGTTACAAAACATTTTCCAAATTGTGTAAAGTGAATATAAGATTTCACGAATAGAGCCCTGTTGGTGTGGCTGTGTTTGAGCATCAACCTAGGAACCAGGAGTCCACAGTCAGGGCACATACCCAGGTTGCAGACTCAATCCCCAGCAGGAGCAGCTGATCAATGATTTCTCTAATCATTGATATTTCTATCTCTCTTTCCTTTTCCATTCCTCTCTGAAATCAATAAAAATATATTTAAAAAGATTTCATGAATAGAAACTATCATAAGTAACATATTTTCATCCTTCCTACAAAGGTAAAGCTTTTCCCATTGTCCATATTATATAAATCAAACACATGACGACACAACAGAGCTAGTCTTAGAACATTGCAGATTTCTCTGAACAGTAAATTTCCCAACTCTTTCAGACAATATTTCTTCAGTGCTAACACATGATTTTCTCTAAAATATTCAAGACATACAACCTCTGATAAAGGGAATCCAGGTGAACTTTGAGATCACTGGCTACAATCCACTAAAGTGACAGGTAAGAAATCTGAAGTCAGAGAAATGGAGCAACAAGAAGAAGGGTTCAGGTCTCCTGACTCTCAAGCCACTCCTTACATAGATAAAAGGAAACCTATTTATGATGTTCATCAGCCTGTAATTTTACAGTTGGCAATTAGAGGCAGACCAGGAATAGAACCCAGGTGCCCTTATTCTCAGCTCAGTGTTCTTTCCACTGTATCATGTTGGCTTTGAAATTTCTTTTTTTTTACTTTGTTTTATTTTATTTAGTGAACTTTTCATTTCTTTTTATTTTGTGCTTTGCTTTAGTGCATTTCCCAAAACAGCACCATAAGTAAACCATTGCAAGTGGATAATATTTTCTCATGGGAACAATGATAAAATCAAGGGTTGCATTTCTAATCAAGAATGTAGCATCAAACAGATCATATATATGAGCAACAACATTCATAAGGGCAAAGATTAAATAACCACAGACCTTTAAAATAAGTTTCATCTCTTTAAGTCTCAATTACTTCATCTGTAAAACCTGTATTATAGTGGAGGCTAACTCATAATATTGAGGGATTAATGGAGATGATATAAGTGCTCTTAAAGGACTAATTTTTGTTAACTGCCAGTTATTTATAGGCACTCTTCGTATTTTGTTGGTCATTATCCTCACAACAGTGTTAAAATGTAGGTGTCATTATTATTCTCACTTTAAGAGTAGAAAATAAAGGCCCAGAGATGCAAAGTTACTTGACCAAGGCAAGTAGCCAGCAAGCAACCTAGCTGTCATTTCAGCCCAGGTAATTTGACTTCACAGTCTATACTCTTAAGTTCTGTTCTACAAATAGAGTTAACCTGTAATAAATAATGTTAATATTTTTACTTCATTTAAATAGAATAATTATTATCCATAACATATAGAGTAGGACACATGCCCTGAACATTACTTCATAAATGGCTACATTTTACTATAAGGTACGTGAAACATATCAAAATGCAAATTCATTGAGCTTGACACTGGCCACAAACCAATATACAGAAGATATATATATAATAATTTTAGGTGCTTTATATAATATATGACCCATATTATCATAAAATATTGACTAAAATTTTTGAACTTATTTTTTTTTCTGAATACATTTCTTATTCAACATAAATTGTCTAAAAGTGTTATGTGGGGTTGACTGCTACTGTTGCTAAGGACACCTGAGCATGCATGTTGCTGCTAAAAAGCATGTTTTTTGTAGGGTTTTTTCAATTGTGAAAGATTTCAAGTGTACTTGCCTGGCCAGTGTGGCTCAGTGGTTGAGCATTGACCTATGAACCAGGAAGTCACGGTTCAATTCCCAGTCAAAGCACATGCCAGGGTTATGGGCTCAATCCCCAATAGGGGGCATGCAGGAGGCAGCCGATCAATGATTCTTCATCATTGATGTCTCTATCTCTCCCTTCCTCTCTCTGAAATCAATAACAACATATTAAAGAACATAAAGTTAACAAAAAAGACAGAAAGTAAAGGAATGAACTTACACATACAACCACCCAGTTTTGTCAGACCTTAAGCTTTGATAAATATCTACATTGTTTTATTAAAACACTTAGGAAAATAGGAATAAAGGAGACATTTCTTAATCTAAAAATGTTAACTGTGTACATTCTACAATTATAAACTCACTTCCAGTGATGTTTCCCTTAAAGTTGAAACCATCTAGATGAGCATGACCACTTTTCCCCCTTAACGTGGAGGGCTGAGCTAGGATTAGAAAAAGAAATGGAGGGAGGATACAGAGCAGACTGTAAAACTAGATATAATCATGCTCTGTGTGGTGGTAGTGGCGAGCTTTGTTTTTAATTTCCAGTTTAATTAGATGTTTGCTGCAAGAATTTTTTGTTGTTGTTGAGATTTGCATTTGGGGCTAGATCATGGTCAATTTTAGCAACCTCCCATGGGTGCTTGACTAGAATGTGATTTTCTAGCTAGGGGATAAACAGTGCTCTATATAGAGGGGTGGGCAAACATAGGTTCACAGTTGTAAGTACGCAAAACACAGAGTTAATTCTTGTATTATTACTTATTAATTATTGTATTATTTGCCATATGAACAACTGTAGACCTACTTTTGCTCACCTTTGTACAATGGAGAGAGTTGATCTTGTTAATTGCATGGCTAGAGAGTGGAGGAACTGTTCCACTGTGATCCAAACTCTCTTATTCCTAATCATTGTGAATTGTTCTGTGCCAGACCATAAACTTAACTAAGAAACATAATCACGGAATTAATTTGAACCCTTGGGTGCTGGAATTTCCTTTATAAATATTCCACGAAGCAGCATGAACACCCAGGGCCAGGGTGCTTGGCGTCTGGTAATTCATCCTCCCAGAACAGGAGCTCTCAGGAGTTCTTCCCGCCTTCTCCCACATGTGGTTAAGTGGCTGCAGAAAGGCCAGGGAGTTGATTTAGGCATTTTTTTTTTTACCAATTTCTTCAACAAATATTAGTCAAGCACTTGCTGTTCTAGTCCCCTGGAATAAACAGCGAACAAAGCTGCGAAGTGCCTGACCTCAGAGATTATAATCGAGGGGTAACTGAGAAATAGATATTCCAATTTCTCCTTGCAAGCCTGTCAATTTTTACTTCAATGCATTGAGATGATGTTAATAGAGCTATATAATCTCAGAATCATGTATTTCTTTATTATTTAGTCACTTTTTAAAAATCTCTCATAATACTCTTTTACCCTAATGTCAAATTTGTTGTTACAAATTGTGGCCCTGAGAAAGAGACACCTACCAAGAAGGATCCTCCCATGTAGTGGCTAACCAGGATCAAATTTAAAGAGAACCTAGCAGCCATTTCTAAACAGGGGCCTCTCCCACAAATTGCACTTCAGGGAGAAGTCTGTACTGAACTGCCTGCCAACTCTGTATTCCTGCATCTGAGCCAGCCCTTACAAAGGAGTTCCTGGAATCCTATTTCAACCAATAGACTGAGGCTTTTTTCAACCAATTAGAGCTGTGCAGCTATATCCCCCCCCCACCCCCCATCAGCATCTTCACCAACCAATCAGAGTGGCTCCATTCTGACCAATCAGGATAGTGCTTTCTGGACCAATCAAACTGCAAAGATTTAGAGTCATCCTGATCAGTGAGGACAGAGTGATCAGGTTACCAGGGACAGGGATTATCCTCTGTGTAAGTCAGCTCCCCTCTGGCTCAGGGAGTGCACTTTCCCATTACACTGAAGGCTGCATCTCCAGTTTTGAGCTGAAGACTTTTTACCAGACCAGAGGAGTGGAGCAGAGCTGAGCAGGTGGAGCAAAGGCCTCCTCACCCCAGGGCAACCTTACAATTGTGCTGTTCCACAGTCATGGTGTTTCATAATAGAACTGTGACACTATTGAGCTGTTCTACAGCTGTTCTGTATCATAATTGAGCTGTGACCCAGAATAAAGTTTCCTTCTTCACTGAACCCCAAACTGAGGATTCCTATTGGCTTTGAATGGGTACCAACAATCATCAGTCAACATAACATAGTGACTCTCTTTAGCATTTGCACAGCCCTCTCCATGTGACGCAGGGCCATCTTTAGGTATTACCAGGGAGGTTTTGTCCACTCCAATGCCAGAACAAGATAGAGAAATTTAGGAGTTGCTTCTCTTGGCTGGTGGACAGATTTCTTTTATTCTGCTTGCTCATTGAGATGACAGTCTTTTGTGGCCCTGGCTGGAGGTGGGGTTGGCAGCTCTCAATGCCACTTTACTTACTCTGGGAGGCTTTGAGCCCAAGCCCCAAATCCTTGGGATGCCACTTGTCAGTCTCCAGCCCAGCCAGACATCCTGCTGAGCCTTCTAGTTCCTGTTGCCATCTGACCCCTGGAAGAACTTTTGACGTTCTCACAAGCTCAGCTCCACGTTTATAAAAGATATTTTCTAGCACTTGATGATATTTGTAGTTGGACGGGTTTCAGATTATTTTTCTACTACATTTCTGGAACCAGAGATCTTTCTTGAGAGTCATTTTATTGTTGTTGTTAATCCTAACCCAAGGATATTTTTTCCATTGATTTTTAGGGAGAATGGAAGGGAAGGGAGATACAGAGAGAAATATCAATGTGAGAGAAATTGGTTGCCTCCCACACACATCCCGGCTGGCGGGGCTGGAGATCAAGCCTGCAACTGAGAAATGTACCCTTGACTGGACTCAAACCCTCGAACCTTCAGTCCATGGGCTGATGCTCTAACCACTGAGAAAAACTGGCTAAGGCCTGAGAATTGTTTTTGAAAAGCAGGAATGATTTCACTTCTCATCTTCAGTCTCTCCTTTTCTCTAAAGTTTATTCAAATATCGACTCGATGCCCCACAAAATGCAGCCACTGAGCACTTCACACACCAATGGAAAGTCACAGAAACATGTTCTAGGGCATTTGGGATCTTGTAGAAGGAGCTCAAAGCACCCCTGCTACAATTGCTACACAGGCAGAGGATAGCAGCTTCAGGAAGTTGAAGCCTGGTGTATTTTGGTTTATTAGGGCAATTCTGAACCTTGAAAATGAAAATATGCTGGTTGATTATGTAGACTTAATTCTTTCATCAAGCAATTTATACTTTACAGGAATAGGCAGTCATAAATCTTAATACAGTCATTTAAATTCCAGTCTGTACTAGTTAAAATGAGCCTGAGATGATATCTCTTGATGTAGATTATGCTAAGACATTGAATGAACATGATCAATCTGGAGGGTCTGTGGGAGGAACTAGGGCTCATGGGAGGAGCTTTCATACTATTTCATCTTGAGGCCTTGATGTAAGAACCCTACAGGGTTCTCTATACTTACAATAAAGTTCTATGTTTATAACTGACCCTCCTCTTAACTTCCTTTTTTCTTTACATAAATTCTTCTCCATCTCAGCTCAATGTGCAGCATGTACACATGGCTGCCCTATCTGTACTGGGCTGCAACCCTTTCTTTTTCCACATAAATCTTCTTTGGTGATGAAACACCTAGCTGATATTCTTTTTGAGTCACAGCTCTTTTATCCCTTAGAACTAAACCCCAATGCTACCTGTCAGGTCTTTTCTTCTTTCTCCCTCCAAAAATAAATATTTGGGTATTATAAAAAGTGATTTTCTGAATGGTTTCCCCCCAAATATTAGATTAAGTTGATGGCAGAATTAGCTTTTCAAACATTTTTACAAGTACCTCCTGAATGGACCCATGCTAGTCTCTCTCTCTCTCTCTCTCTCTCTCTCTCTCTCTCTCTCTCTCTCTCTTTCTCTCACATGTGTATGCATGCATCCCTGCCTAACTTCATGACTTACGGCTCCAAACTGACCAGACATTCCTTTCCATGTGCGATTTTCTTTGCTGTCATCTATTTCCATTATCCTGTCACTGTAATATATATTTATTAAGTGCCTAAGCACATCAATGAGTAGACAAAAGTGAATAAAATCAGCAAAAATCCATGTCTCCAAGGGCTTTACATTCTAATGACTTGTCATCATTATTGCTACTACCCATTAAACACCTGCTGTATAACAGGCTCCGTCCTAACTGCTTTAACTATACATTATATCTAATTCTAATAACTTTCCTGCAAGGTGAATTATTATTCCATTTAACAGATAAAAAAATTGAATCTCACAAAGAATAATGAATCTACTTAAGTGAATAAAAGCTACAGTCAAAGTCTTTGCTCTTTTAATGCCATGGTGATAATCATCCACCTGAACCAAACCAATCAGCTTGCTTCCCTGTGAAGCCACCACTGTCCCACTGCCCCAAGCCTCCTACACATTCATGATGGTGCTGAGCTGCCCGTGACAGTTATTTGCTGACACACCTGTTCCTGGGCTGCTCAAGGGACAAGATCATATCACATTTATCACAGGACTGCCAGTGCTTAGCACAATACAAAAACAAATTAAAATAATAGATATTGAATTACTAAACAAATATTGCTTCTGGCATCCCTAGTCCTCAAGCATCTACAGGGAGCTGCCCATAGAAAGTGGTGGTGCAAGGGTTGGGGGTGACCAGGGAGAGGTCAATGGGGGAAAAAGGAGACATATCTTATACTATCTATACTAATAAAAAGGTAATATGCTAACTAGACTGGACATCTCCCTGACATCCAACTGGATGACCTTCCAGACAAAGCCATGGTGGCGGGGGCCGAGGCAGAGGTAGTTAGGGGCAATCAGGCCAGCATGGGAGAGCAGTGAGGGGCAATCAGGCCAGCATGGGAGAGCAGTTAGTGCAACCAGGCTGGCAGGGGAGGGCAGTTAGGGGAGATCAGGCCAGCAGGGGAGGGCAATTAGGGGCAACCAGACCAGCACGGGGGGTGATCAGGCAGGCAGGCAGAGTGGTTTAGGGGCAATCAGGCAGGCAGGCAGGTGAGCAGTTAGGAGCCAGTGGTCCTGGATTGTGAGTGATTGGGCCTAAACTGGTAGTTGGACATCCCACAAGGGGTCCCAGATTGTAGAGGGTAAAGGCCAGGCTGAGGGAGCACCCCCAGTGCACGAATTTTGTGCACCAGGCCTCTAGTTCTATATAATAAAAGGCTAATATTCAAATAGACCAAAGGGGGCATGACCAGTCTCTATGATCCACACTGAGTGCCAGGGGGCAGACACTCAGTGACCACTAGGACCTGCCCCATAATGGTCAGTGTGCTCCCACAGGGGGATCACTGCTCAGCCAGAAGCTGGGCTCATGTCTGGAGAGCACAGTGTCAGTGGCGGGAGCCTCTCCCGCCTCTGCTGCAGGTAGGCCATAAGAAGCGAGGGGTCTTGGACTGCTAGATCCCCAGACTGTGACAGTGATGTCTGACTGCTGGCTGTGAACATCCCCTGAGGGGTCCCGGACTGGAAAAGGGCACAGGCTGGGCTGAGGGATTCCCCATCCCAGTGCACTAATTTTGTGCACCAGACCTCTAGCATGTAATAACTTAAAGAAAAAAGAATTGCAAAAAAAGAAAGAAAGAAAGCAGTGGTGATTGGCTCAAGGTTGTACAGAGACTTGAAACTTCTCTCCTGACTTGTTCTCATTTTGCCATCCACAGTTCACAATAAGCACCTAAAGTGCTGAGTCATGCAGCTGGTGGAGTATCCTAACCATCTTGAATGAGACAACATCCTATATAATAAAGAGGTAATATGCAAATTGCCCATCACACTCTCACACAAGATGGCTGCCCACATGTGCTCAAAAGATGGCTGCCACAAGATGGCCAGCAGGGGAGGGCAGTTGGGGGCAACCAGATCTGCATGGGAGGGCAGTTGCGGGGTGAGGGGGGAACTAGGCCTACAAGGCAGGGCATTTGGGAGGGGACCAGGCCAGCAGGGGAGGGCAATTGGGAGCAACCAGGCTGGCAGGGGAAGGCAGGTGGGGGCAACTGGGCCAGCAGGGGAGGTCAATCGCGCTGGCAGGGAAGCAATTAGGCATCGATCAGGCTGGCTGTGGAGTGGTTAGGGGCAATCAGGCAGGCAGGCAGGCAAGCAGTTGGGAGCCAGCAGTCCCGGATTGTGAGAGGGATGTCCGACTGTTGGACATCCCCCCAGGGGTCCCAGATTGGAGAGAGTGCAGGCTGGGCTGAGGGACACCCCTCTCCCCAGTACATGAATTTCATGCACCGGGCCTCTAGTACATGTATAAAATAATACACAATAAGAGATGATATAATGTATTATGAAAATGAATTATTATTATACTAGAGGCTCGATGCATGAAGATTCATGCAAGAATGGGCCTTCCTTCCCCTGGCTGCCAGCACCACCTTTGCTACAGCTGGATCTGCCTTTCTGCCTTCGCTCCAGCCTGGAGCCACCTTTCCACCTTCCCAGGCTTCCCAGAGGCCTGGAGCGGCTGGGGCGGAGTGTTGCTCCCTGCCTCCAGCCACTCAGCACCTGTGTATGCAAATTAACCCACCATCTTTGTTGGGTCAATTTGCATACTCACTCCTGATTGGCTGGTGGGCATTGCAAATGTATGGTCAATTTGCATCTTTCTCTTTTATTAGTGTAGACTATTATTATTATTGTTTAAGTAAGTTCCAGGCCATTTAGCTAACAAAACTTTACTAATTAGCTGTTCTTTCAATCTGAGTGCAAAATTTATCTCTTACCTCCTCTGTAAAATCATAAAGTGCTCAACATCAAGATTAATTCTGCTTAATACAACACATTTTTTACAATCTTTTCTGAAACCAATAACTGATGTTCTGGACCCCTAATATTTTCTTTCAAACCAATTTTCCCCTCTCCTAATGAATCACCACATAAGAAACTATTATGGCAAACATGTATGCATCATATGTGCCAGGGACTTGTATAAATGCTTGCCAAGAACTATTCTTTTACCTATTATAATTCTAAATGTACAATTTAGGTACTATGATTATTATCCTCATTTTACACATAAGGAAATAAGTCACAGGGATGTTTAACTTGCCCAAGATCACTTATGCTAAATGGCAAACCCTGGATTTGAACCCCAGAAAGCTAATTTGGGAATCCATATCTTATTTTTTAATTTCTCACATATGTAATACTTCAACTGTTTCAAAAATAAGAGCATTCTAAACAGGTATACTGTGCAAAGCCTTGCTCCCACTCTAGTCTGCCACCCCAACTTCAATCCAATACACAGGTAATCACTTTGATTAGTTTTGGGGGTATCCTTTCTAAGTTTTCTAATGCAAAAGTAAGAATATCCTATATAATAAAAACTCAGTGACCAAAACAGTGGAATGACCAGAATGACCAGAGACCAGAACCACTGCAGCCCCTCGCCCTGGCCAGCTCCATCCCCCGGCATGGACCCCCACCCAGATCGGGGCTGGGGTCAGTCTGCAAACCACCATGGCCCCTCAACCAGGCTGGCCCCACCCCCCAGTGGGGACCCCACCCAGATTGGGGGCCCCCATCAGGATAGGCCTGCTGGCCCCCACCCTTGCACCGGGCCTCTATCCTATATAATAAAAGGGTAATATGCAAATTGACCCTAATGTGCAATGACCAGACAACCGCTCAACCAGTCACTATGGAGAGCACTGACCACCTCTCACTTCCTTTTCCTGGCCAGCAGGCTCTGATCGCCCTATGGTGAACAGGGAAGTGGGGGTCGGTGGTGGGGGATGTGGGTGATGCCAGGCCAATGCCCCCACTCCACCAGTCACCCCCCACACAGAGAGCAACGTGTGGCATTAGCAGGGCTGGCTGGTGGGCAGGAACAGCTGACCCCTCGGTCCCATCCCCGGGCCATCAGGCTCCGATCACCCGATGGCAAATGGGGAGCTGGGGGTGGGTGGTGCCGGCGGGTGGGGCTGGCTGTAGGCAGTTGGGGAAGATGGCCATGATTGCAGGCCAGGCCTAGGGTCTGTACCCGAGCATGAATTTCTTGCACCAAGCCTCTAGTCATCCTATCTAATAAAAGAGAAACATGGTAATTAGCCATACATCTGCTGCCTTTCCCATTGGCTAATCAAGGTGATATGCAAATTAACTGCCAGCCAAGATGGCGGCCGGCAGCCATGGACTGAAGCCAACAGGAAGGCTTGCTTGCTCTAGTGACGGTGGACTCCAACGTTCCCCGCCTGACTTGCTGGCCTCTCAGCTGCAACTCTAAGCAACTCTGTTGCAAATATAGAAGCTAAACAAAACCCCAGAAACCTGCATTAGTCAGCCAGGCTTCAGCCAGCCAGACCGCAACATTGTATCAAATACAGAACGTAAACAAAGGCCAGAGCAGAGGCCTCAGAGCTAAAGCTGGCCCAGAATCTAAAAAAAAAAAAAAAAAAGGAGCGGTTGGGAGCTTCAGTCACCCGCCAGCCTGAAAACGGCCCTCAGCCCCTCAGCCAGACTGGCCAGGCACCCCAGTGGGGACCCCCACCCTGATCCAGGACACCCTTCAGGGCAAACCAGCCGGCCCCCACCTGTGCACCAGGCCTCTATTCTATATAGTAAAAGGGTAATATGCCTCCCAGCAATGGGATCAGCATGACGGGGGCAGCGCCCAAACCCCCTGATCGCCCTGCGGCTCTGTGTGTGACAGGGGGCGGGGCCACAACCTCCCTATCCGCTCTGCTCTGTTCGTGACAGGGGAAGGCGCCCCAACCCCCTGATCAGCCCTGCTCTGTGCCTGATGGGGGGGAGCTCCCCAACCCCCTGATTGCCCTGCAGCTTTGTGTGTGACAGGGTGTGGCTCCCCAACTCCCTGATCGGCCCTACTCTGTGTGTGACAGGGTGTGGGGCCACAACCTCACTATCCGTCCTGCTCTGTTCTTGACAGGGGGGAACTCCTCAACCCCCTGATCGGCCCTGCTCTGTGCCTGATAGGGGGGAGCTCCCCAACCCCCTGATGGGCCCTGCTCTGTGTGTGACAGGGTGCAGCGCCCTAACACCCTGATCGGCCCTGCTCTGTAGGTGATAGAGGGCGGCGCCCCCCCCCCCCCCACGGGCCCTGCTCTGTGTGTGATGGGGTAGAGCCATAACCTCCCCATCGGCCTTGCCCTGAGTGTGACAGTGGCGGTGCCCCAACCCCCTGATCGGCCCTGCTCTGTGTGTGACAGGGGGCGGTGCCCCAACTCCCCTATCGGCCCTACCCTGTGAGTGACAGGGGGGAGCTCCTCAACCCCCTGATCAGCCCTGCTCTGTGTGTGACAGAGGGTGGCGCCGCAACTTCCCTATCAACCCTGCCTTGAGTGTGACAGGGTGCGGTGCCCCAACCCCCCAATCAACTGTACCCTGAGCATGACTAGGGATGGCATCGCAACCTCCCAATCCGCCCTGCTCTGTCATGACAGGGGGCAGTGCCCCAACTCCCCAATCGGCCCTGCTCTGAGCCCGACCAGGGGCTGCACCTAGGGATTGGGCTTGCCCTCTGCCACCTGGGAGCAGGCCTAAGCCAGCAGGTCGTTATCTCCCAAGGGGTCCCAGACTGTGAGAGGGCACAGGATGGGCTGAGGGACCCCCTCTCCCCTCCGAGTGCACAAATTTTTGTGCACTGAGCCTCTAGTATATAATAAAACCCTAATATGCAAATCGACAAAATGGCGGAAGGACAAGTCGGAGGGAGGGGCTGGTGAGTGGGCGATGCCAGGCCAGCCAAGGTGGGTGCCAGTGGGCAGAGGGAAGGAAAGGCAATCAGGGGGCAGTGGCAACTGGCCCCACCCCCCATCGCCCTGCAGGTCGCCTCCCACAGAGGGAGGCCAGATTGAGTCTTAGGCCCACTGCCCGCAGGGAGTGGGCCTAAGCCATCAGTCAGACATCCACCGAGGGATCTTGGTCTTCGAGAGGGTGCAGGCCAGGCTGAGGGACCCCTCCGAGTTCATGAATTTTCATGCACCAGGCCTGTAGTAAGAATATATGCTTCTATGCTACATATACATACACTTTGCTTTTCCCTGTTATTAATCTACTAGGTGCCCTATGCATGAAATTCATGCAAGGGGTTCAGCCCTAGCAGCCCCACTTGCCTTGGCCGGCCCTTGCAGCCCCTTGCAGCCTTGGCCAGCCCTTGCAGGCCCTCACAGCCTCGGCTGGCCCTCACAGGCCTGGCTTCATCTGGGAGGTCGTCCGGATGGTCATCTAGAAGGATGTCTGGACAGTCATTCTGCTGTTTTGTCTAATTAGTATATTAGCTCTTTATTATATAGGATCTTGGAGAAGAGGATTTATGAACCTCGTCATTTTTCTGTGCTGCAGTAAATCTTCCCAAGCAATCTGCTCACCTTCTGACTATCAGTACTGCCCATTGTAGGTAGAAAGGACAAACACAGTGGGACTCAGGGTCAGCTTGCATGGTTTACAGTCACACTTGGTTCTTTCTGGACCACAAAACTTGTTGGACAGCAAAAGAAAAGGCTTATAGTAGTGTTAAAGAACTCCACTTTTGTCCCTCCGGCCTAACCACATGCTTCCTTTTGGGATGGACATGGCCAAAGGCAGACACCCAGCATTGGCTCTTGATTCAGCTGTGAGTTTTCCCATCTTCCTGTCCTGGAGCCAGACTGACAAGTAAGACCTGTCTCAGGCCTCACCTAGAAGGAGGGATATAGCACCAACCTCAGTTGCTCCTTATCATTCCCTTCAGTGCTCCCCTCTCCACTTTCCACCATTAGTGCTTTCAGTCACCCTGAGGACACGGACTCAAAAGTAAGGGTCTTCCCTGCAATGGCCCTCAGTGCTTGCAGTCAGATAGTGGAGGGTCTCATCATTGGAAGACACCATGTAACTAGAAGTAGAAATTGCATTCCAAACATTTCTTTGGCAGGGTCTACTAGCCATCAAAAAATCATCGCTGACTCATCCATTGACTAAACAGTCAGTGCCTCACCTAAACTTAGCATGAGGTGCTTCCATATTTTCTAGGGGAAAAATTATAATTTTAAAATGTAGACTGAAAGCTACCTTACCTTTTGAATCCCAACCCCCAAAGTAAGCTAATAATAAATAGAATTTTTTAAACTTCTGTAGAACACAGAGAATATATTGGTAATTTTCAATGTGATTTACAGTTCATTAAAGTCCTCCTGAATTTTTAACTTAAAAATTGTTTATTAATTTACAGTATCAGTTAATATCTTGAAAATCTCTCAACACTTTTATACTTTTACCAGTACAATTCTGTAACTTATAACTACTTGCCAATTCTTTTTTGCTTAAATCTGATAATTAAACAGACACCATGGAAAATCATAAAACAAAAATTGTTCTAAATTTTTGTTTAAAATATTTTTTGTTTATTAACAATATCTATGAAGCTCCTAATTAATACAAACAAGGTTCTAATTAATAATGGGTCAAAACAAATATCCTAGGTGGTCTTTCATGGTACAAAAATGGAATTTTATAATTTAAATTGGACAATTATGAAATTTTGCTTTTGTTTTTTGTTGTTGTTAATACTCACCTAAGGATATTATTTTCTTTGACTTTTAGAAAGAGTGGAAGGGAGGGAGGGAGAGGAAGAGAGAGACATCGATGTGAGAGAGACACATTAATTGGTTGCCTCCAACACTCACCATAATGGGGGCTGGGATTGAACCTTTAGCCCGGCATGTGCCCTTGACCAGGCATCAAACCCATGACCCTTTGGTGCATGTGCTGACATTCTAACCACTGAGAAACACCATCCAGGGCAAGATATTTTGCTTTTGATGTTGATTACAGCTTGCAAGAACTATAATTTATCGATATAAATAACTTACACATTTGATATACATCAATAATCACTTTTGAAATGCTACATTGTTAGTTAAATGAATATCAAGTCTGCATACAGCTATGCACAGGAAAGAGAAAAGATATTTATGTTCACTGATAATAATAAATAGATGCACAAGGTAGTACCTTCCTCCTGTATGCCATCAGCTGTTTCCTATAAAGTCAAGGAGAAGAAAACATTGGTCATTATGACAAACTTCAGTTGTATTAGAACCTGCAGTAGTGGAGTGCTTGGCAAAGACTTGACTGAGCTAATTATGTAAGACAGATCAATGGAAACAAAATATGTGGAGGAACTGAGAAATAACACAGAGACTGGCAGCAGGCAGAGCAGCCACCGAACTCCAACATAAGGGGCCCAAAGCAAGGGAGGGGCAATATGAGGGAGGAGGTCTTTTCTACTCAGTTTATTCCACCTCTGATCTGAGGGTAAGTAATAGTGATGCTACAAACCAGTTCCACACACTGAGGAAATTCTGCAAACTCGGGATTATCATGTCAAATCATGATGACCTGTCTCCCCATTGTTTAAAAACAATCTAATGAATGGAATTTAGCAAATATTGCTAAGCATAGCGCCAGCCAGGCTAACCTGCAGCTTCTCCTACATGTCATTACTCGCTGCCATGGAGTGTTTCTCAAGTAGTTTACTTAGGGAGCTGCTGAGCATGTCAGAGACAAGAAGAAATTTACCCCTCATTTAAAGAACAGTGATTATTATCAAACTAGAGTCCCAGTGTATGAAATTTGTGCATGGGTAAGGTTTCTAGACCTGGCCAATAATCAAGGCGGATCTGTGAGGTGACTGGTGGGGTGATCAGGGGGTGGGGAGCCCACTGGCACCCCCTTGGCTGGCCTGGTGCAGCCCGCTTGCAGTCCCCACCCCCTGCTGCTGCCACTGGTGGCCTCCCTCTGGGAGGCAACCAGAGGGGCAATCAGGGGGTGGGGTGATTGGAGGGCAGGACCAGTTCACTCGCCATCCGGCCCCAACCCCCGCTACCGCCAGCTCACGGGCAAGCCCTGCCCCCCACCAGTAAATGCTGTGAGGTGACTGGCGGGGTGATTGGGGGGCCCAAACTGGCACCTGCCTTGACTGGCCTGGGGTCTGCAGGCTGGGGGCAGCTCCTGCATTGAGCATCTACCCCCTGGTGGTCAATGTGCATCATAGCAACCAGTCATTCTACAGGTCGTTCCACCTTTGGTTGATTTGCATATTAGGCTTTTATTATATAGGATAGTAGGAGATATTTAAAAATAACAACCAACCAATCTTCTTATTCTCTAGCTCATTCTATTGGTATCACACTCAACTTTTCTCTCTCTCTCTCTTCCTCTCTCTCTCTCTCTCTCTCTCTCTCTCTCTCCACATTCTTTCTCCCCATTATTTTGTCTCTATGAGTTGCAAAGGTTGAAAAGAACATTCCAGAAGAGGAAACTGAAAACTCTAAAATAAGAATGAGGGGCCATGTCAAGTATATACCTACCACATTGAATAGAACAGAATTTGGCTCATACTTTGATATCCCCTGATCATCCTCTATGGAGTTGATTTTTAAAAGGGAAGGGAAGTTGCATGTATGGATTCTTCTAACACCACTAACATTTTAGGGTCTGCCATGTTATGACCACTGTAATGATAGCACTCTGCATATACTTCCTGGAAGTCTGACTGTTGCCTCTGCTTCTCTCTGGTCCTCCAAATCCTAAAAACAAACAAAAAAACAAACAAACAAAACAACAACAAAAAACCCTGCAACACAACTCTGAAGGAGCTCGCATTCATTAAGGATCTTTTTGGAGAAAGGAGTGAGACCATTGAGGCCACCACATCTTTTTCTATTTCCTCATTCAACCAACCTAGGAAACCCACCCTGGTACTATGGTATTTTAAGATGACAAAGCACTGACACAGGAGCTCAGTGTCTGGTGTTCAAATAGTAAGACCCAATTCAGATTTTTAAGTTGCTAACATTTTGTGAAAATATGGAATTTTCATTGTTTTATTTTAGAGAATTTCATGGGATGCCCTTTTGAGAATTCTAAGGGATCTAAGGGACAAAAAGGAATAACCACCCTAGGGGAAGTAGAATTTACTATGCTCTTTCCTCTCTCTTTTTCCCTCCTTCTTTCTACCCTTTGAGAAATCTATGAACCTAAAACCTGGTGATTCATCATCTGACCCCATAAACCTATCTTTCTCATATGATAAGATGATGTAATCTTAGCTAGAAAAGATGTTATTTTTATAAAACGTGCTGAGGTAGTAACCTAATGCTATGAATAAGGATATAATCACATTTCTTATTCATCCCTTGAGCTTTGGCAATATTTCATAGATTGTTACTGTGAGCAGGCTCATAAATGCTTCTAAGAGAAACTCATTCAATCATTACAACAATGGCCCTGGTGAACACTACTTTAGTCCTGCTTACAGGCCAAGAGTCAAGCACAGAGAGACAGAATGTTTTCCTCCAGGTGACGTGTGGAAAGAATTGTGACCCACCTGTTTAACTCCCAGTGATAACCTTTGAACCACATCCCATATTGCTTCTGCTTTAACACAGATCCTGGCTAAAAACCTTTACCTCACCAAGCATGCCAGGGATGCTAACACATTCACCTTGGATGGATGTTAAGAACTAACCAGGGCTAACCTGGATGTCACTAACAGTAAGTTCAACATGGTCCAGCGATGAAGGAGGGCTTTATGGAAAGGAGGAGCTCAGAGTGGCCTTGAACAATTACTAAATGATGGGGAGTGTTCTAGGTAGATGCAACAGAATCTGCAAAACCATGGAAGTGGTAAAGATCAGGGAACACAGAGAGGGTGGTAACACAGGTCAGCCCCACGAATGAGACAGAGAAGGTACATGGAAGATCAGTGGGACATGTCATCAGAGGGGCTGGTAAGGCCCTCCAAAACAAGAAATGGAGTCTGGATCTGACAGCACCAGGAATGCAACCCCAATAGTCCAGTCGTTCAGTAATTATTTACGGACTGCACCTTGCATGCCAGCCCCAGTGGAGGGTGGTATGGATATAGCAGTAGACAAGGCAGGCCAACTTCCTCCCCTCACAGAACTCACATTCAAGGAAGGAAGGAAGGAAATGGATATTTAAAAAGCTTGATAAATCAAACAGCCATCACCGTTAGTTGAAATTTTATTTCCAGAGACATCTGTCTTGCCTTCTACTAGATCTCCAAATGGCGCTGGCCCAAAGATTTCAGTTTCAAATGCCAGTTTCAACTCTGCCTTCAAATCCCATCTCTGGCTCTCAAGCTAATGAATCACGATATGTTTGTGCTAAGAGTAAATGTTGAAATCATTCAGTAAGTGTTGTTCATTTTACAGATGAAGAAACTAAAGGTCCAGAGAGATGACCTCCTTGGCCTAAAATTACATAGAGAACTGGTGGAAGAATTAGATTCACTTCCAAATCTACTCACATCTAACCCAGTGTTCTTTTCATCATACCATTCATCTCTCAGTTATGCCCTTCTAATCTTTCTCTTCTGGAAAAGTCACAGTGAGAAGAATGAATTCCTTTACACCATACTGCATTCTGAGCTCCCTGGGACAGTGCAGAGCCCTGCCTTTCAGTCAGCAAGATCAGAGAAGGCAGTTAGCAAAAAAGATAAATTTTACAGCCTCCCTGCTGCCCTGGAAACCAGAAAATGGCCTAAGCTTGTCAAATAGAGGCAGAACCAGGAAGAAATAGAGACAGAGTACCTACTTAAATAGATGGAAAATGCTTTCCTAAAGTGGGAAAAGTACCTTACCCATGTGAATAATCACCTCTCATTTATCTATTTGACAAACGGGAATTTCTATATGGAATGTTTATACAGAGAAGCCACAAGCAACCAGTGTTGTAATGACACCCACACAATCCCTTGCATAATGTTCTAGAAATGTACCGAGAAGTCTGGAGAAGGTCCAAGTCTGGGTGGCAGGACAAAGTGAGTTTTGGTCTCAGACAGAAGCACACAGACACCTGGAAGTTGCCTTTGTTTGGCCAAGAATGCACCTGGACTCTTACTCTTCCCCGTGCAGTGGAATCATAGGGGTCTGAACAGAATAAATAAAAGGTGATTCTTGGTCCAGGACCATAGAAAGAGCCATCTAAAACCGGAAGCCCAAGAAAGACATACAACATACACTAACCAAAGTCGAACCCCTTCAGTTCCTTGCTGGTCTAGGTGACTTGCTGTTTGTTTTAACATTAGCAGATTCCTATCTCTACTTCTGCTTTCAAAAACCAAAAGAGAGGTTCTTCCCCAGAGATAGAATGCTCATCTTGTTTCTCCTAGATTCAGCGTTAGCCTCTGTGTTCTGGGATCAAGAAATATTAGTGATACTAGAGGCCCAGTGAATGAAATTTGTGTACGGGGCGGGGGGTGGTCCCTTAGCCTGGCTTGCACCCTCTCCAATCCGGGACTGCTGGCTCCTAACCGCTCACCTGCCGGCCTGATCCCTCTAACTGCTCTCCCCTGTCGGCCTGATCTCCCTAACTGCTCTCCCTTGCTGGTTTGATCCCTAACTGCTCTCCCCTGCCATCCTGATCCCCCAAATTGCTCTCCCCTGCCAGCCTGATCTCCTCTAACCACCTCTGCCTCAGCCCCACCACCATGGCTTTGTCCGGAAGGATGTCTGGTCTAATTAGCATATTACCCTTTTATTAGTATAGATTCTCAAAGATTCTTGCTTGACAATATCTCCAACTTAAGAAGGGCCTGAGAAATTCCCCACTAGAATCAAAACCCTGACATTTGTAAGCTCATGGTTTATTGTTTCTTCTCTACTGGCTGTTGAAAGATAAATTTCAGGGGCATAAAAACAACCCATTGCCCTCAGTAGATTATTCTTTACTGAACAGTACCATGTGTTTCATATTCTTCTTAAGAAACAGCTTTCTGCCTCTGGGTTCTCTTGTGCTGTACCTAAGATAGCCTAAGTACCTCCAAACTTTCAAAGGCACAGCCCATGATTTCACAGACCCAGAAATGTTTATTTTCTCTTGGCCAGTAACATATGCTTGGGTTTATGCCAACTCTGTACTAGAATCACACAGATTATAATGAAGCATACAGTTCAGATACTCGAATGTGGAGAGTGAAAAGAAACTTCAAGCCCATTCAGACCAACCTCTTCCTCTGACAAAGGAGTTCCCTGATCCAGAGATGCTAAGGCTTTAGTGCAAGACACTTGGCTGGCTGCAGGCACCAGCAGCATTTAAAGCTTTGTCTTCTGACCCCAACCTTCTGGGGCTCTTGCCTGGAAGTCATACTACCTTCAGGCCAGAAGTTGAAGCTGATTGAACATATGTAAAAGCAGGGGAAAGTGCAAGTACTGTCCTCTGACAACTGTTCACTCTTTCTTTTTTTTTTTTATTTTATTTATTTATTTTTTTAAATATTTTTTTTATTGATTTTTTTACAGAGAGGAAGGGAGAGGGATAGACAGTTAGAAACATCAATGAGAGAGAAACATCGATCAGCTGCCTCCTGCACACCCCCCACTGGGGATGTGCCCGCAACCAAGGTACATGCCCCTGACCGGAATCGAACCTGGGACCCTTGAGTCCACAGGCCAATGCTCTATCCACTGAGCCAAACCGGTCAGGGCTGTTCACTCTTTCTTTGGAACAAAATTTTTTTGCAATTATCCTTAAGTACTAGTAAATACCCAGAATTAAAATTTAAATACAGTCCGGTGGTTCTTCCAAGGAATTTGAAGGCCTATCTTGATTACAGGAATATTATCTAAGCAAGAAGAAACCACTTCTTGAATGTTTTCTGGAAAACCTAAATATGATATGGAACCATAAAATTATACTTCACCATATGCCTTTGCTGTTTGAGAAACATTAGTATTTAAAAGTAAGTGCCACTTGAGAGATGCAGGCAAAAATCTATTGCATCTTTCTGACAAGGTTGCTGTGCTAAGAATGGGAAGAGGTGAGCTACAAAACAAGGGCAAGTTTATTCAGACAGAGTCTGAATGTCTGGGCCAACTTTTCCCTGTTAGATAAGCTGCTGGTTTGTCAGCCCTAGGAATGGCACGTGTAATCACCATGTCTCTTTGCCTGCAGAAGGCGTGCCCAGGAGGCTCTGGTGAAAGGGGAATTTAAATTGTGGTGTTTTTAGGGCCAAGATGCGTGACAACAGCATCAGTTACTGGCTGAGTCTGCTGTTTGGGGCACTGTGTGGGACTTTGGTGAGGCCTGTTTCCTGAGAATAAAAGCTTTTCTTCTGGAAGTGACACACAGGGACCACCTGCAGGCAGTGTTTATGAATCACTAGCAGGGACCGACTGATCTTACAATGGAACTGTGCAATATAAACATCCATTATTCTGCAAGCCAATATGCACAATGCCACCTAAAGTCCTCCAAGAGCCTATGTGTGGGTTACAGTGGGTAAACAGCACTCATACAGAGAAAAGAACCTGGCTCCTTTTAAGCAACGTTAATATTAATTCTACCCACATCAAAAGTGTCATTTTAACTTGAGGCTTGTTTTCTAACCTCTCTAGAAGTCATAGATAAAATCAGAGTAGAACTCAGAGAACTGAATTTCCTAATTTTGGGCTTAATCTATTTCAATAGGGGCTCTTGGCATGCATGTGAATGTATGTGTCTGAGTGTAGGGGTGTGTGTATGTGCATATGCCTTTGAGGTTTGCTTATTTGGCAGCATGGATTTAATAAGAACACACCCAGGAGGATTTTATGAGATTACATACTAGAATATAGACACTAGAAAGGGAATTAATATTTTCCCAGTAATAGCAAGCAGGTGAAATCAACTATGAAGAAAGAAGGAAAGGAGAGGGGAGGGAGGGAGGGAGGGAAGGAAGGAAATAAAGAAAAAAACAGAAAAGGAAAGGAAAGGAAAGGAAAGGAAAGGAAAGGAAAGGAAAGGAAAGGAAAGGGGGAAAGAAAATTGGGAGAAAAGCCTTTCTCGTCCAATGTAAGCACCAATAGGTACCATTGTTTCTCACCCCTAAACACATCTGCAGAGTTTTCTGTAAGGGGGTCAATTCAGTGTTCAAAAAAAATCATTTGGCATAGATGCAATTTAAAAACATGCTAACTTCTAAAGCAAATGGGTGTGCGGAAATGAGTTTAAGATCTTGTAGAGCTTATTTATTTCTAGAAGGGACAGGAAAGCAGACAGTAAGCCCTTCGACTGTGTCCAGGTGCCTAGAGGAGAGGGGCTACTAGTAGTGGAGAGAGAGGAATGGCTCCAGGGAAGTGGAATCACCCTGTGTTTGGGAATAAACAAACTCCACATGGCATTGAGTTCTATGACCACTGGGATCGCCTGTGGGAACATGTCAGGCTCAGATATACAAAATATCTTTCTGTTGTAGCCATAACATAACTTCTCAGGTGATTACACATCTACAACCTGAAAAATGAAATGTGAACAAGGCCTCATTTCACGTGGCATCTGAGGCTCTAGAGCAGCCTCTGGAATGGGACCAGGAAGGTGGGGAATGCAGAGATGACTCACCGTGACTGCCTCACCAACATTTGTCAAGCTCTCTTTTTCCCTCCCTCAAAATTATGGTACAAGAGAAGAGTAAAATCAATTTAAAAAGGAGAAAAGATGTACTTTACCAAGAAATACAGATTTTTGAAGTAAATTTCAGTCTAAAACTAAATTATTTAAAATGCAAAAGGCTGATGATTTATGAAACATGTTTTGGTGAAGACCAAGACCTAGAAATCAGTAGGTGAGTTTCCTCACTTTTGGAATATAATCATAATGAGAAGGATGGGGATTGGAGCAGGGAAGAGCAGTGTGTCTGAGTTCACTTCCCCTTTAAAGAGTGGAATAAACTAAACATAAAAACCAGGAGAGCTGAGTCAAGCAAGAAGGTAAAGACAAATCAGGGCACACAGCCAAGACAAGGGTGAGAGGCCATCAGCAGCCATATTTGGTGCCATGCAGATACACCCAATTGCAGAAGAATGTACTTGACCCTCAGAAGAGATGCAGATACAAGAATTTAAATGAAACCTCATGACTTCATCTCTCCTGGGTCTTAGCATCCCTAAGGCCCACATTCATTCCTGAAACAAGATGCAGAGAGAAGAAGGCCTGCAAGAGAGTGCTAACAGGGGAAATGTGGCCTTTTTCTCTCGCATCCTCAGAGTTCTGCCCAATGGTTGAAACATGGTAGGAATTCACTAAATATTTGTCAAATGAATGAACAAATGGATGAAAAACTAAATGAACTGGATGAATATTGTGGAACATACAAGGGATTGTTCAACATAGTCAACACGATTAAGGAGCTTATAGTCAAGCTGAAGAGAAAAGTAACACACAAAGTTAAAAGCAACACACAAAAAAGTGAAGTCTCTTCTTTGTCCACTTACTTCCTCTTTCTCAGGGATCCTGCCACACCCACACACTCTGCTCTGGGTGTAACTGTAGGCATCCATGTTCTGTTTCCTGAATACAACCCACCTTCTAAGCCAAGCTTTTGGAATAAGGGAGGTCCTTTGGTACAGAGAAGGTAGTGGCCTGGAAAAAATATGTTCACCTCACATGAGGCATACAGATTCTGTTCTCAAGAATTTGAACTGCCAAACACTGGAAGTGAAAGCTGAAAGGACAATCAATGAGAGAGGCCACAAACAAGTCAATAACATGAGGATTTTAAAGTTGATGGAAAGTAACAATTATGAGTAAATTTTGAGAAAGGATATAGAAATTAAGTCATTGGTAGTAGGAAAAGTATGAAGCCACATGAAAAAAGGGTCAGACAGTCACTGAATCCTGGTAAAGGTGGGTGCTGTGCTGATGGACCAGAAACTCTTCCTGAAGAAGACCCTGGAGGTGCTATGGGGCCCAAATGACCTTCTGGGTTCAATTTCTGTGAGGTCAGATTTGACTATGAAATTTCTTTTGTCCAATTTCTATGGGATTCTTTTCCCCTTATGCCATGGATAGCCTTACAATATACTTCTTTTTCTTTCTTTTTCTTTTTTTTTTTTTTTTTTTTAGCTGTTCTGAGTGAATTTTCAGGTTTGGTAGGTCCAGGAGCCTCCCTAATTCAATAAGGGTTGTCACAAGACAGTGCTTAAAATGATTGGCAGAGACAATGAATGGCATAGGCTCTTGGTATAGAAAAAAATAATATGCCTGTAATGTTCACATTATTTTTTAAAAAATCAAATATTGGAAAGGTAGAGAGTGAGGGGAATAAAAAGGCTGCCAAACAAGGCCTATTGTGTTAGCAGAGACCTACTGACATGACAAAGAACAACCATCCACGGGAGGAGTGGCTCTGCTTGCTGTTAGCCGTTCTGCCATCAGACCTAGGCCCCACACTAGCTGACTTGCTGTGCATCACCAGAGCACTTGTCCCAGGGTTTCCTGCTCTGTCCTGACAGGTCAGCCAATGCCTGGAGGGCAGGAGAAAGAGGAAAATAAGGAATTCTTCCTTCTTTTAATTAGTATCTCTATCAGCATCTGTGTCTCCTAATACTCCAAAAAAATCAATTTACTGTTAGTTACAGTTCTTTAGAAATTATAGGTTAGAAACAACAGGCTATTAATATCCAGAGTTGGTAAAATGTGGAGAAAGACCCTGACTTACCCTCTGGTGGAAATGCACATTGGCACATTATTTTAACACCCCAAACTCATTTTGAGGGCAACATAGTAGTATCCATATAATTTAAGAGTCGCAGACATTTTACCCTAGCAATTAGAAATCTAGGGAGCAAGTGTGTAGGAAACTAGAAATCTAGGAATGTATCTAGAGTCTAGGAATCTTACAAGTGACAGCTACATGTCCACAGCTGTTTAAGGGCTGTAATAGTGAAAGATCAGAAACAAGATAGCTCTCTATCAGTAGGGGAAATCTTACAGAATTACAATATTATACTATGGAATGCTGAATCTTTTGAAAAGCATAAAATAGATTATTTGTACTGATATGGAAACAACTGATATATTATTACATTAGAAAGCAGGAAGCAGACACTGTCAACAGTGTCCATGGTCTCGCTCTGTAAATGTGGGGGTAGTTACTTGCCTTCCAATAGCCATCTTGTCACCAGCACTGCCACAAGGAGCAGAAGGGAAGTGAGACTATCACAGAATGCTGCAGAGGTCAGGGACACTGGGCATGGGAATCAAGCACTGGTAAACCAACCTCAAATTAGGCTCCTAACCTCTCTTTCAGTTTTTTTATCTCTTAAATGGAGCTAGTCATTGTGGTCTAGCCCATACTAGCAAAGGAGGTATGACATATAAATAAGGTCATTGTACAAATATGCTTCCAGAAATGCAAAACCCTGCAATATATAGGAGGTGCCAACATCATTGTTACTATTGTTATTGTAATTCTGTGCATGTTTGTGTCCCTTCAAATTCATATGTTGAATTCCTAACACCCAATGTGATGACAGTAGGAGGTTAGGCCTTTTAGAAGTGATCAGATCATGAGGGTAGATCCCTCATGAATGGGATTAGTGACCTTATAAATGAGACCCTAGAGGGCTACCTAATCCCTTTGATCATATGAGGAAACAATGAGCAATCTGTGACCCAGAAGAGGTCCTCCTCCAGAACACATCCTTGCTGGCACCCTGATCCTGGACTGCTAGCCGCCAAAACTATAAAAAATAAATGTCTGTTGTATATAAGCTACTCAATGTCTGGTTTTTTGTTATAACAGCCCAAACTCACTAAGACGGTCATCATCATCAACTTTGGCTCTTTGAGCCGTCATCCTCTTTGGAAAGGGAACAATTGAGTCACATGGCTCACCGATTCAAATCTAGAGTTTTAATGAACTGGTTCAATTCTTGTTCCACTCAAAGTGGAAGATGATTTCTCACTGTCTGCTCTTTCACTCTGAGCAGGGTAGTAAGGCATTTTGCCTGACCTGCAGAGCTCTTTTCCATTCAAAAAGCCAAGTTTTTGTCAACTCATCTTGCATTTGGCAAAGGCAACATTTTCTTCATTGAAAATAAGGTAGGATGTGGGCCATAAAAGTCCTGTGTCATCTAAGTTACTGAAACTCCAGTTTCAATTAATGTTCTTTTGCAGAAGAAAAGAATATCCCTAATTTTTATATATCTCCTTAGTAAGAGTTTAAATAATTTCTGACTCACACCATTTAAGGTGAAAAACAAGTAATCATTCTAAAAAACAAAATTCAGACCTACATTCAGCTGCTACAAAATGAAATGAAACTAACTGTATTCAAACAAAGGTACATTTTGCATCTGTAAGAAGCTGGTCCTTCTGCTAGTGGTTCAAATGACACAGAGATGAACATAACACCAGACACGTGTCTTTGAATTAAAGCAATCTGGACAAAATGCAAATCTTAGCTTCAGAAAATCATAAATTCTTAGTAATGAGAGATATTCTAAGATTTTTTCTAAGAAATCTGCTTGCAGATCTCTTTTATGGTAATCAAAGCTTCCATGGGCCTCCATGATGTGTTTCAAGAAATCTTACAAGCTTCCCTTAGGAACCTGTTTCACTTGTAAAAGCACCTTGGAGAGGAAATTCTCCATAGCTACCCCAGGTTCAGATTAAGCCATTTCTCTTCTCAGAACTAAATGGATGTTTTGAAGCTCACCATTCATACAATTGAAAGCTAACTGACATATTACTCATCAAATTTCTTCATTCATTAATTTATCATCAGACTAGACCAGGTTGCTTCTCTGTACTGCAATTTGTGGTGGAAGGCTCTGAGCACATGAGGATGAGTGAGAACCATCCTGCCCCCTCTAAGTCACCAAGAACAGAAAGGGAAGGAACCAAACAAGGAAGAAGGGGGAACACTTCTCAAGGGGATGAAGTGGGGTTCACAAGGAAGGTTTCTCATTTTGGTTGAAACTTAAAGAGTAAATATTCTGTGCTGAACAAATCAAAATCATTCAACTAACATCCCTGCCTCCTTTTACATGCAACCTGTTTTCTACCTCTCACCACAGGTTTGACTTCCTCCTCCCATTCTCTGAGTGAGCTAAACCTCCCTTAGTTTTTGTTTTGGGTTGTAGGCATAAATCTTGCTCCTCAATAGCTGTAGATTTTTGAGGATGGAAATCACATCATGGATTACTTTACAACCTTCACTGCACTCAGCCCAGCACAAAGCCCATGGCATGTGCTGGGGAAGTGCTTGAAGGTAGGCTGGCTACCTCACAGGTTACTCCACTCTCACTGCCTGATACTTTTGTGCAATCTCATATCACATATTGCAACCGCTATTTTAATACACTCACAGATCCAACATGTCCCCTAGGACAGGGACTTTCAAACTTGTTTTACTGCTAAGAAGTGTTTCCATCATCATCCATGTCTACAAGTGAAACAGGAGCGTCATGAAATGAAACTTATTCTGTGCAATTCATATGTTCTGTTTTTTATTATACTCTAGTTTACTTTGGTCTTTGTATATCTAGTACTATTCTGTCCTACTTCATTTTTAAAATGCCAGAAGTAGGTTCATCAAACTGATGTCATACACCAAGGATTGCAAACCCTGTTTTAGGGGTTCCTGATATACTGGAGTGCCACGAGAACCTTGGGTTGAAAAATGGGTAGGACACAGTCTCAGTCCTCAAGAATTTCACTTTCGGGGAGGGGGAGGTGACAACCGTATTGAAATAACATATTTTCTCATTAGCATTTTCAGATTAGCAGGTATTATACAATTGCCTTTCTAGAAAAGCTATGATTGAATCAATGGTGTGAATTGCAATGAACAGTGCCTCAGAAGTTAGGAAAGCAGTACAATGCCATTATAGCAGTGATGCTGTCACATAACCAGCTATGCCTGGCAGTCTCCTCCTCTGAATACCCCACACAGGTCACTTCAGCTCATGTCGGAAGAAGTCACTTGTCATACTTTCCAGTTAGCTGGAGAGTAACTCCCCATAAGTTTTACTCCAGTTGCTGGAATCTTAAAGGAGAAATTCAATGCAGACTCCTCCCCCTGTTACTACCAAAGCCCCTGATGCTGATGTGCCCATTATACTATGAGTCAACCAGCTTCTTCTGAAAGGGTCAGATCATAAATGGTCAAGCTTTGAAGGTCACATGGCCTCAATCACAACTACTAAATTCTGCTCTTGTAGCACTAGTTTTTAAAGAACAGTGTGGCTATGTTCCCAAAGTCTTTATTTATATACACTGAAATTCAAATTTTATATCGTACTCACATGTCATAAAATATTATCCTTTTGACTTTTTTTCAATATTGAAAATTGTTAAAATCATTCTTAGCCATGGGCTGTACAAAAACAGGCTGGGAGCTAGATTCAGCTTCAGTGACTATAGTTACTGACCCTGCTCCAAGCCAAGAGGACTTCGAAGGATAGAAACTATTTTGTCTCTACCATGAGCTGAGGCTCTCCACCTTAGGGTTCCTGAGCACCCTGGAACAGGAAAAACTGGAGGGTCATGTGGAGAATATAAAGAGTTGTTTATAAAGAGGTTGTTGCCTGGGGCAAGAAATCTTAAAACAACTGTAGCTTTTTAAAAAGAGGGAGAGGTTATAAATGGAAGCACTGGCAGGAATACTTCTTCACTAGTGCTGTGGGCACAACTCTTCTTCGTAGTAAAGGAATAAATCTACCTTCAAAGCAGTCAGGCTCAGCCCGTCATGTGGACTGCTGTATTGCGCAGCTTTCCAGGAAAAGCTATCCCCTTGTTTCACAGTGCACTCATCCAGTTTTAGCTGCAATGGAAAATGCTTACAATCCAATAGGCAGCATGCTCAATGAAGTGTTTCATTAGCCAGGTAAGTCTGATCAGTACTTAGTGTTCAGACTGGACACATTACTATGTGGTCAGAGTTCCAAAATATGGTGCTAAACCTTATGCCAATCCCCACTGGGATTCACAGCTCTGCCATCACTCGAGGGGCTATAGAGGGTAGAACACAAGCAAAGAAACAACTCGGTCACACCTTCCATCTTTCTTTTCCTTTGCTCTTTCATTCACAAATTTTATACAGGTTTATTTTTAAAAACCAATCCAGAAGTGTCCAAACTAAGTGAACAAAAGACCTTGCCTTACCCCTTTCTCAACCAATTCCATTCCCCTCCTCCCAAAACATTACTATTGACAGCCTGGGGTGTCCTCTGCAAATATAAATACATGTACCCATATCATGAACATGTTTCTGTAATTTCTGTGAATTTTTACATGTTTTTCAGTATTTTGACCTCACAAGGTTCTCCATCCATGTAAGTTTGTGGGAAACCACCTTATTCTTATTCAACAGCTTGATAGCCACCAATAGGGTATATTTTCTCTACATGTTACTAGTTGAGCATGATAATTTTACCTAGGAAAATGTCAAGCTCTTTCTTCTAGAAGAAGCAGTGAGTAGGTTAATTGATTTTTTAAAAATTTTATGTTTTGATTGCAGTTTGCTGTGTCTGCCTCTTCTGGACCTGGGTGTGCATGGGAGGGGGTAAGCTGAATGCCAAGGCTGGCTCCCACTGGCTCTGAGCCCAGGGGCAGGTCAGCAAAAGGCTAAAGACACCCCACTATACAGCTTTGCCTGTCTGTTGCCTGTCAATCTCAGTCACTGGAAAAGCCTCTGGTGATGCGTGAGTTGTGTGAGATAGGTTTCTCAGTGAGTCACCAGGTAGGGGGTAGTGGTATTTACCAGGTTGATACAGATTCAAACTCGGTGCCAGTGTTGGGTCTGTGGCCACTCAGCAACAGTCTCAGTGTCTGCCAAGGCCTGGGTCCCTAAAACCTTTGTGATGGGGTGGGGTCTCAGGGAGTTATCAGGATGAGGCCAGCAGAGGTTACCAGGCTAAAACATACCAAGATTTGGTCCTGGTGGGAGAGGGCTCTGCACAGGAATGGAGGTGCCACTTAGGCGCATGGGGTAAAAATGTCCCTCCCCTCCAGCCCCACAACTCAGTCTCTTCCCATGTGATTCTGATACTGTTCAAACCTGCCCAAACCTCCTCAAGAGCTCCTCACTAAGCTCTGTGCCACAGACCCAGGCTGCTGTCTGCTGAGAGGGATACCTGCAGGGTAGAGTCTCCAGTGGTTGGCAGGGAAAGGTCAGTGTTCTCTCCAGGTTGATACCCAGGAGATGTGGAGCCAGGCCCATCTGAGTGGCACTGCCACTCAGACCCATGGAAAAAAAATAGTCCTCTCCTCCAGTCCCACAACCTTTAGTAGAAAGTCCCTCTCAATTAGCTTTTAGTGAAATACCCATGTGACTGTAGGTGTGGCAGGCACTGAACATGAGGATGGCAACCAAACAAGCAATTAAAATCAATTAACCCTCATCAGCAAGAGGTTCTTCTGTGGAACATTTTGAATTTTAATGCTTCTGAAATGCATTTTAAAATAACTCCAACTGCTCATGTGATATCTATGCTATTATCTGGGAAATTTGACTTGAGGGAACGCCTTCAGAGTCAAAAATGTTGGAATGAATGGGCAGGAATCCAGCCCAGTAGCTGTTCTTCACAAATCAGACTCTGTGGAACAAAAGCAAGCCAGAAGAAAAAAGAAAAATCAAGTTTGGTAACATAGTTGGAAACATAGGAAAAACATGACATGAAAAAAGTTTTATTGAGCTACAATATATAGCTGCCTATAGAATGTACTCTTTTAAGTATACAATTGAGTGGTTCCCAGTAAATTTATAGAATCATGCAACCATCACTCCAATCTAATTTATTTACTTATTTATTTATTTTGTTAGTCCTCACTCAAGGATATTTCTTTCATTGATTTTTTAGAGAGAGTGGAAGGAAGGGAGTGAGAGGGAGAGAGAAAGGGAGAGAAGCATCAATGTGAGAGAGACACATTCATTGGTTTCCTCCCACACATGTCTCCATTGGCCCTGGGGATGGAACCTGTAACCCAGGCACATACCCTTGACCGGGAATTAAACCTGCAACCCTTCTGTGTGTGGGACGACATTATAACCACTGAGCAACACCAGCCAGGGCACTAATGTTAGCATAACATTTCCCTCCCCCAACCCTTAAAAGAAACCTGTGCCTATTTGCAATTACTTCCCATTCCCACCCCAGAACCAGCAATCACCAATCTACTTTTTGTCTGGGTAGATTTGCCTTTTCTGAAAATTTCTTAAAATGGAGTCATACACTAGTGGTCTTTTGTGATTGACTTCTTTCACTTAGCATAATACATTCGTGGTTCATACAGGTTGCAGCATGCATCAGTACTTCATTCCATTGAGTGGCTATGGCACAGTTTGTTATCAACTCACCAGTTCTCACTCTTTGGGCAATTGTTTATAATGCTGCTATAAACATTTGCATGTAAGTCTTTGGGTGGACATATGTTTTGGATATATTCATTTTTCTCAGGTAGATCACCAAAAGTAGAATTGCTAAGTCATATAGTAAATCTATCTTTAACATTTTAAGAAACTGCCAAACTGTTTTCCAAATTGACTACATTATTTAAAATATGTGTCTTTGCTACTTGCTTTTAAAAATGACCTTGGGATTATTGTTAACTAAGTTTACAGCCACTCAAGATTAATAGCTGAATCTTCTTGGCCCATTCTAAGATAAAGGTATTTATTTTCAAGTTGTTATGTACATAACCAATTTCATTTCAATGGTTTGTAATAACTTGTAATACCTGGGGGTTTCCATTCACCTCAGATTTAAAACAACAACAATCATTCTCAGGAGGCCTTACCACATCCTGACCATTCCTATCAGATCTGTTTACCTGGGTAGTTAACATTTCTAACAATAGCTTCTCTTTGCATGGGAAGAGACAGAGATCAAGGCAAAGACAAAAATCCAGATGCAAATTCGCTCCATAAATAAATGTTTTAATAGTTTGAAAATCCTCCTGACCTTTTATTTTTTTAAACATCTGACCCTGCATTAGTCATGTTCTCTCCCAGTAATAATTAGCAAGTGTATTTATAAATACTACTGAGGATATGCTCTTGTGATTTTTACATTTCTACTAGAACTTTACAACACAGATCATTAAGAAGCATGCTTTTGTCATTCTTATGAATGTGCTAAGAAAGTGATGGTTTCCCTGACCAGTGTTGCTCAGTTGGTTGGGCTCAGTCCATAGGGCAAATGCCTGGGTTGCAGGATCCATCCCCAGTAGGGGGCGTGCAGGAGGCAGTCCATCAAAGTTACGCTCTTACATTGATGTTTCTCTCTGCCCTCTCCCTTCCTCTCTCTCTAAAATCAATTTAATAATCGTAAAAAATAAAGAGAGTGATGGTGATGGTTAAGTCTTAAGAATTACTTGGGAAGTAGTATGAACTAGTGAGCATGTTCCTGGACTCCTAGCCTAGTGTTCCTATTCTTAGGTCTGCCTCATCTCACCGAGCAACTCCTTCATTATATCTCCATCTAAAACCTCACTTCCCATCCTAAAGAGGTGAGGGAAGGTGAGAACATATCTTCTCATAGAAAAACAACTCCCTCCTTAGGTCTTATACTACCCCTCCCACCCTACCATGCCCTGAATTGGAGATGTGCAGTGTTGACTAGTCATGGGCTTCAGGTGTGTAGGAAGTTAAACCTCTAGCTTGAACCAATCCTTGCACACCAATGAAGAGTATTGGGAGCCTCAAGAGGAGGAAGACAGGCTTTTCAAATCAAAGTTCTTTCTGACACCCCCTATTCTATGTTCTGGCTCTGCTGAAACTCTAAATTGAGTTAACACTAAAACATCAATATTAAAAGATATTATGTGTGCAGCGATGTAGGAAGTGCAACTTTAAAAATAACTATGTCTTTCATGCCAAACATAACAATTTTGAGTCATTACGGTCCAGACCCATGAGAAAAAACTAATCCCTCAATTAAGAAAGCAGACACTCTGCTCATGGAGTCTCTGGTTTCCAGTACTGCACACAGAAATAAGCAGCATGTTCCTGCTTCACCCAGAGTCTGGTAGGACCATGAGGAGCAACACTGGAACAGATGGCTTTTATCCTGGGACACCTCGTTGAGGAAAGGCATGGAGTTTGCTGCTTCTTTTCACCCTGAGATACTGGGTGAAAATACTCTATTCTGAAATCCTCAGCCTGGATCAGAGTGAAGTCTGGGGCTGGTGTTCAGACCAATCAGGATGCTGTGTCCTGGATGGGGGCTGGGAGAGCAAGGTGCCAGGTATTCATGTGGCATCTGTAGCAATAGAAAGAGGGACAAAGAGAAGGTGAAGGTAATTCCAAGAAGCAATAGCAGGTAGAGAGACAAGTTCCCTGAGTCTGACCAACGTTTATGGAAGGGAGAGCTTTATGGGGTTTCCTTGGAGTACTGGAGCACTTACAGACACTATATTAGAGTTTGCCTTTTGTGCTTTTCTCGTGCTGTGTACTTGGATCTAGGAAAAAAATTGAGGTCAGAATCCGGTTGTAGCACTCCATGCACTTGGATTAGGACTGTATGGCTCCTTGACCTGAGCCAGAGGCACCAGTGGGCAGTTTCAGGAATTAAGTCCATCTTTAGCTATTGAGGCTAGTTCAGTTAGAGATCATCATTAGGCAGAATCCAAGAAAAACACAAGATCCCCACATCCTCCAAAGAATCCTTTATACCTAGAATGTACTTAGATTTTTACCTCCTAAGGGTTAAACCCTGTTGACCTACAAGAACAGCCCTGGGCTCTACTTGAATCCTCAGAGCTCCTGGCACCTAAGATCCTTTACTGTCATGATTGATGATAATTTAAGAGGATGTGGGTGTGTTTGCATTTTTGTATTTGGGGATGTGTATAATCCCTGCATTTCATCAAGGACATGAGCTCTATATACCTCTATTTCTTTGAATAAGTCCTTAGGGATCCTGTGTCTTCTGCAACCACAGTAGACTTGGACAGAGACTCTGACTCAAATCTAGGTGATTTTTTGGACATTTAAAGTTTCTGATTCTTGTTCTAAAATGACAACTAAAAATTTAAAATACCATTTTCCATTAAAATCTCTGTAAAGATCATTAAAATCTATAATTGTTATGAACTTGACACAATTAAATTAAAATCATCCCTTATTAAATTTCTTGCATTTTCCCTTATAAAGATTGTTTATTCCGATTGGGCTGTGTAGCTATTCAGTGTGAGGATATGAAAGCTATAATTACACTATTGAAAAAGGAAGAAATAATCCTACAGAAGAATGAGAAAAATTCATTACATAGAAAAATCTGATTACAAAAACTAGAATTGCCCTTTATAGCCAAAATATGCAGATCTGTGTTAACCCAGAATCTCAGGAGAACACATGATTGACTGTCCTCTGCTCCAGCCTGAACTCCCTGAAGCCTGGGACTCCATGCCATTTATGCTTTAACTCCCAGGACTCGCCCCAGGGACTGGTCCAACCCTGGTGGTCAGTGTTTATATCCAAACAGAGATGTGGGCTCCTTTTGCATAGACTTGTTAGCAATCATTTTTGTCATTGTGTTAGACCTGTTAATTTAGTAATATTATTTCTCTTTTCTTAATCACATCATCATCATAATCTGCATCATCACTGAGGTGATTTCTTGTAAGGACAGGTTGACTTTTCATTCTATCCAGAGAGTATTGTAACATTTCAGTTCGTCAGTGAGTCTCATGCATGAATGAAGGCAGGGCAAGATTTCTCATCTGTTTCTAATACTTGTAGGTCTCAGAAGGCCAAGCATGGTCCCATCTGTAAAAATGGAGAACCCTGTGAAAATGCCTCAAGGGCTGGCTTTTAAGGTGTCTCTGGTAGGTCTGAGCTATTGACAATTTAATCAAAACCTTCCAGTCTCATTTGACATCTGTTTATCCTCAGGGGAGCTTATTCTGTTCTCCCCCAACTTAAGTCACTGGGAAACCATTGGGTCCTTATTCGAGAGAAGAACATTAAATAAAGGGAAGAGGATCCATTTTTTGTAGCAGCCCTTGCACTATATTCACTCATTGCCGCACGTTTACTGTGCTGTATGTTCCTCTATATCACAGGCACCTGCAGGCAAGTCCTAGCTCATAGTCTCATCAAATAGATGCTTAATAAAAGGCTTAAAAATAAAACTTTTCTTGCCCTGGTATAAAAGTGATGCATAATCATTGTCATAAAATATAACAAAGCATAAAAAAGAAAATAGCAACTAACTAATCTTACAACCTAGAGATAATCTTATTTTTTGCATATTTTCATATACATATTTTTATAAAATTTAGTTCATGGTGTATTTTTTACTCCACTTTACATCATAATATAAATATTTTCCTATACCAAAAAAATTAATTTTAGTAGCTGAAAAATATTTTGCAGTGTGGGTTTAATATGATTTCATTTTCTTAAGTTATCAAATCTAGGGTATAGGAATCACTAATAGTATATAAGATTATTTTAGCTAACATACAGATAAATATTTATATATATATATCAGAGAAAAATACCTAACTACTGCAGGTTCCTGTAATGTTATGGATATAATTACTTAGAATAAGACTAAGTAAAAAGAAGTAGATTTAAAGTAAAGTGTCAAATGAGAAAAAGTACAACTTGATGATGAGTGTAGAAAAACTGAACAAAGTCTGGAAATCATGTTCTTAATGATTTTCTTTTTGTTAGACAGTAAAGTAGCTTCCAATCCTTAACTATAATATACAATGCTGGAATGAACAGCTTGGTACATTGTTCTTTGTTTATATTTGTAATCCTTTTTTTATGATGAATTCCTAGCAATAGAATTTAAAGTTTAAAAGTCCATTTTGTGAGTGGTTCAGGTTTTAAACAGTGAAATCCGAGAAAAATAATTTTGTCTCTTGGAAATAGATTTTTTAATTCATAGGATCAATAAAGTAATGCAGATCAATTGAACACATTCCCAAAGATTTTTTATCTCTCCAAATTCCATGTCAATTATGTATCTGATGGTAGTAGTTGTGGCAGGTACACCTGAGAGCACCTGACAGTGATGAAAATGCCTGTAATCATTCATTCACTCTTACCCATGTGTTCAGAGGAGCTGGAGTGGCAATTTCAGGTCATGTGGACATGACACAAAGTCCCACTCAAAGTACCTGGGGGAAGCAGAGTAGAGTGAGGAATCAAGACCTGCACCTGTGGTGAAACCAGATGCAGAGGCTGTCCAAAGGTGCACCACAGGGTGAAGCATAGTGTCCAAAGGACACCTCCATCTTGGTCATGACCTATCAATGAACCATTTCTGGGTGATAGCAAATAAAACAGAAGTGGCTCAAATGATATTTGGCACAGATTATTAAGAAATTACAAACAACAGAAGGTCTTCAAAAACTATATGGACAGCACACATACTTAAGTGCAGAAGTATAGATTAATTTACAAACTTTCAGGGAAACCAGAGTGGCATCTGGGGTTGACTTAGGTGGAAGAAATAGGTATGGGACAATAGTCAACCTGTCAGCAAGGGATAGACTAAAATAAACCAACATAATTGGCTGATACTTCAAACAGGACTATGAGTGTGGCCTTATGCTATGAAGATCCAAGATGAGCCATGCTGCCATAGATGCCTCGTGACAGAGATGACTGTTCTCCAACATCCATTCTCATAGCTTCCCCTTTGGAACCACTTGATCTTTCTGTAGGACACATGGTCACCCATCTGCAGATTCCATTTCCTTGTCAATCTTGCAGCCTGTTGTGGCTAACCAGTGAAGTTTAATTCATTGAAATGTGAATGAAAGTAATACCATATCAGATAACTTTTCTGTTTGTTTTTTTTTTCCTGTTAGTTAAAAATGGTGATGATTAGAGATAACTTGTAAGACAGGTGCTATAGGTGGCTTCTTATCTTGCACCTTTCATCACTAGGTCATTACCTAAGAGAAAAATAAATTCTACTTTATTTTGGAGATCATTGTTACAGCAGATTAGTCAGTATCTAGTGAATATCCTACTAGTTTGGCACAATGATATGCTCAGTAGCAATAGATTGTATGAAAAATTCCCATGTGCCTTCTGAAGCACTGTTTTTCATAAGTGGTCATCAACACCATTCTAGATGAGGGAATTTTAGTGGCTGTGGGACTGGAAAGAGAAGGCAGTTGTTCAGATCTGATATTATCAAGGGGAAAGGTATGTCTCTAAATCCTCAAAATCAAGCAAAACCCTTTCATTATGCTTTGTTATTTGGGTGATTCATAGGAGCGGGTGGGGGTTTATTTGATTCTCTTTCCTCTGTTCATCTGCTGAAAGAGATGCAAAATCACACTGTAGTTCAAGCAGAGTAGAATTTTCCATTTATTGGGAAACTGGCTTGACAATTGATTGTGCCTTCCATTTCTTATTTCGTGACTTCATTTACAAATTCAGGGACTCTGGTATTCAGAAGAGCAAAATGATAGGAAGTAATAGCAGGATTCTAAGCTAATTACCTGAGCTGAAAGTAATAGCCCTCAGCCACTCTCTCTCTTTCTTGCTTAGTCTCCGAGCTTCCTTCAGAGATAGTTGCTCCCCTCCCTTTTTCCACCTGCATGTTCTCTCGCTTTCTCTCCAGACTTTGGCATATCTTCCTATTCTATGTAGTGCCACGGCATTAGACTGGGGAGGGGTGGCAATACACTCTTACCAACAGATATGGACCAAGTTTCAATGATGGCAGAAAATGATTATTTCCTATTCTTATTTATAGTCTAATGATATTAATCATTGATAATTATAATAATGTAATTAATTGTGAAAGTTCTCTACAATCAATATTTCTTAGGAAAGGGAAAGGTTTATTTTCTTTGTAGCAAATGATAAAATTACATAAAATTCTCTTTTGGAAAATTTGACAATTGGGGCCCCTGGCTGGGAAGCTCAGTTAATTAGAGCATCACCCTTGTCATAGATTTGATCTCCAGTCAGGGCATATACAAGAAGTAACCAATGAAAGCATAAATAAGTGGGACAGCAAATCGATGTTTCTCTCTCTCTCTCTCCCTCTCTCTCTCTCTCTCTCCTCAAATCAACAAATAAAAAAAACCACTTTTTTTAAAGTTTAGAGTTGGTCCACTCAAATTTCCTTCTCCTACTAGATCTATTTGCCGAGATGGGAAGAACTTCTGGCTATTTATTAATTTAGTTCATTTTGAACTAAACTTTATAAAAATATAGCCAGATAAGAGTATATATACCATGAGGAGAATGAGTTGACTGAGCACAAGATTAGAAGTCAGCCAGAAGACAGACTCAGGTCCACATGTGACTATGGCATATTCAAATGTAAAATGTGTACAATGTCATATTTATAGGTTTTTAAAGGATCAAACATGATCACACTCCAAGAACAAAATAACCTGTCATTACTATGTGACATTAATCACTCCTGCTGTGCTGGGCTGGGACTATGCCTCTCTTGCTGCTCCTATCTTCTACAGGACAGTGATTTTCAAAAGAGTGGGAAGGAGACTCTCATAATGAAGGAAGGCTTGGTGTCACTGCTTTGCTATTTTAGCTAAAATATGTGGTCTGTATTGCAATTTACATTAAATGAGTATATGAGATTTTTTACATTTTTTAAAAGTGGACTGTTTTGAGATCACTGGGTCAAATAGCAGTTCCATTTTTAATTTTTTGAGGAAACTCCATACTATTTTTCATAATGTTTGCACCAGTCTGCATTCCCACCAACAGTGTATTAGGCTTCCCTTTTCTCCACATCCTCACCAGCACTTGTTATTTGTTGATTTGTTGATAGTAGCGATTCTGATAGGTGTAAGGTCATACCTCATTGTCATTTTATGCATCTCTTGGATAGTTACTGACTTTGAGCATTTTTTTTTATATGTCTCTTGGCCTTCTGTATGTCCACTTTGGAGAAATGTCTATTTAGGTCCTTTGCCCATTTTATAATTGGATTGTTTGTCTTCCTTTTGTTAAGTTGTATGAGTTCTTTATATATTTTGGAAATTAACCCCTTATCAAGATATATCATTGGCAAATTTATTTTTCCCATTCAGTGGGCTCCCTATTCATTTTGTTGGTGGTTTCTTTTGCTGTGCAGAAGATTTTTATTTTGATGTAGCTATTTGACCCAGTGATCCCACTTCTAGGAATATGTCCTAAGAAACCCGAAACACAAACAAGAAAGAATATATGCACAATTTACAATAGCTAAGATCTGGAAACAGTCCGAGTGCCCATCAGTAGATGAGTGGATAAGAAAAGCTATAGTACATTTATACTGTGAAATATTGTGCAGCTGTAAAAGAAAAAAAAAAGGATCTCTTACCACTTGAGATAGCATGGAGGGACCTGAACCTGAAGAGTATTATGCTAAAGGAAATAAGCTGGTCAGAGAAAGCACATGATCTCACTCTTATGGACAAAATAAACTAATGACCAAAATAGATCCAGAGATATAGAAGCATGGAACAGACTGATGAATCTCAGAGGGAAGGCAGGGGTGGGTGGAATGGTTGGGGAAAGATTAACCAGGGAACTTATATGCATATATGCATAGCCCATGGACACAGACAATAGTGTGGTGAAGGCCTGGGAGGGGCGAGTATGGGATGGATGGGATCAACGAGGAAAGAAAGGGACATCTGTAAAGCTTTCAACAATAAAACAATAAAGATATATATTTTTTAAAGTGGTCTATTTTGTAAAAATATCATGAAGCACTACTCTTTGGAGAAGTTCTCAGAGGTCCAAGATGACAGCAGCATAGGAGAATGCTGAGCTTCCTCCCTCCAATGAGCAAACTCAAATATACACATATATAGAGAGGAATTACTTTCAAAAAACAACCAAGGGTTGAAAACAGCTTCGAAGAACAAACAGGAGAAAAGAACTAAGTAGAGAAGGCTGGGAGACTGAAGGACCCTTCAGGAGCAGATGAGTGCTATTGCTTATGTTCCCCTCTACTTCAGTGGTATAGACAGGAGCTCTATTCTGGTGCTTTCACCTACCTGCAAGGTTACTGCAGTGCTTTCCCAGCTATATCGCCTGGAGCCTTTTTGCCTCCAAACAAAGGGCACAGGCAAGAACAACAGGGTATAACCACATACACCTGGCCTCCTGCTGGGAGGCTCTCCAGCTTCCAGGCTAGTGACTTAATTGTGGTAAACTCTTGCTCTGCTTCAAAAAGCTTCCCAAAACTACCTGTGATAAAAAGCACACAGAGGTTGTTTCTACATGGGACCACTTTTTCTATAATAAAAAGGAGAGAAAGTGTATAGAGAAGGCTGAGGAGCCATGGGAGCTCTCCTGTCATGTGGGAATCCTCCAAAGTCAGAGGGGCTGATGAGTGTCATGGATTATGACCCCTCCACCTACACAGGGTGGGTGGGTGGGGGGAGGGTTCTATCCAGGTGTTATGGTCAGCCTGCAAGTTTGCTGCAGCATATTCCCAACATGTTGCCTGAGCCCATTTTGTCCTTAAAAAAATGGAGCAGGTAGGATCAATAGGACATTATGAAAGCACCTGGCTCCCCACCTGGAGCTGCTGGGGCTTGGTAGGCTAGAGTGCTGGATGCTTTAGGCACCAGTTCAGCTCATACAGGCCTGATAAAACCACTCAGCATACAGAGCCAACACAGCACCTATTTTTACATGAGGCCACCTTATCAAAACTGGGAAAGACAGATATATGAAAAGTCTAATTTGTTTATATGCAAACAAACATAGAAAGTTAAATAAAATGAAAAGACAGAAGAATATCTCCCAAATGAAGAAAAAAGAAAAAAACCCCTGGAGAAAAATAACCTGTAGAGCAATGGAGATAAGTAATTTTCCTGATAAAGAAGTCAAAGAGATGCTCAACAAACTTGAGAGTGGAATAGAGAGAACTTCAATAAATAGTTAGAAAGTAGAAGATATTGTGTTTTTCTTGGACTCTGCCTAATAATGATCTCTAGCTGAACTAGTATTAATAGCTAAAGATGAACTTAATTCCTGACACTGCCCACTGTAACCTCTGGCCCAGGTCAAGGAGACATATAGCTCTAATCCAAGTGCATACCAAATTCTGACCTCAATTTCCTGACTTAGATCCAAGTACATAGCATGAGAAAAGCACAGAAGGCAGACTCTAATATAGTGGTTCTCAACCTTGGCTGCACATTTGAATCACCTGGGAATCTTTTTAAGATCCTGATTTCTGGGCCTCATCCTCCGGAAATTCTGTTTCTTTGTTACTAATGTTGTGGCCCCACCCCATAACAAAGAAACAGAATTTCTGGAGGATAAGGCCCAGAAATCAGGATTTTAAAAAGATTTCCAGGTGATTCTAATGTGCAGCCAAGGTTGAGAACCGCTGCTCTAATATCAGTGTCTGTAAGTGCTCCAATGTTACAAAGGAAACCCTATAAGGCTCTCCACTGATTTCTCTGCAGCAACTTTACAGGCCAGAAGGGAGTCACGGGACAGCTTTAAAATGCTGGAAGTAAATAAGCTATAACCTAGAAAAACTTACCCAGCAAGATTATCATTCAGATTTAACAGAAAATAGTTTCCTGGATCAGCAAAAACTAAAGTTCATCACCATTACACCACTTTACAAGATGTGTTAAAGCAGTAGTTCTCCACTCACATTAATGAAAATATGGCCTTAATGCCACATGATACCAGATTGATGTAATAGACATTTCTAGAACATTTCATCCCAAAACTACAGAATACATTTTCTCAAGTGCACATGGAACATCCTTTAGCATAGATCAAATATTAGGTCACAAAACAAGCCTTAATAAATTCAAGAAGATTGAAATCATATCCAGCATCTTTTCTTTATATCACAATGTCATGAAACTAGAAACCAACTACAGGAAGAACACTGGAAAAAAAAACCTCAAATATGTGCAGACTAAACAACATGCTATTAAACAACCAATGTATTGAAGAGGAATTCAAACAGGAAATAAAAACAATCTTAAAACAAATGAAAATGAAAACACAACTTTTCAAACTGTATGGAATTCAGCAAGAGAAATTCCAAGAGTGAAGTACATAGCCTACCTCAAGAAACAAGAAAAATACCAAATAAACAATCTATCTCTACACCTAAAGGAACCAGTAAAAGAAGAGCAAACAAACCCCAAAGTAAACAGAAGAAAGGAAATAGTTAAGATCAGAACAACAAAAAATAAATACAAAATTTAAAAACAATAGAAAAGATCAATGAAATTAAGAGCTGGTTCTTTGAAAAGACAAACAAAATTGACAAACCTTTAGCCAAACTCATTAAGAACAAAAGAGAGCCATTAATAAAATTATTAATGAAAGCGAAGAAGTTACAACAGACACCATATAGATACCAAGAATCATTCAAGAATTCTATGAGAAATTATATGCCCATGAATTTAACAATCTAAAAGAAATGGATACAGTTCTAGAAGTATATGACCTCCCAAGACTGAACCAGGAACACATTCAAAATCTAAACAGATTGCTCACTAGCAATTAAATTGAAACAGAAATAAAATGACTACCAACAAATAAAAGTCCAGGACCAGACAGCTTCACTGGTAAATTCTACCAAACATACAAAGAATTAATAGGACTCCTTCTTTTTTTTTTTTGAAAAAACAAATTTTTATTGTCTAGAAATATATATAAAAAGAAATTTCCCACAAAAGATGCTGTTCTCTCATTTCTCCATCTTCTACCTCTTCTTCAACACCCCTGATATAAAGGACATTATTACACCTTTTTAAAACTTCACCCAGGTGTCCAGACAAGGCTCCATCTATGTATTCTTCTGTGTTTGCAAGCTGCATGTTCATATAGCCATCTACAGATACCAGGTAGCCTTTGTACTCCATTCCCCACTTGAGTTTCACCATTACTGGCTTTCCTGTTAATTCGTTGAGGAAAGGTTTGGGATTGAGGGGCAAACTCATAGTGACGACGAGAAAATGCTGTAGGCTACTCGCCGCCGACCCAGCTCTTGTCCGTCCCTGGTGCCTGGAGCGCCTACCCCAGCTCGAACCATGAGAATCAGGACTCCTTCTTAAACTATTTCAATAAATCACAGAGGAAGGAATACATCCAAACTCATTTTATGAAGCCAGTATTAACCTGATACCAACATCAGAAAAAACATTACCAAAAAAAGAAAATTATAGGCCAATATCCTTGATGAACATAGATACAAAAATTCTCAACAAAATATTAGCAAACCAAACTCAACAACACATTAAAAGGATTATACACTATGACAAAGGGGAATTCATCCTAGGGATGCGAGGATGGTTCAACATCCATAAATCCATCAATGTGATAATGATACTGTTGTAATTAGGAAGTTATTAATAATGGGAAAGGAGCAAGGGAAAGGCCAGATTATAGGCATGTCATTTAGACAGTTTCACCAGGAAGATGCAATTCCACACTCGTAGGGAGGAAAAGAATCCAACAAAAGGAAGATAGATGCAGGCCCCTTAAAATTGGGATGACATAAGGAAGATACTTGATTGTCAATCACTCCTGGGAACAGAGGTGGTTGGCCAAAATGGGCACGGCAACTGCAAGTGCGATTTGGAATACATAACCAGCTGAACAAAAGAGCTCATTTTCTTGTATTTTCAGGACTCTTGGGCAGTGATGGCGAACCTTTTGAGCTCGGTGTGTCAGCATTTTGAAAAACCCTAACTTAACTCTGGTGCCGTGTCACATATAGAAATTTTTTTGATATTTGCAACTATAGTAAAACAAAGACTTACATTTTTGATATTTACTTTATATATTTAAAGGCCATTTAACAAATAAAAATCAACCAAAAAAATGAGTTCACGTGTCATAGGTTCGCCATCACTGTTCTTGGGACTCTTATTGCTCAGAGCACACTCTCTTATTTGTCTTGCATTCACCCATATGGCCCACATACATGCAGACCCCACATGCAATGAATTAATGGACTGCAGCTCAAACATGGAGAGGAAACTCTGGACACTGGCTTTTATTTTAGCTCTACTGAAACCCCAGCTACACTTCTATGAATGGACTAAGGGAAACAGGTATTTGGAAACCCAGGTGTGTAATTCAACAGAAATTGAACTTTTTATCATATCTCATCCTCCCATGGTGGCCTCCAGAAATGCTTATTCCAGTGGTACCCCAAAAACCCCACTCCTACTAGCGATGGGGGAAGATGAGGCATTCTCCCTTCCAACAACAATATATCATATTAACAAAATAAGAGATTAAATAAACATATAATCATCTCAATAGATGCAGAAAAAGTTTCTGACAAAATCCAGCATCCATTTATGATAAAAACTCTCAGCAAAGTGAGAGTAGAGGAAACATACCTCAACATAGCAAAAGCCATAAACAACAAATCCTCAGTTAACATCATATTCATTGGTGAAAAGCTGAAAGCCTTTTCTGTAAGATCAGGAACAAGACAAGGATGCCCACTATCACCACTTCTTTTCAACATAGTACTGGAAATACTAGCCACAGAAATCAGACAAGAAAAAGAAATAAAAGGCATCCAAATCAGAGAGGAATAAGAAAATCTCTCATTATTTGTAGATGCCATAATACTATATATAGAAAACCCTAAAGACTGCACCAAAAAATGATTAGAAATAATAAAGGAATTCAGTAAAGTTGCAGGATACAGAATCAATAAACAGAAATATGTTACATTTCTATATACCAATAACAAATGAGCAGTAAGAGAAATTTTAAAAAACAATCTCTTTTATAATTGCATCAAAAGCATAAAATACCTAGGAATAAATTTAACCAAAGAGACGAAAGACTATACCATGAAAAATATAAGGCATTGAAGATACAAATAAATGGAAAAATTATACTTTGCTCATTGATTGGAAGGGTTAATATTGTTAAAATGTTCTTACCATCTAAAGTAATATACAGAATCAATGCAATCCCTATTAAAATGTCAATGGCATTCTTCTTAGAATTAGAACAACTAATCCTAAAATGTATAATGGAACCACAAAATACTCCAAATAACCAAAGAAATCTCAAGAACGAACAAAGTAGGAGGTATCACACTTATTAATATCAAACTACAGTACAAAGCTACAGTAATAAGTGAAATAAGCCAATCAGTGAAAGATAAATATCACATGATCTCACTAATTTGTGGAATATAAAGAACATTATAAACTGTTGAACAAAAATAGATAGAGGCAAAGAAGCATCGAACAGACTGTCAAACTACAGTGGGAAGGCAGAGGAGAGTTTGGGGGCAGGAGGTAAGAGATCAACCAAAGGACTTGTATGCATGCATATAAGCACAACCAATAGATACAAGACACTGTGTGTATGGTGAGGGAGGGCAAGAGGGGTGAGGGCAAGTGCCGGGGCATAGGGGAGGCCGGGAGGAGGTCAATGGGGGGGGAAAAGGAGACATATGTACTACTATTTGTAATACCTTAAACAATAAAATAAAATAAAAAATAGAATGCTAAAAAAAAAATATGCTATTGCCAAAAAAACACATACAAATCAATGGTATAGAATAGAGTACCTGGTAATAAATCCTCACTTATAATGTTAATTAATCCACAAGAAAGGAGGCCAGGACATATAATGCAGTAAAGAGAGTTTCTTCCACGAGTGCTGTTGGGAAAACTGGATAGATTCATATTAATTAATTAATTAATTAATTAATTAATTCCTATATTTAAAAAGCCTAATATGCTAAGTGCCCGGTTGTCTGGTCATCCATTCAACCAATCAAAGTGTAATATGCTAATGATATGCTAAGGCCACTCAACTGCTCGCTATGACACACACTGACCACCAGGGGGTAGACACTCCAATGGGTAGGTTAGTTTGCTGCTGGGGTCCAGCCAATTGGGACTGAGTGAGACAGGCCAGACATGCCCTAGAGCCCTCCCACAGTCCCTCCCCTGCTGGCCAACCTCCCATGTCCCTCGTGCACTGGTGGGGTCCCTTGACCTGGCTTGCACCCTCTTGCAATCTGGGAACCCTCAGGAGGGCACATTGACTGTTAGGTAATTCCATCCTATATAATAAAAGGCTAATATGCAAATTGACCAAATAAAAAATAGAATGCTAAAAAAAAGTATGCTATTGCCATAAAAACACATACAAATCAATGGTATAGAATAGAGTACCTGGTAATAAATCCTCACTTATATGGGTATGAGACGACTGGTTGCTATGACGTGCACTGACCACCAGGGATAGACGCTCAATGCAGGAGCTGGCCCCTGGTGGACAGTGCGCTCCCACAAAGGGAGTGCCGCTCAACCAGAAGCCGGGCTCATGGCTGGTGAGTGCAGCGGTGTGGTGGGAGCCTCTCCCACCTCCATGGCAGTGCTGAGGATGTTCAACTGACGGCTTAGTCATGGGAAAGCCGGCCTAAGCCAGCAGTTGGACATCCTCCGAGGGCTTCTATGCGAGAGGGCGCAGGCTGGGCTGAGGGACACCCCCTTTTCCCCCCGCAGAGTGCAGAATTTCATGCACTGGGCCTCTAGTAAGTAAGTAAGTAAGTAAGTAAGTAAATAAATAAATAAATAAATAAATAAATAAATCTGGACCACTTTCTTTCACCCTATACAAAAATAAACTCAAAATGGATTAAAGACTTAAATGTTAAGGCCCCAAACCATAAAAGTCATAGAAGAAAACGTAGACAGTAAACTCTGACATTGCCCTTAGCAATATCTTTTTGGATATGTCTTTTTAGGCAAGGGAAACATAAGAAAAAATAAACAAATGGGACTACATAAAACTAAAAATATTTTTGTACAGTGAAGAAATCACCAACAAAACTAAAAGGCAACCCATTGAATGGGAGATTATATTCACAAATGATACATTGATAAAGGGTTAATATCCAAGATATACTAGTATAAAGAACTCAGACAACTTAACACCAAAAATTTAAAAATGGGAAGAGGACCTGAATAGAAATTTCTCTGAAGATAACATACAGGGGGATAACAGACATATGAAAACATACTGACTGTCACTAACCATCAGGGAAATGCAAATTAAAACCACAATATATCACCTCACATTTGCCAGAAGGGCTATTATCAATAAATCAACAAACAATAAGGATGTGGAGAAAAGGGAGCCCTCATGCACTGTTGGTACAAATGCAAATTGATACAGCCACTATTGAAAACAATATAGAAGCCCCTCAAAAAATTTAAAAAATAGAGTTGTCATATAACCCATCTATTCCACTTCTGGGTATTTATTTGAGGGAATCTAAAACACTAATTTGAAAATATATATGTACCAGTGTGTTGATTGCAGGATTTGCAGGATTATTTACAATAGCCAAGATATGGAAGCCACCTAAATGTCCATTGATAGACAAATGGATAAAGAAAATGTGATATATATATATATATATATATATATATATAATATAATTCCACTTATATATGGAATCTGAAAGATATCAAAATGAACTTATAAACAAGACAGTAACATACTCACTTTTATAGAGAAAAAATTGATGTTTACCAATGAGGAGGAGGTCATGGAATGGGTGGGAAGGAGGTAAATCACTCCAAAAAGAAAGAAAATGGAAGAAAATGATATTCACATCCTTCTCATCTCAGATATTTTTGGTTTTTGGAATTTAAAGAATATCTTGATTTCCTTTATAACCTCAATATCCTTAACTCTACAGAATAGTTTAAATGAATGCTGTAGCGAAACCTGCTTGTTGCCTTCAATGCTCCCTTCTCTGTCTCAGTAACACACCCCTCAGGTTTAGTTAGGCATATGGTACCAATGTTAAAAAAATAATTTTGCTGGCCTCTGTAACTAGGTATGGCTGTGTAACTAAGTGAAGGACAACAGGCCATGAGAGGGAGAGGAGTGTAAAACTGAAAGCAATCTCACTGAAGATAAATCCTCCTGCCCCCTTCCTACTGGTTAGGAATGGCAAAAATCGAGCTCTCTTGGAGGTCAATATTGAGGATGGCAGAGCCACTGTGCCAACCTTAGTCCACTCACTTCTAGACCAGGACCATCAATAGGAAAGTAACTTTGTTTTTATTAATCTACTATATTTAGGGTCTTTTTTTAAACAACAGTTTAGGCTATCACTTAACTAGTTAAAAGACAATTTCATAACAAAAAGTCTGTGTGTGGGAAGTGAAGGGATAAGTGCAAAGTGGGGCAGAGAAAACAAGAGCAGCACAGGTGCAAGAGTTCAAGGTGAGATGTCTCCTGGGCTCAGCCTTGAAGGACAGGCAGAATTGCAAGAAGCCAGAGAAGTGGAGGGTGCTGTGGGCTTTTCTAGGGAGTCCTGTACAGAGTACAGCATCACACAAAGAGTAGGCACTCAGTAGATATCTCAGTGATGGTTGTGTAGAGCTTGAATGTCCATCTGTGGATGGAAATATCGCTCTGTAGGCAACTGTAAAGCTGTAGAGTGATATGGTAACAATTGTGCTTGAGGAAAATCAACTTGACAGAGGCATGCAGATTTGAATGGAAATATTGAAAAAAATGAGAAAAAATAAAAACAAGCAAAAAAAAATCTGTAGTCCAGTGTAATAGAGAGGATGGCCACATAATTTATCAACCAAACTTCTGGGTGAATGGGGTGCTGTTAATAAATACACTGTTACATTGGGCATAAGCTGGGATTTTCCTGGGCAAACCACCGTGCACAGTCAACTTGGAAATTTATCACATGAATGGACTTCTTAGGGTGTACTCCTTGATTTCCAATACCTGTTTGGACAATGCCCTTTCCCAAGACTTTCTATATCTACCCAATGCCAGATATATCTTCATACTGGCTCCAAAGGTTTGGGGCAAATATTATAATATTACAGGCACAGTGCACAAAAATTTGTGCACTGGTGGGGGGGCGGGTATCCCTCAGCCCCACTTGTGCCCTCTCACAGTCTGGGACCCCTCAGGAGATAACGACCTGCTGGCTTAGGCCTGCTCCTGGGTGGCAGAGGGCAGGCCCAATCCCTAGGTGCAGCCCCTGGTTGGGTTCAGAGCAGGGCTGATTGGGGAGTAGGAGCACCACCCCCTGTCATGCACAGAGCAGGGCAGATTGGGAGGTTGCGATGCCACCCTCAGTCACGCTCAGGATAGGGCTGATTGGGGGGTTGGGGCGCCGCCTCCTGTCACACTCAAGGCAGGGTCAATGGGGAGGTTGCGACGCCACCCTTTGTCACACACAGAGCAGGGCCCATCAGGGGGGTTGGGGCTCCATACCCTGTCACACACAGAGCAGGGCCGATCAGGGGTTTGGGGCACTCCCCCCTGTCACACTCAGGTCAGGGCCAATGGGCAGATTGTGGCTCTACCCCATCACACACAGAGCAGGGCCCATGGGGGGGTTGGGGTGCCGCACCCTGTCACACACAGAGCAGGACTGATCAGAGGGTTGGGGCGCCTTCCCCTTTCAGGAACAGAGCAGGGCGGATAGGAAGGTTGTGGCACCGCCCCCTGTCACACACAGAGCCACAGGGCGATTAGGGGGTTTGGGCGCTGCCCCCTGTCATGCTACTCCAGGGGCCAGGAGGCCTCGCTGCTCCACTGATCCCAGTGCTGGGAGGCCTCGCTGCTCCGCTGATCCCGGTGCTGGGAGGCATATTACCCTTTTACTCTTATAGGATAGAGGCCTGTTGCACTGGTGGGGGCCGGCTGGTTTGCCCTGAAGGGTGTCCTGGATCAGAGTGGGGGTCCCGCTTGGGTGCCTGGCCAGCCTGGATGAGGGTATGATGGCTGTTTGCAGCTGGTCACACCCCCTTCAGGCTGGGGGTCCCCACTGGGGTACCTGGCCAGCCTGGATGAGGGGATGGTGGCTGTTTGCAGCTGGTCACACCCCCTTCAGGGTGGGGGTCCCCACTGGGGTGCCTGGCCAGTCTGGGTGAGGGGCTGAGGGCCGTTTTCAGGCTGGTGGGCGACTGAAGCTTCCAACTTGTCCTTTTTTTCTTTTTTTCTTTTATTCTGGGATTTATTTACCTTCTATAGCTATCACTGGAGCTAAAAGCCGGCTTTAGCTCTGAGGCCAGCTCCAGCTTGAGTCCTCGGCTGCTGAAAGCAGGTATATGGTTTGTTGGGTTCTATAATTATAACACTGTTTCGTTCCTGCTCGCTCCAGCTCTGACTGAAGGCTGAAAGCAGGTATCTGGGTGGGTTTTTTTGCTTCTATAATTGCAACAATGTTTCTTAAACTACAGCTCAGCAGTGGAAGGCGGGGAACCTTGGCTTCCTCCATCATGGAGCAAGCAAGCCTCCTGTTCACTTCACTGCCTGGCTGCCTGCCGCCATCTTGGTTGGCAGTTAATTTGCATATCACCCTGATTAGCCAATGGGAAGGGTAGCGAAGTTACATCTAATTACCATGTTTCTCTTTTATTGGATAGGATATGCTCCATTGTGTTAGGTGAAAAAAGACAGTATTTTTCAAGTTTTCTCATGACCTACTACTCTTTTATTATCATAGGAGGTAAACATTGATTATTTTCTAATCATCACTTTTTTCATCATCCTCTGGAGCAGTGGGTTTGTTCGATTTAAAACCCAGCCAATAAGTAAATTCCTGTGTTCCCTTTCTTTTCTCTCTACTCTATTCAAGGAGGTAGACTGACTTTCTCCAATATGGTACAGAGAGAGATGAGGACAGCATCCTGAGGATCCCTCCATATGGAAATGCACAGGCCCAGACAATATTCAGAAAGGAGATAGCCACAGAAAGGAGTGAGAGCTCCCCTTAAGGAATTGTGGGATTCATTCCACAGTGTTGAAATTGTTCCTTTTTCCCTTTAAAAATATTCCATATTAACAAGTTTTCAGCACTGAATCCTTTGGAAATATCTGGAAAGGATTTACTTGGGTTACACTGCTATACATGACACAGGTATTTGTAGATATATCATTTGAGCAAACAAACCCCAATATCTCTGCACTGGGATGTCTTGTGGAGGTAAATTCCAAGACAGGGAGGTGAGCCAACCTTTCCCCACAGGGGCTCCTTTGAATGCCTGCCTCAGATTCAGGCAAGGTGAGCACTGCTGCTGGTGGGTGTGAAGTACTTGAGAGATTTCAGTTTCTAAGTCAAGTGTAAACATGCTTGAGCTGCCACCTAAGAATCAAGTATTTACCTGTTGAAGCTCAACAGCTTCAGGGCCATGCATACACCCTGTGCCACCTAATGGGATTGTAATGAATTCCAAGACTTCATAGCCCCCACCCATTCTCAGTCCAAAATGGAAAGGACTGAAAATGTAAGGGACCTGAGAAATCTGAGACATCACTCAGACCATTTATAAATGTGGAAGTAGTGCCTGAAAAAAACCAACTGGCTCATCCAAAGTCACCAAGTAATATAAGTGCTGTGTTACTGGCCTTGCCAAGTTCAGGGTACTGAGCATGTTAGAAGAATTCACTGGGCTGTGGATAGGGAGATAAGCCAACAGAAATAAGGGACACAAGGAGGGAAGAGGGGGACCTCCCAGGCTAGTGACCTCTACAGAGAAGCTAGGAACATGCCTATAGTGCTGGGCTGGCTGATGGTGTCTTTGGTGACCACAGACCAGTGTTGGTCCTGCAGCTTTCCAGGAAGTCAAAAATGCATAAAAATGTCCATTACCTACTGGTTCTGTACAATTAAAAAACCTAAAGTTGTAGAATCCTTACAGATTTTGGATCCTCATAATCTATCTGTGAGGGGAAAGGCCCACTAAACTTGTTTCTTAACTGGATGACTTTAATGGTCAAACCAATCATTTTTCATTTTAATCCATGGAGTTTCCCTTCCTGTGCCTGTCTCCAATATTAATTAGACTTTTATTTTATCCAAATATCAAAGAAAAGCTCTTTTTTCAGTGTATTGGTACATGGTATAGTTTAATACAAAACTTCTGAATGAATTATCACATAGATTTATACTCTATTCAAAAATTTACCATTTTATACCAACTCAACACTGGACCCATGTGAAAGGAGAGAAATGGGGGAGTGTTCCTTGGTTCTTATTGAAGAAGGATTTATCTGTTTGGAGCCCCTTATTAAGAGACTAGGAAAGAAAGACCCCTTTCTATTCCAAAGCCTGTTTAGGCTCAGGTGGAGCCATGAACTGCTGACATCTCTATACACAGGTATTGGCACTACTTCGTGCATGTGCCCACCGATGGCCAGACACACTTACCATTATGCTCTATGCTGCAACTCCTGTGGGCTAAGAAATTAAATGACAGCATAAAGGAAAACAGATTACATACAGAGGCAGAAGGACCAAGGCTTATAGGCTCCAGGCAGAAAGATAACCACATTTGAGTAACAAACCTAGCTGTGAGAATTCTAGTAACCAGGTCTGAAATGAAAAACAAGTTTAACTAATGTTTTCATTGACTGATAACATAATATGCAGATTACAAGGTAGTCTCTTTTTATAGAACTGAATGCAGGTGATAATGGACCTACTGGGACTGAGGTGGAAGACAGTCCCACCTGTGGGATGAGAACGGGACCCTTGCTCACTTCTCTCATCCAGACCTCTGTACTGGGGGGACCTGGCAAAAAGATCTGGGTGCTTTAGACAGAAAACAGCCCAACTGCTGAACTGCATACATTAATCAGCTTCCCAGGCTTTAATAATAGCACTAACTTGCCAACCGAGAGCAAGTTAGGTTTGCCTTTCCACACTCAACAGGAGTATGATCCCTACACATATTGAATATGCATTTTCTGGATCTTTATAATAAGCAATGATACCTCTTTATCAAATTATTTCATGGAAAACTGAGAAATGGAGAAAAATGGAAACCCTAAGGACCCCTGTATACTGGTCACCCCCAACTGCCCTCCCCTGCCAGCCTGGTTGCCCACAACTGCCCTCCCCTGCTGGCCTGATCACCCACAACTGCCCTCCCCTGTGGTCATCTTGTGGTGGCCATCTTGTGACAACATGGGGGCAGCCATCTTGTGACTGCCATCTTGTGACAACATGGGGACAGCCATCTTGTGACGACATTGGGGTGGCCATCTTGTGATGACGTGAGGGTGTCACATGAGGGTGTGAGGGCACTAGGGCATGAGGGTGCGAGGGCCACCTAGGTTTTTATTAGTATAGATAGGTATTGCTAGCCCAGCTTTTTTTCCATTTTTATTTGCATGAAATATCTTTTTCCCATTTCTTTACTTTCATTCTGTGCATGTCTTTTGATCTGAAGTGAGTTTCTTGTGGGCAGCATATGAATGGGTTTTGTTTTCTTATGCATTCAGCCACCTCATGTCTTTTGATTGGATTATTTAATCCATTTAAAATATTTATTCATGGGCATGTAGCTGTTGGCATTTTATTAAACATCTTTTAAAATGTCTTCTTTCTTCCCCTCCTCCTCCTCCTCCTCCTCCTCCTCCTCCTCCTTTTTTTTTTTCCTTTCTCCTTCTTCTTAAAAAAAATAGCAATCCCTTTAACATTTCTTGTAATACTGATTTGGTGGTGATGAACACCTTTACTTTTTTTTTTATCTGGAAAGGTCTTTACCTTGGTTATAAGTTCTTGTTTTCCCTCACTTTTTATATTTTGTCTCAGTCCCTGTGGTGTGCAAAATTTCTGTTGAGTAATCAGCAGTCTTATGGGAACTCCCTTGTAGGTAACTTACTACCTTTCTCTTGCTGATTTTAAGTTTCTGTCTTTGTCTTTAAACTGCCATTTTAATTATGATGTGTCTTGGTGTGGGCCTCTATGGGTTCATCTTGTTTGGGACTCTCTGCATTTCCTGGACTTGTATATTTGTTCCCTTCACCAGATTAAGGAAATTTCCCATCATTATTTCTTATTTATTTTTGTTTTCTTTAAAGTATATTTATTTATTAAATTTACTAGAGGCCTGTTGCACAAAAAGATTCGTGCAATAGGCTTTCCCTTCCCCTGGCTGCCGGCACTGGTTTTCCTCCAGCACCTGGGACCCAGGCCTTCACTCTGGCCAGAGCCACCTTCAAGCCTTCACTGCTCCGGCTGGAGCCGCCTTCAGTCTTCACTCCGCCGCTTTGTGCTTACATAAGCAAATTAAGCGCCATCTTTGTTGGCGGTTAATTTGCATATCTCGCTGATTAGCCCATGGGAAGCGTAGCAAAGGTATGGTCAATTACCATGTTTGACTATTATTAGATAGGATTTTAAATTGAGTTTATTGGGGAGACATTGATTAACACAATCATACATATTTTAAGTATACAAATCAACAAAACATCATCTTCATACTCATCATGTGTCTATCACTCAAAGTAGGGTCTCTTTTCATCCCAATTTATCCCTTCTTTGCCCTCTTTCACCCCTGGACCTTCCTTTCCCTCTGGCTATCATTGTACAATGTTTTATATGTTGCTTAATTCCTTCACCTTTTTTTCACCCAGTTTTCCAACACCTCCCTCCACTAACAGCTGTCAGTCTGTTCTAAATATCTATGCTTCTATTTCTATTTTGTTTATTTTGTTCATCAGATTCCACATATAAGTGAAACTATATGGTATTTGTCTTTCTCTGACTGGCTTATTTTACTTAGCATGATAATCTCTAGGTCCATTCATTCTGTTGCAAAAGGTAAGATTTCCTTCTCTTTTATGGCCAAGTACTATTCCATTGTGTAAATGTCCTACAGCTTTTGTATCCATTCATCTACTGATGGGCACTTGAGCTGTTTCCATGTCTTGGTTATTGTAAATAATGCTGTAATGAACATAGGGGTACACATATTCTTTTGAATTAGGGTTTCATATTTTTTTCAGATATGTTCCCATAAATGGAATTGCTGGGTCATAAGGCAATCCCTTTTAAAAATTTTGAGGCAAGTCCATACTTTTACTACAGTGGCTGCACCAGTCTGCATTCCCACAAAAGTGCAGGAGGGTTTCCTTTTCTCCACATCCTCACCAGCACTTGCTGTTTATTGATTTATTAATAGTAGCCATTCTGACAAGTGTAAGTGATAACTCATTTTGGTTTTAATTTTCATTTCTCTGATAATTAATGACATTAAGCATCCTTTCATATGTTTATTGGTCATCTATATGTTCTCTTTGGAGAAGTATCTATTCAGATTCTTTGCCCATTTTTTAAATTGAATTGTTTGTTTTCTTGGTGTTGAGTTGTGTAAGTTTTGTATATATTTTGGAAATCACCCCCTAATCTTATATATCATTGGTGAATATGTTCTCCCATACAATGGGCTCTCTTTTCATTTTGTTGATGGTTTCCTTTCCTGTGCAAAAACTTTTATGTTTGATGTAGTCCCATTTGTAAATTTTTTCCTTTGTTTCTCTTGCCTGAAAAAATAGATCAACAAAAATATTGCTATGAGAAATGTCTCAGATTTTGCTGCCTATGCTTTCTTCGAGGATTTTTATGGTTTCATGACTTACATTTAACATTTTAATCCATTTTGTTTTTATTCTTGTGTATGGTGCAAGTTGGTGGTCTAGTTTTATTTTTTGAAAGTATCTGTCCAATTTTCAAACACAATTTATTGCAGACTGTCTTTACCCCATTGCATATTTTTACCCCCTTTGTGAAATAATTATTGACCAGAAAGGCAAGGATTTATTTATGGGCTCTCTATTCTGTCCCATAAAATTATATGTCTGTCATAATGCCAGCACCATGCTATTTTGATTACTATGGCCTTGTAGTATAATTTGATATCAGGTATTGTGATACCTCCAATTTTGTTCTTTTTTTCTCAAGATTGCTGAGGCCATCCGGGGTCTTTTGTGGTTCCATATACATTTTTTTGAATATTTGTTCTAGATCTGTGAAATATGCCATGGGTATTTTAATAGGAATTGCATTGAATCTATTGCATTGCTTTGGGTAGTACGGACACTTTAATAATGTTAAGTTTTTCTATCCATAAAAAGTATATATTTCCACTTGTATTTTCCTCAATGTCTTTACTCAGTATCCTATAATAATTTGAGTACTGGACTTTGCCTTCTGGATTAAGTTTATTCCTAGGTATCTTAATTTTTGTGTTGCAATAATAAATGGAATTGTTTTCTTACTTTCTCTTTTTGATGGCTCATTATTGGGGTATAAAAATGCCACCTATTTCTAGATATTAATTTTGTAACCTGCTACCTTACCAAATTTATTTATCAGTTGTAGTAGATTTTTGGTGAAGTCTTCATACAGTAATATGTCATTTGTGAGTAATGACAATTTTACTTCCTTTTCTAATTTGAATGCCATTCATTTCATTTTCTTGTCTACGTTGAATAAGAGTGGTGAAAACGGACATCCTACCTATTTTACAAGCCTGGTTCTTGGCATTCCTGATGATTCTATAGCTACTTTCTAGTAAATTCTATTCTTTTTTTTATTTTACTGCATGCCCAAGTCTATTTTGTTATTGTCATCCAGAATTCTGACCAGCCATGGCCAGTTGCCTCAGTTGAGGCATCATCCTATACACCAATTTCGTGCACCAGGCCTCTAGTATATATATATATATATATAATAGCCATTTGAAGTGGTCCCAAAGCCCAGAGATGCTCTTGCTCTTTTCAATTATTTTTCTATTCTATTTTCTGTTTGTGTATCATTTGGACAGTTTACATTGCTGTCTTTAATTATACTAATCTTTTATTCTGCCATTAATGCTATTAATTTGATCCAATGTATATTTTTTAACCTCAGATTTTAGTTTTCATGTCTAGATGTGTGAAATACAATGGACTTCATGTTTTAATGTCCTTGACTGCTAATTCTAATATATGTCAATTATGAGTTGGTTTCAGTTAATTGATTATTATCATTACTAGAGGGCCAGTGCATGAATTCTTGCATGGGTGGGGTCCCTCGGGGTGGCTTGCAGGGATCAGGCCCCAGCTCACGCCCCCAGGCTCATAGCCCCAGCTCGTGCCCCCAGCCTCGCAACCCCACAGCCCTGTCTGGCACTCCACTGTGGCCTGGCACCACCCCGTCATCTGCTCCACCATCCCACCTGCAGGGCGATGGATTGGGGACTGGGCCCCTGCCCAGTTTCCTCAGTGCCTGGGAGCCGGGCAGCAGCCCCACCCCCTGTCGTCACTGCTGGTCGCCAACTGTGGGGTGATCGGTGGGGTGATTGTGCCCCCGATCACACCTGCCTTGGCCTGGTGCCACCCACTCACCTGCTCCACCATCCTGCTGTGGTCCTGCTCTCGTCAGGGCCCATTGGGGCTGAGAGTGCCTCCATTGCCACCTGCTGCTAGAGCCATGTTGCCAATCCCCACCATATTCTGTCCTGCCCCCTGGTCATCAGCTCATGTCATAGCAAGCAGTCGAAATCCCGGTCGAACAATTTGCATATTATGCTTTTATTATGTAGGATTATGGGTCATGTTTTCATGCTTATTTATATGCTTGGTAATCTTTGTGGGAAATTTTTTTTATTGGGTGCTGGATATTTCTGTACCATGAGTATTCTTGATCTTTGTTCTAGGATGCAAATAAAGTTTTTTGGAAACAGTTTGATTCTTTTAGTTATTGCTTGTATGACTGATTAAGTAAGTCCAGAGCAGTGGTCCACCTAAGGCTAATAAATTCTCATTGCTGAGACAAGACTTTTTTTGAGTATTTTAATGAATATCCATAATTTATGTTTTTTTCAACCTGGCTAGTAGGAACATGCACTATTATCAGCCTTGTGTGAGCACTGTGGACCATCCCCAATCCTTTCAGAAGCTTCTTCCTCAGGATCACGTAGTTCCCTTACACACATGTGCTTATCAGTACTATGCTGAATACTCAAGAGGGACCCTCTGAGGACCCCCAGAGTTCTGTCTCTGTGGCTGTCTTCTCTTCAATACTCTGTTCTAAAAACTATTGTTGCTTTGTTTACCTTTTACATTAAGATCTATCTCTTCAATTCAGGGAATCTTCTTTTCTCTGTCTAGGTTATCTCAAGGCACTAAGTTTAGGCAATCATAAGGCTCATTTCATTTGTTTCCCATTTCTCAGGGACCTTGGTCCTATGCTGTCTAACATCCAGAATCTTGAAATGATAGTTTCCTTCCTTCCTCCCTCCCTTCCTTCCTTCCTTCCTTCCTTCCTTCCTTCCTTCCTTCCTTCCTTCCTTCTTTTCTTTCTTCCTCCTTCTCTTCCTTCCTTCCTTTCCTTCCTTCTTGTCTTTCTTTCTCTGTCTATTTCTCTTTCTTTTCCCCTCCTCCTTCTTTATCTCCCTTCCTCCCTCCCTTCCTTCCTTCCTTCCTTCCTTCCTTCCTTCCTTCCTTCCTTCCTGGTGGACTTCTATTGTAAATCTATGTTGTTATTGTTTTTTTCAGCCCAGCCTGGTTCTTATCTCTGCAGCCATCCCCATTGTGAGAATTCCTTGATTGCCAACAACTCCCAATTCCCTCAACCAATCCTGATCTGAATTTAGAGGGAGGCTCCACTCATGAATACTGATGGCGCCTGTTATGATCTCAACACTTGACTGCTTTTCCTCGAGTCTGTATAACTATCCATGCCATGTATTTATATTACTTACTAGAGGCCTGGTGCATGAAATTCGTGTGTGTGGGGTGGGGGGGGGGGGTGGAGGGGTTCCTTCAGCCCGACCTGCACTCTCTCCAACCTGGAACCACTCGGGGGATGTCCGACTGCCGGTTTAGGCCCGATCCCTGCAGAATCAACCTAAACCAGCAGTTGGACATCCCTCTCACAATCCGGGACTGCTGGCTCCTAACTTGTCACCTGCCTGCCTGATTGATGCCTAACTGTTCCCCTGCCTGCCTGATCGCCCCCAACTACCCTCCCCTGACAGTGCGACCGCCTCCAACTTCTCTTCCCTGCTGGCCTGATCTTGCCCCCAACTGCACTCCCCTGCTGGATTGATGGCTCCCAACTGCCTCTTCCAGCCTGGTCACCCCCAACAGCCCCCCCTGCCAGCCTGGTCACCCCAAGAAGCCTGCTGTTCAGTGGTTTGGTCATCCTTCACTAACCCCCCTGCTGGCCTGGTCGCCCCTTGCAGCCTGCTGTTCATTCATTTGGTCATCCCTCACTAACCTCCCTGCTGGTTTGTTGCCCCACGCAGCCTTCTGTTCGGTCGTTACTATTATTGTGACAGCATCCTGGGCAATTTGCATATTCCTCTATTATTAGTATAGATATTACTGAGTATCAGCTATCATTCCATACATGCAAAGGGAATGGTCAGGACTCTGGGGTAAATTTGCCTCTTGGTTTTGGTCTTTCCCTCCTACTCTGTGCTCCATCCAACTGAGCTAAGTCCAGTCTAAAGTAGGACATGATGTACTCATATAAAATGATGGGGATAACTATAGCCTACAGGAGATGACAAAGTAGCACTTCTTAAATATTAGCATTTCTTAATCTCTTAAAGAAGCAAATTAAGGCTAGGGACTCTCTCCCCTAAAAGAAGTTTATACACACAGCACTTGGTTTATAATATTTTTTTGGAAGGGTGCTGATTGTAGACCTTTGAAAGTACATCCATGTATCCTTCTAGCTTAAGAGCTCTGGCTTCGAAATTGTGGTGAAATGTTTTCTTTATGATTAATGAAGTGCTTATAGTGAAGATGTTCCCTGGACATGCATTTCTACCAGTATTTTCTCAGGGGTCAACCTCTTTGTAACTATACGTTGTATAGGGGTTCAAATGATTTGAGGTTAATTAAAGAAAAATACACGATAAGAAGGGCAGTAACACACAAAACTTCTATTAGTCAGTGGTTGGACAGAGTTTCATGAGAGTGGGATTCCCTAAGAGCAGAAGACTATCCAGAGGTTCACAGTAAGGAGGTCACCATCCAGAAAAGGAAGAAAGCAAGTGCATTCCTGTGGATCAGAGAAGAGGTTTGCCTGTCTAAAGTGAAGTCACTCAGAGCATGGCAGGGAGGCCCTATTTTACTGATGAATAACAGCTATCAGGTGATGCTTCATGGGAATACAAAGCAAACAGACCCTAAATGGCCAAAATTCTGCTTGTTTGGACTATTTTAAAAATAATTGAATGTGTAAAAATTTGAATTTTGTGCCCACAGGCTATTGTGCTAATGGGTCTCAGCCTTCAGTGAAGAAATAACCTAGGGGCCAATGCAAAGAGGTCATCTTTGGCTCATTTATAAAATGTGTTAGTAGTCATATAATTATATTAATTTGTAAAGGGGAAAGGTAATTAATTGTAAATTACCAGAAACTCTAAGCTTACCACAGTTCACTTATGGATTGCATAGTTTGCTTTATTTCAAATTTTAGTACCTTGGTTGACTATACATAAAAACTATAATCTGATAAGACTAAAAAAAATTTGTTCCTAGTAGAAGCCATATAATATAGAGTAGGTTAGAGTTAGGGCAGGACTGAATTAGAAAACAAAAATAAGGCCCACTACTTATCTTCATTTTTCACATGTCTAAACTGAAGCATCAGCTTTCAGTGTTTATTAACATAAGTGAAGCTGAAGAAATCAATTGGGTTAATGCCATTGGCATTCAGTCTTAAAGATATGTCATTCATTATTTCAACCAACATGTATAGTACAAGGTGGAATATGATGGTGAAAAAAGTAGATACACTCTCTGCCCTTATGAAAGTCTAGGGGTAGAAGACTCACACTTAGCACATGGTAATGGGTGAGTGCTTTGTTTAAGGATGGGAGGGGGAGGAATTCAGGGCACAATGAGACCACCTAGCAGAGGAAATAGCCCATTTCTAACTTGGGCAATTTCTGACTCCTTCAAATAACCAGAATAAGTTTTTCAATCTGGGAATGTACTGAGTCAATGACCAGAGATCTTAAACAAGTCACTTGAGTTTTTACTTTCTCTTTTTCTGGATATTTCTAATGTCTAATGGGCTTGGGATAAAATACCATGCTTGACTAATAGAGCTGAATTTCACACTGTGCTACAATATAAAACTTATTGTTTCCAATTTCAGATCATTTACAATGAATTACTCTCCTATATAGCAAATTTTGCAGTCTCAAATTTCTGAATATACCAAGAATAACTGATACTAGAATTTAAAACAGACTATTTAGGTGTCATTAGAATTCTTGATGCTGCCATTGTGTAATGTTACTCTGAGAAATTTTTGCATTTCACTTGATATTACAAAAGCAGTAGATTATTTTTAAAAATTCCATTCACTGTATATATAAAACAAAAGCCACACTGCATTACAGAACTTAGTGTCTAGCACAGCCAGGTTCTGAGATGCTTTGTGGTTATCAAACAGAAGTATGTTTTGATCCTCTGCTCAGATACTAGTATACCTATTAGTAAATGTCTGCACCAACCCAATTCATGCCCCATCTCTAGGCATATTAGGGTTCTGTTAAAGTGGCAGGCATTGTCTTTTTCTAAGGTGTATGAGTTTGGGTTGAAATACATTAATCACTTTTTTCCAGGTATTTGTGTGGCAATTACAATAAACTAGATTTCAAAGCAGATGGTGATTCTGCCAACCAGGAGTGGGTTTCTGGCATGTCTTACTGAAGTCTTTGTGCCATTAAGGAAAGTGTTTGAAACAGGAGAGAGAGTCCAATTATGCCTAGCTGTTGAGAGTTGTTTTTTAATGTCCTGTTTTTACAGCAATTTAAGCTTTTGTGCCAAGCCATAAATATTTCTAATTTTAACTCAGATCCTCAATCTCAAGCATCATGTGTATCTTTGTCTGATTCTTAAACTCTCCAGTTTGTAAAAGCCCAGGGAAAAGCTTCACTTGTTATCTGACTTCGTGCCTGGTCACTGACAGCACTTCTGACCGCTCACATAATTCCAGGTGGCACAGCCTGGTGCCTGTCAGCTCTAATGGATTCATCACCATTAATAAGTTAGGCGCCTAATTTACTACGAGTTGGCACTAGCAGCGACGCTGAGAAAAGATCACATGTCTGAGCTGACATGCTGATTCTTCTCTGCAGAAATGGGCCTTCATGCCAAAGTCAATGAGAAGAACTGACAGTGCCAAGTGACTAACCCACCATCTCGTGCAGAGAAGTTGGCAGCTGGCATCTTTGTGCAAAACTCAGCATGATTTTTAAATTTCTCTAAATAATGATGCTAATAATAAAGGAGATATTTAGCAAGAAGGGAAAAGACTAGTTTTATATTCTCTGTATGGAGCTTGCAGAAATGGGATTGATGTTGGCAGCAAGGACTTCAGATCACATGTCACCATGGATTGATTTCCAAGAGCCTGAGCCACGCTTCATTTGCCTGTGCTGTTGGCCAAACAAACATGTCTCATTGGCCCAAGTTGAAAGGCTGATTTCAAGCTACAAAGAATGAAGACCTTTAATAAGCCTTGTAGTCTCTTTGTTCTGGAGAAGTGTCTTGAGAGCTGTATACTTTTTTTTTCTTTCAGTAGCTAGACATGCCTCATCCAAGTAATGATGTCCAAAGAGCTTATGTGATTTCACAATTTTACAATCTCTAGATGACCTGGGCATGCCTTAGGCATTGAATACTGATTCTGAGGACATGCACTCAGCAAAGAGACAAAGGATAATGCTTAGACAATGGAGATCATTTCTTGTTATGTCCGAGGGCTGGAGAAACAGGCCACAAAAAAATTAAATGATCCAGCTTTAGTTGTTGCAAAATTAAGATCTCCCTTTTGGAAAGAAGAAGTCATTGAGGTTTCAGGACTCCTTTTATTTATTATCTTGAGGGATTGACTGAAAGCTAATGCAAACAAAAGATAACGAACTTCCTTCAATGTCATAAAATTTGTGCTTTCTTTGCTTACAAATGAATGCCATGTTTTTAAGTTCAACAGTAAACCAAATTAAATTTTTTGTTTTAAAGTTAAAAATTTTTATATGTCGAATTAAAATAATTTAGGACCAGCTAAGCCCTAAAAAGAAAAGATCTGATCATATTCTATGAGGACAAGAAGAATGAGAATGTAAGAGAAAAATGGTTTCCATAATAACCTCAGGTATAAGCAGAAGCAATTGAATACTTGAACAGTCATGGAATTATGTTTTCTAATGATACACAAAGCAAGAAAAAAGTATTAATAAGTACTTGAATATACTAGGTGTACCAGTTAGTAATGTGAATTTTCTTCAATAGATGGAGTTACACATATGTTGATATATATATATATATATATATATATATATATATATATATGTGTGTGTGATTTGATATGTATGCCATTTTTTTGTATTAACAACAAGCTTCAAAACTTCATATGTCAAATTTTCTGAAGGTGTTAACATCATAGATATTTTTACACTTAAAAATGTCAAATTTAGTGCCAAAAAAAAGAGCATTTTCAGGAAGTTTTAATTCATTACTTTATTTTGAAGAAAAAGTTATCATATACTTTGGGAAGTTTATGGTGAACATGCTCCATCTCAAGATACTTGTGAACTCTGGTTTAAATGCTTTCAAAGTGATGATTTTGATGTGAAAGACAAAGAATGTCCAGGTCAACCGAAAAAGTTTGAAGACCAACAATTACAAGCATTATTGGATGATGATGCATGTCCAACTCAAACACAACTTGCAGAAAGATTAAACGTTGCTCCGCAGTTACCGATCATTTACAAGCAATGGGAAAGATTTTAAAGGAAGGAAAATGGGTGCCACATCAACTTAATGGAAAACCAGAAAGTCAGTAAAATGTTGCTTCAATGGCACAAAAGAAAGTCTTTTTTGCATTCAATTGTGACTGGCAATGAAAAGTGGATTTATTTGGAGAATCCCTAATGCACAAAATAATGGGTTGATCTAGGTCAGGGGTGGGCAACCTTTTTGTGAGTACGTGCCAAGACCAGCAAAATCTCTAACTCAAAATTCTTCTGCGTACCAACCCTAATTTTTTGAGAACATGTTACGCCTGATTGATATCTCTTAAGGTGTACGTATGTGAAGAACCTTGAAGAAATAATAAAATCCATTCGAGTGACAAAAATACAGTATATAATAGTGAAAAAATACATTTATTTTTTAATGTATACATGACAGAAACTTTATGACTCCGTTTGATATTGTCAGTGAGACTTTTGCTGCTGCATCACTGATGACAGAGATTTTACATCAGGTTTATATTTCGTGACCTTCAGAGATATGCACGAGCTACTACTTTCATCCGTAAGGCTACTCCTATTATGAGACTTTACAAAATTCATCACTGAGAACAAAGATTCACAAGCGTATGTGGATGAAACCAGAACACTGGTCGGATCTAGGAAGGCAGGGAGAGTTAAGGCAGAGGCATAGAAATTGCTCTTCCCCTCTCTCGTCAATCCATGTCTATGGTCTTTAAGATAACTTATTATGTAAAATCATTTATTTATCTAAGATGCACCTACACTGAATTTATCTGAAAAATAAAAAAGTTGATATTAAGCAAAAAATTGTAAATGGAAGATTATAAGAGAGGGTTTCGTGTGCCAGCAAAAGTTACTGGCGTGCCATGTTTGGCATGCGTGCCAGGGGTTGCCCACCCCTGATCTAGGTCAACCACCAACATCAACTGCCAGGCTAAATTGCTTCAGAAAGAAGACAATGCTCTGTGTTTGGTGGGATCAGGAAGGTGTGGTGTATTATGAGCTTCTAAAACCAGGTGAAACTGTTAATACTGATTGCTACCAACAATAAATAATCAATTTGATTAATGCTTTGATCGTGAAACAACCAGAATGTGCCAGAAGACACAGCAAAGTAATTTTGCTTCATGATAACACACCATCACACACTTCAAAACCAGTTAAAGACACGTTAAAAGATCTTGCCTGGGAAGTATTAACCCACCCGCTGTATTCATCAGAACTTGCTCCTTCAGATTACCACTTGTTCCGTTCGATGGCACACGCACTTTCTGAGCTGCACTTCAAAATGTGCGAAGAAGTGGAAAATTGGGTCTCTGAATGGTTTGCCTCAAAACAAGAAAAGTTCTATTGGGATGGTATCCACAAATTACCTGAAAGATGGGTAAATGTGTAGCTAGCGATGGACATTACTTTGAATAAAGCACTTTTGATGTTTCTCTTATAATTATAGTGTTTTCTTTTATTACAAAATCCGCCATTATTAACCAATACACTTAGTAGATATTTGATATATTATCACTTTAAAGTCTTTGGACTCTTTCGAACTTCTTGAATATATAAAATTATGTCTTTCACCAAATTTGGGGAATTTTTGGCTATTATTTTTTCAACATTATGTGCCATTTTCCTTCTAGTATTTTTTTTCTAGGACACTAATTGCACTAATTGTATGTATTTGAGATCCGTAATTTTGACACTGAGACTTTATTCATTTTTCCTTCCATCTGTTTTCTCTTTGTTCTTCAGATTGATTGATTTCTATTGATCAATGTTCAAGTTCACTGAATCATTTGTTACCTCCACTGTCCTATTGTACCCACCTAGTAAAGTTTTCTTTTTATATTCTATTTTTTGGATTTAGTATTTCCAACTGATCCTTAATAAATATCAATTTCTCTGATGAGCTTCTCTAGTTTATTTATTACAAGTATGATTTCCTTTATGTCCTAGAGCAGAGATTAAAACTCCTATGTGTTAATTACAACATCTAAGTCATCTTGGGTCAGTTTCCATAGAAACTTTTGAGTTTTTTCTAATTTTCTGGATATTATAATTGATTTGTTATAAGGACTCTGAATTATGGTATATTCTTATAAAACAGGGGTGGGAAACATCTGGCCCATGGACTGCCTAAGGCCCACGAAATCATTTGTTCTGGCCCTGCCAAGACATTAGGGGTGAGTTAATAAATGTTTGACCAAACATAGCAGGCTAATTTTAAGTTGATAATTTTGTATGGCCCTCAAATTATATTATAAATACCCAAATGGCCCTTGGCAGGAAAAATGTTCCCCACCTGCTATTGCATTTTTATTTTAGTGCATAATTAATGTGACTCTACTGAAACTGAAAACACTATCTAGTGAGTGATTTCCTTCTTCCAAGTGTGGATTCCTCTACACTTCTGCCTGCTTCTGGTCTCTCTCTGGTGCCTCCAGGTAGTTGTTTTTTATATTTTGACAAATGTTTTTTATTTGTTTTCCTCAGGATTTGGTGAGAGATATTTTAAGGCAAATAAATAATGCAATTGGCTGCTCAGCTCTTAAAAGTTTTGATAAATGCCTAAAGCAAAAATTATGGAAAGGATTAAAGTAGCACTTTAGGGGTCTCCATTGAAATTTTTTTTCTGTGTGTCATACGTGGTCAAGACAGCATAAAAGAAAGGACTATTTGTACCCATGTTAGTGTGGGGCTCAGATGAGGATGGGGTTGTTCATTATTAATACTTGTAATAGTATTTGTAGGGGGAAAGAAAAAATAAAATTTCCTTCAGCTAATTTCTCATATTTCTGGACTAATAGGTGAAGGGACAAGGATAGGATTGCATGTGTCTCAGAGACTCTGCTCTTCAATGAAAAAAAAAAGTGTTTCTTACATACTGGGAGAGCATTTTCTTTCTCTGGGACCACAGCATTTTAAAAAATTGAAATTTATAAAAAGAAAGAAAAAAATGATATAATTGATATATAACAATGCATTAGTTTTAGGTTTGAAATGTAATGCTTTGATATAAGTATGTATTGTGAAGTGATTATCAAATAAATTTAACATCCATTATCTTATATAGTTACAACATTTTTCTTGTGGTAAGAAATTTTAAGATCTTAGCAACTTTCAAATATACAATATTGTGAACTATAGTCATCATGCTGTACATTACATCCCAGGATTTATTTATTTTATAACTGAAGGTTTGTACTTTTGTACTACCTTCACCCATTTTTCCCATTCTGTCACCCTCTGCCCCTGGCAAACACAAATCTGTTCTCTGTATCTATGAGTTTAGCTTAAAAAAAAACAAACAAACCCCACATTTAAGTGAGATCATACAGTATTTGTCTTTATCTGAGTTATTTCACTTAGCATAAGGTCTATTTATGTTGTTTCAAATGGCAGAATTTTCCTTTTTCTTTTGCAACTACAGTTCACATTCAATATTATTTTGTATTAGTTTCACGTGTACAGCATAGCGGTTAGACAATCATATACTTTACAAAAATGATTCTCCCAATATTTCTAGTACCCACCTGGCACCATACATTGTAATTACAATAGTATTGACTATATTCCCTATGCTGTATTTTACATCTCCATGAGTATTTTGTGACTACCAATTGTATTCTTTATCCCTTCACCTTTATCACTCAGTCTCCCAAGTCCCTTTCCCTCTGTCAAACATCAGTCTGTTTTCTATATCTGTGTCCTCCTTTTTTATGGCTAAATAATATTTGTATATTTCTTCTAGGAGTTTTTCAATTTCAGGCTTGCATTCAAGTCTTTAGTCTATTCGGATTTGATTTTTGTGTATGGTGTTAGATAATGATCCTTTGTATTTCTGTGATGTTATTATTATTCAAAATATTTTAAAATTAAAGTATTATTGGTATACAATATTATATATTTTTAAATATATTTTTATTTATTTCAGAGAGGAAGGGAGAGGGAAGAATAGATAGAAACATCAATGATGAGAGAGAATCATTGATCTGCTGCCTCCTGCATGCCCCCCACTCGGGATCGAGCCTGAACCCGGGCATGTGCCCTTGACCAGAATCGAACCCAGGGCCCTTCAGTCTGGAAGCCGACGCTCTATCCACTGAGCCAAACCAGCTAGGGCCAATGTTATATTTTTAACTGTACAACTTAGGGATTCAACATTTAGATATATAACAATGTAATCACCACATTAAGTCTAGTAACCATCTGTCACCAGGCATTGTTATCACACTATATCGACTGCATTTCCCTTCATCATTTTCATCCATTTCTCCACCCCCTTACCTAACCTAATCCTATCGCCTTATCTCTGGCAACCATCAGATGATATTTTTTTCTCTCTATATATAATCACATCTTTTTTATCTTTTTATTTATTCATCTTGGTTATTATAAATAACTAGAGGTCCGGGGGGGGGGGGGGGGAGAGGAAGATGTCCCCTCAGACCAGCCTGCATCCTCTCACAGTCCAGGACTGCTGGCTCTTAACCACTCACCTGCCTGCCTGATCACCTCTAACAGCCTCTTCCTCAGCCTCCGCCACTGCAGCTTCATCCAGGAGGTTGTCCGGGAGGTCGTCCAGAAGGACGTTCAGCTTCTGGTATAATTAGCATATTATGCTTTTATTATTATAGATGTGTAAATAAAATATATGATAACAATGTAATAAAGGTATGAGGGATGACATGGAAGTAAACAATTTTAGGTTCTTATACATTTAGTGACATAATAGCACTTGAAGGTATATTGTGATAAGTTAAAATCTATACCATACATTCTAAAGCAACCACTAAAATCACAAAGCAAAGAGAGCTAATAAACCAACAAGGAAAATAAAATAATAATTAAAACTCAATAAAAAAAATGACAGAGAAAGAAAATTGAATAAGATTCAGTGGTAAAACTATAACAAAATGATGCATTTAAACCTAACCAAAAATATCACATTAAATGTAAATCATCTAAACACCCCAACAGAAATTGTCAGATTAGATAAAAGAACAGGACCAAACACTATGCTTCCTCCAAAAATACACTTTAAATATAAAGACACAAATGAGTTAAAAGTAAAAGGATAGGAACAAAAAAGTTGCAGTCAAAAAATTGGAGTAACTATCTTATATAATAAAGGGGGATATGCTAATTGACCCTCATGCTGTCGCAAAGATGGCAGAGCCCACAGCCAATAAGGAGGGGATATGCTAATTGACTGCCATGCCCTCAAAGATGGTGGTGCCCACAGCCACAAGATGGCCAACAAAGGAGGTTAGTTAGGGGTGACCAGGCTGGCAAGGGAGGGCAGTTGGGGGCAATTGGGCCAGGAGGGGAGCAGTTAGGTGTTGATCAGGCTGGCATGGGAGTGGTTAGGGTGTGATCAGGCTGGCAGGCAGAAGTGGTTACGGGCAATCAGGCAGGCAGGCAGATGAGCAATTGGGAGCCAGCAGTCCTGGATTGTGAGAGGGATGTCCGACTGCCAGTTTAGGCCTGGATCAGACCTAAGCTGGCAGTCGGACATCCCCAGAGGGGTCCCAGATTGGAGAGGGTGCAGGCTGGGCTGAGGGACAACACCCCCCCCCCCCCCCCAATGCACAAATTTCATGCACAGACCTGTAGTTTTAATATAAGGCACAGTGAATTTCAAAGCAAAGAATATTCCCAAGTCAGTTAAGTCATTTGAATAATAAAGGAGTCAATCAATCAGGAGGACATGGTGATCCTAAGAAAACAATAGAATTGCAATGAAAAATAGATAAGTTCAAAATTATAGTTGGAGATTCCAAAAACCTTCTCTCCATAATTGGTAAAACAAATGACAAAAATATAGAAGATTGAACAATACTATCAACCACCATGACCTAATTGACATTAACAGAACATTCCACCCAACAATAGCAGAATAATACATTCTTTTCAAGTGCACACAAATCAAAATATAGACCTATACAAAGGAGTAAAGAGCACTGAAAATGGTAACTACATGGCAAATAGGTAATTTTGTGCAAAATTAAGAGTGTAGACTAATATTTAAGCAAGATAGACCATATTCTGGACCACAAAACAAATTTTAATAAATGTAAAAGCATTCAGGTTGTACAAATTATGTTCTCTGATCCTAACAGAATTAAATTAGAACTCATGAACAGAAATATATCTGGAAAATTCCCAAATATTTAGAAACTAAATATCACAGCAACATAATCACCAATGTAGAAAATCTAATGGACTCTAAGTAAAATTGATGCTAAAATTAATAAGAGTATTAAGGGAGAAGGGTACAAACCAATATTAAAAAATCAAATGCCTTTTTATATACTGCAATGAATGAGAATTGGATACTTTAATTAAAAATACAATACCATTTACAATGACATCAAACTTATGACTAAATCTGAGGCATGATGTGCAAAATCTATGGAACATTGCTACAAATAAAACATCAGTCTTATGTTAATGGAGAGCTACACCTTGCTTTTGAGTTGAGAGACTCAATGTTATTAAGATGTTAATTCTCCTCAATTTGTTCTGCAGATTCAAAGCCATCCCAATCAGAATCCCAGCAGGCATTTGTACACCCCTCTGTTAAAGCCTTTCTTCACAAAGAAGTTCTATCCAGCTTTTGTCAGTTTCTGAGACAAAACTCAAAATGGAGAGGCTAATCATGGACATCTGACACCTACATCCAACTTTTGGTCATCCTTTCCTCTTCTACATCTCACTGATTAGTCCTTTTCAAAAAATGTTTGATGTTTGGATAAAAAAATAAAATGTGTTTCTTACAGAAAGATGATTAACTTCTTTAAGGGAAGAAGTGGCCGGGATTGAGACTGGCCAGATAAGGAGGGACTTGATCAATGAGGGTTCATCCAGTGGTGACTGTGCCAATCAATGGTCTTCTAAAGGGCTTTTTATTTTCACAATCTTCTTTGCAAACCTGGGAGCCAGGTGTGATGTACAAAGTGTGTGAGCCGGAAGCCTGGCTCCATTCACTCCCCAAACAGCAGCTGTTTGCTCGGAGAAAAGCCCTTCCCTTCACACCCTCCTCAGAGCAGGAAGAAGGATGCTTTCGAAGCTGTGTCCATTAACATGCTGACCTCAAAACTTTTTGATTTTCAGGAAAATATTTGAATATCTATATCCGGTAGATGTATATTTATTTGTAAATTATAAATATGTGTATGTTCAACAATATCAAAAAGTTGAGAAATGACTTCTTTAAATATGAAATAAAAACAAAGATATTCTCACGTTTTCTCCCCACATGTCCACCATCCCTCTGGAGTTCCGGCTCCAGCCTGGGCCTCATGCCCATCAATGCCAGCCTGGACACGTGACACCGCGCAGGAGCTGCTGAGGTCCCACTGGCCTCAGCAGCATCAGCAGCATCAGCCTCACTTTAATCTGTCCTGTATGTCAGAGGCCTGCTGATTAAATCAGTTTTGAAAACCATTAAACTAGTTGTTCCCTAAGCTTCTTTTTTGTGCTCAAAGAACCTATTTCCTCATTGAATTTCCCTGCATCTCAAATGTTATTAATTCCTGCTCCCGGACATGCAGCAGACTATACAGCACTGGTGCCATAGCTTCTGAATAAAGAAACACACTGAGCTCTTCCATTTCTGCTCTGCTTTGTTTATCAGCATGGCCAGCCTCAGCCACCTCATTACCTTGCACAGGGAAGTAATACGAGAAAGGGGGAAAGATAACTGTGAGAAAGCTCTAAACAGTCAAGTGAGGCTCAGTGTATAAGCCATTTCTTTTCATATCAAAATTATCCTAAGAAAAATTCCCAGAGGGACAGTCACATAGATACAATCCTTAATGTGTGTCTTTCAGGAAATAGCTCCCAGTGGCAAATGTTACTGTGAAGGGGATGGTTCTGACCAAGGGCTACTGGGAGTCACCCAGGGATGTTGTTAAAGTGCCAGTTTATAAAAGGAAGGAACACACAGCGTGTGTCCAGCATGTGTCTCCTGGACAGCAGGGCCCTGGGCTTGCATTTCAGGGCTGGGGACTGGGGGCGGGGGGTGGAGGCACTGTGCTGCGTTTCTAGTCAGAACCCCAGAAGGCAAGTGGCCACTGACTTTGGGGAACTTTTGTTCCAAATTCCCAAAGGCAATTTGGTAAGTCACCAAAACAAAAGTCTTATTTTCTGACCCTGCAGTTTCACCCCTGGAATGGAGTGCTCCAGGAGTCAGTCTCCCTCAAGGGCAACCTGAGGAAAAGAGTGCTCTTCTTTAATCAGGGGCGCTGACCAGTCCAGATATAGCAAACAGCCTTCATGACAACTCACAGAAGTATTTTCAGAACTCTGCCTATCCCTCTCCTTCACCAGGATGCCCTAGGTGTCAGCTGCTGTTGGAGCCAGCTGAACAGCTTCTTCCTGCTCACTAGGGCAGGGAGTGTTCATGTGAGCAATGCCTAGAGATGGTGTACATAAATTCAAAGGCTAGTCACCCTCTATCCAGGATTGTAGCCCCGGCATGGCATACTCACCTCCTTACTGAAAGCACTGTACAGACAACTAAAGCTTCCTGTGGTTCTGGCCCCATCTCCACCTGTGAGTCACTGCATTTCAGAGGGGGCCCCCGCAGACTCGGCCCTCCCAAGAGCTCGAATGAAGCTATTTACTAGAAGCTCAATTGCCTATAAACTGGCAAATCCCAGATTTCAGGGAGCACGTCCACAGATCAACTGCAATTGACTGTTGAAGGCAAAGCCTCATCTTTGCTGTCAAGAACCCCTCTTTCCACCTCAGAGAAGAAGGCTTAAATTCCTGTAAATAAGTGCAAAATGGTTCCCCTTCAGCTCACCATGTCCAAAAATGAACTCACCAGATACTGTGAGGGATTGCCAAATGAAATAGGATCCACAGACTAGAGAGGGGCTGGTTATCACTCAGAAGGCAGAAGGAAGTTGGGTGTGTTAATGCACTAATATATCTCTCCTCCGCCATCAGCACATGGAGCAGTTGTTCATCCACAGTCATGCCCTGGGTGCACACATGTACATGCACACACACAAAATGCATATACACATACATATACATATGCATATATACATACATACACACACGCATATACACATACACACATATACACACACATACACATACATATATAATTAAAGAGAAAGAGACAGAGAGGAGCAGGAGAGATGTGGGGTGACTCCCAGCCATTGTCCTGCCCCTGCAGAGCTCTTTTCCTCTCCAAAGTGATCCTCCTTTCCCCACATCCCACAGTTGGTCAAGCTACTCTTCATTGATTGAAAACTCAACTTTTCCTACTTGGAAATTCAAGGTGGATTCATTTTTGTGAATATACAAAAGTTGTTAAAGTTTTACTCAAGAGCAAAAGGCAGAATGGGGGACCCTGGGTGGGGATGCTGTCATCCGACTTCCAGGGGCCCATGTATCTCTGGCCCCATTGCCCAGATGGCCTGAGCCCCCCACAGTTGCTCTGTCCCTGAGAAACACCCAAGGCCACTCAAAGAGTCCCCTCTTACGTTGGCCAGAGCTTGGCAGCCTTGCAATATGTGGCCACTTTCCTCTTTGAGATCAGTTTCTGGATCCCCAGGGAGCCCATCTGGATGGTATGATATGAGGAATGTGATTATAAATGGTGACATTGCCATCTTGCCTGTCATCTTGGAGCCCCAGTCACAGCAAATCAGCCCACAGGCTCAGCTCCTACCTCTTAAGGACACTTCCCCCTAAGCACGGTCCCCTAGGGCCTATCCAGGCCATTTTCTGTCCTGATTCACAGGAAAGGCAATAAAATACTTGGGCTATGCCTATGATTCCCCACATTTTTATTGTAGATGAGTAACAAAAATGGAGCTTGTCAATGTTGGTTGAGTAGCTGGGTGAGACCTGTACATGGAATCGCTCTGTGAAGAAAGTTTCCCAAATGCAGGATCAGGCTAGAGCTGCCAAGATGGCATGGCCATATAATCCCATCTAGGGCAAGCCAGACACTCTTCACCCCTATACACCTACACTTGCTTCTTACCATTCTAAGCGCTCAGTAAGTACTTTTTTGAGTCGATGGGCAAAAGCAGCCTCCGCAGGCCCATGGAGCTTTACATGAGGCCGACGTGTCCTCATTAAAATCTGTGAGAGCAGACGAGCTCCACACTCACCTCTGCCCAAGAGCACAGCTCCAAAGCAGAAAGTCTCTCTCTGTGAGCTCAGGTTCAGCGTATTTTATTTAAGAGATTTCTAGGAAGATAATTAATGATGCAGAAAATGGCAAGAGAAGTCTAAAAATGACCCCAAGTGCAGGATGTGAGTGTTGCAAATTCAGTGTCTCATCTGTTTCTTCATTTGAGGGGACTGACAATTGGAAGGGGTTTCCTCATGTTTACCTCACATTTTGTGTCTGAAACCCACATTGAGAGATATTTGGTGGGACAATGAAAAAAAATGACAAAAGATGTAAACAAGGGAGGGAGCCCACCTGGCCGTGGTATGGCTGCTGACAATTGCTTTGAGCCACTTCCAAATCTTTCTTAATAAAGCAGGCAAAGAAATTATAGTCATCCACATAGTAAATACCCACACTTTCAAACTCCAAAATAATCAGCCTACCTAAAGCCCGGCTGGTGTGAATCATTAGTTGAGCTTCAACTTATGAACCAGGAGGTCAAGGTTTTATTCTGGTCAGGGTACTAGCCCCTATTGCGACTCGATCCCCAGTAGAGAGCGTGCAGGAGGCAGCCAATCAATGGTTCTCTCTCATCATTGATATTTTATCCCTCTCTCCCTCTCCCCTCCCCTCTGAAAAAAAAAGCCTACTTACATTTAAAAAGCCTAGTTGTTATCATAAAATGTGTGCATGGGATCTGACATTAATGGCCTTCTTCCCCTCCTCTTGCTCCTTCCTTTCTTTCCTTTCTCCTGGTGACTTTTCCTTCTGGCCATGGGGAGGTTTCGTCTTGGAGGCCTAATTGTCCAGCTGGGGCGTTTCCCTCCATTTCGAGCATGTAAGGAGATGTAGTTTTGGTGGTATAATACTTAGTAACTTATGTTCACATGTTTTTCATGCTTATCTGTGTACAATACTTCATAGGACAAATATTTATTGTCTATGATACACATTTAACCGCCTTGTTGCATTTTATCTTCAAATTAAGACTGTAGCTAACTACACACAGCAGTGTTCTGAAAGTGTTTTCTGTGAAGGGCCAGATAGTGGGGAGCTTAGGCTTTGAGGGTTGTGGGGTCACTGGGGAGGACTATTTAACTCAACCTATATAACCCAACAGCAGCCAGAAACATTCACAGAGAAGCACAGGCCGAGGGTCAGATTTGCCTGCTGCTATAGTTTGCTGACCCTAGTCTACAGAAACACCTCTAAAGCAGCCAAGAGAGACAGTAACAGGTTGGAGAACTAAAACTTTTCCACTTTATACATGAGAACAGTTGCTCATAGTCCCTACTGATATACTTTTTTTAAAAAAATTTTTCTTATAAGCTGCATATACTTATTCTGCCAATTTTTGTAAATAAATTTTTGTTTGCACACAGTCATTCACATTTGTTTATGTATCATCTCTGAGCACTTTCCTGATGCAATAGCAAAGTTGGGTGGTTGAAACAGAGACTCTGTGCAAAGCCTGAAATATTTGGTATTTGACCTTTCAGAGGAAAAGTTTGCCAACCCCTGCCTTAGATGACCATTCTGATGACTAGACTTTGGGAAATCCTGACCTATAACATGGTTGTTGGTCATATCTCTCCCTCAACAGTTAATAAAGGGGCCCATTGTTTATATATGTTTATAAATATAAAATTCCTAGAAGGAAAACAATCATGGGTCTAATAATTGGCAAAGAAAGCAGTTAAGATAGCTCAAGTAGGTACATCTTTACCCAAATATGCTTGGCACATTGAGTCTAACCATCCTAAATATCTATTAATAAGTGTCCAGCTTTTGCACTCATTAGTATATTTGCTTTTGGTGATAAGCTACTCTTTATCATTCCCCAAGTAAATGAAATGTATATGCAAATATTCATTAAATGCAAAGTTAAGGTCATTGTGAACCCCATCAAAAAGAGACTAGATAATGATTAATGAAGCTAGTTTCAGGCTGTTAAATGAAAATGTTAATTAAATGGTGAAATAAAATGCATGCAAGTATTATTTGGAGTTTGGGGAAATAATACAACATTAGGATGAATGGAAACCTAGAAGCAAATTCAACCAGTTCTAAGGCTGAACAAACTTAACAAATAAGTTTCTATAGTAGCTGACATTCAACCTGAACTTGTCAATGTGTTTCTGCCTACCTTCACACTTCTCATGATTGCCAATGATAAAAGAAGTGAAAAGAGGCAAATTATCAAAATCTAGGAATGGGTAATTATTCAAAAAATTTTAAGGAACTTGTATTTGGAAACAATGTCCTCAGTATGGCCCCTTTTCTTAGCCAGATTTCTCTCATCTTCTCTGGCTCCACACACCTTTACCGTCTTCTTCTCTTTTCCCTATTGTCTACCCCCTATCCTCTTTTCCTTTATTGCTATTTTGTTTTTCTGACTACTTTTTTATTGCCAGACCTCTCCTTGCCCCACACCCTGGTAGAACAGGGAGTTCAGGTGGCCTCCCTCTGGTCATGAGTGTGATCGGGGTGGAAACTCTGCTTTCCTGTCATTGAGGTCACAGTGTAGGAAGCCACCACGTTTTTTTGGCTTCATCCAGAAACAGATGATTTCTGGTACATAAACTTATCCTTTTAGGTAACATGTCCTGTTTTAACATTTTAATGTTGACTGGACGATGGGTGTTCAACTATATATACTATATCCTCTTTAATCAAAGTTATTTGTATTGTTATCTGAGATCCTTTGCTCCTTCCTTCAATTTAACAGACAAAATTAAAGTAAATCTTTCAGAAAACAGTGAATATTTCAAAAGCACTAACGGATAGGATGAAATAATTAGCGTGTACAGCATTCTACATTCTTTCAAGGGGTTGATAACCTGGTGTTCATGAGCGCCTCTAAATGTACACGTTTGTGTTTTTGTGAGCAGTGTTCAGAGAGAAGAGCAGATAGCTTTCTTCCATTAGTACTTTGTTCATCCCCTACACAGACACACACACATGCACATACATGCAAATAAAGAATCTGTTATATGCCATGGTGCATGTTGCTCAGTGGTTAGAGTCCTAGATCTCTATCCACTGAAGAATTGTGGGTTCAATTCCCAGTCATGGGTACGCACCTGGGTTGCAGGTTTGATCCTTACCCTGTCAGAGTGTGTGTAGGAGGCAAGCATTCAATGTGTTTTTCTCACATGGCTATTTCCCTTTCTCCTCTCTCCCTCTCTCCCCCATCCCTACCTTCCACTATCTCTAAAAATCAATGGAAAAACTATCCTCTGGTGAGGATCACCAAGAAAGAAAGAAAGAAAGAAAGAAAGAAAGAAAGAAAGAAAGAAAGAAAGAAAGAAAGAAAGAAAGAAAGAAAGAAAAAGAGAGAGAGAGAGAGAGAGAGAGAGAGAGAGAGAGAGAGAGAGAGAAAGAAAGAAAGAAAGAAAGAAAGAAAGAAAGAAAGAAAGAAAGAAAGAAAGAAAGAAAGAAACCAAAACAGTCATTTGATCAAATGTGTTGAAAGATAAATTTTGCTTTGGCCATGTTAAAGCTGAACTTTACCACCATGACAAGAAGTTTCATTTTTTTATAGAGCATGATACAGCCACATGGATATTCAAAGCAAATTTACAAATAGCATATACCTGTTGTGTCTTATTTCCAGATAGTTTTTTTTAAGTCTTCCAAAAATTTAGTTGTAGCATCAATGTCTTTAACTGCTATGGAGAAAAAGTGGTTATAATGTAAAGCTGATGTTGATGGAATCCAAGTTTAAGAGAGATTAACACCAAGGGAAATTGATTTAAAGCATAGCTAGCTGTTTGAGTTATTAAAAGTAAAAAGGTCCTAAGTGAACTACTGAAAGACACTTAAGCACCTATAGTAATCAGTAGTTATGAAAGTGATGATAATTTTAATATCAGAAACATCTACAGCTGTAGAAACAATTTATTCTTTTTAGCTACCTTAGTTAAAATGGAAGGAAACCACTCAATGCTTTGGGAAATAGGTAAACTTGTCTCTCTTTTCTGTCAAAGATAAGAAAGAAGTGGAAGGGGAAGGAGAACACTGAGTTAACTACATAATTCATTATTATATATTTCTATGTTGACCTGGATGAGAGCCCATTTTAATTTTATATTAAAGGATTACATGTGACATTTATAAATATGAAGCAGATTAAAAATCAATATGCTATTTTTATAAAAATAAACATGGGGAAAATATACAAAATATGTAAGCTTGCTATTTTTAGTTAAGCAAAATAATTTAAATGTTTATTATTTTATTGTGACAGTAGCTGTCCTCCTAATAGTACAGTGTGTAAAAATATCCTCTCCACATCCATAATTGATGTGTAATTAGAGATGTTTCACCTTGTCATGACTTGATATGTATCCACCTCAATTAGTGACCATACACACATAAACCAAATTAAATAGCAAGCTTCCTCATTTAACTGCCAAATTAATCTGCAAAAAGTAATTAAGTAAGCACTATTTTAAAATGAACAGTGTGCCTTTATTCTTCTTTTTCTCCACCCCTCCTCTTCCTCCTCTTTCTCCTACTCCCTAAATGAAAATTGATTTAAGCAAAACAGAAGGCATTAAATCAAATCTACCTAAGCTCAATCATAAGTAAAACTTAAACTAGTTTTTAAACCTTGGCAAGAAACTATTTAGACATATTTATGCACTGGTTCCTCAGAAAACCCGGTAGATGATCTAAGCATTAGTTGCAGACTGCTTTCATGCTTAGAGGTGCTGTTCTGACCTACATGAAACCTAATGTGCCCGGAGCTCCATGCACTACAACTCTGTGAGTCAGAAAGAATGTTGTCAGACCCTAAATCAACCGTGTTAATTCTTACACTGTACAAAAAAAAAAATTGGTGATTTAAACATTTTTCAGAAAACTGATCCTTCTATTCAAGAAGCAAAATGGAAAGAAAATACCTGGGTTGATTTTAAGCCAAGCTTTTAAATGCTGCAACTCTAAGCATATGAGAATTGCCTCCAGAAGGAGGTAGTGGGAACTTGACTGAGACAACTCTGGTAAAACTGGCTCAAGCCCTGGCAAAAACAGGCATCGCCCTGTAACTGAGAATGGAGCTGGTGAATTCCTAGGTTCTTTCCTGGGTTTTATCATGAGTATATCAACTCGGTGGCAAAACAAAGTTGGTTCACATTGAGTGGTTATGAATCTCTTTCTTATGAAGTGTTCTCCTCCCTCTAGAAAGCCCTTCCCCTCTCCAAACATCTCCCACCCATTCACCCAAAAAGGACTCCTTCATTAGTCAAACCCACCCCTGTGGCTGTAAAAAGAAAGAAGAGGAACCACTTTGGTTCTCTCGGTACAGTACAGGGAAGCAGGAGCCATGTTAGAATTCACAACAGTGACATGATTATGACACAGGGCATCGAGGGGCCTCAAGGCTGTACACCGTGGCCTGTGTGTAGCTGGTGGTCCACACTCTCCATGAGAAAGCAGCTGGGGTCTGTATGCAGCAGGGTTACTTGCAGGTGACATCTCTGAGCCCAGAGGTCTGGGCTGTGGAAAAGGCTGATGACGATGCCTGATCATTGTGAGTTTTATAAATTGAAGAATTATGTGGTTTTGGCAAAGATGAATGATCGTTTTCTACCAACACAGTGGTTCTCAAACTTTAGAATTTGAGGCAACATAGTAATAGTAACAATGAGCTTCTATAAGGCACTCATTCTCAGGCACTTTTTGAATTGCTTTATTTCAATTTCTCTAAGTTAAAGAGTTAAACAGTGGTAAATATTCAATAACCAGTTCTATGAAAACATGAAATCCCTGATGCAGAGCATTTGCTAATTTCTGTGGTGTAAATACTCCTATCAGGACTACCAATGTGACCTCACTAAACCAGAGTAGAGAAGACACACATAGCTGCTCTCTTATCCCCATTTCATTAATGAAGAAACAGACACTAAGAATTCCCAGACTTTCCAAACACAAGTCTCTAGCAAGAAAATCTGGGCATAAATATTTTCATTTTATCATCTCCACTGGTAGGTCTGATGTTCCCTAAGATAAATAATGCTAAGAGTCATAATGGTGTATAGGCCACCACATCAGCTTAGGGATCAAGCTCAGGGGGTGTGTTTGTGTTCTTGGCTGAGCCAGTTTCAGCTCAATTCTGTGAAGGGGATTTGGACCACATTAGGAAATAAAAGTTGGAATGCTAGGTCCCAGAAGAATATCACCACCACCCCTGCCCCCCAAATAACATAGGGAAATAGTATTGTATAGTCTAGTTGCCCCTCTTCTCAACTATCAGAGAAAGGAAGAGAACTGGAAACTCCCTAGAGTCCATTACCAATTCCCTTGGGCTCAGGACCCATTTATATGCTTAAAAATTATTAAGGGCCCCTAAAGACTTTGTACACACACACACACACACTGACAAAGTTTTAAAATATTTATTAAAATAAATCATTTGTTTAAAATAAAAAGGTTGGGAAAAATGGTGGAGGTTTAGACGGAGGTGTCAGTGCTTTGTCCCAGAGCAGATAAGGGTGAGTAGCTGAAACAGGTAACATACAGCCTGAATAAGCAGAGGAAATTCAGCTGAAAGACAGAGAACTCCTAGAAAAAGGGGACGGTTAGAGATTGAGGCTGAAACCTCACCCAGGGCGCCAGCTCAGCAGGGAGATCGTGCCATCTTGAGTGGCTGTTACCGGCATCCAGAGATCGGCTACTAACCCGGAGGCAACGGCTCTCAAGCAGCGTGACTACATGAACTCAGACGAGCCCTGCTTCTCCCCACGGAAAGGTTAGACTTCCCCCACTTCCCCCAAAGCAGATCCAAGCAACAGCAGCCTCCTGATCACCACACCCTCTGTCTGAGGAACAGCAGCTGTACGTGAAGCCTCCCCCCACCAGCCAGAAGAGCCACCACAGCTGTGAACAACACCCACCAGAGGAGCTGCTGCCAACTGACGAGCAGCTGCTTCCGCAACCACCCAAGGAGCAACCACAGCCCAAGGAGCCACTGCCACCCAGGAAGCAGCCACTGAACGACTCAACATCTAGATATATCAGTGAGATCAAACATGGGTAGGCAAAGAAACCCCCAAAGGAAAGAAAAGGAGGACTCACCAGAAAAGCAGCTAAGTGAGACAGAGGCATGCAACATGACAGAAAAAGAATTCAGAATAAGGGTCCTAGCATGCATAAACCGGATGGAGGAAAAAATCAACAACATATGCAAGAAGCAAGAAGAAACAGATGAAAAAATCAACTACTTATGCAAGAAGCAAGAAGAAATGAAGAGCGATATAGCTGCAATAAAAAAACACCATTAAAAGCATCAACAGTAGACTGGGAGAAGCGGAGGACTGAATTAGTGAATTAGAAGACAAGGAAGCAAAACACACCCAAACTGTACTGCAATTGGAGAAAAAAATTAAAAGGCAAGAGGAGAGCCTAAGGGAGCTTTGGGACAACATGAAATGAAACAACATATGAATAATAGGGGTGACAGAACAACAGAAAGAGGAACAAGGATTAGAAAACCTACTCGAAGAAATAATATCAGAAAACTTCCCTGAGGTGGGGAAGAAAAAAGTCACACAAGCACAGAGAGTCCCAAACAAGGTGAACCCGAAAAGACCCACACAAAGACACATCATAATTACCATGGCAAATGTTCAGGACAAAGAGAGAATCTTACAGGCTGCAAGAGAGAGACGGAAAGTTACATACAAGGGATCTCCCATTAGATTAACAAATGATTTCTCAACAGAAACACATCAGGCCAGAAAAGAATGGACGGAAATTTACAAAGTAATACAAAGCAAAGGACTGAATCCAAGAATACTCTATCCAGCAAGGTTATCATTCAAACTTGAAGGGGAAATAAGAAGCTTCACAGACAAAAAAAGGCTAAGGGAGTTTATCACCACCAAGCCAGCAATGCAAGAAATGCTAAAGGGACTGGTGTAAAAAGAAGAAATAAAAAGCTCAGAAGGAAAACAGCCACACAAAAAAAGAAATGGCTACAAACAAGTACCTTTCAATAATAACTTTAAATGTAAATGGACTAAATGCTCCAACCAAAAGACATCGAGTGGCTAAATGGATAAAAAAAAACATGACCCATACATCTGCTGTCTACAAGAGACCCACCTCATTAGAAGGAACTCACACAGACTGAAAGTGAAGGGATGGAAAAATATCTTTCAGGCAAATGGAAAGGAAAAGAAAGCTGGGGTAGCAATACTTATATCAGACAAAATAGACCTCAAAGTGAAGGCCATAACAAGAGATAAGGAAGGCCACTTCATAATACTAAAGGGATCAATACAACAAGAAGATATAACCCTGGTAAACATATAAGCACCCAATGCAGGAGCACCCAAATACATAAAAAAAAAACTCCTGAAAGATATCAAAGGAGAGATTGACAACAATACAATCATAGTAGGGGACTTTAATACAGCACTGAAATCACTGGATAAGTCCTCTAGAGAAACAATCAGCAAAGAAACAGCAATCCTAAATGACTCACTAGATCTGATGGACTTAATAGACATCTTCAGAACACTTCACCCCAAAGCCGCAGAATATACATTCTACTCAAGTGCTCATGGGACAGATTCAAAAATAGACCACATATTGGGTCACAAGCAAAGTCTCCCCAAATTCAAGAAGATTGAAATCATAAAAAGCATCTTCTCAGACCACGATGGCATAATATTAGAAATAAACTACAATAAAAACAACCCAAAATACTCAAACACTTGGAAGCTGAATAGCATGTTATTAAATATTGATTGGGTTACCAATGAGATCAAAGAAGAAATTAAAAACATCCTGGAAACTCATGACAATGAAAACACAACAATCCAAAACCTATGGGACACAATGAGAGCAGTCCTGAGAGGGAAGTTTATAGCTCTACAGGCCTTTCTCAAAAAACAAGAAAAAATGGTAGTTAATCATCTAACTCTACAACTCAAAAAATTAGAAAGAGAGCAACAAGAAAACCCCAGAGTGAGCAGAAGGAAGGAGATAATAAATATTAGAGCAGAAATAAATGACATAAAGACCAAAAAAACAATACAGAAAATCAGTGAAACCAAGAGCTGGTTCTTTGAAAGGATAAACAAGATTGACAAACCTCTAGCCAGGCTCACCAAGAAGCAAAGAGAGAGGACCCAAATAAACAAAATAAGAAACAATAGAGGCAAAGTAACAACAGACCCCACAGAAATACAAATGATTGTTAAAAAATACTATGGACAGCTCTACTCCAACAAACTAGACAACCTGGAGGAAATGGACAAATTCCTAGAAAAATACAACATTCCAGCACTCAATCAGGAAGAATCTAAAAATCTCAATAGGCCAATAACTATGGAAGAAAGTGAAGCAGTCATCAGAAAGCTTCCAGCAAACAAAAGCCCAGGACCAGACAGCTTCACAGGGGAGTTTTACCAAACATTCAAGGAAGAACTAAAACCTATCCTCCTCAGACTAGTACAAAAAAATTCAAGAGGAAGGAACACTTCCAAGCTCATTCTATGAAGCCAGCATCACCCTAATAACAAAACCAGATAAAGACAACACAATGAAAGAGAATTACAGGCCAATATCCCTCATGAACATAGATGCCAAAATCCTCAACAAAATCTTAGCAAATCGGATCCAGCAGTACATCAGAAGGATCATACACCTTGACCAAGTAGGATTTATCCCAGGGATGCAAGGATGGTACAACATCCGTAAATCAATAAACGTGATACATCACATAAACAAATTGATAGAAAAAAACCACATGGTCATATCAATTGATGCAGAAAAAGCATTTGACAAAATCCAACACCCATTTTTGATAAAAACTCTCAGCAAGGTGGGAATAGAAGGATCATACCTCAACATAATAAAAGCCATATATGACAGGGCCACAGCCAACATCATACTCAATGGACAAAAACTAACACCATTTCCCCTAAGAACAGGAACAAGACAGGGATGCCCACTCTCACCACTCCTGTTCAACATAGTCCTGGAAGTATTAGCCATTGCAATTAGACAAGAAGAAGAAATAAAAGGCATCCAAATTGGAAAAGAGGAAGTAAAACTGTCGTTATTTGCAGATGACATGATATTATACATACAAAACCCTAGAGACTCCATCAAAAAGCTACTAGACTTAATACATGAATTTGGCAATGTAGCAGGATACATAATTAACCCCAAGAAATCTGAGACATTTCTATACACCAATAGTGAATTTTCAGAAAGAGAGATTATAAAAACAATCCCATTTACCATCGCACCAAAAAAATTAAGCTACCTAGGAATAAACTTAACTAAAGAGGTAAAAGACCTCTACTCAGAAAACTACAGGACATTGAAAAAAGAGATAGAGGATGACATAAACAGATGGAAGAACATACCATGTTCATGGATTGGTAGAATCAACATCATTAAAATGTCCATACTACCCAAAGCAATCTATAAATTCAACATACTTCCCATTAAAATACCAACGGCCTACTTCACAGATCTAGAACGAACTCTCCAAAAATTCATCTGGAATAAAAAAAGACCCCGAATAGCTGCAGCAATCCTGAGAAAGAAGAAAGTAGGTGGGATCTCAATGCCAGATATCAAGCTGTATTACAAAGCCACTGTTCTCAAAACTGCCTGGTACTGGCACAGAACAGACATATAGATCAATGGAATAGAATAGAGAGCCCAGAAATCAGCCCGAACCAATATGCTCAATTAATATTTGACAAAGAAGGCAAGAACATACAATGGAGCCAAGATAGTCTCTTCAATAAATGGTGTTGGGAAAATTGGACAGATATGTGCAAGAAGATGAAACTAGACCACCAACTTACACCATACACAAGAATAAACTCAAAATGGATAAAGGACTTAAATGTACAAAGGGAAACCATAAAAATTCTAGAGGAATCCAAAGGCAACAAAATCTCAGACATATGCCGAAGCAATTTCTTCACTGATACAGCTCCTAGGGCAGTTGAAACTAAAGAGAAAATGAACAAATGGGACTACATCAAAATAAAAAGCTTCTGCACAGCAAAAGAAACCATCAACAAAACAACAAGAAAACCCACTGCGTGGGAAAACATATTTGCCAAGGTCATATCTGATAAGGGCCTAATCTCCAAAATTTATAGGGAACTCATTCAACTTAACAAAAAGTAGATAAACAATCCAATCAAAAAATGGGCAAAGGATCTAGACACCTTTCAAAAGAGGACATTCAGAAAGCTGAGAGACATGAAAACATGCTCAAAGTCACTAATCATCCGAGAGATGCAAATCAAAACAACAATGCAGTACCATGTCACACCTGTCAGGCTGCCTATCATCAACAAATCAACAAATGACAAGTGCTGGAAAGGATGTAGAGAAAAAGGAACACTTGTGCACTGCTGGTGGGAATGCAGACTGGTGCAGCCACTATGGAACACAGTATGGGGTTTCCTCAAAAAACTAAAAATGGAACTCCCATTTGACCCTGTGATCCCACTTCTAGGAATATATCCCAAGAAACACCAATCAGAAAGGATATGTGCACCCGTATGTTCATAGCAGCAAAATTCACCATAGCTAAGATTTGGAAACAGCCTAAGTGCCCATCTGTAGATGAATGGATTAGAAAACTGTGGTACATCTACACGATGGAATACTATGCTGCTGTAAAAAAGAAGGAACTATTACCATTTGCAACAGCATGGATGGAACTGGAGAGCATTATGCTAAGTGAAATAAGCCAGTCAATGAAGGAAAAATACCACATGATCTCACTCATTCATGGATAATAGAGACCATTATAAACTTTTGAACAATAATAGATACAGAGGCAGAGCTGCCTCAAACTGATTGTCAAACTGCAGGGGGAAGGCCAGGGAGGGTTGGGGGGCAGGAGGGAGGGGGGTAAGAGATCAACTGAAGGACTTGTATGCATGCATATAAACATAACCAATGGACATAAGACACTGGGGGGTAGCGGGGGCCAGGGGATTGTCAAGGGCAGGGAAGGAAAAAAAGGGCACATATGTAATACCCTTTGTAATACTTTAAGCAATAAAAAAATAAATAAATAAAATAAAATAAAATAAAATAAAAAATAAATTCATTAAGAAAAACTATGTTTTGCTCAGCCGGTGTTGCTCAGTGGTTGAGCATCAGCCCATGCACCCAGAGGTCACTGGTTCAATTCCCAGTCAGGGCACATGCCCAGGTTGCAGGCTCAATTCCCAGTAGGGGGCATGCAGGAGGCAGCCAATCAATGTTTCTCATCAATGTTTCTATCTCTCTCTCTCCCTTCTCCTTCCTCTCTTTCTAAACACCAATAAAAACATATTTAAAAGAAAAACTATTTAAAAAATGTGAATGAGAAAAGTGGCCTTGTTTGACATTGTAAATCTCTTTTTCTCTGGATTCTGATGTCAGCTTTGTATTTAGTAGTCTGCAATATGCTTGTTTCACTCAACCATATGAAGAAAATCCAAACTCACACATATGTAAATACTTAATTGGGAATGAAAATAAAGTTCTTAAATGCCTTTCCAGATAATGTGGATTTTTTTTATGCTACATCAAAACTTGAGAAGTAGTAATTTCTTAAAGACGAGTTTAAATGTGGAGTCTGAAACCATGTCAAAGAACTCTTCATACTCTGCTACCTTAAAAGCCATTGCTCTCCCTTGTGTGATTTTGAAACATCATACATTGGTCATTTGAAAAATATGGGTTAATGGATCTATACTGATAGATCTTCCAATGTTGAAAGATTTCATTATGTAATATTAAAAATTACCTCCATTATATTATCTCTGACCATATTAGAAAAGTCTATTGTTGTTGTTAATTCTCACCTGGGGATATTTTTCTATTGATTTCTAGAGAGAAATAAAAAGAGGAAGGAGAGAGAGAAGAGAGAGAGAGAGAGAGAGAGAGAAACACATCAATTGTTTGCCTCCCATATGCACCCAGACCAGGCCGGGGATCAAACCTGCAATCCAGGTATGTGCTTTTACAGGGAATTGAAACCATTACCCTTCAGTGCAAAAGCCCACGTTCTAATCACTGAAAAACACTGGCCAGTGCTAGAAAAAATTTTATGTATTTCAAAGCTGTAGAGCTTATTGTGATCAAATAAAAGTTTTGCAAAATTCTAGTTTTCACTTCAAAACTCAAAGTTTATTGTTGGCAACAAATACAATTAGTGCTATTCTTTAAGAAACAGACTAATTTCCTTCATTTTTGAAAAAATATATGTCACATACTCAAGTCTAAATAACCTTAATTTTTCTGTCAGTTGTTCTTCATGTAAAAATGTGGGGCCATGAAAACTGGACTGGTCTAGTTCACACTCAGTCTCCTTGGGGCTTTCCTTGAGTTGGTCATTGCACTAGGTAAGCAGCAGAAGGGCTTGACATGGATGACTCATCCATCACCCAGAATGGGACCAGGACCTCTTCCCCAGGGCCAAGATGAAACACAATGATTTCACTACTTTATCAAGGGCATTTTTTTTTTTAAGAAATGAGGACAGTTTATTGGCTCAAATAACCAAGATGTTCAGGGCTCACTTCAGGCAAGGCTGAATTCAGGTGCTCAAACTCGGCAACCAGGATCTCAGGCAGGTTCTCCCATTGCAAGGACAAAATGCAATAACAGCAATTCCAGGTAGCAACCCTGGTGAAAGGAGAGCACGTCTTCCTGACAGTCCTAGTAAAAGGGAGCTGGCCATCTACAAGTCACGTGGAGAGGCTTCAGAAGACACAAAGCCTGCAGACACCTTATCAAGGGCATTTTTAAATGAAGCAGTTTTCTATTTGCTCCTTTGCTTTTCCTGACTGTTTGGAGAAATACAATGACCAGAAGCCAGTGTTTTCTCCACCACTGCTTTGGCATCATCAGTGTGACAGTGAACAGGACTGAGTGTCCCAGCACCAACAGGGTTGCAGATCATGCTTTGAGGACCACTCCAAGGGAACCACAAGTAGCCCCCAACCAGTACAACCTGTCTAAACTGAAAGTTGGGGGGCCTAAACTATGGTTACTAACTAAATTGGGATGGATCACTTAACTCAGAACTCAGTTTAGTTTTCTCTTCCTTAAAACAGACAACGGGAACAAATTAATCCTGCAGGTTTAATGAACCTCTGCCTCTTGACTACCATGTTAAAAATTCAGAGATTCAGTGATTTTAAAGCCCAAGTACTATGACCAGCACACTCTTTATTTCTGCCCTGCATTGGTGATTTAGATGCCAGGAACCTCTCAAAATGTAAGAAAGGTGAGACAGACTCTGGACTGTGCTCTACCCCTTTCTGAACAGTTGGCAACACACACTTTGTTTATAGCCCAGACCCAGAATTCAGACAGTCTTGGATCTCTCCAACTCTTCATAACCTCTTCTTCCTCATCTGTCAGTGGGGAAAAAAATAGTACCTACTTCCTAAGAATACTATAACAATTAAATGGGGTAATGCATCGAGCATGCTCAGCACTTTGGCTGGCACTTAATGAGTACCCTCTCCCAGTTGGCTATTTTAGGCACTTATGAAAGCAAAGTTAACCACCTTCTCACATTTTTTTAATGTCATACAGAAGGGAACTTCAAAGTTTTCTGCCTTCAGACACTACCTAACAGAAGGAAAGTTCCACCTGGAAAAATGTGTGCTGACGCCAAGAAATGGAGCTGCATAATAGTGTTTAATGATGCCCAGTATAAACAACCTGACTGCAGGTTATGTAAACTCTGCTAATTTATTAGGCAGGGAGTGGCAGATAAAGGATCAAGGTTGATTCATTCATGTCTGGGACAAGGAAAAAGTCATGATTTTCAAGTCTAACCATGTCAAACTATGACGGTTAAATGAGCGAACCTAATGATAATCTCCAAACTAGCAGGCCATGAGCAGGAAGGAGAAGGGCTTGGGTGAGCAGGAAAGCACTGGATTGTTCCTGCGCAGAATCTTTCCCTACACACAGCCCTCCTCAGATAACTGTCACCACCCACTCTTGGCTGCAGCTCTAGTTCCCCTGCAGGCTCTGAGTAGGATGATTTGACCAAATCTTCCAACTAAGCAGGTTTTAACCCATGTGCATTGGGTGGGCTCTTAACAGACACAGACTTCCAGGAAAGGTGTTTATAAAGTGTGTGTTTGTCTGTAACAGGAGGAAGAGCAGAGGGTGGACATCTCCTCATGTGTAATAAAATATTAGAGAGATTATCAATTAGGGAAGCACTGAGCTGCAATGAACAGAAAACCCAACTATAATAGTTTTGAAAGAAGGGTTCATTTTTTTGACATAATAAAAACTTTCAATGTAAGCATTTGCTCAGTAAAGTCAGCAGCTCAGTAATTCCACAGCTTACATCTCTCTGTACTTCTTTTACCCTTTCCCTGAAGTTTGCAAAATAGTTGCTGCAACTCCAACTACTACATTTGCATTTAAGTGAGGAAGAAGAAAAAAAAAAACACTGGCCACAATCTGCCCCCTTTTATTGGGAAAGAAGCAACATTCCCAGACCTCCACAGCAGATTTATGCTTATGTCTAAATAGAGGCCTGATGCACGAAATTCACGCAAGAGTAGGCCTTCCTTCCACCGGCTGCTGGCACCGGCTTCCCTCTGGCACCCAGGACCTGGGCTTCACTCCGGCAGGCATCCAGGACCCGGGCTTCACTCCAGCTCCCGTTTTGTCCGGAATGATGTCCAGAATGATGTCTGGTCTAATTAGCATATTACCCTTTTATTATTGTAGATTGGCTTGAACTGTGGCATCTGTCACTGGGACGAATGTGTCATCCCTAGTTATAAGGGAGGTTTAAAAAGCATCAGAGTTTATTCCCCTCTCCCAAAAAATTATTGGATTTTTGTTAGCAAGAAAGTGGTAATAAGTATAATGTAGGTAACTAACAGATTCCAAGGAAACTCTATTAGAATCTTTATCATGAACACACTTACCTTCATTATGCATAGCCACCAACACTGGTGATAAAGTTAATTTGAACAATATATAGTTGTAATGTTGCTGTTGTTCCAAACAATGATGATCATGAATCTTTATTATTCTCCAAACACCAGGATTACTACCATTCACTTCCCCTGAGAACCCCTGTTACCAGAAGCCCTTGATTATTAGCAAGGAATAAACAAAGAAAAGAAAAAGTGAAACTGGAATCAATAACTTTGATTAACATTTGGGGCAGAAGAAATTGAAATAAATGAATGGTTATAAATAAAGTTGAGGGTACACTCATTCACCTGTGCTTATTTTTCTTGTTTGGCTAAAAAGAACAACTTAAAGAAAACTGAGTCTCTGGAACTCACCAAAAGATGAAGGAAAACCTGTTATGAAATCAAACTTAGGCCTGTTACAGCATTTACTTTGCTGGTCCAGACTCCTATTTTGAGGCCTCTAAGTGTGTTCAGGTAAGTGCAGTACATTTTGCTATGTAGAACCAAAATTTGCAAAATTAAATTTTTGGCAAAACAGGTAGAGGAATGCTGTACTTCTTAGAGTCCATCAGTACTAAATGTTTCAGTAGTGCCTGGGGCAAGAAGACAAATACTCCCCGCCTTCTCAGAGGTTTCATTAAGGTTTTATAGGAGACAAGCATATTGTGTGCTTTTAAGTATGTGGAACATTTAATAAAGTTAAGTGAATTTTCCAAAATGAAGGATAAAGAACATGTTCAGAAGGTATCAAAGTGGATGGTGCAACCTCTTCATTTCTATGCAACTATAAATGTGCATATCATTTTTGGATTAAGAAAAAGATTCTTGCCCTAATTGGTTTGGTCAGTGGATAGAGCATCAGCCTGCGGACTGAAAGGTCCCAGGTTCGATTCCAGTCAAGGGCATGTACCTTGGTTGCAGGCACATCCCCATTAGGAGGTGTGCAGGAGGCAGCTGACCAATGTTTCTATCTCATTGATGTTTCCAACTCTCTATCCCTCTCCCTTCCTCTCTGTAAAAATTAATAAAATATATTTTTTTAAAGAAAAAGATTCTTAATCTATGTGAGAATTGGATCCTAGGAAGAGAAGGGAAAGAAAAAAGACAACACAACAAAAAATCTCACAAGTAGATAGCTAATTGACCTACAGGAATAAGGAGGGGAGGTGAACCATGGTATAAAGAAAGAAGTAGAAAGAATAGATGGAATAATGACACAAAGAAAAGGTGAGGGAGGATGATGCCCCTCATAAAATCAGCAAGTTGAACAAAAAGGAAAGGTGAGCCTGGTTGGTGTAGCTCAGTGATGGAGTGTTGCCCTATGAACCAGGAAGGAGGTCATGTTTCGATTCAGGATCAGGGCACATGCACAGGTTGTAGGCTCCATCCCCAGTGTGGGGCATGCAGGAGGCAGCCAATCTATGATTCTCTCATCAATGTTGCTTATATCTCTCTCTCCCTCTCCCTTCCTCTATAAAATCAATAAAAATATTTTTTTAAAAAGGAAAGGTGAAAGAATGACCGGAGAAGGAAAATGATAATAGAATCATAGAACATCAGAGTTGGAAAATCCTAGAAGCTATCTAGTATGAACCTCTCATTTACAAGTGATGAAACTGAAATCAGAAAGTTTAAGAGACTATACTAATGTTAAATAAGACAAAGGTCTCAAGATCTGAGCCCTCCTAAATGTTATTTCTTTCTAAATGTTAAAATGTAGCATAGTATTTTATAGATGCAGCTGTAAATGACATTTGACAGGAACTCAATCAGATTAAAGTAGTCAACTATGTTGGGGTCCAACCCCAACAGGTCCAGGGGTTCCCAAAGGTGTGGATGGAGTCGGCGAAGAATGAAGGACACCAAGGCAGCGTTCAGTTGATCAGCATAGCGAGGTTCTCTTTTTATTCTCCTGTTACATCTGTATTTATATCATTTGATTTTAATCCTATTCATTCTATTCCAAAGGTTAGGGCATTTGTTATCTACATTCCAAGGTCACTACTCTATTGTTCTGTTAAGCTACAAGGAAGTAAGTGAAGGAGATTATCCTAAGTAAAGATTTGTAGTTAAAGTGATTAATTACCCACCTGGCACTTAGTTAAGGGGTTTTACTGATTTTCTTCCTTAGTCCTGTTAATCCCTAACTCCAGGGAAAAAATCCCCACCTGGGGAAACAAACTTTCCTGGAGAGGTGACCTTGGTTAAAACACATAGCACTAAGAAGGGGAGCAAACATATTAAGAACAGTATGCCATATACCCCAGGTCCCTTGAAACATATGCTGTGCAGATGTTTCTTCCCTGCAGTGACTGTGTCAAGCAGCAAGGATGGACTGGCTTTGGCAAATTCTCCCTTTTCTATTTTTTAAATGATAGTGCATGTAAATCAGCGGCCACCTCTCAGATTGGGTTGTTTAAGACTCGGAAGACCTGTTTGTGACTTTGCCAACAGGTCAGTCCGAGGCTTAATGCTATATCAGCTCTCCACACAACTACAAAGAAGAAATCAACATATCAGTGCCAGTGTGTATAAGCAATAGTTAGCCTCCATTGGGGAGGCAGAACTTTGAATATGAATCTCCTATATCCTTTACTTATTGCAGTAAATAAAATTACCTTGGGAAAACCATGTCTTTGTTTTAAATAGGTACCCCAAGTGGTGAACCCTTTGAGTTTGGTAACACTAAGACAATAAGGTTATGATTATGGCAGAGCCAAGAGCAAAACCCCAGCTCTAAGAAGTTCTTTATCCCTTGAAGAACGAATAAATCAACACAGGAATGAGCCTCAGAGGAAGCCAAGGGGAGGGTAGTAAACTGGATTTCCTGTAACTGAAAATAGCAATGAGTGCGAGCAGGAGAATCATAAAGAGATTGGGTATAGAGGAACAAAGCCACTACCATGACTATTTAATTTGTACTATTTTTTTTTCTAAATTTTACTTTACAAATATATGACCTTCCCCAAGTCTGGTTTATAATCTTGAATTCCAGTTCATTCTTCTGGAACAAATGACAAATTTAGGTTGACTGACAATATGGGACCTAGAAAGAGAGTTTCTGCATAATCCATGTGATATCTATAATAACAAAAGTGCAATATGCTGATTAGACCAGACTTCCTTCTGGACGTCCTTCTGGATGAAGCCGGGGCTGTGAGAGAAGCCAGGTCCCAGGTGCCTGCCAGTGCCGGAGTGAAGCCTGGGACCTCGGTGCCTGCTGGCAGCAGGAGGGAAACCTGGGTCCCGGGTCCCAGAGGGAAGCTGGTGCTGGCAGCCAGGGGAAGGAAGGCCGACCCTTACACAAATTTCATGCATCAGGCCTCTAGTGTAACTATAATACTAGAACCTCTGAAAATAACATATATAGGGTTAAAATGTATACACAGTAAATTTACTATTGATTAGTAACTACACTATTCATTTTCTCTGAAAATTTTTTAACCTCTTTTAACATTAAAAGCTCTCATTTACAAATGATATGGTGTTAAAAATAGGAAGATGCTTTGGCCAATGTGGTTAAGTAGTTAGAGCATTGGCCTGCGCATTGAAGGGTCACACATTTGATTACTGGCCAAGGTCACATACCTGGGTTTCAAGTTCAATCCTAACCCCCAGTCCTGGTACATGCAGAAGGCAACCAGTCAATGTGTCTCTCTCACACTGATGTTTTGAAACCAAAATGTAAGTTGTTTGAGTCCAAGTTTGTTGTCTCTTGAAATCAAAGAATGAAAAATTAAGTCATGGACAAAATTGGTTAGCAGAACTGAAGTTTATTGAGAGAAGCCAGTCCTGGAAACGGTGTAGCTGAAATTCCAGGAGCAGGCCAGGGTCCAGAGCTGCTTTCCATGTTACAGTTGGGTGTTAAAGTCAATTGCTTTATGCTTAGAGTCCCACATGACCATTCTTGTTTTGAAGCATGTCTCCTGCCATCAACCCAAGAATCTAGAATGCTGAGGAGAGAGCAAGGGCAAGAGGAATCGCTCAATTTTTAATCTAGTGGGGGGGTGGGGCGGGGGTGGATACAGCCTTGCTAGCTCCTGATTGGACTTTTCAAAGAATGTTGTCTTGGCACCATCCTTGGAATTGGTTTATATGTCTTAGTGCCTTGTGATTGTTTATCTGCAAATTGCTTGTCTTAGCAACAACCCATGTATTTTAAAGTTTGTCATTTACGCATGCCCAGCTGGGTTCCCCAGTTTTACTTCCTATCCATCCCCCCACCCCCATGGTCCCGATTCCTGACTACCTAACTTCCTTCTGTCTCCTCAGTTTTTCCTTCTCTTCTCTTCCTCCCTCCCTTCCACTCTTTCTGAAAAGTAATGGGAAAAATTATCCTCAGGCTAGAATTAACAACAACAAAAATAGGGAGAAGAAGCAACTGTCAAAGAGAAAAGCTCAATAAGTTATCACTTCCACTTCACCTCCACATCTTCTTCCACTCTTGGCCAAGACACCTTTAACTTAGATCCAATAAAGTGGCATTTTCTGAAATCACAGAGATCTTCTAATCTTTTTGCCAATAGTCTAGTATATTTACTTGAGAAATTCTTAAACTTATGCTTTTCAGATTAAAACACCAAAAAATTAAAATTTTTAGTAGACATCACTTATAATGTACTTTTTGAAAAATATAGCTGTAGTGAAGTAATAAGAGATTAACTGAATGGGAAGAAATGATACCTAGGGAAAGCAGTGGGAAAAAATTTTATCTCAGACACAAGAATTCTTATTTTGTTAATAAAAAACTCTAGTTTCACAAACAGGGAATTAAATATTGATGGTAATTCAACAAAGGGTTATTTATTCCTGGGAGTGAGATATAAAATAGATGCTAATTGTAAGAAACTGAACAAGGGAGACAAGTTGAGAGGCTGCTTCATTAATACTGTTGTTGCTCACTTATCAAAGACAATTTATAAGTATCCATAGTATTAATGGCACTTTATGAGATACAAATTAATACTTACTTGAATGAGAACAGTGACTACAGAAATGGAAATAGTCCTATTGAATATGAATAAAATGATTAAACCAGGAAAAAAAGAATCTATGGTCAGTAGTCTTGGACATTCAACTGATACCTAGTAAGGTCCAACAAGGTCATTACTGCCAAGTGAGCTATACTGGCCTCATTCAGAGACTCCACAGAATGGCCCCAGAGAAGGAAGAGGCAGAGCCATACCCCAAATTCAAGCCACACCCCAAACTCTCAAATAGCTACAATAAAATCATAGGACCACTAGCACAGGACTTGAGGGTTTCTGACCCTAGCAGAAGAAAGTCATCTGACCCAGTACTGACATCCCTTTCTCAGGCCAGCGGCCAGTGAGCATGCCTTCCACGAAGCCAGCTCAGTGCAAATGAGAACATTCTGATGGGCTGTTCATACGATTTTACAAACTCTTCTGATCTCTTTCTATCGGATTCTTGATTGACAGCTGCCACATCTTAAATAATTATGTCAGAATTTGCTTTAGTGACGGCTGGGTCAGCTTCCCTTTTATGTTATACATACCTCTCACGCTAAGCATATAAGGAGGTAGGAGTTTTCATCTCAAGCATTAATGGAGTCAATTAAACCACATATTGTGTGACTTAAATGCTTACACTTAACAGATTAATTAGTTTCCTCCCCTGAAAGTCCACAAATACTCTGTGCAAATATTATGCATGCAAAAGGTATCATTATACCACTTAGATGTTTGCAGTCTCTATTACTTAATAACTCTAAGTGATATTTATAGTGTCTACTAATAGGTAAGGCTGGGGGCAGCGGGGAGAGACAGAAAAAAGACAGGAGAAATATTAGAGCTAACACAACAAACTGTCTCAGAGGGGAAGCTTTGAGTGGAAAATGTGGCTGAGTGTCCACAATCACATCCCCTCCCAGTAGTATGGGCCCTAGAGCTCTGGGGTTACTTTGAAAGGTTCTTTGTTGTTGGGGTCTTTGCCACTGAAATCAAACTGATAAATGGACATAACACATCCAGAGAAACTTCTAGTTAGTGATACACTTTTCAGACTTCAACTTTCTCCAGAAGAGTCCCAGGGCCATCTGGGATTCTCAAGCTTCCACCGGAACAATTGAGCAGGGTCTTCTGCTCAGACACACCGGCAGAGCTGTATCACACTGACTGGTGGAAATAGGAAGCACTGGACCCAGGCAAAGAAAGTTGCTTGAATCAATGCAATTTTTTATTCTTGTGAAAATCTTACTAAAACTAGCCAAGGATTTTTTAAAAAAACACATCAACACATGGGGAGAAGAGAAAAAAGCTGTAACATTTGGAAACTGGAAAGCATGTGTGAAATGATTGTAAGGAACAAACCCAGGAAAGCTCACTTCTCAGCCAGCAGTGGGAAAAGGCTGAAATCAACCCAGATTACATTAGGATATCACCAAAGCCTCAGGAACTTTCATAACAGGCCCTTTTAGAACCGGGAACTAAAAGTAACTAAAATAAGAAAGATTGGACAACAACCATCTGAGAAGCACAGAGTCATTAGTCACCTTTTCCTACAGCCCCGTGACAACAGGTGACCAAAGTGAGAAAAAGAGAGGGATTCTTCTCAGGCAGTCCAGGTTCAGTGAAGACCTGATTACTGCATATGGAACAGGGGCATGTAGGAGACCCCACAAGGCTGCACACAGACCCCCTGCAGCTTTCACTGTCCCTCCAAGTCCAACACTGCAGCATGTCACTTGAAATTCTCATGCCTAGGGTTACTGCATCAGCCATAAATCCATCCCAATGCACTATAATTCAGCCCAGGATATCAGAAGACATTATCAAGTTCCATGCCAAAACTAAAGCTCATTTGATGTAATTAAGCAACCTATTGATCATTTATTTGGGGCTTTAAAGCCTTCTTAATGGTCCTCTATTTGTCCTATTCCTTTGAGTTTAGGGGTGGGGTGTTTTTTTTTTTGAGGGGGGGTGCTTTTCTGTTGTTGTTATTGTCAGTATTACACAGGTCTTCCATTTTATCCCTTTATGCCCTCTTTCACACAACCCTCACCCCACCCCAGGCCTTCCCCATACTATTGTCTGTGTCCATGGGTTATGCATATATGCATATAAGTTCCCTGGTTTATCTCTTCCCGTCCCCCCATACCCTCTCCCCTCTGAGATCTGTTAGTCTATTGCATGCATCCCTATTTTAGTTCCTAGTTCTGAATGGACCTATTGTGTTCCTCAGTTTATTTTGTTCATTAGATTCCACACATAACTGAGATCACTTGATATTTGTCTTTCTCTAACTGGCTTATTTCACTTAGCATAAGAGTCTCCAGGTCCATCTATGCTGTATCAAAGTTTCCCCTTCAAGGAAAAAGCAGATATAAACTTAGGATTGAATAGTTCCATGTTCACACTTTCACCTCAGCTCAGAGTCCACACATCCCATGTGGCTTTTCCTCCAAACATGGCTTCTTGAAGACCTTTTGTTGTGTCCTTAGCATTGTCATAAGCCACAGCTTCGTCTCTGCTTTTGCTCTCCCATACCACTTCCACACACCCACTCCTCCTGACTGCATGTAACCTTGGCTATTGGCCCCTCCTTTTATCTTCCCTTTGAAATCTGAGTCATCCAGCAGCTCCAGGGTCAGCATTAATTTTTCTAGATGCTGTTCCTTCTTTCTTGTAGACATCACACGTGATTATATTGTCAATCATTTTTTTAAAGCCTCCCAGCCTTATTGAACCAATTCCTCACTCAGACGCTCTGACCATCAGATCACAAATAATCTTTCCTCTGAGTCAGGTGTTGCCTGGCATTGCCAAAGCCTCTGCTTCTTCATGACAAAGGCTAGGTAAAGCCCAGTGAATCAGGAGAGCAGACAGGATGAGCTCATAAAGAGGCCAAGTCAGCCCTTCCAGAGCTTGACCTTGTGGTTTCAAATGCCCAGAGGTTTCTAAGGTTGTCTCAGACCACTGGACTAGGCCCACCCCTCCTCCTTACTGTGTCATGTCTAGAAATGGAACCACCAAAGTGGTAGAGCTATTGTGCATTCTGTAAACACACAGAAAAATCTCTGGACACAAACAGCTGGCCACCCTGTCCCTGTCTGTTCTAGCTCTCTGCGTCATCCTCTCTTGTGCTTCCCTGGGTGAACTGGCCACAGCTGGGTATTTCTCATTTAGGTCTCACCTACAGATGCAGTCAGATGTCAGCAAAGGTCGCAGTCACCTAACCTCCCAGCTGAGTTAGATGTCCAAGATGGCTTATTCACACAGCTGGAAGTTGATGCTGGATTGGCTGGGAGCTCAGCTGGGGCTTCTAACAAGACAGCCTACACCAGCAGGCACAGGATTTGCAGAGACCACTCCCAAGGGCAAGCATTCTGAAGGACCTAGGTAGACCTATGATGGAGCCTTGAATCCTCAGAATGTACCACCAATTTCCACTAGCCAAGCAAGTTGCTAAGGCCAGACCCAATTCAAGGGGAGGGAGCTAGACCGTCCCTCTTGCTCTGAGGCATGAACGTGGAGGGAGGGAAGGCTTTGGTCAGCCAGCTGTAGAGACTATCTGCCTCACAGTCCATCTCCGTTATTGGCTGACATCTCGGAAGCGAGAGGAGCCTGGTCTTAGATCTCGCAGCCTGGAGAGGCCAGGGAGTCCAGCCATACCTTCAAATGCAAAGAAGCGTGTCTCATTTTATATTTACCATAAAATGTGTCTATTCTCAACCTGTGTGATCCAGAAGGCCACTCCAAGCTGCCTCTCCTCTGCCCATCAAAACCAGAACCCGGAGAGGAATGGTTTCTCCTGACACTCTGTCTTAGAAAACGGTGACTCTCATTTTAGAGCAGTGATTCTCAACCTTCCTAATGCCACGACCCTTTAATACAGTTCCTCATGTTGTGGTGACCCCCAACCATAAAATTATTTTCGTTGCTGCTTCATAACTGTAATTTTGCTACTGTTATGAATCGTAATGTAAATATCTGATATGCAGGATGTATTTTCATTGTTACAAATTGAACATAATTAAAGCATAGTGATTAATCACAAAAGCAATATGTAATTATATATGTGTTTTCCGATGGTCTTAGGTGACCCCTGTGAAAGGGTCGTTCAACCCCCAAAAGGGTCGTGACCCACAGGTTGAGAACCGCTGTTTTAGAGGAAGATGAAGAAACTAATCTGAAAGAGACATTTTCAAGTTATATTCTCTGTATCTATGGTAAGCTGAATAACAGCTCCCCCCAATATGTCTGCTTTCTAATTCCTAGAACTTGTGAAAGTTTCCTCATCTGACACAAGGGACTTTGCAGATGTGATCGAGTTAAGGAGCCTGTGGCGGTAAGATTATGCTGTGAGCCAAGGAATTCGGGTGAATTCCCTGCAGAGGCTCCAGAGGAACCTGCCCTGCTGGCGCCCTGACTTCAGCCCAGTGAGAGGACTTGGGGCTTCTGGCCTCCAGAACTGTTAGAGAATAAGTTTGTGTTGTTTCAAAGCACTACATCTATGGTAAATTGTTAGAACAGCTACAGGAAATTGAGACAGTATTCCATAAGAATTTTTTTTTTTAATTTACAGTTCTGAATGAATCCTGACAAGAGCCTAGAGATTTTCCATTCTGTCCTAGAATTAAATTTCATTCCTTCAACAAAATACCTTTTTTGTGTTTGGGTCTCATATACTCCATTCTGGAAATCTATTCCCATCCATGAACTACACAGGAGCAAGAAAGCTTCAGGAACACAGGAGACCAGGATTCTAAAATTAATAGAGTGAATAATTAATAAATCATAATCACAATAACAGCAAACATTTTTTTAAAATATATTTTATTGATTTTTTACAGAGAGGAAGGGAGAGAGATAGAGAGTTAGAAACATCGATGAGAGAGAAACATCGATCAGCTGCCTCCTGCACATCTCCTATTGGGGATGTGCCTGCAACCCAGGTATATGCCCTTGACCGGAATCGAACCTGGGACCCTTCAGTTCGCAGGTTGACGCTCCATCCACTGAGCCAAACCGGTTTTGGCAGCAAACATTTATTGAATTGTATGTGCCAAATAATGTTCTAAGGGCCTAATGTGAAAAATTGTGTAATAACCTTGTGAGGAAGGCAGAATATTTATTTCTGCTTTGCAGATAAGGAAAATTAGACAAAGGTTCAATAATAAATCCACTCACTGATGCTCTGCCCTCTACACAAACACACACCCATTCACACCATCTGTATACAAAGATCATAACTAGTATTAGCAACTATTTACCATGTCCACACACTATTGTGCTTCAAATATATGAACACATAATCCTCAAATGACCCCATGTGATAAGTACTATATCATCCCATTTCACAGATGAGAGAACAGATACACAGAGAGATGAGGAGATCAGCCCCCAGAAGTGACAGTATGGCTCCTACCCAGCAGACTGAGCCCAGAGCTCACACTCAGCCCCTGGGCGATGCTGCCACCTCCTAATGTGAAGAAGGGCCTGAAGATGAGAAACATGCCCACACCTGCTGGGTGCCAGGAGTGGGGGTGAGGCAAGCAGTACCAGGAGACCCAAAGAAAGACCCAGTGAGATGGACAGTGTCAGGACTCAGGGCCTGGGATAGAAACTCGCCAACATGGGGGAAGTCGTGGTTATCTCACCTTCTGCAACCAGCCCCACCTTCTGCAACCAGCAGGCTTCAGCAACCAGCCCCACCTAAGAAAATGACTAAGTGCAAGTGGATCAAAATAGAATGACACTCGGGAGCCCAGCAGTGGGAAGGGAGGGCTGCCACGTACCCAGAGAACCACTGCAGCATGAAAACAGCTAAGAATCTACAGAGCCAGTGGGGGTAGTGGAGACAGCACTGCAGAGTGGCTGCATGGAGCCAGCGCTGGGAGTCTGACAAGAACAGGACAGGGGCAGGCTCCCTCCCACTCCCTACCACTCCGCGTGTGGTCTTTGGGTCAAGTTTGAGTTTCACTGGTCCATGGGGCAACTAACTTCCCTTCCAGCTATGATGGAAGTCTGTCTGCCCATAGGTTCATGTCCTTAGAAAGTTTAATAACAATTCTCTTATATCAACTAACTTAAGACCTTTATTGAACCATTTTGTTAATATGAATAACTCAGGTAAAGGTTAAAATGACCCTAATTCACACTAAGATTTGGTTACAATATTCTTATAAATTTTTTAAAGTTCAATTTGAATGCTTTTTAAAATTCAAATAATAGAATTAGACTTTGATACTTATGTCTAGCTCTTTAGGAAAATATATGAAATAAAATTATTCTTTTAAAAGAAAGTGAATACTTGTCAAGCTAAAAGAGGATTTAAAAAATTGGTTTTCTTCAAAAGTTTTAAATGAATCCCTATAATTTTCTTTATTAATTTATTTGCCAAATTCTTTCATTGGCTGCTAGTTTGGGGTGATTCAATTCAACTTCTGTCTAAATTACTACATAAATGAACTATAAAACTTTAGTTCAATTAGTTTATATCACACAAATACAGTTAACCAGATGTTGAAACTAGTAAACATCAACATTGGATAATCTCATCATCAATACAAATGATAAGGGGAAAAGATTCATTGTAAGGACTATACAAATTGCATTGTTATCTACCTTGGGGAGTGGGAAAGAGGCGCCTGACTGCTGCCCCAAGGCACGTGAATATGGCTGAAGCTAAGGTCAGCCTAGGAGTTTTGATATGAGCCACACAGATTTGTCAGTAGCTGCACACCTCCTTTGCTTCAAGTCTTTGGTACAAAGTCTTTGATTCCACCTCCTCACCCGCTCCCTCTCAGTTAAGTGTCAAATTTAAATTGTTGCCTGTCACGGCACTTTTGTAATTATCTCCTATTTCTTTCTAATTCTGGGCTGCAAGCCCTTTCTTGGCAAGATTCAGGTCTTTATATCTGTGCTATCTGGTACATATTTTGTGCTAAAAATATTGTTGGCTGAATAAAAGAAGGGCTCTTTATAAAACCACAAACAAATATAAAAGTGTACAGAGTGAAGCATGAATCTAAACATCTCATCTTCTCCTTAAAAGTCCTGATTGAAAAAGGAACTCTGTGCAGTCTGACTGTAGCAGATGCTGTCCATGAACACAGCAGCGGGACAATGCCACCGAGCCCAGACTTTGTGCTTTCAGTCCTGGGCTTGATGGAGATCCCGATGCATCACTCACCTGCTGTCCGCTGGACAGCATGCTTGGGTAGTGGTCAATTTGAAGCTGCAGGCCCGCATTGCATAAGCTGTGGGCTCCTGGTGCTTATGTCAACAGGGAAGCCTTTACTCAGCCAATGATTTCATGTACTTTTCCTCTTCCTTGACAACTAGAGCTCAAGTGTGGCATATTTGTGTTTCAGGTGAAAGGTTTGAGGTACCAAGAGAGAGTGACCCTTGCTGTATCATCAACTGCTAATTAGCTGACGTTATTTCCAAATAGCCTTTGATTAAAGACTTTGAGGCAGCGACAGTAAAGAACAAGGTCTAAGTGTTTGCAAATCAAACAAAAGAAATGCTGTCCACAACAGTCACATCTTGGAGCTTGCTGCCAGAAAAATAAACCCACCAAAGACCAGCCATCCCTCAAGATCATCTGAAAGCAATCTGCAAAAGTATCTAAATCAAGAGCATTGCAAAATGCCCTGAGGTGCCTAAGATAGAGGTTCAGAATTACCTCCCAAAGAGCCTACAAGAAGCTCTGTTTGCCCCAGCAGAGAATCCTATATAATAAGAGAGAAACATGCAAATTAACCATCCCTCTGCCACAAAGATGGCTGCACCCACAACTGAGGCTGAGTTCCCATAACTAGCCTTAAGGAGCAATCAGCAGAGACCTGAGGCCACGCCCCCCTCTCCCCTCCCCCCCGTGGGGCTTGATAGGGGACCTCAGGCCACGCCCCGACTCCGGCGCCATGCTGGGGGACCTGATGCTGTGCCCTTGCCAGGCAGGGCTTGACAAGGGACCTCAAGGTACATCCCCCGCCCTGGCGCCAGGCCAGAGGAACTCAGGCTGTGCCCCCCACCCTGGTGCCAGACAGGGGACCTGAGGCCATGACCCCCACCCAGTGGGACTTAACAGGGGACCTCAAGGTGTGACCCCTGCCTGGTGCTGGGCCAGACATGTATGGTGTAAACGGACCCTTTCTGAAGAGCACCTGCAACTTGCCGCACTCACTGCCTCCTGGTTAGAGTCTCCTTATGCATTGGTCACCACAATTACATTTGGGGCTTACCTACCTGGTCAGACAAGACCAAGGATGGGTGTCTGGTCCAAAGGTGGTTCAGAAGGGAAGCCTGAAACATGAGCTCTTAATACAAATGAGCGATTGGCAGGAACTACCATGTTCTTTGGGCTGGAGTGTTCATGCTACATATTAACAAGGATACAGATAGTTTAAAAGCACAGACAAGGCAGTAGACAGAATCCATGAATGGCATAGATATCAGCAAGCAGAAGCATGATGCAAAAAGAAGACAAATCTGTTACACATGCTTGTGAATCCCCAGTGTGTAGAATTATCACTGGCTCATAGGTGGGTGTTTAATAAATATGTGTTTAAAGACTGACTTAAGAATAGGGAGTCATGAAAACCAAGATGGCGGCATAGGTATACACCGGAAATTGCTGCCTTGCACAACCACTTCAAAAATACAACTAAAAGACAAAACAGACATCATCCAGAACCACAGGAAGGCTGGCTGAGTGGAAATTCTACAACTAGAAAGAAAGAGAAAAGCACACTGAGACTCAGAAGAGGTGCGGAAGTAAAGTGCAGAGGTACGGAGGCGCACCTGGAAAGGGCTGGCAACTGAGGACTCGGTTGTCTTTTTCAATCGAGAGGGAGACACAAGCTACCGACGGCCCTGAACTCCAGTTCCAGGCCAGTCTCTGGGGACCCAGACTCATACGGGGAGAAACTGGACTGACTGGCAGCGGGCAGAACTCCAGGGCAGCTTTCTCTCAGAGGTGCTTGCAGCGATTACCAAGGGACACTGAGACCCGGGACCTCTTAGGGAAGGGCTGAGGATCAGCCATAGCTGTTTGCTCTGCCCTGTTGATTCCCTGAGACCCCGCCCCACCCAAGCTGTGCGAAGAGGCTTTTGCATATGAATGGCCTGGCCTTTTGCAATCTAAAATTACCTAACAAACTGCAGCTGGGTCAAAGAGACCCAGAACATCCAAAAGAAGGCCCAAGGCCCCATAGCAGCTTGCATTGCTTCACAGCTGGGCCTCATCTGGGCACCTCCAAATCCCAAACAAAGAAGAGGAATCTTCAGATCTCTCCGTAGCTCCTGCTGGGTAGCCTCAGGCAGAGGTTAAATTAGCACCTCCTTAGAGATCCAAGTGCCAGTGTACCCAGTGGTCAGAGTGGGACCATCCAGATTGCAACTCTTCAGATCCATAAGGGACACACTCAGGGGGCAGACTCAGTGAGCTCCAAAGCCCTGCTGAAGCAAGTTTTGCCCCACAAGGGTGTCTCCAGCACAGAAGTTCTCCCACCATAGACATAGCTGATTCTCACAGCCAATTGGCCTGGAGGTCAATTTCTTCCAGTGATACCTACAACAATCAAGGCTTAACTACAACAAGACTGTGCACAAAGCCCACAAAGGGGTGCACCAAGAGTGTCCACCTCAGGTAATTGGGGAGGCTGAGCCACTGGGCCCTATAGGACACCTAGCACACAAAGCCACTCTATAAACACAGGAACGCAGCCAAAATGCAGAGACAAAGAAACAGGTCACAAATGACAGAAATGGAGGAAAGCAAACTACTGGATATAGAATTCAAAACCACGGTCATAAGGATTTTCAAAAATTTTCTAGAAGCTACCGATAAATTTAGTAAGACCTTCAATAAGTCTAGTTTGACCCTCGAGGATATGAAAAAGGACTAACTAGAAATTAAGCATACACTGACTGAAATAAAGAATATTATACAGAGATCCAACAGCAGACTAGAGGATCGCAAGAATCAAGTGAAAGATTTGAAGTACGAAGAAGCAAAAATCACCCAACCAGAAAAACAAAAAGAAAAAAGAATCCAAAAATATGAAGATAGTGTAAGGAGCCTCTGGGACAGCTTCAAGCATACCAACATCCGAATTATGGGGGTGCCAGAAGAAGAGAGAGAGCAAGATATTCAAAACCTATTTGAAGAAATAATGACAGAAAACTTCCCCTACCTGGTCAAAGAAATAGACTTCCAAGTCCAGGATGCGCAGAGAACCCCAAACAAAAGGAGTCCAAAGAGGACCACACCAAGACACATCATAATTAAAATGCCAAGAGCAAAAGACAAAGAGAGAATCTTAAAAGCAGCAAGAGAAAAACAGTTAGTTACCTACAAGGGAGTACCCATACGATTGTCAGCTGATTTCTCAACAGAAACTATACAAGCCAGAAGGGAGTGGCAATAAATATTCAAAGTGATGAATACCAAGAACCTACAACCAAGATTACTTTACCCAGCAAAGCTATCATTCAGAATTGAAGGTAAGATAAAGAGCTTCACAGATAAGAAAAAGCAAAGGAGTTCATCACCACCAAACCAGTATTATATGAAATGCTGAAAGGTATTCTTTAAGAAGAGGAAGAAGAAGAAAAAGGTAAAGATAAAAATTATGAACAACAAATACATATCTATCAACAAGTGAATCCAAAAATCAAGTGAATAAAAAATCTGATCAACAGAATAAACTAGTAAATATAATAGAATCAGGGGCATAGAAAGGGAGTGGACTGACAATTCTCGGGGGGAAAGGGGTGTGCGGGTGCGGGAAGAGACTGGACAAAAATCGTACACCTATGGGTGGGGACAGTGGCGGGGGGGTGGTAAGGACAGACGGTGGAGTGGGAACCGGGTGAAGGGGAGCTATGGGGGGGAAAAAAAAGAGGAACAACTGTAATAATCTGAACAATAAAGATTTAAAAATAGGCATCCAAATTGGAAAAGAGGAAGTAAAACTGTCCTTATTTGCAGATGACATGATATTATACATACAAAACCCTAGAGACTCCATCAAAAAGCTACTAGACTTAATACATGAATTTGGCAATGTAGCAGGATACAAAATTAACCACAAGAAATCTGAGGCATTTCTATACACCAATAGTGAACTTTCAGAAAGGGAGATCAGAAAAACAATCCCGTTTACCATCGCACCAAAAAAATTAAGATACCTAGGAATAAACTTAACTAAAGAGGTTAAAGACCTCTACTCAGAAAACTACAGGACGTTGAAAAAAGAGATAGAGGAAGACATAAAGAGATGGAAGAACATACCATGTTCTTGGATTGGTAGAATCAACATCATTAAAATGTCCATACTACCCAAAGCAATCTATAAATTCAACGCACTTCCCATTAAAATACCAATGGCCTTCTTCAAAGATCTAGAACGAACTCTCCAAAAATTCATCTGGAATAAAAAAAGACCCTGAATAGCTGCAACGATCCTGAGAAAGAACAAAGTAGGTGGGATCTCAATGCCAGATATCAAGCTGTATTACAAAGCCACTGTTCTCAAAACTGCCTGGTACTGGCACAAGAACAGACATATAGATCAGTGGAATAGAATAGAGAGTCCAGAAATTAGCCCGAACCAATATGCTCAATTAATTTTTGACAAAGGAGGCATGAACATACAATGGAGCCAAGATAGTCTCTTCAATAAATGGTGTTGGGAAAATTGGACAGACATATGCAAGAAAATGAAACTAGAGCACCAACTTACACCATACACAAGAATAAACTCAAAATGGATAAAAAAAAAAAAAAAAAAAAAAGATTTAAAAATAAATAAATAAATAAATAATAAAAAAAGAATAGGGAGTCATGCATGACTAGTAGCAGGAGATACCAAAGAGGAGCTCCTGACATCATAGTGATGGAGACCTAAAACAGGACACTACAGGCACTACTGCCTAGTGAATGACAAGGTAACTTGATCCCTAGAGGTCTCATATAGGATAAAGTATCCATTTTTACCCTGAGGCCAGGCAAGGCCTCTGTAGAGGCTGCTTCCTATTTCTTACCTGTGGAATTTCAAAACAGACTGATAGGGACTTACTTAGGTACTCTGTCTCTTGAAATGCAAAAAAAGATCCATGATACCTTGTCAAAATGAGAAGGATGCAGAGCCCCTAAACCTGGGAATATTTTATTTTATTTATTTTTTAATATATATTTTATTGATTTTGTACAGAGAGGAAGGGAGAGGGATAGAGAGTTAGAAACTTCAATGAGAGAGAAACATAGATCAGCTGCCTTCTGCACACCCCATACTGGGGATGTGTCCACAACCAAGATACATGCCCTTGACCGGAATCGAACCTGGGATCCTTCAGTCTGCAGGCCAACGCTCTATCCATTGAGCCAAACCCGTTAGGGCAACCTGGGAATATTTTAAAATGGATGGAAGACCATGGAACTTGGAGGACTAAAAAACATATATATACCCTGTGGTTAATCTCCAGGACATTTTGACTTTCCTTCTAGTTCATGACTTGGATTAATAATGGGACATAATCTCTTAGTGGAACTAGAATGAGAAAAAATATTTCATAGATGGTTCATTCCTTCCCCAGCTGCTACTACACGGTACCTGTTGCCAGATCCAATACAAGATTTTTTGTACTTCTTCCTGCATGATATAAGCGGGGCTGAGGATTGCATGAGCCCTATTTTAGCTGAGACCTGGGAGAGACCAAAACTCTGTGCCCAACCTGCTCCTGAATGAGTCAGCACAACTCAAATCACCCTATCATCAAAGCATGATTTATTTTGGAGCCCTGAACCCACCACAAACATTAGATAATAATTAACCTATTAATAAGAGATGAAAGTGTTATTTTTACATTAGATTAACCTAGAAAAAAAGTTGACTCAATTCTGGCTTGGTAAAAGGACCAAGATTATATATATTTATAGCAATGGTTCACCTACTTATGTATTTAGCAGTGCTCAAATTAGCAGCTCATATCTACTCTCGTAGCTCTTTGTGGCATCTGATGGACACATATGATCTAGGTAAGAGTCACTTCTGTGAACAAATGCATTTCTTTTTCCTCTTAGAAAACATCTCAAAATCTATTCCAAATGCTGTGCAAACCAAGGCTGTAAGGATAATACAAATTCAGTGCAAGTTGCAATCTGACTACAGTTTCACACTGAGTTGACATTTGCTTGTTCCTCTTTTGGGTTTTCTTTGGTGGGTGGATAGAAGGGAAACACAGGCACAATACAATGCAAGTATGATTGCTGCTGTAGTTGTTATAGTAAGGTTTTAAATTAAGAATTAATTACTCAATGTCCACATGGAAGTAACTTAAAGAGAATGAGGAAGAAGAAGACAAAGAACATTGTTTTGTTTTGTTTTCAGAAAAAAATCTCTGTGTTTCCTTTAGATTCAATAGTCCTGACAATTATATAAATGAGATAGTATGCCCATTTTACAGATTGGGTAATTGAGATCAGAATAGTCATGATCACAAAACATTTTCTAGTTGATTCTAGAATGAAGCCAAATTTTTCTCATTTTAATTTTAGTACTATGACCTAAATACATGTATTTGATTATCTGAATAGGTTAAATGAGACCAAAAAAGAAATAGAGTTACTAACTCAAAATTATTAATATAGGAGTTTTATTTCTGGCTCTGATGTTTCAATCCAAACATCCTACTAGGAACAACCATAAAATATGAAGAAATTACAAGAGAAGTTGTTGAGAGACAATAGACAGTAACCAAGTCAACAGAGACTTGAGGGGGAAAGATCTCAGAAAAACAACCAAGTGAACTCTGTACTCCTCTTTGCTCTCTCCCTAAAGCTATATCCTAAACAACACCAGCACAAGCAGAAAGCAGCTTTCACTAGGTGTAAAAGAACTGAGGAGATGGAATTGGAGTCCAGGACTACCAACACAGCAGCACTGAAGAATGCAAGACTTTGGAGACACAGAAATCATAGATTGGTAAGCACAACATTCTGAATTGCTTTTCACCTTGAGGTGTCTGTCAGTTCCTAACTTGTGTGCAAGGAGAATCCAAGAAGCCAATAAGAGTGTTCGCTAAGAGGCCACAAAACAGTAGAGCTTTCAGAAAAAATCATGGTACCTGAGACAATAGAGAAACAGCTGAAGATTAATGTGCTGGTAATAAGAGAAAACTAGAAATAGATTAGCCCACATAAAGAGTTAAAACATTTCAATCCTTTATTGGATCAAGGTGATCTGCCCTTTTGTAACTAACTGTCTGTTAAAAGGAAAGTAAATTCTCTGTGAGAAAAGACAAGATCATTCAGAAAATCTACAACTTTTATATGCAATATTCAATCAAATTATCAGGTATGCTGATAAACAGAACCAAATGAATGAAAACTAGGAGAAAAGTGTAGACAATGGCAATAGACATACAAGTGATCTAGGTCTTGTTATCAGATAGAATTTTTAAATAACTATGGTTAATACAGTCAAAAGAATAGATCACAAAGATGGGGAACTTATATTTTAAAATTTATGAAAAATCTAGAAATTAAAAATATAATTATCAAAATTAAGAATTCAAGGATGTGCTCAATGATAAACTAAACAGAACCAGCACAGAGAATTAATGAATTGGAAAACTGGTTAGTAGAAAGAAGCAAAGAGAAAAACAACTCTGGAAAAGAAATATAAGAGCATGGGAAGTACATGACATAGTAAAGGACTAACATATTAGTAATTGTAGTTTAAGGAGGAGAGAGAGATAAAGGACCAGAAGCCATGTTTGAAGAGGTATTGGTCAGGAATTTTTTCCAAAATGGTCAAAACATTAATCCATAAATTTGAAACAGAGTAAATCCAAAGGTGGAGGGAGGAGGGGGACTTTTAGATTCATCAGAGTTACATCAAGCTAAAAACATCATAGTCAACATGCTGAAAACTAAAAACAGAGAGAAATCTTAAAAATAGCCAGAGGTGAGAGGTAGGGACAATAAAGAGGGAGATAAATCACATTCAGAATAGCAACAATTACAACTGTAGGTGTAAGAAAGAAATACGGTATCCAGAAGATGATGGAATGATCTTTGAAATGCTAGAAGAAAATAGTTGCCAAATTCTAGACCTAGAAAAATATATTTTTAAGTGAAGGTCAGATAACGTATTTAGTCAAATCTATTGCTATATAGCAATATAGCATAGCAGAGAAAGTTGTAAATATTTGTTTAAAAAGTTATTTGTGCAATTCATGCTTTTTTTCTAATGTATATGGCCTCTCCCACTAGGCTATAGACAAGGTCGGAAACCACAAATTATTTTTAAGAGCAACCAACTAATACATCTCATGTTTTTTCTTCAATTCAAAACTTTCACCTTTGTCTTCAAATATACAAAAAGTTGTGCCTAGGAAACTATCTATATGTATAAAACCCTAATATGCAAATAGACTGAACAGCAAAACAACCGAACAACCAGTCTCTATAACCTGTGCTGACCACCAGGGGGCAAGTACGGAACATGGCAGGCATCAACAGCAGGTGGCAGAGCGCAGAACATGGCAGGCATCGACTGCGGCGGGATGGTGGAGCAGGTGAGTGGAGGTTACTAAATATTCTTTGCTCCCATGCACCATGGTTCCACCGGGTGCTCGCATCTGCAGCCAGCACTGGAGCCACTGCTCGCACCTGCTGCTGGTGCCCAGTGCTGGTCCTGATTGCTCGGGACCATCAGCAGGTGCAAGTGGCGGCTGCTGGCCCCAATTGCCCCCTGAGGGCTCTCCACCTCAACCTGCTCCTGAGGGGTGACCGGGACAGCAGCCACCCCTCGCACCTGCTGCTGGTGCCGGCCCCTTTTGTTCCATGCTGTCAGTGGGTACAAGTGATGGCTGTGGGAGTGGGGCTGCTGGTGGAGCGGGGTTGTCTCCAGACAGGGGATCGGGGCTGCAGTGTGAGGGGCCAAACTGGGGTGCCAAGGATGGGCCGAGACCCGCCCCTGTGCCCACCACAGCCTTATGGCCCACAGGTCCTTTCAAGGTGCACTAATTCATGCACTGGGCCCCTAGTATTTCTATATAAGTAAACTTCTTTGGTAATTGAAAAGCATGATAAAAATGAATTTAAAGGTCTTACTCTGGTACCACACAGCAGCTGAGGAAGACAGGGGCATTCATTGTCCTTCTGCATTATGTTCCCAATGTTCCTGCACGGAACAGAAAATGTTCAAGTGTTTGGTGTGGAGCTGAATAGAGGCATCAATAACTTGCTAGAGATGCATTGCCTGTTGAAGGTACTTTAAGACTGCCTGAAAACCTGATAGCACCTGTCCTTTATAATGACCACAGAGTGTGAAGGGAAGATTGTGGGGCTTTGGCATCAGACAAATCTTTCAGTGGTCTCTTCACAGCCATCACTTTCCAGCTGAATGACCTTATTCAAAGCACTCAACCTCTTTACACCTTGTTTTCTCCATCTTTTAAATGGGAACACTAATACCTAACTCAAAGAGCTATGAGGATTAAATTAGATAATGAATATAAGTTCCAAATACAGTGCCTGACTCATAGTTGGCACCCAAAATAGGCGGTATTGTTTTTATTAAATAGGTATATTGGTCTTTCAGGTACAAGAAAAGGAGTGAATGGCAAAGTACTAAGTGGGAAAAAGTTGGTAAGTCCATTGTCACCCAAAGATGATGAAGAATGGGGCTGGGCACCAACAAAGTAACATGGTATTTATGCATGCTGATTTCCCTCTTCTGCAAGCTGTGAAAGCTGGTTGCCTTAGAGAATGAGTAGTTATTAGCCACCAGTAAAAATAAGCACACTACTGAGAATTTATAGGAAAATGCATTTAATTAAGTGCCATCTGAGCCACCCACACTGTGAACAAGGATTCTGGCAACAAAGGGGTTATTATAGCCAAGTTCCTGCCAAATCTTATTTTCCTAAGTCAGTGTAGTGTGTGTGTGTGTGTGTGTGTGTGTGTATGTGTGTGTGTGTGTGTGTGTGTGTGTTTCTTTTCTGACAGAGGCCTGAACAAAGAGTTCCAAGTGGAGTGAGAAAGCCTGATCACCACAGACCAAAAATCTGCCAAAGTCCAAAGACTGGGAAAAGCTTTAAAAATATTTTCCCTGATAGGAGGAAGGGAGTGGGTACCACAGGCAAATTTAAAGTAGAAAATAATAGTGATTAAACCTTTGGGTGAATTCTTTGAGGATGCCAATTAGGTTTATTCATCTTTGAATGTGCCTCCAGTGTGGGGCCTTTGCAAAGTACAAGGTTGTCACTAAGTGCTGGTGGGACTGGATTAGACCGATCACTAGAAAAGACATTAGGTACCCCGTAACATAAACAACCATAACCAATCTAATAAGCACCTGTATGTTTCAGTCACTGTTAAGCACTTCACATCTATTACAAATTTTAATCTTTGCAACCACCCTATGACAACTTTATTTCACCCCAATTTTTAGGTGCAGAAACCCAGTCTTAGAAAAGCAAAAGAGTTTGCTTGTTATCATAGCTCTATCAGTAACAGAGCTGCCTCAAACAAGGTTGTCTGAATTCAAAGGTCATATGTTACCACTCACTGAGAAAACGGGGCCAAGTTCCAAAAAGTCCACTTTTACATGAATAGGTAACTAAAAAAAATCAATGTATAAGATTAAGCCTGGTCAATAGGGCAATACCAGCCAATATGAGAATAGAGGTCAAGAAACTCAGAAAGATATTTGTCCTGTGTTGGGCAATCACAGGACAGTCTATGTAACAAAAAACTTCAGTGTCATGGGATTAAAAGTAAAAACATTCCAAAAAGTCCATGAGGGCCACGTGTTTAACTCAGCCCCATATTTCCACTAGAGGGGCAGAGTTTACATCTATATCGTTTTACAGCCTCTTGCTTTCTTCTTAGCTTGTAGAAAAACCTGCATGTGCAAGTTGCAATTATAAATTAAAAAATTTTCAGCTGTGACTGGTTTGGCTCAGTGGATAGAGCATCGGCCTGTGGACTGAAAGGTCCCAGGTTCGATTCCAGTCAAGGGCATGTACCTTGGTTGCGGGCACATCCCCAATGGGAGGTGTGCAGGAGGCAGCTGATTGATGTTTCTCATCGATGTTTCTAACTCTCTATCCCTCTCCCTTCCTCTCTGTAAAAAAATCAATAAAATATATTAAATGAAAAACTTTTCAAGTAATTGTCAAATTTTCTTCTAGATGTCAGATGTAATGACAAAGAGACACAATGATAGAGGTCTTGTTTTCATAACTTATACAAATAGAAAATAATGGAATAGAGATATCCAAAGTACTTAAGTACCAGATACAAGTGTAAATTTATCCCACAGGCATGACCTGTCTCCACCACCATCTAGATCTATCATCTATAAACTGAAGACCCCTATATCACTCATAAATATCTCTCCTGAGCTACAACTCCATATGTCCAGTTAGCTCCCAGGCAACTACAGTTATATGTCACAAGCAGTTCAAATCATGGTCTAAATATGTTCTTTCTTTAGTACCCTCTATTCCAGTGAATAGCCCAGGTATTCTCACAGTCATTAGAGCTAGAGACCCAAGGGCCATCTTTGACTCCTCTCTCTCTTTCTCCCTTGACATCCAAGCAGCCACCAAGTTCTGCCAGTTTCATCTCTGTGTATTTCTTGATTTCATTTCTCTCTCTCTTTCCATTCCCAGTGCTATTCTTTGTTCAGCTTATTTTCTTACCTGAAATAAACCAAGCTTCCCTGTCATTCTCCCTGTAGTATTGCTCTCACATAACCCATTCTTCCCTGCATCCAGAGTGATCTTTATAAAATTTAATCTGGTCCTATCATCTCATTAGCAAAGAGTTTTAACTTTTTCTCTAGACACTTCTGTAAAATATCCAAACACTCTCACATGCCATGCAATATTCTTTGTGATCTTTCACCTTCTTATCACTCCTTGCTTGAATCTTAACATTTCTACTTTGCCCTACTATAATCTAATCAAAGCAAATTCTATACCTTATTTCAAATTGTTGTACTCTTATCTCTATCAGTTTTCTAAACGTTGACCTTTTAGAAACAAACAAATAAACAAAACATTGAAATTCTTTCATTTCTTTCTTACTCATTGCCTGCTAACCCCTTTCTACTCTTTTTTTTTTAAATATATTTTTATTGATTTTTTACAGAGCGGAAGGGAGAGAGATAGAGAGTCAGAAACATCGATGAGAGAGAAACATCGACCAGCTGCCTCCTGCACATCTCCCACTGGGGATGTGCCCGCAACCCAGGTACATGCCCTTGACCGGAATCGAACCCGGGACCCTTCAGTCCGCAGGCCGACGCTCTATCCACTGAGCCAAACCAGTTTTGGCACCCCTTTCTACTCTTATCTCTGGTAACATTTCTTCCAGAAAGTTTGGTCTTAACATCCATCTTTGGTCCTATCATGGTACCCTGTGTTCTGTCATGGTACTTATCTAATTGGGTTATGATAATCTTCCCAACTATGGTGTAACCTTCTAAACAACAGGAATCTATTAAAAATAATAAGTGGTCAATAAAAGTTTGTGGTCATAACATTTTCTCTGCATTTTGAATTTGTTCAACCAATTTCTTGAAATCATTTTAATGAATTAGAATTGCTAGGGCTAATGATATTCAAAGTTTATGTTTTGATTCAAAACTAGCTTGCCCAATTGTAGATGCTCCTCATCAATCTGTCTTTCAGTGTTTATTTATGAGAGTTTAAACTGCACAACGCTGTTCAAAACTGAAAAACATTAGATGTCACTGTTTTTATTCTGAGTGTGATATTGCAAAAAAATGATTCTCCTATCACTGTTCAGGACAATCATCATATGTGCTTAATCCTTAATCATCATTTGTATTATTTCATGTTCTTTTTTCCAGTTTCCTTGGATTATAATGCTTCCGTTGCTGGTTTCTAAGAGCTTGTTTATGACTAAAGATGTTAATTATTTCTCATGCATTGCAAATGAAATACCATGTTTTTTTGTTACTATTTTACTGTAGTGTTTTACTTTTTGGTTGTACCAAAGTTGTATATTAAATATAATCATGTTCTGCTTTAAAAAAACTTAAGTTAGAAATACAAGAGAAAAATTTCTTTTCAGACACATTTTAGCAACTATGAAACAGATGATTTAATATATTTTCAGGATTTAAGACTTCAACAGAGAAATGACAAGAATAAAGAGAATCCTGATTTCAAAGATTTAAATAAAATAAAATTAGACATACAGATGGCCAATAAACATGTGAAAAGTTGCTCAACATCACTAATAATCAGAAAAATGCAAACCAAAAGCACAGTGATGTACCACCTCACACCTGTGAGAATGGCTGTCATCAATAAATCAACAAACAAGTGTTGGCAAGAATGTGAAAAGAAGGGAACCCTCATGCACTGTTGGTGAGAATGCAAACTGATGTAACCACTGTGGAAAACAGTGTGAAGGTTTCACAAAATATTAAAAATGACACTTCCTTGTGAATCATCAATTCCACTTCTAGAAATATATCCAAAGAAACCCAAAACACTAATTTGAAAGAATATATGCACCTCCATGTTCATTACAACATTATTTACAATAGCCAAGATATGGAAGCAGCCCAAATGCCCATCAATGTATGAGTTGAGGGAGAGGGGGAGCTGTGGTATATATACACAAGGGAATACTAGTTGGCCATAAAAAATGAAATCTTACATTTTGGGACAGCATGGATGGACCTAGAAGATATTATACTAAGTGAAATAAATCAGACATCTAAAGACAAATACTATATGATTTTACTTATATGTGTAATCTAAAGAACAAAATTAATAAACAAACAAAATAAAAACAATACAGAGAATAGATGGTTGACAGAGGGGCAGGGGTTAGATGAATGGGATGAAAAAGGTGAAGGGCTTAAAAAGTACAAATTAGCAGTTGCAGAATCATCACAGAGATGTAAATTACAGCATAAAGAATATAGTTAATAATATCATGATAACAATGTACAGGGAGGGATAAAAGTGGGTTTAGTTGTGAGTATGTGAAAAACAGTTTATTCTTGTATTATTATTAATTCGTTGTTGTATTATTTTCCATGTGAACAATTGTAAATCTATTTTTGCTCCACCATTTATGGGACCAGGTGAGTACTTAAAATGTCAGGGGGAACACTTTGTAAAGTATATGCTTGTGTCACAACTATGCTGTATACCTGAAACTAATACAAAATAATATTGAATGTAAACTGTAATTGAAAGAAAAGAAATACAAAATAAAAGAAAGATCAAAATTTAAGTATTTAATTTCCTAAAGATACAAATGGATTCATTAGCTGATAGGTAGATGATTCATTGGTTGGTTGATTAACTGTTAAATAGATAATAAGTAGGTGATAGAAAGATAGATGATAGCTAGATGAATAGATTAATTGATAGAAAGATAATAATTAGAAAGATAGATGATAGATAATAGATAGATGGATGGATAGACAGACAGAGAGATAATTAGATGACACATAGAAAAGGAGGGGAGCAGAGTGGGGAGAAGGAGGTAAAAAAGGAAGGAGCTCAGTGATTGGAGTGTCGGCCCACAGACTGAGGGGTCGCAGGTTGGATTCCCAGTCATAGGTGCGTACCTGGATTTCAGGTTTGATCCCTGGCTCTGGTCGGGGTGTGTGCAAGAGGCAGCTAATCAATATTTCTCTCTCTTTTGCTCACCACCAAGTTTCTGTCACTACTGTAAGCACAGAACCATGTGCTGGACCTCAATGTGGCTGCAGATTATGTCACCAACATCTTGGAGGGGATTGACCTGATTGAAAAAAGTAAAAAAACAGCATCCAATGGAAAGGTGTGGGTGCTGACTGTCACACTAAGAAGTCCTAGAGAGATTCATTTAAAACTTTAAAAAAAACAATTGTTTTAACGCCTCTTTAAGCTTGACTTCTTTATTTTATTTTATTTTTTATTGCTTAAAGTATTACAAAGAGTATTACATATGTCTCCTTTTTTTTCTCCCCTTAACCTTCCCCTGGCCTCCCCTACCCTCAAGTGTCTTGTGTCCATTGGTTATGCTTATATGCATATATACAAGTCCTTCGGTTGATCCCTTACCACCCCACCCCCACCCCCCGCCCACCAACCCTCCCCGGACTTCCCGCTGTGGTTTGACAGTCTAGTCAAGCTCTTAAATCTGAGTCTGAGGACCTAGAACTGAAGGAATAACAACTTGATCAGCAGAACTAGTAGCTGCAGCAAAGCATCAAAAATGGGATGGATGACTCCATTAATAAGAGGTTTGCTATGTAACATGAAGACATCTGCAATTGCTTTAACAGTGACACAAGTTGGGTCATTCAGGCACCTTCTGGTACAGAACTGGAGGTCCCTAGTCCAGAAATGGGTCAGAAGGGACAAAAGAAATACCAGATCAATTAAGAGTTATTTGGGCCCCATGCCTGTGCTGCTTATAAATAAAGAGTCCAGTTCACTCAGCATGTGGTTTTTCCTGTCCCCCCACTGGACAACCTCATGTAGCCCTTCTCTTAACCCTCAACTCCTGGGACTCTGCAGAAGCCCAGTCCCCTGAATCAGAGGCCCTTGGGCAGCCAACCTCTGAAAGGGGCCAGGGCCTCCGGCACACGCTGCCACAGACTCAGCTTCAGCATTGATTAGTGTGGATATCATTAATGAGCCCATGTCTTCTGATGTGTTTCCTCTTCTGTGGTTTTCTAATGAAGGAGTGTGTGACCTTTTTGATGTCTAGATACTAAATTATTAGATTCCAAGAAAACTTAGGACTGTTATCTACCTATAACTGTGTAACATTGTAGACTTCCTAATAACCTAAGTATTTATAAAGAACACAACACAACACCTGTTTAGTTTGTGGATCCTGAAGTCTCATTTTCTATTACTTTCTCTCTTATTTCACAAAACTTCAACCATGAAAACTATATCTTACAGAAGGCAGAGAAGTATATGAGCATATTAAAGAGCCACATGGAAGATATAAAAAAACAACCTTAAATATGGGAGAGAAGTGCCTCAAAACTTGAGGTATTTCTATGATATGTAAGAGGAAAACAACAATATCCACTTGCATTATCTAAAATTATCAGACTACTTATTGTGCAAACAAGTACACTTTTGAGAGTGAAAGGAAAACAATTACCTTGGAACTGTAAGCATAAGTTGAAGCTACCGAGGGTTAATTATGACATGTGATGAGGTAAGCATTCCCTCCCAAAGCTTAGCAAGATTAAACTCAGGACAAGGAAGCACGTGGTACCTGGCCATCAAAAACAGTTGACACTATAAAATTCCTGTACTTAAAGAGATGACCTACAGCTCTTTTGGAAAACCCATCTATACAAAACCTGAAATCTGCCTGACATTAGTTTTTACTGCAGCCTGCTCCACTTTGCCCCATGACTGATTTGACTTCTCTTTACTGTGTCATGTCTGAATCTTCTATTGAGAGTCCCAAGCTCAGATTCTGTAGTCCTTCCCCTGATAAAACTTAGCTGACCAATGTTCCTGTCCCATGGCACCCTACTGTCCACTACTCAACAGGAGCTAATCTTACCAAACTCAAAGGGTTTGCCACTTGGGGTGCTCTATTAAAAAATAAGACATGGTTGGTGCAAGGTAGTTTTACTTACTTGCAACAAATAGAGGGGAGAGGGGATTCATATCCAGAGCTCTGCTTCCCAGAAGGAAGGCTAACAACCATTGCTTACATATACTATTTGGTCATTTATACATTGATTTCTTCTTTGCATTTGGCTACACTTATCAGATGAGTTCCTATTAAGTTCATCCTGTTTACATCTGATCTGCAAAACACTGCTGCATATTTTAACATTTAGCAAGAATAATATTTAGAAATAACACTTAGAATTGCCCATACCTTGCTTGAGACCCTCCTCTTCCTACTACTAAGATAAAAGATTTGTGGAGGAATGAATGAGCTCTTGGTATATATCTTAAATAAATCTAGACAGTTATATCTTAAAGTGTTACTTTTGGGAGGTAATGCCTTGGACCAGCCATTTTCAACTTTTTCATCTCATTGCACACATAAACTAATTACTAAAATTCTATTGCACACCAAAAAACTCTATATTTATAAAAGTCTAAGTGACCTTTACCACCAGTCAATCCAACGACTGGTTGACTGGTTGACCAGTTGCTATGATGACGCACTGACCACCAGGGGGCAGATGCTCAATGCAGGAGCTGCCCCCTGGTGATCAGTGCGCTCCCACAGCCAACCTCCCACAGCCAGCCAACCTCCTGCGGTTCCACCCCCCAGGCTGGCTGGCCACAATCAGCCCTGATCAACCCTGATCATTGTCCAGGCTGAGGGACCCCATCCATGCACAAATTCATGCACCGGGCCTCTAGTATATTATCATTTTTGCTGATCTGACCAAAAAGTAGGTGTAATTTTCATTTATTCACACCAGACAGTTATTTTTTTGTTGACTATTGTCATTTTTTTTTTAATTTGACAATCTAAGGGAAAAGAGGTCAGTGCCTCTGACTAAATAGTCAGGTATTGCCTGTTTTAAAAATCCTTGCGGTACACCAGTTAAAAATCGCTGCCATAGACCAGGAATAACAAGAGTGAAGATGTCAGGCCCCTTCTGAGGGCATGTGAAACTGGACTTTCAGAACAGCCCTCAAGTTGCAATTCTGATAGCTTCCTTTTGACTAAATTTTGGCAAATTCTCTGCCAGGTGGAATCCACCCATACTCTGAAAGATTTACTCAAGTGGGCCAAAATATTAATGGTTGCCAAACAAATATTACAGGATTGCGGGGCATGAGGAATAGGGAAACTGGGATAGGGAAGTTAAAACAAGGCCAAACAGTATGGGCAACTTGCAGCCAGCTTGTAACTAACAAACTATTATTTTCCCCAGCCAAGGACACTAGAGCAAATGGTTAAAAAACCTCCCTAATAAGAGCATGCAGAAAGGAAGGGGGAAAGGGGAAAGGAAAAAAGGGAAGTTTTACTCCCTAAGCAAAGAAACCAGCAGTCTTAAGGTTTGGCAAGATAAAGTTTCAGGTGCTTCTCATGAATTCTGGGAAGGCCACAATAAAGTTAAAAAAATGGGGAGGGGGGTAGTCCTTGAGAATTCATCTGTACCAAAATATTCAGCAAAGGAATTTTGAAATCTATAGACAGGAGGTTATACAATGCCTCAGACCCCCACCCAACCTGCTCTTCAGAGTAGCTGAGAGCCTGTCTGCCCTTCATTAGTCAGATGAATAGGTTTGCTCGCTTTGCTTTTTCAATAAAGGTGCATGCTTTAATAAGTTGACTTTTTACAATGTAATAAAGGTCTCTCATACACATTCATATTTATGAAAAAAACAGGATCAAGGTTGGGAACAGCCTTCTCCCACTGACTCAGGGGCCTGTCTGAGAGGTGCCTCTAACAGAAAGATGCTCTTTTGAAAGATAAGAAACAAGCCTCATGAAATCATAAAATTGCTCTGGTGAGAAATTTGGATCCAAGGGCATAGTGTGAAAAGACACTGGAAGTGTTGGTCACTAGAGTGTCTATTTCAACGAGCCTTTGTGCATGTAGATAATTAGATTATCACAGAGCCTGATTTCATGTTATGACCTGATTGAAATCCAGACCTAAACCTGTCCTGGAGCATGTGATAAACCATATGAGCCTGGGGCTCAGTTGTCACTACCTTTTCAAATACAGGCATCTTAATTAAAAAATTATAAGCTAGACTTTTGCCAAGGATTCAGATAAAATATCAAAAGGGGGAGAGGAAGGTGTCTTTCTTTCAGTTAAAGGGCAGGTCAAAGGTTTGGTAATGGGACAAAAATCACTCAGAGTGGGCTCCTGAGGTCTGGACCTAAGACTGACCAAGGGATAACCCACCCTCAGCCATGGGAACTTCCCTATTTTTGAGAGAGATTGCACCATGCTGATGACCATGTATAAAACAAGCCTCTTCCCTCCATTGCTGAAGCTTGTCTCTGAAAACAGGCCTGTCCCAGCATGTGGGGAAAAACATGCAAAGCATGTTGAGCTTAGATATGAATCTGAATGTTGTGGAAAATAGCCAAAAAAGTGGCATCTTGTCAGCCACTAATAATACTTTAGATTCCTCTGTTCCTTTCAGGTAAATGAGAAAAAGAACTCAATCTTGGCTCCCAGCAGGAAGACAATTTACACAGGAACATCTACATTCATGTAAAAAAAGTTCAGTGCCTGGTAATTGATGCAGGAAAAGAAAGTCAGATTTGTTAATGTCAAGAGTAGTCTTGGAATGACAAAATTGGTAAATGTCAACCTTGAAGTCAAGAAAAAACAATCCTCCAGCAATAATCTGATAGTGATGTGACAGTCTTCAAAATTTGGGTATTTAACATACAGATTTTTTTATAAAATGTATAATTAACACATAACGGTTGTTGATGAAGATTGGAATATTGAAAAGACAAAGAGGGGAATTTAGTTTATCTTCAGTGCTCTCATTTTTTACTTTCACTACCTGTATCTATAGGGACAACCAACAGAGGAGGTTTAATGAGAATTCTCACACAAACCTCCCTTCACCTTGGTGCCCGGAATTGGAACTTTTCAAAGATTCAGGTGTACATGCTTCTTCAGGAAGCTCAGTGAGTTCCAAACAAGATAGACCCAAGAGGTCCACACCAAACACATCATAATTAAAATTGAAGTTTAAACACAGAGAATCTTAAAAGCTGCAAGAGAAAGGCAGTTAATTGCCTACCAGGGAGCTCCGATAAAACTGTCAGATGATTTCTCAACAGAAACATTTCAGGCCAGAGGGATTGGCATGAAATATTCAAAGTGATGAAAAGCAAGGACCTAAAATCAGGACTACTTGCTTGATTAAAGCAAGATTATCACTAAAAATTGAAGAAGATATAAATAGCTTCCCAGACAAAAAGAAGCTAAAGGAGTTCATTACCATCTAAATAGTATTACAAGAAATGTTAAAAGGTCTTCTTTGATAAGGAGGAGAAGGAGAAGTAGAAGGAGGAGGAACATAGATATAAAGATTAAAATGACAGTAAATACATACCTGTCAATAATCACTTTAAATTTAAATGGCTTAAATCAAAAGACATATGGTAGTTGAATAGATAAGAAAACAATACCCATATATATGCTGTCTTCAAGAGACCCACCTTAGAATGAAAGATACACATAGACTAAAAGTAAAAGGATGGGAAAAAATATTTCATGCAAATGGGAAGGGGAAAAAAAGCTTGGGTAAAAATACTTATATATGAAAAAAAAGAGACTTTAGAACCAAGGCTATAGTAAGAGACAAATAAAAACACTAGATAATGATAAAGGGAGCAATCCAACAAGAGTCTGTAAGCCTTGTAAATATTTATTCACCCAACATAAGAGCACCTAAATCTGTAAAGCAAATCTTAATGGACATACAGGAGAGATTGACATTTTCTTTGGCCATAATGCTATGCAATCACAGGAATAAAAACTGAAAAACACACAAAGACATGGAGGCTAAATAACATCTTTCTAAACAATGAATGGGTTAACAATGAGATCAAGAAAGAAATCAAAAGATGTATTGAAACAAATGAAAATGAGAACACAACAACCCAAAATCTATGGGACATAGGGAAAGCAGTCTTAAGAGGGAAATTCATAACATTACAGGACTATTTCAAGAAAGAAGAAAAGCCCAAATAAAAAAACAAACTTTACACTTACAGGAACTTGAAAAATAACAATAAACAAAGCCCAAAGTGAGTAGAAGGAAGGACATAATAAAGATCAGAGCAGAAATAAACAAAATAAAGTTGAAAAAATCAATAGAAAAGATCATTGAAACCAAGAGCTGGTTCTTCGAAATGATAAACAAGATTCACATACCTTTAACAGAGTCATGAAGAAAAAAAGAGAGAGGACACAAATAAATAAAATCATAAATTAAAGAGGACAAGTAACAACTGACACCAAAGAAATACAAAGGATTGTATGAAAATATTACAAACAACTATATGACAACCAATTAGACAGTTGGGATGAAATGGATAAATGCCTAGAAATATACAATCTTCCAAAACTGAATCAGGAAGAATCAGAGAATCTGAATAGACAAATTACAACTAGTGAAATTAAACAGTAATCAAAAAACTCCCAAAAAACAAAAGCCCTGGACCAAATGGTTTCACAGGTGAATTTTACCAAACATTCAGAGAAGAACTAACACTTACCCTTCTCAAACTATTCCAAAAAATTCAAGAGGAGGGAAGACTCCCAAGTTCATTATATGAGGCCAGTATTATCCTAATTCCAAAACCAGATAAAGACACTACAAAGAAAGAAAATTATAGGCCAATATCTCTGATGAACACAAATGCTAAAATCCTCAACAAAATGTTAGCAAATAGAATCCAGCAATACATTAAAAACATCAAACACCATGATCAAGTGGGATTTATTTTGGGGATGCAAGGTTGGTACAATAACCATTAATCAATAAATGTGATACACCACATAAGGAAAATAAACAATAAAAACCACATGATCATATCAATAGATGCAGAAAAAGCATTTGATAAAATTCAGCCCCCGTTTATGATAAAAACTCTCAGCAAAGTGTGAATAAAGGGAATACTAGTATACCTCAATGTAATAACGGCCATATATGACAAACCCACAGCCAACATCATACTCAATGGTCAAAAACTACAAGTGTTCCCCTTAAGATAGAGAACAAGACAGGGATGCCCACTTTCACCACTCTTATTCAACATAGAACTGGAAGTCCTACCCGCAGCAATCAAACAAGAAAAATAAATAAAAGGTACCCAAATTGGAAAAGAAGAGGTAAAACTATTATTTGCAGTGACATGATACTGCCTATAGAGAACCCTAAAGATTCCACCAAAAACCTATGAGCACTGACAAATGAACTCAGTAAAGTAGCAGTATACTAAATAAATATCCAGAAATCTATTGCATTTTTATACACCAATATTGAACTATTAAAAGAGAAACTAAGAAAATAATCCTATTCACAGTTGCTTCGAAAAGAATAAAATACCTAGGAATAAATATAACCAAGGTTGTAGAAGACGTATACTCAGAAAATTATAATATGCTGAAGAAAAAAATTGAAGAAGATACACATAAGTCAGAGCATATACTGTGTTCATGATTAGAAAGAATTAGCATCATATCCATGCTACCCAAAGAAATATACAGATTCAACACAATTCCAATCAAAATACCATTGGCATATTACACAGAACCTGAAGACATATTCCAAAAATTTATATGGAACCACGAAAGACCCCAAATAACAACAAACAGTAAAGTAGGTTTCTTCTTTCTTCAGTCCCCTAATCCTTTATTTTATATCATATATTTTAATTTTATTTATTTGTTTGTTTGTTTATTTATTTATTTATTTTGTTAATCCTCACCTGAGGATATTTTTTCCATTGATTTTTAGAGACAGTGGAAGGGAGGTAGGGATGGTGAGCGAGATAGAGAGAGGTACATCTATATGAGAGAGACAAATTGATGGGTTGCCTCCCGCACCTGCCCCAACCTGGGCCAAGGGTCAAAACTGGGAGGCAATACATGCTCTTGACCAGGAATCAAACCCTGGACCCTTCAGTGCTTAGGCAGATGCTCTAACCCCAGAACAATAATGGCCAGGGCTATATATTTTAATTTTATAGTCATTGGTTTATTTAAGATTTATCTCTCTCATACTCCAGACTCCAGGAGGGCAGAAACCATATCCAATTTTTTTATCACTATATACCCAGTGCCCAGGACAGCTTTTGACACAAGGAAGGTACTCAATAAATATTTGCCAAATCAGTGACAGGAGAATAATTGCTCAATGGTGAAAGCTTTGGTAATGATGATGAGAATGAATGAATGAATGAATGAATGAATATGATCAGAGAAAAATGAGGAAAAGGAAAGATAGCCTTTTCCTCTCTTTTAAAGTGAGTAGTGGAGAAGAAAGACTTTCTGTAAGAGAGGTTTGAATGTCCTTAAAATATAAGTTGGTTACACAAGTAGATTGGATGAGAAATTGGAAAGATAATCTAGTTAGAGGGAACAACATAAGGAAAGTTAGAAGAATAAAAGAAAATGACCCGCTGGGAATCTGCAGTAGTTGGGTCTGGCAGGAAGGAAAATGTAAGAAGGTGCAGAGTAGGTGGCAGAAGCAAGATCAGGGGGAGCCTTCTGCGCCTTGGCAGGAAGTTTGGACTTCATCTAGTTCTCCTTTGGAGTCTGAAGATTTTTAAGCAAAGAATATCTTAAAAATATAAGCCTAGCTAATTTTCATTCTGGAAAGCTGACACTAACAGTCTGTAGAGACTACATTGGACAAATGGAAGAAATGTGGAAAGGAAGAGAAGGTGGATTGATTGAAGAACGTAAATTGAACAAAATAGCAGTTTGGACTGGAGACTGGGTGCTATGAGGGAAATTCAATGTTGAAATCCAATTATCCAGCTTAACCAACAGAGGATATTGTGTACAGATCAATGAAATAAGGAAAGTACACGGCTTTGTAGGAGAAAAAGATAATGAATATCCTTTAGGACATGATCACCTGACCCCCTCATCATACCAAACACACCTCTTCCTAGATGGCATGCTCTTTGAGCCTAGAAATCTGCTAAAAAGAAATGAAATAACTGGGTAATGACACTAAGAAATATATCCAGGCATTACCACCCTACAGGTAATCCATGAGCATTTCCATAGGGACCTTGTTAAAAAATGAGCATGTTAAATGAAATTAGTTTGGCTTGTTGGGCTACCCAGCTATAAGTGTCTTTTTTTAATTTGCATTAATATTGTCATTTAATAAATAAAATCTAAGAAATAAAAGCAGGATCGCAAAGAAACAATATAGAAAAAAGTCTGTCTATAATAATTTTTTTAAAGAGAGACTTCTAATGATGAAACCATCAGGAACCATGTGGGAGATATTTGGGGCCATCTGAGACATGAATTATTTCCTCTCCTGCTTCACATATCTAATGTCAAAAAACAGAGGCTCAGCACCTGAATTACTATAGTAACTAAATTCACAGGATAGCTCTGCACTTAGGTTTATACCGCAGCACTGTCACTTCCTAACTCTGTGACTTTGGTCTCCTTGTTTCATTGTGCCTAACCATGATAATAATTTCTACTTCACTGAGGTGTTGAGAAGATTAAAGGAGACTACTGCTAATGCCCAAAGCATCTGACACACAGTAAGTCTCAAGATATGTTAGCTATTTTAGTAGTAATTAAGTTTCCCAGGAATATTTGTGACTTTTTATGATTTACTGTTTCTACATGGTTAGTTTCCTCATGCCATCATAGGCCGAGAACGGTCACATTTCTTTGTCCTATTCTCAGATTTGGAAACAAGGCGGGGTCCTGAGCAGACTAAGCAATCCCTAAGGAGCAGGAAGTAAACATTGCGAAAGACAAATAGAATCAAACACCGTGTAAACAACTGCACAAAGCTCACAATGCCTTTGGTGATCCTTGTAAAGACAACAGGAACAACAATTATGACAGTGAAGCAACAATTATGGCAATTAAGTTTAATGGAGGTAATTAAGCTAACTTAAATCAATGAACATTCTTTAGATATCTTGCTTACTTCTATCACTTAAATGTTCTTAGGATTCAAAAGAGCAAAGCAAACATACAACCCAGTCTTCCCACAGAAGGTTTAGGGAGAAACCACCAAAGCTGCAGGTGTTCCTCCTTTTTGAGGGCCACAGCTCTCAGGATGGGGACAGGTTAGGAAATGGACCTGGTTGCTCATGTGAGGCCCCTAGGCAGGGACCAGGCATCTCTTAATAGTTTCCGTGTTTTCACACCTGGAGAGCTGAATAAGAACTGCAATGCTGAGGGCTCTGGCGATGACCCTGGGATTCCCTGCAGGGCAAAGGCCTTGCCCCTGAATCTCCCCTTCTCCTCAACAAGTTCTCTGCTGAAGCTCTACCCTAAGAGCACCTGGATGGAGCACAGAAGAAAGCTGTAGTGTTAATGCCCAGAAAGAAAGATAACTAAGACTAACCTATCTCAGATAACAACCACACTTTTGTTGATGAGACTTATGGGGAACTGTATGGAAACTGATACATATAAAAGGAAGAAAAATAGTACCTATGATCTTAAACACTTCCCACTTCACCTCCAAACAGTCCTGCTGGTGTTTGAAAACACTTAAATAAAATGCTAAGCTACACAAGAGACAGAAGATAAAAAGCAAGGACTCAGATTTGCCTGGGTCCAAATCACGACTCTGTCACTTACAAGGTGAATGATCTCTGTCAAGTTACTTAACCTTTCTTTGTTCCCATTTCCTAATTTTTAAAATAGGAACAAGTATAGTACTCCTATAAGGTCATTTAGAGAACTAAATTGAGTTGCAAATATAAAGTACATAGAACAATTACTGACATATACACAGCACTTCGTAAGTGCTAGTGTGGGACTACATGCACATTTAAAAATATATATTTTTTATTTATTTCAAAGAGGAAGGAAGAGGGAAAGAGAGATAGAAACATCAATGATGAGTGAGAATCATTGATGGGCTGCCTCCTGCATGCCCCCTACTTGGGATCAAGCCCACAACCTGGGCATGTGCCCTGACCGGGAATCGAATAGTGACCTCCTGGTACATAGGTCAAGGCTCAACCATTGAGCCACGCCACCTGGCATTTTTAGCTTCAGTCAACTATGAGCTTATTCCATCCTGTTACTACCAAATCACATCCTTCTGTGGGAATTCAAAGCATATGCAATACTCTCTCTTTTTGTTATTGTTGCCTTCAGGAAGGGGAGGACTTTTACACTTGACTCATCAAACATTATATATTTGATTTAGAAAGTCCTCTTAGATCACAGAATCTATTTTGGATGCCTGCATGTTTGCTTTGAATCATTTGAATACACATGATCTCTTCTCCTACCCACGCCTTCAGCCAGATCAACCTTTCTCTAACTGTGCCTCCTATTCTTGATCCTATCCTGTTGTCCATGTTTTATCTAACTCTTGGAACAAATTTCCCACTTCCTGTTGAGGGACAGTGTTCCCTGCATATTTTCATGTTTCTGCAAGGTCAGTTGTTTGAGCAGCCTGGGATAAAGTATGATTGAATGACAAACAAGTTATGAAAGTTAAAGATAGAAACTTCTTTAGAGAGAGAGACATATACAGAAACATCTGTTAACAGTCCAAGGGCTGTAAACCTGGAGACCTTCCCAAGCAAATGTGTCTCTCTCTCTCTCTCTCAGTCAATGTTCCTCTCTCTCTCTCTCTCTCTCTCTCTCTCTGTCTCTCTCTCTCCCTGACTCTGTCTATCTTCCCCAGAGAAGAGGAAAGGCAGACATGCCAGCAACTCCTATAGAAGCTCTGTGCTTCAACACTGTAAACCCCACATGCACAGGTACATTACCATGTGATGAATGGAGGCATGGGGAACCAAAACAAGTTGCTCTATGAGGAAAAGGCTTATTCCTTGATCCTTGGTCTCAATTTATATATACTATGAATTCCTAAAGAACTGATATCCAGACTGATATGTATATGTATGTATGTATGTATGTATGTATATATACATGTATGTATGCATTTATCTATCTATCCATCCACCCACACACCCAACCATCCTTCTGTCTAAACTGTGGCAAGCTAACATGTTATCTTGCAAGTGGGATAACATATAAGAACCTTCACATTTTCAGACTTACCACTTCCTGTTCACTGACACATATCAGTTCACCTACATTCACCTTCTGTTGGAATCCATCAATGGATAAAATTATGAATTACTAAGGGACTAGTTCTATTATTATTTTTTGCTCCACAAACTTGATGCCCTCCCCTTCTTTTAACAAAGCACAAATCCATAATAATTTTAAAAGTGCTCAAAGAACTAAAATGACAAAAAAATAAAGTCAAACCCAAATATTAAAAGACTCACAAAACCACACTGGTCTGGCACTAGTTAGGTCCTGCTTTGGGATGGTGTTGAGCTTCAGGCCAGGAGCCACTGATCATAAGAGCTTGGAGAGGACTCCTGCCAGCGTCAGCCCTTCCCTTCCTCCACCACTTGCTGTACAAGGTGGGGACAGAGGAGCTCACACTCAGATTCTTCCAATATTTGTCAAATTTAAAACTGCCTTTGTATGAGAGCATGGTTTTCGTTGTTTGTTTTGTTTGCTTTCATTTTCTGCCTTAAAGGCAAAGCTACAGCAGCCGTTACAACTGTGCAGTAGAACAGGGTGAGAGGGCATGGCAGAGGGCAGGAGGGAAAGACCAAAGGAAAGTGTTCCTATTTTTCTCCACCCTCAGCTCCTCAGGGCCTCCCTTCTTCTCATAGTTTGGTTAGTAGATAAGTTAATAAATAGTTTGGTAAGGAAACAAGCTGATGGGTGTCCTGCTGTCCTCTGCCCAGTTATGCCCACAGGCAGAGACCCAGGGAGGAGAGAAGTGGGACCTCCTCTGAAAGGAAGGGCAGAGAAGCAAGTTCCTGGGAAGAAGAAACAAGACTAGGGCAGAGGACAATGGCTGGGGTTCCTTTAGGAGAAAGGACTTGGGCAGCTTCTCTGGAGAGCCCGTGTCAGTGGGAAGAACCCCAAGGAGGCACAACTGCAAGGACCACCCTGGAGGACTAGTTCTATTATTTTTGTTTGCTCCCCAAACTTGATACCCTCTCCTTCCTTTAACAAGGCATAAATCCCAGCCAGATGACCACAAAGTTCAGACCGATGTGTGCTAAAGAATGGGAACTGTCCCCTCCTCACTCCCAGCTACCAAGTGGCAGAGGAGAGGTGCAAGAATGATGCTGGCAAGACCTCGGAAGTCAGATCTTGGGACTTCATCTGAGTGCAACCAGCATCGTGCTATAGGGTTGGCTGGGACTGCAGCAGGTGGAATCTCTGGCTACCCTGGCTAAGTGAGGACTCCGTGTCAGATAGATTTTAATTTAGAAAAGTATTCTGCTTGCTGTTGTGACTGTGTTGGTATAACATGAATTCCAGCTTCATAAATATACCTCCAACGAATCATATTTTTCCATATTTTGCCTTATGAATAGGACTATAGTCATTTCAACAACTCACAATTTTAAATCTCCTTTTTCTCTCTAAATGCAAAGGAGGGTTCATGCCCTGCCTTTTTTCTCCTGGCTGCCTTCTTTGAAGACCTCTGCATGTGCTGGGGTAAGTCAATGGCAGTCCTGTCGGTGGCAGGTTGGCTAACCCTGAGCACTCAGCCTCCTTTCTGCTGCTCAGCTAGATGTAGCAGGAGGAAGTTACAGAAGCATTGGTGGTCATGGCCAACACCTAGGAAGTAAAGGGAACAGAGTCCCTCCCCACCCGACTCTTCTCTGTCACCTTGAGGAACATCCCCTGTCCTCCCTCGGGCGCATCTGTAAAGGCAGTTCCACCTTGTGGAACAAGTAGTGGGTCTCTCCTCTTGAGAGCCCTCTTTCCCCTTAAACTCACATGGTCCTTCTCCGGTGGCTGCCTGTGCACTCCATCATCCGTCCCTACATCCTCCTTGGAGGTTTGCCAGGGTGCATTTGAAATTGCACAACACACTCTGGGAACAAGTTCAACTCTGTAACTCTTTTAGTTGTTTTATGATCAATACCTCTTGCCTCAGGCTCCAAAGGAAAATTACAACTAAATAAGCCCTGTGTTTTTATAAACTGTGTGCAGCCTCCCTCTGACTTTGATCCATTCTCATGTGGCACAGTAACTGGGTGTGGTTATGGCCAAGTACAAGTTCAGAATACTGTATTAATATTGGGCCACACCCTAAGCAAATGGCTACACAGAAGCCTCTTTCCTGAAGGGCTCACTTTTGCTGTCCTATGTTGACCAGGAATCCTTTCATCTGGACTCTCATTCCTGCACTCCTGTGCTCTGTGTGTCCATGCCGCTGGAAGCCGATTCACTGTGACTTGCCATTCTGGTATCAGGAGGAGGTAGGGAGGAGGCGGCCAGGGCCCAGGAGTGGGACTGCAATTCTCTGAAGCCCCAGAGGTTTTGAGTGTGGTATTTGCTCCATTTTAAACATGAAGTTCCAGAAAAGGAGAGTGCTAATCATAAAGTTATAATCCACTGAGGGTCTATGAAACAATTAAGCAATTAAAACTCACAAAGGGGGGTAAAGCAGGTGTTCAGGAAGCCCCAGTGTCATATCAGCTCATGAGTGGCAGAGGAGAGGGCGAACCAGACATGGTTTATGCCAGATGCTGAACTCTGAGGCTATGCTGCCTGGTTCAAGCCTGGAGAGGCTGAAGTGCTGCCCCTGGGACAGGTGGTGATGTCCAGAGCAGAGAGAACCCGAGGCTGGCCCAGTCTCCCTGCGCCTCTTCCAATACCTGCTAACAGGTAACCAACGGGGTGCCAAGAGAAGAGAGCAGCAGATCATGTAAAGGGAGGGGTAGCTGTGTTCCCACGGCCATAGACAGTGCTCCCTGCTGTGGTAAGGTTCTTGCTGAGCCTCTCAAAACCCCAGCCCGGGATAACACCCCAGAATTATATGGCACACGGCTATCCCTGGGATTTCCTACTCTTGGGAACTGATTACTTTTGAGGCTCAATTCCCCACTCTGGAGAAATGTTGCCTCACAGACCCAGCCAGGTGATGGGCCTGGTCCCGATGCGTCAGAAGATAGACTCTCCCCCATCAAGCTACACTTGAGATCCCATATGGAACCCAGCATCGGATACACCTTCCCACTGATTTGGATTTGGCAGCAGAACTGAAACTATAGCAAAGAATTTCTGCAAAAGAGAGGTCCCTAAGTAAGATGTTTTTTAAATAAGAGAGGAAAATGTAAGGTACATATTTAAGGGAAGAGGTCATTTCTTAATCACACTCATGCTTTAAGCAACAATCTGTGGGAGGTCAGTCTTCTGTCCCTCTGAGACCCTGTGGTTGATGACCCCTTCCATCTGCATCTAAGACTCTTTTTGTGTGTGATGAAAGTATAACTTTATTATCCAAACCTAATAGAGATAGTAAAAAAAGAAAAACTCTGGTTAGGTTTAACTCAGTTGCTCATTCTAAATGTATCTTCTGCAATATCTCTTCATTGTTGGCTTATTTAGCAGCCACATTAAGACCTAAAGACAAAACACCAATCAGAAAGGATATATGCACCCCGATGTTCATAGCAGCACAATTCACCTTAGCTAAGATCTGGAAACAGCCTAAGTGCCCATCAGTAGATGAATGGATTAGAAAACTGTGGTACATCTACACGATGGAATACTATGCTGCTGTTAAAAAGAAGGAACTCTTACCATTTGCAACAGCATGGATGGAACTGGAGAGCATTATGCTAAGTGAAACAAGCCAGTCAATGAAGGAAAAATACCACATGATCTCACTCTTTCATGGATAATTAAGACCATTACAAACTTTTGAACAATAATAGATACAGAGGCAGAGCTGCCTCAAACTGATTGTCGGACTGCAGTGGGAAGACCAGGGAGGGTTGGGGGACTGGAGGGAGGGGAGTAAGAGATCAACCGAAGGACTTGTATGCATCCATATAACCATAACTAATGGACATAAGACACGGGGGGGTAAGGGAGGGCAGGGGCTTGTTAAGGGCGGGGGGGGGGGGGGGAAAGGACACTTATGTAATACCCTTTGTAATACTTTTAGCGAAAAATAAAAATTAAAAAAAAAAAGACCTAAAGACAATTGATGTCAATTGTATCTCTAGACTACTCACAAATCCTCCCAGCTTTCCATTCCCAATCCTCCAGGTGATGTTCTCATTACCTTTTCTGTCACCTGTATGGTCTCCAGCCTCATCCCAATCATCAAAGTCACTAGACCAGAGCAATGTTCCTCAGTTAGAGTTCTGGTCACTGAGCACCTATGGTTCTCCACTCAAACAAAGTAAGTGTGGCTTCCTTGTGGCATACACACAGCTCCAAGCTACCTTACAGAATTACCTTGCACAGGTCCCCTCTGATCAAACTCGACTGCTCATTCTTTCCCAAACAAGTGCCAAGCCTTTGCTCATTCAGCGCCCTCTGCTTTTGATGCATTCTCCCTCATTTCCCCTGTTGGGATCCTATGGTTCTTAGCCTTGGATACTCAGTTGAGTCACCTGGGACACTTTTAAACATGTGCATGCCCATTACCTCATCTGTTCAACTGAAGCAATACCTGTGGGGGTGACGGCACCAGGATTTCATAAAAGTTTTCCCCAGAGTGAAGCCTGCTGGACCACTTGCAGGTGCTCCCTGTCCACAAAGCTTCTCCTTCTGAGCCCCACATGCTTGGAGCCTCCTTGCACACACAAGGGCAGTTGTCAATATCTCCTTTCTGGCCTCCCCAGGGTCAGGAGTGTACTGGCTCTGTCTGCATTTTGCCGTATCCCCTCACCTGAACTGTAACCTGCTTGCAGCAGGGTGTGCCCTCATCTGCACGCCTCCTTGAGTCCCACCACAGGTCTCAGCCTTGGGCAGGCCCTTGACAAGCTGCTCAGTCATGTGTGGAGGCTGGATATTTATATACACACAGAAAGTTCCCCAATGTAGCTGGGGGGCTTATTTTTTATCCACTGCCTCCTATCAGGGGTCAAATAAAAACATTATTACCAAGCCTTAGTTCCATAAATGATTACTGGACTAGTTCAAGAATACTGTACAACATGCAATAACATTGATCTTAAAAACTAGGAAACTTTACAACACGCATGTCAGAGTGGTGGTCTGAAGTCTGACAGAAATCAGGAAAGAGTTCAGTATTTCAGAGGAGCAGGTGTGAGTGAAAGAGGTAAAGTTTGTTATAAGCAGAAATGAGACCAAAGGTCTTGACACCAAGTTCAGGATTAGGGCCTTCATCCTGCATGCCCCCGGGAGCTGTGAAAAGTGCTCAGCTATGCGTTTTAGGATGTGACCTGAGGAATGACCTCCAGGGCAGGTGCACTGGTGGCAAGGAGTTATTGCAGGAATCCAGTGGGAATGACTTCTGCCAGAACTAAGATAGTGGCACAGAGACAGAGAGAGGCCAACTGACCTCAGAAAGTACCTGGTTTGGGTATTGAGGATAAAGAAGAGGGCAGACTCTGTGGTAGCTTCTGATCTTCCGGCCTCCTCACTGTCTAATGGTGAGGACATGCACTGGCTGAGTGACCTGAGGAGAGGCACTTTGATTGGGCGGTCAGAGTTTATGCCTGTGGGACATTCGATGGCAGATGTCCAATAGGCAACTGGATGCCTGAGCCCAGAGTGGAGGACCCCATTTAGCGTTGGGGTTCTAATCACATGGCAGCCATGATCATAGAGGGGCTCCCTAAAACTCTATGTCAGGACATGGCCATCGAGGGAGATAAGGGAGGGGGAGAGAGAAAGAGGCAGAGGATGGGATTGGAAAGAGACAACGTTTTAGGGACAAGACACTGAGAAAAAACAAGCAGGAAACCCTGCTGGGGACAGGCCTGTCAGCAGGAAGCGAGCATGCACGAAGTCCCAGCGAGTGGGTCTACATTCAGGTCGAGTTTTGGAGGAGAGTGCGCAATTCCACACGGATCTCGGAAAAATGAGTGTGAAGGGAAAGCTGCGTTGATAGTGCGGTAATGGAACAGAGCAAGAGAGGAGGGTGTGGAAGGTGCAGAAGATGGAGGGCAGAAAGTGAAAACATGCAAGGGGCCCCGTAATCAGGTGGAAAGCCTGGGAAAGAGCCAACAGCCCCTGTGCTCACCCACCCCGCTGCCTGAGGCACCATGAGGACGCGAGTGTACTCGCTCCTCCCGGACTCCAGGCTCTGGGCCTGGCTTGCAGCTCTTCTCCTCTTTAAGGTCCGCAGCATATGACAGTGAGGTGTCCCAGAGGCACCTCCTCACGTGCACTGTGTTTGCTTGATAATCCAAGAGTAGCCAGAAGCATTTCCTTGCCACCCCTCGGCCCTGAGTATTCTGTTCCATCAAAAGTCCTACCAAGAACCCTAAATATTCCACCAAAGAACTCTTAGAACTGGTAAATAAATTTAGTAAACTAGCAGATACCAAATTAATATTCAGAAATCAGTTGCATTTTTATACACCGATAATAAACTATTATAAAGGGAAGGTAAGAGAACAATCCCATCCACAATTGCATCAAAAAAATAAAATATGTAGGAATAAATTTAACCAAAAAGGTAGAGGACCTGTATTCTAAAAATTATAAGACATTAAAGGAAAAAATGAAGAAGATACAAATAAATGAAAGCATATACACACTAGTGAATAGGAAGAATTAATACTGTTAAAATATCCTTACTACCCAAAGCAATCTTTATATTCAATGTAATTCCTATCAAAATACCAATGGCATTTTTCACAAAACTAAAACTAATAATCCAAAAATTCTTATGGAACCACAAAAGACCCCGAATAGCTACAGCAATATTTAGAAAGAAAAACAAAGTTGGAGATATCACAATACCTGATATCAAACTATACTACCAGGCTATAGTAATCAAAACAGTAATCAAATCCTGGCATACAAACAGACGCATAGATTAATGGAACAGAATAGAGAGCCCAGAAATAAACCCATGCCTATATGGTTAATTAATAACAAAGGAAGCAAGAACATACAATAGTGTAAAGACAATTTATTTAATAAATTCCTGAAAGAACTGGACAGATACATGCAAAAAAAAATGAAACTAGACCACCTTCTTACACCATATATAAGAATAAACTCAAAGTTGATTAAATACTTAAATATAAGACCCAAAACCATAAAACTTCTATAAAAGCAATTTCTGACATTTTTCTTAGTAATATTTTGTGTGATAGATCCCCTTGGGCAAGGGAAACAAAAGAAAAAATTAAAAATAGAGTACTCTATGACCCAGCAATTCCATGTCTGGATATTTATCTAAAGAAATCCAAAAACACTCATTCAAAAAAGACTCAGAAAACTCAGATGAGCTTAGAAATGGCAGGCTGGGTTTGGTGGCTGGAGCAGTTGTGGTGAGCATGCTGTAGTATTGTTACCAAGGTTATGAAGCACCTGGTTCATGGGAAGGGGCTGCAATGCTTGGTGGGAGAGGAAACTCAGATACCATCCTACTACCTGAGCCACTTCACATTCCCGGATTATTCTGCTTTTGAAACCTACTTAATGATAAATGAATTTGAAAGACTGGCTGCTGGACAACCAATTGAACTGTTTGGTATAAAAGGATATGAACCCCCAGCTCCTTCCACGAGTTGGAAAAATGACATTACTGTATCCAGGAATGTGTAAACAATTCTATAGCTCAGTGAGAGCGTGAAGCAGTTCGAACGGTGAATCTGGAACTAATGTCACAGCGTGGATGCAATGCCTGGAAAGTGTATAATGAAAATCTCATTCAGATGCTTGAGCGTGCACAGAAAGAGCTCCAGAAGTAATGAAACATATGCAAGATTTAGACTGGCAGAGAAAGAACCTGCAACTCACAGCTGAATCTAAATGAAGAGGAATGGAGTCAAATTGGGTATCCCTGGTCAGTAAGAATAATGAGATTAAAAGGACCATTGTGCAATTAGAAAATGAAGTCTTTCCAATGAAGCAGTAACATGCAGAGGCCAATGAAGAAAACATCTGGAAAGACAAATGAATGCGGTTGTAGAAGGAATTCAGGCTGGTTTCCATAAAAGATCAGACACCAGCACAGTGAAGGTCAATAGCATCGTACGGAACTCATCAGTGGTTAAGTGTTCAGAAAGCACTGAAAGTGGGCTGCTATATTCTATTTGCACATTAGCAAAATAAAATTTTCAATTTGGAAAAGAAGACATATGCACCCCTATGTTCATTGCAGCATTATTTACAATAGGCAAATACCAAAGCAATCTAAGTGTCCATAAAGAGATGAGTAGATAAAGAAAATGTGGTGCATGTATACAATGAAATACTACTCAGCCATAAAAAAGAAGGAAATCTTACCATTAGTGACAACATGGATGGACCTAGAGGGTATTGTGCTCAGTGAAATAAGTCAGACAGAGAAAGACAGATACTATATGATTTCACTTATATGTGGACTTTAAAAACAAACTAAACTAACAAAACAGAAACAGACTCATAGATACAGAGAACAAACTGATGGTTGTCAGATGGGAGGGACTTGGGGAGCTGGGTGAAAAAGGTGAAGGGATTAAGAAGTACAAATTGTCAGTTATAAAAACAGTCACAGAGATGTAAAAAACAGCATAGGGAATTTAGTCAATAATATTGTAATAACTATGTATGGTGCCAGGTGGGTTCCAGACTTATCACGGAGATACCTTCATAAGTTATATAATATGCCTAACACTATGCTGTACACCTAAAACTAATATAAAATAATATTGAATGTCAATTCTAATAGAAAAATAAAATAATTTAAAATTTTAAAAGAGTCCTCCCTCTGAGGACAAGCCAGAGGCATCACAAAATAACCTCACGAGGTTTGAAACACTAGAGTGCTGACAGCAAGAATTATTAATCAGACTGTGATAGGTCTTCAAGGAGCATGAGCTTCAGACTGCCCGTGGTGATTGTGAACACCTCAAAATGTTTGGGAACTAGGCCAGTGCCAAGGCCAAGTATGTCCAGGTCTTAAGTATGTCAGACGTGCTGATTCTCTGCTACTTAAACTCTCCAATTCACGTTCACAGTATTTACTCAATGATTAGGAGTGAGCTTTACATAAACCGAAGTGATATTTGACTCTCTTGGAAATGGATTTTTAAAATAAACCAAAAATTACTTGTATTGTCCTTTGTGTTTGCACACGAATGAATGATAGCTAACATTCCTTATAAAATACCTAAACGTCAGCACATACTAAGCCCTGCACAGTCATCTCATCTGACTCCCCTCACAATACTATGAGGTAGGTTCATTTTACTCATTTGTTATTATGATGAGTAGAGTTAAGCTCAGCCACTGTGCTGATCTGCCTCCCACCCTTTTGGAGGAGATGGTGTTAATGACTAACCCTAGTTTTCCTCATGACACTCATGAGTGGTAGTTGCCAAAAAAGAGAGCTCCATTCACCAAGCAAAATTTAGTAGTTAGCAACTTGAAACTTTAGATGTGCATTTATTGAGAGAAAAATGATAACAAATGTTAACTCTGTTGTTGTGGTTAAAATCCTCCAATGACTTCTTATCCTGAGATTGGTTCCTAATTCCTCAACAGAGCAAACTGACTGCTCAGGCCTGCCTCACCTGGGCCTTGTTCTTTGGCCAGCTCTAGCAGTCAGGCCTCAAAATATGTCACGGCCTGCACGCATCAACACTGTGCACAGGCTGTTCCTGCTGCCTGGCACTCTTCTATGCCTGCAGGCTTCCAGGGCTAACTCCTATCCCTCTCATTCTCAGACTGGGTTATAAACCTTTCTGCCACCTACCACCTTCATTAAGTTAGGTTCCCATAAGTCACGTACTCACAAAGCCCATTAGAATTTTTCAAGATAAAATTGATCCTTTTGCTAATTAAGCACTCACTTGTTTAATCTCTGCCTCCTCTTTCCTCTGCTAGGCTTCAGAGCATGAAGACAAGAGTCCTATCTGTTGTTATCTGCTCTATTTCAGCCCCTGGCATAGTACTTAGCCCTTTGACACTTGTTAAAGGAAGAAGGAAGATAACCTGTGTCTATTCTAATCCTTTGAAATAACACGCACAGGCTGTCCCATGTGGACGTGAGTTCGGCCTGCACATGGGCCCCTGAGGGTGAGTGGAGCTGAAATCCATCCAGGCTCCTTATCTAATTTGGGGCCAATGCCATCTCAGCCAGTAGCGGCTGTCTGTACTAACCATCATCCATGTATTAGACACAGTTGTTGCTTCAACACGTTATTTAAACTTCACCATGACCCTGTGACTTAGGTCTGATTAAACCATTTTACAAAAATATAGGCCACAGAGAGATTAACTTGCCCAAGGTGTTCCTGGCCTCCTTCAAATTTCGGTGTTTACTCTCTCTCTCTCTTTCTCTCTCTCTCTCTCTCTCTCTCTCTCTCTCACACACACACACACACACACACACACACACACACACGTCTGCTAGATAGAACAAAGTGCACCCAGTTTAATTTGAATTTCAGATAAACAATGAGTAAATTTTTCAGTATAAGTATGCCCTAAATACTGCATGGATCATACTTACACTATTAAAAAATCTTTAAGACATTGAAGACTTTTGTGGGGAGCTATGGGTTTAGGGGCTTCCTCCATCCCTCAGCTACCGTGGATCTTTGCCTACCTCCTCCTCAGATCCCCTGCTGCAGGGGTCACAGCCCTCCTCTGGCTGTGTGTGGAAAGGACTGGTTCCCGACCCTCTCTCCCTTCCCACCTCCTACACATCACAAATATCTTGCCTACGCCCTTCTCTGTCTTTATTTTTTTGTTTGTGCAACTTGTAGCTAGGTGTTTACAGCATAAAGGAGAATGGAAAGAAAAAAATCTTTATTTAATCTGAAATTCATGTTTAATTGGGAGTCCTGTATTTTTATTTTCTAAATCTACTAATACTGTTGGCTCAATCACACTTGTGCACTTAAAGGTCTGGAAAATAGGAGCATTGAACTCACTGGACCTCATATAACATTCAGATGATTTTTCATTATCACTCACCTTTTTCCCCACCAACTTTCCAAAGACATCTAACAACCCTATGTATGGTTGACCACCTGAAAGGCCAGATGCTAACTGGAGGGGATTTCACTTCCTCAGGAAACTCAGCTATTTCTTCCCTCACTGGCAGGCCTTGGAGCTCATAGAATTGTCACCCCATAACTCCTCCCTGTTCCCCTGACTGACTCCTGCAGACCGTCACCTACCCACTGCCCTTCCTTTCCCTCAGAGTCACTCAGAAATATCTGGCAACATCTCTTCCCTAGAAAGTGGTGGTATTGCATAATGGAAGTTACTGGCTCATGTGTTTGTTTATTTCTACCTACTTTCCATTTTAATCACCTTTTTATATTGGCCCCAAAGTTTTTACCTGTCTTTCTTAATATCTTGAAATCTTGCACTTTCCCAATTAGAACTCCTGCAGGCATTAGTTTTATTACCATTCTTTATTCTTTACATTATACTATGCACACTCCCTCATTCTTATTAGTTAGTAAAAGAAAATTAAACTCAACACAAAACAAATACACAAACAAGCCCAAAGCACACTCCTGCACCTGAGACTTCTGTGTGCCTTCTAGGCTATCCTCGGGTATCCCTGCCAAATGGGTGCTGAACTTAGGTGTCTGATAAGAAAAAAATTGGCTTAACAAATATATTATTTGATTCTTGACATTCCATTTAATGTGAGAATAGAATTGGGGGGAAGAAAGACAAAGAGTAAGAAAAAGGAGAAATGCCTCCAGCCGCAAGTTAAACAACTTAACCTTTGTCTAACATATTTGTTGACAGTCTTGTTTTAAATTGGATATATTTAACATATAACCATGCATAAATTTAAGATTGACAACCTGGTAACTTGACACATTTATATATTGTAATATGATTGCCATTGTAGCTGTAATTAGCACCTATATCATATTATATAATTATCCTTTCTTTTTAAATCCAAATGGATCAAAGATTTGAACATAAGACCTGATACTATAAAATTACTTTCAGAAAATTTAGGGAAGAAGCTCCTAGACATTGGTCCTGGCAATGAATTTTTTTATATGACAACACAAGAACAAAAAGGAAAGTAAAAATGAACACATGAGACTAATACATGAAACTAAGATACTTCTTCACAGCAAAAGAAATAATTAAAATAAAAAGGCAGAGAGACAAAAATCGCATAATCATATCAATTGATGAAGAAAAAGCATTTGACAAAATCCAACACCATTTCTTGATAAAAACTCTCAGAAAAGTGGGACTAGAGAGATAATACCTCAACATAATAAAAACCTTATTTGACAAACCTACAGCCAACATCATACGCAATGGGCAAAAACTAAAACCATTCCCCCTAATAACAGGAACAAGACAGGGATGCCCACTCTCACCACTCTTGTTCGACATGATACTGGAAGTATTAGCCATAGTGATCAGACAAGAAGAAGAAATAAAAGGCATCCATATTGGAAAAGAAGAAGTAAAACTTTTATTATTTGCAGATGACATGATATTATACATTGAAAACCCTAAAAACTCCATCAAAAAACTACTAGAATAAATGAATTTGGCAATGTAGCAGGATAAAAAATTAACACCCAGAAATCTATGGCATTTTTATTCACCAATAATGAACTCACAGAAAGAGAAACTAAAAAAAAAAAATTCCCATTTACCATTGCAACAGAAAAATTAAGATACCTAGGAATAAACTTAACTAAGGAGGTAAAAGACCTGTACTCAGAAAACTACAGGACATTGAAAAAAGAGTTAGAGGAAGACATAAACAAATGTCTTCTACCATGTTCATGGATTGGTAGAATCAACATCATTAAAATGTTCATACTACCTAAAGCAATCTATAGATTCAATGCAATCCCCATTAAAATACCAACAGTATATTTCACAGACCTAGAACAAACACTCCAAAAATTCATATGGAATAAAAAAAGACTCCGAATAGCCACAGCAATCCTGAAAAAGGAGAACAAAGTTGGAGGGATCACAATACCAGATATCAAGCTATATTACAAAGCCACTGTTCTCAGAACTGCCTGGTACTGGAAGAAGAACAAACATATAAACCAAAGGAACAGAACAGAGAACCCAAAAATAGACCCAAGCCATTATGCTCAATTAATATTTGACAAAGGAGGCAATAGCATACAATGGAGTCAAGACAGTCTCTTCAATAAATGGTGTTGTGAAAATTGGACAGATACATGCAAAAAATGAAACTAGACCACCAACTTACACCATACACAAAAATAAACTCAAAATGGATAAAGGACTTAAACATAAGACAGCAAACCATAATAGTCTTAGAAGATTCCATAGGAAGCAAAATATCAGACATATGTCATAGCAATATCTTTAGCAATACAGCTCCTAGGGCAATGGAAACTAAGAAGGAAATAAACAAATGGGACTACATAAAAATAAGAAGCTTCTGCACGGGAAAAGAAACCATCAACAAAACAACAAGAAAGCCCACTACATGGGAGAACATATTAGCCAATGTTATCTCTGATAAGGGTTTAATATCCAACATTTACAGGGAACTCACACAACTTAACAAAAGGGAGATAAACAATCCAATCAGAAAATGGGCAAAGGACCTAAATAGACACTTTTCAAAAGAGGATATACAGAAGGCCACCAGACATATGAAAACATGCTCAAAGTCACTAACGATCTGAGAGATGCAAGTCAAAACAACAATGAGGTACCATCTCACACCTGCCAGGATGGCTATCATCAACAAATCAACAAACACAAGTGCTGGAGAGGATACGGAGAAAAAAGAATCCTCTTGGACTGCTGGTGGAAAATGCAGACTGGTGCAACCACTGTGGAAAACAGCATGGAGTATCCTCAAAAAGTTAAAAATGGAACTCCCATTTGACCCAGTAATCACACTTCTAGGCATATATCCCAAGAAATCACAAACACCAATTAGAAAGGATATATGCACCCCTATGCTCCTAACAGCACAACTTGCAATAGCTAAGATTTAGAAACAGCCTAAGTGCCCATCAGCAGATGAGTAGATTAGAAAACTGTGGTACATCTACACAATGGAATACTACACTGCTATAAAAAATAAGGAACTTTTATCATTTGCAATAGCATGAATGGAGAGCATTATGCTAAGCGAAATAAGGCAGAGAAAAATAAATATCACATGATCTCATCCATTTGTGGAATATAATGAACATCAACTGATGAACAAAACTAGGTCCAGAGACAGAGAAACACCAAACAGACTGTCAAACCTCAGAGGGAAGGCAGTGAAGGGGTTGGGGTGGGGGTAAGAGATCAACCAAAGGACTTGTATGCATGCATATTAGCATAACCAGTCAACACAGACACTGGGGCAGAGGGGGCTTGTCCTGGGGGTGGGGGTGAGGGGGCGGTAGTGGCCAGGGAGGGGTGGATGGGGGAAAAGGAGATATATGTAATACTTTAAACAATAATAATAATAAAAATAGAGAAAAAAGAGGCAACCTATAGAATGGGAGAAAAACTTCACAAATCATATATCAAATAAGAGGGTAATAGCTAAAAATATACAAAGAATTCATGCAACTTAATAATGACAACAAAAATTAGTCTTTAAAATTTATCAATTGCCTTTTTAAAAACAAGGGTTTTGAATAAATCAAACTGTATATATATTCTTATCTCACCTCTACCTAACCCTGGAGATTCAGTGATGCTTCTGGGAGCACAGGAGCCTGCGGGACTCCCAGCCCCACCAGCAGGGCCTGGTGCAGCCGCTGCTCAAAGAATATTGTCTAGAGAATGGGACTCCTCCCTTTGCACTTTCTAGGTCCAGCTTTACTTCTGTGCCCTAATGCAGTGCTCCTGGAGCATCAGTTACTATGTGGCCCCTCCAGCAAAGCTATTGAGGATGCATACAGTAGTGATGAAGGGGAATCATGGGCCCCGGTGCTGGCCCAGCCAGTTAATGGCCCTGTGACCAACCTTGGGCAAATCATTTCACTATGCCTCAGCCTCTGGTCTGATAAATGTTCACCACCTTTTCCTTAAAATGATCTCATTTAAATCTTGTTTTCTTAACTATGTAATTCAAACTTCACAGAAAGACATTTAAAGTTAATTTTTTAGACTAATATTTTCTTATTAGGATAATGGCTGTTTTTCCCAGTATGATATAATAGCCTAATTGGCTGTATAACCATGTAAATTAAATCCTATTAAAATTTGGTAAACATACTGAGAAAACCAGACAAATTCAAAATGCAAATGTCCTGGGTTCCAACCTGGATAATAATTAGCCATCAGTCCTTAAGCAACTTGCTTCACCCTTTTAGCACTCCCTTTACCCATACCAAATAAGAAGGGTGTTTAAAGCACCTTTACTGAGCTTTACAGCATGAAAATGTAAATCATTTGAAGTTTCAGCATATGCAGACTGTAACTGTACTAGATTTGCTAAGAGAGAGTAAGTGGTGCAGAGAATGTTCCCTAAAGAGATTACCTATGTTACAACCACACTGTTTTAAAAAATAAAAACAAAGCCCTGTAATTAGAAACATGAAGTGTGGCTAAGTTACTAAAAACAACTAGCAAACCACAGGAATGTGTCTGTGAAACTTGTCTATCGAGTTGTTCATGTTACTTTCATGCCATATCCAGTAATGCCCACTTGTCTAGTGAGATGGGGCTGCTGACATGAACAGAAATCTGGGTTGCTTCCTGAAACTCACCCTGGGAATAAAATATCAAAACTTCCATTAAATGCTGCACTGTGTTCTCAACTCTACATCAGTGATGACACACCTGTAGCCTGAAGTCAAGCAGCATTTACAGCATAAAAAACAGCAAAAACAACAAATCAAAGCCTTTTAGCTTCCACTCTTTCCTCCCCAGCTGGTTGTTAAAATATATCAGCACTTCATATTAGATATCTTGTTTGGTCCAACTAAAACACAAAATTTCAAACCAAAAACTAGACCTATCTTAAGTGGGTCTTACTAGTGAAATTCTTTACAGAGACTGACCATTAAAGTGAAGTAGAATTTATTCCATATATATGGGTGTGTGTATGTATGCATATATATGTATGTATGTATGATATATATGCATTATATATGTACATATATTTGAAATTAATAAATATGTTTATGGAGAACAAAGGCCCCATCCAAAGTGAGAACCAGGATAAATAAGTACCTGGTGCTTACCTCAGAGAGCATATTATCTGCCTTATTGTATTCCTTGCCTGGCCTTATGCTTAAGTCTCTAAATTTCTCTTTATCATTTACTGATTAGTTATCTTTCTTTTTTTCTTTCTTTCTCATTTATTCTCCTACTTGTTCTGTGAAGAATGTATGATGGATGGACAGAATCCATAAGGAAAGAGATAGCATGCGTAGACAAAAATATATCAGGCAAAGGCAAACAAGTTGAAAACAGGAGTCACAAAAGTAATATTACAAAGATATACTTTAAAAGTATATAAAGTTTCTTTAATTCTATAAGCAATATCTATGTATATAAAAGCCCAAGTGACCATTATGGCCGAACAACCAGAATGACCAGAAGCACCAGTCAACCAGTTGCTATAACTCACACTGACCACCAAGGGGCAGACGCTCAATGCAGGATCTGCCCCCTGGTGGTCAGAGCGCTCCCACAGGGGGAGCGCTGCTCAGCCAGAAGCCAGTCTCATGGCTGGCAAATGCAGCTGCCACTGCTTTGGGAGCCTTTCCCGACGCCCCATCAGTGCTACTGAGTAGCGGCAACAGGTGCAGCCGGACAGATTGAGCATGAGCAGTGCAGTGCCTGGCCCCAGTTCAGGCTCCTTCCTGGCTGCCTGCCGCTTGGAGCACTGTTATATCCCTCAGAGGATGTGTGACTGACGGTTTAAGCCCTATCCCCTTAACCAGCAGTCAGACATCCCCCTGAGGGGTCCCGGAAGGCACAGACCAGGCTGAGGGAAGCCCCCCGCCCCCCCCGCCCCATGCACGAATTTGTGCACCAGGCCTCGAGTAATTATATAATGGTCTCAAATATGTATTCACTAAAAACAATTACAACAAAATTTGTTGATACACTCTTTTTAGAATTAGATAGATCTATAGAAAAAGTAATTAGGATATTGTGATTATAATCCAATAAAATTAGAAAAATGTAATAAAAATAGTTTTTCTAGAAACTAAAATATACCTTTTTAATTAATCAATTAAATAATGTTGAAAATCAAATTTAAAATTAAATCCAACCAGAAAATACTCAAATAATACTTTATACATACTAAAACAGATATAGCTAAATCAGTACTAACTGCTTTATCTTAAGACATTAGAAAAAAAGTCTAAGATAAAAACATAGGCTCAATAAAGATATAATCTGAAAATAAGAAACAAAAAGAAGTAGAGAAGACAAATTCTAACACTGATTATTTGAAGAGACCAATAAAGATTATTTAAAAGGACCAATTAAATAGATAATCTTTTCATGGGCCTCATTAAGAAAAAAAGAGAGTAAAAAAGATACAAAATCAGTGAAGAAAAAAAATACAGATACAGAAGGGATTATAAGACTACTAAACAAATAGCATGTTAACTCTGTGGCAATGAAATTGAGACCTAGAAAAAACTAGTGATCTTCCTAACATACAATAAGCCAAAATTTCCCCATGAATAAGAAAAAAATGCCTACATCATTGCCGTAAAAGAAACTAAAAGAGTAATTAGAGAGCTACCATCATAAAAAGATCCTAGGGCCAGTGGCTCCAAAGCTGAGTCTATTTAATATTTTTTAAAGTTAATTTTAATGTTATGTACAATTGTCCATGGTATATTAAAAGGTAGAAAATTTCCTAATTCATTCTCTAAGTCTAGTACATCCTTAATGACTTAACTTGATAAAATTGGTATACTACAAAAAAAAAAAACACACCTATAGACAAATCACTTATGAATAAAAACTTTTAAAATTCTGAATAAAAGGCTAACAAATGAAATTCAAAGTATCTCAAAAGAATAACTTAGTATGATCAAGACCAAGTTTAATCCAAGAATAAATGCATATATACTATTTGGAGACATAAAAACACAATTTATTACATTCATAAGGAGAATCAGACAAGCACACCAGATGATACTGAAAATACCTTGTGTAACAATTCAGCACCTGTTTCCACCACAACTTCAGTTAAATAGGAATAGAATTTAAATAGCTAATACATCAGAGAGGACCAAAATAAAATCAACATCACTATAAATGAAGGAATACTGAAGTCATCTCCACCGTCATCAAGAAGAAACAGGAATGTCCACTATCACCTGTGCTTTTCGTAGCTTTAGTGATCTGCCAAATTAAATGAGAAAACAATCCACATAAGTATTAGAGGAGTAAAGACAAAATTTCTTGCTGGAGATATGATTCTATTCATTAAAAATTCAAGACAGTTTGAGAATAAAACACTATTAGAATTAAAGTATTTGGTACAAGATAAGCACACCAAAATCCCTGTTTTTCTATGTTGGTATTAAGCAGCTAAAAAATAAATAAAAACCATGTCTAAACCAATAGGAAAATATATCATGTTCTTGAATGAGAAGATTTAATACAAAAAATTGCCAATTATTCAAAAGTTAATATATAATTGCAATTTAAATCCTAGTGGATTTGGGAGGAATGTAGGTTGAATAAAATATTTAAAAGTTCATATTGAAAAATAAATGATACAACATAGCAAAGAAAAAAGTTTTTAAATGTGTGGGTTGGAGAGTAAGAAAGAAGTGGACTCACCTTATCAGCCAGTCAGACACACTATAAAATCACTGTAACACTATAATCAAAATAAAATTTTATTAGCACAGAGATAGACAAAGAGATTAATGAAACAAAACAGAATCCTAGAAATAAATCTTAATTTATATGAGAATTTAATAAATATTTGGTGGGTAGAGGTTAGTTTATGAAATGAATGATGCTGGTACAAATGGCTATCCATCCAGAGGAAAAGAAAATTAGACCACTACCTCACACTACATATAAAACTAACACCAAATGAAGTAAGATTTAAATTTAAAAAATAAATTAATAATAATTTAGTGTAATTTAGGAGCATATACAAATGACCTATTGGATAGGGGGAAAAAAAGTGAGAGGAAAAGGGAACTAAAAATGTATACAGAACACACACACACACACACACACACACACACAAATCTAATTGACTACAGAAATAAAATTAAATATGTAAGGCAAAAATCTACTCTAAATAAAATGTAAAGGCATTTGAGATACTGGGGGCAAACACCTGTCATGTATATCATCAGGGAAATTATTTGTAAAGGCACTTATCCACAATATATATAGTGCTTTCACGAATTGACATACAATCTAAAAGTAAAGTGAAATGAGGTCAAAGGAAATGAGGTGATTCACAAAACACATCCAAATGGCCATCACTTGTATAAAAAGATGCTCAGTCCCACTGGTAGTCAGGAAAATGAAAGAAAATAACAATTAGTAATGTAAACGTTTGAACATGGTAACACCCTACCAGCAGAGAAGTTGGTAAAAATACTCTCACACATCTGGTGGAAATGTAATTGGTTGTAGTCTTTCTGCAAAGCAGTTTGGCAATATCTATTAAATAAATGTAAAGAAATACATGTACTTCATGTAGCAATCCTGTAACTGAACAAACAACTCAGGTTTGGCTGCCCATTGCAACAAAAGCCAAACTCATGAGGCAGGTGCTGGTGCAAAAGGAACGAGGTTTTACTCAGGTGTCATTGACCTGGGAGAATGGTGAACTCCCGTCTCAAGAACCATCTCCCCTTTCTGCTCAAACCTGCAGTTATTATATGGATTGGGAGGGTATGGCTTTTCTTTCTCTATCCCATTATCTTACTAGCTTCCAGATGCGCTGGGGGCTGTATCCATTTATATTCCTAACTTTCGGGGCACTCAGGCCCTGTCTATACATATTTCTAGCTTTTGGCACTCAGGCCCTATCCATTCAACTCTCTACTTTTTGGTGGGCTCAGTGGAAGAATCTGCTCCCTTTGCCATTTTGGTCAATGGGGGAGACTCCCTGGTGCTCTGACTGACTGTCTAGGGCAATGATGACGAACCTTTTGAGCTCAGTGTGTCAGCATTTTGAAAAACCCTAACTTAACTCTGGTGTTGTGTCACATATAGAAATTTTTTGATATTTGCAACCATAGTAAAACAAAGACTTATATTTTTGATATTCATTTTATACTAGAGGCCCGGTGCACAAAAATTTGTGCACTCGAGGGGCAGGGAACCAGGGTCCCCCGCCCGGCCTGTGCCCTCTCACAGTCTGGGACACCTCGGGAAATAACGACCTGCTGGCTTAGGCCTGCTTCTGGGTGGCAGAGGGCAGGCCCAATCCCTAAGTGCAGCCCCTGGTCAGTCTCAGAGCAGGGCCTATTGGGAAGTTGGGCGTCATGCACAGAGCAGGGTGAATCGGGAGGTTGCGGTGCCACCCTCAGTCACGCTCACGGTAGGGCCGATTGGGGGGTTGGGGCACTGCCCCCTGTCACATTCAAGGCAGGGCCGATCAGGGGGTTGGGGCACTGCCCCCTGTCACTCACTGAGCAGGGCCAATCAGGAGGTTGGGGCGTTGCCCCCTGTCACTCACAGAGCAGGGCCCATCAGGGGGGTTGGGGCTCTGTACCCTGTCACACACAGAGCAGGGCCGATCAGGGGGTTGAAGAGCTCCCCCCTGTCACACACAGAGCAGGGCGGATCAGGGGGTTGGGGCGCTGCACCCTGTCACACTCAGGGCAGGGCCAATGGGGAGGTTATGGCTCTACCCTGTCACACACAGAGCAAGGCCCGTGGAGGGGGGTTGGGGCGCCCCATCCTGTCACCCACAGAGCAGGGCCGATCAGGGGGTTGGTGCGCTGCACCCTGTCACACACAGAGCCACAGGGCAATCAGGGGGTTTGGGCGCTGCCCCCTGTCACGCTGATCCTGGTGCCAGGAGCCTCGCTGCTCCGCTGATCCCGGTGCTGGGAGGCATATTACCCTTTTACTATATAGGATAGCGGCCTAGTGCATGGGTGGGGGCCAGCTGGTTTGCCCTGAAGGGTGTCCTGAATCAGGGTGGGGGTCCCCACTGGGGTGCCTGGCCAGTCTGGCTGAGGGGCTGAGGGCTGTTTTCCGGCTGGCGAGTGACTAAAGCTTCCAACCGCTCCTTGTTTTCTTTCTTTTTTTTTTTTTTATTCTGGGCCAGCTTTAGCTCTGAGGCCTCGCTGCTGAAAACATGGATACAATGTTTCCGTCTGGCTGGTTTCTGGAGTTTTGTTTAGCTTCTTATTTGCAACATAGTACATAGTTGCTTAGAGTTGTAGCTCAGAGGCCGGCAAGTGAGGGGGGGAACGTTGGAGTCCACAGCAAGCAAGCCTCATGCTGGCTTCAGTGCCTGGCTGCCGGCTGCCATCTTGGCTGACAGTTAATTTGCATATACTCACTGATTAGCCAATGAAAAGGGTAGCAGTCGTATGCTAATTACCATGTTTCTCTTTTATTAGTGTAGATATTTAATTGCCATTTAACACAGAAAAATCAACCAAAATAATGAGTTTGCATGTCACCTCTGACATGTGTGTCATAGGTTTGCCATCACTGGTCTAGGGTAACAATCCCACTTCCAGGAATCTAGCTGACAAAAATAAAAGCATCAGTGGATTAAAGAATTTTTAAATCATAGCAATGCTCATAGTAGCCAAAAGAGAGAGCAAGAGAGAACTTAATCCTAGCTAACAAAAGAGTAATATGCAAATTGACCATCACTCCAACACACAAGATGGCCGCCCCCATGTGGACACAAGATGGCCAGCAGGGGAGGGCAGTTGGGAGGAATCAGTCCTCCAGGGGAGGGCAGTTGGGAGTGACCAGGCCAGCAGGGGAGGGCAGTTAGGGGTGACTGGGCCAGCAGGGGAGGGCAGTTGGGGACAATCAGGCCATAAAGGGAGCAGTTAGGCGTCTATCAGGCTGGCAGGGGAATGGTTAGGGGCAATCAGGCAGGCAGGCAGGCGAGCGATTGGGAGTCAGCAGTCCTGGATTGTGAGAGGGATGTCTAATTGCCCCTTTAGGCCCGATCCCACTGGGCCTAAACAGGCAGTCGGACATCCCTCGAGGGGTCCCAGATTGGAGAGGGTGCAGGCTGGGCTGAGGGACACACACATCCCCCCATGCACAAATTTCGTGCACTGGGCCTCTAGTCTCTATATATGTAAAAGGCTAAGAGACCAGCTGACTGGCTGACTGGCCAACCAGCAGGTAGGTCTGACGCGCAATGACCACCAGGTGCAGATGCTCAACACAGGAGCTGCCAAACTGCGATGACTTGGAAGCGGTGGTTCTCGGGTAACATATGCCAGAACCAGAGAGGAGGGAGCCAGATTGCTTGCGTGGGGGCCCCGCAATTCCACCTTAGGCCATGGGTTATGTTGTTGTTGGGGCACTGTTGGCCCTGAAGCTGGTTTATTGCACACTGCGTTTGTGTTCCACACCCTGTATGACAGCAAGTTTGCAGAGTGCCCTCTCGCACTTTGGGACCCCTTGGGGGATGTCGGAGAGCTGGTTTTGGCCCAACCCCTGCAGGCCAGGCCAAGAGACCCCACATGCCAGAGGGATCCTGCTCACTCCGGAGACGCCCTTCAGGCTGCAGCATCACCCTGGTGCGGCTGGCAGGGGAGGGGCCACAGGAGGTTGGCTCCAGGGTGTGTCCTGCCCATCTCACCCAGTCCTGCCCCGCCGGCCACCTTCTAATTCATTTCTTTTCAATGTGCATGAATCTGTGCACCAGCCACTAGTATCTGATAACAGAGAACTATTTGAATAAACTTTTGTTAATATGCTCAATGAAATACTGTAGTCATTTTTAAAAATGTGTGGCATAGCAGTTTTCTATATAATAGTCCCAAAATAGAAATAGTCCAAGTGTTGATCTACTAGAAAATGAACAAACTATTCATCAAATGGAACACTGCTCAGGAAAAAGAGGAGGGAGGATTGTAAGGGAAATAAAGGAGAACAAACTCCTGCTATGCAACAGTCTGGATGGGTTTCAAAAACATCCAGATGTCTTATACAAGACACATCTTGTACAATTCCATGTGCACATGTGAAGTTCTGGAGGTGGCAGAAATGACTTATAGTGGCAAAACCAGAACAGAGGTCATCTCTGGGAACGGACTGCAGAGGGAGATTTGGGTTACATAGGCACATGCCTTTGTCAAACTCATCAGATGCTACACTCAAGGTTAGTGCTTTGGATTATGTATAAATTCACCTCAAAAGAAAAAGTAAAAATTGAACACTAACTAATGGTGTGTATGAAAGTATTTAGGAAAGTGCACTGATGTCTACAACTTGCTTTGAAATACATTTTTAAAAATAAAATGTGATGGAAGGATGTATGGTTAGAAGTATAAATAGATGGAAAATCAAGGTTAACCATTAAGAGGTTAATGGTGGGATCTAGGCAGCAAGTATAAGAGTGTTTTCTATTTTAAAAATTCCACTTTTTTATACTGTTTAAATTTTTGTCCACACTGTTCATTCATTATCTGCAATTTAAAAGGCTATTTATATTTTGGATAATCATAAAACTGAACAAACACATACAAAAAAAGAAGTTTGTATTCTGAATCTTAAAGGCCCCCCAAATCATCTCAGCCTCAGGCTCCCAGAAATCCAGAGCCACTCCTGCCTATAGGACTCCGCCAGGGTTATCTGATCTCAGCTCTGCTCCATGCTGCAATGGGCACAAATTCACTGGGGAAACGGGACCATCCACCACTAAGGTTTGCTTTCCATAGTCTTCGACCAGCCAGGGTGCGCACCCCCAGGAAGGCTCCTGAAAGGCTGCTGGCTGGCTTCACCAAAAGCATCATCTGAAAGCCCTGAGTCTCCCCCACCCGTTTCGAAGCTGCATTCTGCAGACCTTGGCGTGTTTATTCGGTTTTATGATTATCCAAAATATAAATAGCCTCTTAAATTGCAGATAATGAATGAAAAGCGTGGACAAAAATTTAAACAGTATAAAAAAGTGGAATTTTTTTTTTTTATAGAAAACACTCGTACACCTGCTGCCTAGATCCCACCATTTCTCTCCGGAGTGCTCATGCAGAGGCAGCTGCACAGCTCATGTGTAACTGTCCATGACTGCTTCCCTAGAGCCACCAAGACAGAAGCAAGAGCAGGAAAGAGGGTGTGGGGGACAGTTCTCGAAGGCTGGATGCTGTGGCTCAGCACATGAGAAATGCTGCCCCCTGGGCACAGGGTTCTGCTGCCCTTTGGGGCTCAGGGGCAGGGTACCCGTGGTCCGGGCCTGGGGACCAAGAGGACCCTCCAGACCTTCCCTGAGAGAAGCAACCCTCTAGTATCTGTCCTGGAGAGAGTAGGGTCATCACCCTGGTGGCTCTCCTCCCTGTGCCATGTCTTCGCCCAGGGCACCACACATAGTGGAGAAGCTAAAAGGGGCAAATGAAGCTCCCCAGGCTGCATCTTCTAGAATCTACACCAGTGCCAGCCATCCTCCTAGAGCTGAGCGCTCTCCTTCCCTCCCAAATGCAAGGGAAGCAGAAATGCTGCCTGTGTCTGAAATCAAAGCAGCCTTTGCTTTCCTCCCTGCTGCCTCAGTGAGGCCCTAGCTTCTAATATATCCCAGATGGTTTGGGCAGAGTGAGTGACTGACCAGAGCAGCAGAGTACAAGAAGGTAGTATTCTCAGGTTGGTACCTCGCCTGATTCACTCTAGTCCTGGCAATGCATGAACACATCAATACGTATTAGGGGAAGCAGGTAACATCAAGTACATCTGTAAGCAGCATTCTTTATGTCCAGGTGATGCTCTGAAACACATCAACTGTGACAACAAGCTTTGAAATGCCTTTGCTTTGGTGTCACTCTAACGGCTGTCCACCAGCATGCACTGAGCACCTCTTCTCCTTGGCTGAGCAAACTCAACATTTAAAACAAAATACTTTCAACAAGAAAGATAAAAAATTAACTAAATAAATAAAACGAGGATCTCAAGTGGCACTCATAAATTAGAAGCGAAGCCTAACCACCCAGGGTAGCTGTCCTTCATCTTGCCATGCTGTGTGCATGGGAGTTAAGAGCCTATGTTCAGGAGCAGATGGCTAGGCCTCTAGGACTGTGTTGGGCAGATAAATTTTCTGAGCTGAGCTGAAGCCTCATCCACAAATGGAGGTTACAGAGGTGGCCTCAGGGGACAGTTGAGAGATTTAAATGAGATCATAGAAATAATGCCTGACACAGAGTGAGGTATCAACCAGTGTTAGCCATTTTATTATTATCTATACTAATAATTGACAAATATGTAAATTGACCATCCCTTCATTATGCCCACAGCCAATCAGGAGTGAGTATGCAAATTAACCCAACAAAAATGGCAGGCGTGTGGGCAGTGCACACGCAGAAGCTGAGTGGCTGGGGGTGAGACGGGATGCTTGCATCATCACCATGGCGACGAGGCATGCATTCTGCACCACCCCAGCTGCTCCTGGCCTCTGGGCAGTGTGGGAAGGCAGAAAGGCGGCTCTGGGCCGGAGCAAAGGCAGTGCTGGTAGCCAGGGGAAGGAAGGCCTATTCTTGCACAAATCTTCATCATCGGGCCTCTAGTTTATTATAATATGCATATTGTTAAAAACATTTTGTAACTTTTCTAAAATGTAAACTCACCATCAATGCTTTAGCCCTTAATAATTGCTGCTAGGAGAATGACAGTGCCCATTGGCTGAGTGTTTTTAGGTATGAGAGAGAGAGAAAAAAAAAAAAAAATATATATATATATATATCCTATCTAATAAAAGAGAAAGATGCAAATTGACCCTGGCCCCGAACGCTTCCCATTGACTAATCAGCATATCCTTATGCAAATTAACTGCCAACCAAGATGGCGGCCGGCAGCCATGCACTGAAGCGAACAGGAGGCTTGCTTGCTCCAGTGATGGAGGAAGCCAACGTTCCCCACCTGCTGCTGCCGGCCTCTGAGCTGCAACTCTAAGAGAAACATTGTTACAAATATAGAAGCTAAACAAAACCCCAGAAACCTGCTTTCAGCCAGCTGGGCTTCAGCCAGCAGGACCGCAACATTGTTTCAATTATAGAACAAACCCAGATCCTTGCTTTTAGCAGCCGAGGTCTCAGAGCTGCAGAAGGGCCTCAGAATTAAAGCCGGCTCTCAGCTCCAGTGACAGCCATAGAAATAAACCCCAGAATAAAAAAAAAAAAGAAAAAAGGAGAGGTTGGGAGCTTCAGTCACCCGCCAGCCTGAAAACGGCCCTCAGCCCCTCACCCAGACTGGCCAGGCATGCCAGTGGGGACCCCCTCCCTAAAGGGAGTGTGAGCAGCTGCAAACAGCCATCATCCCCTCACCCAGGCTGGCCAGGCACCCCAGTGGAGACCCCTACCCTGAAGCAACAAGATGGTGGCTAATTTGCATACTGAAGGCGGGTGGCAGAGGGCAAGGCTATCCGTGGTCTGGGACCCGGATCCGTGACCTGGCGGGCAGGGCAGCAGCACTTGAGGCTGTCCGTGGTCTGGGACCCGGATATGTGACCCTTCCCTGCTGGGCGGCAGCTCGCACAGGAGCGGATCGGGCAGGGTTGGGCAGAGGGACGCCTGGCTTCTGCCCAGCCCCAGTCACTCTGTGCAGGTGAGCAGCGCAGAGAGCCTCTGGACAGGGGAGGCAGGCCGGTGGAGGGCGGCCTGTACTCCTCACATAGCTGCTGTGGTGACAGCTGTGAGTGCACCAAGCGGAGCCTGCAGGCTGAGCTGAAGTAGCGCCTGCAGGCCATCAGTGCCCAGGAGTGGCTGCGCAAGATCCGCTTCCTGGCCCAGAAGGTGCTGGATCACAGGAACAGCCACCGTGGCGGGCCAGACTGACGTCCTCCTGGCTGCACCACGGGGGTTTGTGGATCTGCAAAGCCAGAGGCCTCCGGTGTGCACATCCCCCGCTGGCATGCAAACATCCTCCAGCACACTGTCACCCTCCCACACCTGCAACAGTTGCAAACCAAGGCCTGCACAAGTTCCCACCGCACTTCCATCAACCCAGCATGCCTAACACTCCCACAGGATGTGCACACATCCCCTCTGATGCTCTCACATCTTTTGGAGAGTGTCTGGGTGTTCTGGGTGCTGAGGGTGGGTGCCTGTGAGATGACAGTGAGAGGGTGGAGTGGTGATGCCCTGTTCCCATGGAGGCCAGTGCAGCTACGAGATCACCTCTGGGGGGTTAATGCAGGTGCTGAGGCAGGAGCAGGTGCAGATAGACACACCTGGTGGGCAAGGGCGGCCCTCGAGGAGGTGCCTTCGGTTAGCATTCAAGATCAAGAACCCAGAGGCGGAGAGGAATTCCGTCCTCTCAGTGAAACAGTGGGATAGTTGGGGCGACTGTAGAGGAGGAAAGTGCACTTTGGGTGCCAGCACCCATGAGCGAAGGCTGCCCTGACTGAGCCTTGCTTGCTTGGGGCCTAGCGCACTCCTGCCGGGCAGCGGGTGACAGGACGTGCTTTTCTGAATTAATGAGAGAAAACATTGATTCTCCTGCTGCCCACGAAGGTGGAAAGTGAAGTGGGGAGACATGTGGGGAGTGAGCGAGGTTCCCTGTCTGGGGGTTCCAAATCTGCTGTTGGTTTCTTTCACCACTGACTAGAGATATACAGGGTGTCCCCCCAAAATGTATACACACTTTGAATACCTACTAATGCCAATGGTTTAAGCATAAGAAAGAAACAACAATGGAGCTGTTATCTGTTAAAAGTGTGGGCACAGAGAGTTGGACATTCCCTGAGGGGTCTCAGATTGGAGAGGGTGCAGGCCAGACTGAGGGGCCCCTTTACCCCCTACCCCAGTGCACGAATTTCGTGCACCGGGCTCTAGTATATATATAAAACAACATACTCATCCATGGTTTTTCTACAGAAAATATTTCCTAGCAATAAAATGGTATTTATAGCAACTCAGTTTTTTTTAACTATACTGTTAAGATTAAGAGAGAAAAAAAGCCCTCACCTGTGTTTCTCAGTGGTTAGAGCATTGGTCCTCTCATTGAAGGGTCACAGGTTCGATTTCTGGTCAAGGGCATGTACCTCGGTTGCAGGCTCAATTCCAGGCCCTGGTCCGACACATGCGGGAGGCAACCAATTAATGTTTCTCTCTCTCTTTCTTCCCCTCCTCCCTTCCCTCTACTCTCTAAAAAACAAACAAACAAACAAAAATATCCTCAGGTGAAGATTCAAAAAAAAAGAGTAAGAGATATTCTTACATTCTCAGCATGAGTTGCATAGCCTTGTCACTAATTAACTGCTGCACTTATCTAAACATGTGCTTGTCTTTGAACTCAGACCATTGTATAGCCCTCGTAGCTGAATGAGTAACTAGCCCACCTGGCCCAGCAGGCTCCACTGCAGCCTGAGTCTTCTTCCATTCTGTATCTCCAAAGCCGATAGGCTGCCTGACACAGTAAATGTTTACAGAATTTAAGCTAAACGCCCCTCATGATTCTCTGGATTTATTCTCCCACAGCCATCTGGAACCTGAACCTCTGACACCTCCCCCCCTGAATAACAAACATCCCTCTGTCAGTTCCTCACATTAAAGGGGCTGACTTCACCATCTGTCTTCAAAATGAGCTACTTTTAGGGGCTACCACTTCTTTCTTATAGCATTGACAAATCTCTACACCACATAATGTTCTCTTACAGGGTGTTTTAAACAGGGTGTTGTCATGGTCTAAGAAGCAGGGTATGGAAGCCTCACAAGGGCCAGGACTGGGAACAAGCTCATCTCAAGGGGTTTGGAGTGGTGGCCAGGGAGAGGCTAGGCAGGCTAGGAAGCTGAGCTTCGGGCCTCAAGTCTCACACCTACAGGGCCACTAGGAAAGTAAGCCTCCATCCTGAAACTACCTGGGTCCTAGGAAGATTCTAAAGATGTGCTGACACTGGGACCAGAGCACAATCCCATCATTAGAACTGGGCTAAGTGGGACCAAGGAGAGGTCTGGTATCAGACCCTGCATATGAGGTCACACCCGCAGGTAACAGAGTGTTGATCTTAGCTTATATTTAAGTCAAACATCCCTTTCCATCTAATGAAAATCTACCCAACCACTTTTGCACAATAAAGCAACAAAGAAAAAAGTTGTTTTTTATCTATAAAAAAAGTTTATGATGTGCAAGTGTACATTGTACTGGGTAATTTGTAATGTTGCTTTATTTAATCTGTGCAAACATTCCACTAGAGAAACATTATTATCCAAATAAAGAGCTAGAAGGTGGTAGAGCTGAAATTCAAACTCAGCTTTTATCTGATTCCAATCTTCATGTTCTTTTTATTATATGTCATGGGCTTTCAGCTATTCATATGCATGACAGACCTCTCTCTTTACTTAGATTTTAATATTCAAAAGGGCAGAGGTGTTCCTTAAATTGAATGGTACTGCTTGCAGTACTGAGCCTAGTTTTGATTACAAAGTAGGTTTAATAAATACACTTTAATTAACCGATGATAAACCAATGGTCATCAGTTTTTAGGAAAGCAACTTCAATGGAAAAAATGACCTCACAGTGCCCAATCCCACCCCCTTAAGCGTGAGCACACAAGTGTGAGCTTAGATGTTTCTTCATCTAAGAAGCACAATGTTGCATAAATATGAAAACTGTTACCCAAACCAATACACTGCTGCAGATGCTGTTGTGCAGCTTCATACCAACGATCTAAAAGCCACAATACAGTTACACTGCATTCATTGGCTGGTGTCAGCACAGGGAGGAGCCTAGGGTAACCACCCAATGAAAAGCATGGCTGACGGCTGGTCTCAGCATAAAGAGAGGGCCTGCACAGTTGGGTCCCGATCTCCTACCTGACTTTAACCAGAGCAATTCCACTGTACCTGTTCCCAGTGGGGGACATGCGGGACGGTTGGCCTGTCCATGGTTCTCTCATCATTGATGTTTCTGTCTCTCTCTCCCTCTCCCTTCTTCTCTAAAATCAATAAAAACATATTTTTAAAAAGGAAAGTTAACATTTATCATGTTGTTACAATGTTCCAGGCACTGTGTCCAGGGCTTTAAGTATTTTTCATTTACAGCTTACAACAATGCCTTGAGATAGGTACAATTACTCTCATTTTTAAAATGAGAACACAAAATCTTGGTGAATTTTTGGAATGTTCTTCTCAAAACAAGTAAAGCGGTGGGCCCGGACTTTGAGCCCAGGAGGGCTATCCGCACTCTGTTACAGCATTTGTAAATAAAACACCTTTCAATTTCCACAGAGCAAGGCTCATTCGTTGGTGCCACTTAATTCCTTACTGTGTTAAATCCTCTAACCAGAAGCCACAGATAAAGGCCTGTCTAAACAATTTCTCCAACTGGTATTTTTTTTAAACAATAAGTAAATATACATAGACAGTGTGTGTTGAATATTATAACATTACGTACAGAATACTTAATTATTTAGAAAAACATTAATAACACATTTTAGAATAAAATAGTATATATTTTCAGTACTGTTATGAAATGTGTAGAACAATGTCGGGAATAGGGTATTTTTATTGAGCAATGTTGGAGATAGGAAAAAGTAGTGGTTCTCAAGGAAGATTTAGCCCCCAACACTCCCACCCTGGCTTTGAGAGACATCTGGCAATGTTTGGAAATATTTTTGGTTGTCACACTAAGGATGGGGACGCCTCTGGCAACTGGTGGGTATCAGCCAGTGATAATGCTCAACATTCTGCAACGTACAGGACAGCCCCCAACAACAAAGGGTTATCCAGGCAAAAATGTCAATAGTGCTAAGGCTGAGAAATCCTGAGACAGAGGTGGGTCCATCCAGAGGTAAGTAAGTAGGTAGGCAGATGGGAAGTTACTTTAGACTCAAAATACTAACTGAAAGTATCACAATTATCCTCCCCGTTTTGGAATGATACTGACCTGTGGCTACTGGTCAAATCACTCAAATTTATTATGTCTTTATAAGCAAGTTATAATATTATCATCAAATCACTCAAATTTATTATGTCTTTATAAGCAAGTTATAATCTTATCAATCATATTGAGGAATAACTTATCAGTCATATTGAGGAGTAATATGAAATCTTATAAAAATGGCAAGTACTTATCATCATCTAGGATGTAGGTATGAGAGAAAAGAAAATATAAAAGTTATTTTAAGATTCTGAAACTATTTAATTAGTAAAGTAAGAAACCATCCACGAAAATAAAAAAGTTGGGAAAGGAAATGAATTGTGTTTTGTGACTTTGGACATGCTGAGTTTGAGATGACTGTGATTGTGTCCAAGCAAAGATGCTTGGGAAGAGATCAAAAACATAGGGCTGGAATCAGACCAGATTTAGAGATGAGAGTCTCGGCTTTGAAGTAATAGCTGAAGTCATGAGAGAAAGATTGTTTGCTGGGGACAAGGAACTGTAACATTGATGGGAACATTGGCTTTGGAGAGCACCCCCAAGGAAGAGGGAAGAGGAAAGAGTGTCAGTAAAGAGAAAGAAGACCAAGAAACATTGATGTTGCCAGGGCTCAGAGGGGAGAGCCTTTAAAGAACAGAGTGTGGTCATTGGTACCAAATGCTACAAGGAGATCAAGAGAAAAAAGGTGGAGGAAAAACCAGATGTTTTGCTAAATGACTGATGGCCTTTACAAGTGCAATAGGAGCAGGTAACTAAGCAACAGATAATTTAAAAAATGGAGACATTCTATATAGACCAATTTTTTGAGAAGTAGAATGATGAAGGGAATCCGGTTTGGATAATACCTATACATGGTCTAGTTGAGCAAATATGCTTTTCTTTAAAATGAGAGTTGTTTACACATGTTTTTAAAAAGGGTGTGGGTGGGAATAGTTGCTGAAAAAGTGATCTTGATGGAATCAATTGATCTTCTATGAAAAGAAGGAAAAAAGAATGAATGATTATAACTATTTGAAATGTTAAAATAACAAAGAAAATTTTAGTTTACCCCTATACATTAGCTAAGAAGGATCAAATATTTAAATTTATTTCCTAATCTGCCTGAAATAATCAGAACCTTATGGGTCTATTTCCAATTATTTAAAAAAAAAAAATTCCTACAAAGATAACTGGACAGCAACAAAGAAAGCTATCTCACTGTGTATTACATGAACACCTGTAAAACTTGTTCCTGCTTTCCCATTCAGATTAGATTTTACAGCTTCCAGGAGAATTGCACAAGATGCTTGGCATGATGTTGCCAATCAATGCTTATATTTTAAAAGCAAGGTAATATATTAGCTTAGTAAATTTGCTTTAATGCCAAGGAGGGAAATGGTAACACTGACCTGAAATGGTTCCAGTAACTGATAATCTATATAAAAGAAAAGTGATGCAATTTGGAGTTCTAATGACTATTGGTGATAAGAATAGCAGAGTAACATGTTTGCTACTTTGGCAAGGCATGCCCTGAGTTCAGTGACCTAAGCAGCCTTTATAAAACATCTTACAGAGTCAGGGAATCCAAATCCAACCACTGTGATTGCAAAGGTATTTTCCATGTTCTTAGCAAAATCCAGGAATCTGAGTCAAGGATAAACATGATCCAAATTAATTAACTACTTGAAATTAAACTTTATATCTATCTATTTTATACTCATCTTATTCCAGAAAAGATTTAATTTTAATTTTTTGTGAACATATAGTCTGTCTTAAAATTCATAGTATAATATATGACTAAAACTAAATATGGCATAAATAAAGAATGCTTAAATTTTCAAAGATATATCTTCTATTGGAAAGAACATGTATAGAAGCTGGAACTCATGTTTGAGGGTAAAATGAGCACTTAGAGATCATCTAATTCACCCTCTCTACCCCCGATTTTTACTAATTAGCAAACTGAGGCCAATGTCAGTGAAGCGAATTGTCTAAAACATTCCTTTAACTCTGATTTCAAAAAGAACTAGGACCAGAGTCATCGTTATTTTATCTTCAATATAATTTTATTTCCATTCATGAAAGCTATTCCCATGGATGACATAGATTTTATTAATAACAACTACAAAATAAACAAATAATAATAATAATACATGGATTTGTTGTTTGTTTCAAATCATTTTCAGGAAAAATAGTGATACTATTCAAATCTCATAACTTGTCTCAAAGGCACATCAAAGTATAAATAAGCTTATTTGCCCTGTTCAACTTCCATTGCAGGGGAAGGGGGTGGAGGTAGAGAAAAAAGCTTCCTCATTGCTAAGTGCTCTGGTGGAAGGAAGCCAGGCTGGAGATGAGAGATGGTAGGCAATAAATTCCTTCCCAGCCTCTGGCCTATAAAGCATAGCGAGCTAGTTGGTGGAAATCCACTATGGCAAAGTTTGACTTGCTTGAAATCCCAAACCCAGGATAATGACACAAACGTTAAGGAGGAACCAGGCCAGTGTAGGACTGACCACAGGAGTCAGCATAGGGACAGCAAGGAGATTTCTTAGTATCACCTGGTCTCTAAACAGAGCCCAAATATCAGGTACCTTAGGGAAAGACCCCACCAGGAAAGTCTTAAAGCAGAGCGAGTGCATCACTTTGTCACACTGTCCCTTTAGAAGGGCCTAGGAGGGTTCCAGTTGGCTGTGGGTGAGCCATCAGAGAGCGGGTGCTTCACACCAAGCAAGGTTGCTAGGATCAGTTTCAGGACCAACCTTGACTGGAGTCCCAACAAGACATCCAAAGCATCAGACTCTCACTATCAATTGACATCACCACTGACTAGCTCCCTAAAACCACAAGATATTTTTTTTGTTGTTAATCCTCACTTGAGGATATTTTTTCCATTGCTTTTTCATAGAGAATGGGAGGGAGGGAGGGTGAAGGGAGGGAGACGGGGAGAGAGAGGGAGGGATGGAGTGAAGGAGACATTGATGTGAGCAAGAAACTTAGATCTGATGCCTCCTGCACACACCCCTACTGGGCATCGAACCTGCCACCTTCTGGTGCACAGGACAATGCTCCAACCAACTGAGCCATACCAGCTAGTGCTAGATCAATTATTAATAAAGAAAGGTCAGCATGGGAGAGGAAAAAGCAAGGAATATGCTGAATTATCAACTATTTTATTCAAAAGTGTGTTTCTATTTATTCAAGAAAATGCATGAACTTGAACTAGGCCGATTCTATCAATGCTTTATTGATAGACCTATAAATTGAAGAATCTTATCTAATAAAGAGGGAATATGCAAATTGACCATCACACCATCACAAAGATGTGGCACCCACAGCAGAGGCCAAGTTCCCATAACAAGCCTTAACAAGCAATCAGCAGGGACCTGAGGCTGTGCCACCCCCCCTCGGTGGGGCTTGACAGGGGACCTCAGACCACTCCCCCTGCCCAGCAGGGCTTGACTAGGGACCTCAGGTGCCCCCCCGCCCCAGTGCCAGGGGACCTGAGGCTGCCCTTCCCAGTGGGGCTTAACAGGGCATCTCAGACTGCACCCCCCCACCCAGCGGGGCTTGATGCAGGACCTCAGGCCTTGCCCCCTGCCCCAGCACCAGGCCTGGTAACCTGAGGATGTGCTGGGAAACATGAGGCTTCCCCCCTCGCCTGGTGCTGGGCCAGGGGACCTGAGGCTGCACCTCCCACCTGGTGGGGCTTGACTAGGGACCTGAGGCTGTGCCCTCTGCCCAATGCCAGGCCAGGGGACCTGAGGCTGCACCCCCCCCTGGCAGGGCTTGACAAGGGTGGGGCCGGCCGGGTCTGGATCTCGCCCAATGAGGGTGGGGCCAGCTGGGTCTAGGTCTCACATGATTTTGAGGTGCCACGGGTGGGCAGGGACTTGACTCTGGGTCTCACGACCTGCCTCAGACTCTTACAGGAGGAAGATTTTCAAATACATTTTACTAATTTTCTTTCATCTCTGACACTTCTATTATAGAGAAAGGGCAAATAGCAATATTAAAATATTTCCTCTAATTAATCCCCTTTCAATGTGCATGAATTTCATGCACTGGGCCACTAGTTTTTCATAAATTGATGTTATAATCACTTTATGAATTACTGTGAAATAAATGACTACTTCCAAAGCAATATTTTCAAATTGTGTCCAAAGGGAAACTAGAGATATGTATAGGTGTCTGGAGGGAAACAAAACTTCTACAGTCAGACAGCACATTCTATAACTCCTCTTAGAGATTTCTAAGACACATTCATGTATCAAGAGTCTATTTGACTACAGAATCCCATTTCTCTGAAATTCCTACTAAACTCTAGTGTATCTCAGGTTCCCTGGCCACCAGTTGTGAACATTCTAGAACAGTCCATTCTTATAAGAAGTTAGAAGAGTTCACTTGTGACTTGCTTTCACTAATGGTTTGCTTCGTAAAGTCTTTCCTCATAAATAATTCCAAAGCAAACCTCTGCCCAGGTCGAGGTTAAACTTCAACAGGTCAGGGTTAACAAGGTCTGAAGCAATGAGGGTTTAAGAATGTAAGTAGGCCACTATGGCAATGGTGAGGAAATCCCCACACCCACTCCCATATCAGCATGCTTCTCTGAACACATCTAATAACCTTTCTCATCTGTTCTCCATCACACCCATACCTGGCCATCAGTAAGACTGAACTTTGTGAAGCTTGACTTAGTGCTCTAGCCTCTGTGCTCCTTCATTCTCTACCCCCACCACCATCTCCTCTCACTTAAACCAGACAGCTGGCCCAAGCTTGCTCATGGTCCCTTGTCAAAAAATCTGCTTCTGAAAATAACTGACATAGAGATCTCACCATGACTCAATGGTCCAATAAAACTTTAAATGTTATCCCTCCTAAAGGTATTTGCACTTTAATAGAAGCAAATAAGTCAATCCCTAGTTGAAGAGTACAGAAATTCTGAGCTATAAGGGACATTATAGATGAAGTTAATGACCCAAAATTACACAACTAAATACAGGAAACATAAAGTCTCTAAAATCTCAGGCCAGTTTACCACATGCCTGGCCACCCTCCTCCTAAGCACTTTAGAGAAAAAGAGCAATTCCAGAAAGTTACCTACTCCTCCTACTTTTAAGACTGATCTTAAAGACTCTGTGATAGTGTCACTCTCAGAACTGTGGGAACTGAAGCCTTATGCTCAGCTTTTCTCTTTGTACATCTTAGCAGAGAGAACAAAAGTTCTAGACCTTGTAGTCATCCAATAAGCCCCCACTCTGTTCTTGTCACTGTTCCAGACACCAACAATATGTTATGAATAAAAGAGATGAAGTCCCTGCCCAGTGGATCTGATATTGTAGTGGGGAAGACAGAATAAATGAGCAAACAAATGCATGTAAAAAATAATGTCAGGAGTGACCAATGCTGTGCAGAGAATCAAGTAAGAAGAAAAAGTGAAGGAGGACATGCTCTCAGATGCAGTGGTCAGCAAGGTCTCCCTGAGAAGGTAACATTTAGTAGAGTCCTGGATTATACAAAGAAGCACATGGAAAAGCCCAGAGGGAAAACTCCCAGGCACAGGAACAGTGAGGGTGAAGGGGCTGAAGCCAGAATCAAAGGGGTGAGCTCCACAGAAGGCAAGAACTGGGTGGCTGGCAGTTGACAGAGGATGCCCCAGAGCCTGCATATTTAGTGCTAAAGATGATGGGATTCCTTGGAGAGTTCTTATCAAGAGTGACTGATCTTAATACAGACTTTTTAAAGGCCATTATGATGGCTGTGCAAAGAAATCAGTTTGGGAGAGAGGGTGGGAACAGGGTGGAAGTAGCATGATCAGTCAATGACTATTGCAGCAGACCAAAAAAAAGAGGTGACTTCAGCCTGGACCAGGCAGCAGTGGTGGGCAGGAGAGGTGAGGAAAGTAAAGGAATCGCAGGTCAATCATGTGTCGGGGCAATTGGTGCTAATCCCAGAGCTGGGGAAGAGTGGGGGACAGAGCTTAGGGTGCAGATGGTAAGAGAGCAAAGTTCTAAATTATTCATTTTTAAATTTTTTGTGCTACACAATGTCTAAGTAATGAGGTCATGTAGACAGTTTGGTACACATGTCTACGACTCAGGGGAGAGAGACCTGAGATGAGAATCAGCAGAGGACAATCAATTTAATCAATGACATTTAAAGTCATAAGGGAGACTCCTGGGGTAAAGAAGGTGGAATGGAGAAGAGAGCTAAGGTCTGTGTCTTGAAGCATCCTAGCATCTATAGATGGGGAGAAAGAAGGAGTACCACCAAGGAGACTGACAGGAAGCTATTAATAAGGTTAAAATAAATAAACAAAAACAAAGCAACTTTTTATGTTCCACAAGGCAAGGAAGAAAGAGTTACCAATATCAATTATATCCACTGCTATTGAGTGACAGAACGAGATTAGACCATCTGATTGGGCAATTTGGAAATCATTGGTGAATATGGCGAGCACTTGCCTGGCCACCCTTTTCCTAAATGGAAATAGTCCCAACAGCTGTTCATAGAGAGTTTTGCTGTGAAAAGGAAGAGAAAAATAAGTCAGAAGCCAGCATGGGTGGTGGGTCGAAGAAGGACTTTTTAGTGGAAAAGAGTCTGGAATGTTAGGCTCTTCAGAATGATCCAAAAGGGAAGGGGAAATTAATGATGCAGGAGAAAAAGGGCTTAACTGCAATGTCAAGATCTTATGGCCAAGAGAGAAGAGGGGACCCAGTCACAACAGGTGGGATCGCCTTGAGAGAAGAGCAGAGATGTCCAACCATTGTAATGGTATAGGGAAAGTCAGTACATAGATACAAGTGCAAGCAATAAGCTAGTTTATTTTTATCACTTCTCTTTCCTCAGTCAAATAAGAAACCAGATCATCAGCTTAGAGTGAGGAGTAGGAGGCAAGTTATTACTTAGAAGAGAGGGAAGGCGTGGAGCAAGCATCTCAGAAGCAGGAAATCAAGCTCTCATTTAAGAGCTCTGGACATGAACTGAAGCAGGGTTGTTTCCCTGCTTGGACACAGGGGTAGAGCAGGGTGAGCTTGGAACTAAGCAGAGTTGGAGGTTTTGCCAGGAGCATCAAGGATGCATACGGAGCAGTGATGACAGGAATATACCTGGAACTGAAGCCAGGTGGGTCGGAGTCAGGGTGCATGGAGCCAGTGTCAGAGAGACAAGATAGGGTGGAAAGGATGACTGGAGTGGGAGTGACAAGTGAGCAGGCTGCCATGATGGAGGTGGAGCCAGAGAATGGCAAGTCTAAAAATTACCATGCAGACAGATGAATGAAATGGGGTGGATGGAAAGGTCTATAAAAGTAAAACTACCCAAATTCAGAGGCCAGTGTCCAAGCATCATCCATGTGGATTTGAAGTTGCCAAGAGTAATGGCAGGAGCAGAGGTGAAGAAGAAGGCCATCCAGGTACATCTACAGTGAATATACCAGCAACCAGGAGTTCAATAGAAATGCTGGACAAAGAAATGTGAAGAATGGGATTGTCTGAGGGTATGGAATTCAAAGGAGATGGGAATTTTCAAGACAAATAAGGGAAAAGAATTGAAACAGCAAAGAAGATGAAGGTAAGCATTTAGCTCCACTCCAGGCCTACTGTTCTATGTGGTTTGGGAGAAAAAGCAGCTACTACATGAGTATTTTAGGGTAAGCACGGACCCTGTGGGCCTGCAGACTTTTGGTAAACAGGGAATGAATAAGAGTGCTGGTTACTTTCACAGCAGAGGGAAACAGCTCATAGTCATATATCCCAGTTTCTCAATCTCAGCACTACTGACAATTTGGGCCAGATAATTTTATGCTGAGAGGGCTGTCCTGTGCATTGTAGGATGTGTAGCAGCATCCCAAAGCCTCTACCCACTAGATGCCCATAGCGTGCATGTGTGTACACACACACACACACACACACACACACACACACAATTTGACAACCAAAAATGTCTCCAGCTATTGCCAAGTATCCCCTGGGGGGCACAATCACCCCAGTGGGCAGCCTCTGACCTATCCCTAACAACCTTGGTGCCATTCTCTTTGGCCCTAGTGAGTACCTAGTAAGCTGAGCCATAGAAGAGAGAAAAATACATCCCATGAAGCGTTAACTTCTTCCAAGAACAAACATCACGTTGCCCTGTGGTCCGGTATTATTCCTGTTTTAATAGCAACCTAAAGAAGGCTACTTCAAGAAGCAACTATCTGCCCCCCATTTTCCACTGGCCCTAAACATGGGAGTAGTACTGGTTTATTGTAGATCTCACTAGTATGTTCAGTGTTTACAGTTAAAACTTTCAAGATGCAAAATGTAAGCCATAGAAATTAATGTACAGGTCTCCACAAGGTCATAGGAAAATCTGCCACTGGGTTTCCTCGAAAGGACTAGCCTTATACCCAAACTTACTCTGTAGATTCTACAGGAGTGGTGAGGCACACTATGCAATGCAGACTTTGTGAATAAATGACAATAGGACAGGCACGCATACCTTTGAGAGCAGCATACACCTAGACCACAGCCTGGCAGAGTGCCTGATGGTTGCACCACTTACAGTACCCTCATTGTGTAAGGAGTCCAGTTCAGAATCACTGGTTTCCCAATAACAGTGTAATCACCCTGTAATCTGTGTGTTTAGGAAAGGAGAAGATACACAGAAAAACAATCACACCATTTCCTTGAAGTAACCAGAATGACAACATCTAAAACAAATAGTCTCCTTTGGGAAGCTAATTTCACCAAGGTTAACCATTGATTGGCTGGATAACTCCTTCACACACTGGGTGCCAATACTCAAAGCTAAGAATTGAAGCCCCATCAATAATTTATCTACGAGGTAGTAGTCCTAGGGACCTGCTCCAAAAGAACAGATTTCCTGGGATGTTTCAGTCCACAGCTGGGAACTTACGGGTGGTGACCTTCATTTGTGGAGACACCATACTCCTGCCCTACTCAGAGCCCTCAGTTCACTCCATCCTGAGGATTTTATTGGAACTCACTTCTCACACAGAGGATCAAAGCCTGAAGACCATTATCAGGGAGACTTCGATATTCAGCAAATGCATCTGTTACTTGTCTCACACCTTTATCTGCTGGTTAGTTGGATGGTCATTGGAACCCAACTCTTTCAAAAGTTGGGCAAGAGAAAAGGAGGCTGTGAAATCAAAGAAGTCTGCTGCCCTGTTAATGAATCACTCTTCACAGAGGTGCGTGGCCAGTGAAGGCATAAGCCTAAGCAACAGTCTAAGATGATTTGCGGCCTTTCTATAGCCCTTCTCTCCAGCCCCCCCTTAGCACTGCTGGCTAATGGTTTTCGGAATATGTCTACTCTGGAATCTCCCAACTTGCTCACAGAGGGTAGAGCCTCTGGCCAACAATGACAGAGCACTGAACAGGATGTTTTGCACAATCTCCCTTTTCAAAAGACATACTTTCTAAATGAGCCCATGGGGATGCTCATCCAAACACTCCTTCCCTCATAAGGGACTCGGGAGAAGGGACAGCACCCTTAACTGGTTCTCTTTGCTTGGCAACCTGAGCACTCCTGTCCTTTTTACCTCCATTTCCTATGTGGGAAACAGGAGGTTGGAAAGAAGAAAACATTTTCTATGCAAAACAATTGTGAGCAAAAAGAGGAACTTTTTCATCTGAAACAAATACCTTAAGGAAGCTAATTTGGTCAGAATTCCCAGCAGGAGACCTGAAAAGGTAACTTGGTCCCTGAGGAAAATTTATCACCAGATTAAGAGCAAGGGTATTTCTTTTTCCACTCAGTATTTCAGTTAAACAATTTATCAGCACATTCTTATTGGCATTTACCATGAATCCAGCTCCATGCTATGGATTTCAAATAGGAGACAAAATAAATAGAAGACTAATTCTTTCAGTAAGATTTGAGTACCTATCATGTATCAGGCCCTAAACATACAAAGGCTAAAGGGACTCCATCCCTGACGATGAGGAACGAAGTCTACAGGAGGGACATATAGGTCTACCAGCATTTCTCAGCCTCGACCATTGGCATTTGGGGCTGGACCATCCTTTGTGGAGGGTCTGTCCTGTGTGTTGTAAGATGTTTTGCATCATCCCTGACCTCAACCCACCAGAGCCGTAGCACCTCCTTTCTCCAAGTTGTGACAACAAAAAATTTCTCCAGGTACCGCCAAATGTTTTCTGGAGAACAGAACTGATGCTCCTACCCTCCCCCATTGAGAACCACTGACATAGACAAATATTTGCAACATTGTATGACAAATTCAGTAGTCAAGTTATACACAAACTGTGATTGTCATACAAAGGTCAGTCTAAACAGCTTTGCCTAAAAAGGAGCTCAGAAGAGGTAATTTGGGATAAGGCCTTGAAAAGAAAGTAGGGATCAACAGGGAGACAAGACAAGGATGGGGTATGCCATCCAGGAAAGTGGCAATGTGCATAAAAATAAGAGCAAAAAATGCAGGACACTGCAATGTGAGAGGCAGCGGCAGAGAGGAGCAACAACAGAAAAGAGTTTGGCCTCCTGTCACCTGAAAAAAATGGATATGGATGGAATATTTTACGCAGGGGTAGGACATAAGTTGTTAAATGCTTTATCCCACTGACAGAAAGACATTGAATTGCTCTAAGGAATTTGAAATGCAGCGTGGAAGAAAGACACACAGAAAACTACTAAGCATGGAGCCACATCCTGTACAGACACAGTAAAGAGAACTGGACACAATAGTCATTATGGGGTGTGAAAAACAGAGTGATTCTTCTTAAGAATAATATTAATGTTACTGTTTGTGTTGTTTGTTTTCTATTTTAATAAAGCGGCCTATTGTTCTTTCCTCACCAGGCTGCACATTTTTCAAAGTTGGGGACAGGTGCCCATTTTTTCTCCAGCCCCACCACCTAGCAGAGAGCCTGGCGGGGTGCAGAGTCAGATAAGTGTCACTAGGAGAGTGATGCCAAAATTGGGGGTCAGCAAACATTTTATAAAGGGCCAGAGAGTAAATGCTTCCAGCTTCCCAGGCATGACAGACTCTGTCCCAACCATTTGGCTCTGCTGTTGTGTAAATGCAGCCACAGATTGTGTGGAAATGAATGAGACTGTGTCCCAATAAAACTTTATTATAAAAACAGGCAGAAAGCTGGGTTTAGCTTGAGGGCCTTGTTTTGCAAACTTATGTTGCAAAGGTGCTCTCTGTATGTTAAAGAGGCACAGTTACTCAAGAATATTTTTCTGAAAGCAAACATCTCCACAGTGGAGGGAAGGGAAACTCTTGATCCCAAAGTCAAGTCATTCATCTGCTCTTACAGACACACACACCCACTGAGCTAGTAAACTCAAAGTGATGGACTGCTGGAAGCAGAAGACAACCAACTCTACTCCTTCCTTTGCTGTGGAGGAAAGGAAGTCCTCATCACCTAGGGTGCCTGCCCAAAGTGCCATGCCTAGTCACTCCAATGGCTCATGTGTGGGGTGAGATCTCAAAGCCCGTGACTTCCAGGTGCAGAATTCCCTGATCATACTCTGCCTCACTCTTGTGGGAAGTGAGCCAGACTTTCCCCAGGGAGGGAGGTGCTCCATGGTTAAGAACAAAGCAGTCACTGAGCCTAGGTAAAGTGGGATGCTTGGCAATACCATCCTGTCTCACATCACACCCAGATCAGCGGGGCTGTGTGGCCAGCAGGGCTGCAGGGCCAACAAGGCTGCAGGGCCAACAGGGCTACACTCAACACCAAGCAGGGGTCCCTCCAGAATTCTGGAAAACACCCGGGAAAGGAGCTCCCAGCCTTGATTCAGCCATGCACACACCCCAGCAACAGTCCCTTGAACTTGTGTTTATTTATAAGGAGAGCCTGGACACCAATCATCTGAGAATGGCATTCCAGTCAATAACATTGCATCACAAGACCCAACCAAGAGATATTAAGGATCAATAGACTTGGGAGAGAGATGTAATTTGGTTCCCATCACATAGCAGATTTTTAAACTAGATACCAAATAAAGGTTGTTCCAATCTCCCAGGTGCTTAAAGCTTTCCATGGGTCAGCTTCTCCTGCTCCCAGCATCTCTCTGAGATAAGAAGACCCTGCTGTTTTCTTTCTGTTTTAAATGGAAAGACAGGACAAGTGGAACCAACCCAGACGATGTTTTCCCAGCTTATATGAAGGCCCTGTGTGTCTCTCTCCGCTCTGGGCCTGTCACTGCATGAATTGGGGATATTCTGTGGTTGGATAAGCGTGTGCTTCATTGATTTTGTTGTTTCAATCTTTAGGTTCCAAGGTAACTAGCTCTGTAAGACGACTCACAGAAATGGCATTTCAAGTAGAAAACTTGTAATACAAGCATGTAGGAATCCAATATCAAATTTCCTTCAAAGAGTTTGGGTCAGAAAGGCAGAGTTAGGAAGTGCTATCAAGGTAAATTCCCAGGTGCATTCCACAGCAGGTTGACAATACAAGACTATGTCTTCCCATCTCCTGTCAACAGCACCTGGTTTGCTGAAGTGAACTACCCTCTTCTTCAATACCTTGGTAAATTTGGGTTAACACACTGACACGCCCAGCTTACATAAGCTGCTTCCCTTAAACCTACACACCCCAAACTTACACTCAAGCGACAGATTCTCATTAGAAGTTTATCCACATTTTTATTCAAAAGATTTTTCATGGTCAGATGGCATCCTCAAAATGGGATGGATGCAATCCCACCAAGGGCCCCCGTGCAGCTACTATGGCATTCAAATTATTGCGACTTCTTAGATATAATAGGACAGAAACACCTATTATTTTGAAAGTGCTAAATTGTGAATTAATTTAAACTCAGGAGATTAACAATTTTCTTTTATTTTAGGATCCATCTGCAAACAAGAACACTGGAGTGCACGGGTTTTTCTCTCAGACAGTTTTTGGAATAAATCAGAATGAACCATGTCTCCGTGGTGCAGAGTATAAAAGCCTGCAATGTCTGGTGCCTATGCTTTGCCTTCTCCTCACCCCGTCCCCTAAAAAAAGATCTTAATTTGTTCAATGTATCTCTTCTCAAAAGGGGGAGTTTTGCCTCCCAGGGAGGACCCAACTAGGGGGACATTTGGCAATGTCTAGGGACATTTTAATCTGTCATGACTGGGGAGGAAAGTGTTACTGCATCTAGTGGATAGAGACCAGGAATCCTGCTGAACACGCTATAGCATACAGAATACCCCGACCCTGAGCAAGAACTGATCTGACTCAGAGCCAATAGTGCCAAAGTTGAGAACCCTGGTTTGTTTATACACTTAATTACCATGAAACACATTATGAAACTGCCCAAAACTTAAAGGCCATTTTAGGTTGTAGTCACAGTTAATACTCTTCATGGACACAGCACAGGACACTGGTCGCCTACTTTAGGGAGGGCTGCTGGGGAAGGCAGAGGGATGGAGGTGGGAAGGCTCTGGGAATGGACTCCTGTGGGGACAGTCCAGGGCCTTGCACTTTATGCCAAAGTCTGTCTGGGTTCAAGCAGACTTTTCAAAAGAGGGCATGAGGTCAGCTGGCCCTTCTTTGAGGAAGGGATTGAAGATGCAGATGAGGAGGAGGTTGAAGATACACACACGATGCTTTGTGATCTTATGAAACTAAAGAAAATGTAAATTCTGGAAGGGACACATTAAGCTTCTTCAGGACCAAATGTTGATATTAAATATAAAAGAAAAGGCAGTATTTACATATACTCGTGAGTTGTTTCTGCACAGAGAAAGTGACATCTAAAGTTAGGCCTTGTATCAGCACTGGATCTTAAATGCTTTAATGAAAAGATTTTTATTGTTGTAAAAGTCATGCATAGAATGAGGCTGGGATGAAAGGGCTTAAGAACAAGAAGCTCTCAACACCCTTGAAGTTGCAGGACTAGAACTGAGGTAAGTCATACGCTCATAGCAAAAGGCTAGAAGAGCCAAACCAATGGACATGGACAACAGGGGGATGAGAGCATGAGTGGGGGTGGGGAGGATGGGGGTTAATGGGGGGAATGAGAACACATTTGTAATTCCTTAACTAATAAAGAATTTAAAGATTAAAAAAAAAAAGCTAGAAGAGGCTCCAGTGGGACTGAGGAGGGCACTGCCTGGGCTCTGACAGCAGGGCCATCAGCCTGCTCCTCAAACAATCCTCGCTCCCAGCAGATTTTCCAAAATCCAAGTCCACTGACTGGTTCTGTGAGCACACCGCATCTGAAATGCAATCAGTGTGGCCAGATTCGCATTGCAAACTTGCTCACAGCCACTCTCTCCACCTTGAGGCTTTCTTCATCTCCATGAAAGCTGGGCTTAGCCATCTCTTAATCACATGAGCTCTTGGCTTGGTTATGAAGATAGTTTCCCCCGATGACACCACAGATGCAGAACACAGCTGAGCAGCTGCATTTCTCCCTGCCTCTGTTAGCATTACCCCCCATACCAGGCATGGGCCTGGCCCTCGTCATCTCTTTGCTCCAAGCCTGTGGCTTTGCTCAGCAAGGCTTCTTTCCTGAGCCTGACTGTCCTTGGGTCTTGGCCTTGCCTATACTCTCTGCTCAGTCAGTGCCTCTCCTTCGCCTTCATCTTTGGTGACACGTCTCCCTTTCCACTTTACAGGTTTTCTTTTTCTAGCAAAGCCCATGAGAAAGCTCCCAATCCAGCCCCATAGGTTCACAATCTTAGAGGAGAGCAGACAGCCCTGGCTGTTTAGCCATGAGCAAGACTTGTGGCTTTTGAGCTCATTTCCTACTTTCCACACCCCGCCACCTGCCCACCTCCTTGAAGGTGTAACTCAAAATCTCCCCTGGTGAGGCCGTCCCCATCCAACCCAGTGCATCTGAAAGCCATCTTACTTGTTTCATTTGCAATCTTTTCTTTGAGGCATCTAGAACTTCAGTGACCAGGAAGGAGGGAGAATCCAGAACCGGAAGGATGTGTAGAAATACATAAGAACTGGGAGAAGCACCCAAATGGCAACCACAGGGCGTTCAAGCCAGCATTGGTGCCCAATGGGGAGACAGAGGGACAATGGCTTCTAGGTAGTGACATCATTGCAATCCCAACCAGTGTGAAGGAGGGGCTCCAGGACCCAGCCAAGAAACAGCCATACGCCCCATGGGAGAAACCAACAAAGGTTAACAACTGTTAGCCTTGGGGTGGGGGCACTGAGCAGCCCCAGTTCAAGGTGGGCTCTAGCCCTGAAGTTTCAGTGAGCTGCCTTAGAGATTATTCTTTAAAAAGAAAAACAGAGCTGACTGACATAATTATCATGATGGGGGAGGGGAAATGTTCCTGCCACCAAAGTTTACTAGTAAATCAGATTACCTCAGTCACCTTATGGCCTGTGGCAATTGGGTTTCAAAATCCCACAAGGCCTATCCCTTAGGAGAGCGGTGCACATTATCACCAGAGGCTGTGAGCGTTCTGCAAGCGCAACTCATCATTGTCCACATTTGTTTGACAAGAGAATCCTTTCTAAGTAGAACACCTATTCACATCACATGGAACCTGCCTGGAAAAAAAGTTTGAAGGGAGACAGTAAGGACAGATCAGCGTGGCTGGTGAAGGAGCACACAGAAGAGGGAAACATGAGCCAGCCTGGACGGGCAAGGAAGGGTGAGAGAGGAGTCTGAGTCCTGAGGAAATAGTGGGAGGAGTGTAGGACTCTAGTCCCAGAGAGGCAGCTGGAGCAGGTCTGTCTGTGTGCACAGGGAGCCACGGGCAGTTAGACCTTGCTGGAGTCCCAGGTTGAAGGCAGAGAGGAACCCAGGGGGCCCTACCAGGCAGGTCCAGGCATGGTCCTTGTCAGCCCCTATAGGAACCCTGTTCTTTATAGTGTGGACTGTGAGCAGCAGGGGTGGGCTTTCCCTACAGTGGTGATGTGACCCATTGCATAGCTTGGAAAGCTCACTCTGTGGACACTGAGCAGCAGGGGTGGGGTGTTTTCATGGTCATTTGACCTATATCTTCCATCACTCTGACTGGGAAGAGCCAGGTGGGGGGTCAGAAGAGAGATGCAGATGCCCCACGTAGATGGAAGATGTGGTGACCCAGGATGTTCACCAGGAAAACTAGTAGCTCTGAACTGGGTTCTCTAACTGGATGCTGCCCCTCAGGCCTGAGAATTTGTTCAAAATCAATATCTTTTCACCCAAATGTCTCACCCTGTTCCAGTTCCCTATTTCTCACCTTGACTTTTCGAGGCTCCAGGGCAATACCTTAAGGCCATCTTTAACACTTCTCTCACCAAGTCTCATTAGTCCTTCCCTGATCTACAATGTCCTTTGCCTCTGTCCCTCCCTCTGCATCCCTGGGGCCTGCTCTCTAGTCCCGTGTCCAGCACACCCCCCTGCTGCTCCTGCAGTGTCCTGTCCTGCCCCCTCTCTAATCCACTGCCACTCACTCTCCAGCTGTAACTCACTCTCCCTCCCCACCATGCAGGCGCCCTTCCATGCCCACCCACTGCTCTCAGTGTACATCTCTGACTCCAGCCCACCTCAGCTCAGTCAGTCCTGCTTCCTCTACCCAGGGTTCAGTGCCCTGAGCCCCACTCAGTGCCACCTTACTGGCAGGACTTTGCCGTACCTGCTTGAACTTGTAGCCTATGTGTGCTGCTCCAATCCTCAGACCTGAGCATGTGCTGTCATTGATCTTGTCATGAGGAGGTCCTATTTCACCAGCTAGACAGTAATCCCCTGAGAGAAGACAGAGACTTTATTCTGCATGTTGGTCCCTCCTCCCCCAGTAGGCACAGCAGGGGCGGGTAATGTTGTCGATAAGGGAATTTGCTCCCCGTGTCTTCTCTGGGTCACTATTGGCCAGCCATGGGCTCCCATTGGTAGAAGTGATTCAGGAATAAGGATAATTTGGTTCATTGACTGTTTTCCATGGGTAACCTCTGTAAATACTAGGATTTCAAGTTCTCTAATTTGATAGAAAACAAACCAAACCTAGTCCAACAAATACAGGTCCTAAGAGGTAATGTACTGGAGTTCCCTATGTTAAACTTGTTGTGAAATTACAGTAACACTTACTGGAGGATTATCATAGATTTCCATACCTTTTAGTATTCTCCCATCACACAACAAGGGTTGATTGAAGCAGTGTTGACGGAATGAGTACACCATCCCCAGCATTATCTCACTTTGTAATCAGATGTCCTCACAGTTTTAGCAAAATCTGGTTGACTGTGTGCCGGGAGCCGGTCCATCCTTGCTGCTTGACACAGTCGCTGCAGGAAAGAAACATCTATACAGCATATGTTTCAATGGACCTGGCATATATAGCATACTGTTCTTAATATGTTTGCTCCCTTTAGCGCCATGTGTTTTGGCCAAGGTCACCTCTCCGAGAAAGGTTGTTTTCCCAGGTGGGGATCTTTCCCTGAGGTTAGGGAGGGGATACAACCCCTTAATTAAGTGCCAGGCGGGTAGTTAAGCTACATAATCTTTACTCCCTGGAATGGAGATAAGAAACGCCCTAACCTTTGTAATAGAAATTGACAGGATTAAAATCGGCTGGTATAAATACGGATGTAACAAGACAATAAACATCAGATCCTCATCAGATCCTCGTCAGAACCTCATCAGATCCTAACCAGAACCTAGCCAGAGAAAATGGCAAAAGATCCTGGACAGAACCTGGCTACAGAACTTCACTGGAGAACCTAGACAGAACATGGCGGGAGAACCTGGATAGAACCTGGCAACCGAACCTGGCTGGAGAACCAGAACCTGGCTACAGAACTTGGTTGGAGATCCTGACCAGAACTTCGCTGGAGATCCTGGAGGGAGAATCTCGCTATGCTGATGAACTGAACCCAGTTTCCATGTCATTCCTTCTTCGCCGACTCCGTCCACACCTTTGGGGACCCCTGGACCTGCTGGGATTGGACCCCAGCAACTGTGTTGTATGTATTTGTGTTTCCAGATCTAACTAGAGCCAGCCAAAGTAAAGTTATAAATTATATAAATAAGGTTAACTGAGCTATTTTTAAGCAGGTAACTAATAAACATGTGTTGAATTGACTATACTTTTGGAAACATTGAACTTAAATGTTGCCCCAGCCTTGCAAGGCAGTATTATTACCCACATGTAGAATGAGAAAACTGAAGATAATACATGGGAAATACCTTGCCAGAGGTCACACAACTCGGGCTCAGTGTGGCTCTGCGTTTTGCTCTTGACTGCCTTCCAGTAGATAACCAAAAAAACACCCAGCCCTCCCAGACTCAAGTCTGCATCACAAGTGAGCCAGTGAAAACAACTGGAGTCTGTCTGCACAGAGCACACACAACCACAGACGGTGAGTAGGAGGTGGGAGTGGCTGTGTGAGGCTTCTCTTCCTTCTTAAACTGAAGTTTATACTTGTAGTGCAACCGTTGGGTGCTGCTACTTTACTGAGAAGACAAGCTGACTGCTCCCCCGAGGGAGGACCCAAGCTCTGGCAAGCAGTTAGCGCCAGGATTTGTGAGGATCTCCATTGCGCCCTCCTCTGCAGAAGCAGACCAAAAGCAAACCTGTCTCTTGGAGGCATCCGGTCTGCCCCCTCTTACCCTGTCACATGCCATATACAACTTGCAATTTACAAATAAATATGATTCCAAATTATCCATAAAATAAAAGTGTTGTAAACAATGCTATAAATGACCACATAAATTCTGGCATGGCATGCCTTCCCATGAGAAACATCCAACTTAAATAACTACATCCTTTATAATTCTAGCCTAAAGCTTAAATATTTTTTAAAATGTAGCAATTGTTTTAAATACAGCCTTTAGGGTTATATACATCACATAATATATATATATATATATATATATATATATATATATATACACACACACATATACAGGGGTAGGCAAAAGTAGGTATACAGTTGCATCTTAACATTCTTTTGAGGTAATAAAGGTATTGTAATAATTATAACCTGCATGTCATTTTCCATAAGAAAAACAAAGCTGTTTGCCCACCCCTGTACATATATTCACTGCAAGGAGTTTCATTACTTTCAAAGTGAACATTTCATGTAAAAGAAATAGAAGATGCCGAGCTTGAAGCTGAAACCTGTATTGGGAAAACCTGAATTCACATGTAGAAAAAAAAAAAAGCTTTTATTCTAATGTGAATGATTTGCTTATTAAGAAGCAGGAAGATTGTTTTTAAGAGAAGAACATTTGTTCATTGCTCACTGAGTTAATAACACTCACAGTATTATTCCTTGTTCTACAATTAGCCTTTAGTCCTAGGTTGACTTACTTAAGAATTACCTAGGTTGTATATAAAATGTGTATATATATGCACGTTCTTTGATCTAGAGCACCCATCCACATAGGATTAATAACATAAGATTGTGAAATTCTAAGGAGGGCTAAATTTCTCTGTGATGTTGAAGAAATAAAAATCATTAAATTTTGCTGTTATTCTGAGCAGTCGTGCCTTCAGTTTAATTATTGGTGGTAAATCTCTTTGCTGAGTGATTCTTTTAAGGTTGACTATTATATTAAGACGAATGGATCTATTCCTAGGCCTGGATAGTGAAGTATGTAAAATGTCTGAACATTGGATCAAATTGTATGGTTAATCCTCTAATTGCCCATTAAGAAATTATTTCAAAAATAATTACAGTACCTGGTCTTATTTATATGCATTGCTAATCCTCTTTAAAATCTTATGAAGCTATTTGGCTCAACAATATCCTGAGGCTGACGTTGCCATAGGTTTGACAGACATTTGCTTTAAAATACTGCCCTGGACACACACCACACACACACACACACACACACACACTCACACACACACCAAGTATATTTGCTTTCAAAGTGCCCATTGCATTTGAAGTAAATGCTTACTCTTGGTTTTGCCCCAGCTTTTTAAAATCACCAAGCCCTTTCTCCTCAGGTGTCAGGGTGGGTTAGTGCAGCTCAGATAAACTGAGGAATAGGCACACTCTTCCCTGACTCTCAGCCTGGCTCACTCCTATTCACCTGAAAACTTATGTTTCAGATGTCAGCTCTTCAAGAAGTCCTTGCTGCAGACCCAGGTTGAGGTCAGCTACCTCCTTTCTGCCACCCTTATGTCCTGGGCCTCCTTCCTCCAGGCAAGTATTATGTGCTTCAGAAAAGTGAGGGAGATAGGTTGCTGCTCTCCAGGGAACCAGCTGGGCTTGGAGAAATCTGGGAAGGCTTTGGGAAAAAGGTGAACAGCAGCTGGAACAAAGTAGGCCACTTTTCAAAGAACCTCCTGTGGGTTGCCTACTGACAAAAACTAGAGCAGCCCACAGTCATCACTGTAATAAATCAAGTGGATCTAGGCTAGAATAATTAAGTACAAAGTGAAAATTACATGAACTTTTAACACACAAAAAGGTAGACAGGTCCTCGTGAGTAAATTATGTTGCATTTTCTTTCTACCACTTCTGCTGTTTCTCCATTTTGGTTCTTCTCTTCCAAAACTCGTACAATCAGATGGGTGACTATGGACTACCTCATTCTGAGGCAAAACTAAGTAAAAGGGGCTGAAATGGTAACCAGAATGGGTTGAGATTTTCTCCCCACAGGAGGCTCTCACTAGATCAGAACAAGTAGAGAAAGAACGTGGAGGATGCTAGGCAGAGATTTCAAATGTCATTCTTGTTCAGCCACCCACCATCTCAGCTTCTTTTCTTACTTTAGGACTGTTTCACAGGTCCTCGTGGGAGGCCAGGGCTGCTCCCACTGGGAAACTGATTCTGGCACACAGGAGGGGGATGGAGGATTTGCCCATCAGTGTCCCACTCTGGCTCTGGCTCAGGAGCTGGCAAGGCATAGGACTCCTTTGGCAGTAGCTCCCTCTAGTCTGAAGAGATGGCATCTAGTGACCACTTGGAGGCTGGCTTCTTGGTGATGTCAGCATTAGGGACATCAGTGACATCTCTCCCAGTCTGGGATGTCATTATGGAGACTTCCTGGCTCTGCAGCCTCTGAGGCTGCTTCTCCAGCATTCCCAGAGTCTGTGAGGCATTTAATACTTTCTTTTTCTTCTGAAATTGGCCTGTGTTGGCTTCTGTTGCATCTGAGAACTTTGACTGGAGAGGGTGGGTGGAGCTTGAAGTGGGGTCCTGGGACTGCTTCTCTCAGGTAACCTCAGGTGTGTGAGGGCCTTTCGTTCATCTGGTCAAGCTTTCTCCACTTCCCAACAGGACAGAATCCTGGGGAGGAGAAAACGCTCCAGTCTGCCTAAGACTGGGAGAAAACAAGATGGAAAGAATAATAGCTAGAAAGTGGAGCTTTTGACCTGGAAGCTGGGAGCAGTTAAACACATGCTCCCACTGTCCCTGAAATTCCACCTGTGCCCCCAGAACCTCCATCTGGCACAGAGCAGGTCCCCAGCAAACATCAGTGCTCCTCCTCTCCTCTCCGATGTTGCTTTGGTGCAAATGCCTGTCCCAGCCAGGCCTGCTGAAGGCCTGCGACCTGGCTGCTTCTTCCTCCCCAACCTCCCTCTTTTCTCTCCTCCTTCTCAGACATGACCCCCGTCTTCCAGAAACAAGGCCATTCTTCCAGAGGCCTTGGCCCATCCCACCCAGGAAGCAAAGGCCACAAGTGTCAGCAAACTCAGAAAAGCTGAGACACAGCATCAGAAGTGGGGGCAGGGAAGGGAGCTGCCACCACCACACAGGGAAGAGGCCAGAGCCAGGAGGATGGGCTGTGGTGACTAAACGTCACTACATCTGTAAGAAAGATGGTTCTATATTCAGTGTAGAGAGCAGGAGGGAAATCATTTGTTCTTCTGTTGACATAAGGCAATGAAGGGAAGAGAACTATAATCTTGTACCTTAATATGTATTCTATGAAGCACATGTTAATTGCAGTCTCATGGGGGAATTGATTGTCTTTTGTGGTTAACTATCTTCAGCACAATAGCTATTAGGTATGACAGCATGTGTCTCATTAAGTTTATAGTAACTTATTTTATTACAGTTCCAAGCCTGTTCTTGTGTGTTCAGTCTTCTATTGTCCTGTTAATATGCTTACCTGCTCATAACTCTAAAAACCTAGAGGTCATTTCAGTTCAGTGCAACCAGACTATTCTACCACCTCCAGAGGGATCCTCTCTCCCTCTCTCTCTCCTCCATCTCCACATGGAACTGTTTTGGAGAATGAAAATGTATGTAATGAATAGGATATCCAGGTAAATTAAAAAGTACATATAAAAAGATACTAAGAGCCCAACATTATGTCGTGTATAAATATTAAGGAAAATTGATTAGGAATTATGCAACAGAAGTCTAATTACAATAAATGACCCTTTTGCCATCTCTCATTGTATCCAAAAAAGTCCACAAAATTACAACTCCACTGACTTGAATAATCCTGAAGCAGGGGGAGAAAAAAAGAAAGTAAAACAAGGAATCCCCAAAGAGTTCCTCACACTGACCCCCTGATGTGTCTATGATGGATGCTAATATAGTGAAGGCCATCCAATTTTTCTCACTTCACACCTCAAACAACTGACTATCATGTTTTCTTTTAAGCAGTGCATCCCGCAGGAGGGGGCCTCAGGGAGGCCTCCAAAGACGGGGTGCCAGGAACCTTCAGAAGCATGCGGAATGGCCACATGAAAAAGGCACTGGCGTCACAGTCCTTCATGTTTCAACTCACAAGATACATTTTTGCTACACACACACACACACAACAAACAAAAAAACAATAGCCAAAAGGTCCAAGCCCAATGTCTGAGCACCAAAACTCAGTCATGAAAATTCAGAGAACAGATGGCCCATTTTAGTGAACTACCTGGAAGCTGAAAGTCAACTTATTCTGCATTAGATATGAAGTACTAATCCATGCTTCAAATGTGTAGATCTCATATTGTAAAGATCCAATAGCAAGTCACTGAGATATCACCGAAAGGGATTGGTTAGGGGGTGATCAGGTTGGCAGGCAGAAGAAGTTAGGGGCATTCAGGCAGGCAGGCAGGCGAGTAGTTGGGAGCCAACAGTCCTGGATTGTGAAAGGGATGTCCAGCTGCCTGTTTAGGCCCGATCCCGGTGCAATTGGGCCTAAATGGGCAGTCGCACATCCCTCAAGGGGTCCCAGATTGGAGAGGGTGCAGGCTGGGCTGAGGGACACACCCTCCCCCATGCATAAATTTTGTGCACCAGGCCTCTAGTTATTTATAATAGCCAAGCTATGAAAGCAACCTGAATAAAGAAGATTGGTATATATATGCAATGGAATATTACTTGGCCATAAAAAAGAATAAAATCTATCCATCTGTGATAACATGCATGGTCCTAGAGGTTATTGTGCTAAGTGAAATAAGTCAGACAGAGGAAGAAAAGTACCATATGATTTCACTTGTATAATCTAAAAACCACATGAACAAACAAAGCATAAACAGACTTATAGATACAGAGAACAAAGTTATGGTTGTCAGGTAGGCGGGTGGAAAAGGTAAAGAGATTAAGCAGTACAAATTGGTAGTTACAAAATAGTCACAGGATGTAAAGTACAGCACAGGGAACATAGTCAATAATATTATAATAATTATGTATGGTGTCAAAGGATACTAGATTTATGGGGGGATTACTTAGTAAGTTATATAAATGTCTAACCACTATGCTTGTACACCTAAACTAATATAATATTGAATATCAAGTGTAATTTTTTTTAAAAAAATATCCCTGAACACTGTGGCTTAGTTGGTTAAACATCATCCTGAGCACTGAAAGATTGCTGGTTTGATTCCTGGTCAGGGCACATGCCCAGATTTTGGGCTTGATTCTCATTAGAGGGAATGCAGTAGGCAGCTGGTCAATGTTTCTTTTTCACATCAATGTTTCTCTCTCTCCCTCTCATTCCCCTCTCTCTTTAAAAATAAATAAAAACATTTAAAAATAAATAAAAACAAAAAATATAAATATATAAATAAACCAAAGAAAAAAATGAATAAAAAATTTATGCATATATTAATTTTTATGTTTTGGGAGATTTTATAAGAATTCAAAGATATTGCTATTTAGTATATATGTAAAGCATGGAACATAAGTACATTTGTAAAAGATTTAAGAGATTAAGCCTCAGATCTGTCATTACCTATTAAATTCTACATCCATAATTTAGTTAATCCCCACATTCTTTGCCATCATCATGAGATGAAACACCCTTGGTGAGCAAAATAATCTGTTTATTATATGAAATGAGTCACAAGGTAAAACTACTTCTGGGTTAAACTCTGAAATCCAGTAACTGAGTAATGCTGCCATGAAGTACAGTGATTTAAATATGAACAGTAATGATAATACCTAAAAATGCAGAAGATAAGTAAAAGAAAATAAGGAGACAAAACTAGAGTATGTAGGTGTGTCATGTCTAATTTTATTTTGAAGAGGTGGTCTGCAATTTGAGTTACTAAAACTGTTTTCAAACAAGTTGGCATGCTTTATTCTGAGCTTCAGTTCATCCCATAATGAAAAGTTTCATCATCATAATATTTAGAAGTAGAGGGGTTGCCTCTGGGCCTTTGAGAAAGACAAATAGACTTGAAGGAATGTGGCCTTGTTCTTTGCAATCAGAAAAAGGCCCATACCAGATAATTGCCTTTGAAGAACTTTCTGCAATCTACCTCAATTTAATTCAGACTTGAATACGATGAAATTTCCTGAAACTTCAGCCCCTTTTCAATTCAGACTTGAATCCTCAGAATCTGATGAAGATAAAACATTTGGAAAAACTTAAAGGCCAGAAACTCAAATGAAATTAAAGCCACTAAAATATATCATTAAAATGTATGCACAAAAAGCATTTGGCAAATTTAACACCCATTAATTATTTTCAAACTCTTAGCAAATGCGCTATAAAGGGAACTTCCTAAAACTGATCACCTATAAACAAAGCCTAAAGTGAAGCACTGAATGTTTTGCTTTCCCCCTAAAATGGAGAGCAAAGCAAAGCTATATATTCCCACCATTCTATTCAAAATTGTTCTCAAAGTCTTAACCATTTTTATTAAGGTAAGAAAAAAATACAATATACAGATGATGCACTACAGAATTGTATACCTAAAACTTGTATAATTTTATTGACCAATGTCACCCCCAATAAATTCAATTAAACATAAAAAATAAAATTAAATACAATTAAATAAAGATTGAACAGGAATAAGGAAAACTATCTCTGTTTACAGATGACAATGGTTTACTTATAAAATCCAATGAGATGTATGAAATAGCCACTAAAACTTGTATGAGTATTTATCAAAGTCTAGAATACAAGTCAATTAGAGTTTTAATACTAGCATAAATAATTGGAAAAGAGAAATTTTCAGTTTCAGTTTACATAAGGGCCCACAGAATTTACAATTCAAAGAACAAACATATTAGAAAACAATTGTAAACCAAATATTGAGACAACATCATGAATATCTGAGTCAACCAACAAAACTTTAAGATCTATCACAAATCTGAAAAAGTTAACAAATCACAAAATTTTATAACAAATTTTTAAAAAAAGACTTCTATATGTCCTATTCAGTAAAGGACCATGAGAAAGCAAAAAGCCTGATTTCCTTTGCAGAGAATATATGATCTTGTAATAGAAATAAAACAAACTCATACAAAACAATTAGGTAACATTGACATGTTAACCTGTGATAGGGTCTGAGTTCCGTAAGACAAAAAAACCTCAGTACTGACTGCGCAGTCAGAAGGGAAGAAGGGTTTAGGCCTAATGACAATAGCTTACTTATATTACAAAGCACTTTACTGTTTTCTAAATACTTTCAGATGTTTCCTCTTTACTCTTAAAACTGCTCTGAGATAAACGGGGCTTAATACAGTCTCTATTTTATGGAAGCACCTGAGTTCATGTAACTGGAAAGTGGTGGTGTAGGCACAGAACTTAGATCCTCGGTCCCTTCATTTTCTGGGGGAAAGGAGAAGGAATGCCTGAGCAGACTGGCAGGGACTGAAGATGGGCCAAGTGGCTTGAATGTAGTACAGGGTAAGCTTTATAACGTGACCAGAAAATCAAACATGGTGTATCAGGGAGAGTGTGATGACACACATGCACGCACAAGCACATGGAATTTCTCTTTCTCTCTCTCTTCCTCTCTCTCAAACACACACACACGCACGCACGTACGCACGCGCACACACACACAAGCACACGAGCATGCACAGCAGGTCTGTTGTTAATGAGGACAGGCAGCTTAGTGGCATAGCGCCCAGCCTTGGGCCTTAGGCTCACAGGGGTTCCAGCCTCAAACCCAGCATTACTGTGCAACCTCATGCAGTCTCCAGTCCCACATCTGGAAACGACCACCACTGTTCAGCATGATGGCTTCACAGAGTACCCTTAAAGAGCCCTCCCTAATTGTATGAGCTTCAGGCTCCAGGGAATCTGGGTCTTTCTCTGTACTCCATAACATTAGCTACTCTCATATCCTAACACATAACACGGAACCTTGTCACTCTGGATGCAGTCACAAGGGAGACAGGGTGCGAAAGACCCCAGAGTCCCTGCCCTGAACATCCAGCGCTATTGCCTCTTGAGCACCAGGAACTTAGCAGGTGGTGACAGCGCTAAAAAGCACCTGTAGAACTAAGCAGATCCTCACCAGAATTCCCAAGAGCTGTCTGTCATTGCTCAGAAGCACTCAAAAGGAGAAAAATGAAACCATAGGTGCTGGGTTCCCCCTGAACTGAAATGAATTTTGCCATGTGCTCAGTGCCCTCCAGGCTGCACAGATCTATCTATGAGGCAGCAACAGGAGTGCCATCTTTCAAATTGGTTTGGTGAACTCTGTTGTACACAGAAGATGCACCAGCCATTAGACTGGAATTAGAGCCAAACATCCACAGGATGTGGCTCTGCTCCCAGAAATGGTCATTATTCAATGGGATTCAGCTTTTCTCCAGCTCCAGGCTTAATGCTTTACACACAAAGCTCCATAGCAACACTGTGAGGTAAGTACCAGCTCAACTCCTTTTCACATGTTAGGAAACTGAGACTCAGAGAGGCTAAGCATCTCAAACAGGTCATACAGCAGCCAAGTGGCAGAGATGCGATCTGAGTTTGCACTCTGAGCTTCATGCCTCTCAAAATGGGACAGAATGATAGACTATGGAGCTGCAAGTGACAGGCAGCACTGACACAACCTGGGCTCCTAATGTTGAGAGTTTATATAAAATGGCATACAGTGGCAGAAGCAGAGAGTCACAGCAGGAAGAACAGAGCCTATGCCCTCTGACTCCAGACTCAAGGGTCTCTGGAATTCTTCCATCATCTTTCCCCTCAGTCCAGGAGGAGCCTTCCTCACCACATACCTGAGTCTCTCAAAGCAACCAGTGCTGGGCACCACATCATAACATTGTTGGGAAAACCAGTGCTCCATCTCCTGACCCAAACAGACCGAAAGAACGTCTGCTGAGCCCCTGGCTCTTTGCAAAGAAAGGTGAGCTGAGGGTAAGAAGTAGTTGTTTATATAGATCTCAGCTTCATAACAGCTACAGTCAGTGGCAGTCCACACGGGTGAGTAAGGTCAAAACAATAACAGAACACCCTTTACTTGAGATCATAGCAATTGCTTAATTACACACTGCATTATGTTATGACGTTGCTGGGGTTTCCAGCCTCAGTAACTCATTGAACCTCCAGTTCTGTTTCTCTGGGCGTGACCCTGGGAATCTTGCCACCAGCTGATTGGTTTCAATGTGGACCCCTAGTCCTCTGGCCGTGACAATAGGGTAACCTGGCAAAGAGAGGCTAGGAGAAGTCCAGCACCCCAAATTAATGTAAGAATCAAGAAGCCTTAATTTTGGGGTATTGACTCTTTTATTTTCTTTCTAAACAAGAAATGCTTTCTTCTGTGTTGCTTGGTCACTCAACAAAGAAAAAGGAACTGTTTCTATTCTTTACCACTTGGTATTTATTTAGTGTACAGAGGTAGAGTTTAATGCCTATGAAAATCCTGTACATAAACTGGAAATTCTGGCTTCTTAAGGAGTCTGTTCACTTCATTTTATTTTGGGATGTGTAGATTTTCTTTTCACTGGTTGTCAAGAGAATGATTAATATTGCAAAGGGTTTGGGGGTTTGGGGTGGAGGGTTTTTTGTTGTTGTTTTTTTTATTTTTGTCTTTAACAGAACTGCAAAGTTGTGTTAGAGCAGAAAGCTGAAGGTACTTTTTTTCTGTTTCCTTTCTTATTTTAGAAAAAATGTGCTAAGGGAAAGTTGAGTATAATAACTTTAAATAAAAATATTAGTAGGGCTAGGTTACTTTGGACATCAATAGGAAAGAAAATAAAAAAGAAAAACAATTTTTTTGATTAAACCTCACCAAAGGATATCTTTTCCATTGATTTTTAGAGAAAGTGGAAGGGTGAGAGGGGGTAGAGAGAAAGAGAAAAACATCGATCGGTTCCCTCCTGCACACACCCTGACCCAGGTCAGAATCAGGCCTGCAAATCAGGTACTTGCCCTTGACCAGGAATTGAGCCCAGACCCTTTGGTCTTAGGGCTGATGCTCTAATCACTGAGAAAAATTGGCCGGGGCTTTTAATCCTAGACTTTTTCATCCACATTCTCTAGAATCCTTACCAACAGTGCAGAGTAAAAATCCTCTGTATTTTTTGCATCTGTGAATAAAGAATAAAAGAACTAAAAATGATAGGGAAAAATGAAGCATTGTCAAATTATATATTTGGAATATACTAAAGCATTACTTTACTAAAATTAACTTAGTGGCTGAATGAGTAATTGAGATTTTTTAAAGTGAGAAATACACAGTTTAAACACACACACACACAAAAATATGAAACCTAACTTCATAGAGACAGTATGCTACAAAGAGTAAAATTCCTCCAAATGATAAAATATCGCCAATCTGCTAATAGCACTGGGTTAGGAGTGAAGAGACCGGTTTTATTTCCATTTTTCCCACAAGTCAATGTGTAGCATTGGCCTTGAACTGTCCTCATCTGTAAAGGAAGTTGCTCAACTAGATGATCTCTAAGGCCACTCACAGAAATATGAATCTTATTGTCATTTGCATTTTCATCAATGTCAGTTTACTTTATGTTATCTTTTATTTAAACCTTGAATGTTTGAGAGTATTCTGAGGTACAAAAATATATGCTATTCTCCTGTTCTTCCAATCACATTTTTAATCGCAGCAAACATTTCATTTCCTGGTTTTGGCACACCACCGAGCCCATCAACTGCTGTGACATTGGAAACTCCCTCTCGGTTCGGGAGCCTGGCAGCTCTTTTTCTTTCCCCTTGAGTTCCCTTCTTACTAAAAACCATCTTGTTCATCTTCATGTCTCAAAGGCCCTTCCAAAAATTGGATTAGGTTAGTGGAAAAATAGCATGCACAGAAAGAACTACTATCTGAGACGAGGGGTGACAGGTGCCCTCATTCATCCACAAAGTTATTGCCTGTTATGGGAACTGCAAACAGTCTGTATACATATCCTTACTTGAAGGATTTCTGCTAGCCTATGGAATAGCTCTGCTCTCCTCTCATCAAGACCTAAACTGTGTGCTGTTCCTCCACCATACCTGGACTTCTATGTCAGGTTTAGCCCTACTTTCTCCCACATGTGTGTTTCTCTCTGTTTTGCCCCTACCAGATGCCGTAACCAGCAGCCAAATTGACACAGAAAAGCTGAGGAATTGAGGAAATGGGGGAGGGGCCTTGAAGTCCAGTGCAATAAGCAGTGTGACATAGACAAAACAACAGTTTTATAGCTGGAATTTTTAACTATCATGGTAAAATGTAACACCACACCCCCTGAAAATTCATATGTTGAAGTCTTAATCTCTAGTACCTCAAATTGTGGCCTTTTAAAAAGATAGGTGTTTTAAAGAGGTGATTAAGTTAAAATGATATCTTTAGGATGAAAGCCCTAATCCAATCTAACTGAGTTCTTTATAGGAAGAGAGTCTGGGACACAACCATGCACAGAGAACAGACCGCGTGAAGACCCAATGATCTACAAGCCAAGGAGAGAGGCTTCAGACAAAACCAACCCCTGCAGACACCTTGATCTCAGACTTCCAGCCTCCAGAGCTGTGAGGAAATGAGTTCCTGTTGTTTAAACCTGTGGTACTTTGTTATGACAGATCTACCATATGATTGCACTTACCAAGTAATTGTCTCAGTGAGGTTCACTGGCAGGAGGCTGTTTTGAAGGAGCCAGGAGAGCTGCTGTCTGTGTTACCACTGCTCATGTGTCAACTAATTTATCTGGTGCTCTCCTAAAACTGGAAGGGACTCTTTTCCCCAGAGACCCCCTCACCAGGCCTGGCTCAGACAGGAAACTAAACTTCTGTTCAGTGGATGGCCTGCCAACTCAAAGTCAGAGTGAAGACTGTGACATTGTTTTTAAGAAGGCTTTTCATTACAAGACTAAAAAGGGGTTTGATACATAATAGGTGCTCAATAAACATGTTTTCAATGAGTGAGCCAAGATTTTGGGAGCCTGATAAATTTCCTACTCCAGACTGGTGATCTTTCTACCCAAGGAACTGCCTGGAGTGAGAGCTTCCTACCACTTTTACAGCTCTCCTCCCCTCTTTCAACTTCTGAAATATGCACAGATCTTCTCTCAGAATCTTTTCTGAGCCACATTTCCCTTCCCTTTTCAGTAACAAAGTCTCAGAGATTGCATTCTGAAGGACAGCACAGTTTTGCCTCTGGAGAGATTGCTGACAGATGATAATAGTCCTGTAACATTGGGACCAGGGCTACAGCGTGGCAAAGTGATCTTCATTGGAGCTGTTTCATCCTGAGGTCAGTTTTTCTAAGGATAACAACACTAACTGATGCAATTTACAGAGCATATTCACGGGCATTATCTCATTGAATCTTCACAACAATCCAGCACGCTGAGTTTTATTAGTGAAGATGCACCTCAGGAAGGCAACATGGTCATAGTGTGCGGATGCAGCATCGATGGGCACATTTACACAGCCCTACCACCACTCTACACATGAAATAATCCACAATAATGAACTATAACAAGACAAAGGACATTGCGAGGATTTCATGGAGCTGGTAAGGAAATCTGACTGTCCCTTTATCACCTGGGAATAGTATGGCACACAGGTGGCATGAATCCAACCATCTCCCCTGCACCCACACAAGAGGTGCTGAGCACGCACACTTTCCAACTGGGCTGGATACCACTGCTCCCACACAGACCCCGACATGCACGATGCTATTTCTGTATCTACTAGTAAGTAAACATTCGTGAGAGAGCCCAACTGGCTCCGATCAACTGTAAAGATATTTATTTGTACATGTTGATGCTGATGATAGTGTGATAACTAGGTTTAAAGTGTGTTCATGGGTGCTCTTTCTGATAGTCTATCATTATGTTTCTCATTCTTTATGGAGATTCAGGGCTGGTGAGCAACATCCTCTTCATAAATGTCCAAAATGATCCTGACCAAGCTGAGCCTGAACCCAGCAGCTGGTGATCTGGACAAAACAAAGAGTCCCCTCTTCCCCCCAGCATCCGCCCACAGGGGCTGCTGGAGGCCGTATAGGGAGCCAGTGCTGCCTCTCTTCGTCAGGGTCAGGTGCAGTCCATCTTCCCACGACACCCTCACATGAGGGTCCTAACAAGAATGGCCAATCCCAGACATCTTGGGGAGAAGACGATTTTCCATGTCTAATACAAAAAGCACTGACAGTTGAGATGCCACATGCGAATCCCTTAGCTGTGGTGTCCCGTGCTGAGTTGAGCTGCCTACTTTCTCGACTTGGGCAGCACATAGAGAGCTGCTGAAAGCTGCTATCATCTCACCTCGGCTCTTCCGTTGAACAACAATCTTTGAAAACCAACATTCACAGAGCATTCAGGGCCAAGAGAGAGGGCAGTTACCAGGCAAAGAATGTAAATCTATAGGGCTGAATTTGTTACTGGGGTCAGCATCCAAAACAAAAAATATGTTGACTTCTACAAATTAAGAAAATTTTCAGTTCTGTTACCAGTTTTGTCAGGTTTTGCTTTGCATTTGATCAAAAGTGGCAGGCCTGCTCCTTCTGCACAAGTTGGTTCTGAGCTGTTCTGGTTGCCTAGGGAATATATATAGACCAAACAGGGGAACAATTGAACAACCAAACAACCGATTGCTATGATGTGCGCTGAACACCAAGGGGCATGTGTGGAACATGGCAGGCGTTGGCAGTAGGTGGCAGAGCACGGAATATGGCGGGCTTTGGCCATGGCAGGATGGTGGAGCAGGTGAGCGGGGGTGCCAGACCAAGGTGGGGCACCAGCCGCTGTCATCGGGCTAGCCTCTGGTGGTTACTGAAAATTCTTTGCTCCTGTGCACTGCGGTCCTACTGGGTGCTCACACCTGCTGCCAGCGCAGACAGGAGACTGGGGCCACAGCGGGAGGGGCCAGGTGGGGGCACAGAGGATGAGCCGAGACCTGCCCCTGTGCCCACCATAGCCTTGCAGCCCACAGTTCCTTTCAAGGTGCATGAATTCATGCACTGGGACCCTAGCAGTATATAAAATGACTTTTCATGCTTGCTTATGCCACTCCTACCTCTCACGTAGCTGGCCTTCTTAGGAAGAAGCACAGTTTTGTAGTAAATATGTGACAGGGGATATGCAGATTCAAACCACACCCTCACCAGCTGAACCCACTCCCACTAAAGAGTGGGCCTTAGCCCATTGTCTTCAGATGGACACAACCAACGCGAGCAGTACTTCAGGCATGGTGCCACTACTCCCCACAAACATGTAGATGCGCACACACATGAGTATGCACATCCAGACCACCTCCCATCACCCATCTCAATGGGGTCTTACTTAATCTAAATTGTGCTATTTTTTTGTCCCTCGTTGGGTTTTAAGTTACTTGAATGTTTAGACTGAAGCTTTTTCCAAACTTACATTTCTGTCCTAATATAGAGCCACCAGAAAAAAATGGCCCCATGGGACTGATGGGCCAAGTTTAGTTGCCACCAGCTTCCCTGTCAGGGGGTAATAGCAGCCAGCATAAGAAATATACTGAATTCAGATGTGAACATTGAAATAATCCACAAAATAGAACAGAAATTAGAGTCCTTCATGTAATTGATGGTCATTGATGCCTTAGGGAAGAAAAACTGCAAGAAAAAAACTAAACACCCAAACTAAAGTAACTTCTTAAAACAGCTTTAGAATCATTTTCACTTATTTTCCCTGTTGACATAAGCCTCACCAGAAGCTTTCTGGAACCATGGCCTCTCAACCACATAAAAAACTATTCTTAATTTAGTTGTTCTTCGGGTTTGCTGCAATTGTTCTCCTCTCACTTTTTATTTGACAGGAGAAAGACAAATAGAAAGGAGCCAAGATTCTGAGAAAATAGCAAGACAATGGGTACACTTCCTACAATGGCAGCCAAGATATAATTTCCTAAACCTTTTCTTGGTGTCCATGGAAGAAGGAGGAAATCACAGACTATCATTCCGTGGCAGAGATCCATAGTGATATGGTAATAGAAGAACCAAATCACCAAAAGCTAAGAGGTAATCCTGTTCAACTTCCCATTTTAGCAGAGGAGAATCATGAGGTCCAGTGGACTGAAACAGCTCACTGCCGTCACTAGGGCATCAGTGGTAAAACTAGGCTCAGAGCCTTGGTTTCTTGGCTGCTCTTCATGGACTTGCAGAATCCCACAGTGGGAGGAACTGTGTGGTCCAACCAGCCTGTTACCACATCTGCACCAGATGTGGGACTAGTTTGTGCCTGAGCTCTGGGGGGTAAGGTTGGCCTCGCCTCTTTCCAGGGCAACCCGTCCTGTCTTTGGACATCTCCAAATGTAAAAATGTCTGAGTTTCCACCCCCCTCCTCCTTCTGCCTTCAGAGGCTCACACAGGGAGCCTTGCTTCTCTAGGCCATGCCTTCGCAGTCAAAGGGAATTGTGTGCTCTTCAGTCTCAGCCGTTCTCCCTGAGGCATGGTGTCAGCCCCTTTAAAAGCTGATCTCCAGGGGGACATCTATAATATTCTCAACAAGATGCCTTCCCCAGAGCTCAGCCAGGTGAGCTTCAGTGAGCTGCCTGCCCTTTCCTTTGTGGGCTCTTGGGAGGACAGAACGGGCATGGAGTAGAGAGTGGGCAGCTGTGTGTGCCTCTCCTCCAAGGAAAGTCCTTACCTGCTTCCCAGAAAGGAGCCCCGGCTGCTGCCCGTCACTGAGTCAGCACCAGGCTTGCCGTGGATCTGTTCTCACCTCCTGCCCAGTCTCCACTGCTGCTAACAGGAGGCATTCATTCTCGGGTGTGTCTGGGTGAGTTTTATGAAATTACGCTGCAAAGTCGCACAGTAACAAAATAAAGCATTCCAATGAAGCTAAGATAAAAATGCATGAAGCTTGCCTTGGACCAATTACTGTGCCCCTTGTCAGTTTGGATTCCAGAGAAAAAATGCTTCTCCCCCTTAGCAATGATATAAGAACTGTCTATGTTTGCGAAGCCACAAATCTTCCTGATCAGAATGCCATTTAAAATCATTACAAAGAGGTCAGTAATCTCTGCCTCTAACACAGAGGGGCTCCTTTTACATTTCTTCGGCAGTTTACTGCATAAATGTTATTTTTGCCATCATTCTTCAGGGTGTAGGTGGGATCTCCAGGAGACATAGACAGTGATAAATGAGTCTCCAGGTGTTACTGTTCTTTAAAAAGTTCCTTTAACAAACAGTCATGGGGACTGAAGTCCTTCTCAGAGGCAGCTGTCAGGGCAGCTCCTCCATTCCTTAAAGAAACACTGACTTGCTCGGTAGCTACCTCATGTGCTCTCGAGGAGACCAAACATAAGGTCCACATGTTGAATTCAATTGAGCCTGATACTGTTCAACCTTGTCTCCATTCCAGCCAACACCATCTGATGCTGGGACTGCGGACAGCCTTGTATGCACTGCGGGCTCTGCAAAGAAGGACATCCTCCGCTTAACCCGATGCTTACAGCACATGTCAGCATGGAGGTGAGCTGCTTAAAAGACTCAGACTCAGAGAATTTGAGACTCAGTCAAGATTGCCAGGTGAACCAGCAGAAAGGTCAGGACTCAAATTCCCATTTCTTTAACCCGAGACTTAGATTCTTCAGGAGAGAATCAGTAATGGAAGGTGGGAAACTATGGAGCCAGACCCAAACAGACTTAGATTTCAACCCTAACTCTCTTTCCTACCACACAGGTGACCTTGGGCGTGTCATGCAAGTACTCCAAGTTCTAGTCTTCTCTCTTTGAAATTAGCATTTTGAGAACTCCACCAGACTGTAATCTCCTCTGGTCTTGCTTTGCACTGTTTCACAGGGCCTAATACAAAGCCCGAGACTTGGTAATCATTCACTAAAAACTATGAAAGAAAGAGTAAACGAATGAATGGAAGCCATACAAAATCCTGCTTCAGGAAAGAAATCTATTCACTCTGTGAGGCCCAGCATTTCCAGGCCTGTCTCAGAGCCCACTTTCCTCTGAATACCTGCCGCTGTCCTCCTGAGCACCACAGCTCTAGAGGGTAATCCTTGGCAGCCCCTCTCCATCTGTGGGATGCCTGCTGCTGGGGAGATGATGTGAAATAGACCCAACGGTTTTCTCTTCTAGCTGTTACTAATTCTATGTAAGTCCCACTGCCTTTTCTCATACCTAAATGTATAGCTGACTGTCTCTCCCCATCCACCAGGTAACTCACAAAATGCAAGTTTTCACTTCACTATTGGCTTATGGGGGGAAATAATTAGGAAGGAAGGTTAGTACGATGCAAATCTGCAATGTATTCCAAGAGCAAATAAGAATTTTCTCTTATAGTCATTAATGAATTAACTGAGTCCCAATTCCCATTCATTAGCCTACTATTAAGACTTAAAACATTTCATTTTCTCTATAGGAGGAAAAGTAAGAAGACATTTCCACATCAGAGACATTCCAAATGAAGTCATATTATCTCCACAGAGGCCTCTGTGAGTGTGGCGTTGCTACAAGGACACTCTCAGCAGTGATGGAGGCATGCCAGGCAGTGGTGTGTGTGCCCAGGGGCTGCAGCATTGAGCCTCCTTGTCCAGATGCCACAGAGCATGGCTGCAGAATTCACAGCCCAGACTCCTCACTGGGAAGGAGTCTCCTTCCCTCATAACTCACTATCTTAGTCTGCTCAGCTGTCATAACAAAAGACCAGACAGGGCGGCCTAAACAATGGACTTGGACTTCTCCCGGTTCTGGAGGCTGGACATCCCAGGTGACGGTGCCAGCAGATTGGTTTCTGGTGAGAGCGCCCTCCGTCACCTGCAGGCTGCTGCCTTCCTGCTGTGCTCACAGGGTCTCTCCTTCTCTTCTTGTGAGCCAGTCTCATTGGATCAGGGCCCCACCCTCACAACCTCATTTCATCTTTATCATTTCCTCCTATGTCTATCTCCAGACACAGTCACATTGGAGTTAGGGCTTCAATGTACGAATCTGAGGGAGACAATATTTTGCCTTCACACTGACCTTCGCTGAATGAGCACCACAAGCAGAGGGCTGCTATGCCAGCTGTCATGTTATGAGACAGCTCAAAGCTGAAGGGCTTAACACAAACCATGAGTGTTAGTCCTATAGGCAGTACTGTCCAACCACAGCTCACTCAGCCATAAGGAGCCAGAAATATATTCCACACCGCTACTACACCCCGACACACCTGCTCCCAAGAGCTGCATTCAACTTGAGAAAAAATAGGAATAAAAATGCCCCCCAGACAACCCAGTGTCATCAACAAATGAATGGATAAGCAAAATGTAGTACATACATACAATTAAATATGACTCAGCCTCAAAAAGGGAATTCTGACACATGCTTCAGCATGATGAACTTTGACGACATTATGCTCAGTGAAATAGGCCAGTCACAAAAGGGCAAATACTGCAGGATTCCATTTATATGAGGTCCCTAGAGTAGTAGATTCATAGAGTTGAAGAGTAGAATTGTGTCTGCCACAGGCTGGAGGGAGGGAAGGGTGGAGAGATTTGTTCAATGGGCACAGAGTTTCAATTCTGCAAGATAGAAAGTTCTACATATAGATGGTGGTGAGGTAGCACAACAATGTGAATATATTTAACACTACTAAACTGTACACTTAGAAACAGTTGTGATGGCCTTGGCTGATATGGTTCAGTTGGTTGGGCATCGTCCTGTGCACCAAAAGGTTGCCAGTTTGATTTATGGTTAGGGCACTGGATCCGCAGGAGACAGCCAGTCACTGTTACGCTCTCACATCAATAGTTCTATCCATCTTGTTCCTTCCTCTCTCTAAAAATAAATTTTTTAGTGGTTAAGATTGTGCATTTTAAGTTATGTGTATTTTACCACAATTTTTTAAAATAGCATCAGCCATTACTTATAAAACAAAAACACACACTCACACTTCTCCTGAAGAACTTATGGACAACTTTATGCAGTCACTTCCCATTGCAAAGCAAGTTTTTTTTTCCCATCCTGGTCACCCAACCATAGATAGCCACTACAAATTCATCTCCCCTCACCAAACTGGAATTGCTGCACATGTGAGAAGTAGGGATATTTCTGAGGCAGTGGTTTCTGTTTAAGCCTGGGCTTAACTCTTCCAATGGGATAAGGGCTGTGCTGAGGCAGCTGAGTTGTGGAAAGCGCTGGCATTTCATAACACACTTTCAAACTTCAATATCACTTACAGCATTGTCTCTAGCTATAAAAGCATCATGTCTTGGCAGAAGTTTTCAATGACTGGCATTCTTTCACAATTCTTGTTCTCCAAATGTTTTCTTAAGCACCTCTGCCCATAAATGCAACACACAAAAAAGTTGCCTTATGAATCATGGGACTAAAACACACACTAAGTCCATGTGATAATCTTTATGTAATTTGCTCCTTAGTCATTGTTGAGCCCATTAGATCAATATGCAGCATGTCTTTCTTTGAAAATAGGGGCCTCTATAAAAACTACCACTGTAAATAGATTGAGCAATGAAAAATTCCGCAACAAGTTTCACCACAATGAATTTTTAAAAGATAAAAGTATATTTGTTTGGAAGTGATTTGGGGTGAAATATCAGACAGGATTTTTCCAAGTTTACCCTGGGCATTAATGCTTTTAAAATTTACATATAAAACAACCATGATGGCCTATCTGAGCAGTAGGAACAGAAACTGAGGTCTTTTATGGAGATCAACTTTGCACACACAAAAAAACAGCATATAGACTCCATAGGTAGAGCATGGAATTCAACCAACCAGCTTCATTTCCTAAGTTTGACATTGGCCATCTTCACCTCCTTTCTACACAAAAACATTTGTGTCCCCAGCACTGTCCTACATAGAAAGAGGCTTCACAAGGAAGGCATGTTTTCTCTTCTCAGCACACACAGTAAGAAAATCAGGAACTCTCTTTCTTTTTCTTGCAAGGAATGGGGACAGAAGTTAATGTTGTTTCCAAACCTAACATGATTTATTTCCAAGTTCTTTACCTTATAAAATGGAGAGAGTTGAACCTCACGAAGTGAATTCTATTACAAAGGTTCAAGAAAAGCTTGGGAGAACTAGGCATCATCACCACACAACACATACATACACATACACTCAGACACAATACACACACATACTCACATACTCAGAAACACAATATGCACACATACACATTCTCTCTCTCTCTCTCTCTCTCTCTCTCTCTCTCTCTCACACACACACACACACACACACACACACACACACACTCACACATACACAGGCTCACACAGGCTCACACACACTCACATGCATATTCACAGGCACATTCTCACTCTTAGCTCTTCTGCTCAGGTTGGTAAGTACAAGACAGAGGACCACCCTGCCTTCCTCTGCAGCCCTAGGAAGACTGTAACTGCCCAGGACACCACTCTTACCCTTCAACTCCAGACTTGCCTCTGGCCCCTCTCAGGCCCTCAGATAGCATCTTCCCATCCATCTAGCTGGCAATTGAACTGGAACTGGTGTGCTCTCCCTGACCTAAGCTTCTTCCTTCTTAAATCCAGAAATCTTAAAAGAGTGAATCAAGAACAAATGGAATTTCATATTAGTGGAATATAATTACTTTTGCCAATTTGTCTGATTTGTCTGGAGGAGAAAAGATATATTACTGCAAAGGATAGGTTATAAGACTTCTTAAATGCCAACCTGATTTTTAAAGGCTTATTATTTCATTATGGCATTACCCTGAAATGTCTCTAAAAGTGGACATGAGACAGAAATGTTCTACTAGGGGCTCTGATTTGGGGCATAACTTGTATGGGATAATCAGACGTTTCATCCCTTGGGCCTAGAATTTGATGAGCTGCATGGACACACGGTCTGAATCCTAAATGTACAGGATGAAATGGGGTGGCTTTGACACTCTAGAGGTCTGCCCAGCTTCTTAAATCTCCTTCCTTCAAGAAGAGAAGAAACCATGTTCTTTCTATTTAATACAATTTATTGAGCAGAACTGTTACTATTGAATTAGGCTAAAAATCTGAGCAGTTCTTCTTTTACTCATGTGTGTGTGTGTGTGTGTGTGTGTGTGTATTTATGGCCAGGGGGTGGATGCGCATATATTTTTTTTTCAAGAAGAGAGAATAGAGGACAGGAATTTTCTGTTTCAGTTAATGTTATAGAAATAAAAATACAGGTATATCTAGCCTCCACCACCAGCTTCTTCAAGCCTCAGGGGCTGCTGGTCCTTCTGTCTAAGAAGTGATGAATTTAAACAAACAGTTAACAAGGCTAAGGGTCTAGTTAGGACAAAGGATAATGAAAGAAAAATCAGAATTTTCCAACGAAGCAATTGTATCAAATACTTCAAGAAGCATCACCTGCAAATCCCTTTTCCAGTGTGTCTGGAACCAGGACTTGCCCCGAAGTCCCCCGCTGTGTAAGAAAGTGTGTTGGGACCTCTGGCTCTGCAAGCCACTTCCTCACCACAAAGAGAGAGGCTGATGAGCACGGGGTGTAGAGAAGAGGAACAGTGACTTCTCTGCACAACTGTACAGTTAGTGGACCAGAGATAGGAGAGATTGAGTGACTACAGGAGAGGAGGGTGAGGTCCCTGGTACCACAAAGCCCTCCCTTCTCATTGCAGAGAGGCAATCCAAATCACCCCACTATTTGTGGTACCATCAGTTACCTGTGCCTTCCATGTCACAGCTAGCCTTGCACTTAAGTAAACACACTTCAATTAATATAATGTAAAGAAAACAGAGGTATGCATCAAATGTAGTTTGAGGTATACTAGTTGAAAGCCAAACAGAGGAGGGCTTGGTAAAGTACACCAGGCTGTTCGGTTTCACAACAAACATTGTGTGCAGTGCCCCAGCCCTTTGAACTCTCCTCCTCTGAGCAAACTCAGGTTTCCCCTCATCCCTCAGGACTCTGCTGTAACCTTCTCAGTGGGTCCTTCCCAAAGACTCCCCTCATCTTGGCTCCCCCAGCACCCCTCTTTTATGCTGATCACATAGCATCAGAACTGTTGGCTCATCAGCTTGCTTCCCTGGAATTTGGAGTTCTTTGGAAAGGGGGATGCCTTTAATCTTTGTTTCTGCAGTTCAGTGCCTGATATTAGGCATGTTGGGTAGATCATGCTAAGCACTGCCCTGAATGTACACTAGACTCAATCTATCAACAAGTAGCTGTTGAGTATCTGTCTTTAGGCCCCAAACTGGCAAAACACCATGGGGACTAAAGAACAAGTAGAAGGCACACTTGCTTTCCCTAAATGCCTGATACTTTTGTTGGGAAGGATGCACTTAGAAGGCAAAGTGCACGCTATAGACAAATGTCTAAAGTAACCTACAGGAGGGGAATGGGAACTTTGTAAGTTAGGGAACATACATGGAAGATAGATGACGGTCTTGAGTACTGGGGGTGTAAAAGAGGCCTGGCTTGAATTGAGAGGGAAAGTGACAGGGGAAAGGAATGCCGTGGATGAGGAGGCAGCTGACCCCAGGGGTTGTGAACACAGCCTTTGAGCAGTCAGTCCTGTGTTAAAACACGTGCTGCCCTTTTTTGCTAACTATATGATCTTGGGTAAGTTCCTTACATGTTCTGTTTAAGTTTTCTCTGTAAAACAGGGAAATGATAGCAAATGAGACAATGAGTGGAATGTAGCATGATGACATCCAAAGCTCTCTGCAGTGTGAGCCCTTAGCCTGCACCATGCAGGAATGAGCCCAGCCTGCTAAAGGGACAGGGAGAGGGGCTATGAGAGTGTCTGTATCCTTTGAGAAGTGTATGAACATTGTCGTAGAGCAGCAATTTTCAAAATGCTATAGGAATTTTTAAAACATGCAGTGCCTGACTATTTAGTCAGGGACACTCACCTCTTCTCCTTTCGATTGTCAAATAAAAAAATGACAACAGCTGGTACAACAATAGCCATTTGGTATACATGAATCAAAATTATACTTATTTTTGTCAGATTGTCAAAAATATATATCTATTTTTAGTGGGCTGAAAAAATTTAGCAATTAGTTTATGTGTGCCATGAGATGAAAAAGGTTGAAAATCACTGGCTTAGAGAAGTATAGTGGGCCTGGGTTCTGGAGGGCTTGGAAAAGCAGCTGATGAACTTGAACATGATGTGGGAAGAAACAGGAAGTCCCAGACAGTGTTCCCCTGGCCCCACAGAGTATTGGCCCTGAGTCTGCGTTGCACACTGATGACCCAATGGGCATCCAGTAAATTAAGCCTTCTGCAGTGTTTTGATAACTGTGTGGACTTTTTCCCCATTAACAAGGAGTGTCTAAAATAAGTTAACATAATAAGATCTCTCCTCATCGCTAGCTTTGTTTGACTTCATAACCTCAGCTCAAGTCACATAGCTGTGCTCCTCAGTTTTCACACCTTCACAATATAGATGAGCAGGGCCTCCCCAGGGCACTGGGAGAATGAGCGTCCATCAGACCTACTGGATACCATGGTGCCTGTCACCCTAGAAGGGCTGAACCTCTTCCCATCTTGCTGCCCCTGAAATCCCTGCCATTTTGATTTCCCCCCATTTCGACATCCATTTATTTGGTTACCCTTTTGTTCAAACAGCTATTTCTTCCCTTTCTGTTCCCCACAATACTTAGTATTTGTTCCAAATATCCATGCCTCTTTCAAATCATGGAAACTAAAATACTGTCTGTCACTAGTTCCCAAAAGGATTCTTTTAGGGTCTACCAGTACCAGTAGCATGCTGGAGGCAACTTGTGCCAGCTCACTGGAGCTAGTTGGTAAATTTTCAAGAGTCTGTGAACTGGTTGTGAAACAAGTGCTAATTCAAAAGTGCCCACAGTGGGAGTATTTACACTGTGGAAATTGGCACACACTGTAAATCATGGCTTGATTTATTGTTTTGTTGATTGTTTAAATGTAAGAAAGTCATGAAGTACTGAAGATTAAACTTTCAAATGTGTTATGTGTAGACATTACATTGTGAGTAGCACAAAATAATTAAAGAAATATTACTCCAGTATTTAAAAACTACTGTTTGATGCCTGCTGATGTAGTTCAGATGGTTGAACTACAGTTCAACTGTGACCAGGAGGTCACAGTTCGATTCCTGGCCAGTACACATGCCCAGGTTGCAGGCTCCATTTCCAATAAGGAGCATGCTGGAGGCAGCCGATCAATGATTCTCTCTCATCATTGATGTTTCTATCTCTCTCTCCCTCTCCTTTCCTCTCTGAAATCAATATATATATAAAAGAAAACTACTGTTTGATTCCACTAAAATAGTGGATCACATCCTGTCTTCATTGTTTTTACTTTCATCTCACTCACTAATGGTAAACAAAATAGCCAACATTAATATTGGAATCCATTCTGAGAGCCAGCACTGCACCCACCATCACCATCCATAGCACAGAATTCCCTGGGTTGGGATGGCATTTGGTAATTTAATTCCCATGGGTCCCAACCTGGCTAGCCCTCTTTATCCTGCATGCAGGATAGCTGACCCTTCCCCTGGCTTCAGACTCTTGTTGTACCAACTATCCTTCAACCTGCACTTCAAGAATCAAACAGGATCCCTGTGGGTACCACCTACTCCTGTCTTCTTTACTCACAGGCTTTGGAATGTGAGGATTTTCCAATGGTGAGATGCCTCAGAGATGGTGAAATAAGTAGGAGTGCATCTTATGCCAGTATCTACAAATGACGGAGTGAAATACATTTCCTCAGGCTGAGCATTATCAAATATTTAGGACAAACTCTAAAAAAACTCAACTTGGCCTCATTTTTCTACACATTCTGTTTTGCACTTTGGGAAAATTTGCACCTGGGTACAAAATTGTTCTTGCAAACTAATTGCACCTGCAATCAGCTAATTGGAGGGAAAGGATCCAGCAATTAGATAATTGCTGTTATAATTCCTTGACTAAGAACAATGATCATTTTTAGCTAGCACTTACAGTTGTTTTCAAGTTGTTTATAAGCATCATGTAGTTATTCTTCACCAACTTCGCACACCACACCCATTTCAAGATGGTGAATTGAACAGAGAGAGGGGGAGACCAAAGCAGAGGCTCTCTGGTTACAATTAAAGAGAAACTGTGCGACTCATACATGCAAATGTCACCGTATCACTCCTGGGTTTAAAACCAATAACAGCCCCCGGTATCTACCAGATAAGGTTCAAGTTCTTTAGTAAGACATATAGGCTCCTCCTTATTGGGCCAGTCCATATCACTTGTCTCATTCCCACCCTGGGTTCTGGTCACACAACTCTGTGCTGTTCCCTGTGTGCCACATACTCAGAGAGACCTCCAGGTATGTGCAAGTGGACCTCTGTCAGGTGCCTTCACCTTCTTCCTCACTTGGAGAACACACACTTACCTGAACTCAGTTGTCAGCACTCCTGAAGAGCCTCCCTCAGTGACCCCGGGTAAAGCTGGTCACTACAACACTGGCACTCCATGGCAAGCTATCTCATGTATGATAGTGGAATTGTTCCTTTTGTGTTTGTTTTTGCAATCAGACTATGAACATGTCCAGGGTAGAGATGATTTATCATCATTCAGTTATGTATCTTCCCCTGACCCTGAAAACCAGGCATGTGCTCAACAATGCTTGTTGGATGAAAATGAAGTCAGCCAGTCCAAGGAGGGCTATGGGTGTTTACTTCTGATCTCTAAGTAACCAGCTGAGGAGGATGTCTCAGGTCTCATGGAGAGGGGTGGCATCTGATGAAGGTGTTGGACTGGCCCAGCACTGCTGCCTGGGTTCGAAGGATGAGCCATCCAAGGGAAGTCCCCTGTGCAACAAACAAAAATCTTTAACTGGATGTCTTCACAGGTGAATTTTAACAAACATTCAAAGAAGAACTAATACCTACTCTTCTCAAATTATCCTCCAAAATTCAGAGAAAGATAGGCTTCAAAGAATTTGGAAAATTTGCTTATTCTGCTGAAGAATCTGTTATTTTCTATTCTGGTCACAACTCCCCCCCCCCCCCCCCATTATATAGCAAAATGTGGTATGGAGAGGACTATAAATGTCCTCTAATGCACAGGCAGTTTTTTGTGTATTGAGAGAATTGGCACGAATCACTTAGCCAGTGGCACATGTCTAATTTAGAGAAAACAGAGGAAAGAGCAATAGCTTCTCCATAATTTTGTTGCCTATATCTGTTAGGAATAAGATTAGTTATTAGTGATAGAAAATTCAAATTAACACAATATGTTTGAGGCACCTTTAAAAGGGTTGGAAAGTGGAAACTTCAAGCCTGGTCTGGCTATTCCACTAAGTGCCCAGAGAACCAGGCTTCTTCCAGGCTTCCAGGCTTCCAGGATGCCCATCCCAAGGCTTCATAACCCACAGTGGATGCTCGAGCTCCTGTCAGAGTGTCCACATTCCAGCCAGCAGGAAGGAGGAAGGTGCAATGAAGCAGGTCTCTCCTCTGTGAATCTCAGTCTAGACCTAAAGCTAAAAATGTATAGGGTGGGGCAAAAGTAGGTTTACAGTTAGATGTTCATATGGAAAGTAATATAGTAATTAATAAATAATAGTATAAGAGTAAACTCTGTGTTTAACATACTCACAACAACTGTAAACCTACTTTTGCCCCACCCTGTATAAGTAGGTTCTGTGAAAATACAACAATGGCTAACCATATGCTCTAAAAATCCAAAAGAAGAGGAACCAAGATGGCGGCGTAGGGAGCGGACCTGTGTGTGCTGCTCTCTCACAGCATCATTGAAACTATCAACTATGAAGTAAACAACCGCCACTCAGAACCATGGGGAAGTTGGCCCAGTGGGAGATCTACAACTGGAAGAAAAGAAAGAAGCGCAGTGAGACTGAGTGGGAGCTACGGAGGCACCAAAACCAGAGGTACGCAGTCACACGACACGCGGGCTGCAAATGAATTCTCGGTTTTTTACGAACCCTCGAATCCTCTGGGCTTGCTCGGGGCGGGTCTCTGAGGCCCCAGATCCCACAGGGAGAGGCGGCCACAGCCTTGCAGTGGTCGGAGAGCGAGGGAAGCTCTGACACGCGGCTGCTCGCTGGCACTGAGGGACAAGAAGTCCTGGTGTCCCGGGGAGGCGAGGGGCGGGGAGACGCCGCCATCGCTATTTCCTCCACACTGGCGACTCCCTGTGACCCCGCCCTACCCTCAGGGCTGTGCCAGAGGCACAAGAGGGAATGACTGTGCTTTTACGAACTCTCAAATCCACTGAGCTGGTTCAGGCGGGTCTCTGAGGCCCCAGGCCCCAAGGAGAGAGACAGCACGGCCTTCCAGCGGTCAGCGAGGGAGGCTCTGGCGCGCAGCTGCTCGCCGGCACTGGGGGACACAAAGTCCTGGTGTCCTGGATAGGCAAGGGGCTGCTGAGTCTCCGCCCCAGCGACTCCCTGTGACCCCGCCCTACGCAATTTACATTCCCATCTGGGCTGTGCCAGACTCACAAGTAGAAACGCCTTTGCTTCTGAAAACTTTCAAATCCACTGAGCTGGTTCAGACGGGATCATGAGGCACCAGACCCTACGGGGAGAGGCAGCACGGCCTTGCAGCCATCAGAAAGTGAGGGAGACTCTGTTGCACAGCTGCTCACCGGCACTGGGGGACACAAAGCCCTGGCAGAGAGTCAAGGGGCCGCGGAGACTCAGCCAGTGCTATTTGCTCCGCCATGGCGACTCCCTGAGACTCAGCCCTAATCAATTTACATCCCCATCCAAGCTGTGCCAGGTGCACAAAAAGACCCACCTGCGCTTTTGCAGCCTATCCCAACAAATTGCAGACTTCAACTGCTCGCAGCCATGGGAGACACACTCAAGAAGCAGACCCAGGAGAACCAGGATGGCGGCATAAGGAAGAGACCTGTGCGTGCTACCTCACACAACAACATCGAAACTACCAAATACCAGACAAACACCTATCATACAGAACCATGGGAAAGTTGGCCCAGTGGAAGCTCTACAACTGGAAGGAGAGAAAGAACATTGAGACTGAGTAGGATGTGACACCAAGTACAGAGCCCAACCCAACAAACTGCAGATTTCAACTCCTCGCATAGAAAGAAGCGCATTGAGACTGAGTAGGATGTGCAGAGGCACCAAGTACAGAGCCCATCCCAGCAGGCTGCAGATTTCAGCTCCTTGCATCTGGGAGGGACGCAATCGGGGGGCAGAGTCGGGTCCAGGGCCGGCCAGGGCTGGGCCTGACTGGGCCAGCACTGTGGAACTGCTGTACCAGCAAGCGCACAAACATGCCCACTGGTCCCAGTCTCTTGTGGGGCGCTGGGGGACAGCAGACAGGCACTCTGTGCACTTGGTGGAGGGCAGGAGTGCTGGATGTTCAACCACCAGGAACGCCTGGAGATTTTCTCTGGTGGGGAGCCGCCGGCAGGGGACAGAGGGCCAAACTTCCTGTTTCCCAGGTAAGGCTGGGATGGCCCCGGTAAGGCTGGGATGGCCCCGGTGAGGTCTGGATGGCCCTGGTCAGGTCGAAATGGCCCCGGTGTGGTAGGGACAACCCCGGTCAGGTTGAAACGGCCCCCGTGAGGTAGGGACAACCCCGGTGAGGTTGAAACAGCCCCGGTGAGGTTGAAACGGCCCCCGTGAGGTAGGGACGACCCCGGTGAGGTCGAAACGGCCCCGGTGTGGTAGGGACAACCCCGGTCAGGTTGAAACGGCCCCGGTGTGGTAGGGACGACCCCGGTGAGGTTGAAACGGCCCCGGTGAGGTTGAAATGGCCCCCGTGAGGTAGGGACGACCCCAGTCAGGTCGAAACGGCCCCGGTGTGGTAGGGACAACCCCGGTCAGGTTGAAACGGCCCCGGTGTGGTAGGGACGACCCCGGTGAGGTTAAAACAGCCTCCGTGAGGTAGGGACGACCCTAGTGAGGTTGAAACGGCCCCCGTGAGGTAGGGACGACCCCGGTGAGGTTGAAACGGCCCCCGTGAGGTAGGGACGACCCCAGTCAGGTCGAAACGGCCCCGGTGTGGTAGGGACAACCCCGGTCAGGTTGAATCGGCCCCGGTGTGGTAGGGACAACCCCGGTGAGGTTGAAACAGCCCCCGTGAGGTAGGGACGACCCAGGTCAGGTTGAAACGGCCCCCGTGAGGTAGGGACGACCCCAGTCAGGTCGAAACGGCCCCGGTGTGGTAGGGACAACCCCGGTCAGGTTGAAACAGCCCTGGTGTGGTAGGGACAACCCCGGTGAGGTTGAAACGGCCCCCGTGAGGTAGGGACGACCCCGGTCAGGTTGAAACGGCCCCCGTGAGGTTGAAACGGCCCCTGTGAGGTAGCGACGACCCCGGTCAGGTCGAAACAGCCCCGGTGTGGTAGGGACGACCCCGGTGAGGTTGAAACAGCCCCCGTGAGGTAGGGACGACCCCAGTCAGGTCGAAACGGCCCCAGTGTGGTAGGGACTACCCCGGTGAGGTTGAAACGGCCCCCGTGAGGTAGGGACGACCCTGGTCAGGTCGAAACGGCCCCGGTGGGGTAGGGACAACCCCGGTGAGGTTGAAACGGCCCCCGTGAGGTAGGGACAACCCCGGTGAGGTTGAAACGGCCCCCGTGAGGTAGGGACAACCCCGGTCAGGTCAAAACAGCCCCGGTGTGGTAGGGACAAATAAAGGGGACCAGTATGGACTGATGAACAGGGGTAGATACAGAAGCAGAGCAACATTGAACAGAATGTTAAACTACAGTGGGAAGCCTGGGGAGGGTTGCGGGGGGGGGGGGGGATTAAGAGACCAACTGAAGGATTTATATGCATGCATATAAGATTAACCAATGGACACAAGACACGGGGCGGGGGGGGCGGGGGGTAGGGGCCGGGGGAATGTCAAGGGGGGGAAAAAGGAGACATATGTAATACTCTTTGTAATACTTTAAGAAATAAAAATTATTAAAATAAAAAAATAAAAAAATAAAAAAAAATAAAAAATAAATAAAAATAAAAATAAAAATCCAAAAGAAGGGCTGTCCTGACACTGACTGCAGATGGAGAAATACAGTTCATGCTCAGTTTCAAAATGAAGGCATACCAATAATGATAATGAGGATAACAATAAGCACTTATTGAATATTTACTATGTGCTTAACATTGTGCTCAAACTTTATATAAGTGATCTCATTTAAACCTCACAATAACTTTATGGGAAGGTATTCTTACCCCTATTTGACAGATATGGATACAGATCTAGAATAAGTGATGGTTACTGTAGCAAGACCAACCCCAGGCAACCTTCCTGCAATGTGAATGGGAGAAGCATTTTGACATGATTGAGTTCTTCCTCTACATAATCAGGTACCAGCATAAAGTATAAACAGCATAAGATAAGAGAGGAACCTGCAAGACATTTAGGAGAGTGTAGAAATGAAAAGGGCTAATTTTGTGATGCGAACAGCAAACTGATAATGAGATTTCATAGGTAATCTAGGTAAAAGTGAGTTGGCAAGGAAAAATTTCTCCTTGTGAATTCATTTTCTGGTTCCATCATCTTTGAATTTCAGCCTTTAGAATCCTCCTAATCAATACCCCATTCAAGGTTTGAGACTGCAGCATCTCTAAGACACAAGAAATGTTATGCAATTTTCTTAAACATGTGCATTTGTGTGTATTTTATAAAAAAAGATTCTCAATGTTCATCAGATCTCAAAGGAATCTGTCACCTGAAAAGATTAAGAGCCCTCTCTAGCCCTCACCTGCCAAGAACCAGGTGGTTCCCTATGGAGATGCACTCCACATGGACCCTGGCCTACAACCAGCAGAAGGCCTTTCCAACTCCAGGAGCCCTGAGGCCAGTTACCCTGGGAACATGGCCCCATCTGAATCCTTAACTGCTGGTGGCAGCTGGTGTGATGCAGATGCACCTTGCTGAGCAGTGGGACAGGAAAGCTGCATTTCTTCCAGGGGTCCTCCCAGAGACAGGCCAGCCATGCCCAGAACCGAAGGAGGCAAAAGTGAGATGTCAGCCTTGCCCACAGGCCATGAGCCCCACCCCACTGGTAAAATGCTCAGTCATCAAAATGAAGCAGGTCATTTGGACCATTGCCTTGTGGGTTCCACCCATACATGCCCACCTCAGGCTGCACCCCACTCTGTCCAGCCACCCTTTCCTTTCTGCAGAGATTACTAACAGTGAATCTGAGACCCCTCGTCTATGGTTCCATTCTCCATGAAGGGCCAAGTAGCCAGTTTCTCCAAAGAGTACACAGGAATCCAAAATGCCCCTGCTGTGCACTGGTGCAACATTCAGCCCAAAGACAATCCCAGGGGTCACGAAATCAAGCCACTGGATCATGGGCAACCTTTTCCTTCCTTTTTTGTTCTAAAGAATAGAATGGAATGGAATAAAAAGACTAGAAAATACTTGAGTGTATACTGAATATACTGTGTAGTAAGGTTGAACTTTGCTTCTTGAAACGTTTGTTTCTGTATTTCTCTCACTGTGTTGTATTCAATCCATGATGGCAATGGCTTTCAGAAAAGCTGTAAAGTCACAGCAGAAAGACACAAACCAGTGGGGACAGAGGATATGGATTCTGGTGCTGGCCATGCTAAGTGTCCCCAGCCAAGTGCCATAATCTCTTTGAGCCCTTTCCTCACTTGTGAAATAAAGCTGATAGGTCCTGCTCTGCCAAATCCACAGGACTGCTGTACGGCTCACATGAAACACTGTACACACGTAAGGCATTTTGAAATTCTGGTTTATAGTGGGAAGAGATGGATAATAACATAGTTTGGGAGCTATTGGAGGTTTCAGGGAGTGTTATAGATCCCCCAAATTATCACAATGGCATCCTTCCAGTTCCCTATCTGTCCAGCTAGGTGACACAGTCCAGGTGATGCCTCAGGAATCCTTCTACTGCAATCATTTTAAGAAACACAGCAAAGGAAGTTCCAAGTTTGTTTTGTTAAATGTCATTGGCCCTGGGGCTAGTATTCATAGCACCTGAAAGTTTAGTGCTGACCAGTCCTTTCTGGCTGACTCTACCCCCTACCCCAGCAGAGTGATAGGCGATCCATGCAAGGCGATCCATCACTTACTGAGGAAACAAGGCAGCATTACGTGCACGCCTCTTACTGGAGCGAACATTAAAGTTCTTTCCACTTCATGGAAAGGTCTTACAAAACATTGGTTCTTGCATGAGTCATAGACTGAAGTATGAAGAAACACTTGTGAAAGGCAAACAAGGAAAAAAGAAAAGGAAGAAAGCTTTGATGTGTTCTTGAAACATAACTCCAAGTCAGTTTACATGAACAAAGTCAACATGCAGATCTCTGTTTAGGGCACACAGCTAAAGGACAAAAAAAGTCCATTTCTTTTCTTTATTTTAATTAAAAAGATAATAGACACACACTAATCAAATAATAAAATTAGTTCCCAAAAAGAAAGGAATGCCAGGATTTTAAAGTGCATCTTTCCAAACCTGTTTCTTTTACTGAACTAACAGGTAACTAGACATAAATGAGACTTTGTACAGATGTTATTTTGCAACCCATTTCTTCATCCATCAATATGTCAGAGAGCTTGACCCATGATGGCGAATGAAGATCGAGAACACTGTTGTCAGTAGTTGCATAGTAGTCCTTCATATGAATGAAGCATAATTTATTAATAAATCTTACTGAAGGACATCAGTTGCTTCTGGATTTTTAATTGGGATATAATTGACATACAACACTGAGTAAGTTTAAGGTGTAAGGTGTGCTGATTTGATACATTTGTAGATGCTTCAGAATTGTTGCTTGCATGAGCAATGCCAGGATAAGCATTGTTAGCCATTCATCGTTGTGCACTCGTCCAACTATCTCTCTGGGATAAATTTCTAGAAGAATGAGCCAAAATCTATCTGCACTAGCAATGTTAATGCATATTGTCAAATTTCCCTGCAGAAATGGGGTGCTCATTCCATCGCCCCAGCAATGTATGAGAGAACCAGTTTCTCCTTATCTTATTAAGAGTGGGTATCATCAATTTTTTCACTTTTCTCCAATCTGACAAGTAACAACATTTCACTGCTGTTTGAAATTGCATTTCTTTAATTTCTGTGAGGTGTTAAATTAGTATCACTTGCTGTCAATGAATAGATAGTGATAATAGCTAATGTTCACTGAAAGTGTACTATGAACCAGACACCTTATAGAAGCACTTCTTTAATTCTTAGATAGCCCTGCTAGGGAGGTACCGTTAGTAGTATCCCTATGTCACAGGTGAAAACAAAGACTTGGAGGTTAATTTGCCGAAGGTCATAGAGCTGGTAAAAAGTGAACCCAGAACTCAGTCCAGGTAGATCTGCCCCGAAAGTCATGTTGGTGAGCAGGGCATTATACTCCCATGTATTTCTATATGCAAGTGTGCTAATTCTGTGTTTCTTCTATGTATGTTTTTATATATGTTTTATGTTTATGTCCTTTGCCCATTTTTCAACTAGAGTGTTCATCTTTTTCTTATTAATTAGAAATATCTCTTCATATATTAAGAATATTAATTCATTGTCATTTTGCTACCACTATTTTTCCCTATGGAATGTACTTATACCCAATTGACAACTTTCACTTATGTTTATAATTAGCGTAAGAACTTGGGTAATGACTGTAGTACCCCTGCTGTATAGATGAGCAGAAGCATTTTAGGTAAGCGGAAGCTGTTGGATTTTGCTGGTAGCCTGATCATCAACACTAAGGGATGTGGGTAACAGAGTGCATGGCACTGGAAGGAGGGGCAGAAGGAAAATGGTCACATTGAATCATGAAGTAGTAATTTTCCTTTTAATGGGTCTCTTTCTGAGTTTTCTCCCCCTGGCAGGACTTTTTGTGCCACTTTACCAACCCCCAAGAAGTGGGATTTTTATCACTTGATATGTTTATAGGGACCTAAAATTTCTTGTTTTCATTATCAAACTTAAATCACCCTTCACTGAAACAAAGACTGAGCTCTGGCTACAGAGCATTTTCCAGAGGTGGAATGTGTACAATAGAGATGGCATGGGGTCAGAGGTCCCAACTTGGAGCCTGTCCAGGAGCTGACTTGCTGTGTGACCATAAGCAAGTTATTTCACTCTCTGGGCTTCGGTTTCCTCATTACCAAAATGGGGATAATGATAACTATGTCACAAAGTAGCTTGGAAATTACCTAAGAAAATGTTCATCAAGTGCTGGTGCCTCTCAGGACACTGAGTGCTCAGCTGATGGCCTTCTATCCACACCCTGGGGTTCTTAGCGATCACACATGTGGACATGTAAAAGGGAAAGAGAGCCCTTATGGATACCCACAGAAGGAATGTGAAGGTTTGCTATGCCCCAGCTGCCCTGCTATTAAACTAGAACTTTAGTTTATATATCTCAAAAATTGTTCCACAAGACACTACAGGAGCTAAACAGCAAGACAGCTATCAACCCAACAGCCTAATTCCAGCTGGCTTCCTCAGTCCTTGTGGGTAGTTGAGGTGCTTCCCTGCCACCTACGCCTGTCATAGGCAATCATTTGCCTCTGTGGTATTCCTAACACAGTCCCAGAATTCTCCATCTTTGCCTTTGATTATACAATATAGCAGAGTTATATTTAAATGAAATAATACTAAGATTCATTCAGAGAAAATTTACAAATACATCAGAAATCTTTGGAAGATAGATGAGAAAGGTGATCCTCTTAATTGATTGTAAGGATCCAAACAACCCCCTCATTTGCTGATACCTGCTCATTATTTCTCAGCCATCCCTCCAAGTCCCCATCAGAGCCCTCCTTTGGCCTTAGGTTATGTTTATTATAATAATACTCTGCCTTTGTAAAGCATTTCAGACTTAAAGGAAATGGACCTGTCATGTGTTGAACCCTAGTGTTTGCCAAACCCTTTATAAAGAGGACTGAGCAGTTTCCAAAGCCACATAACTAGACAATATCCAAAGTGCAGTTCAAACCTAACTGCATCTGCCCCTACAAATGCCTGTCCAAGATTCCAATCATGTCCCTGCCCTCTGCACTTTACAAAGCACTTTCACATGCATTAGCTCCTCAACTACCCCAAATTTTTCTAAGCATCACAGATCCTGTAGTCTCCATTTACAGATGTGAGACTGAAAGAGGCTGCAGAATGTGCCCCCACAGTCACCAAGGTGGAATCAAGACCCCAGACATCATATTATGCCCCACCAGGCCCTGGGGGACATGTACCAGGGAGCTTATGGCCACTGAGGAGTCCTCTGTTGAAAGGAAACACAAAGGGTACATTTCAGCAAGATCTAAGTCAACGTTGACCCACTCACTGGGAAAAATGGAGTTCAGAGGCTTTGGACTCCTCAACCCTCCTTTCCAGGATGTTCACTTTGGCTTCAGCAAGTAGGTGCTGCTCCCACAATCCTTCAGCCTGTCCCCACAGATCATTTCCACAGCTTAGTTCACTTACAAAAGTTGGTTAGTGCAACCAGCCCCTGGAGGGCCACATGATAGATGATAAAACCAAACACAAATCTTTAAGAGGAAATTCAGAAATGCAGCCAAAACAAATGCTGCCAAAATGAAGGATTAGAAAAACACTACAAGAATAGCTGGCACAATGAAGCACATGAACCTCACATTATTCAAGGGCATTAGCTCTCAAGGACAGCTTGTCTGAAAGAAAATGCACCAACGTGCTCAGCTTGCAGCCATTTTAAGCTACATTCAATTAAGAATCAATAAGGCTTTGAAGTGTTCATGCTGGAATCATAAACTGTCCTAGTGGAAAAGGTTCTTTGGGAAAATCCATTCCAATCCCAGAATTTAACATCCGATGGAACAGATGTTCAAATAGGTTAAGTGACTTAATCAAAGTTACATAGCTGGTCAATGGCAAAAAAATGACTAGAAATCAGATGATAAAGCTCCAATAACATTCTCAAATATTTATAAGGACTCAACTTTCCTCCAATTCTCTTTCCTCCATACATTCCATACATAAGTAATCCAAGTGTGTGCATGCACATACACACCTGCATACACACATGCACATACATGTGCACACACATGTGTTCACAGAGACTCCATAGACTACAACCTTATCAGACTATAGCTCAGGTAACATGGCTGACCATGAAGCTCACTGAGAGAACCATTGTGCACCAGGAGGGACCTGGTTTACTTTTCGTTTATATTTGTACCTATTGTTCAACTGATAGATCAATGACAACATTGAGCTATGGGGCTATTAAACGACTGAGTGCAAAATGTTCACAAAGTGCTGTGCATGGTACCTGGCTCACAACAGCCCCCAACCCTGTCCTACCTGGGGGTGTGCAACAAACAGGATATGATGCTTCTTCCCATGCAAAGAAGACCTGGGTGTGAAGAGCAGGGGTTTTGCGGTCAGAAAACCTGGGCCAGACCCCACATTGCTCTTGACTTTGGGCAGTATGCTACCCTCACTCAGCTCCAGAGTCCCTATATACATGGGCTGTTGCAGAAATAAATGAGATGATGTGTGTTTGTTGCCTGACTCTATACCAACAAACAGTAAGTGCTAAACAAACAGAATGGCACCAACTGTGAGACCTTGTGTGGTGGAGAAACGCACCATCAGGTCCCTTCCTTTCCAAATGTCTAGGTCTGCAGTCTCCTCTGCAGGTGAGTTTGTGGTCTCACAGCACCAGGACAGGGGGTGCGGTAGCAATCAGACCCAGTCTGTGGACAGGAAGTGTCTCCAGACTCTTTCCAAACTCACCTGATAGGAAGTGTTCGCCTATAGGATTCTGAAGGGACTCAGATGAGTCCTATCCTGATATATTCTCAGCACTTGATCTCTACAGTGTTGCCCTCCAATGTTGTTAAGTGGCTTTCTAAGCATTCTCAAGTTATTTCATTCAGGTTTGCTCTTCCCAACTAGGTCATAATGCCCAAGACGGCAATAATTACCCCAAGTCAGCTGAGAGGACATTCTGATCCAGTGTGGACCCAAGGGCCTAATGCTGGAATGTCTTTTCTTCCACTCTAGTGAAACCTTGACCCTACATCGTTTAGGAGATTCCACTAAAGTCAATTTCCCAGAGACTCAATCCAGTGTGTGGGGAAAGGTCTGGGAAGACCCTGATTTTCCCTCTGTTCACACATTCTGAACACCAGCTTCTCAGTATCCAAGTGCATGAGACCAAACTGCACAGGAGGAGCAAGCTTCACAGAATGGCCTGCTCTCAAAGCAAAATTCTGTGAAAAGCTCCACAGTCGTCCCTCAAATCTGGAAGTACTTGAAGCATGCACAGTGAGAAATAGGAGAAAGAACCATGTGTTGAAGAGTCAACTGGGAGAAGTCCCTGCTGTCAGGTAAGTGTCCAAAGACTCCCCACCCACCCCATCCCTCAGTTTTCACACAAACACACACACACCCTTGTTGGTGTGAAATGTCTGGGCCAGACATTTGGCCCAACCGGAGCATTCCCAAATTCAAACTGTAAACATCACACAAGAGGCCTAAACTCACAGGAGGCCTCCATGTAGGCAGTCACAGCAAGCCTCCTCAGGGCCTGCCAAGGGTTTGGCACCAGAGGCTAGCTGGGTCCCATAAATTGCTCTCCTATTCTCTACATTATTCCAAGCTGATTGTTTAGGAAAATTATCATATTTAATTTAATCTTTATCATAACTCTTATTTCCTCAGTGAGGAAACAACTACTGCAGGATCATGTAACTTGACAAGATTACACTGCTAGAAGGAGATAGAAGCCCATGTGTGGCATCTTCCAAACCTAAATCCAAATGCTCTCATTGCCACTAACTAGCTAAGCCACCTTGAATAAGCTCTTTGAACTTTCTTCTCATCATTTGTAAACTGAAGAATGATATTATCATCCTCATAAGATTAGTAGAAGGATTGGATACATGAAAATAGATAAAGAGCTTAACATACTGAACAGCACATAGTAAGTGCTCAGTACAAGATTCCTTGATTGCCATTTTGTTTTCTGATACCCCATTCTGCCGATGCCAGCTCATACCTTCATCCCCTTGGTATAACTTTAGAGAAAACAGAAGGTATCTCTCAGCTAACACAGCCAAACACCTATTCAATTCTGGATAATAACAGGCTGGTTTTCCACTGCGAAGTCAAATTGACCTCCTATGTGAATAAGAATGTCCCTGGGGACTTCCCCTTTGACACAGCCTTGATTGCTATTAAGTGCACAATTTAGTACATTTGAATGTGTACAAGTCTATTCATACAATTCTAGTGATTCTTAAATAATCTTTAGAAAATAATAAAAGATAGAGTATTGAAAAGAACACACATTTGCTTGAACTGCATGGGATAAGCCATGTGTCCCTTAAAAACTGCTATTGTTTAAATGTACCTTCACTATGAGCTCCATGCATCTTCTCAGTGTCGGAGCCAAAGGCACACTTAACATGTGACCCAGATGGAATGATGGAAGGAACTTACTAGAAATTCTATAAATGCAGATGCTCTTTTTCATCGTTACTCACCTATCAATGTGAATTGAGAACTGGTAAAACTTAAGAAGATATTTTCATTTAAAGATACATATGCTGCCCTATACACAAAAAGGTTTGATTCCTGGCCAGGGCACATACCTAGGTTGTGGGTTCAATCCCCAGTCAGGGTGCATACAGGAGGCAACAGATAGATGTTTCTCACATCAATGTTTCTCTCTCGCCTCTTCCTTCATCTCTCTCTAAAATCAATAAACATATCCTTGGGTGAGGATAAAGAAGATATAAATGCTGACATTTGTCTTCCTCTTCCCCCAGTAAAATATCTGACCCTACTGAAATTCCCCTTGGTCCACCTCTCCTAGCCTGGGCCCACATTCGTTCCAGCCTCTACCAGCATCCCTGAGCAGATGTAGCTCAACAGCACCTCACCCCAAGCCTCTGATGCCTGCTAGGACCTCTGGGCACTAAGACAGGAAGCACAGGGGCTTAACACCCCCTGAGCCACCTTGACCAATGGGAGATGAAGCCATGGATAAATGCTTCTCCCTTTGGGGGGAAAGCAGACAGTTCCAAGACAGTTTCTTAAGGCACCTGAGGAAATCTCTTGGAGCTGGTCTCCTCCACATGCATCATACAGGAGCCTTCCTTCCCTGTCTCCCTGTTTCTGCTCCTCACTCCTGATCTGACATGATTTGCCCTAATAAAGTACCTGCATGCAGGCTGCTCATTCAGGTTCTACCTCAGGGTCACCCGATCATGTGGTTAAGACAAACCATTTCCTGCAGTACAATTAAATGATTTTGGTTTTAAAATCAACAATCAGGATATGATGCTTCTGTGCAATTTCTACTTCCAAGCATGATCTGGAAGACACGGAGTGAGCACTGAAATAGACAGAACTCCAGAACACCTCAACATCTTCTGTAGGTAGCTAGTCAGGAAATCTGAAATAGGACTATTCCCAAATCTGGGATACATTGTTGCTATTGTTCTACCAGAGCGGTGAAAACACAGTTTAACTTTACTTCCCTCAACAGACGGAGACAATGAGGCAAAGAAGATCAGTCTCGTTTGGCAATAAGCCAGCAATGAGCCACATCAATGCTAAGAGGTTGTCACCACACCTTAGTTGAGACTGCTGAAGTAGCTTTTGAAAAATACTTCCCAGAAAGTTGAGATCAAAATCCCACACTAAACAAATATTTTATCATACAGAGGAGGAGTTACCCTCTAAGGTATACCTAGAGTGTGGTGGAGGAAGGAATACCAATACTGCAATACTCCAAAAATAAACAACATAGGGCTTAAGAAACCAAGATTATCCTGTACCAAATATGCAAAACATCTTGGGAGCATTCCAGAAGGAAAAGGGTTAGATGCAGATGAGTTTAAGCAACCAGATCAACTGCCTGCATGGCTCAGACCATTTGGGAGAGTACAGTTACACACAGAACCAACACACTAGAAAAATGTTTGAGTTTCCCAGACATTGCAGAGAAATGGATTTCAAAGTAAGACACCGCAAGCAGGCCCGACCTAGAATACATCCCAGAGCTTCTCAGAAGGCACTGGCGCTGGTTCTTCTGCACAGGTGTGGCGTGTAAAGAGGTGGAAGAGCTTCCCCACCATGTGACACAGCAGGGAGACAGGTGTGACACCACCAGGGGACTGGTTCAGGGAGCCCTGGCTAAGTCAACATTTCCAAGTCCCTGAATCATCTGTGCCCCAGTTTCCAAGTCTTATTACAAAATTAGGCTGAAAATGTTAGAGAAAATCATAAGAGAAAAAAAGAAAGAATAAAAAGTGCTCTGTAAAAATAAATAATTTCATGTACACTAGTATGAGAGTTAGGGCAGACACTCACCTTTGCTGAAAAAGTCCTATGCTCACAGCTAATATGTCAGCCCCATAAACTAACATTTAAAAAGTTTAACAAATTTACTCTACAAACAGCTCTCACATATCCTCAAGACTACTGGAGCATCCCTGTCTATGACTGACATAAAAGCTATGCTTGTCTTCCATCAAAGAGACCTAGGGGTGCCTTCCCTCCTGGCAGTACACTTAAGTCCAGCTTTAGCTGGAGCATAACCTTGAAAGTAATATATGTGGATTGATATTCAGGTTGGCCTCCTTCCAGTTTGTAAAAATGGGTCAACTTTTTCTTGAGCAAGTTTAAAAACATTCCCCTTTTGTTGGAGCTCCAATTTGTCATTATAATTGATATTTTGCAAACAAGTTTATGGCTAGAAATAATAGTCCCAGTTGCGTGGTCTAGAAACTCAACCTAGAAAGAGGCCTAGTCTCCCCAATAAATCAATAAATTAAAAGAACTATTTTGGTCTAGTTATTTAGCATAAATAGCTGTTAACATTTGAAAAAGAGACATGTGCTTCTTTTTAAAAAAAATTTTAATCCTCACCTAAGAACTAAAAATCATTGATTCTAGGGAGAGAGAGAGAGAGAGAGAGAGAGAGAGATGAAAGAGAAACATATATCAGCTGCCTCATGCACATGCCTCAACCAGGAATCAAACCCACAAGCTGGGTATGTGCCCTGACTGAGAATGGAACCCTCATCCCTTTGGTACATGGGGCGATGTTCTAACCACCACACTGTCCAGGGTGACATGTGCCTCTTTTATTTTTTTTCCTGACATGTGCCTCTTGATGGAGAAGCAAACCAACACCTTTGAAGCCATCTTGCAAAAATAATTTATCTGAATCTCATCAAATCTCCAAATTTAATTACTAATTACTAGAGAATGCATATGAAGAAATATATTAAAAGACATTATGAGGAAGCATTCAGTATAACCCATAGTGTGGGAAATTCTACATACAAACCTTGCAGGGTTTTTTCAACAAAAGAAAATTGAAGGAAAAAGAGACAATGAGGAAGGTGACAAATGGATTTAATCATTAAATAAAGGTTAAAATACACATCAATTAATCAAAATGTGTGGCCTTTCTTTTGGTCCTGATTTGAATATATAAACTGTTTTTTCAAATTATGACAAAATCTTGGCCATGAAGAAGAAACTAGTACTGAATATTTTCCTGCAAAAAACAAATAAAAAACTGTACAAAATACATTTTTTAAAAATTTTCAGACATAAGATATCAAGCAATATAACTATGATCCCTGAGAAAATGAAACAAAGGAATTGAGTTTTAAAATCATCCTGGATTCGCCTTAACTGGTTTTGCTCAGTGGATAGAGCATTGGCCTGCAGACTGAAAGGTCCCAGGTTCAATTCCGGTCAAGGACATTTACCTTAGTTGTGGGCACATCTCCAGTAGGTGGTGTGCAGGAGGCAGCTGATTGATGTTTCTAACTCTCTATCCCTCTCTCTTCCTCTCTGTAAAAAATCAATAAAATATATTTTTAAAAATAAAAATAAAACCATCCTGGATTTTTGTGTGAAAGCAATTTTAAAACAACAGCAATGGGACAGGAGAAGCCAAGAGAAGCTCCAGTCTCACTGAGTTGAGGTGAAACAGATCAGGGTGTAGCAAGGCGAAACCTGTTGCAATTTGTGGCAAAGTATCACAGAAAATTCAACTATGCAAAGAAGGGTTCCAGAAATCTGCATAGGGGGCCCCTTGAGTCTTTAGCTGAACACTAATCTGTGCATTTGTAGGTGAAAATATACAAGGCTGTCCAAAGAACTGAAGAACAGTTCCCAGAACTTTCACAGAGCAGGAAAGTATATAGATTCTAACCAACCAAGTGTGGACTCCCCTTCTTGAACACTTAGGGTAATATGTAGAGAGGCCAAAAAAATCCATCCCTCAGTAGTAGGGCTAACTTATCCCTAAAATACAGACTATTCTAGACTTGTCCTTTTAAAAGGGTTAAAAACAAGTCTGGTAAGTTTTAATCAAATTTCTTAGTTGTCTACCAAAACAAATTTCAGAGCTCTTTAAGAAAGAAAGCAAAATCCAAATACTTAACAAAATAAGCCTAACAATGTCCTGCATCCAATCAAAAATAACTAGGCATGCAAAACAAAACAAACAACAACAAAAAAACCCCAGCAAATTATGGCAAGTAAATCAGAAGGAAAATGTCAAAAGAAACAGATCCATAAATAATAGAAATTTTAGAGGTAGCAGAAAAGGACTTCTAAAGACTATTACATATATGTTTAAGATATTAAAAATAAACATGAATATAATAAAGAGATAAATGAAAAATATAAAAAAATAAATCAAATGGAAATTCCAGTGAAGGAAAATATATTATCCCTTTGGAAAATTTCATTGGACAATTTTAATAGCAGAACAGATGTGGCAAAAGAAAGATCAGTGAACATGAAGACATTGCAATAGAAAATATTCAAATAACAGGTAGAGGGGAAACAGACAACACACACACACAGAAACTCAGTCACCTGTGGGACAATATCAAGCAATCAAACATACATATAATTGGAGTCCAAGAAGGAAAAGAAGCTAAGAGTATAGGTGGCAAAATCAAAAAATATTTGCAGAAATAATAACTGAAAATTTTCCATCTCAGATACAAATAATAAATCAATATATCTAAGAAGCTCAATGATATATGAAATGGGTAAACACAAACCATAACAAGGAACATTATAATCAAATTGGTGAAAACCAGTTATAATCAGAAAAATAAAGAAAAGAATATATATATATATATATATATTGTTAATCCCCATTTAAGGATATTTTTTCCCATGAAAGTAGAATGGAGGGAGGAAGGAGGAGAAAAAGAGAAACATCTATGTGAGAGAGACACATCGACTGGTTGTCTCCCACACTTGCCAAGGATCAAACCTGCAAGCCAGGTATGTGCCTTTGACCATGAATTGAACCAGTTACCCTTTGGTGCACACACTGAGCAAGGGCTAATGGTTTCACACTGGCCAGGGCTTATCAGGAAATATTTTAAGTGGCAAAACAAACAAACACAGATATAGAGATATATGTGTATCTTCCTATAATTCACATCTGTATATATATAAAAGCCTAAGCAACCATTCGACTGTTCAACCATTTGACTGGTAGCTATGATGCACACTGACCACCAGGGGGCAGATGCTCCGACCGGTAGGTTAGCTTGCTGCTGGGGTCCAGCTAATCAGTACTGGGCCAGATGGGCTGGACACACCCTGGAGCTCTCCCACAGTCCCGCCCCAGCCCCGATTGTGCACCAGTGGGGTCCCTCGGCTTGGCCTGCACCCTCTCGCAATCTGGGACCCCTCGGGGGATGTCTGCAGGCCAGGCCGAGTGACCCCACTAGTGCACAAATCCATGTACCGGGCCTCTAGTATTCATATAAAATGTGGCAAAAAGCAAATTAGCTATTGCCTGGGGCTGAGAATGGGGAGGGGAGGTGGAATTGACTGCAAGGGGCATTAGGCCACATTTTGCAGTAATGAAAATGTTTTATATCTTAATTATAATGATGATTACAGGAATGTATATGTTTGTTCAGATTCATTTAACTGTACAGTTAAAATAGTATGTTTTATTATGTATAACACACACAATAAAACTGACTAAAACAATATGACACTTTTTAGATAATGAACATTTGAATACCTATAGAATATTTAATCTTGTTAAAGACGTACTGCTAGTTTTGTAGGTATAATTGCGTTGTGATTATATTTTTTGAAGAGTCCTTATCTTCAGAAGTATATAGTGAAATATTTTTAATGAAATTATATGCTGTCTGAGATTTTTTTAATGTAGGTGGTAGAGGAATAAAAAGAGTAAGGATAAAACAATATTGGAGGAGAAACCAAGATGGCGGCATAGGTAAACACCGGATATTGCTTCCTCGCACATCCACTTCAAAAATATAACTAAAAGACAAAACGGACATCATCCAGAACCACATGAAGGCTGGCTGAGTGGAAATTCTACAACTAGAAGGAAAGAGAAAAGCACACTGAGACTCAGAGAAGGTGCGGAAGTAAAGTGCAGAAGTACGGAGGCGCATGCGGAAAAGGCTGGCAACTGAGTACATGGTTGACTTTTTCAATTGGGAGGGAGTCTCAAGCTCCCAACTGCTCTGAACTCCAGTTCCGGGCGAGTTTCTGGAGACCCAGACTCATACAGGGAGAAACTGGACTATCTGGCATCAGGCGGAACTCGAGGGCGGCTTTCTCTCAGAGGTGCTTGCAGAGATTACTGCAGAACACTGAGACCCAGGGCCTCTTAAGGTAGGACTGAGGATCAGCCATAGCTGTTTGCTCTGCCCTGTTGATTCCCTGAGACCCCGCCACACCCAAGTTGTGTAAAGAGGCTTTTGCATATGAATGGCCTGGCCCTTTGCAATCTAAAATTACCTAACAAACTTCAGCTGGGTCTGAGAGACCCAGAACATCCAAAAGAAGGCCCAAGGCCCCACAGCAGCTTACATTTCTACACAGCTGGGCCTCATCTGGGCACCTCCAAACCCCAAACAAAGAAGTGGAATCTGCAGATCTCTCCGTAACTCCTCCTGGGTAGCCTCAGGCAGAGGCTAAATTAGCACCTCCTTAGATCCAAGAGCCAGTGTACCCAGTGGTCAGAGTGGGACCATCCAGATTACAACTCCTCAGATCCATAAGGGACACACTCAGGGGGCAGACTCAGTGAGCACCAAAGCCCCACTAAAGCAAGTCTTGCCCCAGAAGGGTGTCTCCAGCACAGAAGTTCTCCCACCATAGACACAGCTGATTCTCACAGCCAATTGGCCTGGAGGTCAATTCCTCCCAGTGATACCTACAACAATCAAGGCTTAACTACAACAAGACTGTGCACAAAGCCCACAAAGGGGTTCACCAAGAGTGTCCACCTCAGGTAATTGGGGAGGCTGAGCCACTGGGCCTATAGGACACCTAGCACACAGAGCCACTCTATCAACACAGGAAAGCAGCCAAAATGAGGAGACAAAAAAACAGGTCACAAATGACAGAAATGGAGGAAAGCAAACTACTGGATATAGAGTTCAAAACCACAGTTATAAGGTTTTTCAAGAATTTTCTAGAAACCACCGATAAATTTAGTGAGACCCTCCATAAATCTAGTGAGACCCTTGAGGATATGAAAAAGGGCCAACTAGAAATTAAGCATAAACTGACTGAAATAAAGAATATTATACAGAGATCCAACAGCAGACCAGAGGATCCCAAGAATCAAGTCAAAGATTTGAAATACGAAGAAGCAAAAAACAATCAACCGGAAAAACAAAAAGAAAAAGAATCCAAAAATATGACGATAGTGTAAGGAGCCTCTGGGACAACTTCAAGCGTACCAACATCCGAATTATGGGGGTGCCAGAAGAAGAGAGAGAGCAAGATATTGAAAACCTATTTGAAGAAATAATGACAGAAAACTTCCCCTACCTGGTCAAAGAAATAGACTTACAAGTCCAGGAAGCGCAGAGAACCCCAAACAAAAGGAATCCAAAGAGGACCACACCAAGACACATCATAATTAAAATGCCAAGAGCAAAAGATAAAGAGAGAATCTTAAAAGCAGCAAGAGAAAAACAGTCAGTTACCTACAAGGGAGTACCCAGATGACTGTCAGCTGATTTCTCAACAGAAACTATGCAGGCCAGAAGAGAATGGCAAGAAATATTCAAAGTGATGAATGCCAAGAACGTACAAATAAGATTACTTTATCCAGCAAAGCTATCATTCAGAATTGAAGGTCAGATAAAGAGCTTCACAGATAAGGAAAAGCTAAAGGAGTTCATCACCACCAAACCAGTATTATATGAAATGCTGAAAGGTATCCTTTAAGAAGAGGAAGAAGAAGAAAAAGGTAAAGATAAAAATTATGAACAACAAGTGAATCTAAAAATCAAGTGAATAAAAAATCTGATGAACAGAATAAACTGGTGAATATAATAGAATCAGGGGCATAGAAATGGAGTGGACTGACAATTCTCGGGGGGAAAGGGGTGTGGGAGGTAAGGGAAGAGACTGGAAAAAAATCTTACACGTATGGATGAGGACAGTGGGGAGGGGGGGGATAAGGACAGAGGGTAGGGTAGGAACCGGGTGGTGGGGAGCTATGGGGGGAAAAAAGAGAAACAACTGTAATAATCTGAACAATAAAGATTAAATTTTTAAAAAAAGAAAAGAAAACAATATTGGCCATCAGTTGATAGTTGTAATTGGATATTGGGTACATGGAAGTTCATTATACTATTTTCTCTACTTTTATTGTAACTATTTGGAACTTTCCATAACAAAAAAAAATATTTTAAGTGCTTCACTAGTAAATACATGAGTGATGTCATAAATTATTCATTTAAAAAATATAAACTGAACAACTACTTTGAGTGACAGATACTATGGGGCATAAAAATTGTAAAATATTATCCTCATAATATTCTTATTGCTTCATCATCAATTTAATTTAAACAAGATTAAGGAATTAGATGGAGGCTTTGTGGAAATTTTGAAAAGAATTTTGAACACTCCTAAAAACATTAGTGCTCTTCATTAAGTCCAATTGCCCATCACAAATTGTATATTCTTTTCTTTTAATATAGTATCACCAGCACTAGTCTGGTATTAATTAACCATGATTAGGATAATTTTCTAATTTATAGATATAAAACTTAAATGAGAAGAAAGAGGAAAGAGAAATAAGCCAAACTCCCTGAGAGGGAATTAAAAATGGTAAAATTATCTATTGTTGCCATCTTTCGCTCACATGGTACTCTTAGTTCAATAGAGAATAGCTTGATGATAGTCAGGCCTGAGAACAAAGCTGGCCTCAGAGACTTTCAGTCAAGGCAATGTGCAAAATAGCTGACATGTACAGGACTGTGAAAGTTAAGAATATGAACTTAAGGTAATTGTAGAAATATGGATAGATGTCTCTGCTGCTATCACTTGGGAAGAAATTGGTAAAGAAGTTCTAGAAATTCCCTAAGCTTAAAAAGGAGAATTAGAGCAAGAATTACACAGGGCACATTATTTTTATTTTTGCAAGCAAATATGCTAATTCAGTGTCCACTGCCAGCATGGTTTCTGAACAGTGTGAACAGTATTTGATTCCCATGATGCAGCCTTGTATAATTCTGTCAACCATTGCCAGGTAGTCAAAGTGTACCAACAGATTGGTAAACAGTCCACTTTAGGTAGCATCACAGTCTCCAAACTGGGAAGCTGAGTTAATTTCTTGAATGTACCATTCTAGTCTCAGCAAGGCAATAACAAGTCTTTTCCGAGCTAAAGTTGAACACCAAAGTCCAAGGTTCATGGGATCGTTTATGAAAAGGACAGAGGAGTCCTCCAAACAGGCTGATTCTGGCTTAGCATCAGAATCTGCCAAAGAATTGACTGGAAAGAATGTGGAACTCAGATTTCAAGCCATGTCTAGAAAATGATGGCTCTAATGTTTTTAACGGAGTCCATAAGTTTATTATTTATTGGACTTCTAAAAATGGGGTGCCCATAGAATGTATTGCCCCAAATTGGAACACTTGTAAAGAGGGAAGGGTACCCTATTAATAATGACATGGCATTATTCTGGGCAATTAACATGCAATCACATTATCTAAAACCACAGCATTATCACATCATCTTATAAGGATCTTCTACTTACCATGAAACCCATACTACCAATTGCATAGCTCCGCCTTCACTAGCCAAGGTCACGGTTCCCTGATGCCATCTGCAAACCAAGGAGAGACCTTAGAAAAAACCAAACCTGCTGACATCTTGGTCTCTACTGTCCAGCCTCCAGAACTGTGAGAAATAAATTATTGTTGTTTAAGCCACCCAGTCTGCAATATTCTGTTAGGGCAGCCCTATCCAACTAATAATACAAAGGATAATTTTAAAACTTTTGTCAAATGGTTACCTAGAGTAGAAAAGAGAGCAAGGTGAAAGAATATGAGATGAAAATTAAATTTCCCTGAATATACCTCATGTTAAAAGCTTTGAATTTGAAACCAGAATATTATATAATTATTAAACAAACAAAAACAAAGAACGAGCCCTGGCCAGGTGGTTTGGTTGGTTGGAGCATCCTCCCATATACCAAAAGGGTTGTGGGTTCGATTTCTGATGGAGGCACATACCTAGATTTTGGGTTTGATTTCCAGTTGGGGAGTGTGAAGGAGACAACCAATCAATGTTCCCTCTCACATCGATGTTTCTCTCTCTCTCTCTCTCCCCCTTCCTCTTTCTCTAAAATCAATAAAAATATCCTCAGGTGAGGATTAAAACAAACAACAACAACAATGAAGAAAACAAAAAGCAAAATGCACCAAATGCTGTTAACATAATATCAAGAGCCTAATCATCTCAAGTTACTTTAAAATTTCATCATTTGACTGTGTGGTTATTAGGAGTTATACCTAAAGGCAAAAAACAAACAAATAACAACAATAAAACAGCAAGTAAAACACAAACTGTTTTCAATTATCACACTGTTAGTAATAAAACTAGAATTGATATTCTGAAATAGGAATAGAGATACACTAATACACAGGAATGATAAAGCAAATAAGAAATTATGCTGAGGTGATATTTAGCATAAGATAAAAGATAGGGATATAAAATATTAAAAACTTAAGTAAAACCCTTGTAGTCCTATAGTTGAATTGGAAATATGATGTATTTTCTCTAAGAAAAATGTTTATTCCCAGCACTGTAAAATCCTAGAAACAATGCCCAACTCAGGAGCAATGGACATCTCTAGAACTCAGATTTTGGCCTCTCAATATGATTTCTATCTATAAAGAACCAGGACTACTTAGATAAATAGATTATGAGGCAAGAAATATAACAAGAGTCTGGAATGTCTTGTCATCCTAGAAATCCAGGAAGCTATGAATGGATTTAAACACACCAAGTATGTCAAACCGGTTTGGCTCAGTGGATAGAGCGTCGGCCTGCGGACTCAAGGGTCCTAGGTTCGATTCCGGTCAAGGGCATGTACCTTGGTTGCAGGCACATCCCCAATAGGGGCTTGCAGGAGGCAGCTGATCGATCTCTCTCATCAATGTTTCTAACTCTCTGTCCCTCTTCCTTCTTCTCTGTAAAAAATCAATCTACACTAATAAAAGAGAAACATGGTAATTGGCGTACGACCGCTACCCTTCTGATTGGCTAATCAGCGTATCCTTATGCAAATTAACTGTCAGCCAAGATGGCGGCCGGCAGCCATGCACTGAAGCGAGCAGGGAGGCTTCCTTGCTCCAGTGACTGCAGACTGCAACGTTCCCGCCTCACTTGCAGGCCTCTGAGCTGGCAGTTTGAAACATTCTAACAAATATAGCCGGCTGGGATCTCAGAGCTGAAGTTATACATTGTTTCGATTATAGAACGGCAAACAAACCAGCAGTGGAAGCCTCAGAGCTAGAGCCAGAGCTAAAGCTGGCCCAGAAGAAAAAAAAAAAGAAAAAAAGGAGCGGTTGGGAGCCCAGTCAACAACCGCGAGCCTGAAAGCAGCCCTCAGCCCCTCACCCAGACTGGCCAGGCACCCCAGTGGGGACCCCCACCCTGAAGGGTGTGTGACCAGATGCAAACAGCCCTCAGCCCCTCATCCAGGCTGGCCAGGCACCCCAGTGGGGACCCCCACCCTGATCCAGGACACCCTTCAGGGCAAACCAGCCGGCCCCCAGGCCTCTATCCTATATAGTAAAAGGGTAATATGCCTCCCAGCACCGGGATCAGCGGAGCCGAGAGGTCTCCTGGCACCGGATCAGCGTGACAGGGTGCAGCGCCCAAACCCCCTGATCGCCCTGCGGCTCTGTGTGTGACAGGGAGTGGAGCCCCAACCTCCTGATCGGCCCTGCTCTGTGTGTGACAGGGTAGAGCCATAACCTCCCCATTGGCCCTGCCCTGAGTGTGACAGTGGTGGCGCCCAAACCCCCTGATCCACCCTGCTCTGTGTGTGATAGAGGGCGGTGCCCCAACCCCCTGATCCGCCCTGCTCTGTGCGTGACAGGGGGCAGTGCCCCAACTCCCCTATTGGCCCTACTCTGTGCGTGACAGGGAGGAGCTCCCCAACCCCCTGATGGGCCCTGCTCTGTGCGTGACAGGGGGGAGTTCCCCAACCCCCTGATGGGCCCTGCTCTGTGCGTGACGGGGGGGGGGGGGGGGGGGGCGAGGGGGGGGCAGTGTCCCAACCCCCTGATTGGCCCTGCTCTGTGAGTGACAGGGGGCAGCGCCCCAACCTCCTGATTGGCCCTGCTCTGTGCGTGACAGGGGGTGGCACCACAACCTCCCCATCGACCCTGCCTTAAGTGTGACAGGGGGCGGTGCCCCAACTGCCCAATCAGCCCTACCCTGAGCTTGACTGAGGGTGGCATCGCAACCTCCCAGTCCGCCCTGCTCTGTGCATGACAGGGGGCGGTGCCCCAACTCCCCAATCAGCCCTGCTCTGAGCCCGACCAGGGGCTGCACCTAGGGATTGGGCCTGCCCTCTGCCACCCGGGAGCAGGCCTAAGCCAGCAGGTCGTTATCTCCCGAGGGGTCCCAGACTTCGAGAGGGCACAGGCCGGGCTGAGGGACCCCCCCTTCCCCCCTGAGCGCACAAATTTTTGTGCACCAGGCCTCTAGTAAAATATATTTTTTAAAAAATAAAATAAAAAATAAATAAATAAATAAACACACCAAGTATGTTACTTCTATAGCTATGTGCGTATCCTTTACACCAGTGGTTCTCAACCTTCCTAACGCCGCGACCCTTTAATACAGGTCCTCGTGTTGTGGTGAACCCCAAACCATAAAATTATTTTTGTTGCTACTTCATAACTGCAATTTTGCTACTGTTACAAATCATAATGTAAATATCTGATATGCAGGATGTATTTTCATTGTTACAAATTGAACATCATTAAAGCATAGTGATTAATCACAAAAACAATATGTAATTATGTATGTGTTTTCCGATGGTTTTAGGCGACCCCTGTGAAAGGGTCGTTCGACCCCCAAAGGGGTCGCGACCCACAGGTTGAGAACCGCTGCTTTACACAATTCTATAAGAATAATCAAATTATTTGAAAAGAGATAAAAAAAAAGGAATCAAGCATTTAACCTTCCTGTCTGCACAAATTATATTTCCAAATAGCAAATAGCTGATGAGAAAAAAAAGATTATTTACATAAGTATTTGAGCTTATAAAAAAAGGAGTGATGAAGTAAGAAGGTCACCATCATGTAACCCTTGATGATGATAGGCAATTGTCACCAATGGCTGCAAAGACCATGAGGCGAAAACTGATGGAGAAGTTTCTAATAGGTGTACCAGCTTACAATCAAATCCATGAATTAGTCTCAATTCACAAAAAAGAGCAACAACCAGTCTTAATGAATCTCCTGACAGAAATCCACATCATCATCAGTATTATTGAAAAAAAATCAAAACTAAATATGGTCAGGCCTCTAGGTCTGTCAGTTCACCAGAAATATAGTAGAAAAACAGGTTAATGACAGTACAGAATCAGCAAAGTCCAAATCATAGGAAAATTCTGCAGGACCATCAACCTGACTTATTTAACAATTAAACTCCAACAGTAAATTAAAAGCAGAAAAGAAAGAGCTATAGATTCAGGAGACTAAGATCATTTATCAATCAAACTCAATGAGAGCACCTCATTTGGATCCTGGGTCAATTAAACTATTTATTTAAATTGAGATTACTGAAGAAGTTTAAAAACTGACTAGATATTTGGTAACATTATGAAAATATTGGCAAATTTTTGAGGTTTGATAATGGTACTGTGGTTATGTTTTTATTTAAAAAACAGAAGTCCATAACTTTTACAGATACTGAAGTAATTACAGAAGAAATAATATGTTGTCTTGGATTTGCTTCATAAAAACTAGTGGAAGTGGGAAGGGGGTGAGGGAGATATAGATAAAACATGAGTGACAATAAATTGATAAATATTAATCAGAATGATGATTACATAGGACTTTATTGTACTATTCTCTTCACTTTAGCATATGTCTGACATTTTCATGACAAAAAGTATACAGATAGAGAGACAGACAAACAAGAGATATTCTCTTCACAGCTCAATCACAGTCTTTCTTGTGTGAATTGCTAACATGGGTTTTAGTCTCTCTGGGCAACCCACCTGTATTCAATTTTCTGGAAGAAGAGGCTCTGACTTCTCTTTCTCCTGGAATTTTGGCGAACATATTAGCTACATACTAGGTCTAAGCTTTCACCTGGAAGCTTTGCTTAGTCAGTTAGTGCCAAGGAATTTGCCCCTTTGGTCAGAAGAAAACAGTTTATCCTTGCAAGACAGCATCCCCCAGGATGAAATGGAACTAGAAAGACAAAGAACATTTAATAAGGGCTTAGAATTTAGTAGTTCGGTTGTTAAAATTCTGATAACAATCCTGGCCTGTTTAGCTAAGTAGTTAGAGTGTCAGCCCTCACACCTAAGAGTTGTGGGTTCGCTCCCCACCCCTAAGGCTCCTGCGGGAGGCAGCTAATCCATGTGTCTCTCTCACATTAATGTTTCTCTCTCTCTTTCTCCCCCACCCTCCCTCATTTCCACTCTCTCTGAAAGGCAATGGAAAAAATATCCTCAGGTGAGGATTAACAAAACAAAACAAAATTCTGACAACAGTTCTTTTTCTAGATTAAAAAATAAAAGTGAACTCCAGTAATTTAGCTGATAGAGCAAGGATACAATCCCAGGGTCACTCATCTCCAAAGTATACACCTATCCAATGTGACAGCACCATCTCTTCCCATATGCACAAACCTAGACTATGGGTCCAAGAGCTGGGGACCACTGCCAAGCCAGGAATGACACAGACCCTTCGTTGTACCATGGGAAGGGCTAACTGGGAGCCCAGCAGACTGTGCTTTGTTTTGTTTTGTTTTGTTTTGTTTTGTTTTGTTTTGTTTTGTTGCACACCCTGATGTTTGTATAGCCAAGGAGACACTAGATCTCATTCACCACCTGCCCCATTCTCTCCTGGATTTGTGTGACAATGGAGCAGTACCCAAGAGTCACGAGTCCAGCTCTCCTCATAGAAAGACAGATAGTCTCTTTCCCTGGACTTGAGAGGATCTGACTTTTCACTTATTATGGAAAGTGATGGCCTCAAAGCTAAAAAGGGAGGGCTGGATAATTCACTGTACAGGGAAGCTCAATTTTTCTTGCTCTGCTTTTGACATGTAATAGGGAAACGGAACAAGGGAGGCTTCTCAGATGTGGTCAGCTTTAAAGGGATGGACTCCCTGATCCTAGTATCAGAGCTGTCAGGTAACATTCCACACAGTGCAGGATCTTATATCTGAATTACAAAATCAGGCAGCTTTCTCTGTGATCTCAAACCCCTGTCATGCTGTGGCTGATCTCTTTCATATCTCCACGTACTCTCCTCCCCTTCACCTCCCTCAGCGTGCCTGCAGCTGCTTTCTCTCTGCTGCACCATCAGAAGGCCTGCCTCCCTGCCACTCCTCCTCCCCAGGACCCACTCCCTAGAAGGTGGCACTCATGTGGCACAACTCCTAAGTTCAACAGAAGTCCAAGGGGTTTCATGCTGACTGCAACCCCCTGGATTCTCAAAAAAACTATATACAGCCCTTGGATTTGCATCTGGTCAATGATGCCCAGACATATCTTGGGATTCTTTGATTAAACCTTGACCAGGGGCCAGAGTACAAAAGAAGACTGCCCAAACAAATGCAGCAAACACACAAACACACCAGCCAGATTCTATTACATAGATACATAAAAAGACCTAGATTTTGCCCTAGCTGGTTTGGCTCAATGGATAGAGCATCAGCCTGGGGGTCCCCGGTTCAATTCCAGTCAAGGGCACATGCCTGAGTTGTGGGCTTGATCCCCAGTGGGGGTTGTGCAGGAGGCAATCAATGATTCTCTCTCATCATTGGTGTTTCTATCTCTTTCTCCCTCTCCCTTCCTCTCTGAAACCAATAAAAAAATATATTTATTAAAAGAAAAGAAAAAGCTTTAAAAAATGTAATAGGTTTTGTCTATATGCTCCCACACTCACCCTCAATCTCTGCAGGACTCTTCCCAAGTGTTCAGCATCTACAAGGAGTAGATTATGGAGTTATGAGTTAGAACACATAATTCCATTTCTTCTCATATTTCTTCACTAAGAAAGAAGGTGTAGAGAGGGAGCTGGGCTTTATCTTTGAAGAGGCTCTTTACTTTCTACTCTCTGCTCTATAAGAGGGACTTTGCATAGATTCAAGGCCATACATTTTGCCTGGGGCCCTCAACATTGGCAGGTTCTCTGTGCCTAGTCTCCTCATTTTTAACATCATTATAACAGACTTCTCCAAGAGGTACAGGTCCTCATGGGAAGGCAATTTTAAGTTCACCTTCCCTTCAGACTCAGACAGCAACAGCGTGGTTACTGGTAGAGGTTAACATGGCAAGAAACTCAAAAGCTTTTTCCAAGTTGCGGGGGGCGGGGGGGGGGGGCAGTATCAAGGTGATTCCATAGTTCCTTTCATTCTAGAAGCCTGTTCGTCTAATGCATGGAGCAAGTTACCCATATTTCCACTGGGGCTCAGCTTGCAGTCTAACAAGTGATCTCAGATATGTTAGGAATTAAATGGTTTCCTTCCCACATCAACGTTTAGGAACTGAGTGGTGAAGCATCATCAAATTATGGAAAGTTCTAAATTTATAATAGTCCCCACAGTTAATTAAGTTAGCTCTTGGTGTCTGGAGATGGATGCATTATCTTCCTTTGCTGAAAACCACTTCAGAGAGGCCAGGAAATCACAGAAATGTGAACTAATTCTTTGCCATAGTTTATTCATTTATTTCCATGGAAATTAAGGGCCAATAGGCAAAATGAGCTAATGGGTCTTTTGTACCTACAAGGAATCGGGTCAGGCTCCACCTATAGGCATTTATTATTAATTCATCAATAGTTCTAATCCAAAGGATTGAGAATTAGGGGACAGAGATCTCCCAGCATTTCTAGAGAATTTATGAACTAACAATAGTGACTGAGCTCTCAAACTGTTCCTAGCTTGGAGGATGTTCTGGATAGAGTGGGGTGAATGGATGTACTTCCCATCCATTCCTATTTTTCTTATATCTGGAAAAGGTGAATGGCTTCCCAGATGTAAAACAACAATTAAAGATAATAACAACAAAATCAACCACAAAAAGAAAGAGCATTTTTATTTCTGATCTTAACTGAAGATAAATGTAGCATATTTCCAGTGTGTGGCACAATGTGATGGTCATTCTCGAAGCAAGGACTGGGGTACAGCAGTGGAGAAAACAGACAAAATTTGTGTCCTCCTGGAGCTTTCATTCTAGTTCTTGAGGATCTTTCAATCCTTTCTAGAGTCCCCTGCCAGCCATTCCAACATGGGCCTTTCTTTCCAAAAATCCACTCCCTAAATCACTCTGAAAATAGAAAAAGTTTTCCTGATGAGAATTCTCCCACCTTATCCCACTCCCTTACTCCCAGACGTTTATAGGCTCCAAACCAACAGAGAGCAGCCCACCGGTGGCTCAGCCCTGAGACAAGGTGAAGGTCTATCCCACAGGAGTGATTGGTAGGTCCTTTCCCTTCCTGAGATGTGGAATAGGGTAAGGAGAGGTTGCTGCTATTGGGACGGGGAGGTCTCTGAGTAAGAAAAGCGAAAGTGAGGTGTGATGGGCGGAGTACACCTTCCTTCTCAGTGACCATTACTCATTTTGTCTGCAGGAGGGGAGAGGCTGAGGGATATAACGGTGAACCCCAGGTTGCCCACCAGCGAGAGTAACAACCCCATCTACTCTCTCCCCAGACCTGCATCCTGGGCTGCTGTAGTCTGGGAGTTCACACCAGATGGCCCAGAGAAGTGACCAGAGGGTGAAATGCACTTGCTGTACATTCAACCCAAGAAAAGACTAGTGCCAAACAATGGAGTGTGCGGGAGCTGAAAGAAAACGTTGAGTCCATTCAATTGGCTTCTTCTCATGGGTGATGAAAGGCCAACAAGCAGCAGCCCCAAGGCCATGTAGTCATGTGAGTGGCAGTGTGGCCTAGTGTTATGCATAATTTTCTCTCCTCCCTATCAACAGGCCAGAGCTCATGGAACTTCCCAGAATAGCTGAGGACCCTGGAGCAACTGAGTGGAGGATCTGGGAGGGAAGTGGGGATGGAGATAGGAGGGTGCTGCCCAGGGTGAAGGAAGCCATGTGGCTGGCAAGTCTGGGAGGAAGGTTGCTGTAAACACAGAGGGAGGTGGGGGCAGGGATGTGATGCTAGCTGGATGACTTCATGCCTGCAGGACAGCTCACCTGTGTGGTCTCCAAAATGGAACTCGTGATGGGCAGAAAACCTTGGTCCTGTAGTCTCTCAGAGGCCTCCTTAGATTAGCCAACTTGGGTCCATACATCAACTGTGGGGTTATCTCCTCCATAAAATGGGCCTTTGTTCTGTCCTTGTGTCCTGTCCACCTCCAGAGTTCAAAGGAGGATGACATTCATCATGCACGCCGATTATCCCTAGCCAAACCCATGCCTGTTTACCTCGCTGTTTTCTTGTCCCAGTTTACTCCCCTCTCCAGGTCCAAGGGACAATGAACTCCCAGCGCCAGAGAGGAGCAGATCCTCTTTAGGGTAGCACGTCCCCTGGAAAGGAGCCATCTCTCACCAGCTCCCCATTCGAACACACAATGTGAGTTTAATATCCAAAACGTGTCATTTCTCCCAAACACAAAAATAACAGAGCCTTCGATGGGCCTCTCATTTTGCCCACCCCATGCTGAATGCCTTTAAAACTGCCTTAATGTAGATAAGAGAGGATTGTGTACATCACACAAATGGTGGAAGGTAATAAAACAAACATCAAAGGTGAGCTCCCACGTACTCGCAGTTCTTTCTCTATTTGCAACAAAGACAGGAAAAAGGAGGAAACCTCAGTGTGGAAGGGCAGCGGGTTAGAAATGTACCCTTCTGGGGGTCAGTGAGCCCCTCCCTGTAGTATTGACACCTCAAAGTGTCAGGTGCCAAACTTCCTGGGGCCAAGAAAGTACCCCCTTTCCCAATTCTCCTATACCGTGCCACTGAAACCACAGCAAAAGTCTCCAAGGAGAAGGATTGGAAAGAAATGGCCATCAGCGCGTCATACCTTGGGTCCCCGACCTGGGAACAGGCCCTCCCAATCGTTCCTGTTGTCTGTAGGAACCCAGGAATACAGAGGCCGGAATCTAGAGGGGCATGCGCGCAGGCAGAGCCTGGACATTCTAGACACAGTTGCTTTTCCCCAAGGGCCACCAGCCAGGTGCGGAAACAGGTAAAGGCGAAGAAAAGTGAAAGTCGGAGACCATTTAGCAAACAAAAGTTCATCCGAAAAGGCTTATACAATTTCAAGTCCAATATTTTATTCATTAAAAAAGGAAAAAAGACAAAAATGGTCCTCAAAATGAAATCACAGGACGGGACACAGCGTGTCGCTCCCGTTAGAGGTCACTGCAAAGCGCGCCCAGTGAGGTCTCTAAGTTCAGCACCTCCTCAGGGGCATGAGGCGTTTACTTTAGAAAGAAGCACTGTTTTCACTACAAGAGAAGCAAACATATACCACGTACACCTTTAGGAAGGCCACAAGCCTGAGCCAAGTCCCTGCTGACTCGGCCCAGCCCTTCTAGGTCCCTCCCCGTCCCGACCCCTGTGACCTCTCGCCCAAATCGCTTCCTTGAGCTCCGGGGCACAGAGACCCCTCCGGGCGGCGGGGCGCTCCCACCTGAACCTAGCAGTGGCCGCGGGGCCGGCACACACGGACACCCGCACAGTCACAGACACTCGCACACTCCCAGCCCCGCGCACGGTCCCATTGGCTGGAAGCAGAGGGCGGGTCTGGCCAGACCCAAAACAACAACCTGCGCGCAGCGACTTTTACTCTGCGCCGCCTCGTAGCCTCAACCTGGTGCGGCCCGCCCGGGAGCCACAGCCACCTAAGCCACCCCATTCCCCCACCCCCTGTCGTCCGTGCCCAGGCCCCGCCTCCGCAGGGTTATATTGGGCCCAGCGGAAGGTGGAGGCCAGATGTAGGGGCTGCGGGCCAGCGTGGAGATGCTTCTCTGGATTCCGAGGGCGGAAAGGCGGCTGCGGGAGCCACAGCCTCAGGGACTCGTCTCCGTGGGCGCTCAGGGCTGAAGACACCAGACCTTCCCCAAGGGTGGCACGCATTTCCGTGCCCCGTGGACGCCTGCCTGGGACCTGCGACGTCCAGTGAAGAAACCCTCCGGGTCAGAGAGCAGATGCCTACGCTTCTTCCCTCCAGCAGGAAATCCCAAGGCCCTTATGGCTGGGCAGCAGAAGTTAAAGCCGCACCCTTGCACACATTCACCCTGAAGTCTCTTACCCTCGAACTGAAGACAGCGCCTACCCAACTCCTCCCTCTTCGCCCCTCTTAGTTCACCCAATAAGCACAACCCCTCCGACGAAACATTCCGGTGGAACTGGACTCTTCTACGGAAAAGTGACTGTCTCTCACACGAGGAGGGAGAGCTCTCTGGGAGAGAAAGGCGAGGACTCCTGGACTTGAGGTCGCCACCCCGCCCCCCCGCACCAGCTTCCCAAGACCGCGCAAAGGAAAAGAGCACGGCGCCGAGCCAGGACAGGGTGCGTGGGCATGGAGTCGGAGGTGCTCAGCCCCCGTGCGGCCCACGAGATCAAGCCGGGTAGTGACCTAGAGGGCACAGGAGGTAGCGACGCGCCCTCTCCGCTGTCCGCAGCCGGCGACGACTCCCTGGGGTCTGACGGGGACTGTGCCGCCAACAGCCCAGCAGCGGTAAGCGGCGGTAAGCGGAATGCGAGAGGTGCTCCTGCCGCCGAGGAGGAGGGCCCGGTTGCGGCGGGGGTCGCAGAGGAGGGCGCCGCAGGGCCCGGGGCCGAGAGCGCAGGGGTCGGTGAGGGCGGGCGAAGCAAGCCGTACACGCGGCGGCCCAAGCCCCCGTACTCGTATATCGCGCTCATAGCCATGGCCATCCGCGACTCGGCGGGCGGGCGCCTGACCCTGGCTGAGATCAACGAGTACCTCATGGGCAAGTTCCCCTTCTTCCGCGGCAGCTACACCGGCTGGCGCAACTCGGTGCGCCACAACCTTTCGCTCAACGACTGCTTCGTCAAGGTGCTGCGCGACCCCTCGCGGCCTTGGGGCAAGGATAACTACTGGATGCTCAACCCCAACAGCGAGTACACCTTCGCCGATGGTGTCTTCCGTCGCCGCCGCAAGCGCCTCAGCCATCGGGCACCGGTCCCCGCACCCGGGCTGCGGCCGGAGGAGACCACCACCCCGCTGCCCGCTCCTGCGCCCGCGCCCGCCGCCCTGGGCTCGCCCTGCGCGCGCTCCTCCGCCCGGCAGGAGGGGCGCGCCAGCCCTACGGGCAAATTTTCCAGCTCCTTCGCTATAGACAGCATCCTCAGCAAGCCCTTCCGCAGCCGGCGCGACGGGGACACGGCACCCGGGGTGCGCCTGCAGTGGGGCGCTGCGCCCTGCCCGCCGCTCTCCGCGTATCCCGCGCTCCTCCCCCGCGCGCCCGGCGGGGCCCTACTTCCGCTCTGCGCGTACAGAGCGGCTGAGCCTGCGCTGCTGGGCGCGCGCGGATCCGAGGCGCAGCCGCCCGCGCCGCACCTCCTGCTCGCGCCCTTCTCCTCCTCCGCCCCCGCCAAGCACTTCCAAGGCCCTGCGGCTGGCGGTGGCGAGGGTGACGCTCACTTGTACTGCCCCCTGCGGCTGCCCGCGGCCCTGCAGGCGGCCTCCTCCCGAGGCCAGGGCGCGCACCTGCCCTACCAAGTGGAGACGCTCCTGTCCTGAGCTGCCTGGCTGAGCCCCGCCGGGGTGGGCACCCTAGGAGACGCCGGTATGGCACGTTCAGGGCTTTGCACTTTCTGTCCAGAGAAAAGGAGCTTTAAAAGAAAATTCTCCATCACGTGCCTTACCGCTAAAGGGTTTTTGACAGAACTGTTTTAACTTAGTCCAGAATATTTCCTTCCTCTTTTATAACTTTACAGAGGACCAAAGCAATATTTCATAGTTGTTTGAGTTTCTTTACTAAGCCTGTGTCTCCCTTCTTTCGCCAACTTTTCCTCTCTTCTTACTGCCCAGGCACTCCCTCATTCCTACCATTTTCGTTGCACCTTCCATTGATTTGTTCCTAACAAAGAAAAAGAAAAAAGCACATCAGGGAACCATTCCGTAAGATAAATGATATGACTACTGCTTGGGGTTTATTGGGCCCCTGTTCCATGTGTACGTATGTGACTGAATGTGAGAGAGGTGTCTGAATCTTCAGTCATTTCTCTGCTATTGACCAATGCTTCACTGTGCCAAAAAGATTAAAAACATATATATTGTTGGGTTTTATAATTAAATTATTTATATATTTTTAAAATCTGGATTAAGAAAGTTGCAGGCAACAAGCTACAGCTTTATTAATGGTTTGGTGATCGCTCACTGTGGTCTCCCTGGGCCAAACAATTTCTTTAAAGCAAAAGTTGATGTTATGTATGTAGAGTGCCAGGACCACTGCCACGTGAAAGCAAGTGTGATTTTTATTTTTGTTATTTTATTTGTATCTGTGTACATATTCGTGTATAAAGTTTATGAAAACCAGGCATAGTGCTTATTTTTAAATAAAACTCACAACTGACTTTAGCACTTTGTGGTGATGGGCTGGAGGTGGAGAGTTTTTATCCCCTCTCTTTCCAAGTGGGTTTAGGTTTGAGTCTGAAGAAACTTCCTGTGGGGGTCAAAATATTTTCCTGAATGATTCAATAAAAGGAGCGGCAGTCTGCAGGTTTTCTTACCTGACAGATTGCTGTACAAATCTCCAGGATGGGATTTCTAACAGATTTATTAAAAGTTAAGACCAATGAGCTCTGTAAGAATTCTCCTAAGAGTTATGGAACAAATTATAAGGTGTGGGCCCCAAGAATCGTCTGGCAGACATTATCAACAAGCTTATAGACAAGCAGACATTTTCAGGCAAATTGGTCCTGATTGGGGCTCAAAAAGCTGGAAACATTCTTGGCATGTGATTATCTTAATCACCCAAGATTTCCGTAGGGCAGTTTTAAGAGTAATCTGAATGTCAATGTTTTTTGTTTGTTTTGTTTCCAAAACAAAACCTACCTTTGTAGTAGTGCAAAAAGCCCATTTGGGTGTGAACCCATTAGTAGTATTTTTTTTTTTAGTCTCCCCTTTTGTATAAAGAGAGCATCTGGGGCTTCCAGGCCTTTTCCCTGGTGATCTGAAGAGAAAGTGCCGCTTCAGATGGGCTAGGGACAGTTTCCCATATTAAAAATGGGAGATTTGACCAGAGGAAGTACCATAAAAGTGTGAACATCCGTTTCTCAATAAATTCTTTTTTTTTTAAAATATATTTTATTGATTTTTTACAGAGAGGAAGGGAGAGAGATAGAGAGTTAGAAACATCGATGAGAGAGAAACATCGACCAGCCGCCTCCTGCACATCTCCTACTGGGGATGTGCCCGCAACCCAGGTACATGCCCTTGACCGGAATCGAACCCGGGACCTCTCAGTCCGCAGGCTGACGCTCTATCCACTGAGCCAAACCGGTTTCGGCAGTTTCTCAATAAATTCAAAGGCAGTGGGATTCTCACAAGTTATAGATTGCAATGTTCTAAAGAGTAATACAAACACAGAAATTCAGAGAGTGGAAATGCAGGCCCCACTTGATGTTCTTGGACAGATCTCATCTCATCCAAGAGGATAGTTTGTAAACAACATATTGTGAGAGGGGGGGGGTGGTTATTTGAGGATGCTATCTTTTGGCAGGAATGGGAGGGGGAAAGCCCATCCCTAAGTCTAGTTAACAAGTTTGACTGATTTTCCTTCTACCTACTTAATATCATAAAGAGTGATAATAATGGGGTTGAATTATGACAAAAGGTAGGCATTTAAGTGGAGATTTGCTACCACAAGGCTAATAATTAGACCTGAAAATAAAACTGAAACAGACTGGAAGAAGGAGGAGAGTCAATGAGTTCACTGGGTTGAAATTATCAGGACTCATGATCAATTCTTTGCTTTTCTCTTGAAAACACACTCTTAAGATTAAAGGTGAGTGGGGTGTCAGTGACTTCAGCTGCTTCCTATCTCTGATTCCACCAACCCTTTCCCTCCCACTGCTGCCTTGTCTCCAGAGGCAGGGTGCTGCCTTTGATACCAGTTTTGTAAAGCCAAGATTCTCATTTTTACATCGGACATGATAGCTCTGAAAATGGAGACTTTAAATCACCACTAATTTGTGTTGAAAAGCAATGCAAAAAAAAAGATGTTTTTAAAATCACAGCTGGTCTCTCCTCCCTTGAAAAAACTCCTTCCTTCCTAAAGATTACTCCAGAGCCTGAGCCAGGTGGACTGCGGTCCCCTCCTCAGCTTCTGACCCTCGGGTACTGTAAGGTTTTCTAGAGTGTCGGGGTCGCGTGACCTTTGCGCCCCGGTTTGGTGTTCCCTGACCAAGCTCCTGCCCCCACGACCCAAATGACAATCACGCGGGGTGGGGACGAAGAGGCTCCCGGCTCTGTCCATGCCCCGCCCCCACCCGCCTTCACACCCCTGGCCCCAGCAGTTTCGGCCTCTACCTGCTGGGCGGAGGGGGCCCAGACCCGAGGGAGCCGCGCGAGCCCCGGTTTTCTTCAGGAGAAGCAGAAAGTAGCAGGCGTGCTTTGAGTTCCAGCGACGCACCCTTTCCGCACACCGCGACCGAGACCCGGGCCTTCAGCGATGAGGTTCGGTCACTCTCGCAAGACCGGGCCCTCGCCGCAGCCAGGCGATGCGACCCCGCCACGACCTTTCCTTCTGGCACCCGCCCAGGCAACTGGATTCCTCGGTGGCGCCAGAGCACACTCGGGGCTCCGCGCGTCAGGCGGGTGGGCCAAGGACAGGGCCTGCCCCTCTCCCAGCCCAGCCCAGCCCCTCACACAGCCCGTCCTTCCCACAGCCCACGGGCTCCTCGCCGCAGCGCGCCCCTCCCAAGCTGCGGCAGCGGGGGTCGCGGAACTGCGGAGTGGGAGGAGGGGTCTCTTAGTTTGGCAAACGCCCTTCGTTAAGGCTTGCCTGGAGCCAGGGGTGTGGGTTTAGAACCCCATTTCTAGCTCCCGCATTGGCGCTTGACAGTCCCGTTTCCCCTCACTCCCTAGCGGCCTAGAAGACCCTTCCTGGCCACGTTGAACAAGTGGGAGAAGAGAATTGGGCAAGCGCGCGACGCCGCCCCAGGTGAGCCATCACTTCAGTGTCTGGGACCTACTCCAGACCCTGTAGACCCTTCCCACCACCAGGGGTCAAGGTCGCTGCCTTTGAGAGCTGTGTTTGAACACTTCTCTGGTTAGCAAAACACAGCATTCTGATCAGCCTAACGCCCCTTTCTAGCATAGAAGCCAATTTCTATAAATGTGGAAGCTGGGTGGTGGATGCACCCTGGTTGTGGGCCCCACCTCTGCTGCCCATGAGTGAGCCAGGGCAGTGGACAACTTCACCCTCTGCCTGGCTTACTTCCAGTCCCTTAGCATCTGGATAACCAACCTAATAAAGAGAGAGAGAAAGAGAGAGAGAGGAGAGAGATCAGAGAGTTTTATCCTCAGCCAATAAAGATGGGTCACTGTAGGGGCTTCTTCCCAGGGTTGACCCTGGGCTGGAAGCATGCCTGAGGAGAATTACCTGTGCCCACTCTGCTTCCACTAGTGCACAACTTCACAAACTTGACATTTTCCTGCCTCAGGGAATGTGTGTTTACACACAAAATACAAAGTCAAATTCACTGACTCTTGGATAGACCCTAATCTCATAGAGGAGCTTAAACATTCTTTTGTGACACCCCAGGTGGAAACCAAGATCCCAACTCCCAGTTCATAATTCTTTGCACTAAAAAACAATTAGCTGGATAATTCAGACCAAAACATATTTTGGTGAGACTTTAGTTCAACTATTCAGATAATTGTCTCAATTCACTTTTATTACAATGGTAGGCAGATTTCCCAAACTGGTAAGAACTTTTTCCCTCCCCCCTTCCCCCATAATTGTCCTTTTCTAGAAGAGGCCATGTCTGCCCCTCATCTGAGAGAGCTGCATGTGGGGTGTCTTAGACCTTTCAGCCTCAGTGCATTAGGCAGTGCTCGTGCTCCCACAGTGGAATTGAGCCCCCACTTCTCAGAGCACCGCCTACCCTTCCAAGGGCAGCAGGAAGAAGTCTGTACTGAAAGGACGGGTCTGCTAGAGGACTGGGTAAGACTCAGCAGCCCCTGCTGTCTGGTGACACGCACTAAGAAGTAGGCACTCCCTGACTCCCATGGCTCCTATTTTCCCACACCAGACTCAAAACAAAAATGCCCCCTTTTCCCACATTGGAAAGAGACTAAAACTTCTTATGATAATTTGACTTCCATTTTTATCTTTTAAAAATGCCAACTCAAAGCACCCACATGACTGACAACTTTCTTAGATTTTAAGGAACTTTGTTGGTATCAAACATACAAAGATATTACTTCTCTGTTTTATTATTTTTTAATTATTTAGATCATAATGGGTGAGCTTTGCCTTGGTTCTAGAAATTGGACCCCAAAGAGTCCTTCAGTAAATATTTCCTGATTTCAAACACCACAGTATTTCTCTCTTAAGTAACAGACTTTATAGTTATCTAATGAAGCCATTAAACTTTTATGTTATAACAACATAATTTGTTAATTCTTAATGTTGTCAGCAAATGGGCCTAATAACTGTCTTCTAAAATCATGATCGAAAACATAAAAATGTAACTTTCCCTGGATTCGAGGTCCTCTCTCAAATTAATAAAGATTCTGATGTAAAAAAAAAAATGCTGGTTGTTGTGCAATCATTTCTGCACTGTATCTGTTTGGCATTATTAAGATGGATGCGTGATTAGAAGCAAATGTTGTTCCTGTCATTTGCCAACTTATACACAGAGTGGAAGAGAGAACTGCATTAACTTTCATTGTTGGTGAGCTACAGCCAAATATAAACATTAATATAATACAACATTTCCCTTGCCACTGCTGGACCCTCTTTGCTGCTCTTTCCAGGAAAAGTTTTACTTAGAAATTTGCCATAACTGAGCTTTTTTATCACATCTGTTTGAAGCCCAAAATAATATACATATTCAACATCCCTGACATGTATTTGTTTTTTCTGATCACCAATTTCTAACCATTAAGGGGAAAGGCAGAAATGCTTTGCCACCTTTGGCCAGCTATTCTCACTGTAGTTAAAGGTCTGGTAACACTCAAAATCACGGAAGTGGTCCATTCAAGAAAGAACTCCAAGTAAAAACCCCAACATACTGGAGTCTACGTTCTGGCTCTCTTCCTAGGTGACTCAGGAAGCAGGTCACCCCTCTATGTCACATTGCGACTAAGGGCTTGAGATAGAACATGGTCACACATCTCTGTTCACAGAGCACAGCCATGGGACTCATGCAAATGGATGCTTTTTCTTTCCCCTAAACTCAATCAACTTGGAATCAAATGTGTATTTCAGGGACAGGTTTCATCATTCAACATAAATAAAATATTCATGGACACCACAAAACATATTTGAAACCATTAGGGTGCAATGGACATATGCAACTTGTCATTCTAAAGGATCATAACATGTACTTTCAAATAACATTTTCCTCCAGTATGCTCTTGACAACTTACATTTTGTACAAAATCCTAGCTTACAGAATTAGGTGTAAAATACATGCTTATTTCATTGACAGGAAATTGAGGCTGAGAGAGGTTGGATTGTTTTCAATCGGACTTCATCATAAGCCAGGCATCCAGGACACTTCCCTAACTCCAATGATGGCTCCCAGGCCAGTGCTCAAACCCTGGGATAAGAGGCCCAGATTACACCCTCATCAGTTTATTTATGAACAAAGTCCAATGATACCAAGGCAATTCTCAGGGTAGTAGAATCAATATAACCTAAAAATGTAATTAGCACCAAGGGACTCAAGCCAAGGAAATGAATGTGTGCATGTGTGTGTCTACAAATGTAACATGAAAATACTAACATTAAATACCAAAATAAAATAAATGTGGGGTCACTAAAGGAGGACATATCTGGAAACTAGAGAATAGCCCTACAAACACCACCCCAAATAGTGAAATTTCTATTTAATAAAGTGCATTCCAGATACAGTCTCAGGCCTAAGGAAAGTGTAAATGGTAAGGGTTACATGACCCTGCAGGTAGAGCCACCTTCCTTTGGGAGAGCTTATATTTTTCTGGAGGAGTCAACATTTGTATCTGCCATCCCTTCCCCTTGTCCCAGCACCCCGACTTCTTGAGAAGGAGCCACCTCTCCCTGTGTATGTCATTCTGCAAGTTGACTTCCCTAGCCCCAGGCTGGCCAGGCAGGCCTTCTCTTCCCCAAGACTCTGAACCTTGGACAGACAGATTCTAGGACCAAGCATGAGTTGAGTTGACTTTTTCCTGGTGCCCAATAAAATGGTCCATCAGATTCTGCTATGGGACACCTGGAGCTGCCCTGGTTCCTCTCCTTTTCAGGGAAATCCTTCCAATCAGGTCCTGCTTTGCTCACATCTATCTTAGGTTCTGTCACTGGTCACCTCCTCACTGTTGTGCTGGGTCACCCCCAGCACGGTGTGTCAGTCAAGGTGATGTTCATACTCTTGCTCCCTTTCCTTTGTGAACTCTTTCCCTCTTACTGGTCCTCCCTGGACACGCAGACCCACAGTGCGAGGATACGGGGTCACAGAAGGTAGAAGTATGAAGTGGGGGCCAGGCAGGCAGTCAGTGCAGCACAGTAGCTCTCTCCCCTCCTGGGGGCACAAACAAGTAAAGGGGACCTCACACTATGAATAGCTACTCAGTAAAACAAAGGCATGGCCACTGAGCTCAGTGACACAGGGACACCCCAAAACATTGGGCTGAGTAAAAGGAACCAGTCATGAAAGGTTGCTTCCATACAATTCCATGTGCATGACCCTCTGAAAAAGGCAAAGGGGGCAGAAATCAGGGCAGTGGCTGCCAGGGGTTGGGATGGGGGGCTCCAAGAGGCACAAGGGAATTTTGAGGGTGATGGAAATAATCTACATCTTGATTATGAAAGTGGTTTCATGATTGAAAACATTGGTCAAAACTCAGTCCTGTGCACCTAAAAAGCACATGTTGCTGTATGTAGATTATATTTCAATAACCCTAACCTAACAAATAAACTCATTTGTATAGAGAATGAATGGTAAGACTTACTGTATTGACCAAACCTGGGATATTTCCCAATAACAGCTTACGTTAAAGGAAATAACGCTTTATTTATGGAATTTTAACTAATGTACTAGTTAGAGGAGTGTTTTCAGAGGAAAGGTAAACTTCCCAGGGCCTCCTAAGTCATACATGACATCCAGCTGCCCCTTCTCACTCTGGGCAATGCAGCCTATGGTGCTGGTGCTCATTCCATTTCTACTCGGGAACTGTCTCAAGGATCACCGTCAAAAAGGGGCACCATGCAAGGCTTACCCTACAGGTGTGCCTCTCACATCCAGACACATGGCTTTCTTCATCTTGCTGGCTAGCTGAGAAAGGACGGAGGAACTAGGAGCAGCAGCCCAAGGGGAAGAGAAAACAGCATGACTACAGTCCCACTGGCCACCTGAAGCCTGGATTAGTTCACAGAGCAACTCCTGGGGGATGCTGCCACCTCTAAGACCTGGGTCAGTGCCCAGCACTCCTGAAAGGAAAAGTCACTGGAAGAGCGACCCAAGATGGAACTACTAGGATTACATCACCCAAACCTATCAAACACACTCACCTAACAACCAAATTTCAGAAAGCAACCCCAAAATGGAAGGGATTACACAAGCACAATTCATTCCCTTAACTCCCTGACCCCTACCTGCACCCCAATTCTGTAATCACAAGTGTCAGGATGCTGGAGAAATGTTGATCAAACTAGATACTCTTGACCCCTCACAGTGGTTACACATGCCAGCAATCTGAAACAAGATAATTATTAGTTCTCATGTTTATTAGCTGAACCCATTTGAGAATGCCCTCTGGGGACATTTGTAAATGCAATAAAAGACCTCATCATTGTTCAGTGAAAAATTATGTGGGTCATTTGGATTTTGGCTGAAGCAGGCGTCTGTCTAAACTCTGAGGGGGCAAAACTGTGGCTGAAACCTTCTCTACTCGTGCCCACAACTCCAGTATCTGCTGCATAAATGCTTGTTGGACTCACTTAGGGGCTTGAAGTCAGTAAGAGTTGTCAGCCAGTTTGGAACCAGTAAAGATAAATCAGCCCATATTTTCCAATATGTAACCCCAGAAAATCATAACTAAAAAGAGCTGTCCGGTAACCCAAGTAACCTCTTCAAGCTGTGCCCATGAGCCGAGGCCAAGTGCTTGTGATAGAGATTCAGCTGAGAAACAAAGCTTGCCCAATACGGCTTTCTTTTTGTTCTTTTTAAAAATATATATTTTATTGATTTCAGAGAGGAAGGGAGAGAGAAAAAGAGATGGAAGTATCAATGATGAGAGAGAATCATTGATTGGCTGCCTCCTGTACACCCCACCCAGTAGGGTGCTCTTAATGAGTCATAGGAAATTAGGACTAGCATATCTTTTACTCACAGTTGATTCAACAGAATCAACGTCCAGCCCACAGCTGGAGCCACTGACTGGTTGCTTACACAGAGTAATAATTCGTGAAGACAGCCAAATTCTCTCCTGGATAAGATCTCCCTCCCACACTTCTCTGACTGCCCATCAACCCACTCCCCTCCCCTGGCTCACTCTGTCGTCTGAAATATCACTATTTGATTCATTCTCAGTTAAATAATAAAAATGGGACATAAATTCTACCAAAATGAAAAAGTGGTGGGGAGACAGAGGTAATAATTGTTCCATTGCAAACACAACTTCCCACACTTTTGCTCATTGTAATGACAGGGCCCATGCGAACCCACTTGTTGGCCTTGGAGCACATAAAGTTACACAAAACCCATCTTTCCATAGATAAACACACACAGAAAAATTCCTGGTGCCAATCTTAAGCTTTTATCTTCTATACTTCACTAGAGGAGGTATTAGGTATGAATGAAACAGTTCTGGTAACCAGCAATGAATTCAATTCATGCAGTGAATATGGTGTTCAGTTCTGCTGACCATGGGCCATGATCAGCTTTCCCTCTGGATGGCCACTTTTCCTTTGTCTCCGGATATGAAATAATATCACATTGTGTACTTGTGAATTTAAATTTATTTTTAAATTCCTTCCACAAATCATTTTGCTCCTGCCTACAGCTTTTTACCAAAGTTAGAGAGCAAATGCAGGACTTAAATCACAACCCATATTTAGAAGCCAGGCTCCATGGAAATGGGAGTGATGGAGGACAGCCAGGACAGGACTTGAGTGATTTGGGAGGGAGCCATACCCCTGCCTGCCCCACCAGTTTGGCTCTTGGGTCATCTCTGAGGCCCAGCTCCTCAATTCCGCCCTGCATTTGCTGCTTAGCCCTTTTAGAGAATGAAAACATGTTGCCACTGAGCACCCCTGGCAGCCAAAGGCAGGCTTTAGCTCTAAGTCAGAAGTAATCTAAAGAATAAACGGGATCACTATAATCAGGCATATCAGCTCAAAATCTCTATTCCCTGCCAGACCCAGGAAACAGACCAGTTCAAACAGACTGCTTCCCCAAGCATCATGCTGGAGATATGTGTTAGGGCCGCACCTTGAGCAAGTTGGTGACTTCCTCCCAAAGTTAACATTGTCTTCCTGGAGTGAGACCCAGGCAATATCTACTTGGGCTCAGAGGAAAACAGCTCCCAGGTAGTGTCAGAATGGTGATAATGAGCTCATGTCGCTCTCTCACTGAGGAAAACTCTTTCAGATGATCCAAGGTCTTCCCTGGAGAAATGGGCACTCCCTGGGCAGCAGGCTGCAGTCAGCAATGCACACTCACTCGCAGGAGCATGATGGGCAGGCAGGGCCCATGCCAGGAAACCAGCAGCAGAGCCAGCAAAACACAGAACTGCATCTTTAAAATACAGGACAAGAGGCCGGAGGCAGGCCCAGCGCTGCAGGGAAAGTCAGCCACCGAGCCCATAGGCCAGGACTACTGCCTTTGCATGACCAAACCAGGTCCATCCACTTAGCCCCTCTTAGCTGAGTGCCCCCAGAAGTACTCTCAGAAACAAGTTGGGCTACAAGTTTATTTGGTAGGTGCAAGAAATGCCAGCATGGGCACAAGGCATTGAGCCCATGAACTGAGGGCAGCAAATAAAAGGAGAGTTATCAAGCCAACTATGACTGTGAATAACTAGAACTTAAGGCCATGTGGAAACTCTGAGAACAGTGTAAAAGCCTGCCTCAGAAAGACACCAATAGTGACCAGAGGGACAAGGGAGTCATTGGTGAAAAGATTTTGGGATTAGAGGGGCCAGGGAAATGTTGCAGAATGAGAACATGTTGCCACATGTTTGATTCCCAGTTGTGGGTTTGATCCCCTGGCATTTCTGGGGTATGCTTTAGCCTCAGTGGCTTTTTATGCCTTCAAAAAGAGATTCATGCTGATACCAGCAAATGAAAATGTCTCACAGATAAAAACATCTAATCCAGTCCAGCCTAGCCAGGCCCTAGGAAAATTAAAATCCTCCTCTGGGCCCAGACCAAGCTCTTTCAGTCAAGATTGGGATCTTCCCAACTGAAGGACTTGTATGCATGCATATAAGCATAACCAATGGACATAAGACACGGGGGGGGTAAGGGAGGCCAGGGGATTGTCAAGGGCGGGGGGTGGGGGGAAAGGACACATATGTAATATCCTTTGTAATACTTTTAGCAATAAAAAAAAATTAAAAAAAAAAAAGATTGGGATCTTCCAGCAGGGACACCACTTGGGGATATGGTCTCTGATTTGTAGTATTTGCCAATTTCCATGGTGTAAATGCTCCTAACAGGGCTGATTTCAAGCCAAGAACAATCTAACACTGAATGCAATCTACCTGACTAGTTAACAACTGGCTGTTGTGTCCTAAACTGGTAGGAGCCTGCTCTAGCATACCACAGAGTTGGGTGGGGATCCCCAAGTCTTGGTGCTCAGGTGCTGAGCCCCTGGGGAAAGAGTCCCTTGGTCACCAGTGATCCCTACAATGGGATCCTCAACTCAGTAGCAGCTCTTGTGTCTAGCAAGGGTTGACATGAGGTTAAAAGTCAATGTGCTATAACAGTTAAGAACATGAACTCTGCAAGCAGACTGCCCAGGTTGGAATCTCAGCTTTACCATGTAACCTTGGGAAAGTTACTTAACCTCTCTGTGCCTGTTTCCTCACTCATAAAATGAGAATAATACTGGTAATAATAGTAATTACCTCACAAGATTCTTGTAAAGATGAAGAGAGTTATTTATTATATGCGCAGTGCTTAGAACAGTGTCTGGCACATATTTAGAGTTAGTAAGCACTACTTAGAGTTAGTTATTATTATTTAGAATGGGAGTGAGCAGTTGATTAGCCAGGACCATAAGAGCATAATAAAGCTATCTTATTCCTCCTGAAGATATTGCATTTCTATCAGATGGAATTATACCCAGAATTAATTCAGGGGGAGGGAGGGAGGGAGAGAGACTCTTCCTAATGAAAGAAATGTTTATTTCCACAACCAATGAAGCAGACCTTTTAACCCAGGTCTTAGGAAGCAGAGCTACCTTGTTTGGGATTTGCACAGCACTGGTCTCAGGTTAAAACCATTTTAAATAACAGATGCCTTACTTTTCTTTTATACTTTTTGGTCTGTCAAGTGCTTTCAATAAAGTGAGGAGGTTCCAGCTGAGTTCTATGAGTAGGAAATCAAGTATATGCTGACGTTCTTCCATGTATTTGTTCAATTCCAGACCTTTGTGAGCACCTTTTTATGTTCCAGGGACCTGGCACTGAAGAAGCAAAGGCAACACACAGCCCCTGGCCTCTGGGTCTCACTGAGAGCAGGCAGGTGCCAGTCCTGTGACAGTGCTGTACCAGAGGCCAGTCTCAGGTGCCATGTGGCCATATGAGAGGTGCATCATTCCCGGGCCCCAGGGATTTAGAGAAGCCTTTTTGCAAGCTGTGGTTTCCACTGCAACCTGATCCATGAACAAACCTGAGGTGAAGGGCTAGGAGTGAAAGGGAAGCCTTCCAGGTTGAGGAAACAGCATGTACAGTGGCACCAGTAAGAGAAAGCACAGTGCAGTCATGGCAGAGCAAACTGTCTGCACACGGGAACTGCGGAACCTGTAGTGTGGGAAAAGGAGACCAAGAAGAAAGGTAAATATAAGCCATATCATGAAGGACCTTGGTCCTCATTCTGAGGACAATGAGGAGTAACTGGATTGTTTCTAACTAAATACTGCTATTGTAAAGGTAACTGGCCCCTCTGTGAAGAATAGAATGGGTGGGAGACAACCAGAGGAAAGCTAGAGGTTGCTACAACAGTGAAGGTAAGGGGCTGTGATCAATGTGCCCACAGTGGAGACAGAGAGCAGGTAGGTTTCGACAAGCTTTGTGGTGGCCAACCGGGACTTGGAGACTGACTGGTGTGGGGAGCATGAGAAGGACACTGACACTGGGCAGGTCCATGCAGCAAAGACATCAAAAAGGAGCCAAATCTTGCCCTGGATAAGTGGTTCAATTGATTGGAGCATTGTCTCATGCACCAAAGGGGTTATGGGTTTGATTCCCAGTTAGGGAACGTACCTAGGTTGCAGGTTCGAAGCCTGGCCAGGGCGAGTATGGGGTGGGGGGCAACTGATGGATTATTTCTCTTTCACATCAATGTTTCTCTCTCTCTCTCTCTCTCTCTCTCTCTCTCTCTCTCTCTCCCTTCCTTCCCCTCTCTCTAAAATTAATGAGGATTAAAAAAAAATAAGAGCCAACTCAGTTTGCTCATTGGAGGGGGGAGATGAGCATGTAGTTGTTAAGTCCTCAATACAGTGCAAAAATAAAGGGGGGTACCATTCATATCACAGTCATGATAATTTGTATATCAATTATAAAATTGTTACTAAATGGAAGTAAAGTGTTTTGAGGAATGTATATTTTTTTTCTAATTTGCTCAAAGGCTAACCATGGCCCTGAGAGCAGTCTGGAGTTACACTAAGTTTGAGTTGCTTATAGAATATTTAAGTGGAGCAATCAAGTAAGCATTTAAATATAAACATCTGAAGTTCAGGAAAGATCTGGGCTAAAGATATAAATTGGGAAACATCAGCATATAGTTTTTACAACCATGAAGACAGATTACATCATCCAGGAGGGTGTGAGCTGAGCTTCATTTGTGGGTATTATGGGAACACCCATATTTGGGAATCATATTGAGCCTACATCATATATATCTACACTAATAAAAGAGAAACATGGTAATTAGCGTACGACCGCTACCCTTCCCATTGGCTAATCAGCATATCCTTATGCAAATTAACTGTCAGCCAAGATGGCGGCAGGCAGCCATGCCCTGAAGCGAACAGGGCGGCTTGCTTGCTCCAGTGACGGCGGACTCCAACGTTCCCCACCTCACTTGCCGGCCTCTCAGCTGACACTCTAAGCAACTATGTTGCAAATATAGAAGCTAAACAAAACCCCAGAAACCTGCGTTAGTCAGCCAGGCTTCAGCCAGCTGGACCACAACATTGTAACAAATACAGAAGGAAAAACAAAGGCCAGAAACCGGCTTTCAGCAGCCGAGGCCTCAGAGCTAAAGCTGGCCCAGAATTAAAAAAAAAAAAAGGAGCGGTTGGGAGCTTCAGTCAACCCACCAGCCTGAAAACAGCCCTCAGCCCCGCAGCCAGACTGGCCAGGCACCCCAGTGGGGACCCCCACCCTGATCCAGGACACCCTTCAGGGCAAACCAGCCGGCCCCCACCTGTGCACCAGGCCTCAATCCTATATAGTAAAAGGGTAATATGCCTCCCGGCACCGGGATCAGCGGAGCAGCGAGGCCTCCTGGCACGGGGATCAGCATGACAGGGGGAAGCGCCCAAACCCCCTGATCGCCCTGCGGCTCTGTGTGTGACAGGGGACGGTGCCACAACCTCCCTATCTGCCCTGCTCTGTTCATGACAGGGGAAGGCGCCCCAACCCCCTGATCAGCCCTGCTCTGTGCCTGATGGGGGGAGCTCCCCAATCCCCTGATCGCCCTGCAGCTCTGTGTGTGACAGGGCCCTGCTCTGTGTGTGACGGGGTAGAGCCATAACCTCTCCATCGGCCCTGCCCTGAGTGTGACAGTGGTGGCACCCAACCCCCTGATCGGCCCTGCTCTGTGGGTGATAGAGGGTGGCACCCCAACCCCCCTCCACGGGCCTTGCTCTGTGTGTAACGGGGTAGAGCCATAACCTCCCCATTGGCCCTGCCCTGAGTGTGACAAGGTGCAGCTCCCCAACCCCCTGATCTGCCCTGCTCTGTGTGTGACAGGGGGTGGTGTCCCAACTCCCCTATCAGCCCTACTCTGTGTGTGACAGGGGGTGGTGCCCCAACTCCCCTATCGGCCCTACTCTGTGCATGACACGGGGGAGCTCCCCAACCCCCTGATTGACCCTGCTCTGTGTGTGACAGGGTACGGAGCCCCAACCCCCCTGATGGGCCCTGCTCTGTGAGTGACAGGGGGCAGCACCCCAACCCCCTGATCGGCCCTGCTCTGTGCGTGACAGGGGGTGGCGCTGCAACCTCCCCATCGACCCTGCCTTGAGTGTGACTGAGGATGGTGCCCCAACCCCCCAATTGGTCCTACCCTGAGCGTGACTGAAGGTGGCATCGCAACCTCCCGATCCGCCCTGCTCTGTGCATGACAGGGTGGTGCCCAACTCCCCAATCGGCCCTGCTCTGAGCCTGACCAGGGGCTGCACCTAGGGATTGGGCCTGCCCTCTGCCACCCGGGAGCAGGCCTAAGCCAGCAGGTCGTTATCTCCCGAAGGGTCCCAGACTGCGAGAGGGCACAGGCCGGGCTGGGGGACCCCCCACCCCGAGTGCACAAATTTTTGTGCACCAGGCCTCTAGTTGGAATATCAGAGGGAGCAGAGATGGAGACTATTAGGGACCTTAGAGGTAAGAGTTCCACAGCAACAAGTAAATGGCAGATCTAATGGAGCAGGGGGGGCGGGGGCAAGAAAAGAGAGCATGATCAATTTTGATTCCTTAAGCTGAAGTGGAATTAAAGTTCCACTGGAAATTGTCCTACCTCTCATTATATCTGCACATCTCTTTGAGGTAAGGGATAGTATGAAATCTTGAGTTAGATTTCAACTCTGTGCTCAATGGTTTTGTGATCTTGCACTAGGTACTTAGTCTATCTGAGCCTCTGTTTCTTCTTTTGTAGAGTGCACATAATGGAATTGGTTGTATAGTCTTCATAAAGGGCATTAAGGTTGAGTTAAAATACACACATACACATGTCTATTTGTTGAGTACTGTATATGTACTGTGCATGGCACAAATGGTAATCATTATTAATAGTAGTGGTAGAACACCTTAGCCTTTAATGATGAAATCAAATCTTCATCAATCAACTTATAATTATTATACAAATTACACAATTTACCTTGAAGCAGACACCTGGTGGTAAAGGGTTCTTCGGTATCTTTTAACTAAATGACCTGGAATTTGATCTACAGGATTATATTATTTATGTTGCAAGTCAAAGTCATGTAGGTCTTTGCCAATATGTATGTCATATCACTCATGCCAGGAAATATAAACCTCTAATGTTACTGATTGCACAATTAACTTATTGGTTTTTAAAGGAAACATATTCCACATATTTATGAACCATTGGAGAAACATTGAAAACTGGTGAATATAATGAATGAGATCTTTGTACTGTCCCATAAGAATTTTCACCTGTTAAACAAGAAAATTCACTCCAGAAATACTGTTAAAATGAGAATAACAAATAGTTGTGTATTCCTTCTTTTCTTCATGAGCAGAGCTAAAGGAAGGAAGGTAAACAGAACTCATCTGAGTCTGTCTTCACTGCTCACACTGTTCAAGTAGCAACATGCCCTATTAGCCCCATGGTTGATGCACACAGGCGAATAATCTTACTTTAAATTTGTATTTCTCTTTTCCCACCAGAATCTCTCAATTTTCCACTTTTCTCTCAATCTTCTTGTCATCTTCTACTTTACTCTGAAGCCTCCTCCAAAGCACAGCCACGTATTCACCTGAGTGGAGAAGGGCAGAATTTTTTATACAAAAAGTAAAGAGAAAAAGGCAAATTCCTGCCCAGACTCTTCAGAAAGCCTGTCTGTTTGGCCTTGGCCAGTATGGCTGTTGCTTGGATCATTGTCCCATGCACCAAAAGGTTGCCAGATAGTTCGATTCCCAGCCAGGGCACATACCTAGGTTGTCGGTCCATCCCCAATTGGTAGTGTCTGCAACCAAATGATGTTTCTCTCTCTCTCTCTCTCTCTCTCTCTCTCTCTCTCTCTTTCTCTCTCTCTCTCTCTTTCTTGCTCTCTTTCTCTCTCTCCCTTTCTCTCTCTCTTTCTGTCTGTCCCTCCGTCCCCTCCTCCCTCTCTAAAATATAAAAACATATCCTCAGGTATAGAATAACAACAATAATAAAAATAGCCTGTCTGAATCTTTTATTTCTAAGGGAGCACAAAGCCTCTACTTGGCAGCATGTCGCTTGCTATAGCTGATAGGATGATTTGCAAAGCCACATAGAGCCCATAGAATCTCCTCAAACTGAATCCCTACCTCACTCCATACAACAAAGTAAATGTCTAAAATAACAAAGATTGACAAGCATAAAGAAAACCCATATGAGTGCTAGAAGAAAGCATAGACTAGTTTTTGGTCTTCTTTGAATATTCAGGGTTTATCTAGACCAGGGGTCCTCAAACTTTTTTTTTTAAATATATATATATATTATTGATTTTTTACAGAGAGGAAGGGAGAGGGATAGAGAGTTAGAAACATCAATGAGAGAGAAACATCAATCAGCTGCCTCCTGCACACTCCCCACTGGGGATGTGCCCACAACCAAGGTACATGCCCTTGACCAGAATCAAATCTGGGACCCTTGAGTCCGCAGGCCGATGCTCTATCCACTGAGCCAAACCAGTTAGGGCAGTCCTCAAACTTTTTAAACAGGGGGCCAGTTCACTGTCCCTCAGACCGTTGGAGGGCCGGACTATAGTTTAAAAAAAAACTATGAACAAATTCCTATGCACACTGCACATATCTTATTTTGAAGTAAAAAAACAAAACGGGAACAAATACAATATTTGTATTTGCATGTGGCCCACGGGCCGTAGTTTGAGGACCCCTGATCTAGACACTAGGGGCCCAGTGCACGAAGATTCGTGCACTGGGGATGGGTCCCTCAGCCTGACCTGCATCCTCTCCAATCTGGGAGCCCTCAGGGGAGCTCTCTCCAATCCGGGAGTTTCTGTCTGTCTTTGCAATCATATGAGTGAATTGTCTGAGATCCCCAACCCAGTTTGTTTTGTTGCTCACAGAATAATAGAGGCTTTTTTTTTCTTTGCTTCATTGGTGGAGATTTTCTGGAAGTTTCAAGATACCTTCCCTTTAATTTTTCCTAGACACTCTGATTTTACTTATGTCTCTCACCTTTGCTTTCCCTCCGTCCCCCACCGCAACAGTAACTTGCTCCAGGCTCACTTTGCTCTAGTGTCTAGGAGATTCGTCTGCCACCAGAACTATGATTCCCAGCATTCCTGGTGCTCCCCATGCTCTGGGCCTCTGCTTTCATTCCTGGGGCTGCCACCATAACTACTATTCCCAGAATTCCTGGTGCTCCCGTGCTCTAGGTTTTCCCTTCCTGCTCTGTCTCCATCCCACAGCCTCTCACTCTGCCACATCCCCCCAAGCCTCCAGCTCTCCTGCTTCTGCTCTCCGCCCGGTGTGTTGTGAATGCAAATTAGCCCACCATTTTTGTTGGGTTAATTTGCATATTCACTCCTGATTGGCTGGTGAGTGTAGCAAAGGGACAGTCAATTTATATGTTTCTCTTTTATTATATAGGATGGTGCAAGCCTTCAATGCTCTCCAAGAAAAGCAAATAAATTTGACTGCACAAATATTGTAAACTTAAAAAGTAGACAAACAGGGAATGCATTTATGACCTTCCTATTTGATAAATAAAGACAAATGATTAAAAGAAAACACCTTTTATAAATAAATTTTTAAATTACTAAAAACTGAATAGAAATGATAGTAGTCAAAACCAGATAGTTTCCATAAAAAATGAAAAGAGTTCATACACTTGTGAAAATGTTCAATTTTTTATAATTAAAATATGAATTAAAACAATAATGACTTGCCATTTGTTGCCTATTGGCAAAGATTTAAGCTTGATAGAACATGAAGTTCATGAGGTTTTGAGGAAATAGGCTGTTCATACACTGTTAATGGGGTTGTTTTGCAGGGCAATTTGGCAATATTTATTAAAATGTAAAGTGCAAATGCCCTTTGACCCAGCAATTATGCTGCTAAGAATTTATCCTAAGGGTGTGCTCGCTCAACTGTGTAAAATGTTCATGTGCACTAGCACGTGTGTAGCTGCATTGTTTGTGGTCCCTCAAACTGGATAAACCTTGTACCAATTTAAGGAACTTGTTAAATTAATTCGAGTACCACCACACAACAGACTGCTAAGCAGTTATGAAGAGAATGGGTGGGTCTCTGTGCTACTATGGAAAGGTGTCTGTTATGTGATGAGGGGAAGTGAGCTGTACTGCAATGCATGGACTATGGACCCACTCACATGAAATATCTTTACAGATACATCCATGTGTAGAAATGCCTATACATGCACAGGAAACTTCTAGGAAGATTTTAAGAAATGCTTAAATTGTAGAGTTCCTCTAGGTAGCGGATGAAACTGGAGAGATGGTGGTGTAGATAAAATATTTTATTCTCTCACCTTATATATTTTTATTTTATTTAGAAAAATATTTTTTTACCATTAATGTGCATTACCTTACAACTTAAACAAGTATAGTTTACTAAAAAGGAAAGAAAACAAAAGAGAAAGAAAGAATAGAGTGGGAGGACATAACAGGAATGAGCATGGGAGAGGTGGACAGGGAAGGGAAAGAAGAAACCATTTCTCATTCTTTTGAGCAGATGATCGTTTTACCTTTGAGAGAAGACAGATATTAGCACATTTTAAAACTTTTTACCAAATTCTCAAACACTACCTTGTTACTTCTTTTATAAATGAGAACAAGAAAGCACCATACTGCTGGACTTGTCTATGCTTTTTCGGGGTCTTTGTAGACCAACTTGGGATAAAGTCCTCGGGCAGTCAGTGTGAGCCAAGTGGGCTCCAGGAAGCCAGACGGTACTTCCTCCCATAGGACATACATGTGAATTTTGCCTGATGTTTTTGTCTCCGTGCCTAGACCTCACAGTGATAGGTGCCACAAAAGTACACAGATGGCAGAGAATGTGCCCTCATTCTGCAGAGAGGAGACAGACATGTAGCGGTCAAGAGGCTTTCTTTCCAAAGGGCAGGGAACCCATCAGGGTTCTGAGGGGGAGCAGCTCTGGCCAGAGTCTGAGCCCTGTGAGAACAGTGTCTCTGTCACTAGCATATGCCAGGTTTGCCCAGATAAACTAGCTTTTCTCTTCCCCTTAAGGTTCCAGTAGCTGACCAGAAACTACATGAAATTTCTTGTCACTTATTTTTATAAATTAAAGTCATATTTGAGGTCTATTTTAAAAGATAATGGGTTATTGCAGAGAATTTTTTGATGAACGTTTTTAAAAATTGACTTTCAGAGGTCTTTTTCTTTAACTTTTCTATGGAAAAGAATAAAATTTTAGACCTACCAAAGGGCCAGCAGAAGGACAAAATCCTCTCAGAAAAACAGAGGAGACCTCTACCTTTACCCTGCTCCTCCCTGCCTCTGTTGCACCCAGCCCCATACTGAACTCCCTTTGTCCCTGCTCCTCCCCTGCCTGTGCTGCTCCCAGCCCCACACTGAACTCTGCAAACACAACTGGAGCTTACAGAAGATTCTACTACTCCGCCACAGTTTAAACATTAACAAGCATGTAAAGCCACTGGGGGTAAGAGCCGAAAGCCTGTACTAAGAAGCAAGCCTAGGCTGGATTCGGTAATTGCTTCTTACGCAACGTCAAGGCCGCAGTCACAGCTTTCTGAAAATTACACACTTCCAGCAGTTCTGGCATGAGGGCCCAGCTCTGCCAGGGTTGCATAACCCTCTTCATAGCATGGCAATTAGTCATTAAGAAGTAGAACAAAGGGCCATTCTGACCACGGAGGCACTCTAATGTTGTCCGCGTTTGCTCTCCAGAAAGGACACATTTCTTGCACATTTTCTACTGTGAGAGTGTCAGTGGGGTTGGGAAGGAGAGTGGAGATATGTGGGGGGGGGGGGGGGCCACTGTGTCAAAGAGTTTGCTGCAGAGCACAGACCTGGTGAGGGTTTTCTGTTCCTGCTGCTGTGCTTGTCGTTGCCACTGTGTTCAATCTCCAGGAGTCACAGGTGTGCCCTCCTGACCACACTGGCCACAGCTCACCAACTGAGACCCGACCTCCCCCTGGGCCTCCTTGGTTTTCAGTCCTATCTCAGCTTCTCCTTGAACCACTGTCCTCATGGGTCCCATTTTTCAACAGGCTAAATATTTATGAAACCAGGCTCCTAAATTATTGCTGCCCTGGTTACTTAACTAAATGAATTCATAGAACCTGGATTTTAGGGCTAGAGATCTAGCTTTAGAAATCATCTAGTTTAGTCAACTGATGTTACAGATAAAGAAACTGAGGCCAGAGAAGGCAGGAGGTAAGCTTAGTTATAGACATTTTGGGGCCCTAATGAAAGCACTCGGATTTACCTTTATTCTTGAAGTACATGGCTAACCTCGTATGCTTTCTTTGTCTCCTATATGAATTCAGTGTCGGTTTGAATCCTCCATTCAACCTGTTTGTACACCTGGAAAACTCCGCCTTATGTAGATAAAGGGATAACCATGGCAACACTGCAGCCTGCAGGTAAGTCTGGAGATAACAGCAGCACACCTGGACAGAGCTGCCTGACAGCACAGGGCCCGGGTCTTCCGACAGCTCCAGCCCTGCAGAAATAGTGTGCACAAAGAACCTGAGTGGAGAGATGGCATCAAAGGGGCAGACTTTGGGTTTGGACTGAAATGATGGTGCCAATGGCATGGTTTGCTATTTAGAATTATATTTGCCAAAGTCTACTGAGGAAAAAGTTTAATTTCTCACAATATTGTCAAGAGAATTTAGCCTTTTCACTTGTGCTTTATAGATGAGGCCCACCAGGGTAGAAATGGCCCATGGGCCATCCTGTCTCACTCCTCTGCCCACAGCAGCCATCTCCACTGGATCGTGGCTCTTGCCAATCACTGAGAGCTACTCCAAGTTGATGAAGGAAAAATAATCTTTCACATCAAACACGTGGCCCATGGGTCACAGTGTGACAAGCCAAGATCAGGGAGCCCCATGTATGCTAAAAGTCCAGAATTTAATCGGTCTCAATATGTCTTTAAGAACCGAATAGGGGAATGCAAGTTTCAGTGGATTAGCCAGCTTTGCCCCAAAGGTGCCAGTGAATGGATTAACATCAAGTTGCAGGAAAGTCTCTAGCAACAGGTCAAAAAATTCCTTTGCACCACATTTTCCTTCCTATCTCTGCTGAAATGTCACCTTTTCTCTGGCCAGCCTATCTAAATGTGCAAAACATCCCTCCCTCTCTTCCCATATCTCTTGCCTGCTTTATTTTTCTCCTTGGCACTTATCATTACCATACCATACATGCAACTTATTTGTCTTTGCTTAGTGTCTGTCTTCCCTACTTTAATGAAAGCTCCAGGAGAACAGAGATTTTTTCGGGTTTGTTCACCACTGTATCCCTAGAGCTAGAAAAGTGTCTAGCATATGGTACAGTTCTCAATATATAGTCACTCATCAACATATCAATGGATGGATGTATGGAATGGATGGATGGATATAGCATGATTATCTGATGTAAAGATAGTATAAACCTAGAAGAGTTGGGGAAAATATTAGATGACAAAGTCAACAACCAAAATTATCTTAACAGGTGAGAATGATAGACTGAAGCTAGCAAATGGAATTTAACAGCCTGTGTAAATCAATCTCACACTTAGATTTCAGAAAAACAATTGCACAAGAACAAGATGGAAAAGATAATGTGGCTAAATAATAGCACGTGCAAAACTGACAGGGTTTCAGGTGACTGCCAGCTCAATCTGAGTCAAAAATAAAACCAACCTGTCAAAAAGTGTCATCTTTGGTATCACCACTAATTAAAATAATCATAATTTTCAGTATACAAGTCAGCCCCTATAATCCTTCTTTTCATACATACATGCAACACACATGTGAACACACACAGCCTGACTAGTGAGAACGAAGATGAGAAACTACCTAAATGTCCATCAACAGGAAACTGGTTAAATAACAAAGGAAACCTATGCCATGGAATACAAAACAGTCTTTCAATCAAAATGGACACATTCTTAATGTCCTGATTTGGAGCAGTCTCTAAAGCAGGTACATAAGTGGGGAAAAGAACGATTTAAGAAAACAGGAAATAAAGGACAATTTTTGTTTAGATTTAATTTAGAGCCTTGCTACTCAGGGTGATCTCTAACCCTGAGTGTGGGCTTCATCTGAGAGCTTGTTATAAATGTCACTATCTAAGTGTTCAGCCCAATTGATACAATCCCAGTCTCAGCTGCACATTCTCCTCCAAGGATACACAATAGGCAAAGTTAATCTCAAAATAACCCAGGTATCTTTCCAAACCAACCGTTACTGAAGCACAGCATGGTACCTCTTTCACCTGCCAGAGTTAGGAAACCAACGAAGGCACCAAGCAGTACTGAGGTCAGAGTGGGAGCCCACCCAGCATGGAGCAATCAGCTTATGCTGCTCATCTCCTCTTCCTAGAATTAACAATATCTAGGTTGACTTTCTCCTCCTCAGTCACATGCCCAACCTCGGCAAAGATGTGTAGCTTTGTGATGTGTACCCATCATTATTTTCAGCAGCGGTTCTCAACCTGTGGGTCCCGAACAATGAAAATACATCCTGCAAATCAGATATTTAAATTACGATTCATAATAGTAGCAAAATTACAGTTATTAAGTAGCAACGAAAATAATTTTATGGTCGGGGGTCACCACAACATGAGGAACTGTATTAAAGGGTCACAGCATTAGGAAGGTTGAAAAACACTGTATGGAGCCAGAAGCAAAGCACATATCCCAGCATGTGCAATATGGAGTTCAGGTGGGATTTTAATCCTGTTTTTCAGTTCCTGGCAGAGGGATGAGGTCCACATTGTCCATGGGGCTGCTATGGGTCTGAGAGGTCCCTTTAATTCAGCAGCATCCTATAGGACCTCGTCTAGTGATCAAGTCCCCGCTCTGGAAGACAGATCTTTTCAAGAAAAAAATATTAAAATCTTTCTGATTCACTTCAAATATAATCAAGATCTGTTAGACTTACCTATGAGAAGAGCAGGGCTAATTCTATAAAATATAATAAAGGAGCTGTCAAATCATGAGTTTACAAAACTCAAGGAGGTACAGGCCACATGTTCAATCAGGAAGTGTGTGAAGCTGGGAGAGATGCACAACATCGGTGTAAAACCCAGCCGAGGGTTTCCAACAGGTCTTTGTCACTTACTGCATTTCTTTCATCACAAAAAAAAACACCCATTTTTATACAATTTTAATGTTTTGAGATTGGCATGTGGATATTTTTTGTGTAGTGTATTCTTTTTTTCTGAAAATCTATACTTACCTCCAAGATTTATTCTTAAGTGGGAAAAGCAAGATATAGAATAGTATGTCAGGATACTACCATTTTCATAAAGGTGGGGCATAAGCCCACAATACACACAGGTGTGTGAGGGTGGCTCCAGGCTGCGGTGATAGGGAACACAAGTGGCAAAGAAACATTTTATCAAGTGATTTTGTTCTTTTATAACTTGGCACCATGTGTAAGCATCATCTAGTCAAAATTAAATTTAAATTATAAGTAAACGAAATACCTTTTTACCTTGATTACCATGCAATTTTATGCCTTATTTTACCAATATTCACTGCCAAGACTACAGAAGTGGTCACACTGCTTTTCACTTTACAGTAGTCCAACCTTACTCACCTGTAGAATGTTCAAGTCTAAATTCCATACTTTCAAAAAGTATATTAAAGTTGATTCCCTGTCTTTTCCTTTTCCTCAAAATCAAAAGCAAGTCAAGGAAGTTCTGGTCTCTAGGATCAAATGCTCCATTTTATATGGAGTAATTATTACTTCAAAATCTCAGTATATCTCCAGGTCCTTCTTTGTCTGTAAACCATGTATTTCTGTGCATCAGCTCCTCAGCCACTTTCCTCTGTCCCAGTGAGAAGAGCCTGTACCAGCAAATGGCAGGTGAATTCGAGAGAATGTTCTAAGTACCAATTCAGATAATAAAAGTTGTTTATTCATCTCATTAAAACTGCAGCATTAGGTGGAGGACTTCCAGTTTCTGTTCTGGCATGTAAAGAGTTTGGAAGTCATTACCCCTGTCCTCGCAAAAAAGAAAAAGCTGAAACAACTGCAAATCAATAACTTTTCTTAGAGCCATCAGACAGCTGTTATCACAGGGAAAACTGCTGCCCCTGAAACTGGAGAGATAGACAGGCAGGTACAGAGGCTCACAGCTCACTGGAGAGAAGACCAGGAGCATAAACACAACATTGAAGCTAGAACCAGTTTCTCTTCCCAGTGCATCATGGCAGCTTTCAACAAAAAATTACAAGGCATATTAAAAAGATAAAACACAGTTCAAAGAGATAGAGCTGGTACCAGACCAGACCCAGATGTGTTAGAGATGTTTAAATTATATGACTAGGAATTTAAAACAACTATCATTCATATGCTAAGGACTCATATGGAAAAAGTGGGCAACATTCAAGAAAAGATGGGCAATGCAAGCAAAGAGATGGAAACTAAGAAAAATTCAAAAGGAAATAGTAGAATTAAAAGACACTGTAACTTCAATGAAAAATGCCTTTGAAGAGCTCATCAGTAAACAAAACACAGCCCAGGAAAAAAATCAGTGAGCTTGAAGAATGTTGATAGAAATTTCTAACACTGAAATGCAGAGAGAAACATAATGAAAATGATAGAACAGAATATGCCAGAACTGTGGTACCATTACAAAAGATGTAATGTACACAAAATGGAAATACCCGAAGGAGGAAGAGAGAGGGAGAGAGGGAGAAGGAAAAAGAGAGGGAGAGGGAGGGAAGGCAGAAGGGAGGGAGGAGGAGGCGGAGGGAGGGAGAGGAGAAGGTGGAGGACAGGGAGGAAGAGGAGGAGGAGGAGGAGGAGAAGGAGGAGGAGGAGGAAAAGGAGGAAGAGGAGGAGAAAGAGAAGAGAGAGGAAGAAAAGAAATATTTGAAACTAATAACAATTTCTAAAGACCTGGAGTAGCTGTATTCATTTCATAGAAAGCAGATTTCAGAGGAGAGGAATTACAGAATAATTAAGGGCCAATTCTATAAGAACATATAACAACCACTAGTGTGTATGTGCCCAAAAATAGTGTCAAAATACATGAGGCAAACATATAACTGTAAAAAGAAATAGACAAACCACTCTCAGAGTGGGAGGCTTCCATACACTTCTCTCAGTAGGTGACCAATGCAGCAGGCAGAGAACACAGTACAACTGAACTGCACCATCAGTGATGGAAGATTTAATGGACACCTGTAGACTACTTCACCTAACAACTGCAGAATACATACCAGGTGTACCAGTTAATAATGCGGATTTTGTAAACAAAGAAAACATGATAATTTCAAGAGAAACATCAAAAGTGCTTTATTCAAAGTAATGTCCATCGCTAGCTACACATTTCCCCCATCTTTCAGATAATTGGTGGATACCGTCCCAATAGAACTTTTCTTGTTTTGAGGAAAAACATTCAGAGACCCAATTTTCCACTTCTTTGTACATTTTGAAGTGCTGTTCAGAAAATGTGTGTGCCATCGATCGCAACAAGTGCTAATCTGAAGGAGCAAGGTCTGGTGAATACAGCGGGTGGGTTCATATTTCCCAGGCAAGATCTTTTAACGTGTCTTTAACTGGTTTTGAAGTGTGTGGTGGTGAGTTATCATGAAGCAAAATTACTTTGCTGTGTCTTCTGGCACATTCTGGTCATTTCACGATCAAAACGTGGTTCAAATTGATTATTTGTTGTCAGTAGCAATCAGTATTAATGGTTTCACCTGGTTTTAGAAGCTCATAATACACCACACCTTCCTGATCCCACCAAACGCAGAGCATTGTCTTATTTCCGAAGCGATTTGGCCTTGCAGTCGATGTTCGTGGTTGACCTGGATCAACCCATGATTTTGTGCATTTGGAATTCTTCAAATAAATCCACTTTTCATCACCAGTCACAATTCGATGCAAAAAAGACTTTTTTTCGTGCTGTTGAAGCAACATTTTACTGATGACTTTTTCGGTTTTCCATTTGTTTTTCGTTCAGTTGATGTGGCACCTACTTTCCTTCCTTTAAAATCTTACCCATTGCTTGTAAACGATCAGAAATTGTTTGCTGAGCAACGTTTAATCTTTTGCAAGCTGTTTTTGAGTTTGACATGCATCTTCATCTAATAATGCTTGTAATTGTTGGTCTTCAAACTTTTTCGGTTGACCTGGATGTTCTTTGTCTTTCACATCGAAATCATCACTTTTAAAGCATTTAAACCAGGGTTCACAAGTATCTTGAGCTAGAGCATGTTCACCATAAGCTTCCCAAAGTATACAATAACTTTCAGCAGCACTTTTCTTCAAAATAAAGTAATGAATTAAAACTTCCTGCAAATGCACTTTTTTTGGCACGAAATTCGACATTTTTAAGTGTAAAAATATCTATGATGTTAACACCTTCAGAAAATTTGACATAGGAAGTTTTGAAGCTTGCTGTCAATACAACAAAATAGCATACATATCAAATCACGTATATATCAACATATGTGTAACTCCATCTACTGAAAAATATTCGCATTATTAACTTCAAGCTCACATGGACCGTATACAAAGATAGATCACATTATGAGCTATAAAGTACACTGCAATGAATTAAAAGAATAGAAATCACACAAACATGCAATCAGACCACAATGGAATTAAACTGAAGATCAGTAATGTAAAGACAGCTGGAGGCCTAGGATCATGTTATCATTTAATACATATAGAAAAAGCATTTGATGAAATCCAATACTCATTCATGACTAAAACTCTCAGCAAACTAGAAATAGAGGGAAGTTTTCCCACCTTGATAAAGAACATCTACAAAAACCTACTGCTAAACTTATACTTAATGGTGAGAAACTTTGTATTTTCCTACTAAAAATCAGAAACAAGGCCAAGATGTCCTCTCTCATGACTCCTTTTGAATACTGTACTGCTCTAGCTATATAATAAAACAAGAAAAGGAAATTAAAAGTATACTGATTGAGAAAGAAACATATTTTTAAGATGACATAATTGTCTATATAGAAAATCCCAAATAATTCACAAAAAACTTCTGCAACTAATAAACAATTTACAACCTTATAGAATATAAGGTTAATACACAAAAATGTCAACTGTTTTCTTTTAAAACAATGACAAACAATTGGAATTTTATATTAAAACACTATTTATATTAACACAAAAAATAATGAAATAGTTATAAACCAACAAATGTATCCAAACTTTATATGAGAAAAACTACAAAACTCTGACAAAGAAATCAAAGAAAATCTAAATGGAGAGAAATTCTATGTGCAGTGATAGGAAGACTCAGTATTGTTAAAATGTCAGTTCTTCCCAACTGGATCTATATATTCAATGCAATCTCAATCAATATCAGAGCAACTTACTTAGGGATATCAACAAATTGATTCTAAAGTTTATTTGGAAAGGCATAAGACCCAAAACAACCAATGCAATATTAAAAGAAAAGAACAAAGTAAGAGGACTGACAGTATTCAACTTGAAGACTTCCTATGAAGCTACATACAGTAGTAATCAAGACAGTATAGTATTGATGAAAGGATAGACAATTAGAACAATGAAACATAATAGAGAGCCCAGAAATAGACCCAGGCAAATATAGTCAAGTTTGACAAAGAAGCAAAGGCAATTAAATGGAGAAAGCAGAGTATTTTTAATAAACGGTGAAGAGTGAAATCGGCATCATAGCAGAATAAGAAGACCACTTTACTTCCACCCTTAAAGTTACAACTCAGATAACTACAGTTCAACAAGGATGCCTTTCTCAACACACAAACATATCTGAGAGATCCATGCATCGAGACATCTGAAGGTAAGCATATCAAAATAAGCAGAATGGGGGTAAACAGAGATGAAGTCTGCAGATTCAGTCCAGTGCCTACTGCTGGCCAAGCTGACATGGTAGCAATGTAGGAGTTGGGCTGCAGCCCTTACACAGCAACTGAGGGTAGGTGGCACAGACCAAACATTCTGGCCTAAGTAGCCACTGCAGGTATAGCTGGTGACAGGCAGACACACAGCACAGTGGTGTGGCTGCTGTGGACTAGCAGCAGCCAATGTTAGCAAGAAAGCAAAGCCACATACTCAAGAAGTGGCCTCTCCCACCCCCCACCCCCACTTTACCCAATACTCAGGGTAGAACCCAGTAGAGGCAGCAGAGGTGTCGGGATATCACAGAACAGCAGGCGGTCTCTGGTTACAGAGAAGCAGCTCTGAAAACGTACAAACCTGAAGCCCCATCACATGCCACATCCCACCACAGGAATAGGACCCGAGACAGAGGAAACACAGACACGGAGAGGAAGCCCACCACCTTAGAGAATACAGGGCATATTCCATGACCAAGGCAACACTGCCCACTGAGATCCCAGAGGTACCAGTAAAGTAAACAGAAACTTGCCCTATAGCACCATCTACTGGAAAGCAAAAGAAAGGCCTCTACTTATTAACCTGCTGAATTAAGAGCAAAACAGTACCAGTGACTTCACTTTTGGGAATGTCACCTAAGAATCATGAGACACCAATCAGAAAAAAATATATGCAACTTTATGTTCATAACAGCATTATTTACAATAGCCAAGATCTGGAAACAGCCCAAGTGTCCATCAGTGGACGAATGGATAAAATAACTGTGGTACATTTACACAATGGAATACTATACAGTTGCAAAAAAGAAGTATCTCTTACCCTTTGAGAGAGCATGGTTGGACCTGGAGATTATTATGTTAAGTGAAATAAGCCAATCTGAGAAAGACAAATATCACATGCTTTCACTTATTTGTGGAATCTAATGAACAAGATGAATTGACCAATAAAATAAGACCGGAAGCATGGAGGCATGAAACAGACTGACATACCTTGATGTGAGGTTGGAGAGATGAGAATAGATAAACCAAAGAACTTATATACTTATATGCGTAACCCATGGACATAGGCAATAGGCTGGTGAAGACCTGGGTGGGGGTGGGTAGGGACTGGGAGGATGGGGATAAATGGGAGATATCTGTAATACTATCAACAATAAAAAATATACATTTAAAAAATTCAATAAAATGAGTATAGAAGGAAAGTACCTCAACATAATAAAAGCTATATATGACAAACTCTCAGCTAATATCAAGTTCAGTGGTGAAAACCTGAAAACTTTTCCTCTAAAATTGGGAATAAGATGAGGATGTCCACTCTCACCACTTTTATTCAACATAGTAATGGAAGATGTAGTCAAAGCAATCAGGCAAGAAAAAGAAATAAAAGGCATCCCAATTGAAAATGAGATGTGAAACTGTCATTATTTGCTGATAACAAAACCCTAGGAGCAGATGTGGGAGGAAGCCGCCCTCACCCTCCTGCACCCCTGGTAATGACCACTTTATTGGCATTAGTAATACTGGGCAAGGCAAGGAGTGCCAGGACAGTAGTGGAAGCTGATGGCCTTTCTCGAGAGACCTGGAGAAAATGGGGTATTATAGAAACTGAGGAGCAGTTGAAGAGCTGATGAAGTGTAGGATTTTCTATTGTGATAATGTCAATGTGGCCATATCTCTAAAAGGTTGATCAAACCTCTAATGCGAGTTCTTTGGGGGCTGGTTTATTGTTTAATTTCGTTTTGGCAAAATGGTAACTTTACCTACATTTGATTTGTGGCCTAATTATTGATCAAGAAAAGAATGTCTCATTGTGTCCACCTTCATTTCAGTGGCAGCCAACTGCCTCTATCTGTATGTCCATGTCTTAGCTTCTCATCATAAATAGTACATATTGGTTGCTAATGAATTAGTGGGATTCAGAGCAGGAAATATAGCAGTTATTAGATCACGTATTGCTGGTGCTACTTCCATTCAGGAAAGAACAAATTCCATGGCAAACACAAGTGCATGTCCAAGTACTAAGTTTTATTCCAGGTCCAGTTTTCAGAACTGTTTCACACTCATTGGAGAAAACGGCATGGCATGAAGACTGTAAAGCTGCAGATAAACACGGATACAGCATCAGTTTTACTTGGCACCTTCCTGGGAATTTTAAATATTTTTCTGAATCTTACTATAGTAAAAGAATATAGTGTGGATGACTCAGGACAGCAGTGTAAAGATATTAATTTTGAAGAAGCAAGTACAGATGAAGTTCATGTTCCCCAGGGACATAATGATCAAGTTGCTGTTGGAACTACCAATGTTCTGTTTTCCATGGTCCTATCTTTGCTCTTTTGGAAACCATCCTTACTCCATTAATAATAGATATGTATGCCTGGACTCGAGAACAGGCTGTGCTATGTGATGGAATATACTTGCTGCTGTTGGAGTGGAGGCAGTTATTATTTTCATGGAGATTAAATTACTTTCCAAAAGACTAGCTAGTGTGCTATTCTACTGGGAGGACTCATTGGGTTGGCTTCCTCAGCTTGTTACCTTGGGGAAATCACTTTCCCAAAATACAGTGGGAAGATTTACATAACAATTGAATCCCTAAGAACACATTTGGGGAAATGATTGTTACTCTTTGGAGGTCTCCAAGAGAAGATCGCAGTGAAGGACCAACTGATTGCCCAATTGAACAGGCTGGGTGCCTCTACATCCCCATGATCCATCTGGCCCAGTTCCTCACATCGGCTGTGCTAATTGGGATAGGCTATCCATCCCACATTGTCATATACATTATATTCAAAAATTCTGGGACCAAAACCTCAGAGTGTGTACATGGGCTGGTTAACAGCTTCCGTAAGTGCATCTCGGATCCTTGAACCTGTGTACATCAGCCAAGTGTGTACTCGCTGGGGCCCACGATGGGCAGTCAGCCTGGTGTGTGGATAAGTGGTGCTCACCATCACTTTCCTGGGAGTGGTTTACAAAGACTCATTGCTTTTTCTCTAAGGCATGGAAGGAATCAAGCGTAACCCAGCTAACTAACACTGGGGTGTGCTTGCTGTGTGGGATTTCCTTTATGTTATGAAGGCTCTGCTAGACAATTGCTATGGGTCAGTTTCTAAAAGTCAGGCTTCGGATATCATATATTTTAAATAGCAAGAGCATATATTGAAAAACACAGGGAATTCTGTGAATAGTAAGATAATGTAAAACCATTCTGGATCATAATTTCTTTATCTCAAAAAAGATATGTTCTTCATTCTACATTTTGGGGGGGGGGGGTTGCATGCACTCATGAGTGAATGCATGATGTGAATTGTATTCTTAATTCAAACTGCAGAGATGTCATTTAAAATAACAAGAAAATATCTGCAATGAAACCATAGGTGAGTTCTGTAAGAATTCCTGTAACAGAATTACATTACAGAAATTGTTTACCTAGCCGAAACCGGTTTGGCTCAGTGGATAGAGCGTCAGCCTGCAGACTGAAGGGTCCTGGGTTCGATTTCGGTCAAGGGCATATACCTGAGTTGCGGGCATATCCCCAGTAGGGGGTGTGCAAGAGGCAGCTGATCGATGTTCCTCTTTCATCGATGTTTCTAACTCTGTATCCCTCTTCCTTCCTCTCTGTAAAAAAATCAATAAAATATATTAAAAATAAAGAAATTGTTTACCTAAATCGAATTGCATTTATTTGAGGATAACTACTTTTTATTTATTTAAAAATGCATTTTCTGCCCTGACTAGTATGGCTCTATTGTTAGAGCATTGACCCTGGCACCAAAGGAGCTCAGGTTTGATTCCCAATCAAGGGCACCTTCCTGGGTTGCTGATTTGCTCCCCGCCCCCGGTCGAGGAGAGTGAGGGGGGCAACCAGTCCCTGTGTCTCTCTCACATCAATGTTTCTCTCTCTCTCTCTCTCCCTCTCTCTCTCCCTCCCTCCATCCCTCCCTTCCTCACTTCTTGCCTTCCGTTCTCTCTGGAAAACAATGGACAATATCCTCAGGTGAGGGGGAAAAAAGCATCTTCTATTACTATCAAATTTCCTTATGAAATAAATATTGTGAGCCTTAAATTTTCCACTTACCATGCCTGTCATCCTACCTCACCTCTTTTAAGTTATTTCGATACTACAGTTCCCATGTTATCTCGCTAAGTAACCCCTTAGTTAATAGATGAGTATGAATAATGCTAGTATTTGGGCAATAAAGAGGATTAAGAGATTAAGATGGATTTCACTACCTTTAGTTGGGACAACGCCTTGTTTCTTTCAAGTGCTAATAAATATTTCACTTTAGAAACATTAGCCAGGTGTGTGTTATTGTGCACATAGACAGAACAGCAAACTGCTTATTATACTTATTGGCATTTTCAACACCCTTCAGTTCGGGAGAAAAAACCATCACTTTATTTACTTTTCCCATCTCTTAGTGGTGGCAAGGTAGACAGAATGGTTTTCAGACTGTCTGCATACCTATGCAGATCTGCAGAATTTTACATTTGAATGGGCTGTGGCAGCCCCAAACTAGACAGGCTAATACATAAATATTTGAGGCAAAATGGCTTTAATCTAACAGTTTGCTGAGTTTACTTGAGTGTATGGTCTCTATGTATACATTTCCTTCTCCACATAAGTTGAATGCTGATAAAAGGAACTAGTACAGAACTATGTAGATGGAAAATCAATACTATCAACAAAAAGTTAAAATATTTCTACCCTAATTTATAAATATTTTCAAATCTGAGAGTAAACACTATAATCTGCACTTTCTACTAAATTAGTGGTGCTTTTTTTTTTTTTTTTTTTTTTTTTTTTGACTTGAATAACAGAAATGTAAGGCTCACAGTTCTGGAGGTTAGATATCCAAGATCAAGGTGTCAGGGGGGTTGGTTTCTTCTGAGGCCTCTCTCCTTGGCTTGTAGATGGATATCTTCTCCTTGTGTCTTTTGTTTGCTTGTTCCCAGCTTCTTGAGATATAATTGACATGTAATATTGTGTAAGGTTAGGGTATACAACATGTTTATTTGGTATACTTATATATTGTAAAATGATTACACCATAGCATTAGCTAATACCTCCATTACATCACATAATTACTGTTCCTTTTTTGTGGTGAGATATTTAAGAGCTACTCCCTTAGCAACATTTAAGTGTACAATGCAGTAATATTGGCTATAATCACCATGCTGTTGTACCTTAGATCCCCAGGACTTATTGATCTTATGTCAGGAAGTGTGTAATCTTCAACCAGCATCTCCACATTTTCTCCATTCCACAGGCCCTGGCAGCTATCATTACACTCTCTGCTCTTTTAGATCCACATACAGTGATATTGTACTTAGTATAGTGCCCTCAGGGTCCATCCATGTCATTAAAAATGGCAGGCTCTCCTTTCTATGGCTGAGTAATATTCCATTTTATACACATGCATGCGCACATGCACACAGGTACACAGGAACAGGTGTGAGATAATACTTTGTTGTGGTTTTTATTTGCATTTCCATGAGGATTAGTGGCCTCCTAGTTCATAGGTTGACGCTCATCCACTGAGCCATGCTGGCTGGGCCACCCCAATAAATTTAATTAAAAATGTTTAACAGTGCTAGAGCAACTGGACACCCACATGTAAAAAAATAAATCTATACAGACCTTTGACATTTTCTAATAATTAATTCAAAATCAATCACAGTCCTATATGTAAAACACAAATGTTTAAAACTCCTAGTAGATAACAGGAGAAAATTCAAATGACTTTGTGTTTGGCAATTATTTCTTGTATACAACAAAATACGATCCATGAAACAAAAATGATAAGTTGGACTTAATTAAAATTAAAAACTTCTGATCTGTGAAAAACACCATTAAGAGAATGAAAAGACAAGCCACAGACTGGAAAAAAATCTTTGCAAAGCAAACGTCTGAGAAAGAACTGGTATCCAAAATAGACAGAGCTCTTAAAAATCAACAGTAAAAACAAACAAACACCCAATTTAAAAAATAAACAAAGACTGATTAGACACCTCACCAAAGAAGATATATAGATGACAAATAAGCATATGAAAATGTCACTAGAGCATTATAGACTAAAGCAATAAGGTAACGATACACACCTATTAGAATGGCTAAAATCCAAAGCACTGACAATACCAAATGCTGTCAAGGATGTGGAGCAATAGGAAATCTCACTGCTGGTAGGTAGAGTTTCAGTTTTGCAAAATGAAAAAATTCTGGTGATGGGTACACAACAATGTGAATATACTTCACACTACTAGTAGGTACACTTAAAAAGGATTAAGGTGACAAGTTTTATGTTATGTGTATCTTACCACAATTAAAAATCCTATATAATAAAGAGGTGATATGCGAACTGACCGTCACAGCCTCGCACAAGATGGACGCCCCCATGTGGTCACAAGATGGCCGCCACAAGATAGCCTGCAGGGGAGGGCAGTTGGGGGTGATCAGGCCAGCAGGGGAGGGCAGTTGGGGATGACCAGGCCTGCAGGGGAGGGCAGTTGGGGGTGACCAGGCCTGCAGGGGAGGGCAGTTGGGGGTGACCAGGCCTGCAGGGGAGGGCAGTTGGTGGCAACTGGGCCAGCAGGGGAGGGCAGTTGGGGGTTATCAGGCAGGCAGGGGAGCAGTTAGGTGTTGATCAGGCTGGCAGGGGAGTGGTTAGGGGGTGATCAGGCTGGCAGGCAGAAGCGGTTAGGGGCAATCAGGCAAGCAGGCAGGCGAGTGGTTGGGAGTCAGCAGTCCTGGGTTGTGAGAGGGATGTCCGAGGGGTCTCAGATTGGAGAGGGTGCAGGCGAGGCTGAGGGACACCCACCCTCCAGTGCACGAATTTTGTGCACCGGGCCTCTAGTACATAATAATGAAAGGATAAATATTTAGCATAAATTTGCTTATGCACAGATTATTCCTAGAAGAAAACACACAGAAAAAAAATAATGGCAATGTAGTTGCTTCAGTGGGAAAGGACTTGGGGACTGAACCACAGGGATTTTCATACCTTTGGAACTCATTGCATTTTTTTTAGCTATTTACATTTTTCACCTTTTCAGCTTAAGAGAAAATGGACCAACCAACAGCTCCCTCATCCCTTTCAAACAGAATTGCGTAATTCAGAGCCAGATAGTTGTTATATATATTATATACATTTGTCAATTTTTAAACAGTGACCCTTTATTTTCAGCTTAGTATGCATTTACATAACTATAAGTGAGCCTTCTCAAAATTCAGAGAAGCCACTTATTGACAGGAGCCCAAATTTGCAGTCTTTGGCACATTAAAAAAACAAACAAATAATGGTACTATTTTTGTTGCTTTTAATAGTCATAGTGAATATTTGCAAATTCATCTACACCCTGTCCCCCAGGCTTGTGTCCAAAAATAATAATACCTGATATATATTGAGGACTTACTAAATGCTAAACTTAGTGTTGAGTTTGTACATATATCATCTCTTTTAATAGTATAATAACTCCAGTTCTTAGTACTGCTATTATCTCCATTGTACATATAAGGAAAGTGTATGTAGGAAGGTTTAACAACTTTTCCAAGGCCTTGCCGCACCAGGAACTTATTTGTACTTGCTTTATGAATCCTAAGCCCATGTAGGAAAGTACAATAGTGCACTGCCTGGGACAGCCTTCAGGACAAGCAGAGCTTAGTCTACTGCTGTGACCCACAAAGACAGCTGGACTACATGCAGGCTTCTGTGCCGCTCACTGCAGGATCCCGGCAAGCACCTGGCACAGAGCACCTGAATGATTTCATGAATTAACGCATCTCACCAAGACCAACAGCTGTTTACCTGAAGGACCAATAAGTGGATAAGCTCCAGAGACACTGACTACCTAAACCCCTCGGGCATCCTGAATAACTACGACACTACCCCCAGAAAGCACATCTGGAGGCCTGCTTTTCAACTTCCAGCTGCTGGAACTGACTAGCAGCACATTCTAACTCTGGTGAGACTTGTATCATCAACTGTACATTTGTAAAGTATTCTCTTAAAAGCTTTTCACCAGTGAGTGAGCAATTATTAACCACCAACCCCCACATGAAGCCAAGATGCTCCTTAAAGAAAATGCCAAAGATGTCAGCAAAAGCTGTTGATTTAGGAGTTTGAAAAAGTAATATGTGAGTGGGAGGGTAGACTCATCTCTGTGTCACAGAAAGCGCCAAAGGGGGCCCTCATGTGAAATATGAAGGCTGCAGTCAACATCCCCAGACACCTGGGAACAACACAGCACATTCACCTTGTGTCCTGAAACAGAAATGAGCAGACACGCTCAGAGGCTCACCCTCCTTCTCTCTGACCACTTCTCTTCCTGCCATCCTTCCACTCAAGCAGCCCCACTCCTGTGTCTTTAGTGACTTTAAAAATAAAATTCTCAAAGAAGGAAGTTACCCATGACAAACCCATTACTGGCACCACATGGAACCACCCATTTGTTAAAGCCACAAGTTTATAATCAATTTTTAATTTTTTTAATTAAATCTTTATTGTTCAGATTATTACAGTTGTTCCTCTTTTTTCCCCCCATAGCTCCCCTCCACCCAGTTCCCACTCCACCTTCTGCCCTTACCCCTGCCACTGTCCTCATCCATAGGTGCATGATTTTTGTCCAGTCTCTTCCCACACCCCCCACACCCCTTCCCCCCTGAGAATTGTCAGTCCACTCCCTTTCTATGTATTGATTCTATTATATTCACCAGTTTATTCTGTTCATCAAATTATTTATCTTCTTAAAGAATACCTTTCAGCATTTCATGTAATACTGGTTTGGTGGTGATGAACTCCTTTAGCTTTTCCTTATCTGTGAAGCTCTTTATCTGACCTTCAATTCTGAATGATAGCTTTGCTGGATAAAGTAATCTTAGTTGTAGGTTCTTGCTGTTCATTACTTTGAATATTTCTTGCCACTCCCTTCTGGCCTGCAAAGTTTCTGTTGAGAAATCAGCCGACAGTCGTATGGGTACTCCCTTGTAGGTAACTGACTTTCTTTCTCTTGCTGCTTTTAGGATACTCTCTTTGTCTTTTGCTCTTGGCATTTTAATCATGATGTGTCTTGGTGTGGTCCTCTTTGGATTCCTTTTGTTTGGGGTTCTCTGCGCTTCCTGGACTTGTAAGTCTATTTCTTTGACCAGGTAGGGGAAGTTTTCTGTCATTATTTCTTCAAATAGGTTTTCAATATCTTGCTCTCTCTCTTCTTCTGGCACCCCCATAATTCGGATGTTGGTACGCTTGAAGTTGTCCCAGAGGCTCCTTACACTATCGTCATATTTTTGGATTCTTTTTCTTTTTGTTTTTCCGGTTGATTGTTTTTTGCTTCTTCGTATTTCAAATCTTTGACTTGATTCTTGGGATCCTCTAGTCTGCTGTTGGATCTCTGTATAATATTCTTTATTTCAGTCAGTGTATGCTTAATTTCTAGTTGGCCCTTTTTCATATCCTCAAGGGTCTCACTAGATTTATGGAGGGTCTCACTAAATTTATCGGTGGTTTCTAGAAAATTCTTGAAAAACCTTATAACTGTGGTTTTGAACTCTATATCCAGTAGTTTGCTTTCCTCCATTTCTGTCATTTGTGACCTGTTTCTTTGTCTCCGCATTTTGGCTGCTTCCCTGTGTTGGTAGAGTGGCTTTCTGTCTAGGTGTCCTATAGGGCCCAGTGGCTAGCCCCCCTCCCCCCCAATTACCTGAGGTGGACACTCTTGGTGAACCCCTTTGTGGGCTTTGTGCACAATCTTGTTGTGGTTAAGCCTTGATTGTTGTAGGTATCACTGGGAGGAATTGACCTCCAGGCCAATTGTCTGTGAGAATCAGCTGTGTCTATGGTGGGAGAACTTCTGTCCTGGAAACACCCTTCTGGGGCAAGACTTGCTTCAGTGGGGCTTTGGTGCTCACTGAGTCTGCCCCCTGATTTTGTCCCTTATGGATCTGAGGAGTTGTAATCTGGATGGTCCCACTCTGACCACTGGGTACACTGGCTCTTAGATCTAAGGAGGTGCTAATTTAGCCTCTGCCTGAGGCTACCCAGCAGGAGCTACAGAGAGATCTGCAGATTCCTTTTCTTTGTTTGGAGTTTGGAGGTGCCTAGATGAGGCCCAGCTGTGAAGCAATGCAAGCTGCTGTGGGGCCTTGGGCCTTCTTTTGGATGTTCTGGGTCTCTCAGACCCAGCTGCAGTTTGTTAGGTAATTTTAGATTGCAAAGGGCCAGGGCATTCATATGCAAAAGCCTCTGCACACAGCTTGGGTGGGGCGGAGTCTCAGAGAATCAACAGGTCGAAGCAAACAGCTATGGCTGATCCTCAGTCCTACCCTAAGAGGGCCCGGGTCTCACTGTTCTGTGGTAATCACTGCAAGCGCTTCTGAGAGAAAGTTGCCCTAGAGTTCTGCCCGCTGCCAGACAGTCCAGTTTCTCCCCATATAAGTCTGGGTCCCCAGAGACTCACCCGGAACTGGAATTCAGAGCAGTCGGGAGCTTGTGTCTCCCTCCTGATTGAAAAAGACAACAGTGTCCTCAGTTGCCAGCCCTTTCCGCACGCGCCTCCGTACCTCTGCACTTTACTTCCACACCACACCTCCTCTGAGTCTCAGTGTGCTTTTCTCTTTCCTTCTAGTTGTAGAATTTCCACTCAGCCAGCCTTCCTGTGGTTCTGGATGATGTCCATTTTGTCTTTTAGTTGTTTTTTTGAAGTGGCTGTGCTAGGCAGCAATTTCCGGTGTTTACCTATGCTGCCATCTTGGTTTTTCGAGAATAACCCAATTTTTAAATTATTATTAATAATTGATTGTTCTGTACAACTATTTCCTTTTGTCACAGGCCTTTGTCCATGATGAAGCCCTACAGGAATTTACTCCTACTATGGTTCACACACTTCTGCTCTGATTTTTCTAAGAACGTAGGCTTACTCACTACATCCAAAGGTATATCAAATACCAGTGCTACCCTCCTGTCCTTGTTTCTTCTTATGTCTCTTTTTTCTATATATGTGTGTATATATGTACAGAAATATACATATGTGTATATAGATGTATATATCACAAATTCAGAATAGCTAGTATATCATTTTTCTGTTATCTACACTTTTCACCTCTAGATCAGTAGGGCTTAGACTTTGGCTTGCATCAGAACCCCCTGGAGAACTTGTGAAAACACACATTTCTGGGTTCCAATGCAAAAATTATAATTCTTTAGCTCTTGGGTAGGGCTCGAACACTTGAATTTCAAACATGTTCAAGGTGATGCAGATGATGCTGGCCCAGAGCTCGCACTTTGAAAGCCATTGCCTGAGAAGAATGACTTCAAACTCTGCCAATGAATCACAATTTTAAACAGACAATTTTTTTAAAAGTCCAAACTATATTCAACTGCAGAAAAACCACTGTCTTAACAATAAAAATGATAAAATAGGACAAACACTTTAGTAGACGGGCTTTGTGGTGAACTTCCAAAATCACTCTCACAGTAATCACTGCTGGGTGGTTTGGAATAAGGACATCTTTGGCTTATAGAAGTAACAGGAAAAGTGTTTAAAATTGGCACTAATGTTATAAACTGCCACATATAGTTGTCCCGCCCACAGATTTCCAAATCCTGAGGGCAGCCCTGCTCATGAGAGATGTGTCACTGAGTTGCCTGCTGACACTATAAAATGTGATCACTGTCATGAGAGAAAACATGTGGACCTCATTAGTTGTTCAGCTAGGACAACAGCTGGCAAATGGCATAGACTCTGCCCCAAAGGTTGCTAACATGGTCACAACTCCAGTGACCTGCCAAATTCTTCAGGTAGAGAATGGGCAGCTCTGACGTCCTCATGGTCCTCCAGGCTCAACACAGGCCTGAGTCACCATCCCAGCACGTTCACATCTGAACTGCAGCCCTCACATGCTGGCACTGTGAATCTCTCCAGAGAAGGGGTGACTTGGAATGTGTCCTTAACTCACATCCTATCAGTAGCAGCATCACAGCCCACCCTTCTCAGCACCTCTCAATTTCACAACAGTGTTTATGATTAAAAACTTGATCCAGGCAATGTAATGGACAGTGTGATTGTCTTGAATGTAGCACCATTTAAATAGTGTATTTGCTGTAACCAAAAGAAAAGAATGTGTGACCTTGAAGGGAAAAGAGATACAAAAAGTGGTAAGAGAAACAGCATTACAGAGCAACAGCATGGAGCACAGCCCTCAAAAGACAGCGCCATGCCCGGATGCTGCAGTGAGATTTCCGGGGGACAGTGAGCATGCCGGGTCTGTCAGGACCCATACACACCTGCCAAGGAGCAGATCCATCCGTGCAGAGTGGACTTGGTGTCGGGAAAGCAGAGACTGATCAGGGCTTCCCAGTGACAGCCAGGCAGGTGTAGCAGGAGCCTCAGGTATGCAGGGGCTGCTCTCCAGCTCTTCTCCCTGGAGCCCCTCCTGGAGCCTGTCAGTCTCCAGCACAGGCAGGGCCCCCACATAGTAAAGCAGGGGCAGGGCAGGGCAGCACAGCACCCTGGGCTTCCCTGTAACCTCCTCTCAAGAGTCAAGTGCATCTCTTTGAGGGCTTGACTAAATATTTTAGATGGTCACTTGAAGGCTGAGTACACAGGACAAGGCAATGTCCTGCAGTAATCCAGCAAGACCTCCACAGCACAAGCCAGACCTCTGTGAACAGCCCTCCCTTCCCGTCATTGCATCCTGAAGATTCCCGGTGCCTGGAAGGCAGCACTGGGTGCAAGAGGCCCTGCCAATTGTTCAGGCCGTCTCTGCTGTACTGGGAGCACCGCTGGGCACCAACTGAATAGCTCATCTCTCTTGAGTCTAAAAAATAGTCTTAACAAACATGGAGAACCAGTACAACGTGTAGTTTTTTGAACTATGAAATCTTTGGAGATACATTAATAATAATAATACCATGAAAAAGTATTGATATGGATATAACAGAGAAAATGTTAAATGTAAAACCCCTTAGGATTGTAGAATAATGGATAGCTTTATCCTTATAAATACTTGTTAAGATAATATTCTCTTTAGAAATGGCAAATGTAAACACATGCTCCCCACGGCCTCTGAAAGAATGCAAAACTAATAGAAAGTTAATAAGCTGTCTCACTGCAGTCAATTTCGACATCCCCACTGTCCTCATACAGATGGCCCCACACTCAGAGGAAGATACAGACTCATACCTAGGGACTTTAGGTTGTTATGATTTCCAAAAAAAAAAAAAAAAAAAAAAAGATAAATGGATACCAACATACATACATAAACACATGGATTCATTCTGTCTCCAACTTTTCTAATTTAAAACATCACGAGAAGCAGCTTTTTGGCTTCTTCTCGAATCTCTGTATGGTTCAGTCTGCTCTCCTCTATTCCAGCCTCCACCATGTCCACATGGGTGACCCAGAAGACCTACAAGGTGTCCATCTCTGGCCCCGGGCCTTCAGTAGCCAGTGGGCCCGGCACCTTCATCAGCTCCTCGGCCTTTTCCCGGGTTGGCAGCAGCTACCGGAGTGTCCTGGGCACCAGTCTGAGTCTGGCTTGGGGTTATGGTGGGGCTGGGAGTATGGGGAGCATCACAGCTGTACAAGTGAACCAGAGCCTGCTAAGCTCCCTGAAGCTGGAGGTGGACCCCAACATCCAGGCCATGCACAACCAGGAAAAGGAGCAGATCAAGACCCTCAACAACGAGTTTGCTTCCTTCATCAATAAGGTACAGAGCCTGGAGCAGCAGAATAAGATTCTGGAGGCCAAATGAAACTTCCTGCAGCAGCAGAAAAGGACTCACAGTAACATGGACAATACGTCCAAGAGCTACATCAACAACCTTCAGCGGCAGCTGGACACGCTAGGTCAGGAGAAACTGAGGCTGGAGGCAGAGTTTGGCAACATTCAGGGACTGGTGGAGGACTTGAAGAATAAGTACGAGAATGAGATCAACAAGCGCACAGAGATGGAGAATAAATGTGTCCTCATCAAGAAGGATGTGGATGAAGCATACACGAACAAGGTAGAGCTGGAGTCCTGCCTGGAAAGGCTGACCAATGAGATCAACTTCTACAGGCAGCTGTATGAAGAGGAGATTCGTGAACTGCAGTCCCAGATCTCCGACACATCTGTGGTGCTGTTCACGGACATCTGCTCTCTGGACCTCCACAGCATCATCCCTGAGGTCAAGGCCCAGTGGGAGGACATCGCCAACTGCAGCCAGGCTAAGGCTGAGACCATTACCAGATCAAGAATGAGGAGCTGCAGACATTGGCTGGGAGGCACGGGGATGACCTGCATCACATGAAGACTGAGATTTCTGAGATGAACTGGAACATCAGTCAACTCCAGGCTGAGATCGAGGGCCTCAAAGACCAGAGGGCTTCCCTGGAGGCTGCCAATTGCTAATGCCGAGCAGCGTGGGGAGCCATCAAGGATGCTCAGTCCAAGGTCGCTGAGCTGGAGGCCGCTCTGAGAAACACCACGCAGGACATGGCCCTGCAGCTGCATGAGTACTAGGAGCTCGTGAACGTCAAGCTGACCCTGGACGTGGAGATCGCTACATATTGCAAGCTGCTGGAGGGTGAGAACAGGCTGGAATCTGGGGTGCAGAACATGAGTATCCACACCAAGACCACCAGCAGCTACTCAGGTGGGCTGATGAACCCATCTTATGGGAACCTCAACTATGGCCTGGGCTTCCAGGCCCACCTGGGCTCTGGCAGGAGCTTTGGCTCCTTCCACTGCACCGGCTCCTCCAAGACGGTGGTTGTGAAGAAGATTGAGACCCGTGATGGGAAGCTGGTGTCTGAATCATCATTTGTTTGTTTTTCAAAATAAAGTCTCAGCTGGTTCTGCCAAAAAAAACAAATAAATAAATAAATAAAAATAAAACATCATGAACACCCCTCTAAGGCAAGAGACATAGCTCTAACACATTCTTCTGCGAGGTTTCCCAATAGCCTGTGATATAGATGTTCATGGCATATCACTCTTGTTGATGAGCCATCATCAAAAGAGTATGATATTGTAAGGTTGTTTTCAGGTTTTTGCTGTTAAAAACAATGTAGACATCAATATGAATGGCAGAGCAATGACCTCCAAATACCCTCTCCTTCATAACAGCAACAAAAACACTTGCAAAAAAAATAGTCATTATCAACATTGTTTGACCTCTGGAAATCAGCCAAGGTTTGAAATCATTCAGGCATCCTTTATTCAGCAGAATCTCAGTAAGAAAAGAGAGGTTCATGGCGTTTTAAACTGTCCTTTTCCGCCAGAACCGGTTTGGCTCAGTGGATAGAGCGTCAGCCTGTGGACTCAAGGGTCCTGGGTTCGATTCCTGTCAAGGGCATGTACCTTGGTTGCGGGCACATCCCCAGTAAGGGGCATGCAGGAGGCAGCTGATCAATGTTTCTCTCTCATTGATGTTTCTGGCTCTCTATCCCTCTCCCTTACTCTCTGTAAAAAATCAATAAAATATATTTTAAAAATAAATAAATAAATAAACTGTCCTTTTCCTCCTCCTTATATTCATGCAGCCTTGAAAACAAACAGCTCCAAATCATGGTGAAACAGGCAGCCTGGCAACTGCTGACTGAGGCTGAAACTCCTTCAGAGTTCCAGTCTCAGAGAATTGACATCATGGGGCTTCTTGGGTGATTCTCTGAAACTTTTTCCTGGGGTCATTTGTGAAAGACAAATCAGTAGCAATTCTATAACATCATGACTGCCCGAAATAGTGGTAAAAAGTGGAGCAAAAATCAGACAAACTAAAAAATTAAAAGGAAACGCTGGAGACTGAGTTGTCTGTGGGAGGCTTTGAAAAGCTCTAATGTATTCCAGAAATGACCTGAGAAGTTCCTAAATTCTCAGCTCTGCTGACCTTGAGGCTCTTTGCGAGCAGCGAGCGATGGCAAAGACAGAGATGTAATTGGCTCTATTGGTATTAAAGGTGTGCCCCAACACACACAAAATGCCCCTAGACCAGCGGTTCTCAACCTGTGGGTCGCGACCCCTTTGGGAGTCGAATGACCCTTTCACAGGGGTTGCCTAAATACATCCTGCATATCAGATATTTACATTACAATTCATAACAGTAGCAAAATTACAGTTATGAAGTAGGAACGAAAATAATTTTATGGTTGGGGGTCACCACAACATGAGGAACTGTATTAAAGGGTCGCGGCATTAAGAAGGTTGAGAACCCCTGCAAACGGGAAGACTTCTTGCTTGGAGGCACTTACAAAATTGCTATTCAACGGTAACCTGATCACTGAGCCAAGATTTCAGTGGCTACACAAGACAGAGAATACCAATTTTACAGAATAAGCACAGAAATTCACTAAACAAACAAACAACAAACCCTAGCCAGGGGAGAATTTTACTTATAGCGTTGCCACATTGTATTTAAAAATATCTAGTTTTGAAAAAAAAATTACAAGGCATAAAAGAAACAAGAAATTATGGCTCTCACACAGGGAGAAAAAGCAATCAAAAGAAATAATATCTGAGGAAGCCAGACAGTAAACTTACCAGACAAAGGCTTTATTTTATTTGTTAATTACAGTTGACATTTCATATTATTTCATATTGGTTTCAGAGGTATGGCATAGTGGTTAGAGTATAACTTATGAAGTGATCCCGCTGATAGATAATTCTAGCACCCACCAGGCACCATACATAGGTATTACAATATTATTAACTATATTCCCTGTGCTATACTTTACATTCCCGTGATTATTTGTAACTGCCAATTTATATTTCTTAATCCCTTCCCACTTATCACCTAGTCTCCCGACCCCTCTCCAATCTGGCAACCATCAGTTTGTTCTCTGTATCTATGAGTCTGTTTTGTTTGTTTATTTATTCCGTTCTTTAGAATGCACATATAAGTGAAATAATAAGGTGTTTGTCTTTCTATGTCTGCCTTATTTCATCTAGCATAATACTCTCCAGGTCCATCCATGTTATTGCAAATGGTAAGATTTCATTCTTTTTTTATGGCTGAGTAGTATTCCATTGTATGTGTGTACCACATTATTATCCACTTGTTGATTGATGGGCACTTGGGTTACTTCCATTTCTTGGCTTTTGTAAATAACACTGCAATGAACATATATCTTTTCAAATTAGTGTTTTGTATTCCTTCAGATATATACCCAGAAGTGGAATTGCCAGGTCATAAGGCAGTTCTATTTTTAATTTTTTGAGGAACCTCCATACTGTTTTTCATAGTGGCTGCACCAATTTGCAATCCCACCAACAGTGCCCCAGGGTTCCCTTTTCTCCACATCCTTGCCAATATTTGTTGTTTACTGATTTATTGATGAGATCCATTCTGATAGGTGTAAGTTGATATCTCATTGTGGTTTTAATTTGTATTTCTGATGATTAGTGATGTTGAGCATCTTCTTGTATGTCTATTGGCCATCTGTATGTCCTCTTTGGAGAAGAGTCTATTGAGGTCCTGTGCCCATTTTTTAATTGGATTGTTTGTCTTCCTGTGTTAAGTTGTATGAGTTCTTTAAATATTTTGGAAATTAACCCCTTATCAGATGCATTATTGGCGAATATGTTCTCCCATACAGTGGGTTCCCCTTTCTTTTATTTTTTAAATACGAGTTTATTGATTTTTAGAGATAGAGGAAGGGAGAGAAAAGAAAGATAGGACATTGATGCAAGAGAAACATCAATCAACTGCCACTTGAACTTTCCCCACTGGGGATTAAGCCTGCAACCCGGGCATGTGCCCTGACCGAGAATCAAGTGGAGACTTCTTGGTGTATGAGATGATGCTCCACCAACTGAGTGACATGGGCCATGGCCCTTTTCATTTTGTTGATGGTTTCGTTTGCTGTGCAGAAGTGTGTTAGTAGTCCCATTTGTTTATTTTTCCCTTTGTTTCTCTTGCCCTAAGAGATGTATCAGTGAAAATACTGCTATGTGAGATGTCTGAGATTTTTACTGCCTATGTTTTCTTCTAGGATTTTTATGGTTTTGCAACTTACATTTAAGTCTTTTATCCATTTTGAGTTTATTCTTGTATATGGCGTAAGTTGGTGGTCTAGTTTCACTTTTTGCATTTACCTATCCAATTTTCTCAATACCATTTATTGAAGACACTACCTTACTCCATTGTATGCTATTGCCTCCTTTGTCAAATATTTTTTTTTATTTTTATATTTCTTTATTGATTTCAGAGAGGAAGGGAGGAGAGAGAGATAGAAACATCAATGATGAGAGAGAACCACCGATCGGCTGCCTCCTGCACACCCCCCAGTGGGGATGGAGCCCGCAACCCAGGCATGTGCCCTTGGCTGGAATCAAACCTGGGACCCCTCAGTCCACAGGCCGACGCTCTATCCACTGAGCCAAGCCAGCTGGGGCCTTTGTCAAATATTAATTGATCATAATGGCATGGGTCAATATCTGGGGTCTCTGTTCTGTTCCATTAGGATATATATCTGTTCTTCTGGCAGAATCAGACTGTTTCGACTATGGTGGCTTTGTAGTTAGTTTGATATCTGGTATTGTGATCTCTCCAACTTTGGTCTTCCTTCTCAAGATTGCTAAGGCTATTTGGGGTATTTTTTGTTTCATATAAATTTTTGAAATATTTGTTCTAGATCTGTGAAATATGCTATTGTTATTTTAATAGGAATTGCATTGGATTTGTAGATTGCTTTCAGTAGTATGGTCATTTTAATGATATTAATTCTTCCAATCGATGAACACATTGTATGCTCCCAGTTGTTTGTATTTTCCTCTGTTTCTTTGATTCAATGTCCTATAGTTTTCTGAGTACAGATATTTTACCTCCTTAGTTAACTTTATTACAAGGTATCTTATTTTTCTGTTGCAATGGTAAATTGGGTTGTTATATTAGTTTCTCTTTCTGAGAAACTAATTGGTATATAAAAATGATATTGATTTCTGAATTGTTATTGTTTAATAACATGCTATTTAGCCTGGTGTATTTGAATGTTTTCTGGATGTTAGTTTTGTATCCAGCTATATTGCCCTATTTATTTATTAAATCTAGCTGGGTTTTTTTGTAGAGTCCTTAGGGTTTTCTATGTACAATATCATGTCATCTGCAAATAACAACAGTTTACTTCCTCCTTTCAAATTTGGTTGCCCTTTATCTTTGCTTCTTGTCTGATCACTGTGGCTAGGACTTGCAGTACTATGTTGAATGAGAGTGGTGAATGTGGACATTTCTCACTTGTTCCTGTTCTTAGGGGAAAGGGTTTTAGTTTTTGCCCATTGAGTGTGATGTTCGCTGTAGGTTTGTCATATATGGCCTTTATTATGTTGAGGTATGATCCCTATATTCCCACTTTAATGAGAGTCTTTCTCATAAATCAGTGCTAAATTTTGTCAAATGCTTTTACGCATCTATTGATATTATCATGTGACTTTTGTCTTCCAGTTTGTTTATGTGATGTATCCTATTTATTGATTTCTGAATATTGTACCAGCCTTGCATCCCTGAAATAAATCCCACATGGTCATGGATATAATCTTTTTAATGTATTGCTAGATCTGATTTGCTAATATTTTGTTAAGGATTTTAGCATTTATGTTCACCAGGGATACTGGCCTATAATTTTCTTTCTTTGTAGTGTCTTTATCTGGTTTTGAAATTGGGATAATGTTGGCCTCATAAAAATACCTTAGAAGTCTTCCCTCTTCTTAAATTTTTTTGAAATAGTTTGAGAAGAATAGGTGTTAATTCTTTTTCTTTTTCTTTTAGGTGATAATTCTTCATTGGCTATTTGGTAAAACTTCCCTGTGGAGACATCAAGTCCAGGACTTTTGTTTCATGTGAGATTTTTTCTTTAATTACTGCTTCAGTTTTGTTAATTATTACCAGCCTATTCAGGTTTTCTGATTCTTCCTGATTCAGTTTTAGAAAATTACATGTTTTTAAGAATTTCTTCAATAAACCCAGGTTGTTCAATTTGTTGGCATGCAGTTGCTCATAGTATTTTCTTACATTCCTGTTCTGCCAGTTATTACTTCAACTCTTTCATTTTTTATTTTATTTGAGTCCTCTCTCTTTGTTTCTTGATAAATCTGGATACAGGTTCATCAATCTTATTTATCTTTTCAAAGAACTAACACTTGGTCTCGCTGATCTTTTGTATTGTTTCTAGATTGTCTCTATGTCATTTATTTCCACTCTGATCTTTATTATTTCCTTTTTTCTACTTACTCTGGCATTTTCCTGGTTTTTGTTTGTTTGTTTGTTTGTTTTCTAATTTTTTAGGTTTGGAGTTAGGTAGTTTATTAGAGATTTTTCTTGTTTCATGAGGTAAGCCTGTAATGCTATGAACTTCCTTCTCAGGACTGCTTTTGCTGTGCCCTATAGATTTTGGGTTGTTTTGTGTTCATTTTCATTTTTTTTCCAGGAAGTTTTTAATTTCTTCCTTGATTTCATTGGTAATCCATTCATTGTTGAATAACATGCTATTAAGCCTCCATGTGTTTGAATGTTTTTGAGTGTTTTTATTATAGTTGATTTCTACTTTCCTGCCATGGTAATCTGAGAAGATAATTGATATTATTTCAATCTTCCTGAATTTGTTAAAACTTATTTTGTGTCCTGACATGTGTTCTATCTTTGAAAATTTTCAATGTGCACTTGAGAAGAATATATATTCTGCAGCTTTGGATGAAATGTTTGGTAAATATCAATTAAATCCATCCTATCGAGTGAGTCATTTAAGGCCTCTGATTCCTTGTTGATTTTTCTTTGTCTGGAAGATCTACCCAATGATGTTGGTGGGGTGTTAAAGTCCTCCATTCTGACTGTATTGCTGTCAATCTCTCCCTTAAAGTGTGCCAAGAGTTTTCTTAATACACAGGATATCCCAAGAAAGTGTATATACACACTATGAATAATTATAAAGGCAGTGTTTATTAAAATGCATTTCATTTTCATTTAATAGCTATTAGCTGTTAAAGTATGTCTACATTTTGGGGACACCCTGTATTTAGGTGCTTTTATAATGAGTGCATATATGTTTACAATGGTTATATTTTCCTGTTGGAGTAATCCCTTTAGTATTATAAAGTGACCTTCTTTGTCTCTTTTAGGGCCTTTTTTTTTTTTTTGGAAGTCTGTTTCATCAAATATGAGTATTGCTGCTGCCCTAGCTCATTTTTTATTTCCATTGGTAGGGAATATTTTTTCCCATCCTTTCATTTTCAGTTTGTGTGAATCTTTTGCTTTGAGATGGGTCTCTTGTATAAGTCATGATTTCTTATCCAATCAGCTACCCTATATCCTTTGAAGCATTTAATTCACTTACATATAAGGATATTATTGATAGGCACTGCTTTATTGCCATTTTTACCCTTTATATTATGTTCCTCTCTCTCCATTTCTTCTTCTTCTTAAAGAAGTCCTTTAACATTACTTATATTGCTGGTTTAGTGGTAATGTATTCCTTTAGCCTGTTTTTTTTTTTTTTTCTTTTTTCTGGGAAGCTCTTGATTTTACCTTCAATTTTAAATGATAGCCTTGCTAGATAGTGCAATCTTGGATTCAGATCCTTTCTTTTTTTTTTTTTTAAATATATTTTTATTGATTTTTTACAGAGAGGAAGGGAGAGAGATAGATAGTTAGAAACATCGATGGGAGAGAAACATCGATCAGCTGCCTCCTGCACATCTCCCACTGGGGATGTGCCCGCAACCCAGGCACATGCCCCTGACCGGAATCGAACCTGGGACCCCCTAGTCCACAGGCCGACGCTCTATCCACTGAGCCAAACCGGTTTCGGCTCAGATCCTTTCTTATCATTACTTTGAATAATTCATGCCACTCCCTTCTGCCCTGAAGTGTTTCCTATGAGAAACCAGCTGACAATCTAATGGGAACTCCCTTACAGGTAACTTTGTGTCCCTCTCTTGCTGCTTTTAAGATTTTTTCTTTGTTTTTAATCTTTGTCATTTTAATTATGATGTGTCGTGATGTGGCTCTCTTTGTGTTCATCTTGACTTGGACTCTGTGCTTCCTGAGCTAGTGTGAATTTTTCCTTCACCAAGTTAGGGAAGTTTTCTATCATTATTTGTTAAAACAGGTTCTCATTTCTTAGCTCACTTTCTTCTCCTTCTGGTACCCTATGATGTGGATGTTTTTATGCTGTCCCAAAATTCTCTTAAACTATCCTCCAGTTTTTAAAATTCTTTTTCTGCCCTGCCTTCCAAGTCACTGATTTGATCATCCGTTTTATCCAATCTATTTTTTTTAAATATATTTTATTGATTTTAGAGAGGAAGGGAGAGGGAGAGAGAGATAGAAACATCAATGATGAGAGAGAATCATTGATTGGTTGCCTCCCGCACACTCCCTACTGGAGATCAAGCCTGCAACCCAGGCATGTGCCCTTGGCCGGAGTCAATCCTGGGACCCTTCAATCTGCAGGCCAATGCTCTATCCATTGAGCCAAACCAGCTAGGGCTATCCAATCTATTTTTAATTCCTTCCAGTGTATTCTTGATGTCAGATATGGTATTATTCATTTCCAACTGGTTCTTGTTGGTTTCTATTTCCTTTATATGCTGTTGAAGTTCTCAGTAAGTTTCTGTAATTCTCACTAAGTTCTGTCAGCATTTTTATAACCATTACTTTGACCTCTATATCTTATAAATTGCTTGTGTCCATTCCATTTAACATCTCCCATGACTTTCCCTGGAAAGTGGGGGGGATGGTCCAAGCTGAAAGCAAGTCACTAACAACCCCTGAGACTGCCCTGCCTTTTAAGCCCCAGCCTATGCTGCTGACTCTTCAGTTGGGACTTAAAATGCAAGGAGGGGCAAGGAGGATTCCAGATGGCTGGGTGAGAGGAATGCTGAAGGGTAGGAATAGTTGCTTTCCCACTAGCTGATGCTGCTTGGAGTGAATTGATTGTTCCTCCCCCAAAAAATGGCTGCTGTGGTATTAAAGGATGATCTAACACAGCAATCCTGGTGGTTGCTCCCCCATGCCTTTCCCCAAAGCCAGCCACCCACACTCTCCTCAGGTGACTTTAGTCCTTTCCACCCTCCCTTCACCTGTGCCCAAGGTGAGTATCTTGGAACAAAAGTTTTGCATGTGTGGACCCTTTAAATGAATGGTTTTGACTCCAGTGGCTCTTGACTCTCCTTGACAAACAATAACCCTGCCACCTTTCACAGCTGGATGCTACATGGATGCATGTTCCTGGCTCCAGATACTCCAGGCTGAGGAGCCCAGGCTGGGGACTAGGCTCCCCGCCTCTCAGAAAAAACCTTCTGCAGCTGAGGTACCCCTCCATAGCCTCAGCAGGTGTCCTGGGGGTGGGGCTGGCCTGTTTTGTGACTGCCATTCCAACTGGTCTTGATGTGGCTTCTACAGTCTTTGGTTCAAGATCTCCTCCTCAGTTTCCAGTTAGTGTTTCAAGGAGATTTTTTTCCCCCAATTTAGCTGTAACTTACAGTTTGATTCTGGGAGGCACTGTGAGCAAGATTCCCCTACTTCATTGCAATCTTGTACCCCCTAGAAATAAATTTAACCATAGAGGTAAAAAACTGAACTCAGAAAAATTTAAGACATTGAAGGAAAAAATGAAGAAGCAAATAAATGGAAGCATATACCATACTCAAGTATAGGAATAATTAACATATTAAAATGTTTATACTTCACAAAGCAATCTATAGATTCAATGAAATCCCTATCAAAATACCAACAGCATTTTTCACAAACAGTAACAAATAATCCTAAAATTTATATAGAACCACAAAACACCCCAAATAGCTAAAGAAATCTTGAGAAAAAAGAACAAAGTTGTAGATATCACAGTACCTGATATCAAGCATATTACAAGGCTATAGTAATCAAAACAGCATAGTACTGGCATAAAAACAGACATAAAGATCAATGGAACAGAACAGAGAGCCCAGATATAAATCCATATCTATGTGGTCAATTAATCTATGTATGACAAATAAGGCAAGAACATACAATAGGGTAAAGACGCCCTAACCAGTTTGGCTCAGTGGATAGAGCATCGGCCTGCTGACTGAAGGGTCCCAGGTTCGATTCCAGTCAAGGGCATGTACTTTGGTTGTGGGCACATTCCCAGTGGGGCATGTGCAGGAGGCAGCTGATCAATGTCTCTCTCTCATCAATGTTTCTAACTCTCTATCCCTCTCCCTTCCTCTCTGTAAAAAATCAATAAAAATATATTTTAAAAAAATAGGGTAAAGACAGTCTCCAATAAATGTCCTGGGGAAATTGAACAGATATTTACCAATAAAATTAAACTGGGCCACATTTTTTTTTACCATTTACAAGAATAAACTCAAAATGGGTTAAGACTTAATTATAAGACCCGAAACCTTAAAATTCTTAGAAGAAAACATAGGCAGTAAAGCCTTTGGCATTGCTTTTAGTAATTATTTTTTGCATATATCTCCTTGGGCAAGGGAAACAAACAAACAAAATAAACAAATGAGACTACATCATACTAAAATGTTTTTGCACAGCAAAATAAAACCATCAACAAAATGAAAAAAAAAACAATCAACTGAATGGGAGATGGTATTCTTTGAAGATACATCTGATACGGGATAAATATCCAAAATGTATAAAGACGTCATACAACTTAACATTAAATAAAATCCAATTATAAAATGGGCAGAGGACCTGAGTAGATATTTAATCAACTAGGACATACAGATGGCCAATAGACAAAAAGATGCTCAACCTCACTAATCATCAGAGAAATGCAAATTAAAACCATAATGAGATATCACCTTAAACCTATCAGAATAGCTCTCATTAATACAATAAGCAACAAATGCTTATTGTGCAGAAAATGCAAGAATGTGCAGAAAATGGAACCCTTGGGCACTTTTGGTGAGGTTGCAAATTGGTGCAGCCACTATGGAAAACAGTATGGAGGTTCCTCAAAAAAATTGAACTCCCATTTGACCCAGTAATCCCACTTCTAGGTATATATCCCAAGAAATCAGAAACACCAATCAGAAAGGATATATGCACCCCTGTGTTCATAGCAGCACAATTTATAATAGCTAAGATTTGGAGACAGCCTAAGTGCCCATCAGCAGATGAGTGGATTAAAAAACTGTGGTACATTTATATAATGGAATACTACACTGCTATAAAAAAGAAGGAACTCTTACCATTTGCAACAGCATGTATGGACCTGGAGAACATTATGCTAAGTGAAATAAGCCAGTCAGAGAAAGATGAATATCACATGATCTCACTCATTTGTGGAATATAATGAACAACATAAACTGAGGAACAAAAATAGAGCCAGAGAAAAAAATATTTTAGAATATAATAGACTTAATCCTGTTATTTGCAGATTTTTAATATGTCCTACAACTTTTGTGATATTATATTATGTTAGTACAGTTTTGGTCATATTATTATATTTAAAATCTTTTTTTCTTGAAATACTAATGTTTATTGCATGTAAATGGCTAATTATTTTGTATCTACAATCTGATATTAGATTCATTTTGTATATTAAAAAATAAAATTAAATAAAGAAAAAAAAAGAAGAAAGCCATTGAGGGCTTAAATACAGGAACAAAAAAGAAAAAGAAATATTAAAAAAATGAACAAACGAAACAGAAACAAACTCATAGATACAGAGAACAAACTATTGGTAGCCAGATGAAAGGGAGATAGGGAGCTGGGGGGAAACGGTGAAAGGATTAAGTTAAATTAGCAGTTACAAAATAGTCAGGGATATAAGTACAGCAAGCATGTCAAACTTGCGGTCCATGGACTGCATAAGGCCCACAATGAATATTTTTGTGACCCAGCCAATATAATGGTATGTAAGAAATGACTTTATAAAAATTTCATAACTTAATTTTTGCAATATCTTGTTATATGTAATTATTAGTAATGAAATACAACATTCACAAATGACTGATTACTATCATCATGTTGCATTCATTTCCCTTACGAGCCTTACGCACAGGCACACCATTTCTCTCCACTAATACTAGCAGCGAATATTTTAGCAGCCGATTGCCAGGTCATTAGTCTTGTACTGACTTGTTTGGTGTGAGCAACAGGAAATATTTCACTTTAGGAGAACAAAAAATAGGTTTATTTGCATTATGCTTATTAATTTGTGCAGTTATTCAGTGTCTGGTAAGTTAATGTTCAAGAAAAAATATTAATTTTTATTAAAACGTTTTATTATTTTATGTTAATGATTACTCATTTATTTCAGCCCTTTGTATTCAGCATGTCTCTATTGAAATAAACCTATGTTTCTATGAAAATTGAAGCTTTTGTTTTTTTGGCCCATGTTAGTGTTTGAGTTTGACATGCTTGAAGTACAGCATAGGGAATATGGTCAATAATATTGTAATAATGTATTACAATATTAAATTATCAGGGGGTCACTTTATAAGTTATGTAAATGTCTAGCCTCTATACTGTATATCTAAAACTGATATAATATTGAATGTCAACTGTAATTTAAAATGTTTTAAGTTTAATTTTAAAAAGTCAAACATGTTTAACAAGTAAAAAAAATCACTGAAATGTACACTTTAAAATGTATGGGAATAGAATGTGAATTGTGTCTCAATAAAAGGAGAAATGCAGTAATAAGTATTGTTATACACATCATGTATTGTTACATACTGTGGATTTCTTTTTTTTTTTTATTAAATTTTTATTGTTCAGATTACATTTGTTCCTCTTCCCCCCGCCCCCCATAACTCCCCTCCTTCCAGTTCCCGCCCCACCCTCCGCCCTACTGTGGATTTCTTTGTTGTTGTTGTTAATCCTCACCTGAAGATATCTTTTTTCCATTGATTTGTAGAAGGATCCAGGGAAGGGGTGGGGGCAGGGGGGGAGAGAGAGAGAGACAGAGAGAGAGAGAGAAATATCTATGTGAGAGAGACACATTGATTGGTTGCCTCCTGCATGTGCCCTGACCAGGACCAGGGATAAGACCTGCAACCCTGATACATGCCCTTGACTGGGAATTGAACCCCCCAACCTTAGGTCTACAGGCTGATGCTCTAACCACTGAGAACACTGGCCAGGGTTGTATTTTCTTTAAGGATAGATTCCAAAATATGGGATTGTTGTGACAAAGTTTGTGAGTTTTCCCCTAATTTTGGATATTGCCAAGTTGTTTTTCAAAAGTGGTGCACTAATTCACACTCTGAGCAACAATGTATTACAGAATTTATTTCTGTGAGTTCTGTCTCACTCTTTCAATGTTTGCCAAGCTGATGGGTTGAAAAAAAATCATTATTTAAACTACATTTTCCGAAAGAGAGAAACCAAGATGGCAGCATAGGTAAACACCGGAGTTTGCTGCCTTGAACAACCACTTCAAAAATACAACTAAAAGACGGAGCAGACATCATCCAGAACCACAGGAAGGCTGGCTGAGTGGAAATTCTACAACTAGAAGGAAAGAGAAAAGCATACGGAGACTCAGAGGAGGCGCAGTGCAGAAGTAAAATACTAAGGTGCAGAGTGCAAGCGGAGCAGGCTGGCGGCTGAGGACGCAGTTGTCGTTTTCAATCTGGAGGGAGTCTCAGGCTCTGAGCTCAAGTTCCCAGCGAGTCTCTAGAGATCCAGACTCATACGGGAGAAGCAGGACTGTCTGGCATCGGTCGGAACCCGAGGGCAGCTTTCTCTCCGAGGGGCTGGCAGCGATTACTGGGACACTGAGAAGCAGAGTCTCTGAGGGCAAGTCTGAGAGCAGCCATAACTGCTAGCCCCACCCTGTTGATCCCCGTGGGACCCGCACGGCCCAAGCCCTGCAGGGAGGCTTTTGCTGGATAGCCGCAGGAAAAGGCTAGATTAGCACCTCCCTAGAGATCCAGGAGCCAGGAAGCCCAGAGGTCAGAGTGGAACCATCCAGTTTGCATAAAGGACACACTCAGGGGGCAGACTCAGTGAGCACCAAAGCCCCATTGAAGCAAGTCTTGCCCCAGAGGGGTGTCTCCAGCACAGAAGTTCTCCCACTGCAGACACCGCTGATTCTCACAGCCAATTGGCCTGGAGGTCAATTCCTCCCAGTGATAACTACAACAATCAAGGCTTAACTGCAACAAGACTGTGCACAAAGACCACAAGGGGGTGCACCAAGAGTGTCCTCAGGTAATTGGGGAGGCTGAACCACTGGGCCCTAGAGGACACGAAGCACAGAAGACCACTTTTTCAACACAGGGAAGCATAAAAAATGCCAAGACAAAGAAACAGGACACAAAAGAAAGAAATGGAGGAAAACAAACTGCTGGATATAGAATTCAAAACCACACTTTTAAGGTCTTTAAAGAACTGTCTAGAAGCCACCGATAAATATAGTGAGATCCTCAAGAAATCTAGTGAGACTCTCGATGTTGTGATAAAGAACCAACTAGAAATTAAGCATACACTGACTGAAATAAAGAATATTATACAGACTCCCAACCAGACCAGAGGATCGCAAGAATCAAGTCAAAGATTTGAAATACGAAGAAGCAAAAAACACCCAACCAGAAAAGCAAAATGAAAAAAGAATCCAAAAATACGAAGATAGTGTAAGGAGCCTCTGGGACAGCTTCAAGCATACCAACATCTGAATTATAGGGGTGCCAGAAGAAGAGAGAGAGCAAGATATTGAAAACCTATTTGAAGAAATAATGACAGAAAACTTCCCCTACCTGGTGAAAGAAATAGACTTCCAAGTCCAAGAAGCGCATAGAACCCCAAACAAAAGGAATCCAAAGAGGACCACACCAAGACACATCATAATTAAAATGCCAAGAGCAAAAGACAAAGAGAGTATCCTAAAAGCAGCAAGAGAAAGAAAGTCAGTTACCTACAAGGGAGTACCCATACGACTGTCGGCTGATTTCTCAACAGAAACTTTGCAGGCCAGAAGGGAGTGGCAAGAAATATTCAAAGTGATGAACAGCAAGAACCTACAACTAAGATTACTTTATCCAGCAAAGCTATCATTCAGAATTGAAGGTCAGATAAAGAGCTTCACAGATAAGGAAAAGCTAAAGGAGTTCATCACCACCAAACCAGTATTATATGAAATGCTAAAAGGTATCCTTTAAGAAGAGGAAGAAGAAGAAAAAGGTAAAGATACAAATTATGAACAACAAATACACATCTATCAACAGTGAATCTAAAAATCAAGTGAATAAATAATCTGATGAACAGTATGAACTGGTGATTATAATAGAATCAGGGACATAGAAAGGGAATGGACTGACTATTCTTGGGGGGGAAAGGGGTGTGGCGGATGCGGGAAGAGATTGGACAATAATCGTGCACCTGGGGGAGAAAAAATGGTGGAGGCTTAGACGGACGTGTTGGTGCTTTGTCCCCGGAGCAGATAGGGGCGAGCAGCTGAAACGGGTAACAATCAGCCCGATCAAGCTGGGGAGGTTCAGCTGAGAGACAGTCTGCAGCCAGGAAAGACAGAGAACTCCTAAAAAATGCAGATGGTTAGAGATTGAGGCTGAAACCTCCCCCTGGGCGCCAGCGCAGCGGCGAGACCGCGCCATCTTGGGTAGCGGTTAACGGCATCCAGAGATCGGCTACTAACCCGGCAGCTACTAACCCGGAGGCAACGACTCACAAGCAGCGCGACTGCAAGAGCCCAGAGGAGACCTGCACCCCTCCACGGAAAGGTTAGACTTACCCCAAAGGTGCGGTTTGCAGTTCAAGTTGGAGCGAGGAACGCGCGCGGGGGCGCAGGGGGAAATCTGCGCCCTCCAAAATCCGAGCCCATAGAGGCCAGCGTGACTCGCAAGTGGGGAGGGCTCCCGCAGGGCTGCTGCCAGAAGGTAACACTATAAATGAGCCCATAGTTGGACTGGATGCAAAAGGGCTGCCTCAGAGTTTCCCTGATAGCCGGCTACTTGTTGCCAGGGGCTTGAGCGCGCGCAGACACTCCGCGCAGACACTCCACGCAGTTCTGGAGGGTGGAACCCTGCGAGTTCGAACAGCTTCCCAGGCTCTTGTTTGCACACTTCCTCTTACTTCTGTGAGTTTGATTGTTGACCCCAGTACATGTGATTGCCCAGATGGGGTCACTAGCAGAGCTTGTAGGGGAAGATTGTTTTTGGGGAGCCTGGGAAACAGAGCTGGGAGTGGCGCCTGGGGAACCAGCTCTGGGCGGAGCTGGTTCAGGTACAATAGAGAGCTCCTGGTCAGAGAGAACTTATAGCCTCGGAGGTCAATCCAGACACACTGCCACCCAGAGGCAGAGCCACGAACTGACTCTTCTGTAAATACAGATAAGGCAATAAGGGGATTTTACGGCCGGCCTTAAAATCAGGACTGTGGCTTACAACACGGAGGAACAGTGTATCAGAGGGAAACTCAACATTCTCTTGAATTCCGGGCATGCCAATAAGAAGAGTAGAAGATCTGAAGCACCTGCATTACTGCACATTTTTATTTTTATTTTTTTAAATTACTTTTTCTCCTTTTAACTAAGAAAACATTTTTTTCTTTCTTTTCTTTTTTCTTTTTCTCCATCACCTGATTTTTCCCTTTCAGCTACTACATTTTTATTTTTAACTAGTATTATTACCGCTACCATTTTACCATTTTTTAAAGTGTCATTTTATTTTGTCTTTATTTTATTTTGGGACTAATGTTCTCCATTCTATTTTCATCGTTCCTTTAGCAACATTTTTCTCTACCTCAATTTGCCTCTGTGCTAAACAATCTTCCCCACTTTTTCCCTTTTTCTGTCCTGTTTCTCTTACCCTACTCCAGCTTTTGATTTTCCCTATTCTTTTTACCCCCCGTCAAAATTTAACCCTGCTTATATATCCTACGTCCAATCCCCTGTTCTAAATCCTTATACACCTTTCCCTTATCTTCCTTCACTATCCAATTTTTTTTTCTTTTTTTTTCTCTTCTTCTTTTCTCTCTCTATTGTTTTATTGTTGTTTGCTTGATTGACGAGTATATTGGTTTTTTTTTTTTTTAGGATTGTTTGTGAGGTTAGACTGCTTATTCTTTTTATTTTCCTGCCCCTCCCTCTCCCCCGCGCCCCCCCCCCCCCCCGGTTATTTCTGTGCTTCTGTTTCCCCTTGCGTCGCTTGATATTATTGGTTGTTTGTAGTTTGTATTCATCTCCAGGAATCTGTTGCTGTAATTTGTTGGTATTAGTGGCGGACCTATAGGAGTTTTCTCCTCATATAAATAGTCTCTTCCCCTTTTATACTTCATTCTCTTTTCTCTCTTACATTTTTTTTTCCTCCTCTTTTTCCCCTCCCTTTTTCCAATTTCATTTTTGCACTCCTTTTTTTCTTTCTTTCTTTTTTCTCTTCTACCTTTTTCTCTTCTTTCCCCCTTATCTCCCAACTCTCTTAGCTGGGGTGGCCACCTTTATTTGGGGTTAGTAATATCGTAAATACAATAGTGTTCAGTGCCTGGTACGTTGTGCCTTGTTGTGTTGTATTTTGTGCCTTTAAATCAATGCAGCAGATTCAAGCAACAGCGGCCTCCTGATCACCACACGCTTTGCCTGGGGAACAGTTGCTGTGTGTGAAGCCTCCCTCCACCAGCCAGAAGAGCCACCACAACTGTGAACAGCACCCACCAGAGGCTCTGCTATGAACAGAGGAGCCGCTGCTACCACAACCTCCCAAGGAGCAACCACAGCCCGAGGAGCCACTGCCACCCAGGGAGCAGCCACTGCCACCCAGGGTCCAGCCACTGAACGACTCAACAACTAGTCATGTCAGTGAGATCAAACATGGGTAGACAAAGAAACCCCCAAAGGAAAGAAAAGGAGGACTCGCCAGAAAAGCAGCTAAGTGAGACAGAGATATGCAACATGACGGAAAAAGAATTCAGAATAAGATTCCTAGAGTACATGCACCAGATGTTCAAGAAGCAAGAAGAAACAGATGAAAAACTCAACTACTTATGCAAGAAGCTAGAAGAAACAGATGAAAAAATCAACAACTTAAGTAAGTCCCAAGAAGAAATGAAGAGCGACATAGCTGCAATAAAAAACACCATTGAAAGTATCAACAGTAGACTGGGAGAAGCGGAGGACCGAATTAGTGAATTAGAAGACAAGGAAGCAAAACACACTCAAACTGTACTGCAAATGGAGAAAAAAATCAAAAGACAGGAGGAGAGCCTAAGGGAACTTTGGGACAACATGAAACGAAACAACATACGAATAATAGGGGTGCCAGAACAACAGAAAGATGAACATGGATTAGAAAACCTATTCGAAGAAATAATATCAGAAAACTTCCCTGAGGTGGGGAAGAAAAAAGTCACACAAGCCCAGAGAGTCCCAAACAAGGTGAACCCGAAAAGACCCACACCAAGACACATCATAATTACCATGGCAAATGTTCAGGATAAAGAGAGAATCTTACAGGCTGCAAGAGAGAGACGGAAAGTAACATACAAGGGATCTCCCATTAGATTATCAAATGATTTCTCAACAGAAACACATCAGGCCAGAAAAGAATGGACGGAAATCTACAAAGTGATGCAAAGCAAAGGACTGAATCCAAGAATACTCTATCCAGCAAGGCTATCATTCAAAATTGAACGGGAAATAAGAAGCTTCACAGACAAAAAAGGGCTAAGGGAGTTTATCACCACCAAGCCAGCCATGCAAGAAATGCTAAAGGGACTGGTGTAAAAAGAAGAAATATCAAGCTCAGAAAGAAAACAGCCACACACACACAAAAAAAGAAATGGCTACAAACAAGTACCTTTCAATAATAACTTTAAATGTAAATGGACTAAATGGCCCAATCAAAAGACATCGAGTGGCTGAATGGATAAAAAAACATGACCCATACATCTGCTGTCTACAAGAGACCCACCTCATTAGAAGGGACTCACACAGACTGAAAGTGAAGGGATGGAAAAATATCTTTCACGCAAATGGAAAGGAAAAGAAAGCTGGGGTAGCAATACTTATATCTGACAAAATACATCTCAAAGTGAAGGCCATAACCAGAGATAAGGAAGGCCACTTCATAATACTAAAGGGATCAATACAACAAGAAGATATAACCCTGGTAAACATATATGCACCCAATGCAGGAGCACCCACATACATAAGAAAACTTCTGGAAGATATCAGGGGATAGATCGACAATAATACAATCATAGTAGGGGACTTTAATACACCACTGACATCACTGGATAAATCCGCTAGACAAACAATCAGCAAAGAAACAGCAATCCTAAATGACTCACTAGATCAGATGGACTTAATTGACATCTTCAGAACACTTCACCCCACAGCTGCGGAATATATATTCCTCTCAGGTGCTCATGGGACATATTCAAAAATAGACCACATATTGGGTCACAAGCAAAGTCTCCACAAATTCAAGAAGATTGAAATCATAAAAAGCATCTTCTCAGACCACGATGGCATAATGTTATAAATAAACTACAATAAAAACAACCCAAAATACTCAAACACTTGGAAGCTGAATGGCATGTTATTAAATATTGACTGGGTTACCAATGACATCAAAGAAGAAATTAAAAACATCCTGGACACTAATGACAATGAAAACACAACAATCCAAAACCTCTGGGACACAATGAAAGCAGTCCTGAGAGGGAAGTTTATAGGTCTACAGGCCTATCTCAAAAAACAAGAAAAAATGGTAGTTAATCATCTAACTCTACAACTCAAAGAATTAGAAAGAGAGCAACAAGAAAACCCCAGAGTGAGCAGAAGGAAGGAGATAATAAAGATTAGAGCAGAAATCAATGAAATAGAGACCAAAAAAACAATACAGAAAATCAATGAAACCAAGAGCTGGTTCTTTGAAAGGATAAACAAGATTGACAAACCCCTAGCCAGGCTCACCAAGAAGCAAAGAGAGAGGTCCCAAATAAACCAAATCAGAAATGATAGAGGCGAAATAACAACAGACCCCACAGAAATACAAATGATTGTTAAACAATACTACGGGCAACTCTACTCCAACAAACTAGACAACCTGGAGGAAATGGACAAATTCCTAGAAAAATACAACATTCCAAAACTCAATCAGGAAGAATCTAAAAACCTCAATAGGCTAATAACTATGGAAGAAATTGAAGCAGTCAACAGAAAGCTTCCAGCAAACAAAAGCCCAGGGCCAGACGGCTTCACAGGGGAGTTCTACCAAACATTCAAGGAAGAACTAAAACCTACCCTCCTCAGACTACTACAAAAAATTCAAGAGGAAGGAACACTTCCAAGCTCATTCTATGAAGCCAGCATCACCCTAATACCAAAAGCAGGTAAAGACATCACAATGAAAGAGAATTACAGGCCAATATCCCTCATGAACATAGATGCCAAAATCCTCAACAAAATCTTAGCAAATCGGATCCAGCAGTACATCAGAAGGATCATACACCATGACCAAGTAGGATTTATCCCAGAGATGCAAGGATGGTACAACATCCGTAAATCTATAAATGTGATACATCACATAAACAAATTGAAAGAAAAAAACCACATGGTCATATCAATTGATGCAGAAAAAGCATTCGACAAAATCCAACACCCATTTTTGATAAAAACTCTCAGAAAGGTGGGAATAGAAGGATCGTACCTCAACATAATAAAAGCCATATATGACAGGCCCACAGCCAACATCATACTCAATGGACAAAAACTAACACCATTTCCCCTAAGAACAGGAACAAGACAGGGATGCCCACTCTCACCACTCCTGTTCAACATAGTACTGGAAGTATTAGCCATTGCAATTAGGCAAGAAGAAGAAATAAAAGGCATCCAAATTGGAAAAGAGGAAGTAAAACTGTCCTTATTTGCAGATGACATGATATTATACATACAAAACCCTAGAGACTCCATCAAAAAGCTACTAGACTTAATACATGAATTTGGCAATGTAGCAGGATACAAAATTAACCCCAAGAAATCTGAGGCATTTCTATACACCAATAGTGAACTTTCAGAAAGAGAGATTAGAAAAACAATCCCATTTACCATCGCACCAAAAAAATTAAGATACGTAGGAATAAACTTAACTAAAGAGGTTAAAGACCTCTACTCAGAAAACTACAGGACGTTGAAAAAAGAGATAGAGGAAGACATAAAGAGATGGAAGAACATACTATGTTCTTGGATTGGTAGAATCAACATCATTAAAATGTCCATACTACCCAAAGCAATCTATAAATTCAACGCACTTCCCATTAAAATACCAATGGCCTTCTTCAAAGATCTAGAACGAACTCTCCAAAAATTCATCTGGAATAAAAAAAGACCCCGAATAGCTGCAACGATCCTGAGAAAGAACAAAGTAGGTGGGATCTCAATGCCAGATATCAAGCTGTATTACAAAGCCACTGTTCTCAAAACTGCCTGGTACTGGCACAAGAACAGACATATAGATCAGTGGAATAGAATAGAGAGTCCAGAAATTAGCCCGAACCAATATGCTCAATTAATTTTTGACAAAGGAGGCATGAACATACAATGGAGCCAAGATAGTCTCTTCAATAAATGGTGTTGGGAAAATTGGACAGATATATGCAAGAAAATGAAACTAGACCACCAACTTACACCATACACAAGAATAAACTCAAAATGGATAAAGGACTTAAATGTACAACAGGAAACCATAAAAATTCTAGAAGAATACAAAGGCAACAAAATCTCAGACATATGCCAAAACAATTTCTTCACTGATACAGCTCCTAGGGCAGTTGAAACTAAAGAGAAACTGAACAAATGGGACTACATCAAAATAAAAAGCTTCTGCACAGCAAAAGAAACCATCAACAAAACAACAAGAAAACCCACCTCGTGGGAAAACATATTTGCCAACGTCTTATCTGATAAGGGCTTAATCTCCAAAATTTATAGGGAACTCATACAACTTAACAAAAAGAAGATAAACAATCCAATCAAAAAATGGGCAAAGGATCTAAATAGACACCTTTCAAAAGAGGACATTCAGAAAGCCAAGAGACATATGAAAACATGCTCAAAGTCACTAATCATCCGAGAGATGCAAATCAAAACAACAATGAGGTACCATCTCACACCTGTCAGAATGGCCATCATCAACAAATCAACAAACGACAAGTGCTGGAGAGGATGTGGAGAAAAAGGAACACTTGTGCACTGCTGGTGGGAATGCAGACTGGTGCAGCCACTATGGAAGGCAGTATGGAGGTTCCTCAAAAAATTGGAAATGGAACTCCCATTTGACCCTGTGATCCCACTTCTAGGAATTTATCCCAAGAAACCAGAAACACCAATCAGAAAGGATATATTTACCCAGATGTTCATAGCAGCACAATTCACCATAGCTAAGATCTGGAAACAGCCTAAGTGCCCATCAGTAGATGAATGGATTAGAAAACTGTGGTACATCTACACGATGGAATACTATGCTGCTGTTAAAAAGAAGGAACTCCTACCATTTGCAACAGCATGGATGGAACTGGAGAGCATTATGCTAAGTGAAACAAGCCAGTCAATGAAGGAAAAATACCACATGATCTCACTCTTTCATGGATAATTAAGACCATTATAAACTTTTGAACAATAATAAATACAGTGGCAGAGCTGCCTCAAACTGATTGTCGGACTGTAGTGGGAAGGCCAGGGAGGGTTGGGGGACAGGAGGGAGGGGAGTAAGAGATCAACCGAAGGACTTGTATGCACCCATATAACCATAACTAATGGACATAAGACACTGGGGGGTAAGGGAGGGCAGGGGCTTGTCAAGGGTGGGGGGGAAAAAAGGACACTTATGTAATACCCTTTGTAATACTTTAAGCGAAACATAAAAAATAAATAAAATAAATAAAAAAAAAATAATCGTGCACCTATGGAAGAGGACAATGGGTGGGGAGTGAGGGCGGAGGGAGGGGTGGGAACTGGGTGGAGGGGAGTTATGGTGGGAAAGAAGAGGAACCAATGTAATAATCTGAACAATAAAGATTTAATTTTTTAAAAAAGTAAAAAATAAAATAAAATAAAATAAAATAAACTACATTTTCCTATTTCAATGATTGCACTGCATTTCCCTAACTATGACTTGCCAAACTGTGTTGCCTATTTTTCTATTGGGTAGGTTGTCTTAACAATTTATAAGAATTATTTGTACATTCTCTATATTATTTCTGTATCTATCTTACACATTACAGATTTTACTCCCTTTTATTTATGGTGTCTATATTTTTAAATGTCAATGTATATTATTGAAATATTGTTTGAATAATTTGTAAAAGCAAGAAATAAGCAAGACTATTTCATACCTCCTCTTTCTTTAAACTTCCGTACCTTCCCATCTCTTTATTCTCATTCTGAAAGTACAAACCACCCAAAAAGACAGTCCTCATCCCACTAACAAACACACCAACTTGCCTGAATCTGCACCTATACATGCTGTGCCTTCAATTCCCAGAGTAGCCAACCAGTCTCTTGGGATCCAAGGACCACCCAACCCCTTGTATAACTACTTGAAATTTACACTCAAACTTCTGGCTTTGTACCATCACTTACCTTGACAGGAACTTAGTAGGAGTCAAGAAATGCTATTTGAATTGAATTAACAGGTTTGGGTCAAGCCAGGTTAGGAGCTGCTCAAAGATAAGTCTATTTCCTGAAGTTAGTGGGACTAAACTTGACCTGTTCTCATCAAAGTCCTAGAACTTTGTTTTCACACTTTGTCTGGGGACCTCTTCACACTTAAAACTTTTTGTTGCTGTAAATAAAGTCCCTCCCCCCTTATTTTTATACTAAATGTCCTGGTCAGTACCAATTGGTTTGATGTTGAATCCCTTGGATTTTCTATGTATACAAGTATTTCCTTTGTAAATAAAAGTAATTTTACTTTTTATTAATAGATCTTTAAAAATACTGAATACTAGAAATTACAGAAGATATCTCTATCTAATTCCTGATTGTAAGAGAGATAATCTTAATATTTCACAATGTAAGTAACTTTTTAAATTTTCATCAGAGGATATGTTTTTTAATTGATTATTAGAGAGAGAGATGGGGGGGGGAGAAAGCCTCCCACAGGCACCCTGACTAGGATGAACCCACAACCAAGGTGTGTGCCTTGACTGGGAATTGAACCCGCAACCTTTTGGTGCACAGGACGACACTTTAATCAACTGAGCCCCCTGCCAGGGCTTCACAATGTAAATCATTTTAATGATAGCTTTAGCCAAAGGAAACTTGAGATTTCGAGAATTTATGAAGATTTTGGCAAGTATGATGAAAAATTAATTAGTAAGAACACAGAAGTACTGAAAACTGAGTTTATCTCTAAAAATGCACACATGTACATCTTAACCCTACTAATTTAGAACATTCTAGAAAACATAATACATGAATGCATATTCCATTAGACATATTCAGAATGTCACTTTCACATGCTGTGTAGCCCCTGGAAAATCATATCATGCACTGTGTGAGAACAATAGTGAAAAGAGCAAATATTGTCTTAATATTTTATTGTGAAAATAGTTTTGGCCTTGCAGACCCCCTCGCAAAGGGTTGCAAAGAACCCAGACGTTATCAGACCACATTTTGAGAACCACTGCATAGATGACTCCCTCAATTATAGGCTCATTCCCCAGCCCTGGTCCAGGTGGGTACAGAAGCCAACCAATCCATGTGTCTCTCTCACATGGATATTTCTCTCTCTGTCTGTCTCTCCCCCTCCCTTTCACTCTCTCTAAAAAAAAAGTCAATGGAAAAATATCCTCAGTGATGATTAACAACAACAACAAAGAATAAACAATTGGTATCTAGTACGACCTCTCCTTCCTTACCCTTAAGCATGGCGGTCTGAGGATAAGGCCCAGCACATGATGTCAGTTCCATGCTTCAGCTGTGCAGTAATGACTTGAATGGAACTGGCAGCGAAAGCAGTAGTGATGTGTCACTTTATGAATCGCAGGCTTGGTTGGCAGATGTTAGCGTTTACTCACACGTACTTTGTATACAGTATTGATTTGAGCCACAAGGTGACAGTGACTGCCATCTGACCCTTTATGTTTAGGAACTATTTGCCTTTCTGTTTCATGAGGGAGCTTTCTACCTGTATCACTTTGCTAGAGCTACCATAACACAGTGCCACACACTGCGTGGCATAAATAACAGTTTTCTGAGTTCTGGATGCCAGAAGTCCCAGCTCAAAGTGCCGACAAGGCCGTTTCCTCTGAGGTCTCTCTCCTCGGTGTGTGGATGGTGTCTTCTCCGTGTGTGTTTACAGGGTCTTCCCTCTGTGCCAGTGTCCTGATCTCTTCTCTCTTAAGGACACCAGTCATGTTGGATGAGGGACTACGGCATGACCTCATTTTACCTTAATCACCACCTTTTTAATTTTACAAAATTTACTGGGGTGACATTGGTTAAATTATATAGGTTTCAAGTATACATCTCTATAATATATCATCTGTATATTACATTGTATGTTCACCACCCAAAGTCTAGTTTCCTTCCCTCACTATATATTTGACCTCATTTACCCTTTACTACCTTCTCCCCAACCCCCACCCCTCTGGTAACCACCATACTGTTGTCTGTGCCTATGAGTTTTGTTTGTTCATATTGTTTGCATGTTTGCTTTCTGTTTTATACCCCACATGAGTAAAATAATATGGTTCTTAACCTTTTCTGACTTATTTTGTTCAGCATGACAGTCTCAAGATCCATCCATGTTGTCGAAAGTGGTAGTATTTGATCTTTCTTATGGCTGATTAGTATTCCATTGTGTAATGTTCCAATTTAAGGTCCCATCTCTGGCTGGCCGGTGTGGCCAGGAGGTCACAGTTCAATTCTAGGTCAGGGCACATGCCTGGGTTGTGAGGATCCCCAATAGGGAGTGTGCAGGAGGCAACCTATCAATGATTCTCTCTCATCATTGATGTTTCTATTCTTCTCTCCCTTTCCCTTCTTCTTTTAAATCAATAAACATACGTAAATAAATAAATAAATATCCCATCTCCATAAACAGTACCTTCTGAGGTACTGGGGATTAGGACTCCAACATATGAATTGGGGGCGACATGATTCAACCCAGACCACTGTCTCCCCTGCTATCCCTTTGGGATCCCTTGAATGCTTCCAGTGTGGGCCTAGCAACAAACAGATCTACCTTGCTCACCTCAGAGTCCACAGTGCTCATTAAAGGTGTCTGACTTGTAGAAATGGTTCAACAGATATTTGTTGAAAATATAAAAATTTTACGAATATTCACTTGTAGAGCCAGCAGCATCACAAACATAAAAGATAGCAAAACCTAAAAATCTAATCTTGAAGTGACTCAGTTCTATAATCTCTATATATAAAAGCCCAGTGACTGTTACAGTGGAACGACTGGAATGACCAGAATGACCGGTTGCTATGATGCACACTGACCACCAGAGGGCAGACGCTCAACGCAGGAGCTGCCACCTGGTGGTCAGTGTGCTCCCACAGCAGGAACACCGCTCAGCCAGAAACTGGGCTCAGGGCTGATAAGTGCAGCAGCAGTGGCGGGAGCCTCTCCCACCTCTGCAGCAGTGCTAAGGAGCAGCGAGCCAAGGGGTAAGGAGCAGCGAGCCAAGGGGTAAGGAGCAAGCAGGCGGGCAGTTAGGAGCCAGGCGGCCCAGATTGCAAGAGGGCACAGGCCAGGCTGAGGGACCCCTCCCCTCTCCCCCATGCACAAATTGTGTGCATCGGGCCTCTAGTATCATAATAACAATCATTTATTTTCATACAAAATATCCCAAAGCATTAGAGCCAATTATTTTCTTGGTGGTAACAAAATTATTCTATAAACTTAATTAATGTCTTTACTCTTATTTTTAAAATGAAAGAACTAAATAAGCTTTTAAAGTATAATTTTCAGAATGAGGGTTAAGACCAATTTCCAATGTTGCTAACTGAGTAAAGTTTATTTTCAATGGTGCCTTATATGGGCTAAAGCCGTCTATATTGACAAGTAATTTTGCATGCGAGTACACACTTTCTTAATCCAAAGCATATGCAGCTTAAAAGAAAATGAGTTTGGGTCAAAATTTCTTCACATATGATTCAATTTCAAGTGTAACTGAACTCCTTTCAAGCAAGTGTGTTTAAGTCAAGAAATTAAGCAAATCTGGTGGAAATTTTTCTCTCTTTCCCTCTCTCTAGGTCGGAAGAGAAAAAGAATCTTGCCTAGGCATCTGGACCAACACTTAAATGGTCTGTTCTGAGAACTCATAGCACATGCATGAGCATCTGCAGTTGCATGGCCCTTTACCTAAACTGAAAGTCATCCTCATACTGTGCATGGAAAATGATTCATCAAAAGGAAAAGTACTGCAACATGTAGCCAACTTCTGCAGGTCATGGAAAAAAATTTTTTTAAAAGAACTTGTTCTGAATTCCACAAAATTGGCCGGAAGCTGAAAAGTGCAGGATTTTTCTCTGCTGATGCTTTCATCTCCTTAAACAGCATAGAGCCTTAAAATCCCTCCATCAGGAGCCTCAGGAACAGAAACAACAGCCTCATGCTGGCCTCATGGGCTGTTGCTGCTGCACAGAGAGCCCGCAATCTCCTGGGCCACAGTCGGGAAAGGCACAATCTTAGGAAATGCAAACAACCTGGAGACCCAGTGACCTACAGATAACCTATTCAGCAACAATGAAGCATGAAAAAAAAAAAAAAGATTACAGTCGGAAAAGTAAAGAGGAAAAGAAGCTTTAAAAAATGCTTCCATATTTCAAGAACTAAGTCAAGGCGATTTCAGATATTTCAGATTTCTGCCTTAAAGGGTCTGCTCTGAGTTGGAAGCCTTGTTTAGGGAATTTTCCCAGAGTAAATAAGTAGCTGTGGAGTGAGGGCTCGCGCTTGGCTGTGAAGGGAGGAAGCAGTGTGGGTCCAGCTCAGCAAGTGGGTGGGCCGGGAGTTCAGTGTCACTCGAGCCCTCAGCACAGCACACAAATGGGCAGCCAGTTCAGTGTCACTCAAGCGCTCAGAAACTCCTCGTCAGACTGTTTGCTAAGTGCACATCCCCTGTAAAAAACAATAATAATAACAACACCACGAAAACTACCAAGCAGCCTGCAGACTTCCCAAGCTAAGACATGTTCTTAGAGAAAGAAAACAGCAGTACCTACTATGTGCAGACCACAGAGGCACAAATCCTGGCAAAAGAGAAGGAGATTAAACTATATCTGGAATTCTAGAATCCTCCCTCTGCTTTAGGGAAACGCCAATGGCTAGATGACCATTCATCTGAATTTCATTCAAAACAAAAAGTACTTGAAAAACTTATTTTTACATTCAAATTGTGATAACCTATAAAAGCAGGAAACCTTTGATTTCTTTGTTTGTTTGGTTGGGTGTTTTTTTTTTTTCTCTGTGTCCCTGATACAGAGGAAATTCTTTTAAAAATAAGGAACTTAGCAGACTTTCATCAAGGCATTAAAAACAAAGTGAGGAGGGTGGCTCTAGGCCTCAGAATAACAACCTGGAAAAACCACTGTTCTCTCTAGTTCAAAATGGGAAACAAAAATGGTGTAGGCTTTTTACAGGAGAGCATTTTGCAGTAAACAATGAGGACATTGAGGGAACAGAGCAGACATTGGACGAACAAGCAATGGTTGCATCATTGAGAGCCCAATACAACAGGACAAGAGATAGAGCAGCTTCCTCCAGCTGTCCCTTGTGTGGAAACCCATCACTATTGACCCCACACCTCATAAGGTGTTCAAATCTGGAGGAACATGACCCTGCCCAGCAGCCAACCCAAGAACAACCCAATGCACTGGAGTAGGAACAGGGCTCAGGTGCCTGTCACCTCCCCTCCCACTGTGGGGAAAGAGACCCCAAACCAGCCTCCCCATCCACACGTTATAAAGCTATGATCTGACTGCAGTCCGTAAAGGATGGACTCTTAGACATACATTTTCTATTTTCAATGGCAGATAAAAGACCATTTTATAATCTAGGAATTGCAAAACAGAGACTTTTTAAATAACATTTTAAGTGAGAAACATTATCAAGTTGGATAGGAAAAGAAAGAACTTATGCTCATTTGGCAATAAACCAATGTTTATATTCTAAGTGGTGTATGTGTAATTGTTGGACATTTTGTGATCAATGCCTCATAAATATCAGCAAGACTTACTTTTATAAACTCCAACCCATCATGCCAACCTTCACCTGTGTGCCAGGGCCTTCGGGGTTGAAAAGCCAAGAGGGATGATAGAGAATCCTATCCCTTTACCCTCTGTGCTCTCATCACTGTCCATTCAAAGATGAGGCTTCTTCCTCACATAGGAAAATTCTTAGTTTTCAAGACTAGTCTCTTTGAAACCTTTTCATCCTCACAAAAAAGACACATAAATACTAAGAATTAATACCCCATCACTAATTTCCAGCCCTTCCTCCACCTACCTTTCAACTTACATTTTCTTCACTCATTCCAATAAAATGTCTCAGGCTGGGGACAAAGAGCCAGAGAGAAGATAGAGGTCACCAGGCTTTGTTGGAGACCCGAGAAACTGGCTCTTCCTCTGTCACCCTGTTGGATTAGGATTGCACAGCTTTCTCTAAAACAATGCCTTGCACCCACAAAACGGAAGACATGCATCTAAACCAGGTGTTTTGTAATCCAATCGCATCTCATTCTAATAATCCTGAGGAGGTGGGGGAGGAAATGTCTTGAACCATGAAAAAGAGGCCTCACTGAAGACAGAGAAAAGCTGGAGAACATTTTATAGTAAGGTTTATAATAAAACCTTGGGCAAGGAAGGCGCGCTGTGCAGCCTCAGGGCATGCCTCTGATGAAAGTGCTGGCTAATTTGCTGTTTTAAGTGCCATAGTCCTAGGATGTCAGAATTCATTATGCACTGGGGGGGCTGGTTACTGTCTCATAAATGTGTAGACAAGAAATTGTTGGTGAAAAAAGTGGTTTCCAAAGCTAAAATGCAATTACTCATTCGTCAGTTCCCCAAAGACCATCAAGTCCATCTCAAAGGATTTTTCTGGCTAAAATAAGTCTTGCGTCCTGAGTAATAAAAACTTTCCTGCCTTGGTTTCATTTTGAATATTGATGCCAAAACTGGGCCACGGTTAGGTCAGAGTGTGTATCTCTAGGAGAAAAATACACATCCATGTTCCAGTGCCTGCAGTCAGTGGACATTTGGACACAGCGAAGGTGAGCAAAGGGGAAGGAGAGACAACGGGGAGGAAGGGGATCAGAAACAGAAAAGCACCACATTACGTCCTCTTGGCATGGGGGTGGGGTGCAGGCAGCCCACATAAAATCCAATTCTCTAAAACTTGCTTTAGACTGACAATATTTACTTGCCCCGAACATGTGCTAAATGCTACACTGTTGCTAGAAACACAGCACCCAGTAGTGTGCCTGGTACATAGTATGCACTCAAAAATATTTTCTGAATGGTGAGTAAGTTAGATGTCTTCCCCATTCTCCAGCCTAGAGTAAAGGTGATCAAGCCAAATGCCAGTCTTCTGAGAGCAAATGTGTGTGTCCGTGTGTGTCCAGCCCAGTGAAGAAACTACCTTACTGCAGGAGCTTGGGAAGTGTCCCTAGTCCATCAAAAATATTGTCCACTTCCTGAATTAACACCCTATTACTGAATCTTTTCCCCTTTGCATGAGAAGCTGCCCCCTTCATATTCAGCATACATTTCTGATTCTTTGAGTCAGAAAATAAGAAAGTATTCTTAAAATACTAAAGACTATATTTATCTTAAACTCAAGGCCAACATAATACTTAGTGATGAAATACTAGAAACATTCTCATTAAATCATAGGGAAAATAAAATACCCACTATAACCAATATCATTTACCATTGTCTAGACTTTCGAGCCAATGCAATAAAACATGACACAGAAATAAGAGGTACAATGTTTGGCAGCATTTCCCGAAAACATCATCCTTGGAACATTACTTTCCTGGAATGTTAAACAAAGTTAAACAGTTTCTTTGCAGTAAGACTTCCCAAAGCCTTAAATATCCTGGCACTTACTATGAGTCTCCAAGAGGGAACACATTCAGCACTTCCCAACATTTTAAACTTTGCATTGTTTGTTTTCTCAGAGACTTTGAGAAGTCTTGTGTTCCATGAAACACTGTTTGGGAAACTTACACTATATTTGTTTCTGTCAGATTTTTAAATTTATCTATTTAGCTAAATATATCCATCTTCTGAGAACTAAAACAGTAGTTTAAGAATTATTTTAGCCCTGGCCTGTGTTTCTCAATGGTTAGAGTGTTAGCCTGCACACCAAAGGGTCACAGGTTAGATTCCCGGTCAAAGACACATACCTGGGTTGCAGGTTCTATCCCTAGTGCACCAGGAGCATGCGGGGAACAACCAATCATGTGTCTCTCTCACACTGATATCTTTCTCTCTCTCTCTCTCTCTCTCTCTCTCTCTCTCTCTCTCTCCTCCCATCCCTCACTCTCTTCCACTGTCCCCCACCCCCCAAAAATTCAATGGAAAACATACATCATTGATCAGCTGCCTCTTGCATGCCCCCTACTGGGGATTGAGCCCACAACCTGGGCATGCACCCTGACTGGGAATTGAACCATGACCTCTTGGCTCCTGGGTCAATGCTCAACCACTGAGCCACACCAGCCAGGTCATTCCTATCTTTTGATTCAGTACTTTCACTTCTGGGGAAAAAATTACAATAAAGACGTTTTTGAAGCTTTTTTATAGTAATGAAATTTTGGAAAGGATATAAATGTCCATCAATAAGGTGCCAGTGAGATAACTCACATTACAGGAACTAGATATTTGTCACTTGGCTGTCCCTTTCGGATATTTCCTACTGTATATAGTCTTGAAGCCAAAACCTATCTTCTCCCCAGCATGCCCAGGGGCAGAAATCTGAAACAGGCCTGTCTAATCATCCTCTCTCTCCAGACTTTGAATCTTGTGCTGGTGAGAAATGATAAGTTTATAAATTATAAACCTGCTACGTTACCTATTTCCTGGTGTGTGTGTGTGTGTGTGTGTGTGTGTGGTGTGTGTGTGTGTGACAACAATGTTTTCTTAAGTCTTATCAGAGGTGTGTCTATTTGATTATTATTTTTAAAGAAAGATCTTTTGGTTTTTTAAATTGTCTGAATTTTACAGAGGAAAACTGTCTGTTTCACTGATTTCTGTCATTATCTTTATGATTTCCTTCCTTATCGAATGCAGAAGATATTTGCCATGTGCACTCTCATCCAAAGTCTCGCTAATTTCTCATACAATGCATTTTGTCTCCCAACGTGGAAGCCAGAATTTATAATCCCAGCCTCCCCAGAGCTAAACTTTCCATCTGCGACTTAGACTCTGACAATCAGACCTATCCATGTGAGACTTCTGTTTGAGAGAGAACTTGAGGAACCAGGTATCAGGCATAGAATGTAGAAACTCCTTTCTGTCCAGGGTGACCTCAGGGGCATTAAGTAGGCAAGAAGATCCTGACATCAAAGGTTGGTAATAGTGGTGCCCAGTGGTGGTGGCAATACAGAGGGGTCTTTCTGTAGCTGTTTTGTGGTTGGATTTGATGTTGCTCTGGTAATGCATCCTCCAAAATGGACTCTTCAGCCCTCCAAAACAAGAGAGTCTTTAAATATTTTTTTAATAAATGCACTTTCTGCTGAATCTAGCCAGTGTGGGCTCTGCTTTTTATAAGTAAGAATTCAGACCAATGCATTGTTTCTCTGGATTGTCCCACTATTGTACTCTCAGCTTCTTCAGTTGAAAACTTAACTTATTTGCTCTCAATCTTTCTTAATTTTTGATCATTGGTTTCAAAGCTATAAATTTCCCTTCAAGCAATGCTTTAGCTGCACTCTGACATGAAATGCTTTTTCTGTCATCAGCTCTCAGCATTTCATTATTTCCCTTTTGAAAAGCTTTGTAACTCAATCATTATATCATACATTTTTAATGTTCACAAACATGTTTTCAAGCTATCCTTTTTATGTCCTTATTGTAAACACCTAAATAGATTGCCTTGTGGTGAGTGAATATAGTTCATATGATGTTAACTCTTTGGAATTTACTGAGACTTCCTTTGTAGCATAGGTCATGGCCAATTTTTGTGAATCTTCCTTATGTGATAAAAAAAATATATATCCATTCTGCCCAGCTGCTATGGCTCAGAGGTTGAGTGTCAACCCTTGATCCATGCACTGAGGTCAATGGTTCCATTCCTGGTCAGAGAACATGTAGAGGTTGCAGGACCGGCTGGATCCCCAATAGGAGGAGTGCAGGAGGCAGCCTATCAATGTTTCTCTCTCATTGATGTTTCTCTCTCTCTCTCTCTCTCCATTTCCCTCTCTCTCTAAAAATCAATGAAAACATATAAAAATATATGTCTATTTTGTATTTATTTCCAGTGGTTTCCAAAAGGAGTACAGCCCACAGGCTACATCAGACTCATATGAATCACTGTTTAAAAACAGAGTGCCAGGATTCTCAGTGGTGGCCAGCAGGACTGGAGTGAGGGAGAGAGTGAGAGTGAGTAAGGGAGTGAGTGAGTAAGGGAGTGAGAGGGGAGTGTGTGGATGTGCGTAGTGAGTGTGTGTGTGTCTGTGTGTGTCTGTGTGTGTGTCTGTGTGTGAGGGACAGTTATATCTTGCAGGAGTCTCAGGAGCAGGCAGATCAGGCTCTCCTATACAAAGAACCCCTGCTACTGCCACAAGCACTCCCCTGACAGGTTCTGCTCCAGCTCAGAAACCACACCATCTTGAAAGGGGAGTGGCAACAGCTAGCAGCACAGCCTCCCCACCACCCAGATTAGCCTTGGACAATGCCCTAGACCATGCAGTGAGTCGAATGCCAGTGGGACTTTGCACTCACCCCCTGCTGCAGGCACCACCAGGAATTGCTAATGAGTAGGACCCCATTGTACCTCACATGCACCCCCACCGGCCCCCAGCACCTGCAGCTGACACCTGTGGGACCAGCCCCAGGGGGGAAGGGAATACTGTTCAGAACAGAGACAATCAAAGCATGAGACTCAAGGCAGACCCAGCCTCTGGGCTAAGGAGTCCCCGACCACTGGACCTCAATCAGGTTGCCCAGGGCCCGAAAGGGACAGTGACTCACATTCACTTGCACTAGAGCACCTTCCAGGAGGCACAGCATAGACACACCAAGGGATCAGATTCAATAACATCACAGCAAAATCCCGTGAGACCCACAAGTAGCGGACCCAAAGGTTTCGAGTGTGTGAGTGTATGTGGTTTTGTTTGTTGGTGACTGTGTGTGGGGATTTTTTGTTGCTGTTGTTTGTTTGTTTTTTGCCCCCTTATTTTTCTTTCTTCGTTGTTCTTGCATATTATTAATTTCTCTCTTCCTTTTGATTCTATTCTAATTTAGCCTATTCTTAATATTAGTTTTTCTTATTTTGTTTTGTTTTTCACTTTTTTTCTCATTTCTTTTCCATTTTACTTTTCCTATCTATATTGTAATATACACATTATTACTACACATTATTTTACATCATTAAAATACACATTATTTCATTAATATACACATTATGTTCATTTCACTATTATTATTTCATTTATTTTATGTTTCCTCTTCTTTTTTTCCTCCTATACATAAACAAATTGAAAGATAAAAATCACATGATCATAGAATAGATACAGAAACAGCATTCAACAAAATCCAGCACCCCTTTTTGATAAAAACTCTAATTAAAGTGGGAATAAAGGGATCATACCTCAACATAATAAAGGTCATATATGACAAACCCACAGCCAACATAATACTCAATGGCCAAAAACTAAAAGCATTTCCCTTAAGAACAGGAACAAGATAAGGATGTCCACTTTTATAACCTTATTCAACATAGTACTGGAAGTCTTAGCCACAGTAATCAGATAAGAAGAAGAGATAAAAGGCATCTAAATTGAAAAGGTGGAAGTGAAACTCTCATTATTCGCAGATGACATGATATTGTACGTAGAAAATCCTAAAGACTCCACCAGGAAACTACTAGACTTAATAAATTAATTTGGTGAAGATGGAGGCATAGGTAAACACCGGAGACTGCTGCCGCAAACAACCACTTCAAAAATACAACTAAAAGACGGAACGGACATCACCCAGAACCACAGGAAGGCTGGCTGAGGAGAGACTCTTCAACTAGAAGGAAAGACAGCAGCGTGCCAAGGCTCAGAGGAGGCGCAGTGTGGAAAATTTAAAGGTGCGGAGGTGCGCGCGCAGGGCGGGCTGGTGGCTGATGGCGCGGTTGTCGTTTTCGGTCGGAGTGAGTCTCAGACTCTGGGCTCCAGAGTCGGGCGAGTCTCTAGGGACTCAGACTCAGACGGGAGAAGCGGGATTGTCTAGCATCAGTTGGAACGTGAGGGCAGCTTTCTCTCCTAGGTTTGCAGCGGCTGCTGGGGTTCTGAGAAGCAGAGCCTCTGGGAACGGGACTGAGAGCAGCCATAACTGCTCCCTCCGCCCGCCCTGTTGATCCCGCCCCGCCCAAGCCCTGCGCAGAGCCATTTGCCGGATCTCCTCAGGCAAAGGCTAGATTAGCACCTCTCCAGAGGACAGAAGTTTTCCCACTGCAGATACAGCTGATTCTCACAGCCAGTCGGCGTGGTGGTCAAATCCTTCTAGTAATAACTACAACAATCAAGGTTTAACTAGAACAAGACTGCGCACAAAGACCACAAGGGGGTGCACCAAGAAAGCATAAAAAATGCGGAGATAAGAAAACATGACAGAAATGGAGGATATAGAGCTAAAAAACGCAATTTTGAGGGCTTGCAATAATGTGCTACAAGCTGCCAATAAACTTGATGAGAGCCTCACGAAATCTAATGAGACCCTTGATGTTGTGATAAAGAACCAACTAGAAATTAAGCATACACTGACTGAAATAAAGAATATTATACAGACACCCAACAGCAGACCAGAGGAGAGCAAGAATCAAGTCAAAGATTTGAAATGCGAAGAAGCAAAAAACACCCAACTGGAAAAGCAAAATGAAAAAAGAATCTGAAAATATGAAGATAGTGTAAGGAGCCTCTGGGACAGTTTCAAACACACCAATATCAGAATTATAGGGGTACCAGAAGATGAGAGACAGCAAGATATTGAAAACCTATTTGAAGAAATAATGACAGAAAACTTCCCCCACCTGGTGAAAGAAATGGACTTACAGGTCCAAGAAGCGCAGAGAACCCCAAACAAAAGGAATCCAAAGAGGACCACACCAAGACACATCATAATTAAAATGCCAAGAGCAAAAGACAAAGAGAGACTCTTAAAAGCAGCAAGAGAAAGAAAGTCAGTTACCTACAAGGGAGTACCCATACGACTGTCAGCTGATTTCTCAACAGAAACTTTGCAGGCCAGAAGGGAGTGGCAAGAAATATTCAAAGTGCTGAATACCAAGCACCTACAACCAAGATTACTTTATCCAGCAAAGCTATCATTCAGAAGTGAAGGTCAGATAAAGAGCTTCACAGATAAGGAAAAGCTAAAGGAGTTCATCACCACTAAGCCAGTATTATACGAAATGCTGAAAGGTATCCTTTAAGAAGAGGAAGAAGAAAAAAGTAAAGATACAAATTGTGAACAACAAACATGCATCTATCAACAAGTGAATCTAAGAATCAAGTGAATAAATAATCTGATGTACAGAATGAACTGGTGATTATAATGAATCAGGGACATAGAAAGGGAATGGACTGACTATTCTTGCGGGGGGAAAGGGGAGTGGGAGATGCGGGAAGAGACTGGACAAAAATCGTGCACCTATGGATGAGGACAGTGGGTGGGGAGTGAGGGCGGAGGGTGGGGCGGGAACTGGGAGGAGGGGAGCTATGGGGGGAAAAAAGAGGAACAAATGTAATCTGAACAATAAAGATTTAATAAAAAATAAATAAATGAATGAATTTGGCAACATAGAAGGATATAAAATCAACATCCAGAAATTGATGGCATTTTTATACACTGAAAATGAACTCTCAGTAAGAGAAACTAAAAAAGCAATCCCATTTACCATTGCAACAACAACAAAAAATAAGATACCTAGGAATAAACTTAGCCAAAGAGATAAAAGACCTGTACTTGGACAACTATAGAACATTGAAACAAGAAATAGAGGAAGATACAAATGGAAAAGTATACCATGTTCATGGATTAGAAGAATTAACATCATTAAAATATCTGTACTACCCAAAGCAATCTATAGAGTCAACGCAATCCCTATTAAAATATCAAAGGCATATTTCACAGAGCTAGAACAAATACTCCAAAATGTATATGGAATCATAAAAGAACCCAAATAGCTGCAGCAATCTTGAGAAAGAAGAATGAAGTAGGAGGGATCAAAGTACCAGATACAAAACTATACTACAAAGCAATTATCACCAAAACAAACCAATGAATCAGAACAGTGACCCCATAAATTGACCCAAACCATTACAGTCAATTAATATTTGACAAAGGAGGCAAGAACATACATGGAGTCAAGACAGTCTCTTCAACAAATGGTTTTGGGAAAATTGGACAGAAACATGCAAAAAGATGAAACTAGACCACCAATTTTTACACCATACACAAGAATAAACTCAAAATGGATAAAAGACTTAAATGTAAGGCATGAAACCATAAAAATGCTAGAGGAGAACATAGGCAGTAAAATCTCAGACATCGCACGTAGCAATATGTTTATGGATACATCTCCTAAGGCAAAGGAAACTAAGGAGAAAATAAACAAATGGGACTACACCAAAATAAAAAAGCTTCTGCACAGCAAAAGAAACCACCATCAAAATGAAAAGGAAACCCACTGTATGGAAGAACATATTTTCCAATGATAAGGGGTTAATATCCAAAATATATAAAGTACTCATGCAACTCAACAAAAGGAAGACAAACAATCCAATTTTAAAGCAGGCAAAAGACCTGAATAGACATTTCTCCAAAGAGGACATTCAGTTGGCCAAAAATCATATGAATAAATGCTCAAAGTCCCTAATCATCAGAGAAATGTAAATTAAAACCACAATGAGATATCACCTCACACCTGTCAGAATGGCTATCATCAAAAAATCAACAAATAAGTGCTGGTGAGGATGCAGGGGGAAAGGGACACTAGTTCACTACTGGTGGGAATGGAGATTGGTGCTGCCACTATGGATTCCAGTGATCCCACTTCTGGGAATATGTCCTAAAAACCCCAAAACACCAATTAGAAAGAATATATGCATCCCTATGTTCATAGAAGAGTTATTTACAATAGCTAAGGTTTGGAAATAGTACAAGTACCCACCAGTATATGAATGAATAAAAAGCTGTGGGACATTTACACAATGGAATACTATGCAGCTATAAAAAAGAGGGATCTCTTACCCTTTGGCACAGCATGAGGGACCTGAAAAATAGTATGTCAAGTAAAATAAGCCAATCTGAGAAAGACAAGTATAACATGATCTCACTTATTTGTGGAATCTAATGAACAGAATGAATTGACCAATAAAATAAGACCTAAAGCATGAAGGCTGCCCCTTGTTGGTCAGTGCATGTCATAGCAAGCAGCTGAACTCCCGGTCAAACTCCCAGTCAAAGGAGGGCCAGAGGGGACAATTTGCATATTAGGCTTTTATTATATAGGATAGGCATAGCCCATGATAAGGGCAATAAGCTAGTGAAGACATGGGAAGGTGGGTGGGGGTTGGGAGGAGGTGGACAAAGTAGGGGGAAGGGGCTATATCTATAACACTATCAACAATAAAAATTATATTTTTTAAAAGTTTCAGGTCAAAAACAAACAAAAAGAAATAGAGTGCCATAGACTTTACCCTAAAATACAACGTCTAAATCTCCAGGTGAGACTCTTGAATCTGTGTGCTAACCAGAGATTTCAGGTAAATCTAATGGTAATTTTAGGAAGCACACTCTTTTGCTTCTACCCTACCCTGCCCCCATATTCAGACCAAAGCAGAGACAAAACTACAGGATTCAGACAAATCAAATCCTATAATTTTAGAAAAAGAAATTCCATATCCTCCCATGCTACATTTTACCAGCATACAAAGTCATCTCTATTAGATAATTCTTCTTTCTATCTACCCTAAATGCCTCATGCATGCATTTCCCCTCCCTCCTTCCCTTCTAATGAATTCAGATTTCATTTCTTAATCCCATGACATGCACGAGACTCTATCACTCAGCAGAGATTAACCCCATTCCTAGCATCAGAGAGTTGTCATTAGTCCAAGTTGACCCCACTGTCCATGCCTACTATTGGCTTAGATGATCTGTGAACAATACTCCACTGGAAACTGTTACTGATCTGGAGAGAAGCAATTGACTTAAACTTCCCCTAAAAAAGTTAAGGAGAACGTTCATTCCACTATTGAAAATTTTTCCCCATATATATCCTTCTAAATGCAAAAAGTGAAGCACATAGCTCCAGTGGATGCTATCTTAACAAGTTCTAAGATGAAGTGGATTCCATAGGTAAAAAACAAAAACAAACAAACAAACAAAAAACAGAAAGAATTTGGGGCCTTGCTGGTATCACTGAGCTGCTAAAACAACCAGCTCCCAAAACAGCCCTACACCAATATTTCTGGCTATCTGAGATAGCACACTTAGTATATTAGTGAAGGTTTCTATTGCATGTGGCCTCAATCATCCTGATACCCTCTTGATTCCTTTCACTATAGTTTAAAAACTCACTTTTGATTTTCAAAATATGAATCTTTCACCTACTTAAAGACCACCAGTAAAATTCCTCTTCAGCTTTCTCAACTCTATTATCTTTTCATCGTGAGTGTCATCCTTCATCCCATTCATCATTCATAATTGTCTTCTGAACCAACTCCACTGTTACTGGTAGAAGTGGGGTATCCCTTTCCCCATTGAATGCTGGGGATGGTGTACTTGCGATATCTTGAGAAGAAGAATATTCTGAGACTTGCACAGGAGGATGAATCATTTTAATTTGTGTGAAATTACATCCCAGGGTTTCCAAAGTCTCATTTCCCTTTATCCAGTCCTAGAAGATGTGCACCTGAAGATTCAGTAGATATAAAAGCAAAACCAGACCCTAGCTGGTTTAGCTCAGTGGATAAAGCATCAGCCCTTGGTCTGAAGGGTCCGGGTTCGATTCTGATTAAGACATGTACCTTGGTTACAGGTTCCCTGGTCCTGGGGGGGGGGGGGGGGCATACAGGAGACAACCAATTGATGTGTCTCTCTCACATTGATGCTTCTTTCTATCTCTCCCTCTCCCTTCCACTCTCTCTAAAAGTCAATGGGAAAATATCCCAGGGTGAGGGTTAACAAAAAATAAAAGCAAAGTCAGTGGACAGAGTTTACATTGGAATTGGGTCTGGTACAGCATCAGGCTAGTTTCAGTCCATTAGTCCATTGTATGTGGGGTCCACATGGCTGTGAGCCACATGGGTGAATGCAAGGGAGCAGGAGCATGAGAGCCTGGCAAGCCAGGAGTCAACCAATAGGACCATGAGAGACCAAGAGCAATCAAGAATGAACCAAGAGAAACCAGGAGCACAAGAGCACAAAGCCAAGAGAGTGAACTTCTTTATTTAGGGCATTAAATATCTCAAATCTTTCTACACTTGCAGTGGCCATGCCTACTCTGGCCAATGACCTGCTCTCAGCAAAGTACCTTCCCCATTTCACCCAGACTATAGAGGCTGCATGTGTCTATTTTCCCCCAGTCCAGTCCCTTCCCCCAAGGTTTTGTGGGGAATAGACCAGTGCCTACCTGGGGAGTGTTAAACTGCAGCTTCCTGGCAAAGCTGTACAAATGACATGCCTATAATATTTGGCCATCCCTTTGCTCCTTTCCTGTTATTAATAACTAAGTTAATTACAACAGTATCTTATCAGGTCTTCCCCTAGCATTTAGAGTTCCAGACCTGCACATATTACCTTCCACAATTATCTGTACTAATTCCATAGCCAGACTTCAGGAATGATGTGACTGTAACTAAAGTGGGAAAATCAGCATATCTACAAACATATCCCACTAAAATGTGAGTGCCTCATGGGAAAAATAGAGAAAGTCTGGTGACTGGTAAAAGCATGATAATTAATGTGCTATATTGCAAAAAGTCTATGACAATGTTATGTTGCCATAACAATATTGTGGGTATTTGCAGGGTAACTGTCTAGAAAAAGAAGAGCTAAGAAGTTAGACTTTATCCTTGTTTGTTAGTGCTGTCTCTCTCATTCAGACACCTTGGACAACTCGATATCCTTTGAATGTCCTAAGATCATTCTTTGGAGCCTGTGTATCTTCCCTCCATCTGCCTAGATCATCCCATAGCTGGCTCATCTCAATCAAATCCCATATCAATGTCATCCCAAGGAAGACTTTCCTGGCCCACCAACAGCCCTTCCTCTATTGTGTCACCCTATTATATTATCTTGACTTCTTACTGAAGGGGCACAGACTATGCCCGCCCAAAACATGCCTCTTTGACATAAAGATTATTTTGAGCTGATTACTTCGAAGAAACAGAAGGCACAGAAGACATTCTGACAACTGAGCAGAAGTTACCCTGTGTGATGGACATTTCCACGTACAAGGCAAATATCCATCGTGTCTCCCTCTCTGTACCAGAAAGAAAGGGGTGATACTAAATCAAAGAAACTCTTCACACTGGAGAAGACACCTACTTAAACCTCCGTAACAACCTTACCCTTGTTCCCTGGGATTTTAAAAATAATATCCCTCCACTGGCTCCCCCACCCCAGAACATCTTTCTTTTGTCTTCAGCTAAATATGGCATTTAATATGGTGGCTTGGGCCATTTCAGGGAGCACTCGTTTCCTGGGTCTCTCTCATGTATACAAGAGGTGTGCATGTTGTTAACTTGTGTTTGTTTATCTCTTGTTAATCAGTCTTTTATTAAGGAGGGTCTCACCAAAAGAACCTAGAAGGATAGAAGGAAAATTACTTTTCTTCCCCTATATTACCATTAGAAATTTTCTCATTTATGCATGAACTTGTTTACAGTCTGTCTTCATACCACTTTCTCCACCTTTTTTCTATATTTGTTTGTTGTCTCTCTCCCTGTCCTCAAATTTAAGCTTTGAAAGTGGAGACCTTGACTACCTTCCCCTGAATGTTTCCCCCACACCTAGAATAGTGTCTAGCACAGAGTAGCACTCAAAAATGATGTGTGAAATAATGGAACTGGCTGATTAAATGAGAACTCCAGGGCCTGGCCAGCCCCTCATCTCCAACAGTGCTGTCAGCCCACACTCTCTCAGTCTCCTCTGCTTCCTTCCTGGGTTGGTTATTTTCTATTATAAATGGGCTCTGCCAAGGAGCCAGAAAAGTGACAAGATGGTCACAGAAAATTCCAAGGACACATCCTTCCGATTCCTGATCTAGGGAGGGAAAGGTTGAGCCTCTCTCTTATCTTTAGTACTAATAACCCCAGGGAAGGACTCTAAGTGACCAAGGTTCACCCCCTGTCTACACTCGGCCAACCAAGTGGCCAAAGGATGGGTAATACAGACAGGCATAGGTCATATGACCCCACATCTGACAGTGTCATTGCAATGTGATGGGACCAGGATGACACTGAGTGAGAAAAAGGGAGCTCTCCTTAAGGATACAGAGATGCTGTCATCAGTAGCAGGAAGGAAAAGATGCTAGGCAAACTAAAATAGAAACCAAAAAACATATATCTAGAAAGTTCTCTAGCAAGTTTTTTTAAAAATATATTTTACTGAGTTTTTACAGAGAGGAAGAGAGAGGGATAGAGAGTTAGAAACATCGATGGGAGAGAAACATCGATCAGCTGCCTCCTGCACACCTCCCACTGGGGATGTGCCCGCAACCAAGGTACATGCCCTTGACCAGAATCGAACCTGGGACCTTTCAGTCTGCAGGCCAACGCTCTATCCACTGAGCCAAACCGGTTAGGGCTCTAGCAAGATTTTTAATGCATTTTTATCGTATTCTCCAACACACTACTTTCTTTTGAAACTCTGAGTTATTAATGGAAGTGTCAAACTGTATTGACCTCAGGGTTTACTGTTAATCTTCCAATGACTCCATTAGCCTAGTTTAAAAAGTGAGGATGTGTTTACGTCTCCCTCTTTAAATGATTAATAGGTTAATAGACATTTGCAAAATTGTTCATGTCCCCTCAAAAAGACAAAGTGAATCATTGCAAGTAAATACAATGCAAGCAAGCTATCACACAAAAATAAAAGTGAAGTTTAGAATTTTTAAAATTATTTAAATTTTCAGAGTTAATTCTTTTTCTTAAAGTAATATTTAAAGCTTTAAGAAGCATTTTAGGTAAAGGTAACTTTAATTATGCAAATGAAATATCTGCATTATTTGAGTAACATTGTTTATTCTATTCCCACCAATTGAAATTCCACATTTAACTCAAGGTATGAAGGTAAATTGCACTGTCATTATATCAGAAAAGCAAGTGAAAACTGGAAGAAAAAGTACAAGTAATGCAGGCCAGAAAAAATATTTTTAAGGGGTGTTACCTACACTGCCCAACTCTGATCTTCACTTTGTAGGCACATCCAAAATCCAGACATCAATCAAATCTTGGCCTCGAAACAATTTCCTAGTTAGAAAGCCATATAATGAACTTATTATATATTATAATAAATTCAAGACACTCAAATTATTTATTATTTTCACATCACTATGAATGTATACATGCTAATGTTAGAAATTTCTTCTGTAGTCACACTTATCTGCTATATGCATCCGCATTCTTTTCCTTTTGGTTAAAACCCTATGTCCATAAAACACACTAAAATTCCATTTCATTGTGTTTTGTAACTGATTTACAGATGGAAAGTTCTTCAGGCTCAGATCTTTTCTGAGAGCACTCCAACTGCAGAAGTTTTCCATAGGCAGAAACCACAAAACAGAAAGAAGTTTATTAAATTTGGCTTTTGCTGAGCTCAGAAGGGCAGGTCCCCTCAGCCTGATGCCAACACCCACCCTCTACCTACATGAAGCAGCAGACCAAAATGGGTGATGCTTAAACCTGCTTTTCAGGTTTAAGGGCCTGTCATCAAACACTGTTAATCAGTCTTTTATTAAGGAGGCTCTCACCAAAAGAGAATCTATCTCTCCCTACCTTCTTTACCTTGCCCCTCTCTGACACTTGTCCAGACCCACAAATGCATCCTATTCCCTTATTCAGATGAGCATCACTGTCCAAATGACCTACATACCCCCCTCCTCCCCAACCACCACCCCCAAATCAGGCCTGCCCAATTGGCCTGTTTAACTTAACACACCAATTTTGTCCCAAAACTTGAGTTCTAGAGGTTTAGTTTTTATTTTCATGTCCCCAAACAAAATTTCCTTTCACTGGGAGAAGAAAACTTTAAGAGCCTCTCTTTTGCTGAATGAAAAGTTGACAAATGGAAATAACTCGGTCTTTTTTAAAGCTGAGAACTAATCATAGCTGAGTGTCTCATTAGGATACCTGCAGTGGAACAGTCTCATTTGCTAGTTAATAACCAACAAGTAACAAACAAAAGGAACATTTGCTTTTTCCCAAAATATACATTAGCTCTCTCATAATAGGAAAAACAATATTCTAAATCTGTCCTTGACAAGGAAAGTGATGTGGGACGTTACAATAGAACAGACAGCAAAGTTACATATAGAAATACTGGCCACCAATCTGGAGATGAAATTTTAGCTGCAAAAGCCAGTAATGAAAAGAAGGAAGAAAAAGATCTGATAAAGAAAAGCTGTTTTGTGCCAGATGGTTTTAGGAGTAAGAGTTTATGAGAATGATTTATTTAAGTGGCTATTAAACTATGAAGGTGTTTATATATGTAAAATATGCATATTGGAGGAAGTCAGCTGTTAGCTTCATGCTCCTGAGGGAAAATCCAAAATTCATTACCAATCGTTGGTCTACTGTAGGGAAGGCGGCAAACCCCAGGGGCCTAGAATTCTTAAAAGGCCATTCAAGCCTCAGGTGGACTCGGTTGTTTCTCCATTTTCCCTGTCCTTCCGCTTTTCTTTCCTTAAAAAACTTCTTATAGGATTTGCATTTGAAGAGGTTCAAGAGGTCACTTCCCTCTCATTCTGCCCCTCCTGGCCCAGCGGAGCAGCCGCGTCCGGACCCCCTCCAGAACGCCGTCTGAGTTCCCCTGCCCGGAGCCGAGGCTCCACCTGAGGTTTTGCGCCTTGCGCCCTGCCCTGCGGCCACCACGGGGCTGATTTTGCCTTCGGAGTCCAGCCTGCCCCTTACTGGGCCCCACACCTCTTCCCGAGTCCAAGGCCCGCGCTAATCCCAAGAAGCAGAGCGGCATTTATTGTGTGCCTTTCCAAGCAGTGTTCCATGACAGGCCTGACCAAGATCAGACAGGGGAGAGTCCGAAGGCACTAAAAGGAAAATATTCTCCCTGCTTTCCACCCCCAGCTTCTAAAGTTGTCGCCCTCTGAGCCTCGTTTCCGTTACACTCCTACCCGACCAGGACACCCTTCCACTCTGAGGGCGCGGTAGCGCACCGCTGCCCATAGCACCCATCACCCCAAACAATTTGGTCCGCATCGAGCCGTTGGGACGATGCAGCCAAAGCACCGCACGTTGCGCTAAATCAAGTTGGATGCGGGTCACCAGACCCCTTCTTAGAGAGCTGGCGGGCCTCGATGCCGAGGAGCGCCAGTCGCCTCCCGCTCCCGGCTGCACGCACCTGCTTCCCGGCACGGCTTGAGCCTTAAGCAGGGGTCCTGCCCGGGACTTTCCGTACTTTCTCTTAGCTCCGTTTATAACTCTTAATTCTTAATCTTATATTAAAACTGAAACCAAGCCCAGGAGTTTGGTTGTGGCTGGTCCCGTTAGCCCTTGGCCCTTCGGACCACAACTGGAAGTCACCCCTCGGGGAAAGGAGGTCCCAAGTCAGAGGAATCTTCCTGGTCAATTTCATGGCTGATGTTTGTTGAGCAACCCCCCTCACATGCTGCTTGCTATTCTACACTCTTGATGTGGATTAATTAATTCATTTAATCCTCCTAGCAACTTTATGAAGCAGCTAGTATGATCCCAATGATAAAATGAGGAAATTGAAATCCCGAAAAATAACTTGTTCAAGGTCTTGTAACTAGAAGTGCAGGGTGTATTGGGGCGGGGAGGTACACAGAAAAAAAAAAATTAAATGGGCAAAAAGCATTTATGACTTTAGTATTTCAAATCGCAGATTATATTTCAGAATTAGAATTGCCCGAAACTCATGGGGTTAGGTGGGGGGTGCCGGCCGTGGCCCTTTGTTTCCCGCCAAACAGGAGGCTGAGGGACCCACGCCCGCCGCCCAGGGCTCCCGGGCGCTGTGGTTCGGGTGGATGGTGAAGGGTCTTTGCCTGCCTTGTAGCCTCCCACAGGGCGCTCCAGAGCCTGCGTTTGGTGCAAACGGGAAATGGGCGGAAAGGAGGAAATTTCCGCCTGAAACCAATTCCGCCCGCTGCTTTGCTTTCGGCTCAAATCCGCGAGCAGCCCACCAGGCGCCCTTGCAGCATGCGGGCAAGTGTTTCTTGCTGCGCTTTCATGCTTTCTCGGAGATATCTCAGGGCAGAGAAATTCCTCAAGTGCAGATCAGCGGTCTGTGGCTCGACCCCCAGTGAGCGAGCCCAGATCCCACACAGCCCTCGCCTGTGCCTGGCATTATTCCGCAGGTGTTTCCCGGAGGCACACTTTGCTCAGGACAAATGACGCTCTACACACACACACACACACACACACACACACACCCCGCCTTGGTCGCTGTGCCCATCGCGATCGGAGGGCGAGCGCCCAGGCCCGGATGATGCGAAACAGTCAGATCCCGCCTACGGCTGCGTGAACCCCACCAAAGGAAACATTGCCCCCTTCCCCGCGGCGCCCCGTGAGAACTCACGCGTCTTGGTTGTGCCCCGCGGTCCCGCCCACACCCGGAGAGATCCCCGGAGAGACCCATGCCCGGCAGAGGTAAGCTTAAACTTACAGACAATGGACATATCTTTTCATTATTAAGGACAAAAAACAAAATGCATATGAGAGAGTTCTCTGGGGAGGAAAGATCCCATGTACGGTGAAACTTAGAGTACCTTAAAACAAATAGCGTTTTTGTTCCTTTGGGCAAAAAACAATAACATAAATGTATATGTCAATATATGTTAATGCGTTTTGCAATTTTTTACATATATTTTTATTGATTACAGACAGGGAGAGAGATAGAAACATAGATGATGAGAGAGAATCTGATGGCTGCCTCCTGCATGCCCCACACTGGAGATAGAGCCTGCAAGCCCCGCCCTGACCTGAATGAAAGGTGACCTCCTGAATCATAGATCTATGGTCAACCACTAAACCACGCGGGCTGGGCACTTTTTACAATTTTTATTTCACCTTTATAGTCACTGTGGGAGAGGGCCTGTTACTGTTTTTATAATTTACAATTTACCAAAAAAATTTAGATGCTGAAGCTCAGGGACTTACCCAGGGTTACAGGAAACAGGTGCATTGTCAAACAAAATCTAGGGCTATCTATGACCACCACATAGCTATTCACCTGATCAGGGTTGCATTGAAAAAGAGGGAAATGCTAAGAACTACGGTAACATGCATTGTGTGGTGGTGCAGAAAAATCAGACAACTCAGTAAAATATTTGCACAGAGGCACAGTGTGGACTGGTGGTTGAGAGTGTGGGCCAACCAGTGCCTCGTGTTCCACCCCCCTCCTCCCAGATACCTTCACTTTTCCAGCCTAGTCCAACATCCTCCTACAGGCATTTAGAAACAACACAAAAAGTCTTTCCTGGCTGCCCACTGCCAAAACAATTTGGAACTACTCTATGGTCCACATGGACAAATATACATACACAAATATACACATGTATAGATCTACGCAAAGGAACGTGTAATCTTGCAATAAAATTAATGTCATATGTATGATCTGGTATGAATGTATGGAGGCGGTGTGGCATCAACTCTGGGGGCTGAACAGAGGAGCACCCCCTTTTCACAGCCTTAGCCCTGGTGAGGATGGGGAAAGGACAAAGCCTGGAAAAAGCCAAGAACCACGGCTGGAAGTCACTTGGGGGGAGGAAGCAGCAGGATGGACAGTTCTGTTTGTAAAACACACATGCAGAACAATTTCAAACTTCCCCAAGGAAATGTGCTTGTCTGTGCCAAATGTAATTTTAGGTATGGAGAGCTAGAACTGGAGAGCATGCGGGAAAGTAATAAGGTTTACTTGTAGAACATGATGTCTGAATTTGCCCTAAAATATTTCAGCAAGAAATGAAAATAGAAAAGAGATAAATGAAGCAAGTATGGCATATCCTTGATAATTGTTAAATCTAGGTGATGGGTATATGAGGGAGGACTAATTGTATACCCTGTCCACTTATGTGTACTAAGAAATTTTTTCATAATACATATTTTTAAAAATAAAAACTCAACATCTTCACTTAAAATGGGTGTGTTTTATTGTATGTAAAGTATACCTCAATAAAGTTAATTTTTAGAAGCTGTTTGGTTTTTTTATAAAAGTCAGTTACTATGAAGAATGCCTTCTTGTTTTCTGAAAGATAAAATCTAGTTGCTTCTGTTGCAGAGGATGATCTGACCAGTGGGTAAGTCTTGGTCTGAAGTTTCAAATCTAGTGCCGCTGGCTTTCTTGATTGCCAAGCCTACCTCTACCTGGCCTGCCATCCCTCCCCACTTTGTATCCTCCAGGTCCCAAAAGAGCCCCCAACATTCCTTTTTATCTTGCAGACTTTAAAAAGGACAAGTTTAGGGGGCAAAAAGTTGTCTTCCGGTCACTGTAGACCCAGAAGGCAAGAGTAGTTTTGGAGTCACTTCACGATGAGACCCCTGAGGTCCAGAAGGGAAAGGCTTTCCCAGTTCCTCGCTCCGGAAGCGGCGGAGCTGGCTTCTCCCGAGGCTCTGGTCTGTTTTCTACTAGATCTCAGGACAGCTCCAGGAACCAAAATAACTAAACTGAATCCTGAATTTCTTCTACAAGTTTGAAGAAATTCAAACATTCCTACGCGTGTGTGCAATGGATAGAGCTCATTTCAATAGCTGCGTACAAGTATGTGGCTAATTTTCTACTTCTTTATTTTAACCGGGTGGAGGCTTAGAAAAAGCAGAATATGTCCTAAGGTGGTCAACCGAGTACAAGGTAAGCAATATTTAAAGGCATCTGTTCACCTGAGGACCAAACACTGACCGGCTCGAGGCCAGACCTGGGCCGGGCACGCAGAGAGCCTTAGGCAGGTGAAGGGGAATGGAGGGAGTGCACCAGAGTCAGCCTCGCCGAGCGCGATTCCCGAGAGCCTGGCGCCACCCAGCGGAAGCGAGGAGAACTCTAGCCTCTACCGGGAGGTGCCTAAGGGAAAAGGGAGGCACAGCGGCTACACAGAGAATGGGAGGATTCTCGTCGGGAAGGGAGGTAATGCCCATTTGACAACCGCAAAAACACAGGCCCGGCCCTCGCAGTTCGCCGCTCTCCACCAATAAAGACACCATGACTAAGGCCCCAAAAGCATGTCGGCCAAGCAGAGACTCTCCTCCTCCCTGGAACCCCAAGATGACAAGTGCTTTCTCCTAGATGCAAACAACCCCCACGGAGAAGCGTTTGGTGTTAAGGTTCAAGGCAGAGCGGGGGGGGGGGGGGGGGGGGGGGGGGGGGGGCGTGCGTGGCCTTGCCGGCTGCGTGATGCAGGCACCGGGAGAGTCTAAGCAGGGGAGTGGGGGAGAGGGCGAGGGGGGCTGCGTAAGTCATTTGGAGGGATTTTTGGCCCGAGTCCCTGTTTCCGAAAGGTTGCGGGATGGCTTTGACGTTGATTATATAGCTGTTCTCTTTTCAAGTGCGCGCCCCTCCCCACCGCAGCCCGTCTGGTGTGCGAGGATTGTGTTTGAAAGGGAGGAAGCATTCTTGAAGTGGTGGGTGATGGATTGTCTAAACCCTTCTGGGACATTTTGGGCGGTGGTTTTTGAGGCAGCTCATCAATAAGACCCCTCTGAGGGGAAGAGAGAGAGAGAGAGAGAGGGAGAGAGAGAGAGAGAGAGAGAGAGAGAGAGAGAAAGAAACAGCCTCCACCTCGCAGCCCCAAGGCCCCAGGACTGGAAAAGAACCTTTGGGGGGGGGGGGGGAAGCGGGATGAGAGAAGGGCAGAGCCCCTGCAGGTGGAGACTTCGCCTTGCCTGGAACCCTCCGCAGCAGCAGCCTTTCAGGCCGCCCGGTGTGGGTGACCCGGGGTGATTTATTTGGGGAGGGGATGGGAACAGCAGACAGGCTGGTGGGTTCTCAACATCAGGGTGTCAGGGGAGCAGAAAGAAAGTGGAGGTGCCAGAGGCGATTTCAGGCCTTACTCCACACTGTGTTCTACTTTCACCTTTTAGGTTCTTCCGCCAACTCCTCAGCCACACTCGCTGCCTGTGGTTTCCCGTGGTATAGATTTCTTTTCGAAGCCCCGACCAAAACCCTGTCCACCTCTCCCAAACTGGAAGAGGGAGATGGGGGGAGGACGAGGATGACTTGGCTCAAGTCTTCCAGACGGTCCGTGGGTTCAGAACCCCTGTAATCAAGCCGGGGACACAGCCTGTGACTCTGCCCAGCCTCTTCCTCCTCGTGGAGCCCCAGCTTCCAGAGATGGTCCACTCGGGGGTCTCTCAGCCCCAAACATGGTTTCCTCTGGGCCTGTCCAAGGCGAGGCTGCCCTGGGGTTGAGACCCCCGGTGTGGAACCCAGTGGTAGCCAGGTAGGACTCGAAACCTCGTGGGTAAGGCCCACCTGGAGCGGCCTTGCCCGCCCACAGAGCCGCGGTGCCCCCTGCTTTCCTGGCCTCTTCCGTCCTAGTGCCCGCGCGCCGCCGCGTAATCCCTTCCCCTCAAGCCGGCCTCGCGGGCCTTTTGCCTTCTAAGGCGCCGGGGTTGCATCTAGAAGCTGCCTTCCTCCCTCCCGCACAGGGGTCGGGCCGCCCCCCGGAATAGGGACTAACTGCTGGCTGAGGATGGGGGGGCGGGTAGGGGAATGTTGGGGGATGGGTCGGAGGGAAGGCTCCCCAAAGGCAGCACGTCCCGAGGACCAGTCTGGACGCCCCCAGGTCCCCAGTCGGGCTCGGGGCGCCTAGCAGGTTTTATTTATCCCCACAGAGGATGCTGGAGGACAAAAGAAAGATTTGGACGTCAGAGCTGATTTATATTTTTGGAAGAGCTACGTTTCCTTTTCTGAAGAGAAGCGAGCGCGCTCCGTATCCTGAGCTCAGCGGGGAGGAGTAGAGGGGAGTTTTGACGCTACAGGAAGTTCATCTACCTCGGCGCCCCTCGGAGTCCGCAGCCCTCGGAGATATTTATTTATTTGGGGGAGGGGCGGCGGGTAAGAGGAGTTCGGCCAGACACCAGAAGAAAACCCGACTCTAGCTGGGTGGGGACTTCCAGGGAGCTCCTCTGCCCGTGACCCCTACGTGGGCAGGCCTCTCCTCCCCAGGCGCGGCCTTGGACTTGCGGACGCGTTTAGCTGGTGCGTTCCGCAGCCCTCCAGGCTTCCCCCTCCTGGTCCCGCGAACCCTCCGGGGCTGGGCCCGGCCCCTTTGCCAGCCCTGCCCGGCGTGCGGGCTGGGCCCCACCACATTCCTCCCAGCCTGGGGAGGCAGGCAGAAGCGGTAGGCACGAGGCCTCCCTAGGCTTGGGGCCGCGGGCTCGGTGGCCACCCGGGCCAGACGCACAGCCTGGTGGGCACAGGGGAAGGGATGCTGAGCTCCAGATGCGGCCTGCCTCCGCGCGTTTCAGTCCCATCAGGGGTGATTTTCCTCCCAGCAGCACAAGTGGACCTAGAATTAACGTGCTGGGAGGCACCAGAACACACAGTTGCTTCTGCCTTTATTGCTCCGGAGACTGAGACTATGTGGTACAGGCTTCCCTCCTTGTCTTTTGCCAGTGGGAGCCCACTCATTCCAACCCCCACAGGAGACGCAAATTGTGTCTATTCCAGCGCGGTGTCATTTCTCTCCTTCTCGAAGGCATACAGCTGCCTTTTAAGGGGAATGACCGGTCCTGCCATGGAAACCCTCTTCTCGATGTCCAGCCCCCCCCCCCCCCCCCCCCCCCCCCCCGCCGCCTCCTCCCCCCCACACACACAAATAAACCTGCAGGCTGTGGGTGATGCCTAAGGCAGGTGTCTGGTCTGATACCTCCTCACCCACACCCTGAGTCAGGGCCCGCTGGCAGCTGGGTGGACTGCCTGTCAAGCACTCCAAAGTTGTCTCTCCCCACCAAGGGGAACGAAATCTGGTAAGTGCTGAGGTAGGAAGAGGCGCCGTTTCCCCGTGGAGCTCTGGTAAATTGGACTTCTTTTTTCTCCCTCTCCAAACACCTCAGACCTGACCAAGTGGGGGATCGAGTCATGCCCACTCCAGACCCAGGAGATCTGGGGCTATCCGCGGACCGCTCCAGCTATATAAAAAAAAAAAGAGCCCTGCCCGGGACACAGGCGTTTGGAGAGCGGAAGAATCTATCCAAATAAACATTTGGAATTGGGTGGCTGATGTTCAAACCCGGAGGTCTGGGGGTTTCTGGACGGAGGAAGCAGAACAGACGCTGAGAAGGATATAGAATTCACAGTTGCCCCTCCTCACCAAGTTCTCTCCGACTCCAGTCTAGGCGTCTCTTCCTGGCCTCCTGGATGGATTTTCTATCGTAAAGTTTCTAGAGCGGACCCTGTGGCGCGCAGGCTCCTGGTCCTTTGAGGTTTCTTCAAACAGTTGACACCCCCTAGACCTCAGCACTGAATCCCCACATTCCCCAAGTAGAAAGTCCTCCTGGGAGTTAAGAATCCTCTACAAACGTTAACTTTCTATCAAAACACAGGGTGAACAGAGTGGTTTCAAACTGAATTGAGAAGAGACTTTGCTCTGGCCTGGCTGGTGGAAGAAAGGGAGGGGCAAGAAGAAGTACCCAATGGAGGCGAGTTCATAGATGCAGTAAACAGCGTTGATGCAGACGCGTCTCTGGTGGGTTACTGGTTTAGTCTAAGCCCTTTCATGTAAAACCCACGAAGCATGGGAAGCATGCTAAAAACACAAAATTTAAACCGCAATAATGAAGATTTCCTAGAATAAAATGCTGATTGCAAAACAAAATCGGAGAAAACCAAGCATCCCAAAGTTTACACTCCCCTGCACATGAGCAGAGGTGGGCCTTTGGGGTTTGGAGCTGGTAAGGAACCTCCAGTCCAGTCCCAGACAGTCGCCAAAGGGGAGGAAGAGCACGGGTTAGGAGAGGGGACCAGCTGCACTGAGACCGTGTATCTCTGGTTAACCAAGGAGCGCCTGGGCTGATCTATACTCACTTTAATGACCCATACCTTTTCTTCCCTAAGAAAAAGAAATCAAGGCTTTTGTTTGTAAAGAGGTGAGGGTTGGTCGGGAAGATCTCACGACCATAAGACCAGACTCAGAGAGGGAAGCATCCTAAGCAAGGATGCTTTATCTCTGTTCCAGAGACAAACACGACTTCCCTTTAAACCATCTGCTAAGCAGAAATTGAGATATTCTTGCCAGGGATAAAGAATTTGACATAATTTGTTACCACAGGCATTCTTACCCAGGAGGTTTCTATAAATTGGTAATTAAAACAAAGTTCAGAGAGGTTTTGCTGTGATGTAGTGGAAGCAGAATGGGAGTGGACACCTGGGCCTGTGCTACAGGTTCCTTTGTCACTTGCTCAAGTGTGACTTTCAGGTAATCAGCTGGTCTTTCTAAGCCTCAGTTTCCTTACCTCTAAAGGGTGGATGAGGATCATGTGCCAGTGCCATGATGTGAGTAGAAAAGCATGTACCTGTGAAGTCTATAAGGAACAAATGCAGGGATTTAGTCTTTGTAGATGTGGGGGTCTCTGCCAGGGGCACAGTTTCCACAGGCAGAAATAGGATCTCCGAGAGAGTTTTGACAAAGAGCCCTTTCCTGCTCAGGAGATCACCAACCTTTTTATCTTTTTGGAGTGCAGAGCGATATTGAGACCCCTAGGAAGAGAAAGACTTAAGTCAGCTGACCTGCTCCTGGCTGGGGCTCTCACTGCTCTTGTCCATTGTCCTTCCAGGACTTGTCTAGCATCCTGTAATACCCATCAAACTATAAGTGGCATTTCTTGCAAGTTTAGAGAAATAGATACCACTGTCACTTGAATGAGGAAGGGAGCCTTTAAAAATCCCTGATAATTTACCCATTTGAATTGGTAGAAACTAACAATGTATAGAGCAGGTGTTTGTTTGTTTGTCTTAAAGAGTGTCTGTGGACCCCCCAATATCATGGCACAATGGGAGTATTCTGTGAATAGTCTCCAAAGCTTCCATCATGTCTTCAAAAAGACTCCTGACCCCCAAACTAGAAACTACTGGTATACAAGGTTATTCCAAGCCGTGACTGGATTTTAGGTTTGATGCTATTTATGGTTCAGTCTCTGGGTCTTAAAACCTTTTAGGGCCTAACAGCCAAAGTACATAGAATCCCCCAAGTGCAGAAAATCAGAGAGGGTCTAGTGACAGTGATATTCACTTGCTGAATTTTCCCCCAAATCCATTGCCCACCACCCCATCTACAAATGAAATAATTGCCTTCTTTCTTTCTAGGCTTCTGGCCAATTATCTTCCCAACACACACACACACACACACACACAGAGAGAGAGAGAGAGAGAGAGAGAGAGAGAGAGGAGTGCCTTTAATATTATCAGTCCTGGCTCCACTTTCTATTTTATTTATTTTTCAGACACTTAAAGCATTGATTTAGTGAACACACTATATTCACTTCTATATTTAATTACTTATATTTAAATTATTCCATGCAAAATGACAAAAAGAAGATAAGAGGAAAAAGCTATAAAATAAATAGGGACCCATCCCTAAAAAAAATAAAATAAACAAAACAAACACACACAAAAACTGCTCTCCAGTCACTCAGAAAGAAATTCTTAGAAGTGGAAACTACTGCAAACCCCTACCCCAACTCAATCAAAACATCCCATCCGGAAAAGAACGACTTGTTTCTTTTTTCTATTGGAAATGGGCGGTAAACTGAGTTCATTTTGGCCATGTTTTCTTAGCTGACTCTGGGCTACAATCAAGCCATTTTCGGACACATTCCCATGTAGGTACCAGGGGTGCTCTGGAGGAAGCTGTCGACGCCTGTTCAACTAATTTAGGTTTTCTTTGTCTAATTACTGTGGAGCTTAGGGAAAAGGAGCCCGGCTCAAGGCAGTAAACTGACACTCAGTCTCTGTGTGTGGTATCCAGGCAGGGTTTGATGGAAAAAGCCTGCTTCCACTCAACTTCAGGTCACTGTCTGGGGCCAGACCCAGCCCAACCCCCAGCCTCCCCCTCCCACCCTTCCCACTCTTCTTTTCTACAGCCCCACTGGCACACTCAGCCAGGAGCAGTCCCCCAGGCACTCTAGGGGCACAGATAGCTAATGCCAGCCCCAAGAGGCCTGGTTTGGTTCTGTTCCACCCAAGGCTCTTTGCTGCCCACCATTCACAGGATCTCAGCACAACTCCCCCTTCTCCTGACCTAACATTTCCCCAGGTTTCCCAGCACTCAGGTTTGCACCTTGGTCCTTTCAGAGTGGAGGCAGAGGTGTGCCCAGCCCTGCCTCCCATGTGGTCCTCTGCTGTCTCCCCCCTCCCGACCTCCCCCCTCAGCCCTTGTGTGGCCGGCCAGCTCCCAGGCCCGCTGCTCTCCACCTCCCATGTCCAGCCCCTGTTCCTGGTCAGACTACATTTCCTTGCACGTGCAATCCAATAACTAACTGTCCAGTCTCAGGGGAAGTAATTCCTCCCAGGGCACAACTTCTCTCCCAGGCAGACTCTTACTCAGAGAGGAATTAGCCACACTGTGGTGGTGTATTCGCCCAGAAAACATACCTTCCCCATAATTGTGTTGGTGGACAACTTGAGACTGAGGATGTAAATCTAGTTGCAGTAACACACCCCGTTCTGGACAGAATATAAATACAGCTCTCTCACTTATCTCACTCAGCACCAGCCTTCTTTTTGCATTTTTTACAAAGCATCAAGTGAAAAACATAAAGGAAGTGCAAACAAATGCAAAATGAGTCCTATTCGACCAGACTTCCAGCTTCTCTAAAGTTTTCTCTATCTAAACCCCTCTTCTCAAAGTTCAGCAAATGCTCATGATTGCCCCAAGCCATAACCCTGGGGCGCTAGGGCGCCCTGGCTCCTTGCCCCGTCCTCTACTAACAATTGTGGAGCCTGTAGGTCCTGTCTGAAAGAGAGAGGACTGGCACGTTACCTTTGGGCGTCTGGCACCCTGGAGTGCTGAGTGCTGCAATGTCTAAATGAAGTTGACAGATGGTGTCAGTGCGGGCACCGGAAGAAGACAGCTAAGAAGGCTCCCAGCCGCGGGCGGCGGCACCAGTGGCAGCACCACTAGTCCTGGGACAGGCGAGGAGGAAGAGGAGGAGGAGGAGCGGGAGGGGGGAGAGTAAGGAGAAAGGGGAGGGAGGATGGGGAGAAGGAGGAGAAGGGGGAGGAGGGAGAGGAGCGATAGGTCCAATCCACTGAGGTCAGCTAGTGTCTGGGGTAAGCGGCCAGGGTGCTGTAAGGGGCAAAAGGAATATTTCTTAAAGCCATAGGTGGTCGAGGTCTGCTTGGGGTGAGGGTCATCCTAGCAAAAGGGGGAATAGTCTATGATCGCCTCCTTTTAAGGAAGGTGGGTGGGGGAGAGGGAAAAAGGCCCTGAGAGGAATTGAAAGACCGAGGGGGGCCCTGTAGGGCGAGGAAGGAGATAAGAGAGGAACCCTGCCGCCAGGTTGGGAGTGGGGGGGAGGCTGAGGGCCCGGGAGGAGCGTGCCCTCCCCGAGGCGGCGGCGCGAGGAGGGGACAGGGCGGGGTAGGGGTGGAGGGAGGGAGGGAGGGAGGAAGGGAGGAAGGGCGGCCGTGGGGAGCGGCGGGAGGGAGGAAGTCTAAGAGACAGAGCGAGGAGCGCTCCTGAAGGGAGGCATCGGGCTCGTCCCCCGGGTCCCCGCAACAGTCCCTGCTCGCGGGCTCAGCTGTCCGGCGTCCGGCCACTTCGGCTCTGCAGCCCGGCTGGCCCTTGCGCAAGGCAGGGGCGCGAGGCTCGGGGGAGTGATGCGCCGGGCGTTGCCTCCAGCCCGCCGCCGCCGCCGCCGCCGCTGCCAGAAGCCCCAGCTGAGCTGAGGGAGTCGACACCGAAGCGCTGGCTCGGAGCGGTCACGGCTACAGCCCGGGTGGCGGGCTAGGGCGCTCGCCGGGCTTCTGGGCCAACCCCGCTCCGGCGCCTCCGCTCCCGGCCCCGGGCCCGCCCCCGCGGCCCGGCCTCTCTCCCGGGTCCCAGATGACCACCGAGGGCGGGCCGCCGCCGCCCCCACCGCGCCCGCCGCCCGCTCCGCTCCGCCGCGCGTGCAGCCCGGCTCCCGGCGCGCTCCAGGCCGCCTTGATGAGCCCGCCGTCCGCAGCCGCCACCCCGGAGACCACCTCGACGTCGTCGTCCTCGTCCGCCTCCTGCTCCTCCTCCTCCTCTTCTTCCTCCTCCAACCGCACCAGCGCCTCCACGGCTGCCTGCAAGAGCGCGGGCGGCGGCGGCGGCGGCGGTAGCGGCGGCGTGGGCGCCGGGAGCGCGGTCTCCAAGAAGGCGAGCTCCGGGCTGCGGCGGCCGGAGAAGCCGCCCTACTCGTACATCGCGCTCATTGTCATGGCCATCCAGAGCTCGCCCAGCAAGCGCCTGACGCTCAGCGAGATCTACCAGTTCCTGCAGGCGCGCTTCCCCTTCTTCCGCGGCGCCTACCAGGGCTGGAAGAACTCCGTGCGCCACAACCTCTCGCTCAACGAGTGCTTCATCAAGCTGCCCAAGGGCCTGGGGCGGCCCGGAAAGGGGCACTACTGGACCATCGACCCCGCCAGCGAGTTCATGTTCGAGGAGGGTTCGTTCCGCCGCCGACCGCGCGGCTTCAGGAGGAAGTGCCAGGCGCTCAAGCCCATGTACCACCGCGTGGTGAGCGGCTTGGGCTTCGGGGCCTCGCTGCTGCCCCAGAGTTTCGACTTCCAGGCACCCCCGTCAGCGCCGCTCGGCTGCCACGGACAAGGCGGTTACGGCGGCCTTGACATGATGCCCGGGGGCTACGACGCTAGCGCGGGTGCGCCGGGCCACGCACACCCGCACCACCACCACCACCACCACGTCCCGCACATGTCACCCAACCCGGGCTCCACCTACATGGCCAGCTGCCCCGTGCCCGCCGGGCCTGGGGGTGTAGGCACGGCCGGGGGCAGCGGCGGCGGTGGGGACTACGGCCCGGACAGCAGCAGCAGCCCCGTGCCTTCGTCCCCTGCCCTGGCGAGCGCCATCGAATGCCACTCGCCCTACACGAGCCCAGGGGCGCATTGGGGCTCTCCCGGCGCCTCGCCTTACCTCAAGCAGCCTGCCGCTCTGACGCCCAGCAGCAACCCCGCGGCCTCCGCAGGCTTGCACTCCAGCATGTCCTCCTACTCCCTGGAGCAGAGCTACCTGCACCAGAACGCCCGTGAAGAGCTGTCAGGTAATGGATCGCGCCCGCTGGGGGCGTCGCCTCTAGGCCTCCAGGCTCCAAGGCTACTGCAACTTGCAGCGGATCGCGGCAGCCTAGGGGGTCTGAAGGCGCTGGGAGAAGCTGATGCTGGGGGAAGCTGGCACTTTATTCATGGAGGGAAGAGGATTCGGTTCATACCGTCCTCCCCCATACCCTTAGCCCAGAGGTGGGCCTCTCGAATTTACATTCCTAGGAGGGTGGTGCGAAGTCGCCAGCCTAGGGTCTCTGATGACCTTATGGACTGCAGGTCTCAAGTCTCAGGCCTGACTTAGCTTAGAGAGAAAGCATGTGGTTTTGGGGGACTTTGGCCAAGGAGCTGTAGCTGCTTCCTCTTGTCATTTGTAAATTTTGTTTGGTTGTAATTTGCCCAAAAGTAAATATCAGAAGGTCAGTTCTGTATTCTGAGGGTGTAGGTTGGGAGGAGCTGCACCTGAGCAGGTGTTGAGAGGAAGAGAAGGACGGAGAGGAAAGCAGTGGGGTGCCAGGATCTTTCACAGGCTGTTAAGTCTCCTGCCTCCCCACACAGATTGAATCGCTTGACCCACCTTGGTGACACTTAAGTCTGTCTTAGGTCAGCAGGACCTGAGGTCCACATTATGACTCCCTTGAGAAATGCCTGCCTCTTGGAGAACACTTGTGTTGCTGGTGTAAATTGTGTTGGTCAAGGAATATGAAAATTTATTGACTTGCCAAAATGGTCAATAGGAGGGGACAGATAGGATGGAGAAGAACTTTGAATATTTAGCCAGGTTTATCAAGAAAGTGGAGATAAACTCTTATATTAACCTCCTCTGGGGCACCCCGGCTGCAGATTAAAATCCGGCTGGGCTGCCCATCAACTGGTGCTCTGGCTTACATTTGCCTCCCCGCCCCCAATTAGCAAATGGGAGGAAGGATAATGCAGACATTATATGTTCGTGAATCGTGTGCCCTAAGAGCATGAGGGGAGAAGGGAAGCCCAGAAATGGGCAAAACATGTTGGTTCCCTGAATGGTGAAATTTCCCAAATAGGCCTTTTAAATGCGGGTCTCAGAGGTTAACTAAACAAAGACAGTCTCGGCAGGACCACACCGGAGAGGATTTTAGCCTGACTTAACCCACTGAAAGCAGAGTCTTGTTCAATTTTATGGGAATTTCTGCAAGTAACCAATACAGACAACCCTCCGCTCTTATTTTTTTAATCCCCGCGGACTGGCTGTCAATCACCGCCCACCCCAGGCGGAGCCCGGTTGTCCACTGGAGTCCTGGCAGGGCCTGCCCAACGTGAACTCAGTCGCTGAGGCTTCGCAGCCGCCGTGAAGAAGTACCTTAAAAATCAAAAACAAGAAAACACTCAGGAAAGAGACTTCTGATTCTTCTGAGTGGCCATCCTCTCCCGACCCCACACACAGGGGGCACGCAGATGCCCCCAAAAATGCGAGGGCCGGGAAACACAACTCTTTGTCTTGGAGAGAACGGAGCAAGCGGGCCTCGCCTCCCTGGGAGCCTCGAATGACCTCTGGAAATGCCAGGGAGGCCATGGCTCGGCCCAAGCCAGAACGGGACGCTCTGCGCCTTCCTCCCCGGCCCTCTGGCTCCGGTACCTCTGAACTATTACCCGCTGCCCCAATGCTTGTTGGCATCTCGCAGGCGGCGATGCGCGTCGGCCTTCGGGTTGGGAATGTGCCGCCTTCCCGGCCGGGGGCCTACTGAGAGTCTGAAGCCCAAGCCCAGCGAGAAGCAGCAGGGAGGTCAACAAGGGCTGAGGCTGTGGGACCCAGGCGCACCCCAACCCCAGCGAGCGCGCGCGCCCGCGCGCGCGCACATACACACACACACACACACACACACACACAGCACACCCACGCGGGGCGCGCCTTCCCACTCGGGATAGGGCGGCCAAGGCCCGGGAGGTGCTCAGAGAGGCTCTGCACCCTTCGGTAAATCCTTTGAGCCTTTCAGAAAGGAGCCAGGGCTTTTATCATACTTCCCGTCACCTGAAAGCGCTGGCCGCGGTCTTTCGTGGAGGTGTGAGCGCTCGCTCTGGGGTCCAGCCTGGGCGACTGCGCTCTGGCGCTGCTCCGTGCTCTAACTTGCTGGGCGAGCGCACCTGTGTGCAGAGCCACGCGCGCACATCGGGGACGCGTGGTTGCTGCTTTGAGAGCACTACAGCGCACGTTTGCCAACATTAGGTGTCACTCGGCAATAGCGTAGGCTGAGTGGCCAGCTATCTAGCAACCTGACTTCTCGATAGAGCTGGGATGCAGCCAGGCCCAGGCGATGCGAGCAGGGCACACGCGCAGCCGGCGACAGTTCTGATTTTCACTCACTCAAAAACGGAATCAGGTCTGGCACCAATGGGCACCTTATGATTCCCACACCGCACGGGTTACTAGAAAGACTCAGGCCAACAGGCTTAACCCAACCTGGCCCAGAGACAGGCCCTGTACGGGAGGAGTCCAGGTCCCAGCTCGAGACAGACACCCCTGGCCCATTGCGCCCAGGGCTCGCACACAAGGAGAAAGCAAAAGCAAAGGGCAGTGGCTGGTTGGCGCCCAGTGGCTCCGGTTCTTGGGTTCTTGGACGAGGAGCAGCCCCGGGGAAGAGGAGTGCGGGCCTTCTCCATCCTCTCTGAGGGCCTCCCTGCACTGCCAGACGCCTCCGTGGGTAGCAGGATCTCCAGCTGAACTCTTGTGGGAGGGCTTTCTCTGCTCCCTGGAGTGTTGGCTTTCTAGAGGAAGTGTAAGGCGTTCAGGACCTACGAAGACGAAGATGTATGCTTTCTTTCCCCAGCCTTTCTCTAGTGCCCGGGTTGTTTTCTGTCCCTCCTTAAGGCACAGGAAATATCCCTGCTGTGGCCTGCTTTTCTGACCCGGCCAGTAAGTTGGGAAACAAAATGTGAGGGCGACACTAGTGTTTCGTGTGGGTGTTTGGGTTCTGGAAGAAGCCCTGTGCTCAGAGACCTGGAACAAGAGACTGGGTCAGATTGTCCCAGTGTCCCTGCTCCTCTGTGAGCACTAATAGGGGAATTTAGGCACAGAACCGGGGTAGCCCTGGCCGGTGTGGCTCAGTTGTTTAGAGCACCCTCCCATGCACTGCAAGGTTGCCAGGCACATACAGAGCTGCCGCTTGCAGTTGGACGCCCATACGGAGGCAACTGATGGATAGAGATGCCTGCCTCTCTCTCTCTCTCTCTCTCCTATCCCCTCTCTCTAAAATCAGTAAAACATATCATCAGATGAGGATTTTAAAAAAAGAGCCTGTTTTAGAGGGGGAACAGGCACTCTGTGGCTCTGTGTTTGTGGGTACATCAAAACAAAATTTAATGATTCCAGAATTATCCTATGACCTATCGTTTAAAACTTTGAGAAACTGCCAGAGCTAGGTTTCCTCTACCAGTTTTATAGCAATAGACCTTAATAAGATTCCAATTAAGGTACCAATTAAGATACCAATTGAGTTAAAATTTGAAAGTTAACAGGCTCCATCCTCACCTGGGCAAATTTGTTTCTGAAAAGAGTTTTTATTTTCTTCCTTCTTTCAGTGGGACTGCCTCGGTACCAGCATCACTCTACCCCAGTGTGTGACAGAAAAGATTTCGTCCTCAACTTCAACGGCATTTCTTCTTTCCATCCCTCTGCTAGTGGGCCATACTACCACCACCACCATCACCAGAGCGTCTGTCAGGATATTAAGCCCTGTGTCATGTGAATGGAGGGAGGCAGGCCATGCCAAGGCCACTTTCTCCTTGTGGGGGGGGGGAGGGTGAACTGAGATGGACTCACATAAAGTGCACCCCATAGCTGTAAGTAGCACACCATTCACTTAGAATCCCTAGGCCTGTGTGCTCACTGACACTTATCTACCATTGGTAGAAGGACAAGCCCTGGCATGGTAACGTCCTAAATGTGTGCAGGCTCCACTGAAGGGAAGAGCTGAGAGCTCAACTTCTTAGCGAAGATGGTAAAAAGTTACCACATGAAAAATATCAGCATGTAACTCTGGGATCTTCATTGCCTTCAGTAATCAGGGTCTGAAAAATGCAGACAAGTTGTCTGTGTGTTTTTCTTTGTCTATAAAAATGTATGTGCTTTTTAAAAAGGCAGTGCTAAACGCAAGATTTCAAGAAAGCTGCATCTCATTGCCTACCTAAGGAAGGAGTTCTGTTTCGCCAAACACTACCTTTGGATATAAATGCCAAAGAACAGTATTAAGAAAGTATTTAGAAACAATGTGTCTAGTTTAAGAACACGGTTTTCAGTATTGTGACAATACAACGTTTTTTACAAGGTTATTTTCTACCACGGTATTTTAAAGATATTTTTATCTCATGTATACTCACACTTGTATTTCAAAAAGAGGATATATTTGCACTTATGTATACTTTTACAGTTTGCCAAACTATTTTGATGTAAAATGTTTTCAATAAAATGTATGTAACAAATAGTCATTTTAGGGAACTATTTCCTCCGAGGCATCCTGAAATCGCCAGGTTGTCTCCACCAGCCAGCAATGCAACTCTACACTTCTCCCCCCAAGTTGTGTAATTGACATGGTGTGGGGTCTGCGCCTTGAGTAACACAGGCCAGATTCTGATTGTGGGTCTTCTCAGAAGAGAAAGAGAAGAAGGAACATTTTCTGTTCTTTCTTTCTTTCCTTCACCCTCGCTCTTTCTGACTAAACAAAAACCAGAAGTTGAAAGGAACTTAAAAGAAAACCAGGCAAGATAATGAAAGGCAAGAGTTTGTTGGATTTGAAGCAATGAAGTGCCCTTTTTGTTCCCTTTCCTGTGCTCAGGGAGAGTTTGCCTTTTGCTCTTTCCTCTTACCTACCAGCATGGAGTGACAGGCCAGGCTGAGCAGCCAACAAGGATTAGGTGCCAAAAAACACGACCTGCTTCCCCTGTGCAAGTCAAAGGTTGGAGTGGATGCGGATCCCATTTTGTTAGCAGTTGGTGGTCAGATCCTGAAGAGTCCAGAGGGGGAAGGCAGTGGGCAGAACCCAGGATCCTGGTTTCTTTTATTTCCTTGGAGAGGAACAGAACCTGGCCCTCACAAGATGTTCTGTACCAGCTCTCTGCCTCCACCCTCCAATTCAGAGCCTTGCTCACCCTGCTTAGCTTTGGCACCCACTAACCTATACACTTCTCTCCTTTGTGCCCACATACTCCCTCCTTCCTTTTCAGGAGGGATTTGATGTTTTCCCTTGGGGATCCCCTCACAGCCCTTGTTACTTTCTTACTCAGCCTCCCAATGCTAGCCATAGGGCTGGTAAAGCTATGAATGACAAAGAGAGAAAACGGGCCCACTCAGCAGGAGGACTTGTTCTTACCCAGCCCACCTCATCTGGTCTGACCAGCCCTTCAAACTCCTGGAGGTGGCGAGGGTAGATCTGAGAAGGGTAGAGATTCTCTCCCACAGTCACGCTTTGGGTTTCCTCTCCTACTCGGGGCTGGGTTTTTGTTTTGTTTTTGCTTTCGTTTTTGAAAACTCTCCTTTGTCCCTGTTCTCTAAAAGGTCTTTCTCCCAAACAATTACCAGGCATTTAATACCACTCAGTAGATATCTGCACACAGGTTTTTGTATTCCAAGTGAATTTCAGGCCAAGGAGTCTCCCTAGTCAAACTCTTGTCTTAAAAAGTCTTAACTATCTTCCTAATCCTTATGCTTTCTTTCTGTATTTCACAAAATTAAGCAGTTATTTAAGCTTTTTTGTGTGTCTCCATTATCATATTTGCAGTTAAATAGGGCTTTTTTTTTTATACTGAGCTACTCAGGGCCTGCTATAAATTATGAAGTCAGTTTCAGAGTTTGCTCCGACCACAGTGCTGTGTTTACATTCCTTCCGAGGCTGCCGGCATGGTCGTAATTTATATCCTAAACACTTGAACGTAACTTGTTTATACAGAGAATGACAGGACCTCAAAGACAAAAACGCTGCGTCTCTCAGAGTGACCGCATTGGAAAGGCCAGCGCGCCCCCTAGTGGCGTGAAGAGACACACAGCTCCTTTCCCCCTCTTTCCCTGCTTCAGGTTTTTTTCAAGATGCCCCAGACCCATTTTGTGGTGCTTTTCCCATACCCCTATGATGTGGGGATGTTGATCCTATTTACAGGTCTGCACTAGGTCGTGGCTATCAGGGGTTTCAGTTTATTTCATAGGGTTTCCCAACATCACATATAAGACCTTTGCATCTGACATCGCGGGCATAAAGGCGGTCTTCACTCTGAAGCAGGGGTTCTTAAACGGGACGTGCATCAGAATCACTTGCAGCGCTTGTTAAACACAGGATGCCGGGCCCACCCCTGTTTCCGATTCAGTCTGTATAGGACAGAGCTCACGTTAGTATTCCTAATAAGCTCCTAGGGAACGCTGATGGTGGTCCAGGGACCACACTTTGAAAACCACAGGTCTAGAAAGGCAGTTTGAATTAAAAATATTTCCAGGTTCAAATGGGTGGGTGTTAAGGCTTATCTATTAATTAGTTAGGCAAAGATCTAAAAAGGTTTTTCTAAAATAGCTTACCCACCCAAATATCCCTGTGATTGATTACTGGCCCCTGGGGAAAAGCAAGGCCTAATTTTGAACCCTGCACCAGAAAACAGAACCTCTCTGTTTTTATTCAAATCAATGAAGCCTCTTATTTTATTCTAGTAAACTCTGCAAAGAAAAGTCAGATGGGCTTTAGCTGGTTTGGCTCATTGGTTAGAGGGTGGGCCTTTGGACTGAAGGGTTTCAGGTTCGATTCCTGTCAAGGGCAGGTACCTCAGTTGCAGGCTCCATCCCTTTCCCTGGGTGCCTGCAGGAGGCAACCCATCGATGTGTCTCTCTCACATCCATGTTTCTCCCTCTCTGTTTCTCCCCCTCAGTTCCACTCTCTCTAAAAATCAATGGAAAAAATATCATTGGGTGAGGATTAAAAAACAAAAGGAAATAAAAGTCAGGTGGAATCATTGAAGTCTGCCTGCCTCAGTTGAGCAATAAGTCAAGGTACTTAGACCCAGCAATGTCAGAATCCTCCAGACAAAGGAGGTGGTGATTACAGCAGGTGAGAAAAGAAATTCCTTCATTGGTTATAAAATCTTTTGAGGGTAGAACAGAAAGAAGCCAAAGAAAGGGGACTGCAGTCTCACAGTCTCAGTGTATACAAATAATGATCCTTAGATACAAATAGGTAAGGCAGAATCATGGTGGGTGGGGGAGAAAAGAGAGAAACAGAGGGAGAGATACGGATGGGGCGGGGGCAGAAGGAGGAAGGAGGGAGAGAGAAGGACAGGTGAACAAAGAAAGATAAAGAGGAGGGAGGGAGAGAGGAACTGGGGGAGAAAGGGAAGGAGGAATGGAAGAAGAGAGAGGAGAGAGGTAGGAAGGAAAGGGGAGGGAGTAAGAGACACAGGGAGACAGAGAGAGATCTAGAGGGGAGGAATCCAAAAAGTATCTCAAGAGTTACTGTCCCAAAGTTAGCAAAGCAGCCTTTGAAGCTGGGCTGCTGTCCTCTGAGGCCACAGTTATCTCTCAGAGTCTCCAATGCCAGGCACTGGTTGAAAGGCGCACGTACTTTTGTTTTACTTGGCTTCTGCTTGGATTCTGGGGAAGTAAGAGAATTCTCTAGCTGTGCATGCTCAAAGTTTCTCAACTGCTGCAGCAACTTCTAGAAAATTCAGGAAGAATAAGAGTTAACATTTTAGAAAGTGGAAGTCTGATTTTGGGGGAAAATCTTCAGGCCCATAGTATATGCTACTGTGCTGTATAAATAGAATTAGTACTTTCTTCCTGTAAGACAAATTCTCTTCTTTATTCATTTATATCTAATTACTTTGTATCAAGGTGATTAATTCAAAACAGGCACCAACTTATTTAGAATGGAAATATATTTTAATATATTTTATCGGAACGGAAATACATTTTACCAAACCTGCTTCTATGAAACACTATCTGAGCAGGAAAAACACTACAGACATAGACACTGGGCCAGGGACAGCCACAGCATAGTTGTCAAGATTCATCTGGGAAAAAGAAAAGTCCTGGAAGTCCTTTTGGAGTTCGGAGCGCCCTGAGTCCACAGCAATCCGACTAATAAATATTCAGCTTCCAGTTCCCAGGGGACCTGTCCATCCCAGGCCTGAGTCACCAGTCCTCTTGGCATAAGTTTGTGCAAGAGACCAGAGGATGTCTGAGGAGCAGCTGGGAGGCCAGTGCCCTCAACAGTGTTCCTTCCGGAAGGGCTCCATCCTGCCCTTGCAGCCTGGGAGCGGCTGTCTCACAGATAAGAAGACACCCAAGGGGCCTTGGCCAGAGCCCAGCAGGGACTTCACTCCCCAGAAAGAGCACGCCACCTCCCAGGACTTTGAATTTGACTGAGTGTGAACCCCAGGACATGAGGAATGGAAGACCTTTTCCTCTCTCCCCTGGTAATCACTAGGGTACCCTTTCATCTCTTGCTCCCCAAAGCAAGCCCTCATCTAGAGAGAAAGTTTAGTTTATCTCCCACTCCACCCTCTTATTTATACCCCCACCCCGCAGTCACTGGGGTCTCTAGCCACTGTCATTTGCACTTTATCCAGGACCTCCCCACTCCCATTACTTAAGCCCTTCCCCAAGTGTCCCTCCCATGGCCTGTGAAGCCATTATTGTCACGCTTACATTGCTTCCTCATGGAGGAGATGGAGGTGAGGCCCAGGGAAAGCCCCCGGCAGAGGCCTGGTGAGGCAGTGGTGCATGTCCCCTTGCTTGAGTGGCCTGGAAGCTAGGTTTTGTTTCCTTCAGCTAGAAAGACTTCAGAGCCGGCATGCCGGGAAGCCCCAGCTGCAGCCAGCCTGCGCTCTTCTGGGCAAAGCCTCTGAGGTGGCTCCCCAGTCCCCTGTGGGAGGCCATGTTGTTCCTGAAACTGATCAGACAATGCCCTGCACCCAGGATCACACCTCCTGGAGAGAAGTAAGAAGGGGTGGAGGGGGAAAGCTGTTTCCCTTTGGAGCTGGGGAAGACTGCGTGGTTCCCATAAGACTTCGTGGTTCCCATAGTATTACGAATATTGAGAAGCAGCTGTGTGTGGTTCTGTAGCATCAGGCACTCTGCTAGCTTGCATGCAAGATCTGTCAGTTCTTCAAATAGTCTTATAAGGTTCACAGTGCTAACTCCACTTCCTAGATGAGCAAACCTATTCACCCCTACACAGCCAGTAACGGAGAGGGTCGAAATCCTAACCCGAACCCATCGGACTTCACACATCTGAATGGAGTGGTCACCAGAGGATGGGGTGGCAACTGAAGTGGGAAAGGCTTTGCTGAAAGGGTAGGCATGCCATGCCCAACGTGCCAGGGCGTCCATGCCATCCACCCTGGCGATGCATGTGATGCACACAGCATGTATGAGGGCATCCATCCAGGGGCCCATAAATCACCCAAGGCCCAGTCTACACCACTGAAACCTCCCTGCAGGCCTGGAGGAGACAAGGTCTGCAGGCGTCTGGAGAGGGGCCAGTGCTTGCTAGGACTGCCGTTTTCCTGGATGTCCATGTGCCTCCGAAGCCAGGCCTTCCCCCAGGGTGATGCTCCTGCTGATCTTGCAGGACTGTTTCTCAGACCAGGCAGAGACTGAGTCACTGAGGGATTTTTAATTTGGAAAACAAGATTACAAAAGAAAAAGAGAAACCACAATTCTATTAAGAATCACATGTAGAACAGGCTGCAGTTACAACTTTCATTTTCCTTCCCCACGTTCAGTGCTGACATTAGATGAGGCTTTGCAGAATTTCCGAGCAGGCTCTGCGGCAGGAGTGGGAGGTTTGCTTCTGGGATTTCTATTTCCTTTACCAGCAAAGCCCAGGTGAAATGTTAAATCTGACTGAACCACTGGGGCAGGAAAGAGCATGAAGAGGCTTTTTAGAGTAAATTAGGGTACCAGGATGCTCTCAAAGAAATGGGAATTAAATATCTAAGCAAGTGTGCCCCAGTGAAAAAGAACTGGTAAGAGAAATTGAAATTTTCAAGGCCACCCCAGCTTTTTTTTTTTTTTGACTGTGGAGGAAGGGTGGGAGATCTCAGCCCTCCTTGGACTGTGGCTGGAAGACCACCCTGTGTTCCTGCCTCTGCAGTTTTTAAACACAGCCCTGGAGTCTCAGGGCAGATGCTCAGCAAGGGGCGGCGACGGCCTTTGTTGTCCTGTCTTCCTGCCAGTCCTCCTCCTAGCCCGCTGCCTCTGTCACTGCTTGTTTGATATTTTCAAATCCGGCTGAGGCAGATGATGGGGCCACAGGAGGAGAATCCTTCAGGGCGTCTTGTTTGGTTTGGAAATATTTAAATGTCTGCTGCATTTCCTCCGAGAGGGGAGAAGTCAGGGCCTGTGGGAGAGCCCTGCCCTGCAGCCACAGCCCTGCAGGGACCTGGCTCCTCTATCCCTGCACTAGGGCCCAATCCCCAAGGCTCCCCCTTCAGCACCATGAGAAACTCAAGACCAACCCAGACATTCCCCATGACCTGTTTACAGTCCAGTGACTCAGCTTGTCACTCTCTTTAAGCCACTGCAGCAATTGTCCATGATCACAGAAACCTGCTCAGCTCCTGGGAAGATCGTCAGGCATTATTAACCTCCACTGAGGGACCCGTGTTTTCCATGGGTTTCAGTGCAAGTGGCCACCACAGACGAACACAGCCTTTAAGAATGAAGAGCGTATCATTAGGACATTAACGCCTCTGCTTTGTGATATATGAAGCAGCAAATGGCTACACAGATTGATTAAATTCTTCAGCTTCCCTTTGGCACATAAGCACCCCCCAAAGCTCTTGAACCTCCCTGCACTCTACAGGCAGCTGTGACCCTCACCACGCTACAGCCTGTGACCAGGTGGACTTACAGCAAAATGCACACCTCCCCTTGGGGTCCCAGGCACCTGATGTTGGCAGATCTGTATACTCACACCCACCTTCAGAGCGTAGCCAGACTGACAGAGGAACGTGGGAAAGTGGGATATGATACTGATTAACTGATACGGAGTGGGCTTTGCTAAGTCAAAATATTGATTGATGTGAGAGCTTGTGGTCCAAGGAGATTTGACTCTGTAAACACATGGCTCACCATCGTAGCTTCCTGCATCAGGCATAGCCCTGCCTCTTCTGGGAAAAAGCACAGCCCGGCTTTACAGGTTGTCAGGAGTTTTCTGAGGCCTGCCCTGGACAGGTTAGAAAATGGAACACTTTTCCCTTCATGCCTCTCTATATGAGGGGAAAACTCATCATGTTATAATTCTCTGTGCAGACAGCTGACACAGGCTGTGGCTGATCATCCAAGTGTATGGAATTGCCCCTTATGAACAAGTCAGGGTCACTACACTGAGGTTTTTGCCAGAGATTATAACCTTAATCTCTGTTGTTCAAATCTTAGCAAAAGCTATTTTGTTTTCATTTTAAAGATTTTAAATTGATTTTTAGAGAGAGAGAAAGGGAGAGGGGGAGATAGAGAAACATTGATGAGAGAGATACATCAATCAATTGCCTCCTGCATGCCCCCTACCAGGGATCAAGCCTGCAACTCATGCCTGTGCCCTGACTAGGAAGAGAACTGGCAACTTCTCAGTGCACAGGATGACACTCAACACAACTGAGCCGCACCAACCAGGGCAGCAAAAGCTAGTTTAAAAATATAACATTTATAAGAGATTACCCAGCAACACGCAGTCCATCCATTCTACATTCCATCCTTAGCTCACCAGCCCATCAGCCCACCAGAAAGCTAAGAACTTGGGAAAGAATTTTTCACACATACAGAGTTGCCTGTCTGTGTCATATTTGGGCATTAGCCTGAAGCCCACACTGAGGGACCTTACAGGGAACAGCTATTCCATTCTCACTAGTATGTTTACTGGAGAAGGGTTGTTAACAATATGTCCTGCTCCATCGTGGCATCCTATAAGTACCAATTTAAGCACTGGTTCTAACCAAGGGCTCTGAGTCACATAAGTGATGGTCACAGCTCACTCTTAGCTTTGGCCACAGGAAAGTTTCCGAACTCAAGCCCACCCTCACTCCTCCATAACCATAGAGCTCTGTTTGGTATTCCTTTTGCATTCTGGCTCTACCCATCTCTCCTCACCCGGCTTCCTCTCTGCAGTTAAATGCAGGGTGGGGGCAAAAGAAGGTTTACAGTTGTGAGTACATAAATCACAGTTTATTTTTATATTATTATTTATTAATTATTGTGTTATTTTCCATATAAACAACTATAAACCTACTTTTCCCCCACCCTGAATATGTTTGCAAGCTGCCTCGTCCTTTCTTTCCCCCCCCTCCTTATCTTAGAAAGCTTATGTTTTAATTTTTAGTTTTCTAATTTTCTATTTTGTTTTAAATTTTGTTACATTTTCATGAACACATGCACATCAGAGATGTGCAGCAGGTCCACTAGTACAGAGGATGAAAACTGAGCCCCCTGCACAGTCTCCCCTCAGAAACGACCACTGCCTTCCTTCTCTCGTCTCTCAGGGACAGCAGACACACACAGGCCTCTAGTCTTTATTATAATTTTGATATGTACTAAGACCAAGTAAAAATTTCCCAGTTGACTGTTTCCTTTTTATTCTTCTGTACTTACTTATGAGGTCTTAGAGGTCTTGCTGAAAAGAGCTATGGATTTTCTTAAAGACACACATATGCACATGGAAATTGTGTTTTTTAGTGTGTAGAAATTGATCAAAAATTTTTTTCTGCCTGAGCTGCTACTCAAACAAGATAAAAAATCTGGAAAGAAAGAGAGGAGCATGAAGCAAAGGAATTCAAACAGTCCTTATAGCCTACTGCAATGGAAGGCAGATGTGCCTGTCTAAAAGCAATTCCATCCACTGCTGAAAGGTTGGAGAGGTTTCTAGCACCAGCAAAGGAAGGATGAGGATGTCTGTAGCCTGGTGTGTTCCCTTGAGCTGCAGGCCTCAGCCTGGGGACTCAATAGAACACAGCAGTGATCTGGGCAGCCTCTTGTCTGTGTGGTCCAGGGGAATGCATTACCAGAGGGAAACGGCAAGTCATTGATTTGGGGCTTCAAACACAATCTTGTGGCTTTGGGATTTTTTAGAAGAATCATAAAAATAAATACACTTTTTTATCTATAGAGTCAGAAACCATTGAACTGTATTATACATCTAGAGGCCTGGTGCACAAATTCGTGCATGGGTGGTTGGCCAATTAGGGTGGTGGGGGGGGACCAATTGAGGGCAGGGCCAGCAGGGGAAGGGGCCGTGGGCAGTTGGCCAGCCGGCCTTGCCTCCTGGTCGAACTCCCAGTCGAACTCCCGGTTGAGGGGACAATTTGCATATTAGCCTTTTATTATATAGGATGGAAATCTCAGGAGCAGAGCATGTGGGTGGGTGCTAAGACAAGCCTGGGCCTGGGCTGATGACAAGCGCTGGGCCTGGCCTCTGAGTCCTCACATTACCATTCAGGTGAGGTCAGTCCTCATTCTCTGAGTTTATAACAAATCTGCCCAGTTCTGAGGAGAGAGGAGTTCCAGGTGTCCTTGTCTGGATAACCCAGTAGCCAAGGTTGACTGCCTACAGGTGGAGACAGGACACTGTTGTTCCACTGTTGTGCTTGCACCCCAAACAGATCCTTCTGTGTAGGAGCTAACAGGCATGCCCAGGGGGCAGTTATGAGAAGAACCCAAGCATTAAGATATAGCAGCCAGTTCACACATATTACCTCACTTAGTCCTCAGTGAGCCTTAGGAGTTAGGTCTTCTATTATTTTAATAAAAGGGCAAGAGGCTAGGACTGATGCAGTGATTCAACCCGAGGCAATAGGGCAGCTTAGCAAAGACACAGGAGAGGAAGCAGGCTCTCGGCTTTGATTTTGAAAGTGTGGCCATTGCCCTTCAGAGGTCCGATGAGGGAACACAGTTTTGTGATCTTGGAAGACAAAATCTGAACCATTCTGGTAAAATAACAAGACCTTAAAGCATGGGCAGCAGTAGTTCTCAACCAGGGACAATTTTGACCCCTGGGACAGAGGGCAATCTTTGAAGACAGTTTTGCTTGTCACACTGCAGGGCAGGATGCTCACTATGGCAGCTAGTGGATAGGCTCCAGGTGCCGGGAAACGTCCCACAGCGCGCAGGCAGCCCCACAGCAAGGACTTATTGACCCAGGATTTCATACAGTTGACAGAGATTAAGAAACTCTGGTCTATTGGCATAAAAATGTCAAATTTTATAATGGTTTCAACACTTTTTAAGAAGTCTTATAAATCTTTAAAAAGAGCATGCTTCTCTACAGTCACCTTGTATCCACCAAGTTAAACTTTCTGTGTCTTTTGGTGACTGGTGTACTCCTGTTAGCTGCTATCATGGGAGATCATATTGCCCAAGTAAGAGTATTCACAATACAATCTACCTAAAGAAATATTCCTTGTTTTGCCACAGATCTACACTCCAAGATGAAGGAGAAGCTTCGAATGAATATGGATATTTCCAGGCCGGGTCTGCACTGCACAGCAAGAGAGAGGATGGGATACCTAACAAGGCAGCAGGGCACTTCTTCTGCACAAAGCATATTGACTTTGAAAACATCTAATAAATGATAGCAATTGTTAGGGACTCTTAATAAAATGATTCTCCCAGAGTTCCCTGGATTTATCACGGATTTTAACATCACTTTTTGATGGCAGCTAGTTTATCATAATTCCACACCTCTCAGACGCAGATGTAGTTTGGGCTGAACAAACCCCAGGGGACTCATGAGGGGTCCCAGCACAGTGATGGCTCATCCTCCCCCAGATGAAGAAGGAGATGTGTGTAACAGGGCTGCCCCTTCTTTACTCCAGAGCATTCTTACATCTGGCAATACTAGAAACCACAAGTCAAACACAGAATAACTCAACTAGCTAACAAAGAAATGAGCAAGAGAGTCTCTGGCAACCTAAATTGCTATCATTTCATTTCTCTTCTTATTTTCCATTTGAAAGTTTTCACTAATTCTGGAAATACCATTTGACTAAGAAGAATATACACAGATTAATTATGAAACATATAACAAGTTCCTCAAAAGCTATTGCTTTTATTCATTGTTATAAAAATATTTTTGAAATAACATTAATTAAAATTTGCAAAAAAGAAAACAAATCACTTATAATACAACACTTTCAGGAATTTAAACAATAAACACAAAAGAAGCGAGAAGGGCAGAGTGAGTCTGCACCTGGAGCAGGCATGGCCTATGGACCCCCTTAGCTGCAGTCAGTGTGGACCTATAGGGTATGTTGATTTTCCCAAATCCAGTTTATTATGTAAAATCTCCCAATTTTTTAATATTGTCTCATACTTTTTAAGGTACTGTGCCGGCTAAATAAAACACATCTATAGGTTAAATTCAAATGACAGCCAACCAGTTAGAAAACTTTGGTATATAAATTTGCATCCAAATATGAGTGAAGAGAAGACATTGGTATGAGTTTATATATTTTTATAATTTTATAATCAGAACACACTGGAAGAAATAGTTGCAATAATATTAATGGGTTTTAGGCCTCTGAACTTATTAAAAGGCTTTTGAAATAATAATGTAGTTAAAGAAAATATATTGGTGGAACTCATTATACATTTAATCAGAAAAACGTGTCTTAAACATAGTTGCATGCATGTAATTTAGAATTCATCTTTACAAAGAGAAATCTACGGGTAACATAAGTGCAAATCAACTGAGGGTGAAATTGAGAAGATTCTTAGACAATCGATGAGGTCACTATGACACCAGGCACAACTGCAAGGACCATTTTTGAGGATAATTATATTCTTAATAATAAGAAAAATGTGCCTTTTCAATGCTAAAACTAAAGGAATTAAATTGTGACTCATATCATAAGTGAAAATAACTGTGGAGTGTTGTACGCCCACTTCTGCAAAGAGATTTCCACCTTTACAGTAAGAGGAAAGGTTGACCATTTCAAGCACAGATATCAGAGTGTATATGCCATAACTTGGAGCTATGAGTTTATTTATTCATAACTCAAGGGCTAATGTCTATCCACTCATTACTTTTTGAGCATCCTAGACCTTAGGAATATAGAGATCAACAAAACTAACATAGGCCCCACCCTCATAGAGTACATGGCCTGGTGGAGGATACATAACATAAATACAAGTATCCAACTCTATAGCTATAAAAAGCCAGCGACCAGAATGCCATAATGACCAGAATGACCGGTCATTATAATGCCACTGTGGCCTGAAAACCGGCCTGATGGGGGGTGGGGGTGGGGCCAGCTGCTGGCCAACCTCCTGCAGCCACTCCCTCAGGCTGGCCCCACCCATGATGAGTCCCCACCACCCTGATCAGCCTGCAGCTCCCTACCCCCAGCCCAGCCCGTCCCTGGTTGCCCCCCTACCCCAATAGGGTGTGGGGCAGCCGGCTAACCTCCTGCAGCCCCTCCCCCCACCTGGCCCCACCCAAACTGGCCCCCCCACCTTGATCAGGGGCAGGGCCGGCAGGCCAACCACCTGCAGCCTCTCCCCCCAGCCAGCCCTGCCCCTGATGGGCCCTCGCCACCCTATTGGCCTGCAGCCCCTCCCCCCAGCAAGCTCCACCTCTGATCGGCCCCCCCACTCCAATCAGGGACAGGGCCAGCGGGCCAACCACTCATGGCCCCTCCCCCAGGCTGCTGACCTCCAATTACCCCCCCATTGTGGGGCTGGACCCTTGGGCCAATTGCCCGTGGCCCCTCCCCCAAGTCGGCCCAGCCCCAATCGGGGTGGGCTGGCAGGCCAACCTCCCATTTCCTCTTCCCTACAGGCCCAGCCCCGACAGACCCCCCCACCTGTGCACGATTTCATCCACTGGGTCTCCAGTGCCTATATATAATTGTAAGAAAGTGATAAGTACAATGAAGATGTTAATTGGCCTATGGAAATTACTGTGGGTTCTGTCTGCAATAAGCAATCTGAAAATACATGGGGGAAAATCAAGACAACTGACTATTGTGCTATGATTAGCATCCAATTCATAGCCCAGATTCTTGCCTGAAGCAGTTAAAGGCATACTTGGTGTACCAGTTAATGCGGATTTTATAATCAAAGAAAACATGATAATTTCAAGAGAAACATTAAAAGTGCTTTATTCAAAGTAATGTCCATTGCTAGCTACACATTTCCCCCATCTTTCAGGTAATTTGTGGATATCATCCCACTAGAACTTTTCTTGATTTGAGGCAAACCATTCAGAGACCCAACTTTCCACTTCTTCGTAGGTTTTGAAGTGCTGCTCAGAAAGTGCGTGTGTCATCCATCGATCAAAACAAGTGCTAATCTGAAGGAGCAAGGTCTGGTGAATACAGCGGGTGGGTTCATACTTCCCAGGCAAGATCTTTTAACGTGTCTTTAACTGGTGTTGAAGTGTGTGATGGTGCGTTATCATGTAGCAAAATTACTTTGCTGTGTCTTCAGGCACATTCTGGTCATTTCACTATCAAAGCATGGTTCAAATTGATTATTTGTTGTCAGTAGCGATCAGTATTAATGGTTTCACCTGGTTTTAGAAGCTCATAATACACCACACCTTCCTGAGCCCACCAAACGCAGAGCTTGTCTGCGATGTTGATGGTTGACATGGATCAACCCATGATTTTGTGCGTTTGGGATTCTCAAAATAAATCCACTTTTCATTGCCAGTCACAATTAGATGCAAAAAAGATTTTTTTCGTGCCATTGAAGCAACATTTTACTGATGACTTTTCGGTTTTCCATTTGTCTTTCATTCAGTTGATGTGGCACCCACTTTCCTTCCTTTAAAATCTTTCCCATTGCTTGTAAACTATCGGAAATTGTTTTCTGAGCAATGTTTAATCTTTCTGCAAGTTGTTTTTGAGTTTGACACGCATCGTCATCCAATAATGCTTGTAATTGTTGGTCTTCAAACTTTTTCAGTTGACCTGGATGTTCTTTGTTTTTCACATCAAAATCATCACTTTTAAAGAGTTTAATCCAGCGTTCACAAGTATCTTGAGATGGAGCATGTTCACCATAAGCTTCCCGAAGTATAAGATAGCTTTTTCTTTAAAATAAAGTAATGAATTAAAACTTCCCACAAATGCTCTTTTTTTTTGCATGAAATTTGACATTTTTTAAGCATAAAAATGTCTATGATGTTAACACCTTCAGAAAATTTGACATATGAAGTTCTGAAGCTTGTTTGTCAATACAACAAAATAGCATACATACCAAATCGCATATATATCAACATGTGTAACTCCATCTATTGAAAAAAACCCACATTATTAACTGGTACACCTAGGAAAGGTTCTTTAGGGGGAAAACCTTGACAGTATGAAGGTGAAAGTATTATAGAAATATTTAGATGCTGTAATTAAAAGCAAGTATACGGTTTAAAAGAAGTAACTCATTACCACATTAAGACAGAGTTAGGATGCCCTAATCCAGCGGTTCTCAACCTGTGGGTCGCGACCTCTTTGGCGGTCGAACTACCCTTTCACAGGGGTCGCCTAGATATTTACATTACGATTCATAACAGAAGCAACATTACAGTTATGAAGTAGCAACGAAAATAATTTTATGGTTGGATCACAACATAAGGGACTGTATTTAAAGGGCCAGAAGGTTGAGAACCACTGAATCAGACCATATCAGGGACAGTCATCTCTCACAGCAATGACCTTGCACATCAAGGGTGAGGAGGCAGAGCCACTCTTACCCTTGGCCATGGTAAACCCAAACATAGACTAGTATTTCATAATAGACTGCTAGTTCCCGAGGGAGACTGTGAGATCATCCCCCACCCTCAGTCTGAGAAGACCTCCATCAACCCCCAGACGATTTATTAAGTACCTGCTCTTCCGAGGCAATTTTAGCTTGAGCTTATGATCTACCATCACCACAAATGATTTGCTATTGAGAACACATAGACAAGCTTGACTGTAAGACAGGAGCATCAGCAAATGGAGGTTTATTTTTTCTGCTGTGCAAGCTTTGAATAAGGACTTGTCAGTGAGGGGCTATCAGTGTGAGACCAGTGTCCTAAGGCTAACTCCTATTGTGTTGGAGAACTGAATGCCAAGTTTTCTCTGTCATTTTTTTTTCCATCATCTTTATGAACAGAGAGGAGTGAACAGAAGTGAGAATCAGGCTGTGGTTTTCACAGGCAACACCAGTCTTTTTATTTTATTTTATTCATAAAGTCGTTATATTTAGTTTCCAAAGCAGAAATAAGAGGTGACCACAAGTTAATCCACTCATGAACTGGAACCCCAAATCTCTAGCTCCAGCCAGCGGGGTAGCAGACAGGGCTGGGGACCGGGACCAGCACGAGTGGGGCCCCTCCTCTCTGAGATGGTCTGGCATCAGGATGTGCTCGAGAGCCCGCACAGTCTGGGCCTTGAGAGATGTGGGGGTCATGAGGTCAGGACTCATAGTTGCTGGGTTCATCCTCATCTTCCCCAAAGCAGCTGTTGGCTTCCACCTAGATCTCATCATCCTCCTTGTGGTTTGAAGTCTGAGCCCGGCTGGGCGGGGCCGTGGTCTCTAGGCAGCACTCTGCCAGGGTGGGCACCTGCGCGTGGACAATGTGCACTCCCAGCCCAGCCTTTGCTTTTTCCACTTCTTGTAATCAGGGAAGCGTTCACTGTCACCTATCTTAAACAGTGTTTCCCTCCTTAGCTGTTGTACTGCCAATCACAGCATGGTCCTGGCAAGGCTGCCAGAAAGCGTGCAAATAACACGTCTTGACACTGACAATCCAACCCACGGAGCAGAGAGGAATGTGAAGCACGGTGAGCTGCCGTCACAGATCGTCACACAGGTTGTGAACATCCGCAGTCTGCAGGTCCCGTCCGTACAGCTGGGGAGAGGTGATACGCAGTGGTGGCAAAACGGGTGAGTTGAAGACCAAAGACTTGAGCGTATCTATTTGTTCATCAATAAAAATGGGAATGAAACAGGCTGTTGTGAAGATTAAATAAGAGAATTTGGTAAGCCCTAACTGGTTTGGCTCAGTGGATAGAGCGTCAGCCTGTGGACTCAAGGGTCCCAGGTTTGATTCCGGTCAAGGGCATGTACCTTGGTTCGGGGCACAACCCCAGTAGGGGGTGTGCAGGAGGCAGCTGATGGATGTTTCTCTCTCATCGGTGTTTCTAACTCTCTATCCCTCTCCCTTCCTCTCTGTAAAAAATCAATAAAATATATTTTTTTAAAAAAGAGAGAATTTGGCAAAAGTTCATTTACTCTATTAATTCAGATAATTCATAGTAAATGCTCAATACATTTAAGCCATGATTATGATTTCCTGTTCACCTTCACTGGCTACTTCTGTCTGGGTCTGTCATTGAAAGCAAAGGAAAGAGTGGGCCACGTGGTCTCACAACTTCTTCCTGGCCCGGAAACTCTGTAACCAGAGGACAAAAACCCATTTCAGGGGCTTTCAGAACAGAAATCTCCTCTGAAATTAGAGGGCCCAAGTAAGGATCTTAAGTAACAGAACAGAATGGGGGAGTGGTTCAAACTGTGTTTGATGCCAAGGTTTGATACAACTCCCAGATTCGGGCGATCACAAGTGCCTTGGCTGATGCAAGTGACAGAAAGCATCTACTTTCACCTGGCAAGAAAAATGAGTAATTCACAAGTTGTTACGTTTATATATATAATTTTATGTTTACACTAATCACCATTATTGAATACTTATATGTGCTAGATATCATAGTAGGTGTTTTTATATACATTTAAAAAAATTTTTTTCCAAATAACTCGGTCAGGTAGATTTTTATGGATAAGGAAAAACAAGGCTCAGAATGGGCAAGTAACTTGCCCAAGGACACAGAGCTCTTATTTCCATGCTCATTGGTGCAGCCTGGAATTGCACCCAAGCTTATGAGGCTTCAAAACCCATTCTCTTTTCATCATGCTAAGTGTTCCAAGTATCTGTTGATTGTTTTTACAGGAGGAACTTTTATTAATGTGCATAAAACAACAACACCCTGACTGACCACTTTCATCAGCCCATACCAGGGAGTCCATGTGAGTGAGCGGTCAGGCACTGCATGAGCTACCCAGTCTGCTCAGACCAGGCACAGAGAGGCAGCCAGGGGTCAGCAGGGACACACAGTGTTTTAGGGAGTCACTGTCCATAGTGGTAAACAGGAAGGCAGTTGATGCTGATTGTACAGTGAAGAAAAGCCACTCTCAAATTTCTACTGCATGTGGCTTCTCATAGCTGGAAAAACCAAGCCTGCCAGTGTCATCTACCACCAAAGAGAAAGGAGCCCCTAGGCCCTGGAAGATGGACCACCCACGAGAAGTCTAATCAGGATCAGGCTTCCCAGCACTGGAGAAGACAGGGTGCACCAAGATGAGACAGTCATCACCGTGAAATGCCTTCCAAGCCTCCCCTCTAAGCAGAAGTCCAAGTCAATCGCTCTAGCGGGGAGAGGGCTCTATAGGGTCATTTGACCAGGTCCTACCCCTGCAGCCTTCAGGGAACCTCCACGTGAGGCACGGAGCATGATGTCTTTCTCCTCTTTACTCAAAATCCAGCTTTCCTTCCAAAATGCCCAGCCTCCAGCTCTGCACTGTAACTTATCCTCCCAGCCCAGAGTCGTATACGAACACCTAAACGACCCTTACAGAGCAGCTGTTCTATAGCTGGCACTGCTTCCACCCAGAGGGGGGTGTCATCAGCTGGTTTTTACAGATGAACTAAGTGAGGTTCAGAGCGGTAGCTAAGCTGCCATGGCCACAGAGCAAGTAAGTGCTGGAACTGGGCTTCCAGGCTGTGACTGTGGGGCACACCTTGCTGTCTTACCTTTACACCAAGAGAGAATAGATACAGACAAAAGCTAAACAATAACAAAGGACAATTCAAAAGCAAAGGCATGCCCAGGGCTTGGCCCAGTGCTTCTCTGAAATTCCTGTGGCGCTGGGCATCCAGCACCAGCTGATGGCACTTGGGGAACCCATTTCAAGGATTTGTTTTGCATAAAAGGAACATTCCTGTTGCTCTTTCTTATCTCCATTGATACTGCGGACAGCCTTCTGGGGTTTCCTCTACTATTTCCCACCCTGTCCATGTCCAAGCAACATCCTCAAGTGCCCTAGGTCCTCTGCACCGGGCCTCTAGTATTGAATAAGAGCAGGGAAAGTGAACATCCTTTCTTGTTCCTAATCTTAAGGGAAATGCTTTTACTAGTAGTTTTTGTCCACTGAGTATGATGTTGGTTGTGGGTTTGTCCTATATGCCCTTTATTACATTGAGGTATGTTCCCTCTATTCCCACTTTGCTGAGAGTCTTTATCATAAATGGATGCTGGATTTTATAAAAAAAAAATTCAGCATTTATTGATATGACCATGTGATGTTTATCCTTCATTTTGTATATGTGCTATATCACATTTACTGATTTGTGGATAATGTAACAACCTTGCATCCCCATAATAAATTCCACTTGATCCTGCTATATGATCTTTTTAATGTATTGCCAGATGCAGTTTTCTAATATTTTCTTGAAGATTTTAGCATCTATGCTCATCGGGGATATTGGCCTATATTTTAGTTCATTTTAGTGTCTTTATCTGGTTTTGGAATAAGGATAATGCTGGCCTACTAAAATGACAGTGGGAGTCTTCTCTCCTCTTGAATTTTTTGGAATAGTTTAATAAGGATAGGTGTTAGTTCTTCCTTGATTGGTAAAATTCACCTGTGAAGCCATCTGGCCCAGGACTTTTGTTTGTTGGGAGTTTTTTAAATTACTGCTTCAGTTTCACCTGTTGCAGTCTGTTTATTCAGTTTCTGATTCTTCCTGATTCAGTTTTGGAAGATTGTATGTTTCTAGGAATGCATCCATTTCATTCATAATATAAAATTTGTTGGCATATAGTTGTTTGTAATATTTTGTTACAATCCTTTGTATTTCTTTGGTGTCACTTCTCTTTTATTTCTGATTTAATTTATTTGGGTCTTCTCTTTTATTTTCTTGAGGAATCTGGTTTAAGTTTTTTCAATGTTGTTTATCTTTTCAAGTAATCAGCTCATCAACCAAAGGACTTGTATGCATGTATATTAGCATAACCAATGGACACAGACACTGGGGCCATGGGGGCTTGCCAGGGGTGGGAATGACTGGGGTGGGGGGGGGGCGTCAATTGGGGAAAATGGAGACATATGTAAACTTTAGACAATAAAAAAAAGAAGAATCAGCTCATGATTTCATTGATTCTTTTTCTTTTTAAATCTGATTGGTCTACACATTGCATTTGGGAGATATGTCTCTTTTTTAAAATATAATTTTATTGATTTCAGAGAGAAAAATAAGAGAGCAATAGAGATAGAAACACCAGTGATGAAAAATAATAATTGATCGGCTGCCTCACACTAGGGATCCAGCCCACAACCTGGTCAGACAGCAAGGTATGTGTCCTGACCAGGAATTGAACGTAGGCCTCCTGATTCATGATTGACACTCAATCACTGAGCCACACTGGCCACGTGGTTTCATTGATTGTTTGTATTTTTTTATACTCTATTTCATTTATTTCTGCTCTGATCTTTATTATTTCATTTTTCCTACTCATGTTTGTTGTTCTTCTTCTAAATTCCTTTAAGTGTAAACTTTTTTTTTTTTTGAGAGTTTTCAATAATAATTTTTATTTCTTAAAGTATTACAAAGAGTATTACATATGTCTCCTTTTTCCCCCCCATGACATTCCCCTGGCCCCTACCCCCCCGCCCCCCCCCCCCCGTGTCTTGTGTCCATTGGTTAATCTTATATGCATGCATATAAGTCCTTCAGTTGGTCTCTTAATCCCCCCCCAACCCTCCCCAGGCTCCCCATTGTAGTTTAACATTCTGTTCAATGTTGCTCTGCTTCTGTATCTACCCCTGTTCATCAGTCCATACTGGTCCCCTTTATTTGTCCCAACCTCACTGGAGTAGTCTCAACCTCACCAGGGCCATCTGAGCCTCACCAGGGCCGTTTCAACCTCACCTGGGTCGTCCCTACCTCACAGGGGCCGTTTCAACCTCACCGGGGTCATCCCTACCACACCAGGGCCATTTCAACCTGACTGGGGTTGTCGCTACCACACCGGGGCCGTTTCAACCTGACCGGGGCTGTCCCTACCACACCGGGGCCGTTACGACCTGACCAAGGTTGTCCCTACCTCACGGGGGCCGTTTCAACCTCACCGGGGTTGTCCCAACCACACCGGGGCCGTTTCGACCAGACTGGGGTCGTCCCTACCTCACGGGGGCCGTTTCAACCTGACCGGGGTTGTCCCTACCACGCCGGGGCTGTTTCAACCTGACCGGGGTTGTCCCTACCACACCAGGGCCGTTTCGACCAGACTGGGGTCGTCCCTACCTCACGGGGGCTGTTTCAACCTCACCGGGGTCGTCCCTACCTCACGGGGGCCGTTTCAACCTGACCGGGGTTGTCCCTACCACGCCGGGGCCGTTTCGACCTGACCGGGGTTGTCCCTACCACACCGGGGCCGTTTCGACCTGACTGGGGTCGTCCCTACCTCACAGGGGCCGTTTCAACCTGACCGGGGTTGTCCCTACCACGCCGGGGCCGTTTCGACCTGACTGGGGTCGTCCCTACCTCACGGGGGCTGTTTCAACCTCACCGGGGTCGTCCCTACCTCACGGGGGCCGTTTCAACCTGACCGGGGTTGTCCCTACCACGCCGGGGCCGTTTCGACCTGACTGGGGTCGTCCCTACCTCACGGGGGCCGTTTCAACCTCACCGGGGTTGTCCCTACCACACCGGGGCTGTTTCAACCTGACCGGGGTTGTCCCTACCACGCCGGGGCCGTTTCGACCTGACTGGGGTCGTCCCTACCTCACGGGGGCTGTTTCAACCTCACCGGGGTCGTCCCTACCACGCCGGGGCAGTTTCGACCTGTCTGGGGTCGTCCCTACCTCATGGGGGCCGTTTCAACCTCACTGGGGTCGTCCCTACCTCACGGGGGCCGTTTCAACCTGACCGGGGTTGTCCCAACCACACCGGGGCCGTTTCGACCAGACTGGGGTCGTCCCTACCTCACGGGGGCCGTTTCAACCTGACCGGGGTTGTCCCTACCACGCCGGGGCCGTTTCAACCTGACCGGGGTCGTCCCTACCTCACGGGGGCCGTTTCAACCTGACCGGGGTTGTCCCTACCACGCCGGGGCCGTTTCGACCTGACTGGGGTCGTCCCTACCTCACGGGGGCTGTTTCAACCTCACCGGGGTCGTCCCTACCTCACGGGGGCCGTTTCAACCTGACCGGGGTTGTCCCTACCACGCCAGGGCCGTTTCGACCTGACTGGGGTCGTCCCTACCTCACGGGGGCTGTTTCAACCTCACCGGGGTCATCCCTACCACACCGGGGCCGTTTCGACCTAACTGGGGTCGTCCCTACCTCACGGGGGCTGTTTCAACCTCACCGGGGTCGTCCCTACCACACCGGGGCCGTTTCGACCTGACTGGGGTCGTCCCTACCTCACGGGGGCCGTTTCAACCTCACCGGGGTCGTCCCTACCACGCCGGGGCCGTTTCGACCTGACTGGGGTCGTCCCTACCTCACGGGGGCCGTTTCAACCTCACCGGGGTTGTCCATACCACACCGGGGCTGTTTCAACCTGACCGGGGTTGTCCCTACCACGCCGGGGCCGTTTCGACCTGACTGGGGTCGTCCCTACCTCACGGGGGCCGTTTCAACCTGACCGGGGTTGTCCCTACCACGCCGGGGCCGTTTCGACCTGACTGGGGTCGTCCCTACCTCACGGGGGCTGTTTCAACCTCACCGGGGTCGTCCCTACCTCACGGGGGCCGTTTCAACCTCACCGGGGTTGTCCCTACCACGCCGGGGCCGTTTCGACCTGACTGGGGTCGTCCCTACCTCACGGGGGCCGTTTCAACCTGACCGGGGTTGTCCCTACCACACCGGGGCCGTTTCGACCTGACTGGGGTCGTCCCTACCTCACGGGGGCTGTTTCAACCTCACCGGGGTCGTCCCTACCACGCCGGGGCCGTTTCGACCTGTCTGGGGTCGTCCCTACCTCATGGGGGCCGTTTCAACCTCACTGGGGTCGTCCCTACCTCACGGGGGCCGTTTCAACCTGACCGGGGTTGTCCCTACCACGCCGGGGCCGTTTCGACCTGACTGGGGTCGTCCCTACCTCACGGGGGCTGTTTCAACCTCACCGGGGTCATCCCTACCACACCGGGGCCGTTTCGACCTAACTGGGGTCGTCCCTACCTCACGGGGGCTGTTTCAACCTCACCGGGGTCGTCCCTACCACACCGGGGCCGTTTCGACCTGACTGGGGTCGTCCCTACCTCACGGGGGCCGTTTCAACCTCTCCGGGGTTGTCCCTACCACACCGGGGCTGTTTCAACCTGACCGGGGTTGTCCCTACCACACCGGGGCCATTTCGACCTGACCGGGGTTGTCCCTACCACACCTGGACCGTTTCAACCTCACCGGGGCCATCCCAGCCTTACCGGGGAAACAGGAAGTTTGGCCCTCTGTCCCCTGCTGGCGGCTCCCCACTAGACAAAATCTCCAGGCATTCCTGGTGGTTGCACATCCAGCGCTCCTGCCCTCCACCAAGTGCACAGACTGCCTGTCTGCTGTCCCCCAGCGCCCCACAAGAGACTGGGACCAGTGGGCATGTTTCTGCGCTTGCTGGTACAGCAGTTCCACAGTGCCGGCCGAGTCAGGCCCAGCCCTGGCCGGCCCCGGACCCGACTCTGCCCCCCGATTGCGTCCCTCCCAGATGCAAGGAGCTGAAATCTGCAGCCTGCTGGGATGGGCTCTGTACATGGTGCTTCAGCACATCCTACTCAGTCTCAATGCGCTTCTTTCTATGCGAGGAGTTGAAATCTGCAGTTTGTTGGGTTGGGCTCTGTACTTGGTGTCACATCCTACTCAGTCTCAATGTTCTTTCTCTCCTTCCAGTTGTAGAGCTTCCACTGGGCCAAGTTTCCCATGGTTCTGTATGATAGGTGTTTGTCTGATATTTGGTAGTTTCGATGTTGTTGTGCGAGGTAGCACGCACAGGTCTCTTCCTTATGCCGCCATCCTGGTTCTCCTGGGTCTGCTTCTTGAGTGTGTCTCCCATGGCTGCGAGCAGTTGAAGTCTGCAATTTGTTGGGATAGGCTGCAAAAGCGCAGGTGGGTCTTTTTGTGCACCTGGCACAGCTTGGATGGGGATGTAAATTGATTAAGGCTGAGACTCAGGGAGTCGCCATGGCGGAGCAAATAGCACTGGCTGAGTCTCCGCGGCCCCTTGACTCTCTGCCAGGGCTTTGTGTCCCCCAGTGCCAGCGAACAGCTGTGCAACAGAGTCTCCCTCGCTTTCTGATGGCTGCAAGGCCGTGCTGCCTCTCCCTGTAGGGTCTGGTGCTTCACGATCCCGCCTGAACCAGCTCAGTGGATTTGAAAGTTTGCAGAAGAAAAGGTGCTTCTACTTGTGGGTCTGGCACAGCCCAGATGGGAATGTAAATTGCTTAGGGCGGGATCACAGGGAGTCGCCGGGGCGGAGACTCAGCGGCCCCTTGCCTATCCAGGACACCAGGACTTTGCGTCCCCCAGTGCCGGCGAGCAGCCGAGCGCCAGAGCCTCCCTCGCTTCCTGACCGCTGGAAGGCCGTGCCGTCTCTCGCCTTGGGGCCTGGGGCCTCAGAGACCCGCCCGAACCAGCTCAGTGGATTTGAGAGTTTGTAAAAGCACAGTCATTCCCTCTTGTGCCTCTGGCACAGCCCTGAGGGTAGGGCGGGGTCACAGGGAGTCACCAGCGTGGATGAAATAGGGATGGCGGCGTCTCCGCGCCCCTCGCCTCCCCGGGACACCAGGACTTCTTGTCCCTCGGTGCCGGCGAGCAGCCGCGTATCAGAGCTTCCCTCGCTCTCCGACCACTGCAAGGCCGTGGCCGCCTCTCCCTGTGGGATCTGGGGCCTCAGAGACCCGCCCCGAGCAAGCCCAGAGGATTCGAGGGTTCGTAAAAAACCGAGAATCCATTTGCAGCCCGCGTGGCGTGTGACTGCGTACCTCTGGTTTTGGTGCCTCCGTAGCTCCCACTCAGTCTCACTGCGCTTCTTTCTTTTCCTCCAGTTGTAGATCTCCCACTGGGCCAACTTCCCCATGGTTCTGAGTGGCGGTTGTTTACTTCATAGTTGATAGTTTCAATGATGCTGTGAGAGAGCAGCACACACAGGTCCGGTCCCTACGCCGCCATCTTGGTTCTCCCTTTAAGTGTAAACTTAAATCATATACATTAAAAGTGATTATTGCAAGAGACAGATTCTTTATTCTTTATTCTAACTATGTTCTATTTTTCTTTTCTCTTTCTTAAAAAAGACCTCTTTTCTTCTTCTTTTAAAAAAAATCCTCACATGAAGATATGTTTTCATTGATTTGAAAGAGAAAGGAAAGGATGGGGGGGAGGAGAGAGAGAGAGAGAGAGAGAGAGAGAGAGAGAGAGAGAGAGAGAGAGAGACTGATTGAGGAAAACATTAATCAGTTGCCTCCTGCATGCACCCTGACTAGGAATCAAACCCACAACTTTTCAGTGTATTGGATGATGCTCCAACCAACTAAGCCACATTGGTGGCCAGGGCCTTAAAAAAGACCCTTCAACATTTCTTCTAAAACTAGTTTTGTGGTAATGAACTCCTTTAGCTTTTTCTTGTCTGGGAAGCTCTTTATTTCTCCTTCAATTTTAAATTATAGCCCTGCTGGGAAAAATAGTCTTGGTTTTATATCATTGCTTTTCATCACTTTGAATATTTCATGCCAATCCCTTCTGGCCTGAAGTGTTTTTGTTGAGAAATCAGCTGACAGTCTTATGGGCACTCCCTTGTAGGCAACTAACTGTCTTTCTCTTGATGCTTTTAAGAGTCTCTCTTTGTCTTTAACCTTTGTTGATTTAATTATGAGGTGTCTTGGTGTGGGTCTCTTTGGATTCATTTTTTGGGGGACTCTCTGTACTTCCTGGGCAGTGTGTATTTTTTCCTTCACCAGGATAGGGAAGTTTTCAGTCATTATTTCTTCAAATAGGTTTTCAAACCTTTGCTGTTTCTTTTATCTTTTTGGTACCCCTATGATGTGGAGTATATTATGCTTCATGGTATCCCAAAGATCCTTTAAACCAGAGGTTCTCAACCTGTGGGTCGTGACCCCTTTGGGGGTCGAACGACCCTTTCACAGGGGTCCATCGGAAAACACATATTTAATTACATATTGTTTTTGTGATTAATCACTATGCTTTAATTATGTTCAATTTGTAACAATAAAATTGGGGGTCACCACAACATGAGGAACTGTATTAAAGGGTCACGGCATTAAGAAGGTTGAGAACCACTGCTTTAAACTATTCTCATTAAAAAAAATTCTTTCTCCTGTTTGCTTCTATTATTGGGTATTTTCTTTACTTGTCTTCCAACTTGCTGATTTGATCCTCTGCTTCATCCAACATACTGTTTATTCCTTCCAGTGTATTCTTCATTTCAGATATGACTGGTTATTTTTTATGGTTTCTATGTTGGTTTTCATGCTGTTACAGGTCTCACTAAATTCCTTCAGCATCCTTATAACCTATTTTTTTTGAATTCTGTATCTGATAAATTGCATATCTACATTTTATTTAGCTCTTTTTCTGGAGATTTCTTTTATTCTTTCATTTGATGGCAAGTTTCTTTGTCTCCCCATCAGGCTGCATCTTTGTGTTTGTGTCTATGTATTTGGTAGATATGCTATGACTCCCAGTTTTGGTTGAGTGGTTTTATGTAGTAGGTGTTCTGTGAGACCCAGTGGCACAGCTTTCTTGATCAGCCAGTGGGGTGCTCTAGGTATTTCCCTTGTATGGGATACATGGGCCCTCCAGTTGTAGTTGAGTCTTGATTGCTATTGGCTCATTTGTGGGCTGACCCTCAGGCTGGCTGACTGTGAGGATCAACCTTGACCACAGTGCAGATGCTGACTATACTAAGTGGAATTCACTTCAGCAATGTCTGGTTCCTGCCAAGATCTCCCTATGGATATGCCGCTTGTGAAGCTCATTGGATCCTGCTTTGTTGTTGTCCCAAGCTGGCCACTGAATGTGTTAGTTCTGGGGTCTCTTGGGAGGGACTCTGATGCAGGCCAATGTCAGACATTGCCTATTACTGGCCCCGGGCAACTTGTATGGAGCTACAAGGCAATCCACAGTTTGTGGCTACTTCTGCTGGGCTCTGAGCTGGAAGGACAAACCTGCGCACTAAGGCTGGTTTTTACCAGCACCAAGCCCAGGGGCAGGTCAGCAAAAGTTCCAAGTCATCCCAAGATCTGCCTTCAACTGCCTTCACCTGCCTTCACCTGCTAGCTGACTGTTAGGCTCAGGCACTAAAAGAGCCTCAGTCACTGAAAGGTGGTACTCAAGTTGCATGAAGTAGGTTGTTAGTGAGTCACCAGGTAGGGGTGATTAGTGTTCACCAAATTAACACACACTCAAACTCTGTGCCAGTACTAAGTATGTAGTCACTAAGCAAAAGTCCCAAGGTATACCAAGTTTAGCTGAACCCCTCTATGTTCCCCTTCTATATGCCTACAGGTGGGGCAGGGTCTCATAGAGTCATCAGAGTGAGCCCAGCAGTTTATTAGGCCCAAACCGACCAATATTTGGCCATATGAAGGGAAGGTTCTGCACTGGTTGGGCAAGTGAGGGTAAATGGTCCCTGTGCTAGAACCACACACCTCAGTCTGTCCAAGATTCTGCCATGAAGCTGGGGCTAGTGGATCACCCATGAGAGAGAGGTGCTGGACAGGCTTGCGGGAAGGTGAGAAGAGTGGCCCCTACTCTAGAACCACACTAAGTCTGTTTCGAATTCTGGGCAGGCCTCTGCAGGATGGAGCCACCAGGAGTCAGTAGGGTGGTGCTTCTGGGAGCCTGGAGAATAGGGCCAGCAGATCTCCTGTGAGGGGGAGGTGTCAGTCAGATTCATGGAAAAGTGAAGGAATGGCTCCCAACACAAAGGTACACAACTCAGTCACCAAACCCCCTGAATCTGCCCAGACCTCTACACCTTAGCCTAGGCAGCTGACTCCTTAGCAAGGCTCAGTCTCCACAGGGTGTGGTGAGATTGAGTCTAGAAGGTGAGGCTATTGCATTCCCCCAGGCTGGTGCCATATGGAGGGCAGTGTGCCACCCAAGAAAGACATGTGGCATGAGAGAGAGACTCACCATAAATATCCTGGGTGTTGTCCCTTCAGGTCTGTCCCCAGAACCACAAACCCCAGTCTCTCCTTGTGTGATTCTAGCCCATTCTGCCCTCTCTTTGCTTGAGCCCATGGTGAGTGGCTATGAATGATATTTTGTGCATTGGGCCTTTAATGGTGCCTCAGCTGACTCCCATTTCTCTGTGGTATACAGAATCTCTGTTGATTTTCATAGCCATATTTTATGTGGGTACCTCTAACCAGTTCTGGTGCTCTTGGCTGGGGAGTCCAGCTTGAGGTTGAGACCCCACACTTCTCAGAGGGAACCCCCACAGCTGAGATATCCCTCTAGACTAGAGCCTCAGCTGCTACCCATTGGAGCGGGGCAGCCCTTTTGTGGTCTCTGCCCTGTTTACCAGTCTCGGTGTGGCTTCTTCTCTAAATCCTTGGTTATAAGACTTCTCTTAAGCTAGTCTTCAATTGTTTATTATGGTTGCTTGTTCTATATTTTAGTTGTAATTCTAGTTTGGTCCTCACCATTCCACCCCAATAACCCCAACCCAACCCTAGGCAACCACTAATATGCTTTCTGTCTCTATGGATTTATCTGTTCTGGACCATTTCATGTAAATGGGATCATACACTATATGGGGTGTTGGTTTTTGGGGGTGGTGTAGGGAGTGGCTATAGGGTTAAGCCTCAGGCTGACCTGTTGGCAAAGCCACAAACAAGTCCCAGCTTGGAGGGCACAGACCTCTTAGCATAATTAAACTTAACCTTATGAAGCTCCCTAGATCTTATCTGGGTAGCTAATGGGCTGTGGGAGGTGCAGCAAGCTCTGCCAAAACAAGTGAAACTCACAAGAACATTGTAACTATGGTGACCACTACCTTGTTTACCTCTGGCTATAAAATAAAGGCTCAGCTTGTCATCTAGATCTCTCTCTGTGGCCTCAACCAGGCACAGGAAGATCCACCTAGACCCAGCTTATTCTCTTTGTCTGTCTTTTCTACATCCTTCGCTGCCCCCCCCCCTCAGGCTTACCAAACCCTTGGCAGAGCTGGCCCAGCACACGTGGCACCCAGCGCGGCGCCTGAGTTCAGGGGAACTGCAGTTGTCAGGTGAAAGGATGCTCCAGTGAAGCATGTGCAAAAAGTAAAAAGGAAGGTAAGGAGTGAAGTTTAGTAATAACTAGGTGTAAAATATGGGAAATTCAGGATCACAGGAAAAGAATTATATGTATCTATGCTTAAGGCTATGCTCCAAGCATGGGGCTGTTCTGTGAGGTATCAACAGCTTTTTGATTTGTTGGATTTTGTAAGTAAAACCTGCCCATGGTTTCCTGAGGAAGGAAAGGTAAATGTAGAGGCATGGGAGAAGGTAGGAAAACAACTTAGAGATCGTTATGTAGTTGAAAGTCCAGGGAAAATTCCTCTCTCTATTTTCAGTCTGTGGTCCCTGATTCGGGACTGCCTAGAGCCCACTCCTGAAAGGGAATGAATTAATGTGGCAGGGGAACTAAGATGGATAGTGGAAGGTTACCAGAGGCTTAATATTGTCACAAAGGTTTTTCTCTCACCTGAAGACTACTTATTATGGAAGTATTATATGCTTGTTTGTGCTGACATTGGACCAGCCTATGTTCAAGGAGCAATATTAGCTGCCCCATTAAAGGAGATGTTACTCGCTGATCAGCAGAAAAAGGAAGGGGGCTGCTTTAACTGTGGAAAACTAGGGCATTTTGCTATAATCCATTGCCCCCTAGGCAGGGAAACTTCAAGCAGGGCCAGCCCCAGCCCCACCAAACAGTAGGGGCCTTATCCTTAACCCCACTTCAGCCTTTCCAGCTGGCTCAGTAAACCTTCGTCATGCCACCCTGGGAAGCGCAGGATTGGCAAGTTCTTCCTGAGGTGATAGATCAGGACTCAGGCAATAGTGGAAAGCACCAATCCTACTTAAAATGCAACTATAACAACAACAAAAAGGAGGGGAAAGGATGTTATGTGTTAAAATTTTTAAATTACAATGCAGAGGGTCTTACAGTGGCCGAAAGGCATCGGGCCTCCTGTACAATAGCCTCTGCTGGGTTAGCCCGGTGGAAGGATGCACAAACCAGACAAGAGTTTTACCAGATTTAGTAATGATGTGGGGAAGAGGTTATGTTTTGTATCTTTCCAGAAGGAGGAGTGCAGCCAATTTGGGTACCAGAGAGTTACATGCATCACCACAATGGACCCAGAGAAGCTCCTTGTCCCTTCGTTCAAAAGACTGAGAGTTACCCCAATAACAGCAATATGATGAAGGCTATGCAAGAGATTGTGGTGCCAACATGGGGTCATCTGAAGAAGTTAACGACTGAAGGAAAGCAAGATGTGGAAGCTACTCCCTCAATCATGTATCTGGCTATGCTAGCATTGGTTAGCTGCCAGTCTTCTGCAAAGTCTTGCACAGCCAAGTCTGAGGACTTTGAGTAAATCAGCAAAAGAAACTCATTTAGTAGAAAAATGTTACTGTGGTTTGATTTCTCTCTTATTGCTGTGTTGCATTGGCACTGTTTTGTTATTCTTACTAGTTTTAAAATGTTAACACATTGGTATTGTTTTGTTTTAATAGCCAGAGTTTTGTTCTTTATCTTCAAGTTTTAAAATAACATGTCTGTAGTTTAGGTTTTGCATTGGCATTGTTTTGTTATTGTTTTAATAGCCAGAGTTTTTTTCTTGATGCTTAAGTTTTACTTTCATTATAGTAGCTTAAAAATAAAAAGGGTGAGATGTAGGGAGCGGCTATAGGGTTAAGCCTCAGGCTGACCTGTTGGCAAAGCCACAAACAAGTCCCAGCTTAGAGGGCACAGACCTCTTAGCATAATTAAACTTAACCTTATGAAGCTCCCTAGATCTTATCTGGGTAGCTAATGGGCTGTGGGAGGTGCAGCAAGCTCTGCCAAAACAAGTGAAACTCACAAGAACATTGTAACTATGGTGACCACTACCTTGTTTACCTCTGGCTATAAAATAAAGGCTCAGCTTGCCATCTAGATCTCTCTCTGTGGCCTCAGCCAGGCACAGGAAGATCCACCTAGACCCAGCTTATTCTCTTTGTCTGTCTTTTCTACATCCTTCACCGCCCCCCCCCCCTCAGGCTCACTGAATCCTTGGCTGAGCTGGCCTGGCACAGAGTGGCGTTTTTTTTGGGGGGAGGAGAGGGGGTTTATCTTAGAATTTATTAAGAAAGCTGTCAATATGAAAAGGAGGGAGCCCTTGTTTTAAAAAATAACATCTACAGGAAAACAGCCAGCAAGACAGAGTGATGTTATGCCTCCCTACATCAGAAAGCAGCTGGAAAGGCAGCCTGGGAGATTCATGCTAACCAGGAAAGCTCTGCACCTCCTCTGAATTCCTGAATTCTGCACTTCATTATACAAAAGGTCACTTGGAATGTGTATTAAAATCCTCCAACAAAAACATTTTTTTTTCAAACCTGAGGCCCCTTAAAGAGGTTCATTTTGATGGCCTCATAGTGTAGAATCTGTGCCAACCATGGTCCCTCCAGGAGGAAAGCAGCGTCCAACTACATGGGGTGTCCACACTCAGGCCATAAATCACAGGAGCCACCCCTGTGAAAGCTGTAGGAGTGGACTGAGCCAGAGGGGGCACTGAGCAATGGCAAAAAGGCATAAGGCTCCAAGGCAATCATTTGAATTTCGGTTAATTTAGTGTTTTCCTTTACTTGTGAAATCAAGGAAATTGATTGAACTTATCTTAGAATGAACATTCTGGGATAAGAATGGAAGAATCATTTCACAGAACTGCTGTTTTCATGTCTAGTAACTTAAAAACATCAGCTGCTTATATAAGCATCTCTTCCAGTAGATCACTGAGTCTATAACAACTGGGAATTCACCAAGAAGGAAGGGCTGCATAGACGAGAAACCTCAGTGAGACTCACTACAGAATTTAGCTGCTTCTTTTTGTGGTCAGCTAATAATACTGTTCTAGTTCATGAAATTAGCATCTCATGATAAATATTTTTACTGCGAAGACTACATGTTTACAGACACAAAGGCATTTTCAAATCCAGTAAGTGGTGATTGCAGGATGTAAACAGAGCTACGAGCTAGAAGTTTCTCAAGACTCCTCCTCCCATCCTCTTTAATTTCAGAGATTCTATCTATAGATTTAAGGATTTCAGCAACAAGGTTGAGCATTTGGGCTCCAGAAAACAGCTGCTTGATGGAGGAGTGCCTGTTGTTCATGAACATGCTCAGGTTCTGCAAGGCCAAGTCCCTGTTCTGCTTCACCACCATCATGCTGGTGCCCTGGCCCAAGCAGGGCTGTTCTTGGGCTTGAAGTTTCAGACCTGTGCCAGGAGCGAGCTTATGTTTTGTTTGTTTCATGACATGACTTTCTACCTTTACTGCACATTTGGTCATCAGCTCCAGGTTCTGCTCCACCTGCTGAACCATGGATTCCAGGTTGTGGTAGTCACTCTCCTCCTTGATCATTTTTGCTTCTAATTTCCACTCAAACGTCCTCACCATTTAGGTTGAATCTCAGAGAAGCTCTGCACCTCCATCAACTTTCTTCTTAGTTTCAAATTCTCATCTTTCAGTGCTTACTAACTTATCTGCAGCATCCAAAGGTGCCTGTCCCCCCAAAGACTATCTATGGACTGCAAAGTCTACGCTGGCGCTCGCCACTGGAGAGACTCCAGAATCAGAGTCACTCAGTGTCCATGGAAGCAGGGCTCTGCCTGCCAGCTCTGATGGGCTGGAGAAGAAGGAGATGTATGTGCTGTAGGGCAATGCACTGGCTGAGACCCTTGAGGAATGGGTCTGCTCCACAGCATGTAGGCCCTATCCCACCCATCCTCATCCTCATCCTTGTCCTCCTCCTGGAGGTCACTAGCCTCTATTGGGTCTTCCAAAAACGACTGCTGGTATTCCAGGCTGAAGCCCACGGGTGCGAGGCCAGGGAGCTACAGTTGAGGCCCAGTGAATGCCTTGTGGCTTCCTTTGAATGAAGTCTGCTGTGTTGGCCATGTCTTCTTTCCTTTTTAAAAAAAAATAATTTTAATGTTTTTCTTTAACCTCCTATATCCAAAATATTGGCATTTCAAAATGTAACCAATGTAAAAATTATCAATGAGATGTTTTACAATTTTGCACTAAATTTTTAAAAATTCTTTATTGTTTAAAGTATTACGTAAGTCTTCTTTTTCCCACATTGACCTCTCTCCAGCTGCTCCCACTTCCAGAACATGCCCTCACCCTCCTACTGTCTGTGTCCATTGGTTATGCTCATATGCATGCATACAAGTCCTCTAGTTGATCTCTTATCCCCTCACCCCCCACCTTCCTTCATATGTTGGACAGTCTGCTCGATGCTTCTATGACTCTGGTTCTATTTTTGTTCATCAGTTTATGTTGTTCATTATAGTCCACAAATGAGTGAGATCAAATGATATTTATCTTTCACTGATGGATTTATTTCGCTTATCAAAATGCTCTCCAGTTCCATCCATTCTGTTGCAAATGGTAAGAATTCCTTCTTTTTTACAACAGTGCAGTATTTCACTGTGTGATGTACCACAGTTTTCTAATCCACTCATCTGCTGATGGGCACTTCTGCTGTTTCCAAATCTTAGCTATTGTAAATTGTGCTGCTATGAACAAAGGGGTGCATATATGCTTTATGATTGGTGTTTCAGTTTTCTAGGGATATATTCCTAAAAGTGGGATTACTGGGTCAAATGAAAGTTCCATTTTTAATTTTCTGAGGAAACACAATACTGTTTTTCACAGTGGCTGTACCAGTCTGCATTCCCACCAGCAGTGCAAGAGGGTTCTTTTTTCTGCGCATCCTCTCCAGCACTTGTCATTTGTTGATTTGTTGATGATAGCCATTCTGACAGGTGTGAGATGATACCTCATTTTTGTTTTGATTTGCATCACTAGGATGATTAGTGACTTTGAGTATGTTTTCATATGTCTCTTGACCTTCTGTATGTCCTCTTTCAAAAAGTGTCTATTTAGGTCCTTTGCCCATTTTTTCATTGGATTGTTTATCTTCCTTTTGTTAAGTTGTATGAGTTCCCTATAAATTTTGGAGATGAAATCCTTATCAGAGATAACATTGGCAAATATGTTCTCTCATGCAGTGGGCTTTCTTATTGTTTTCTTGCTGGTTTCTTTTGCTGTGCAGAAGATTTTATTTTGATGTAGTCCCCTTTGTTTATTTTCTCCTTAGTTTCCATTGCCCCAGGAGCTGTATTGGTAAAGACATTGCTACGACAAATGTCTGCTATTTTGCTGCCTATGAAGTCTTGTAGGATTTTTATGGTTTCCTGTCTTACATTTAAGACCTTTATCCATTTTGAGTTTATTTTTGTGTATGGTGTAAGTTGGTGGTGTAGTTTCATTTTTTTTGCATGTATCTGTCCAATTTTTCCAACACCAGTTATTGAAGAGGCTGTCTTGACTCCATTGTATGCTCTTGCCTCTTTTGTCAAATATTAATTGAGCATAATGGCTTGGGTCGATTTCTGGGTTCTCTGTTCTGTTCCATTGGTCTATATTTCTGTTCTTGTGCCAGTACCAGGCAGTTTTGAGAATAGTGGCTTTGTAGTATAGCTTGATATCTGGTATTGTGATCCCTCCAACTTTGTTCTTCTTCCTCAAGATTGCTGCAGCTATTCAGGGTCTTCTTTTAAAATTGCAGATGAAGTTTTGGAGAGTTTGTTCTAGGTCTTTGAAATACGATGTTGGTATTTTAATGGGGATTGCATTGAATCTATAGATTGCTTTGGGTAGTATGGACATTTTAAGGACGTTGATTCTACCAATCCATTAACACGGTATAATCTTCCATTTTTTTATGTCTTCCTCTATCTCTTTTTTCAGCGTCTTGTAATTTCTGAGTACAGGTCCTTTACCTCCTTGGTTAAATTTATTCCTAGGTATCTTAATCTCTTTGTTGCTATGGCAAATGGGATTGTTTTGTTGTTGTTGTTTTGTTGTTGTTGTTTTTTGTTTTAGTTACTCTTTTTGTGAGTTCATTATTGGTGTATAAAAAAGCCATACATTTCTGGGTGTTAATTTTGTATCCTGCTACATTGTCGAATTCATTTATTAATTCTAGTAGTTTTTTGATGGAGTATTTAGGATTTTCTACGTACAATATCATGTCATCTGTGAATAATGACAATTTTCTTCTTCTTTACCAATGTGGATGCCTTTTATTTCTTCTTCTTGTATGATTACTATGGCTAGCACTTTTAGTACTATGTCCAAAAGGAGTGGTGAGAGTGGGCATCCCTGTTGTTCCTGTTCTTAGGGAAAATGGCTTTAGTTTTTGCCCATTGAGTATGATGTTGGCTGTAGGTTTGTCATATAAGGCTTTTATTATGTTGAGGTATGGTCCCTGTATTCCCACTTTGCAGAGCGTTTTTATCAGGAAAGAGTGTTAGATTTTGTCAAATGCCTTTTCTGCATCAATTGATATGATTATGTGATTTTTGTCTCTCAATTTGTTTATGTGATGTATCTCATTTATTGCTTTATGAATATTGAACCAGCCTTGCATCCCTGGAATAAATCCCACTTGGTCATGGTGTATGATCTTTCTAATGTAATGCTGGATCCAATTTGCTAGAATTTTGTTGATAATTTTAGCATCTATTTTCATTAGGGATATTGGCCTCTAATTCTCTTTCTTTGCAGTGTCTTTATCTGGCTTTGGGATTAGGGTAATGCTGGCTTCATTGAAAGAGCTTGGAAGTGTTTTTTCCTCTTGAATTTTTTGGAATATTCTGAGAAGGATAGGTTTTAGTTCTTCTTTGAATGTTTGGTAAAATTCCCCTGTGAAGCCAACTGGTCCAGGGCTTTTGTTTGCTGGAAGTTTTTTGATTACTCTTTCAATTTCATCAGTAGTTATAGGCCAACTCAGGTTTTTTTCTTCTTCCTGATTGAGTTTTGGAAGCTTGTATTTTTCTAAGAATATGTCCATTTTGTCTAGGTTGTTCAGTTTGTTGGAGTAGAGTCGTTCATAAATTTTTTTTTTTTTTTTTTTTTTACAATCCTTGGTATGTCTGTGAGGTCAGTTGTTACTTCAAGTCTTTCATTTCTGATTTTGTTTATTTGGGTCTTCTCTATTTGTTTCTTGGTGAGCCTGGCTAGAGGTTCATCAATCTTGTTTACTCTTTCAAAGAACAAGCTCTTGGTTTCATTGATCTTTTGTATTGTTTTTTTGGTCTCTATGTCATTTATTTCCACTCTGATCTTTATTATTTCCTTCCTTCTGCTTACTCGGGGCTTTTCTTGTTGCTCTCTTTCTAACTCTTTAAATTGCAGAGTTAAATAATTTATTACCATTTTTTCTTTGTTTTATGAGGTATGCCTGTAGGACTATGAACTTCCTTCTCAAGACTGCTTTCATTGCGTCTCATAGATTTTGGATTATTATGTTTTCATTGTCTTTGTTTTCAGAATGCTTTTAGTTTCTTCTTTGATCTCTTTGGTAACTCGGTCATTGTTTAATAGCATGCTATCCCTCCAAGTGTTTGATTTTTAATTGTTTTTATTGTAGTTGATTTCTAATATTATGCCATTGTGGTCTGAGAAAATGCTTGATATGATTTCAGTCTTCTTGAATTTGGAGAGACTTTGCTTGTGATCCAAATATCTGGTCTATTTTTGAAAATGTCCCATGTGCACTTAAGAAGAATGCATATTTTATAGCTTTGGGGTAAAATATTCTGAATATGTCAATTAAGTCCACCTGATCTAGTGAGTCATTTAGGATTGCTATTTCTTTATTGATTTTTTTGTCCAGAACATTTATCCAGTAATGTCAGTGGTGTATTAAATTCCCCTAATATGATTATATTGTTGTCAGTCTCTCCCTTGATTTCTTCCAGAAGTTTTTTTATAGATTTGGGTGTCCTTGTTTTGGGTGCATATATGTTTACCAGAGTTATATCTTCTTGTTGTATTGATCCCTTTAGTATTATGAAGTCACCTTCTTTATCTCTTGTTATGGCCTTCACTTTGAGCTCCATTTTGTCTGATATAAATATTGCTACCCCAGATTTTTTTTTTTCATTTCCATTTGCCTGAAAGATATTTTTCCAGCCCTTCACTCTCAGTCTGTGACCCACTTTTGTTCTTAGGTGGGTCTCCTACAGACAGCATATATACACTGAGTCGCCAGATTATTATGACTACCTGACGTTTGTAGGCAAATTAGCTATAATTTCGCGCTGAAGTTGCTAGAGGGCCAGACCATTATAAATAGGGAAGCAGGTTGTTTACCATGATAGTAGAAGTGATTTTTTTCTGAATATATGGGTAAACAATTCGATTTAACAGCCTTTGAAAGTGGGATATATATATACACTGAGTGGCCAGATTATTATGACCACCTGACGTTTGTAGGCAAATTAGCCGTACACTGCATCGTATGGGATATGGAAGCTGAAGGCCTGTTCGAACACCTTTGCTGTCTGCAGTTACCAAGATAAAACGTCTCCAATTTGCACAGGAATACAAGGATTGGACAGTCGAGCATTGCAAAAAAGTCATGTGGTCCGATGAATCATGTTTCCAGTAGCATCATGCAGATGGCAGAGTGAGAATTTGGTGGAAACAGCATGAAAGCATGCACCCCACATGCATGAGTATAACTCTTCGAACTGGTGGGGGCAATGTTATGGTTTGGGGCCTGTTTTCCTGGCATGGTTTGGGCCCTTTGATTCATGTGGAACAACGTCTGAATAACACAACATACCTAAGTATCATTGCTGATAAAATTCTTCCTGTCATGTTGATGGTGTATCCCAATGGAGATGGCTTCTTCCAACAAGACAATGCACCATGCCATGGTGCTCATATTGTGCAGGAGTGGTTTCAAGAACATGAGGGAGACTTGACCTTGGTTAGGTGGCCCCCACAATCACCAGATCTCAATCCAATTGAGCATTTGTGGGACGAAGTTAAAAGAGCCACCAGGCAGCTGGTTCCACAACCATCAAATCTCACAGAATTAGACAGTGCTATTCAACAGGCATGGTGTCAGATTCCTCGCATCACCTTTCAACATCTCGTGGAGTCAATGCCAAGAATTGCCACAGTTTTGAAGGGAAAAGGTGGCCCAACGAAGTACTGATGGGGTTGTCATAATAATCTGGCCTGTCTGCTAATTAACTAATTGGGTACTCTGCTTCTTCTAGTCAACTGTTGAAACCTTCCATACTTTTTTTTTATTATTATAGCTATATCACTCTATATTTCCTCTTGATGTTTATATAAGTTGTTGATTTTCTCATCTATCCGGTTTATGAACTATGTGACCCTTATTCTGGATTCTTTTTCTGACAAATAGCATGCCTCCATTTCATTTAGTTCCTTTTCTGGAGATTTCTCCTTTTCTTTCCGTTGGGGGTTGTTTCTTTGTGTCCCCATTTTTATTTTTATTTTTATTTATTTATTTATTTATTTATTGCTTAAAGCATTACAAAGGGTATTACATATGCCCATTTTTATTTTCACTGAAGGATCTAGGCGTCGAGTCGTACTGGTCCTGTGACTGCAGATGTGAGCTTGGCGGATGGTCGCATGGTCACCAGGTCCGGTGTAGATGTGTCAGGCTTGGAGGCAGTTTTTGTGGTCGCAGCACCTGGAGTTGCTGTGGGAGGCAACTGGGGTTGCTGTGTGGGGCTCAGCTGCTCATGTTCGGTTGCAGCATCAAGGGTTGTTGTGTCAGGCTTAGTGGTGGTTAGCATGGTTGTGGCATCTGGGGTTTCTGCATAAGGCTTGGCTGTTCTCTTGCATGGTCTCAGAGCCCATTGTTGCTGTGTAAGGTTTGTCTGTTCATGAGGTCACAGTGCCCAGGGCTAAAGCATTTCACTGGCTAGAGGGGAGTGCACTCCAGAACTCACAGGAGCCTGAAGCTAGGGAGGCTGGAGTCTCCACGTACGTGGGTCCGCAGCCAAGGCAGCAGGTCCCTGACTGGAGGGGCTGTAGGGTCCTGGGTGGTGTCCGAGGGCACCCTAGGTGGAGGTGAGGCTGGGCTCCCAGTCATAACAGTACTCCCCTTCAAGATGGCATGGCCTCTGCGGCAGAATCGGGACACACACACACACACACACACACACACACAACACAACCACACAGTCTCTTTTTGCTCACTCACTCACTCACTCACTCACACTCTCTTCCTCACTGCCATCCTGCCAGCCATGATCTTCCTTCTTTCTCAGTGTCCTCTTTCAACAGGCTGAAGTTCTTGGTTTTCAGAAACTCTTTAAAGGAGAGTGGATTTGCCTCTTCGAGATCTGCAAGTTTATCATCTCCAAAATGTGTCTCCTGGGCTCCTGATGAACCTTGCTTAGTACACTTCCCCTTTCCTTAGACAAAATTGTTCAGAATGAGGAGGCTGTGGGCCTGGGACAGGGAGGAGATGCCAGGCAGTGTATGTATAGCCTGACAGACATCCATGCTGGCCCTGTGAAGCACCGGTCCTCCCTAGCCTGGCAGCAGTGGCTCCAGGGCTCCGGCTCAGCCCTGGCTGCAGCCCAGTTCCCCACCCCCATCCTATATGAGCTTTTATGTTTATACTAGAGGCCCGGTGCATGAAATTCATGCACAGGTAGGGTCCTTAGGCCTGGCTGGCAATCAGAACTAATCTGTGGGGCAACTGGTGAAGTGATCAGGGGAGCCCCCACTGGCACTCACCTTGGCAAGCCTGGCCCCGCCCCCCGCCACCGCCACCAGTCGCCTCTCTCTGTGGAGCAACCGGCGGGGTGATCGGGGGGCCCCTGCTGGTACCCACTTTGGCCGGCCTGGGGTCTCTGGGCTGGGGGCAGCTCCTGCATTGAGCATCTGCCCCCTGGTCGTCAGTGCACATGAAAATAACTGGTAGTTCTGCCCTTTGTTCTGCTGTTCTGTCAATTTGCATATTAAGCTTTTATTATATAGAATTCTTTCTTTCAGGATGCATGCATGTTGCAGTGCATATAAGTTCTTTATTTCATTACTAGAGGCCCAACACATGAAATTCATGTATTGGTACAGTCCCTAGGCCTGGCCTGTGATCAGAACCATCTTCCCCAGCTGCCTGCAGCTGGCCCCACTCCCCGCTGCCACCCACCTCTGGTTCCCTGTTTGCCATTGGGTGATCAGTGCCTGACGGCCGGAGGAAGGGACCGAGAGGTAGACTGTTCCCACCTGCTCGCAGGCCCCACCCCTGTCGTGGGTGGCCATCAGGTGATCAGAGCCTGCTGTCCAGGGAAAGGGACCAAGAGGTGGTCAGTGTGCCTCATAGTGACTGGTCCAGCAGTTGTTCTGGTTGTTCTGCCGTTAGGGTCAATTTGCATATTATCCTTTTATTATATAGGATAGAGGCCTGGTGCATGGGAGGGGGCTGGCTGGCCTGCCCTGAAGGGGTCCCAGATCAGGGTGGAGGGTCCTCACTGGGGAGAGGGGCCAGCCTGGGCGAGGGGCTGGGGGCAGTTTGCAGGCTGGCCATACCCCCAATCAGGGTGGGGGTCCCTGCTGGTGGGCAGGGCTGGCCTGGGCAAGGGGCCACCGGGGGTTTGCAGGCCAGCTATGCTGGGGGCAGTTTGCAGGCTGGCCATGCCCCCAATCAGGGTAGGATGTTACCGCTTGGGGGCTGGGTCAGCCTGGGTGAGGGGCCATGGGTGGTTTGCAGGCCGTGCCCCCAGCTTTGTCAGGAAGAACATCTGGAATGACGTCTGGAAGACATCTGGTCTATCTGGTTTACTTAGCATATTATCCTTTTATTAGTATAGACTGGCTAATATTGTATTGCATGAATATGTTGTATTTTACTTATCCATTCATCAGCTATTGGACATTTGGGTTATTTCCACTTATTGGATACTAGAGGCCCGGTGCACGAAATTCGTGCACTGGGGATGGGGGGGGGGGGGGGTCCCTTAGCCCAGCATGTGCCCTCTTGCAGTCCGGGACCCCTCCCTTGTTACTGCCCACCTGCTTGCTGCTTCCTACAGCTTGGCTTGCTGCTTCTTCGTGCTGCCACGAAGGCCTTGGGTCTGCTGGGTGCCGGGCCTGCGGGTTTGTGTCTCTGATACCCCCAGCAGCCCCAGCAGCCCCAGCACCACCTAAATAACTTAAGGGAAACTTTATTTAGTCTTCTTTTAAAAGCAATCTAGTTTAAAAATGAGTTGCAATTAAGACAGAACAAAGAACATGGTACCTAAGAGTGAGATAGACTGACAGAGGAGAGGCTGGGCACTGGTCAGGGGCTTACATGCCAACTGTTCTCCACCTGGGAAATGATGTAAAATCGGTTTCTTTAGTTTTCTGCTTAATGGTCTTCTCCAGCACTGAGGTCAGAGGAGCCGCCTTCCAGCCCGAAGACTGCTTCTCAGAGTCGAAAATTTCGCCACAGGCCTCTGCCTAGGACAGGACCTCTGAACCCCCAGGGTGCATAAACACACAGGGCTTCCATCAGGCTCTGCTGATCCCGGGGCAGGAGGCCTCTCGGCTCCACTGATCCCGGGGCCAGGAGGCCTCTCGGGTCTGCTGATCCCAGGCCCGGAGGCCTCTCGGCTCCACTGATCCCGGGGCGGGAGCCTCGGAGGCCTCTCAGCTCCGCTGATACAGGCGGCCGGGAGGCCTCTCAGCTTCGCTAATCTGGGGCCGGGAGGCCTCCTGGCTCCACTGATCCCGGGGCCAGGAGTCCTCGTGGCTCTGCTGATCCGGGGCCGGGAGGCCTCTCAGCCCCGCTGATCCTGTGGTCGGGAGGTCTTTCGGCCCCGCTGATCCCGGGGCCGGGAGGCCTCTCGGCTCCGCTGATCCCGGGGCCGGGAGACCTCTCTGCTCTGTGGCTTCAGGGCTGTTTGGCTTCGCTCTACCGCTTGGAGCCTTAGTATGCAGATTAACCACCATCTTTTAGCTTCTATAATTGAAACATTGTATCTTTTGGAGCTGTTGCTTCAGGAGCTCAGAGCCCCCCAGCTGCAGGCGGGAACCTTGGTTTCCTCTATAGCTGGGGCAACCAAGCATCCTGTTCTCAGCTGCCTGGCTGCTGGTCGCCATCTTGGCTGACAGTTAATTTGCATATATTCACTGATTAGCCAATGAAAAGGGTAGCGGTCATACGCTAATTACCATGTTTCTCTTTTATTAGTGTAGATTATGAACAATGCTTCTATGAATATTTGTGTAGAAAAATTTGTGTGACCATATCTCTTTATTTCTCTTGGGTAAACGCCTAACAGAAGAATTGCTGGGTCATATTGTATTCTATGTTTAATCTTTTGAGGAACTGCCAAAAGTTTTCAAATGAGGCATCCCCATTTTACATTCCCACCAACAAGTCATGAGAGTTCTGATTTCTTCACCTCTTTGTCAACACTTGTTATCATTTATCTTTTTATTTAGATATAGTTTACTGGGTCTGGAATGGTATCTTATTGTGCTTTTTATTTGCATTTCCTTAATGGTTAATGATGTTGAGCATCTTTGCATGTGCTTATTGGAGATATATATATATATATATATATATATATATATATATATATAGTATATATCCTATATAATAAAAGGGTAGTATGCAAATTGTCCCCTCAACCAGAATTCTTCCGGGAGTTTGACCAGGAAGCAGGCTGGCTGGCTGGCTGGCTGGGGGAGGAAAGGGAGGCCACGGCCTGCAGCTGCTAGGGACCCTACCAGTGCATAAATTTCATCCCATGGGCCTCTAGTATATATATATCTTCTTTGGATAAATGTCTACTCATCCTTTGTCCATTTTTAATTGGGTTATCCTTTAATTACATTGTTGTGGTTCTTTATATATTCTGGCTATAAGAGCCTTATTAGATACATGGTTTGAAAATATGTTATCCTGTTCTGTGGATTGTCTTTTCACTTTCTTCAGGGTATTATTCTCAGGACAAAAGTCTTTCATTTTAATAAAGTCCAATTCATCTATTATATTTTTTCTCACTTGTGCTTTTAGCATCATGTCTAAGAGGGGTTTCTTTAATCCCCAAATCATAAGATTTATAGCTACATTATTTTCCAAAGGCTTTATAGTTTTAGTCTTACATTTAGGTTTTTTATTTATTTTCAATGCATTTTTATGTGATGTAAAATAGGGGGTACAACATTATTCTTTTACACCATTCAATGAAAAGACTATTCCCTCATTGAATTTCCCTTGTTGAAAATCATTTGGCCATGATTATAGGTTCTCAACTCTGTTCCTGTGGTCCAGATGTTTGTCCTATGTCTTGATTATTGTAGATTTGATGTACAGTTTTAAATCAGAAAGCATAAATTCTCCGACTTTTTTTTCCAAGAATATTTGACTACTCTGAGTCAATCCTTGCATTTCCATAGGAATTTTAGGATCACCTTGTCAATTTCTGAAACAAATCCAGTTGTAATTTTTATAGGGATTTCATTTAAGCTGTAGATCAATTTGGAAAGTATTAGCATTTTAACAATATTAAGTCTTCTGGTCCATGAACATGGGCTATCTTTCCATTGGTTTGGGTCTTTTTTACTTTCTTTCCACAATGTATTGTAGTTTTCAGAGTACAGGTATTGCACTTATTTTGCTAAATTTATTCCAAAGTATTTTATATTTTTAATGCTCTTTTAAATAAAAATGTTTTATTAATCTCATTTTCAGACTGTTAATTGCTAATATATAGAAATATAATTGATTTTTGTATATTTCTTTTTACACTAAAATCTTGCCTGAATTTCAAGTAAAAAAAAAAAAAAGACAAAATGAGAATAGAATGTAATATGAGGAAGCTGAAGAGCAATTTTGTTTTTATAGATGAAGAAAGAAGGACTATTGGAAAGAGTCACTCAGCAGCAACTGAGACAGCTCTGCTGCAGCAGAAGAATAGAAAATTCATGTATTTATTTGTTATTCATTAAACATGTATTTATTATGTACCTACTATGAGCAAGTTTGCCTGGACTTAAGTACTAGTTCTGCCACTAAACAGAATTGTCAACCCTGCCTATGACTCAAATTCCCTCATCTATTCACTGGGAGAATAGTGCTTACCTCCTACGTTTTTTTGTGGGAAGTAAATGAGGCCCTTAAATAGTACCTGGCTGAGGATAAGTGCTTTGCCGGTCTTAGCTATTGTTTTTTATTATTGCTAGACACTACACACAAAAGTGAGCAAAGACAAAAATTCATGAAGCTTGCATTTTAATGGCAGGGAAGAGTGACTAGGAGGGGAGACAAATAAAGAAGTAAAGCAATGAAGATGTCAAGTAGTGATAAATACTATGAAAAAAAAAATAAAGCAGGGGGGAGTGGGGCCAAGCATTTCAGGTGGAGCCAGACCTTTCCAGTGAGGGCAGGTTAGATTTCTCAGGAAAAGTGAAATAAGAGCAGGGCCTGGAAAGGGTGAGGGAGCCATCCCAGGAACAGGGCATTCCGGAGAAAGGAGCAGCCACTGCAGAGCCCTTGAGCAGGAGCATGCTTGTCATGAAGGGGATGAGGGACAGAATTAAGGCCAGGGGGACTAGAGCTGAGTGAAGGCAGAAGGGTGAGGGAGTGAGGCAAAGAAGGGGCCCAAGTTAATGTCCTGCTGGGCCTTGGGGAGCAGGAAAAAAAGCTGGCTTTTATACACACCAAACTTCCTTACTAGGGAGGTGATCCGTTATCTCACTAGGTGTGGGGAGCTGATATAGGATTAAGCCTAGGACTGACCTGTTGGCAAAGTCACAAACAAGTCCCAGCTTAGAGTGCACAGTCCTCTTAGCATAATTAGGCTTGACCTTATAACACTCCCTAGATCTTATCTGGGAAGCTAATGGGCTGAGGGAAGTGCAGGAAGTGTAACTATGGTCAAAACAAGTGAAACTCACAAGAACAGTGTAACTATGGTAACCACTACCTTGTTTACTTCTGACTATAAAATGGTTGGTGCGGCCTGAGCACTGGTGGAAGTCCTTCCTCTTCAGTTGGACTTACCCGCCTGGCCCCCCAATATTCCCAAATTATCTCTTGTCTTTTCTCTTTCATTTGTGTGAGGCTCCTCTTCCAGATCCTGAACCCTGAACCATGAGGGACGTGGAGGGAAGCATTTACAACAACTAGGTAACAAACCACACCAAAACAAAGTGGCTTACACCAACAATATGCTATTTTCCACAGTTCTGAAGGCTGCCTGTCTCACTGGGTAGGATGCACTCAGCTCGTGGCTGGGTCAGGGCCAAACAGCCTGGTGCATTGGTCTGGTGCCTTGTGCATGGGAGTTCTCATGACTCAGTTTGTCTAGGCCAGTGCTTCCTTCCAGGGCAGCAGGAACATTCCAGAAGGGTAAGCTTTAAAATTCAAATATCACTTATGCTACAATTTATCATCAAAGCAAGCTGCAGGGCCATCCCACATCCAGGAGGTGGAAGAGCAGACCTGCTGCAAAGCTCTGCACCCCATCTTCCATCTACCATGCGTAACTGTCAGACTTGGTGAGTGGCTGGTTCAAAGTCTGTTCTAGGGAGTGGTATGAGCAGCCCTCAGTCTCCTTGGAGTTAGGTTAGATGTAATCTGAAAGTCAGGCCATCTTTTCACCTAGACATCGTCTGTGGCAAATTCTGCCCAGGACATATTTTCAGCCTTTCATGGATCAAAGTGGCACCTTTGCCTGGGGCTCCTTGAAGAACCACTATTTTCCTAAAACTACTCTTTCCTTTTGAGGTTTTGACATCTTGTATTTTGCTTTTTCCCCAGAGCATAGTGGTCTACACTGTGCAATGGAAGTGATTCTGAATGTTTGGCTCGGAAGTCTGGAGAAATCCTCACTGCTAAGACAGACAGAGGAGCTGTGTGATTTCTGGAAGGGCCTGTGCTGCTTCCTAACCTGAGGACTTCCTGAGACTTCTGTTTGATCTGCTTCAGTGCAGCCTGAGTGGGAGGAAAACAGATCTGGTGTCTTGACTGCCATCTAGTGGTAGTGCCCTTAGATGATCAGATTAAATTTAGGTTGGTATAACCTAAATTAGAATATAGAAATTAGTTGTTTCTGTGTCTTTAGTTATTGTGAATAATATTGCAATCTATATATCTTTACAGATAAGTATTTTCAAAAATTTTAGGTAGATACCCAGAAGAGGGATTGCTGGTAGCTCTATTCTTAATTTCTTTTCTTTTTTTTTTTTTTTTAAATATTTTATTGATTTTTCACAGAGAGGAAGGGAGAGAGATAGAGAGCTAGAAACATCGATCAGCTGCCTCCTGCACACCTCCCACTGGAGATGTGCCTGCAACCAAGTACATGCCCTTGACCGGAATCGAACCCGGGACCCCTCAGTCCGCAGGCCGACGCTCCATCCACTGAGCCAAACCGGTTACGGCTATTCTTAATTTCTTGAGGAACCTCCATACTATATTCCATACTGGCTGAATCAATTTATATTCTCACCAGCAATGTATGACAGTTCCCTTTTCTTCCCACATCCTTTCCAACACTTGTCATTACTTGTCTTATTGATAAAAGCCATTCTAACAGGTATGGTGTTGAAACAGCCTAAGTGTCCTTCAGTAGATGATTGGAAAAAGAAAATGTGGTATATGCACAATGGAATACTATTCAGCCATAAAGAAAAATGAAATATTGCCACTTGTGACAATATGGATAGACTTTGATAATATCATGCTATGGAAAAGGACAAGAACCATATGGTTGCATTCATATGTGAAATATAAAACAGACAGCAAAAAATGTGAACAAACAAAACAAACAAACTCATAGGGACAACAGTATGGTGATTACCAGAGAGGAGGGGAGTTTTGGAGGAAAAAGAGAGTAAAGGGGGTTAAATAAGGTGACAGAAGGAAACTGGACTTTGGGAGTGATCACACAATACAATATGAAGACGATGTGTTATAGAATTGTACACTTGAAACATATAATGTTATCAACCAATGTCACCCCAATAAATTTAATTTTTTAAGAATATGGAAATTGAGTTTAGAATTTATATTTAGGTTTTTTAAAATTTCATCTATTTCTTTTAAAAATTGTTTCCCATTTATTTTTATTGCTAAGAGTATTACAGGGGCAGCACAGAATAGTGGTTGAGAACCTGGGCCCTAGAGTCTGACTAGTGGGTTTGATGCCCAGTTTTGTCACGTAAGAGCTGTGTGGCCTCACTGTGCCTCGGTGCCCTCATCTATGAAGTGGGTTGGTAAACAGGTACCTGCTTCATGGGCAGCTGTGCAGATCACTGACTTAGTTCATACTAAAGCACCCAGAACACTGTGTGCACAGAGTACTGAAAAAGTATTGGCTGTTATTATTAATGGTCTTGAAAGTCCAGGGGGAGCTTCTGTGTAAAAATGTAAACCTTTACTGGCATACTCCAGAGATCATGAATCAGGGCTTGGTTAGGGAGGTGAGGAGGAAAAGAAAGACAGTGGAATCACATGGGACAATGACAAGCCATATTTGTGTGTTTATAGTTGTTAAACTCCCTCTTACCCACATTATCACCACCAGCAATGAGGAGGAAAAGGAGAAGAGGCTTTCAATGAAGGCAGATCTGAGATGAAGAGATATCTATTTCCTGGGTGTGTTCCTTCCCTGTAGGATTACTGTGTGTGAGCTAATATATTTGACAGTTACCACAAGAGCAAGGGTGTACTGCATTGTTAGAGATCCTGTGGCCATGAACCTGTGTTTTCAGGGAAGATGGGCTGAATCCTTGGAACTAAACAGAGTTGACATCTGTTAACCCTTGATTCCCCCAATCCTCATTACCTGCTTGCATGTCTACTTTTTATTTTTATTTTTTTAAAATATATTTTATTGATTTTTTTACAGAGAGGAAGGGAGAGAGATATAGAGAGTTAGAAACATCGATGAGAGAGAAACATCGACCAGCTGCCTCCTGCACATCTCCTACTGGGGATGTGCCCGCAACCCACGTACATGCCCTTGACCGGAATCGAACCTGGGACCCTTGAGTCCACAGGCCGATGCTCTATTCACTAAGCCAAACCGGTTTCGGCATGTCTACTTTTTATAAACAAACAAAAAACCCTACAGTTGTATCATTTATGAGTTGCTGTTGGTGTTATTGCTTTTAGGACTACATGTCTTCAAAGGGAAATAGATATAAGACAGGTTTTTCTCTTTTGGGCCAGATTACTAGTTTTACTACATAATTAAAACAAAATCGAGTATTTTAATATAGGAATAAGGTAACTCCACTGTGTTTCTATAGGCCGACTTCACTCTTTAGAACACGTTCATCTCATGTACTCGGCCATCTCTGATTTAATTGTTTCATCTGTCTTACATTTTAAATGCCTACTGAATAAATCTGTGGGGGGAAAACGGCTTGAATCACTCATGCCTACTGTTACAAACGTCTGCTAGGGATTACCATAATGAAGTGTTGTTCTCTGTCCACTTGGCCAAAAACAAAAGGCTCTTGCTTACACCAATCTCAATACCCAATAGGCTATTGTTCTTTGCATGGAACCTACCCCCAAATGAAGTCATTCTGGTGGGACAGTGAGGAGAATGCCTCAGGCCGTGACCTATTTTCAAGGAACAGCCCCTGACAACTCTCCAGGGAGGACCCTTTCGAAAACTGCTAAGTTTAGGGAGACAAGAGAATCTATCCATTTCTTTAAATACACTTTGGGAATTAGGAATTAATGATTATGTTCCCTAGTCACACTATAGCTATTGCCCACTCCCTCAAGATAATAATACTACCTGTCCTCCAGGTAGAATATTAAGTACATTGTATCATCAAAGACTTTGCAAACATTATTTCATGTAATCTTCCTTTCACATGTTTTGGCTTAGAGCCCAGAGAGTTTAGACAAATCTAAAGTTTCACAGTTGGTGAGTGGAAGGAGTAGAATTCCAAGCTCTTCAAGCATTTAGGAAAAGTCTCTGTAGAAAACTAGAAAAAAAGCAGCTCAGACATTAGCCTGTTGTGTGAAAACATTCCCTCCTCCTTCGTGTGTTACTTACCAAGTGCAGAGAATGCTCACACTCCTGTTGGCCTCGCCTTTCTCAGCCTGTCCTTACCAGGGCACATATCCTGATTTTGAACACACAGCATTTTAAGAGTGAGAAATAAGGAAACTGAAGACCAGAACTACCTATCAGAACAAAAACTCCCCAGTAACCTCTGCACAGTGACACACAATTTACTGAAACATCTTTTACATATGTTGCACAGATAAGAGAAGATGTTATTTAAAATTACATGTTCTAACTTAGGACTATTAAAAAGTGTGCTATGCTCTAGCCTGTTTGGCTCAGTGTATAGAGCAGCCGTGGGCAAACTACGGCCGGCGGGCCGGATACGGCCCGTTTGAAATGAATAAAACTAAAAAAAAAAAAAAAAAAAAGACCGTACCCTTTTATGTAATGATGTTTACTTTGAATTTATATTAGTTCACACAAACACTCCATCCATGCTTTTGTTCCGGCCCTCCGGTCCAGTTTAAGAACCCATTGTGGCCCTGGAGTCAAGAAGTTTGCCCACCCCTGGTCTAGAGTGTCGGTCTTGGGTTCAGTTCCGGGTCAGGGCACATGCCCAGGTTGCAGGTTCAATCCCCAGGACGGGGCGTGCAGAAGGTAGCAGATCAATGATTCTCTCTCATCATTGATGTTTCTATCTCTCTCTCCCTCTCCCTTCCTCTCTGAAATCAATAAAAATATGTATATTTTTTAAAGTGCGCTATAATATCAGGACTCTATTCTTATGCACAAAACAAGCAGAGTTTGTGCGAGCACACATCTTATTTTGGAATAATGTACCCCTTGATGCCATCTCTGGGTGCTCATTTATAGACAATCAGGGTCTGAGAGAGAGAGTCCCCAAGAGCAAGTGGCTGCCTTGAGCAGATGCACAGGAAGGCAGGCTGGCCATGCATGCAAGCTGAGGACACGCAATCACCCACGCGGAAAGGGCTTCAAAATCTTAACTCTGCAGTTGACTGTAGCAAAGATCATTATTTCAGTAAGAAATGATATTTTTCCCGCATAGGATTCTTGTAATGAGGGAAAAGAACAAAACTAAAAGTAAAACTCAGAGCCTGTATTTTTTGGTAATGTAGATGAAACACTATCTGTATGAATTTTCCATGATTCATACCATAGTATTGTGGACTTACTAAACTTTAGAAACAGGAGTTTAGGATAACTTTCTGCATCCTAGAGGTCAATACAGGAATACTGGGCCAGAGCCTTGGAGTCAGCCAGCCTGAGTTCAACCCCGCTCTGCGGCCTCGAACTCTGAGGCCACGTGCCTTCGCCTCTCTGGACTGCCTTCTCCTCTCTGGAGAAATTGGAGCTATGATACTCACCTCACCATTTGGCCAGAGAATCAATAAAATATCATTTGAAGTTATTCCTTTCATACACATCATCTGCTTTCAACTATAAATCCACAGAACTCTATAACATATTCCTGACAAGAAAAAGGTTAGTGCAGTTTTATTTAAAATGACCATCTTGGAAAGTGGGAGGTAGAGGAATTGATGAAAAGAAATAATTTGCTAAGCATCTGGAAAATATAATACAGGTATCCTATTAAGAAATACATATCACCATAAAAAAATATACATCCTCACAAGAAAAAAGTCATAACTGCTAGGTGTGGTGATGGATGTTAACTAGACCCCTTATGGGATCATTTTGAAACATATACAAATAATTAATCATGTTATACACTCAAAACTAGTGTAATGTTATATGTCAATTATATCACAATTTTTAAAAAAGAGAAATACTCATCAATAGTTCTGAGTGAGGAACTGCTGGGAAATTAATTAATTTTTCCATATTAGTTTAGGTGTGCATGACCAGCAGTGCTCAAAAGAATGATTTGAGCCTGGCCAGTATGCCTCAGTGGTTGAGCATCAACCTACCAGTATGAACCAGGAGGTCACAGGTCACAGGCTCAATCCCCAGTAAGGGGCATGCAAGAGGCAGCTGATCGATGATTCTTTCTCATCACTGATGTTTCTCTCTCTCTCTCTCTCTCTCTCTCTCTCTCTCTCTCTCTCTTTCACTCTCCCCCCTCTCCCTTCCTCTCTGAAATCAATAAAAATATGTTTTTTTAAAAAAAGAATGATCTGAGCCAGTGGTTCTCAACCTTCCTAATGCCGCCACCCTTTAATACAGTTCCTCATGTTGTGGTGACTCCCAATCATAAAATTATTTTCGTTGTTACTTCATAACTGTAATTTTGCTACTGTTATGAATCATAATGTAAATATCTGATATGCAGGATGTATTTTCATTGTTCGCGACCCATAGATTGAGAACCGCTGATGGATGCAAAGAAACCGAAGCCATTGTATAATGCTTCCGGGACGTAAAATGGTGCATCTGCTGAAGAAAACTGCATGATGATTCCTTTTAAAATTAGAAAAAATTACCATATGATCCAGCAATTTTATTTCTGGGTATTGTTAACTGATGGTCATTGGTGCCAATTCAATGCCAACAGAAATTCCCAAGTTGGGGTGAGGTGAAAAAGGAAACTTTATTCAGTGCAAACAGCTCAGTTATGATATAGCACTGCTGTGAGGACAGCTCACTAGTGTTACAGCTCAGTTATGAAGCAGCACAGCTGTGGGACAGCAAGGCTGGGAGGTGGCCCTGGGGCGAGGCATCCCTTGGGTGAGGTGGCTGCGCTGTGCTCTGGTTGGCTCCACCAGCTCCAGTCTGCTCTGCTCTGCTCTGTCCTACTCTGCCCTGCTCTATTCCACACCACTGATCTGGTGAGACTTAGGTATTCAAGCTCCAGCTCCAGCTGTGGAAACCCAGTTTTCTGCTTTTAGTGAAAAGGGAAAGTGCTCTCTGAGCCAGAGGGGAGCTGACTTATAAAGACAGAAGTCCCTACTCCTGATCCCTGATTGGCCTGACCTCATGCAAATGAAGACTCCAAATCCCCACAGTTTAATTTATCCATAAAGCACTGCCCTGATTGGTTGGAATGGAGCCACTCAGTCAGTAAAGTTGCTGATGAGGATATAGCTATGCAGTTCTGATTAAATGGAGATGTGACCGGTTGAAATATGTGTTCTGTTAGTTGAAATATGACTCCAGAAATTCTTTTATATGGGCTGGCTGGGATGGCAGAAACACAGTGCAGGCAGGCAGTTCAGCATAGGAAACAGGCAGTTCAATGTGGGAGGTAGGCAGTTTAGTGCAGGCTTCTCCATAAAGCATGGCTTGTGTGAGAAGTTCCTGTGTAGAAATGGCTGCTAGGCTCTGTTTTTTAAATCTGAGCCCAATTAGCCACCAGGAGCCTTTCTTGGTAAGTATCTTTTTTCTCAGAGTCCACAGTATATACCCAAAAGAATTAAAAGCAGGATCTAAAGGAGATATTTGTACACCCATGTTTGTAGCAACATTATTCACAATAGCCAAACGGTGAAAACATCTTGAGTCTATCAACAGATGAATGAATAAACAAAAGTTGGTATATATATATATACAGTGGAATATTATTCAGCTTTAAAGAGAAAAGAAATTCTGACATCCTATATAATAAAAGCCTAATATGCAAATTGTTCCCTTGGGCGGTCATTCAACTGGTAGTTTGACCACTCGCTATGACATGCGCGGACACCAGGGGGTGGCGTGGAACATGGAGGTGCTGGCAGCGGGTAGCAGTGGAGGTGCTGCCAGCCCCAATGGGCCCAGATGAGAGCCGGACCATGGCAGGATGGTGGAGCAGGTGAGCAGGTGGCGCCAGGTCAAGGCAGGTGCAAGAGGAGTCCAATTGCCCCGCCAATTGCCCAGCAGACGGCAACCAGCGATGGCAGTGGGGGGTCCAATGACTCAGGTGGAGGGGGTATGCGGGGGTCTGGGGTCCCAGGTGCTGCCCAGGGCCCAGAGGTCAGCTGGGACCTTCCCTTCCATGCCAGACGCACACTGTTCGATCACCAACCAGGCCTAGGGACTGCACCCATGCATAAATTTCATCCACTGGGCCTCTAGTATTTTATAATGGATGAACTTTGAAAATATTATGCCAAGTGAAATAAACCAGTCACCAAAAAAAAACATATATTGTATTATGTCACTTACACAAAGCTTCAAGAGCAGTCAAATTCATAGAGACAGAACCTAGAATGGTGGATGCCAGGGGCTGAGGCGTTAGCGGTCAATGGGCACAGAGTTTATATTTGGGATGGAGGTAATGGTAGCACAGTTTGAATGTACTTAATTCCATAGCATTGTGTACTTGCTACAATTTAGTTAAGATGATAAATTTAAGTTGTTTGCCACAATAAAAGACAATGATCTATTGTGCAGGAGAGGGAATGCCCACTTCTCATGAAGAGGCCATTCTTCTTGTCTCTGGCCCTGGCCATGAGGATAACTCTGCTTTTCCCTGGGACCCTTTGGCCAGGTGGGCACTGTGGTGCAGTGGAAGTCTAAAGCTCTGGATACCACAGTAAAGCCCGCCATCCCCTGCACACCACCCCAGAATTATTTTTATGAGGGCAGATAGCCAAGATTAACCTCAGAAATAAAACAGGAGCAGATAAGACATTGAGAAAATGATAGGAACACACAATTTGCAAACAACTGGATTCAAGAGAACGTGTGCAGTATAAACATTGGAAAGACGCCATCTGTCTGCTCCAAACATGAGGTTGGAAGAGGGGGAAATACTCTCCTGGTTTTCTGGGAAAACTCGACTGTGTGGCATGGGGAGAACGGTCTCCTTTTCTTCCAGCTTTATTGAGATATAATTGACATAGAGCACTTTGTAAATTTAAGGTGTACAAAGCACCACAATAGCGTTAGTATGTACCTCCATCACCTCGTATAATGACTGTTCCTTTTTTGTGGTGAGAACATTTAGGATCTACTTTATTAGCAACTTACAATCATATAATACAGCATTATTAACCAGAATCGCCATGCTGATGTACAACATGAAGCCCCAGAAATTATCCATCCTATAACTGGTATCTTTAAAATTGTTGGGTTTTCAGAGCAATAGTAAAAGTGAAGTTTTCTTTTGTAGCACAACATCGCCATCTCATGGACAAAACTTATATGATGCAAAGTTTCTCTAAACTGAACACTCCCTAAAAGCCTCTGCCAGGAGCTTTCTGCTTCCACCAGAGCAGTCCAACTCTGTACCTTAATGTCCAATATGCTCAGAGGTGGTCCAGAGAGAACTGTTTCATTGGTAAGGCAAATATTTAAGGCAAAGATCTGAATTTCATGATGTCTCCACTTTGTTCTTAAGATTAAAATATCAGTTTTGGAATTTGAATTTCAGATGAGGGTCTGATCACTAGCATTAGTTTTACATTGAAAACTCCCACGAAAGTAGACTCCACAGAAACATTTGATCCTGCCTATAGGAAAAGGTGAAAGTAAACGGCACCACAGCCAGCCAGATGAAACAGTCTGCAAAGAAAAATACCCCTTCCAAGTCAAATTGGAGCCCTCTCATTTCCTACTTTTAAATTTTATTAGAATGGCTCCAGTAGTCTCTGGTGTGTCTCCGTGCTGTTATCCAGCGCTCTTCGTTTAAAATAACTGTGTAAAAATTTACTTTGCAAGTATGGGATATCTTGGATGTTTCTCCAAATCAAGGCTTAAATGGGGAAAGTATTTTTTTTAATTGTATATATTTAAGGTGCACAACAATTACTACCATCAAGTTAATTACCATAAATGTCTCCTCACAGTGATCTTTGTGTGTCATTGTATGGTGTGAGCACCTGAAATCTCTCTCGACAAACTTCCAGAGTCAGTACAGTGGTACTAACTACAGTCGTCACAGTGTATGTTAAATCTCTGGACTTGTTTGTCCTACACAACTGCCACTCTGTACTCTTAACAACCATCTCCCATTTCCCCACCTCTCTGCCCCTGCTGATCACTGTTTCACCCTCTGCTTTTATGAGTCTGACTATGTTAAATTTCACACATAAGTGAGATCATGCAGTTTTTTATGTCTGTGTCTATTTACCATAATTTCCTCCAGGTTCAACCATGTTGTTGCAAATAGCAGGACTTCTCTCTTTTTTAAAACTTAGTATTTGTATTTTTAAGTATTGATTCATCCATAGTCACCGTTTTCATGCTGTGGCTGTTGTTAATGATGTTGCAACAAACATGGGAGTGCAGATATGTCTTCAAGGTACTGATTTCATTTCCTTGGGATATATACCCAGAAGTGGATTGTTTCTGAACTCAAGGGGTTTGCCACTGGGGTTACTCTATTAAAAAATGAGACGTGGTTGTTGTAAGGTAGTTTTACTTACTTGCAGCAAGTAAAGGAGACAAGGGATTCATATCCAAAGCTCTGTCTCCTTGAAGGGAGGCTTAGCCATGGCTTATATACATATTTGGTCAATTATATGTTGATTTCTTCTTTGCAGTTGGCTACTTTTATTCATTGAGTTCTTTACAGCTGCATTTGCAAAATAATGTGCTATATTTAAACATTTAGCGAGAAATAGCATTTAGCACTTTCCAGACCTTGAGACCCTTGTCTTTTCTAACAGGCTGCTGGGTCATAAGGTAATTCTATTTTTAATTTTTTGAAGTTTCCCAGAATGGCTGTTTCCCACCAAAAGTGAATCAGGGTTCCCCTTTCTCTACATCCTCGCCAACAGTTGCTCTCTTTTGTTTTTTGTTAACCATTCTGGCAGTTTGGGTTTGCATTGGGGAAAATGACTTTTTAAAGCGAGTCTTGGTGTTCATTAGCACACATTGCTCTCTCCAGCTATCCTGCAAGCTCCTAGAGATACAACTGTAACTGAAAACAAAGACCTGGCTGCCCCCTTGGGAAGGAGATGAGGAGGATTCTTCCTTCAGTCTGCTTCCCTCTGCAGGCTAAATCTGGCCCGAATAATTTTCTCATTGATTGCAAGAAACAGCCCAGAAGGGTGGGGGACCTGTAGTGCCTTGTGAAGGCCTGGCCTTTTAGGACCTCAGACGTGGGGTTCCGGGGAGAGAGGAACAACATTTCCAAAGATATTAGAGGGTCACCTGTGCCCTTGAATTACTTCAGTGATTCTCTTGTTCTAGCTGGTTTTGTACCCAGTATCTCTTTCCCTGGCTTCTTGAGCCAAGAGCAGTGAGTTCAGGTGGGACAGAATCTTCTGGTTTCTGCCTCTCTGGCTGCTGAAACGGTAAAAGCTCCGGGGGTCCCACAGCAGGACTCCCTGTAGCATCATCAACCTTCCCTCTTTGTGGGATCATTCCCATCAACAGACAAACATGCTATCCTTTCTCCCATTTTCTTATCATCTGTCCCAATTGTCTGCTCCTCTCTGCAGCAGAATGTGGAGCACAGCTATTTGTAATCTCGGTACTCGCTTTCTGTTTAGAATTCCCTCCTCCACCACCACTAAGGCCCAGCGCCTTCTCAGCAGCTCCTGACACAGCCAACAAGGCCACTCCCTTCTGGAAACCTTTCCTCACCAGCCTCTAGGACACCACCTCTCCTGCTCTTCCTCTCACCTCACTCACTCCTCCTTTGGGATCTCCTTTTATCTTCCTAACCAATAAGTATTGGAGAGCATTCTGGATCAGGCCTCTACCCATCTCACCCAGGCCCAGGCCTTGAATACAATCTAGATGCTAATGACACTCGAACACCTCTCTCCTAAACACCTACTGCCTCCCTGCACCTCTGCTGGTCTGCCTAAAAGACAACCCCAAATATAGACTGCCCCAATCCAAACCCCTGGCCTCGCCTACAAAGCCTGTTCCTACTCAGAACAGCACCTGCTCACTCCCACCGGCCCAGGCCTAAATCCTCAGAGTCAGCTTCAACATCTCGCTTTTTCTCACACATCACATCTAATTCATCAAAACATTCTTTTGACTTCATTTTCAAAACAAAGCTGAATCCAACTGCTTTCACTATCACCACCCTGGCCAAGGGACATGATCTCTCACCTGGATTATCACCAAGACTCTCCTCCTGGTCTCTTGACTCCTTTGCAATGTATTCTCAACATGGCAGCCAGATCATATCATTGCCCTGTTCAAACCCTCCATCAGCTTATCCTCTGATGCAGGACAATCCAGAGCTTTTGCTTTACCTACAAAGTCCAACATGAAATGCTCCTGAGCACCACCTCTTAGCTCTCCCTATCTTACCTCTCTGCCCTTATCCCCCTCCGTTCTCCATCCATTGGCTCCCTCCAGCCACATCTGCCTCTGTGCTATTCCTCCACACATCTTGGTAAACCTCCAGCCGGAGCACACTTGTCTTCATGTGTACCCAGCTCATGCTCTCACTAACTCCAGGCCCTCGCAGAGCTTTCCCTGACCACCTACTTCCCACCCCTTCTCTGCTTGGTCCTTTTCCCCAGCAGGTATTCCATGCTGGGTTTCTATTTAGTTCTCTCCTATTGGGATGCAATGTGCTCTATCAAGGCAGACATCTATGTTTCTCTTCACTACTGCCTCCCAGTGATGGGGAGGGTTCATGGCTCCTGGTAGAAACTTGATCAACATCTGCTGACAAAGCAATGGGTGCAACATGGGTAATGGGAAGCACGTGGCCTTTGGAGCCAAGACACAGGTTTGAGCCCTGGATTTAACTTTTATTAGTCAAAGATTTCTAAGACACAGCACCAAAAAACACAATCCATAAAAAAGCAAATTAATAAATTTGATTTTATCAAAAGTTAAAAAATATCTGCTCTTAAAAAAAAGACTATTATCATTCATTTATAATTAAAACACTCAATAAAATGAGTACAGAAGGAAAGTACCTCAACACAATAAAGGCCAAATATAACAAACCCTCAGCTAATGTCATACTCAATGATGAAAACCAAAAGCTTTTTCTCTAAGATCAGAAGCAAGACAAGGGTGACCACTCTCACCAATTATTCAACATGGTACTGGAGGTCCAAGCCAGAGCAGTCAGGCAAGAGAAAGATAAAGATAAGACATCCAAATTGCAAATAATTAAGAAAAATTGTCAGTTTTTGCAGTGATATGATTTTTATATAGAAAACCGTGAAGACTCCACCAACAAACTATTAAAAACAATACACAAATACAATAAAATTATAGGATACAAAAATCAATGCATAAAAATCCATTGTATTCATACATACTAGCAATGAAATTTCAGAAAGAGAAAAAAAAATTCCATTTGAAATTGCAATGAAAAAAATTACATACCTAGAAATAAATTTAACAAGGGATTTGAAGGACTTGTACACTGAAAACTACAAGATATTATTGAAAGAAATTGAAGATAACACAAAGAAAAGGAAACATACTCTGTCCATGGATTGGAAAAATTAACTTACTTAAAATGGCCATGTTATCTAAAGCAATATACAGATTTAATGCAATCCCCATCAAAATCCCAATGGCATTTTTCAAAGAAATAGAACAAAAATTCATCAAATTTGTATGGAACTACAAAAGACCCTGAACCAAACCAATCCTAAAGAAAAGGAACAAACCAGAGATATCATGTTCTCTGACATAAAAATATACTAAAAAGTTACAATAAAAAACAATATAATATTGGCAGAAAAACAGACACACATACCAATGGAACAGAATTGAGAGCCCAGAAATTAAACCACATGTATACGGGCAACTAATTTTTCAACAAAAAAGACAAAAACATACAACAGAAAAATGAAAGCCTTTTTAATAAATGGTGTTGGAAAAATTGGAAAGCCCCATACGAAAGAATGAAACTAGACTGCTATTTGACACCACTAAAAGCAAAAATAAATGAATGGGACTATGTCAAACTAAAACGCTTCTGCACAGCAATAGAAACCATTAACCAAACAAACAAAAATGCAAGCAACCAAATGGGAGAAGATATTTGTAAACAATACATCTGATAAGGGACTAGTATCCAAAATATATAACGAGCACATACAGGTCAACAACAAAGCAATCCAATCTACAAAAATGGGCAGAGGACTTGAAAAGACACTTTTCCCAGGAAGTCAGATGGCTAACAGATATATGAAAGATGTTCCTCTTCGCTAGTTATAAGGGAAATTCAAATCAAAACCACAAAGAGATATCACCTCATATTTGTGAGAATGGCTGTCATCAATAAGTCAAGAAATAACAAGTGTTGGAGAGGATGTGGAGAAAACAGAAATCATCATATATTGCTGGTGGCAATGTAATTGGTACAACCACTATAGAAAACAGTAGGGAGGTTTCTCAGAAGTTAAGAATAGAGCTACCATATGACCATCAATGCCTCTTCTGTATATCTACTCAAAAAAGCCAAAACATTTATTTGCAAACACATATGTAGTCCTATATTCATTGCAGCATTATTCATAGAGGTCAAGACATGAAAACAAGCATGATGTATGATTGGATAAAGAAGAAATGGGGGACATCTGTAATAGTGTCAACAATAAAAAAACAAACAAACATGTGACACATTTATAAAATGGAATATGACTTAGCCATTAGAAAAGATGGAATACTGTTATTTGTGAGAATCTGGATGGATCCTGAGAATATCATGCTAAGTGAAATAAGTCAGACAGAAAAGGTAAAGAACCATATGATTTCACTCATATGTGGAATGTAAAATAGAAAGCAAAAAATAAACAAAAAACTTATAGACACCTACAATAGTAGTTTCATTACCATAAGAGAAGTGGGGGTGAAGAAGGTAAAGGATGTCAAATATATGGTGAAGGAAGGAGACTAAACTATGAGTGGTGAGTACACAATGCAATATACCGATGATGTATTATAGAATTACTAGAGGCCCAGTGCATGAAATCCGTGCATGGGTAGGGTCTCTAGTGGCTGCCGGCTGCTGGCCGGGGCTTTCCTTCATTCTGTGTCACCCCCTGGTGGTCAGCGCACCTCAGAGTGAGTGATTGAACTCCCAGTCTCCCAGTCGAACTCCTGAGGGGACACTTTGCACATTAGGCTTTTATACATATAGATACACTTGAAACATATATGTCACTCCAATCAATTTAATTTTTAAGAAAGACTTATGAAAATGACAAGACAAACCACAGACTGGGAGAAAATATTTGCAAATTATATATGTGCTAAAGGATGTGTTTCTAGCACATAGATAAAAAGTCCCAAAACTCGAAAATAATAAACAGAAAACCTAATTTATGAAAATGGAAAAAATATCTAAACAGACTTTCACCCAAGAAGATATAAGTATGGTGATATGCAATGAAAAGATTTTCAACAGCATTGATTACTTGAGAAGTGCAAATCAAAACCACAGTAAAGAAGTACTACATATGTGTTAACTAAAGAGACTGACCACAGCCGGTGTTGACGAAGAAAAAGAGGAACTGCAACTCTCATAGTGCAAAGGGAGATAAAAAATGGTGCTGTCACTTTGGAAAAGGGTTGATAATTTTAAAAAATCTTTTTAACTTTTCTTTTTTTTTCTTTATTGATTAAGGTATTACATATGTGTCCTTAACCCCGATTGCTTCCCACTGCCCCCCACTTGTGCCCTCACCCCCCTAGTGTCTGCGTCCATTGGTTATGCTTATATGCATGCATACAAGTCCTTTGATCTCTCTCCCTTACCCCCACCCTCCCCTGCCTTCCCTCTGAGGTTTGACGGTCTGATCGATGCTTCTTTGTCCTGGATCTGTTTTTGTTCATCAGTTTGTTATTCATTATATTCCACAAATGAGAAGGGAATCACATGAAGTATAAAAAGTAAAGAAAAGCAAGGCACTGAACCCAAGACTACTCTATCCAGCAAGGCTATCATTCAAAATTGAAGGTGAAATTAGGAGCTTTGCAAACAAACAAACAAAAAAGGCTAAAGGAATTCATTACCACCAAACCAGCAATGTAAGAAATGGTAAGGGGACTGTTGTTAAAAGAATAAACTTAACCAAGGAGGTAAAAGACTTGTACTCAGTAAACTACAAGACATTGAAAAAAGAGATAGAGGAAGATATAAACAAGTAGAAGAATATACTGTATTCATGGATTGGTAGAATCAATATCATTGAAATGTCCATACTACCCAAGGCAATTTATAGATTTAATTCAATCACTATTAAATTACCTACAGCATATTTCACAGATCTAGAACAAATACTCAAAAAATTTATATGGAACAAAAAGACCCTGAATAGCTGCAGCAATCTTGAGAAAGAAGAACAAAGTTGGAGGGATTACAATGCCAGATATCAAGTTATACTAGAAAGCCAATGTATTCAAAATAGCCTGGTACAGGCACAAGAACAGGCATATAGATCAATGGAATAGAACAAAGACCCCAGAAATCGATCCAAAACATTTCGCTCAATTAATATTTGACAAAGGTTGTAAGAACATATGCAAGAATATGCAATGGAATTAAGACAGTCTTTTCAATAAATGGTATTGGGGAAATTTGACAGATACATGCAAAAAAAAAAAAAAAAGAAAGAAAAAGAAACTAGACCACCAATCTACACCACACACAAGAATAAACTCAAAGGGAGGAAGCAAGATGGCGGCGATATAGGCAGACGCGTCCCAGGTCTTGTCCCGGAGCAAACGGAGTAAGCAGCTGAAACTAATAACACCCACCCCGAATTGGCAAATTTACTCAGCTGGTGAGACGGCTTGCAGCCTGGAAGGGCAGACCTCCCCTGGAAAGGTTAAAAACCAGGGATCTGGGCAGGAAAGTTTGCCAGACCTGAGCCCAGAGGGTCGGAGGGAGACCGCATGGCAGACAGCCGCGTCTCTTGGGACAGACACAGACCCTGACCAGGGTAAGGAGTTCCGCGGGTTTGCTGGCGCCAGGAGATTTGAGATTTGGATTTTGTGATTGCGGAGAACTGAGACTAAAGGGGGCATCCTGAGGAACTGATCAGACCGTGCAGTGCCCATAAGAGAGGAGCGTTTCCCAGACCATGCAGTGCTGGTAAGAGGAGCGTTTCCCAGACCGGTAAGAGGAGCGTTTCCGCGGCCGGCCGGCGTTTGTCTGTTTCTTTGTTTTCACTGAACCCTGCTCATAGGACAGTTCGGATACAGACACTCACCTGTGCTGAAGAGAGGGTGAAGGTGCAGACGAGGGGAATCTGGGGAGAGGCTGAGGAAAGAGGGGGAGCCGGAGGAGGTGGCAGCGAATTGAGTGCTGAGACCCCCCTGGGCCCAGGACTGGGGCAGCCATTCCTCCAGAGGGTGGAATTCCTCCCCCCAGCCCCCCAGGCAAGGAGCACAGCCACACCCAGATTCCACCCTGTATGAGATAAAGGACTAAAACAAGCTGATTAGTCCCTGGGAGTTACCAGGGTCTGGCCTATAGAGGGATTTTCAGTCCCACCAACAACACAGAGCAGGGTAAGGATTAAAAAAGGATAGAGAAGCTGTATAGCCTCAGAGGCCAACCCAAAAACACTGCCACCCAGAGGTTGAGCCACAAACTGACTCTTAGGGGAATACAAATTAAGGCAGACTGGATCACAAATACGGCCTGCTTTAAAATCAGGACTGTGATTTACAACACGGAGGAACAGTGTAATGCAGGCAACACTCTCCTAAATACCTGGCAGGACCAAGGCGAACCAGGCTGAAGAGTAGAAGAACCGAAAGACCATCACTACTGCAAATTTTTTCTTTTTCTTTTTCTTTTTAATTTTTTCACCTTTTTACTAAGAAACCAATTTTTTTTTCTCTTTTTCTTCTTTTTCCATCACCTGATTTTACCCTTTCAATTACCACATTTTTATTTTTAACCAGTATTATTACTCCTACCATTTTACCATTTTTTAAAGTGCCATTTTATTTTCTCTTTATTTTCTTTTGGGATTAGTGTTCTCCATTCTATTTTCATCGTTCCTTTAGCATTAATTTTCCCTATCTCAATTCCACCTCTTTGCTAAAACCCTCTTCCTTACTTTTCCCCTTTTGGTGTCCTGTTTCTCTTACCCTATTCCTGCTCCAGACCTTCCCAATTCCCTCTTTTTACCCCCTGTCTAATTCCACCCTACTTATATATCCTATTTCCAATCTACTGCTCTAAATCCTTATACACCTATTCTTTATCCTTCTTCACTTTCCAACCATTTTTTTTTCTCTCTTATCTTTCTATTGTTTTCTTGATTGTTGAATATATTGGGCTTTTTTTTTTTTTTTTTTTTTTTTTTTTTTTTTTTTTTTTAAATTTGTTTGTTTGTTTTGTTTTGTGTTTTTTCTTCTTTTTTAGGACTGGTTGTGAGGTTGTTTTTCTTTTTCTTTTTCTTTTTCCTTTTTTTCCTGCTGGTTTTTCCCTTCCCTCCCCCACCCCACCCCAGCTATTTTTGTGCTTCTGTTTTCCCTTACCCCTCTGGATATTATTGGTGGTTTGTAGTTTGCATTCATCTCCAGGGATCTGTTGCTGGAATTTGTTGAGATTAGTGGCAGTTCTATTGGAGTTTGCTCCTCATACGGGGAGTCTCTTCCCCACTTCTACTTCATTCTCTTTTTTCGCTCTCTTTTTTCCCCCCTCTTTTTTCCCAATTCTATTTTTGCACTCCTTTTTTGTTTGTTTTTTTCTTATTTTTCTTTTCTGTTCTCTCTTTTATCTTCTTCTCTTCTTTCTCCCTTATCCCCTAATTCTCTTAATTCGGTTGGTCACCTTTATTTGGAGTTATTAATATTGTGAATATACTTGTGTTCAGTGCCTGGTACGTTGTGCCTTGCTCTGTTGTATTTTGTGCCTTTAAATCAACGCAGCAGATCCAAGCAACAGCAGCCCCCTGATCACCGCAGCCTCCTGATCACCACAGCCTCCTGATCACCACACCCTCTGTCTGTGGAACAGCAACTGTACGTGAAGCCTCCCCCCACCAGCCAGAAGAGCCAACACAGCTGTGAACAACACCCACCAGAGGAGCTGCTGCCAACTGGAAAGCAGCTGCTACCGCAACCGTCTGAGCAGCAACCACAACCCAAGGAGCCCCTGCCACCCAGGGAGCAGCCACTGAACACCTCAACATCTACATATGTCAGCGAGATCAAACATGGGTAGGCAAAGAAACCCCCAAAGGAAAGAAAAGGAGGACTCGCCAGAAAAGCAGCTAAGTGAGACAGAGATATGCAACATGACGGAAAAAGAATTCAGAATAAGGTTCCTAGAGTACATGCACCACATGTTCAAGAAGCAAGAAGAAACAGATGAAAAACTCAACTACTTATGCAAGAAGCTAGAAGAAACAGATGAAAAAATCAACAACTTAAGTAAGTCCCAAGAAGAAATGAAGAGTGACATAGCTTCAATAAAAAACTCCATTGAAAGTATCAACAGTAGACTGGGAGAAGCGGAGGACCGAATTAGTGAATTAGAAGACAAGGAAGCAAAACACACTCAAACTGTACGGCAAATGGAGAAAAAAATTAAAAGACAGGAGGAGAGCCTAAGGGAGCTTTGGGACAACATGAAACGAAACAACATACGAATAATAGGGGTGCCAGAACAACAGAAAGATGAACATGGATTAGAAAACCTATTCGAAGAAATAATATCAGAAAACTTCCCTGAGGTGGGGAAGAAAAAAGTCACACAAGCCCAGAGAGTCCCAAACAAGGTGAACCCGAAAAGACCCACACCAAGACACATCATAATTACCATGGCAAATGTTCAGGATAAAGAGAGAATCTTACAGGCTGCAAGAGAGAGACGGAAAGTAACATACAAGGGATCTCCCATTAGATTATCAAATGATTTCTCAACAGAAACACATCAGGCCAGAAAAGAATGGACGGAAATCTACAAAGTGATGCAAAGCAAAGGACTGAATCCAAGAATACTCTATCCAGCAAGGCTATCATTCAAAATTGAAGGGGAAATAAGAAGCTTCACAGACAAAAAAGGGCTAAGGGAGTTTATCACCACCAAGCCAGCCATGCAAGAAATGCTAAAGGGACTGGTGTAAAAAGAAGAAATATCAAGCTCAGAAAGAAAACAGCCACACACACACACACAAAAAGAAATGGCTACAAACAAATACCTTTCAATAATAACTTTAAATGTAAATGGACTAAATGCTCCAACCAAAAGACATCGAGTGGCTGAATGGATAAAAAAACATGACCCATACATCTGCTGTCTACAAGAGACCCACCTCATTAGAAGGGACTCACACAGACTGAAAGTGAAGGGATGGAAAAATATCTTTCACGCAAATGGAAAGGAAAAGAAAGCTGGGGTAGCAATACTTATATCTGACAAAGTACATCTCAAAGTGAAGGCCATAACCAGAGATAAGGAAGGCCACTTCATAATACTAAAGGGATCAATACAACAAGAAGATATAACCCTGGTAAACATATATGCACCCAATGCAGGAGCACCCACATACATAAGAAAACTTCTGGAAGATATCAGGGGAGAGATCGACAACAATACAATCATAGTAGGGGACTTTAATACACCACTGACATCACTGGATAAATCCGCTAGACAAAAACTCAGCAAAGAAACAGCAATCCTAAATGACTCACTAGATCAGATGGACTTAATTGACATCTTCAGAACACTTCACCCCACAGCTGCGGAATATACATTCCTCTCAGGTGCTCATGGGACATATTCAAAAATAGACCACATATTGGGTCACAAGCAAAGTCTCCACAAATTCAAGAAGATTGAAATCATAAAAAGCTTCTTCACAGACCACGATGGCATAATGTTAGAAATAAACTACAATAAAAACAACCCAAAATACTCAAACACTTGGAAGCTGAATAGCATGTTATTAAATATTGATTGGGTTACCGATGACATCAAAGAAGAAATTAAAAACATCCTGGACACTAATGACAATGAAAACACAACAATCCAAAACCTCTGGGACACAATGAAAGCAGTCCTGAGAGGGAAGTTTATAGCTCTACAGGCCTATCTCAAAAAACAAGAAAAAATGGTAGTCAATCATCTAACTCTACAACTCAAAGAATTAGAAAGAGAGCAACAAGAAAACCCCAGAGTGAGCAGAAGGAAGGAGATAATAAAGATTAGAGCAGAAATCAATGAAATAGAGACCAAAAAAACAATACAGAAAATCAATGAAACCAAGAGCTGGTTCTTTGAAAGGATAAACAAGATTGACAAACCCCTAGCCAGGCTCACCAAGAAGCAAAGAGAGAGGTCCCAAATAAACCAAATCAGAAATGATAGAGGCGAAATAACAACAGACCCCACAGAAATACAAATGATTGTTAAACAATACTACGAGCAACTCTACTCCAACAAACTGGACAACCTGGAGGAAATGGACAAATTCCTAGAAAAATACAACATTCCAAAACTCAATCAGGAAGAATCTAAAAACCTCAATAGGCCAATAACTATGGAAGAAATTGAAGCAGTCATCAGAAAGCTTCCAGCAAACAAAAGCCCAGGGCCAGACGGCTTCACAGGGGAGTTCTACCAAACATTCAAGGAAGAACTAAAACCTACCCTCCTCAGACTACTACAAAAAATTCAAGAGGAAGGAACGCTTCCAAGCTCATTCTATGAAGCCAGCATCACCCTAATACCAAAACCAGGTAAAGACATCACAATGAAAGAGAATTACAGGCCAATATCCCTCATGAACATAGATGCCAAAATCCTCAACAAAATCTTAGCAAATCGGATCCAGCAGTACATCAGAAGGATCATACACCATGACCAAGTAGGATTCATCCCAGAGATGCAAGGATGGTACAACATCCGTAAATCAATAAATGTGATACATCACATAAACAAATTGAAAGAAAAAAACCACATGGTCATATCAATTGATGCAGAAAAAGCATTCGACAAAATCCAACACCCATTTTTGATAAAAACTCTCAGAAAGGTGGGAATAGAAGGATCATACCTCAACATAATAAAAGCCATATATGACAGGCCCACTGCCAACATCATACTCAATGGACAAAAACTAACACCATTTCCCCTAAGAACAGGAACAAGACAGGATGCCCACTCTCACCACTCCTGTTCAACATAGTACTGGAAGTATTAGCCATTGCAATTAGGCAAGAAGAAGGAATAAAAGGCATCCAAATTGGAAAAGAGGAAGTAAAACTGTCCTTATTTGCAGATGACATGATATTATACATACAAAACCCTAGAGACTCCATCAAAAAGCTACTAGACTTAATACATGAATTTGGCAATGTAGCAGGATACAAAATTAACCCCAAGAAATCTGAGGCATTTCTATACACCAACAGTGAACTTTCAGAAAGGGAGATCAGAAAAACAATCCCATTTACCATCGCACCAAAAAAATTAAGATACCTAGGAATAAACTTAACTAAAGAGGTTAAAGACCTCTACTCAGAAAACTACAGGACGTTGAAAAAAGAGATAGAGGAAGACATAAACAGATGGAAGAACATACCATGTTCTTGGATTGGTAGAATCAACATCATTAAAATGTCCATACTACCCAAAGCAATCTATACATTCAACGCACTTCCCATTAAAATACCAATGGCCTTCTTCAAAGATCTAGAACGAACTCTCCAAAAATTCATCTGGAATAAAAAAAGACCCCGAATAGCTGCAACGATCCTGAGAAAGAACAAAGTAGGTGGGATCTCAATGCCAGATATCAAGCTGTATTACAAAGCCACTGTTCTCAAAACTGCCTGGTACTGGCACAAGAACAGACATATAGATCAGTGGAATAGAATAGAGAGTCCAGAAATTAGCCCGAACCAATATGCTCAATTAATTTTTGACAAAGGAGGCATGAACATACAATGGAGCCAAGATAGTCTCTTCAATAAATGGTGTTGGGAAAATTGGACAGACATATGCAAGAAAATGAAACTAGACCACCAACTTACACCATACACAAGAATAAACTCAAAATGGATAAAGGACTTAAATGTACAACAGGAAACCATAAAAATTCTAGAAGAATACAAAGGCAACAAAATCTCAGACATATGCCAAAACAATTTCTTCACTGATACAGCTCCTAGGGCAGTTGAAACTAAAGAGAAACTGAACAAATGGGACTACATCAAAATAAAAAGCTTCTGCACAGCAAAAGAAACCATCAACAAAACAACAAGAAAACCCACCTCGTGGGAAAACATATTTGCCAACGTCATATCGGATAAGGGCTTAATCTCCAAAATTTATAGGGAACTCATACAACTTAACAAAAAGAAGATAAACAATCCAATCAAAAAATGGGCAAAGGATCTAAATAGACACCTTTCAAAAGAGGACATTCAGAAAGCCAAGAGACATATGAAAACATGCTCAAAGTCACTAATCATCCGAGAGATGCAAATCAAAACAACAATGAGGTACCATCTCACACCTGTCAGAATGGCCATCATCAACAAATCAACAAACGACAAGTGCTGGAGAGGATGTGGAGAAAAAGGAACACTTGTGCACTGCTGGTGGGAATGCAGACTGGTGCAGCCACTATGGAAGGCAGTATGGAGGTTCCTCAAAAAATTGGAAATGGAACTCCCATTTGACCCTGTGATCCCACTACTAGGAATATATCCCAAGAAACCAGAAACACCTATCAGAAAGGATATATGCACCCAGATGTTCATAGCAGCACAATTCACCATAGCTAAGATCTGGAAACAGCCTAAGTGCCCATCAGTAGATGAATGGATTAGAAAACTGTGGTACATCTACACGATGGAATACTATGCTGCTGTTAAAAAGAAGGAACTCCTACCATTTGCAACATCATGGATGGAACTGGAGAGCATTATGCTAAGTGAAACAAGCCAGTCAATGAAGGAAAAATACCACATGATCTCACTCATTCATGGATAATAAAGACCATTACAAACTTTTGAACAATAATAGATACAGAGGCAGAGCTGCCTCAAACTGATTGTCAAACTGCAGTGGGAAGGCCAGAGAGAGTTGGGGGGCAGGAGGGAGGGGAGTAAGAGATCAACCGAAGGACTTGTATGCATGCATATAAGCATAACTAATGGACATAAGACACTGGGGGGTAAGGGAGGGTAGTGGTTTGTCAAGGGCGGGGGGGGGGGGGAAAAAGGATACTTATGTAATACCCTTTGTAATACTTTAAGAGGAAAATAAAAAAAAAAAAAAAAAAAAAAAAAAAAAAAAAAAAGAATAAACTCAAAAGGGATAAAAGACTTAAATGTAAGTTGTGAAACCATAAAAATCTTAGAAGAAATCTTAGGTAGCAAAATCTCAGACATCTCGTATAGCAATATGTTTGTGGATACATCTTCTAGGACAATGGAAACTAAGGAGAAAACCAAAGGGACTACATCAAAATAAAAAGCTTCTGCACAGCAAAAAAAAAACAACAAAAAAAACCATCAACAAAATAACAAGAGAGCCCACTGCATGGGAGAACACATTTGCCAATGATACATCTGATAAGGGGTTTATATCCAAAATATATCAGGAACTCATACAACTTAACAAAAGGAAGACAGACAATTCAATTAAAAAATGGGCAAAGGACCTAAATAGACACTTCTCCAAAATGGACATAGAGAAGGCTAAAAGGCATATGAAAAAATGCTCAAAGTCACTAATCATCCAAGAGATGCAAATCAAAAGGACAATGTGTTATCACCTCAAACCTGTCAGAATGGCTATCATCAAGAAATCAACAAAGGACTAGTGCTGGCAAGGATGTGGAGAAAAGGGAATCCTAGTACACTGCTGGTGGGAATGCAGACTGGTGCAGCCACTGTAGAAAACAATATGAAGTTTCCTCAAAAAATTAAAAATGGAACTGCCATTTGACCCAGTGATCCCACTTCTAGGAATATATACTAAGAATTCAGAAACACCAATCAGAAAGAATATACGCACCCCTATGTTCACAGCACAATTTACAATAGCTAAGATTTGGAAACAGCCCAAGTGCCCATCAGCAGACGAGTGGATAAAATCTGTGGTATATTTACACAATGGAATACTACTCTAGTGTGAAAAAGAAAGAACTCTTACAGTTTCAAGAGCATGGATGGACCTGGAGAGTACAGTGGGGCCTTGACTTACGAGTTTAATTTTTCCTAGACCGAGCTCGTTAAGGAGCTCTTTAAGGAGCTCGTTAACTCAAATTACTCTATCAACTCAATGCAAAAATCGGCGGAGAGACAGCTGGTATCTCAAAAAACTCGTTAGTCGGGACCCTCGTAAGTCAAGGCCCCACTGTATTATGCTAAGGGAAATAAGCCAGTCAGAGAAAAATAAGTATCACATGATTTCATTCATATGTGGAATCCAATGAACAAAATAAATTGACAAATAAAATAGATCCAGAGACAGAGAAGCATGGAACAGACTGTCAAACTTCGGTGGGAAGGTGAGGGAGAATGGGTGGGTGGGAAGAGAGATCAACCAAAGAACTTGTATGTATGTCTATATATATAAAACCCTAATATGCAAATAGACTGAACAGCAGAACAACTGAACAACTGGTCACTATGACGTGCACTGACCACCAGGGGGCGCCTGCGGAAACATGGCGGGCATTGGCAGCAGGTGACAGAATGCGGAACATTGCAGGCATCAGCTGCAGTGAGATGGTGGAGCAGGTGAGTGGGTCGCCAGACCAAGGCAAGGTGCTGGTCGCTGTCATCAGGGCGAGCCTCTGGTGGTTGCTGAAAATTCTTTGCTCCCATGCACCACAGTCCCACCAGCGCTTGCACCTGCTGCCGGCGCCAGCCCTGCTCACACCCCTGCTGGTCCTGATAGCTTGACACTGTCAGCACATGCAAGCTGCTGCCTGCTGGCCCCAATCGCCCCTGAGGGCTTCTCCATCTCCCCCTGCTCCTAAGGGGTGATCCGGGCAGCAGCCTCCACTCACACCCTCTTACATCACTGGCCCTGCTCGCATCCACTGCTGGCACCGGCCCTAATCGCTCTGCACCATCAGCGGGTGCTAGCAGGGCCTGCGCTGTCAGCGTGTGGGAATGGTGGTGGTGGGAGCAGGGCTACTAGCAGACAGGGGACCAGGGGCCATGGGAGGAGCTGGGGGGGGGGGGCACAGAGGATGGGCCGAGACCCACCCCTGTGCCCACTGCAGCCTCATGGCCCACAGTTCCTTTCAAGGTGCACAAATTCATTCACTGGGCCCCTAGTATTTATATAACCCATGGGCACAGAAAGTAGGGTGATGAAAACCTGGAGTGGGGGTTGGGGCAGGCTGGAAGATATCAAGTGGGGGAAAGAGGGGACATTGTAATACTTTCAACCATAAAGATTTTTAAAAAAGAAATGGGAAAAAATAAATAAAATTAAATTTAAAAAATTTCCTTAGGAGGAAATTGCCCTTTAGAAAAGGTATGAGAATTTATACTTCCACAGATTGTTCATGAGAGTTCCAGTACCTAAATCATACTGTAGTAGATTTTATCACCCCCTTTTCTCCTTGTTGGTCTGATACACAAAACAAAACTTTTTATTTTTTTCTTTGTTCATTAAGGAGGTTGGACACCTTTTCTTATGTTCATTGGTTAATTTGTAAGCTTCCTTTTCACATTCTCTCCAAATTTTTATTTGGGTTTCTTTTTTTTAAGTTTTTTTTTTTTTTGTCAATAAGAAACACAATCCTTTACCATGTGACTTGTAAATATCTTCACCAATTTAGTTTCAACATGCTTATTTTATTTGGCTATCCAGTAGTTTTAAGTTTGTACATCTTCAAATACATTGGGCATTTCTGACATGGTTATTTGAAAGACTTCCCCCAACTAAGATTATAAAAATATAACCCATGTTTTCTTATAATATTTTATAATTTCTATATTTACAATTAAATTCTCAATCTCTCTGGATTTTATTTTCATGTGAAAACTTAGGGAAGGCTCTACTTCTACTTTGTCTAAATCACTAGTCTGTTATCACACCCCATATATTAAATAATTAATTTTTTATTCAAAGATGACAAGTCTTTAAATATTTATTTTATACATATTGCACTTTCAGTAATATTCACTTTTGGTGCGTGGTTGCGGGATTTTTGACAAATGTGTAGTTGTGTAACCACCATCACAAACAAAATACAGAACAGTTATCACCCCCTCAAATCCCTCTCACTGGCCGTTTATTCAGACCCCACCCATCCCTAACTGTGGCAACCACTGATCTTTTTTCAGTCCCTGTAGCAGTGCCTTTTCTAGGGTGTCATCTAAATAGGACACCACAGTGCGCCTCTGAATATGGTTTCTTTACTTAGCAGAACACATTTGAGCTCCGTTTGTTGTCGTGTGTGTGTGTGTGTGTGTGTGTGTGTGTGAATAGTTTATTTTTTTTACTGTTGAGCAGTATTCCATTGTACCAGTTTGTTTCCATTAACTAGTTGAGGAGCATGTGGAATGTTTTCTGGTTTTTATGATTATGAATAAAGTTGTTGTATGAACTGTGTGTTTGTGTCCCTCCAAAATGCCGATGTCTAACCCCTAATGTGATGGTACTAGGAGGCAGAGCCTTTGGGAGGCGATTAGGTCATGAGGATGGAACCTTCAAAAGTGGGATTAGTAAACTTATAAAAGAGGCCCCAGGGAGCTCTCTCATGCTTCCCCCTGGAAGGACACAGGGAGAAGGTGGCTGTCTATGAGGTATGAGACACTGAGTCTGCCAAAATTTTGATCTTGGACTGCCCAGCCTCCAGAACTGTGAGAAATTACTGTCTGTTGTCCTCTGGTCTGTGAAGCTCTGGTATAGCAACCTGAACCTACTAGGACATCTGCCTACACCGTTTTGTGAGAACATCTGTTTTTATTTCTTCTGGGTAAACACCAAGGAGTGGGCTTCCTGGATCACATGGAGCACTTCTTAACCTCACAGGAGGCTGTCTGCTGATTCCACAGAGGCTGCACCACTTTGCATTCCCACCAGCAGTGAGGCAGTTCCTGCTGCTCCCCACCCTTATCAGCACTTCGCATTTTCAGGTGTCGTTGTTGTTGTTGTTTTAATCCATTCTGATACCTGTGTAATGGTACTCTCATTGTGACTTTAACTTACATTTCTCTAGTGGCTAATGATGTTGAGCATCTTTTTTCATGTGCTTATTAAGCATTCCTATATCTTCTTTGGTGAAGTGCCTTTTCAAATCTTGTGTCAGATTTATTAGGTTTTTTGTTTTCTTATTTTTGAGTTGACCTGGTAACTTTCTTATACACTACATTTTCATATTTCATATTTCTGGATCCTCTGTTTCAGTCCATTAATCTACCTGTCTATTCCTGGCCAGAACCACACTGTTCGTATTACTGTAACTGTTTTATTACAGTAAGAATGTATTTCATTCATATAAGACAAGTCCTCCTTTATTATTTTTCAAAATATTCTGTTATTTTCAAATGTTTATTACCAGGTTTACTTTAGAATAATTTTGTGCATGTTCTCCCCAAATTCTGTTTGGTGTTTACCTGAAATGATAATGAATTAAATAAAGTGATTTAGGAAAAATGATCCTTTTTACTACTGTCTTCCAATTCAAGAAAAGACAGATCTTTCCCTTTATTAAACTCTTTATTTGTGTCTTCTGGATTGATATTTTTTTCAGATATTTGTATTTAGTCTGTTTTCATAGTCAGCACACAGCAGTATCAGAGAAAAAATCAGGAATGAAAACAGGACACAGGACACGTGGGGCAGAGCTCTGGTTCAGTCCCAAACTGGACAGACTTGGGACTGACCCATGACAATGATGTTCTTTACATCTGTCCTATGTTAGGTATTTGTAAAACGTACAGCATTAAATTTGAGGATTAGAAAGCAAACAGCCCCAGTTACAGTTAAGACTCCACCTCCTTGTGCAGCTCATAACTCTTTACAGTGAATGAAAACGCTTTCAGTTCTTTTTTCACCCAAGGGAGAGCTGACCTGTTACAGAGGCATTCTAAAGGAATCTACATGGCCACTGTGGATTGCAGCCATCATCTGTAGCTACACATTTATGACACATTAAAAATGCCACTTTCTTCATTTTTAGAATAAACATAAGCCCATGTGAGCACTTTTGAAAAGAGCTATTTAGCTTGACTTACAAAAGAATTTTTGTGAATAAGAATGCAATTCATCAGCCTGCCTGCCAAGCTGTCTGAACTCTCCTTCTTAGTGATCAATTGATCAAAGTGATCAGTTCTATTTCCAGGTTTCTCTTCTGGACATTACCAAGCCTAACTTTTGCTTCATTTTCAAGACACTGGTTTCTATAATCAACAATTTTGAAGGAAGAAAAGGGATCTTTATATCTGACTTAAAATCTTTTAAACTTTTAATAAGTGTGTTCCCAGCTTCTATGAAGAAGCTTGATCCTACCCTGGCTGGGTGGCTCAGTTGCTTAGAGCATCTGCCCATCCACCAAAAGGTTATGAATTTGATTCCCAGTCAGGCCACATACCTAGGTTGTGGGTTCAATCTCTGATCAGGGCCTCATGGGGTGGGGGGACAACCGATCAAAGTTTCTCTCTCACATAGATATTTCTCTCCACCTCTCTCTAAAACTATCCTCAGGTAAGGATTAAAAAGAAAAGAAAAAGCTTGCCTGGCTCAGTGGTTGAGCATTGACTTATGAACCAGGAAGTCACAGTTTGATTCCAGGCCAGGGCACATGCCTGGGTTGCAGGCTCAATTTCCAGTGTGGAGTGTGCAGGAGGCAGTCAACCAATGGTTCTCTCTCATCATTTGTGTTTCTATCTCTCTCTTCCTCTCCCTTTCTCTCTCTGAAATATATATGTATATATGTATCTATATTAATTAAAGGTTAATATGTTAATTAGACTGGGAGCCCTTCCAGACAAAGCCATGGTTCTAGGGCCGAGGAAGAGGCGGTTAGGGATGATCAGGCAGTTGGGGTGATCAGGCTGGTGGGGGGGCCAGTTGGGGGAAATCAGGCCAGAAGGGGGGGCAGTTGGGAGCGATCAGGCTGGCAAGGGGGGGGCAGTTGGGGGCGAGCAGGCTGGCATGCAGAGTGGTTAGGGGCGATCAAGCAGGCAGGCAGGTTAGCAGTTAGGAGCTAGCAGTCCCGAATTGTGAGAAGGATGTTCGACTACCGGCAGTCGGACATCCCCCGAGGGGTCCCAGTTTGGAGAGGGTGCAGGCTGGGCTGAGAGACACCTCCCATGCATGAATTTGATGCACCGGGCCACTAGTATAATAATAAAAGTGTAATATGCAAATTGACCAAACGGCTGAACAGTGGAACAACCATTGGATGACCTTTCAGAGGAAGCCAGGGCTGCAAAGGCCTACTCTTGAACAAATTTCATGCATCAGGTCTCCAATATATATATATTAGGGGCCCGGTGCACGAAATTTGTGCACTCGGAGGGGGGTCCCTCAGCCCAGCCTGCCCCCTCTCACACACTGGGAGCCCTCAGGGGATGTCCTACTGATGGCTTAGGCCCACTCCCTGCTCCCCTTGAGAGCGGGCCTAAGCCACAGTCTGGCCTCTCTTTGTGGGAAGTGACTGGGCTGATCAGGGGAAGGCACCAGCCCCATCACCCCGCTGCTGCAGCCACTGCCAGTCACCGCAGCCACCAAGGTGTTTTCATCAACACGGACTCCAGCCCCTTCACCATGAAAAAATGGCAACTTTCATTAGGCATTTTCAAGATGTGTCTTTCATAGGATATGACATTTATTTCTTTATTTTTTTTCTTTATCCTCACCTGAGGCTATGTTTCCATTGATTTTTAGAGAATGTGGAAGAGAAAGGGAAAGACAGAGAGAAACATCAAAGTGAGGGGAACACTTTGATTGGTTGCCTCCTGCATGAGCCCTGACCTGGGCCCAGGCCAGGGAGGAGCCTGAAACCTAGGTACATGCCCTTGGTCAGAATTGAACCCAGACCCTGCGGTCGGCAAGCCAAGGCATTATCTACTAAGCCAAACTGGCTAGGTCAGGATATGACATTTCTTAGCCCTCCAGCAGTGGACCTTCTTTTTTTCTCCAGGAGTGTGGTGGAAAAACCCTAGATCACCTTATTACCCAAGTTACTAAGAATATTACCAGTGGCATACAGGGAGCTTAGCCAATGAGTGGTCAGAAAAGGTGTTGCCTCTGTAGTTCACTCCAATTGCCAGCTCCGCCCCTGCCCAGGCCCCTCCAATTGCTATTTCCACCCCTGTCCCTGCGATTGTTGGCTCCGCCCCTGCCCAGGCCCCTGTGATTGCCGGCTCCTCCACTGCCCAGGCCTGAGGCCTCTGGCCCAGGCCTTATGCCTGGGTAGGGGACCCCCTGCCCCCTCTGATTGCCTGCTCCACCCCTCAGCCACCTCCGCCTCCCCTGCCACCTGCCTGGCCAACAGGTCTGGAGACTTCAGTGGCGGGGCTGAGGGTACTGGGCGCTGCCATCTTGTGGCTATGGGCATGGCCATCTTTGTGACAGAGTGATGACTAATTTGCATATTACTCTTTTATTAGATAGGGTATATATCTACACTAATAAAAGACAATGATGCTAATTGACCGTACCTTTGCTACACCCAAGCCATGCCCACCAGCCAATCAGAGCGACTCTATGCAAATTAACCCAACCAAGATGGTGGCCGGCAGCCACGGAGCTGGAGCAAGCAGGAGGCTTGGTTGCCCCAGCGATGGAGGAAGCCAAGCTTCCCGCCTGCTCTGACCGGCTGTGGCCTCTGCAAAAGGCAACAAAGTTTCAATTATAGGAGCTAAATAAATCCCAGATACCTGCTTCCAGTCAGCCTCCACTGGGAGCTTGGGTGGCTGGGGGCTGTGGCCAGCCTGCAAACAGCCATCAGCCCCTCACGCAGGATGGCCACACCCTCATGGGGTGAGGGTTCCTGCTGGGGGGCTTGGCCAGCCTGCAAACAGCCATCAGCCCCTCACCCAGGCTGGCCAGGCACCACAGCAGGACCCCCCCCACCCTGAAGGGGGTGTGGCCAGCCTGAAAACAGCCCTCAGCCACTCACCCAGGCTGGCCAGGCACCCCAGCAGGACCCCCCTCCCTGAAGGGGGTGTGGCCAGCCTGAAAATGGCCCTCAGCCCCTCACCCACGCTGGCCAGGCACCCCAGCAGGGACCCCCACCCTGAAGGGGGTGTGGCCAGTCTGAAAAGGCCCCTCAGCCCCTCACCCAGGCTGGCCAGGCACCCCAGCAGGGACCCCCACCCTGATCCGGGACACCCTTCAGGGAAAACCAGCTGGCCCCCACCCATGCACCAGGACTCTATCCTATATAATAAAAGGGTAATATGCAAATTGACCCTAACAGCAGAGCGACTGGGAATCATTGGTCACTATGACAGACACTGACCACCAGGGGTCAGATGCTCAATGTAGGAGCTGCCCCCTGGTGGTCAGTGCACTCTCACAGCGGGGAGCTCTGCTCAGCCACAAGCCAGGTTGACGGCTGCCAGTACAGCAGTGGTGGTGGTGGGAGCCTCTCCTGCCTCCTCGGCAGCACTAAGGATGTCCAACTGCAGCTAGGCCTGCTCCCCGCTGGCAAGTGGACATCCCCCGAGGGCTCCCGGGCTGCCAGAGGGATGTCTGACTGGCAGCTTAGGCCTAATCTCCCGGGGAGTGGACCTAAGCCAGCAGGTGGTCATTCCCCGAGGGGTCCCAGACTGCGAGAGGGCACAGTCTGTTTTTTGTGCACCAGGCCTCTAGTATATAAAGGAGCTTGGTCCCATTCATTTTGCTTCCTGGAGCTTTTCCATACTACAGAATTCAAGTAAACATTTTAGTCATGATATAGGTTCAGCTTCCTTACAGGAGACTCCAAATCACAGTGGTGTAGGTGAGAAAGAAGTGTAGTCTCTCTTCTGCAGAAGTATGGTCTGGCATGACAGTTCAGCTCTGTGGAGTGGTCTGGTACCCAGGCCCCTGCCTTGCTGCTCTGTCACCTTGTGGTGTGCCTCTTCCATGCATGGTCCAGTGGCATTACAAGCAACCTCCAGTCCTGAGCATCCAGTGGAGGAAGGGAGGCCACGCGCCTTCCTTTAAAGGCATGAGTCAGGACCGGACATGATACTTCCATGCATGTCCCAAAATGCCTCCAAAACTTAGCCATTTAAAACAACAAATATGTATTATTTCACAATCCCTTGGGGTCAGGAATCTGCATATGGCTCAGCTGGGTGCTTGTAGCCTGAGGTCTCTCAGGGAGTTGCTGTTGAACTATCAGCTGGACTGCAGTTTCATCTGAAGCTTTGACTCGGGGAGAGTCCTCTTCCCTGCTCACTCTCATGGCCCTGGCACGACTGAGTTCCTTGTGGGATGTTGGACTGAGGGCCCTAGTCACTTGCTGACTGTGGGCGGGAGGCTGCCCTCAGCTCTTTGCCATACTGACCTCTCCAGATGGTGACTCGCAATATGGCATCTGGCTTGTCTTAGAGCAAGTGAGTGAGAGAGCAAGAGCGAGCATCCATGATGGAAGACAGTCTTTTTATAACTTAATCCTGGAACTGAGAGCTCCTTTTTGTGTAACACAAGGCAGGGCACATATGGGGACAGCCCAGTTTCCCCTGATGAGTTGCTTTTTGCTCAGGTAAAGCACTGAAGAAGAAGACAGACAGAAACCATGATTATCTAGGACACAGAAAGATACCACAACCAGTTACCAAGCCACATCTCAGCAAGGAGGGAGGTTGAGAAATGTCACCTTTATTTTATGCACCTATGTGCTCAACTAAAAAGTATTAGTATGAGAAAGAAGAGGAGAATGGATATTGAGGAATAAATAAAGTGGTAGCCTCTGCCCCAGTAAGCATTCATAGATGTCTTACAGGGTTCTCCTAAACTTTATTCAGGATGGACAAGGTTTTGCAGCAACAAAATCTCTGTGACTAGCTGAACAAAAGCTAAGCTCTTGCAAAGTCCACTTCAGGTCTAGGTCCCTTCTCAGACAATGGCTTTCCTGGGGGCAGGTCAGTATTCCAGGTTGCTTCATGCACCATCATCATATTACTGGGGGAGCAGACAGCAGAGGAGCAGGCCCTGGCTCCTAAAATCACCACCTCAGAAGGGGCACCCAGTCAGAGTATGTCTGCTCAGATCTCACTGATCTGCCTAAGTCACATGGCCACACCTAACTTCAAGAGAGCAGGAAAGCACAATACCCCTATGAACTTGGAAGAAGAGAACCAGAAGAATGGCCAAGCAACACTATGTTATTGATATCTTAAAGGGCTTTGTTAGCCATGGTGCAGCAGAACAGTCCTAGAGAGGCAGAGGGACAGTTCCTTGCCTGCTGGTGGCTCCCACCCTGGGCCATTCCAGCCTGCCACACTGTGCCAGTGGGTTCCCAGGTTCAGAAGACAGTCTGTTAACTCATTAACAGCCAAGAACAGTTTCCAGTTTTAGCTCTGAGTGAACTTGGAAGCCTTTCTGACAGCAGGAACTAAAAGGACCACAGATAAATTATATTGTTTACTTGTCAACATAGATCACCCACCTTTTAATTACTTGGGTGCTTTGGTGACTTATTAAATAACTTAGTGAGGAAGAGTTGCACACAGAACACTTGACAAGAAAAGCCCTCACAGTGGAAGCCGGCATAAACATGAAATTTCTGTTTTCTATAACAGCTGTTAATCATCAGCAGGGACCCATGGCTTTTCTCAATGAGAATCATCCACTCAAGGGTTCTGGTCCCAGATTATGGTGTCTTGTGGCATCATGAGCTTCAGCATGAGCATCCTCTCACCCCCGGGACTCTATGGTGATTAATGACATGTTTGGGTTACTTTAATTCACTTTTTCCAGGCTATCCCAGAATGCTCTGTGTTATATACATTGATATACACATTGGTATTTCTTTTCCCGATGTGACCATCTATCTCCCTTTACCTACTTTGATTGCTTCTCCATTTGGGGAGAGTAACTCTAGCTGTTGTAATAGATAAGTCTCAAAATCTCCAAGGCTTTACATGGTACCAGTTTATTTCTCATTTACTGGAAATCTCAAATGGATATTCCTGATTATTACTAATAGCAGATTCCAATCCACAGAGGATTCAGAGATCAGGCTAATAGAGGATCCATTATCTTCAACAATGTTTCCAAATTTGCCCTAGTCTTCCACATCCCACCAAACAAAGATAGGAAGAAAGCAAGCAGAGAAAGCACTCTGTATTCCTTGGATAAGGCTATCATAATCAAGTAGTGCAGACTGGGAGACTTACACAACAAGAATTTACTTTGTCATTTCTGGAGGCTGAAAGTCCAAGATCAAGGTGTAGGCAGGGCTGGTTCCCTCTGAGGTCTCTCTCCTTGGCCTGTAGATTGGTGTCTTCTCCCTGTATCTTCACAGTCTTCCCTATATGTCCCTAATTCCTTTCTTATAAGGACACCAGTCATACTAGATTAGGGGCCACCCCAATGATCTTATTAACTTTTATTATGTCTTTAGAGACTCAATCTCTGAATACAGTCACATTCTGAGATACTGGGCATGACCACTTCAACATGTGAATTTGGTGCAGCCTCGGGGGCGGCGGGGGGGGGGGGGGGGGGGGCGGGGGCGGGGGCGGGTGAGACACAGTTCAGCCCATAACATATTCTGAACTAAGAATATGTTAGACTAAGAAGTGGTCTCATTTAAAGTCACTGGCCAAAGCCACTGGCCACAGCCATTTGCACAGCACCACCTAGATTCAAAGGTGTGTGCCCTATACCTGGCAACAGCTTCCCAGCAACTTTTCACTGTGGTATGGAAAGTAGGAGGAACAGCTAGTCAACCCTGCCACAGCAGGAATGCTTTCCTTTAAGCCTCTTTATCCTGACTGTCCCAACCATCATATTCAGGTTGACCAATGCAGAGAATTAAAAGCCTCAGAACAGTCACAGAACGCTAAATAAGCCTGCTCACTGTGTACACTTCTTTTCTTTTGTTGTGTGATGAAGACCAGATACAGCTTTCCAGGTTCTTGCATTGCATGCTTAATTCAGAATAGATTTAACAATTTAGTCACACACTGAGATGATAATTACTGTCCTCACTGCCATCATCAAGAAGAATAAATGGTATAGTTAAAAGAGGGAGAGCTGGGAGACTAGAGATGCTGAGGAAGACCATCTGTAACCCCACACAACAATCTGGGTAGGAATCTCCCAAATGCCTGCCATAATCCTCACCCTTCTCTTCCAATTCCACAACAAATGTCAGCCCTCCCAGAACTCCGACCTTCCAGATGTCCTGAAAGACTAGCTGATTCCAGGATGAGGCCTGATGAAGCGCAGCATAAATGCCAGTTGGTAGGGCTCAGATATGCTTAACAAATGGAGATCAAGTCTTAAGAAATAAGACTCACTCTGATCATCCTGCCCTGGACAAAGGTATTCCTAAGGAAAAACCAAGGCACTCATCTTAAAAACCTGATAAGTGTGTGGCCACACTTTTTCTTTTCCTATAAACAGATATAAATAAAATAAATATCTGTATAAAGATTGCATTTGCTTTTATGAAGCAAGATTCATTGTATAATAGTCCCCTCTTAACCATGGTTTTGCTTTCCAGTTTCAGCTACCCACAATCATCCAGCCAGTCTGAAAATATTAAATGAAAAATTCCAGAAATAAACATTCCAGTTTTAAATTGCATGCCATTCTGAGTAGCATGAGGAGATCTTGTGCTGCTGCCCTCTGTCCCACCTGGATGAGAGTCATTTCTTTGCTCAGTGTCTTTATACTGTATAAGCATACTACCTGCCCGTTATCACTTAGTGGCATCGTGGTTAACAGATTGACTGTCAGGAATCGCAGTGCTTGTATCCAAGTAACTTTTTTTTTACTTAATAATGTCCCAAGCACAAGAGTAGTGATACCAGCAATTAGGATATGGCAATGAGAAGCCATAGAAGACTTCCTTTAAGTGAAAAGGGATATATACATAGGAAAAATCATAGTTGACATAGGATTTTGTACTACCTGGGGTTTCAGGCATCCACTAGGGATCTTGGAACATATCCCCTGTGGATAAGGGGGAGGTATTGTATATACATTAATATGCAGCATGCTTTTTTAAACTAAAATATTTGACTTAATGTATATCCTCCCCATTTGAAGAAATCAAATTTCTTTTTTTTTAAATCCTCGCTGAGGATATTTTATCCATTGATTTTTAGAGAGTGTGGAAGGGAGGAGGAGAGACAAAGGGAGAGAAGCATTAATGTGAGAGAGACATATCAATTAGTTGCCTCCCTCACATCCCCCGATCAGGAATGGGGGTCAAGCCTTCAATTGAAGTACATGCCCTTGACCAGAATTGAACCTTCAGTCAGCAGGCTGATGCTCTAGCCACTGAGCCAAACTGGCTAGGGCAAGAAATCAAGTTTCTTTATCTAATTTCTTTTTGTAGATAGATTGATCTATCAATAGATAGATACATAGATGATAGACAAAATTTTACATGAATTAAATAATATCATGTACATCAAGTTTTATTGTTGGCATAGCCTTCTCTCTCTCCTCTGCTTATCTCTTCACCTGTCTTTTCTCTGTGGCCGCCACTGCAGGGCACAACCTGGCACATGCTCTTTCAGCTCTTCATCCATGCTTGTGCAACCACCTGCATCTACAAAGTGTCCTACAGAAACATACATAGAGGCTTTTCATTGTTTGCTTTATAAATGAGATCATAGTATTCACACTTCTCCAAGCCTTACTTTTTTCACCCAAACACTCTCCCTGGAAATCCCTCCAGGTAAATTGGTAGAGCCAGCATTCATTCTTTTTAGTGGCTGCATAATACTCTAGACTCTAGAGTCTAGAGTATGGATGTATCAAAATTTGTTGAACCATTCCTCTACTGATGGGTATATATTTGCAAAGGGAACAGTGCTACTACATTGTCATCAAGAAGTTAATTATTATAAGTTATACAATATCTACAAATGTGTATTCATTGTAACAAATAAGGTAAAAATTGTATACGGCTATGTGAGCATTTCCCTGGTGTCAAGGTGTTAGCATTCTACCCAAGGATCCCCTCAGATGCTATAATGTTGAGCCCTCTTGGACTCTCACACTCCAACCACCCATGTTGTCCCAAACCATCACTGCTTTCTTTGCTCTCTCCTTTGAATGTCTTCAAGTTTGCCAAGCTCTAAGCTTCCCAAGTAAAAATAATTTTTACTCCACTGATCCCAAAAATTTCCATTACTCAATTTTAACAATATTATTTGGTCCCAAAAGAATCTGGAACAGTGATTCTGAAAAGCACTCATGGGACCCTGGGGAAGTTTGTATCTTTTACGAACCTGACCCTTGAAGAAGGGGTACAGGCTTCATCAAAATCCTGAGTGGAGAGGACAAAGACAGCATTAAAATTTGAAAGCAATCTTGATTGTGAATGACCACACAATAAAAACCCACATAATTTACAATTAAAAGTACATTCCTTCTCTCCTTTGTCTGTTGCCTGCCCCAGAAAATGGGGAAATGGTTTTAGGAAAGCCCTGTTTCTCTTGATTCAGAGTGGTCTTTCCTGCCCATTTGTAATGGGTTTCAGCTGGGACTCTTCACTAGCAAGCTGCAAGATCAAATCACAGGGGATTTTTTTCTACACGATTCTAATGCTTGAACAGCTAATATCTTCTCCACCCCTACATCCCCACCCCAGCTGCATAGTCATATTTTCTCAGCCTGCCTCAAATGTTGCAGCATTGTTGCGAAATTAGAATTCAGGTTAAAAGAACTTTAACCAAGAAGATAAACAGCAGCTGCAGAAGGTTTATAAAGAGAGAAAACCTTATTTGATTGCCATGAAGGGTGAGGCAGAGAGATTATTGTGTTATTCCCATGCACAATGGCCTTAATGTGGGAATAAACTTTGAAAAGTTTGGTCCTGGCTGGTTTGGCTCAGTGGATAGAGCATCGGCCTGCAGACTGAAGGGTCCCGGGTTCGATTCCTGTCAAGGGCATGTACCTTGGTTGTGGGCACATCCCCCCAATAGGGGGTGTGCAGGAGGCAGCTGATTGATATTTCTCTCTCATCGATGTTTCTAATTCTCTATTCCTCTCCCTTCCTCTCTGTAAAAAAATCAATAAAATATATATAAAAAAAAGTTTGAAAAATGATTTTAAAAAAGGTATCCAGAGTGGGCAAGGGAGAGTGATAAGATATGAGGTGAAAGCAGGTAGGGCTTTGCAGTCTTGAGGTAAGGAATTTGGATTTTTTCTACAAGCTTAGAGAGCAGTCTTTGAAAGGCATTGTGTAAGGAATAAATTCAAATAGTAAAAATTGCAAACTGATTAATTAGAATATTACTGCAATAGAAGAGAGAAAAGATGATATTGTTTAGGTAAGGATGGTGGCAGGGGATATAAAGAGAAGTGGATTAATTTTGGACATTTTTTTAAGATAAACCAAATTTGGTGGATTTGAACTTGAGAGTAATTTAAAAAGGAAAAAAGGAAGGAACTTGGAAGTAGTGAAATAGGAACTTTAGGGGAACATAGGCAGGTTTAGGGAATTTTTAGAATTGGGGTCCATGGAAAAAAACATAGGGCTACAGATGGGGAGAAGGTACATTTCCATAACACAGGGAAGCCAGGTGCAGTTACATTTCCATAAGACAAGGTGTTGTAATGTACCCAGCAAATCACAGAAGGACACCTCAAGAAGTCAAATTAAAGAGTCACATTTATTGCAATCCGGAACTATGAGGGGCCATTCCCCAAATCTCATAGTAATAAGATGGTCGCAACTCCAGGTTTATATAGGCAAAGATCACAAAGGTATTGATTATATCCCAGGGTTTGGAATGAGGAACCTGGTTTGCAAAAAAGCAGTTTACAGAAGCAGAATTAAGCATGTTAATTACAGTTTTGGGTCTCTGGATCACTGAGTTGACAGAAACACATTATCTGGGACTGCTGGGTTGACAGGAACACATTATCTAGAGCCCCCGGGTCTTGAGACCACTGAGTTACCAGGAACTCATTATATAGAGCCATCGAGGTAATTTAGAGTAATTGCGCTGTCCTGGTCTTGGGACCACTGAGTCAACTGGAATGCATTATCTGTGGCCACTAAAACAATTTAGGATAATTGTGCTGTCCTGTTTCCCAGGTACAGAAGAATGTGCTTTGATAACCAGTAAGATCACAATCAGTGGGTGATAGATCCTCCCTTCCCCCAACTGGTGGGCGGGGTATGACTTAACCTGCAGCCCAGAAATACCTGAGTGACTAACCAGGTACCTTATATGGACTATACATTGGACCACCAATCCACAACTGCCAAATACCCTAAGCCCTTGTCCTATATGGACAATGCAGTAAGCCACCAATCAGTGTGCGCCGAGTACACTAAGCCCCCCACCCCTTCCCATTCCGCCCCTCAAAAGGCGTGCCCACCCCTGCACGTGCTGCTGTTCTCCCCTTGCGAGACAGCCAGCAGGTGCTTCTCCTCTAATAAAGCCTGTAGTCCTGGTTTTAGGCCTCCGTCTGATCTTTCAGTGGGATATTCACATTATAGTTAATAAGGCATTCAATCGAATGGGATGATTTATACAATTCAGAAAATCAAAATAACCTTTCTATTGTTAAACAAAGCAAATAGGTACAGAAGCCAAACAGCAGGGTTAGAGTTAAACTGTAGTTTCTACCTGAGATGATTGCTACCATACTTCAAAGGGAGCAGCAACAGATACATCTCCATAACACAGGGAAGCCAGGTGCATTTCCATAAGATAAGGGAGTGGCAACAGTTACATTTACATAAGACAAGGAAGCAGCAACACGTATATTTCCATAAGACAAGGGAACTGGAAGTAGTAAAAAAAAAAAAAAAAAAAAAGGTCTATATTTACAAAATAAAGAAGGAAGAAAGCCCAGAAGGAATAGGAGGACAATGAGGGAGGAGGGCCTCAGGAGTCACTATAGTAACCAATTCAAAAGGGAATACTGACCAATCAGAGGGATGTCAGGATACAGGAACTGCAGCCTTTATAAACCATGGAAACAGGAAGTTGGTGGGACCCTATCCCTCTCCCCATGTGGGAGTCTGTACTTGTTCTTCAATAAATCTCCACCTTTGCTATACTACCCTCTGTCCGTGGATTCATTCTTCTACTCCAGCGGACAAAGAATCTAGGTTCCAGTCCAAAAAATTCTGTATTAAAATGGTGCATTGGCTGGGAACTTCTCTGTAAGTCAGTCAACCCTCTTCACATTGAACGGTGAGTAGCCACGGAATATGTTCCCCTGTTCCTTTTCTGTCTCTTGTATGATTTTGGAGGCTGACGGCTGCCTGCCAGTCACTTAAACTTGGCTGCTGCCTAAAAAATGGGCCTCTCTCTCTCTCTCTCTCTCTCTCGCTCTCTTGCTCTTGCTCTCCCTCTCTCTTTCTCTTCCGCTGCTCCTTTCTGGATGAATTCTCCAGGGCCAAAAACCAAAGAGGGCATGGTCAGTCAAGTAAAGGCCACTCGGGTGACTGCTGCTAGAAGAAAAAGTCTCCCATGGAAGGATAAACTGGTGCCGGGTCGGGTTAGAGCATTAGGCTTCCACCAGTCGCAAGTCAAAGCCTGGCCATCAACTAAATGAATACTTGGGTCTCTGACCAGCTACAAAGATCAAAGAGGCAATTCTACCCCCACCCCCCCAGCCCCCCACCCCCAGTCCGGGACTCTCAGATGTTCTTACACGAGTAAGAGCCACAGCAGGGGTGCTGGGAGAGACTCTCCATAGCGTGAAGACCGCCTCATAAGGTTTTAACAACACATGTAATTAAATTCTGACCCGTCCAGGGATGCAGTCAAGGGTTAGTCACCCAGCATTATGGGTCCTCGTGGCTGTCTTAGACAGCTGGGAGAGAGACTGAGACACAGTTCCAAAAAGAACCCCAGCACATTTCTGACCCACTACATATGTCCACTCCCCTGGCCCAGATCCCAAGCAGGTTTTAGTGGGAGAATCACCTGCCTTTTTCTTCTGGTCTCTATCTCAGTCAGTTCAAATAGTATCCAGCCAAGGTCACTGCCTCTGCGGTCTAGGTCCCACTAAGCTTAACTCCTCATTTTCCATTTGTGCAGGCTTTTATAGTAAGGCTCTGAAGGAAAAACTTCTAGGCAAGAGTTAAGAAAGGGAGGGCCAGCTAACTGTTTCCCAATCCTGGCATATGAGCATGGCCTAAATCTTCCCATCAGGCATAACAGGAGTTAATTAATCACAGCCCTTCGCCACTTCTGCCACCACCCCTGTAGAGGTTTTAGCCTTCCAGAGAATTCAGCATTAAAGCCAGACACAGCTGTTAAGTTAGCCCATTAATTACTAGGTAACTCGCCTCTCGCCTTTATTGTGATTCTGTAAAATGGTCGCACACTCTTGGGAGTGTTCTTAAAAGTCTCCTTTTCACCATGTTTCTGTTTCCCAGTCTGTCATTTGAAATTTGGATAGGTGAGCCATTTCTCACAAATTAGGGGTGCTTCTGGGACTTTCTGTATCCATGTAGAGGAAAAGGCTAGTTCAAAGGGAGGCGCTCCACCCAATATTGGGTGGCCTCTTGGCTTGAGCCCCATATCTTCATGGATGCTATAGAATAGGCCTATTTTTCTTTGGAAAATGGTGAAAATGACACAAGGGCAATGCGAGGCAATCAGGTAAGCCACTTGGCCAAAATAGTCCATTGGGAGAATGCTGAGGTTCTGCAATGAACTTCCGTTATTGATTGCTTTGCTAGCTTAGTTTGCTCTTTGCCATTTTTATGAACATAGAAAGCCCTTTGTCTCTGCTCCGTGTAGGTTTTGTGCCACTTAGAACCAAAGGCTATTTTGCTGGGTTGAGATTTGAAGATTCTAAGGCTAATTTGAAAGTGTAAAATTTGTGAAGGTTACATATATGTTAACCCAGGGAAGTTTAAACAAAGACCACTAGCTAAAGTTGTAGCCTGCCTGTGGTTGACAAACCACTGTCTTCCCCACCTGGGGCGAAACTGGAGGGGGAAGGAAAAAGAAAGCAGTTTACTCAGACAAGCGGTTTTTGGTTCCAAAAGCGGCAGAATAAGAGGCGGCACTGGCCGAAACTGTGCAGGTGCTTAGAAAAGGGGGCAGGGTGGGGGAAATTGGCAAGGCCCACCCAGCATCATGTCCATTAAACATCTGGTAGGCAGCATAGGTATTAGTGGGGACCAGGTGGTCCATGCCTGGCTGTGATGTCACAAACCCACACAGGCCCTGCAGAAGCAGGAACTAAGGTTAACTATGAGGTGATCACAGCTTTGCAGCTTCTGCGCCCTTGGGGGCACAGCAGCAAGGGAATGGATGGGTGGTAGGCGTGTCCTCCCAGCATTTCCTCTGTGACACATTCAAGTCTATGATATCTGTGTCGTTACTAAGATATAAAAATTTAATGGTCAAATTGAAAATGATTAATTCTCTGGTCAAGACCAAATCTTTATTGTTAAAACCGGTTTCAGGTTTAATAATCTTTAAATTGGGTATATTTGACAGCTTTTCTGAATGTAATATTTCAAGAATTTAACTGAGAGACAGTTTTGTGACATCCCAAGAGCCCTGAGGTGACACAAAGATTTATTCTCTCTCTCCCTAAAAGGAAATATCTTTGAACTAAATTAGACCAATGCAACATACTTGAGATTGCATGAGGAAATTCTGCCATAAAAATTAATAACAATGTTCTATTTAAAATACATATACTTTGAATGTTATAGAAATTTCAGTCTGCTTTAGAAAGGAACTTACACAAATTCAAAGCCAAGTTCAAAGAGGAAACTTTCAGTCAGGGAAAAAGGGCAAGTGTGATAATTCTCTGTGTCTGCCAGTGACACTGGGGGTTTTACGTTTCTTTTATTGGGATTTATAAATTGTTTTGAATGCTTTAATGCACCGTCTGCAATAGGTCATATGCCATATGTTATATATACAAATTGTTATACTAGAAGGTTGTTGTCTCAGAATATTATAAAGCAAAGGTTTTATCAATTGCATTTTATTTTATTTTATATATTTCTTTATTGATTTCAGAGAGGAAGGGAGAGAGAGAGGGAGATAGAAACATCAATGATGAGAGAGAATCATTGATCGACTGCCTCCTGCACACCCCCTACTGGGAATCCAGCCCGCAACCCAGGCATGTGCCCTTGGCCGGAAACGAACCTGGGACCCTTCAGTCCGCAGGCTGATGCTCTATCCACTGAGCCAAACCAGCTAGGGCTATCAATTGCATTTTAAACAAGTCTATAACCATGCCCCTTTTGAATTTTGCCATTGGACAGCCATTGCCTTACTTTGGTGCATTTAAGTCTTTAGAAAACCCATGGAAAGGACTCTGACTTACTCTAAATTGCAGGCTTCTAAACAGATCATATATTTGAACTAAAAGATGTTTGTAAAACTTCAGGAAATTATTAATTGGAAACAATAACCAAAATATATAGAGAAGGTAGCACCCCTTTCCTAGCATACCTGAATAAAATAAGCTTTAAAAAGAAAGTTTAAAAATCTCCTCCACCAATATACACCATTAATAAAAAATAAATAAAAAGATGTGCCTTTTTCCTAAATAGTTCCCTGAAAAGTCAAGTAACATATTCCTCTCCCAGCAGGGAAGCAACCAAGTTGGTTGCCCAGTTTAAAAGAAGGTGACATTTTTAAGGTTTGAAAATAAAACAGCAGAAATTAAGGATCAGAAAAACTAAAAGTTAAGCTAGTGAGCAGGGAGTTTAAAATATAAAATCAGGCAGAGGATGAATCCTTTAATGACAAGGGCATACAAGGGGTGGGGACTGGAGCTATTGATGCTTTACTCGGATCACTGGCCAAACCAGGGTTCAGGGTATTGTGTAAACTCTCTTAAGTCCTCATTCTAGAGTAGACCCCTCAGGAATTCAGTTCAGCAGGCACTCCAACCCACCCAGTTCAGTGGGTACTTCAAAACATTACAGCCACTCAGGCCCTTTTAAATCACAGACGAGGGACCTGAGAGCAAGACACAGGGTATGCAAGCTCCCCCCATGAGTTAGGGAGGCAAGCAGATGGCCTCTGCATGAGCTCGGGTCATCACCACGGTGGTCAGTGCGGCTAGTCCACCTGGCAACCTTGTTCGCGGCAGTACGTGGGCAAGGAACCCCTCACTCCTAGTTTGAGAGTGGGGATTCCCTTCAGCCTTGGCCAGGTGGGGGACACCTCACTGGCAAGGACATCTTTGTAAACACAATGGATACAGGAAACATCCTTGTGCACTTCTTTTTCTTTTTCTTCTTCTTTCTTTCAGATGGGAAGTGTGTTCTCTACACTACAAAAAGACAGTCCATTAGGATGTAGCCTCAAGAATTGGGATAAGTTTGACCCACAAACCTTAGAAAGCGCCTGAGTTTTTTCTGCACTCAGGTTTGGCCTCAATACCAACTAACAAATGGGGAGAGCTGGCCCACAGAGGGAAGCCTCAAGTATAATGCCATCCTACAGTTAGATCTTTTTTTGTAGGAAAAATAGGCAATGGTCAGAAGTCCCATATGTCCAAGCTTTCTTTACCCTAAGGGACAGGCCAGATTTATATATATAAAAAAATAGAAAGTAAATCCCTCACTCCTGGCAATAACAACCCAAAGTCCACCGAGGAAGAAGGTGGAGGCCGTGCCCCCACCCAGGGCTGAGCCAACCTTAGCTTTCCCCAAGACAGATGAGGATCTGGCCATACTTTAGCCCAGATCCCCTTCTTGCCCCGGGACATGAGACAAATTAAAAATAATTTAAGAAAGTTCTCAGAAAGACCCTGACACATATATTAAGGTCTTCTAAAACCTCATTCAAGTATTTGATCTCTCACATAGAGACATCATGCTCATATTAAATCTAACCCTCTCATGTACTAGAAAAAGCCAGGGAATTTGGGTATGACTGTTTTCTTATGCTGGGGGAATAGAGGACTCTGAGGAAAGAAACAGGGATTTCTTATCAGGACAAGAGGCAGTTCCCCCATGGAATCCTGAACTGAGAGGTGGAAAATAAAGCACTGCCAGTTTTGTATTATAGAAGGCCTCAGATGTAGTAAAACAAAGCCTGTTAACTACTCTAAGTTAGCCATCATTAATAAAGGGGATAACGAAAACCCCTCGGTCCTTTTGGGAAGCTCAAGGAGGCTTCTGGTTAAGCGTACCAACATTACCCCAGATTCAGAATCGGGACAACTGATTTTAAAGGACAAATTTATCACACAGGCTATCCCAGACATCAGGAGGCTGCAAGAATTGGCTATTAGTCCCAAGAGTACCTTACAAAATCTCCTGAAAGTTACCACCTCTGTGTTCTATAATAAAGACCAGAATGAGGAAAAGGGAGAAACAAGGGAAACCAGGCCACAGCCAAGGCTCTTAGTGCTACGCTTCGGCAAGACAAGGGCCTCCAATCAGAGCCCAGAGGCGAACTGTCAGTGCTGGTCACCTGCTACAACTGTAGACAGGTTGGACTTATGCACTGAAGTTGCCCCAACGGATATGGTGGACTCCCGAAGACCTGTTCTGCCTGTCAAGGAAACCACTGGAAGTCAGACTGCCCCTGGAGACTGAGGTCCCTTGGGACAGGGCTGGCAACCAGTGGGCCCCACAGGAGTGATGGGGCTCAGGGTCTCTCAATCCGGCTCCTCAGAGGACTGCCATCTCCACCCAGGAGCCCCGGGTAAGCCTGACAGTGGAGGGCAAAGAAATTAATTTCCTCCCCGATGCTGGGGCCACCTTCTCTGTACTCCTCCCAAACTCTGGTAAATCATCCCAGGCAGGTCTGGGAAGCCAAGAAAGAGATCTTTTTCTCAGCCTTTAGGGCGTAGCTGGGTAAGTTGTTCCTTTCCCATGCCTTACTGATCCTGCAAGAAGACTCATATTCACATCAGAAACAATGTCCTCTCAACCCTGAGGCTCTAAAAGGACTCAATATCCTGATAAATCATCTATTTTAGAAGCCCAAGGTTTATTGAAACCTTGTCATAGTCCTTACAATACCCCATTTTAGGGGTGCAAGAGCCTAATAGAGGGGGAGGACTAGTTCAGGACTTATAACTAGTAAATAAGGCAGTGATTCCTATCCAGCCAATTGTCCCTAACCCTTATGCTTTACTTGCCCAAATTCCAGAAAACACAAAGTGTTTTATAGTACTAAATCTCAAGGATTGCCTTTTTCTATATACTCCTGTCTCCTAACTCACAGTCCCTGTTTGCCTTTAAAAGATCCCAATAATCAAAGCCGTCAGCTAACATGGATAATACTGCCCCTGAGCTTTTGGGAATAGCTCTCATTTATTTGGGCAGGCCTTTAAACAACTCAAAAGGCCCTTTTACAGGCACTGGCTTTAAGTCTCCCTACAGGTCGGCAGCATCAACTCCTAGATCCATCTGTCTCTAGTGAGCCTTGAATGCCAGCACAGGAGGAGGATGAAGCTGCATTGCCATCAACTAGATCATCAAATATCTACTCATGTGAGCCTCTAAAGCAGTGGTTCTCAACCTTCCTAATGCCGCGACCCTTTAATACAGTTCCTCATGTTGTGGTGACCCCCAACCATAAAATTATTTTCGTTGCTACTTTATAACTGTAATTTTGCTACTGTTATGAATCATAATGTAAATATCTGATATGCAGGATGTATTTTCATTGTTACAAATTGAACATAATTAAAGCATAGTGATTAATCACAATAACAATATGTAATTATATATGTGTGTTTTCCAATGGTCTTTTAGGCGACCGCTGTGAAAGGATCGTTCGACCCCCAAAGGGATCGCGACCCACAGGTTGAGAACTTCTTGGAGGCCCTGGCCTGCGCTGGGGATGCCTAAGCGTCAGGGGCCAGGCCCAGGCAGAGGACGGATGTGCAGACAGGGCACTGCTGCAGCAGATGGAAGGCATCTATGCTGCCATCCTGGTGTGGCCACTGGAGACCAGCGCCCATGTGCAGGAGCTGTACCAGGAGTGGCTGGTGGGGAGACGACTCCCCCCGGGCCCAGGCGGCCCTGCACACCACCTAGCAGGGCTCAGGGCAGCCTGCCAGGACATCAAGTGGTAAAGTTCCAGCAGATGCCCGGCCTGCAGGCCGCCTGAGGAGGGGTATCAGATGCGTGAAGGAAAGGCTAAGCGTCTCTGTCATCCCTTTGGTTTTCAGAATTCCCTGCTCCCCATCTGTCGGCTCCCTCCCTCTCAGGGGCGCTGTCATCATCATATTGGTGCAACTGGAATATTGTATTTCGAAAGCATTGCCCCAATGTACATATCCTTTTATCCAACAATGAAAAAATCCCAAAGAACAAGAATGGAGACAGACTACTCTCCTTTAGGCTTAAAAAAACAACCCGGAAGTGTCCTGCGAAAAGCTGAGACTTGGTTCTGTCCATGCACCTCAGAGAGATTGGATGAGGAAATGGCCCAGTTTGACCCTGACTTTACCCCTTATGTTACTCTTGAAGGTGTCTTTGCCACAATGTGAATAAACTGCCACCTTTTGGAATAGGGGCTCATACGAAAGCCTGCATTCCCAACTTTTCTTGAAACAAATCTGTGTTCTGCAGCTGTGGCCACTGTCCTGAGACCAGGTCCTGTTGCTCGGAATCAGGAGGCACTGGAGGGGAGGCCCCCATCCCCTGTGTCCTTTTACATTCAGGGATTGAACTGAACTCACTTTGGGGGAGGCTTGGCAAGGGTGACAGGTGTCACAGATGGAAGGATAGAGAATAAAGAGGCGGACACCTGCTCGGTCCCTCCCTGGGGCAGGCAGATGAAGTCTGGCCAGCCCACCCCACAATTGGGTGAGATAGCATCCTCTGTGTCCACTTCTCACCCTGTGGGCCCAGCCACTCCCCTCAGCTCCGGGCAGCCTCTGCATTCCACAACAGCGTGCTCTGCCCTCACATGCTGCTCGCCCTAAATGAGAAGGAAGAGAGCAGTTGGCCCACAGACAACTACACAGAAAGATACACAGCCACCACAGAGCCCAGCACCCCGTGCACGTTACGGCCATCCTGTGAAGTGAGGCCTGTGGCTGGCCTGGTATTGGTTTCTAGAGCACTTAGATTTTGTTAACATGTGGGTGACATTCTTCTTGAACCCCTCAGCCTGTTAGATTTCCCTCATTCATGTGTTATTGTACCTGTGCACCCATCTGGGTTGATAACTGGGACATTGTGTGAAATTATCTATTTTCTGCTTTCAGTCTATTTACAGTGGGGTTTCATCTTCTGTGGTAACATAGATCCATTTCTGATTATGGAATGAACAGTTGAAGTGTCAAAAAAAAAAAAAAAAGCGGCGGCCAGGTGGCTCCTGACAACTGGCAGGAACGTCTATGGGATGGATCCGGATCCCAGCCCAGCAAGTCCCACTGCCCACCTGGAGGGACGATCGGGTTCTGACTCCCCCATCCCACACCCACTGCCTTTGGGACCCTACTCATCCTATCTAATAAAAGAGAAACATGGTAATTAGCCATACCTCCGCTACCCTTCCCATTGGCTAATCAGGGCGATATGCAAATTAACTGCCAGCCAAGATGGCGGCCGGCAGCCAGGAAGCTAGAAGCGAACATGAGGCTTGCTTGCTTTAGTGACGGAGGAAGCCAACGTTCCCTGCCTGCTGCTGCCAGCCTCTGAGCTTGCAGTTTGAAACATTGTTACAAATATAGAAGCTAAACAAAACCCCAGTAACCGGCTTTCAGCCAGCCGGGATCTCAGAGCTGGAGTTGAAACAGTGTTTCGATTATAGAACCCAAACAAACCAGATACCTGCTTTTAGCAGCCGAGGCCTCAGAGCTGGAGCCAAGCCTCAGAGCTAAAGCTGGCCCAGAATGAAAAAAAAAAAAGGAGCGGTTGGGAGCTTCAGTCACCTGCCAGCCTGAAAACAACCCTCAGCCCCTCACCCAGACTGGCCAGGCACCCCAGTGGGTACCCCCACCCTGAAGGGGGTGTGACCAGCTGAAAACAGCCATCAGCCCCTCACCCAGGCTGGCCAGGCACCCAAGCGGGACCCCCACCCTGATCCAGGACACCCTTCAGGGCAAACCAGCCAGCCCCCACCCATGCACCAGGCCTCTATCCTATATAGTAAAAGGGTAATATGCCTCCCAGCACCGGGATCAGCAGAGGCGCAAGGCCTCCCGGCACCGGGATCAGCGTGACAGGGGGCAGCGACCAAACCCCCTGATCGCCCTGCGGCTCTGTGTGTAATGGGGGGCAGGGCCACAACTTCCCTATCCGCCCTGCTCTGTTCATGATAGGGGAAGGCGCCCCAACCCCCTGATCAGCCCTGCTCTGTGCCTGATAGGAGGGAGCTCCCCAACCCCCTGATCACCCTGCGGCTCTGTGTGTGACAGGGTGCGGTGCCCCAACACCCTGATCGGCCCTGCTCTGTGTGTGACAGGGTGCGGCACCCCAGCCCCCCCCCCCCCCACGGGCCCTGCTCTGTGTGTGATGAGGTAGAGCCATAACCTCCCCATCAGCCCTGCCCTGAGTGTGACAGTGGCGGCGCCCCAACCCTCCCCCCGCCTACAGGCCCTGCTCTATGTGTGACAGGGGGCGGTGCCCCAACTCCCCTATCGGCCCTACTCTGTGAGTGACAGGGGGGAGCTCCCCACCCCCCCTGATGGGCCCTGTTCTGTGAGTGACAGGGGGCAGCGCCCCAACCCCCTGATCGGCCCTGCTCTGTGCGTGACAGGGGGTGGTGCCGCAACCTCCCCATAGACCCTGCCTTGAGTGTGACAGGGGGTGGTGCCCCAACACCCCAATCGGCTATACCCTGAGCTTGACTAGGGGTGGCATCGCAACCTCCTGATCCACCCTGCTCTGTGCATGACAGGGGGCGGCGCCCCAACTCCCCAATCAGCCCTGCTCTGAGCCCGACCAGGGGCTGCACCTAGGGATTGGGCCTGCCTTCTGCCACCCGGAGCAGGCCTAAGCCAGCAGGTCGTTATCTCCCCAGGGGTCCCAGACTGCGAGAGGGCATAGGCTGGGCTGAGGGACCCCGTCTCCTCCCCCGAGTGCACAAATTTTTGTGCACCAGGCCTCTAGTATATATATAAAAGCCTAAGCAACTGTTACGACCCAACAACTAAACGACCGGATTGACTGATCACTATGATGTGCACTGACCACCAGGGGGCAGACGCTCAATGCAGGAGCTGCTCCCTCATGGTCACTGCACTCCCACAGCCAACCTCCTATGCCCCCTGCCCCGTGGCGGGCCAACCCCCCTGGTCCCTCCCCCCATCTGGTCCCTCCCCCAGCTAAGGCTCTGGTCACCGGAGAATCTGTGACCAGGAAGCCTGTTGGAGGAGAGTGACCCCAACACTGATCGAGACAGAGTAGCAGCTTGGAGGGGGCAGAAGGAGCAAGGCAACAGCCTAACTGCAAAAACGTAAAGTAAGCACCACTGCCATCTTACCTCTGCCACCACACTGTGCTGCTTGCCCTTCTGCCCCCATTGGCCACTTCTAGCTCGGTCCCACACCTTTCTGGGCTCCCAACCACTGATTGGCTAGCACTCCTATGGAGGTGTGCCACCATTGGACGAAGTCAACTACCTATCATGCTTGGAGGTGGAGCCCTGAGAAAATGAGCAGCTGAGGAAGGGAAAGACGACCTGTCTATCACCAACTCCATCCCAGGGAGAGTGAGGCAGCTTGAGTACGGGCAGTGAAGTAGAGCTGTATTTCCACCTCAGAGCGTAGCTGGTATTTAGGCCGTTTTGGGGCGCTCTGTCTGTGGTCTTTGCTTGCCATTATCTCAGCACATCTACACAACTAGATCAGGGCCTGCTGGCCAAACTCCCACTGTTCCCCCACCCCCGTGCACAAATTCGTGCACCAGGCCTCTAGTTATTTAATAAATAATACTGTATTGTATATTTGATTGTTGTTAAGAGGTTAGATCTTAAAAGTTCTAATCATAAGAAAAAATTGAATCTTCATATGGTGATGGATGTCAACTAGTCTTATTATGGTGCACATTTTGGGAAAAATTTATTTAAAAAGACCTCTTCAAAACTCAACAGTAAAGAAACAAACAATGCAATTAGAAAATAGCAAAGACTTGAATAGACATTTTACCAAGAGTATGTATTGGTGACAACTAAGTACAGGAAAAGTTTTTCAACATCATTAGTCTTTAGTGATATGCAAACTAAAACACAATGATATATCTGAAGATAACAAGCTGATTAGAGTAGCTAAAATAAAAAATAATGATAATACCAAATGTTGAAAAGGAGTCAGAGATACTGATATCTGTGACATTTCTGGTAGGAATATAGAATGGTGCAGCCACCTTTGAAAATAGTTTCACAATTTCTTACAAAACAAAACATGCATTTACTATAGGGTACAGTGATTAGTCTCCCAGCATTTATGCCAGAGATAGAAAACTAGGTCCACTGAAAAACCCACACACAAATATTCATACAAGCTTTATTACTAATAACCAAAACCTGGATGCAACCCAAATGTCCTTTGGCAAGTGAATGGTTTAACTGTAGTACCTCCATATGATGGAATACTACTCAGTAGTAAAAAGGAATTAGCAATTGATACATGCAATAGCTTGATCACCCAGCTTTATGCTGAGCTAAACAGCCAATTTTGAAAGATAACACTACATACTGAATGATTCCATTTATAAAATGGCAGAATTAAAGAGATGAAGAAAAAATTTTCTAGGGAACAGGGATGATTTCTAGGGAACAGGGTTGGGGAAGATATGCAGCATGGTGTAATTATAAGGAGGTATAAAGAAGTAGAGTAAGAGAGTTTGTGGGGTAGAATAGTTGAGATTTTACTTGTAGTTGTGGTTATATGAACCTATACCAGGGATAAAAATGCACAGATGTATACACATTCTCACACATAAATAAGTAAAGGTAAAAACTGGTGAGATCTGCTTAAAGTCTATAGTCCAGTTATTTTTAATTTCCTGGTTTTTATATCATACTAAATTTATATAAAATGTTCTTTTGGGGAGAGAGGTATAATATCTGTCTGTATGAATTTTGCTGCTTCTCATAGGTCTAAAAGGTTAATTTTTTTCTAAAAAATTCTAAAATCTCTAAGGTAGAAGAGGATCATTTTAGTCAAGGATTATGTTATAAAGATGTGGCATCTCACCTGAGCTGGACCCTGACTGTGGGTGCATGCAACACTCCCACCAAGCCCGCTGCCACAGCTCAAGCCCTGCATAACTGGGTGCCTTGACCCTTAGTAGTAGCAGAATGGGGAGACAAAAAAGCAACCCCCAAAGAAAAGAAAAGGAGAAATCGCAAAAAAAAGGAACTAAATGAAAGAAGGCATGGAATATGTCTGAAAAAGAATTCAGAGTAATGGTCATATAGTTCATAAACTGGATGGATGAGAAAATCAACAACATAGTATGTAAGAACCAAGAAGAAATCCAAAGTGATATGTCTACAATAAAGAACATGATGGAAGGCTTCAACAGTAGACTAAGAGAAGCAGAGGACCAAATTAATAAGCGAGAAGGTAGGGCAGAGAAAAAAGCCTAATCTGAAGAGCAGCTGAAGAAAAAAAAAAAAATAGAAAGCAGGAGGAGAGCCTAAGGGAGCTTTGGGACAACATGAAATGAAGCAACATACGTATAATAAAGGTGACAGAAGGACAAGAAGAGAAGCAAGGATTAGAGAAACTATTTGAAGAAATAATGACAGAAAACTTCCCTGATATGGGGAAGAAAAAAGTCACCCAAGCACAGAGTCCCAAACAAGATGAACCCCAAAAGACCCACCCCAAGACACGTTGTAATTACAATGGCAAATGTTAATGACAAAGATAATCTTAAATGCTGCACTAGAGAGACAGGGAGTTACCTACAAAGGATCTCTCATTAGATTATCAAATAATTTCTCAACAGAAATACATCAGGTCAGAAGAGAATGGAATGAAGTACACAAAGTAATGCAAAGCAAGGGACTGAATCCAAGAATACTCTATCCAGAAAGGCTATCATTCAAAATTGAAGGGGCAATCAGAAGCTTCACAGACAAAAAAGAGCTAAGGGAGTTTATCACTGTAAAGCCAGCAATGCAAGGGATTGTTGTAAAAAGAAGGAAAAAAGAAGAAGAAGAAACACAGGCACCAAAAATATAAATGGCTACAAACAGGTACCTATCAATAATAACTTTCAATGTAAATGGACTAAATGCTCTAATCAAAAAACATCGAGTGGCTGAATTGAATAGAGAACATGACCCATACATATGCTGTCTACAAAAGACCCATCTCAGAACAAGAGACTCACACAGACTGAAAGTGAAGGAATAGAAAATACCTTTCAGGCAAATGGGAATTTAAAAAAAACTGGAGTAGCAATACTTATATCTGACAAAATAGATGTCAAAGTGAAGGCCATAACAAGAGATAAGGAAGGCCACTTCATAATACTAAAGGGATCAATACAACAAGAGGATATAACTCTGGTAAACATACATGCACCAAATGCAGGAGCACCCAAATACATTAAAAAAACTTTTGGAAGATATCAAGAGAGAAATCGACAACAATACAATCATAGTAGAAGAATTTAATACCCCATTGACATCATTGGATAAATCTGTTAAACAAAAATCAGCAAAAAAAGAGCAATCCTAAATAACTCACTAGATCAGATGGGCTTACTTGAAAACTTCAGGACATTTTACCCCAAAGCCACAGAATATACATTCTTCTCAAGTGCACATGGGACATTTTCAAAAATAGACCATATATTGGGTCACAGGCAAAGTCTCTCCAAATTCAAGAAGGTTGAAATCATATCAAGGATCTTCTCAGACCACAATGGCATAATATTAGATATCAACTACAATAAAAACAATCAAAAAATTCACTTGGAGGCTGAATAGTATGTTACTAAACAATGATTGGGTTACCAAACAGATTAAAGAAGAAATTAAAAACATCCTGTAAATGAATGACAATGAAAACACAACAATCTAAAACCTATGGGACACATTGAAAGCAGTCCTAAAGGGGAAGTTCATAGCATTATAGGCCTACCTCACAAAACAAGAGAAACTGGTAATGAATTATCTAACTCTACAACTTAAAGAATTAGAAAGAGAGCAACAAGAAAAGCCCAGAGTGAGGAGAAGGAAGAAGATAATAAAGATCAGAGCAGAAGTAAATGGCATAGAAACCAAAAAAATAAAATAAAAAATACAAAAGATCAATGAAAGTAAGAGCTGGTTCTTTGAAAGGACAAACAAGATTGATGAACCTCTAGCCAGGCTCACCAAGAAACAAAGAGAGAGGACCCAAGTAAACAAAATCAGAAATGAAAGGGGCGAAATAACAACAGACCCCACAGAAATACAAAGGACTGTAAAAAAAAATACTATGAACAACTCTATTCCTAGAAACTAAACAACCTAGAGGAAATGGACATATTCCTAGAAAAATACAAGCTTCCAAAACTCAATCAGGAAGCATCAAAAAATCTCAACAGGCCGATAACTAAGGAGGAAATTGAAGCAGTCATAAAAAAACTTCCAGCAAACAAAAGCCTGGGCCAGATGGCTTCAAAGGACAGTTTTACAAAACACTCAAAGAAGAACTAAAACCTATCCTTCTCAGAATATTCCAAAAAATTCAAGAGAAAGGCACACTTCTAAGCTCTGTCTTTGAAGCCAGCATTACACTAGTCTCAAATCAGATAAACACTTTACAAAGAAAGAGAATTACAGGCCAATATCCCCAATGAACATAGATGCTAAAATCCTCAACAAAATTCTAGCAAACTGCATCCAGCATTACATTAGAAAGATCATACACCATGTACAAGTGGGATTTATTCCAGGATGCAAGGCTGCAACAATATCCCCAAATCAATAAAAGTGATACATCACGTAAGCAAATTGAAAGACAAAAATCACATAATCAAATTAATTGATATAGAAAAGGCATTTGACAAAATCCAACATCCTTTCCTGATAAAAGCTTTCAGCAGAGTGGGAATAGAGGGCACATACTTCAACATAATAAAAGCCTTATATGACAAACCTACAGCCAACATCATACTCAATGGGCAAAAACTACATCCATTTCCCCTAAGAACAGGAACAAGACAGGGATGCCCACTTTCACTACTCCTGTTTGACATAGTACTAAAAGTGCTAGCCATAGTGATCAGACAAGAAGAAGAAATAAAAGGCATCCAAATTGGAAAAGAAGAAGTAAAATTATCGTTATTCACAGATGACATGACATTGTACATAGAAAACCCTAAAGAATCCATCAAAAAACTACTAGAATTAATTAATGAATTCAGCAATGTAGCAGGATACAAAATTAACACCTAGAAATCTATGGCTTTTTTATGCACCAATAATGAACTCACAGAAAGAGAAATTTAAAAAAAAAATCCCATTTACCATTGCAATAGAAAAAATTAATATACCTAGAAATTAATTTAACCAAGGAGGTAAAGGACCTGTACTCAAAAAATTACAGGACGCTGAAAAGATATAGAGGAAGACATAAACAAATATAAGAATAAGCCGTGTTCATGGATTGGTAGAACCAACATCCTTAAAATGTCCATATTACCCAAAGCAATCTATAGATTCAATGCAATCCCCATTAAAATACCAATGGCGGAGGAAGATGGCGACCTGTGACCACAGCTACAGAGCCACGGACACCAAGAGTCCAGAAATCCCCGGGGCAGATCCGTGAGTAACAGAGCCCATCCTCCTCCCCCAGGCTCGCGGGCAGCACCATAGTACCTGATAGACCCACCCCTTGCCCGGGCCTCAGTGCTGCTACAGGGACCTTAGCCTGGAAGTGCGCGAACACCCGGAACTTGTCCCTTACAGCGCAGGCTAAGGGAGCCTTAGCCTGGAAGTGCGCGAACACCAGCAACTTGTCCAGTGCAGTGCAGGCTAGGGGAGCCTTGGCCTGGGAGCTAACACGTAAACACTGGCAACTTGTTCCTCACAGCACGGGCCCCAGGACCTGGATTCTCCGGGCAGGAGGCAACACCAAGCACCAGTGACTTGACTGTGTTTCTTATCACCTTTGCCTGGGATCCCTGATTCCTTGTGCATTCATACTAAGAGCCAGTGACTCCAATTCTTGGTGCATGGGCACACAGGGACCCTGACTCTCAAGGCAAGTCTGCACGAAGCAACAGAGACTCTGATACTGGATTCTTGGGGAACTCTGACTCCTGGCACATGCTAGGGGGCTCTGATTTTCAACACACTCCAGGTGGGTCTCTGTTTCAGCACAGTGCAGTCAGGGTCCCTGATTCTAAGTGCGCACAGGAGGCCAGATTGAGCGCTGGTAACGCTGACTCTGAGCGAGCCTGGTTCCCACCAACCCACAACAACAATACATCTTAGTGTCAGAGCTCTTCAGTGACACTAGGGTGGTGCGAAGCTCCCACTGCACATGGCCCAGGCCCGCGCAACTCGACGTTTGAACCATCTGGAGATAATCAGAATGGGGAGACGACACAACCCCCAGAGGAAAGAAAATGAGGAGTCGCCAAGAAAGGAAATTAATGAAGTTGAAGCATGCAACATGACAGAAAAAGAATTCAGAGTAATGGTTGTACAATTCATTCACCAGATGGATGAGAAAATCAACAACCTATTCAAGAATCAGGAAGAAATGAAGTGATATAGCTACAATCAAAAACACCATGGAAGGTTTCAACAGTAGACTAGATGAAGCAGAGAACTGAATTAGTGAGTTAGAAGATAAGATAGAGAAACAAGCTCAATCTGAACAGCAAGTGGAGAAAAAAATTAAAAAACAGGAGGGGAGCTTTGGGACAACATGAAATGAAGTAACATATGCATAATAGGGCTGCCAGAAGGACAAGAAGAGCAGCAAGGAGTAGAAAATCTATTTGAAGAAATAATGACAGAAAACTTCCCAGATATGGGGAAGAAAAAAGTTACACAAGTACAAAGAGTCCCAAGCAAGATGAACCCCAAAAGACCCACACCAAGACACGTTGTAATAATGATGGCAAATGTAAATTACAAAGAGAGAATCTTAAAGGCTGCAAGAGAGAGACAGAGAGTTAACTACAAAGGATCCCCCATCAGATTATCAAGTGATTTCTCAACAGAAACACATCAAGCTAGAAGGCAATGGAAGGAGGTATACAAACTGTTGCAATGCAAAGGACTGAATCCAAGAATACTTTATCCAGCAAGACTATCAATCAAAATTGAAGGGGAAGTCAGGAGCTTTGCAGACAAAAAAAAGGCTAAGGGAGTTTATCACTACCAAGCCAGCAATGCAAGAAATGCTAAGGGGAATGCTGTATAAAGAAAAAATATAAAGGTAAGAAAAACACAGGCACAAAAATAGAAATGACTACAAGCAAGTACCTTTCAGTAATAACTTTAAATGTAAATGGACTAAACGCTCCAATCAAAAGACATCGAGTGGCTGAATGGATAAAAAGACATGACCCATATATATGCTGTCTACAAGAGACCCACCTCAGAACAAGGGACTCACACAGACTGAAAGTGAAGGGGTGGAAAAATATCTTTCAGGCAAATGGAAATGAAAAGAAAGCTGGGGTAGCAATACTTATATCGGACAAAATAGACCTCAAAGTGAAGGCCATAACCAGAGATAAGGAAGGCCACTTCATAATACTAAAGGGATCGATACAACAAGAGGACATAACCCTGATAAACATAAATGCACCCAATGCAGGAGCACCCAAATACATAAAAAACCTCCTGGAAAATAACAAGGGAGAGATCAACAACACAATCATAGTAGGGGACTTAAACACACCACTGACATCACTAGATAAATCCTCTAGAAAAAAAATCAGCAAAGAAACAGCAATCCTAAATGATTCACTAGGTCAAATGGACTTAATTGACATCTTCAGAACATTTCACCCAAAACCACGGAATATATGTTCTTCTAAAGTGCACATGGGACATTTTCAAAAATAGACCACATATTGGGTCACAAGCAAAATCTCCCTAAATTCAAGAAGATTGAAATCATACCAAGCATCTTCTCAGACCACGATGGCATAATGTTAGAAATAAACTACAATAAAAACAATCCAAAAAACTCAAACACCTGAAAGCTGAAAAGCATGCTACTAAATATTGATTGGGTTACCAATGAGGTCAAAGAAGAAATTAAAAACACCCTGGAAACTAATGACAATAAAACCACAACAACCCAAAATCTATGGGACACAATGAAAGCAGTCCTGAGAAGGAAGTCTATAGCACTACAGGCCTATCTCAAAAAACAAGAAAAAATAATAGTAAATCATCTAACTCTACAACTCAAAGAATTAGAAAGAGAACAATAAGAAAAGCCCAGAGTGAGCAGAAGGAAGGAGATAATAAAGATCAGAGCAGAAATAAATGACATAGAGACCAAAAAAACAATACAAAAGATCAATGAAAACAAGAGCTGGTTCTTTGAAAGGATAAACAAGATTGATGAGCCTCTATCCAGGCTCACCAAGAAGCAAAAAGAGGGGAATCAAGTAAACAAAATCAGAAAAGAAAGAAGCGAAATAACATCAGACTCCACAGAAATTCAAAGAATTGTTAAAAAAATACTATGAACAACTCTAACAAACTAGACAACCTGGAGGAAATGGACATATTCCTAGAAAAATACAATCTTCCAAAACTCAATCTGGAAGAATCTAAAAATCTCAATAGGCCAATAACTATGGAAGAAATTGAAGCAGTCATCAAAAAGCTCCCAGCAAACAAAAGCCCAGGATTTGACGGCTTCAAAGAGGAGTTTTACAAAACATTCAAGGAAGAACTAAAACCTATCCTCCTCAGATTATTACAAAAAATTCAAGAGGAAGGAACACTTCCCAACTCATTCTATGAAGCCAGCATCACCTTAATACCAAAACCAGATAGAGGCAACACAATGAAAGAGAATTATAGGCCAATATCCCTCATGAACATAGATGCCAAAATACTCAACAAAATTCTAGCAAATCGGATCCAGCAGTACATCAGAAAGATCATCCACCATGACCAAACAGGATTTATCCCAGGGATGCAAGGATGGTACAATATCCGCAAATCAATAAACATGATACATCACATAAACAAATAGAGAGAAAAATCACATAGTCATATCAATTGATGCAGAAAAAGCATTTGACAAAATCCAACACCCTTTCTTGATAAAAACTCTCAGCAAGGTGGGAATAGAAGGATCATACCTCAACATAATAAAAGCCACATATGACAAACCCACAGCCAACATCATAATCAATGGGCAAAAACTAAAACCATTTCCTCTAAAAACAGGAACAAGACAGGGATGCCCCCTCTCATCACTCCTATTCAGCATAGTACTGGAAGTACTAGCCATTGTGACCAGACAAGAAGAAGAAATAAAAGGCATCCAAATTGGAAAAGAAGAAGTAAAACTGTCCTTATTTGCAGATGACATGATACTGTACATAGAAAACCCTAAAGACTCCATCAAAAAATTATTAGACTTAATAAGTGAATTCAGCAATGTAGCAGGATACAAAATTAATGCCAAGAAATCTAAGTCATTTCTTTACACCAATAGTGAACTTACAGAAAGGGAGACTGAAAAAGCAATCCCATTTACCATTGCACCAAAAAAATTAAGATACCTAGGAATAAACTTAACTAAGGAGGTAAAAGACTTATATGCGAAAAACTACAGGACACTGAAAAAAGAGATAGAGGAAGACATAAACAGATGGAAGAATATACTGTGTTCATGGATTGGTAGAATCAACATCATCAAAATGTCCATACTACCCAAAGCAATCTATAGGTTCAATGCAATCCCTATTAAATTACCAATGGCATATTTCACAGATCTAGAATGAACTTTTCAAAAACTCATCTGGAATAAAAAAAGACCTCGAATAGCTGCAGCAATCCTGATAAAGAAGAACAAAGTAGGTGGGATCTCAATACCAGATATCAAGTTGTATTAAAAAGCCACTGTTCTTAAAACAGCTTGGTACTTGCACAAGAACAGACATGTAGATCAACTAGATGCCCAGTGCACAAAAATTTTTGCACTCGGGGGAGGTGAGGGGGTCCCTCAGCCCGGCTTGTGCCCTCTCGCAGTCTGGGACCCCTCAGGAGTTAATGACCTGCTGGCTTAGGCCTGCTCCCAGGTGGCAGAAGGCAGGCCCAATCCCTAGGTGCAGCCCCTGGTCAGGCTCAGAGCAGGACCGATTGGGGAGTTGGGGCACCGCCCCCTGTCATGCACAGAGCAGGGCGGATCAGGAGGTTGTGATGCCACCCCTAGTCAAGCTCAGGGTATAGCCTATTGGGGTGTTGGGGCACCGCCCCCTGTCACACTCAAGACAGGGTCAATAGGGAGATTGGGCTCCACCCCGTGTCATGCACAGAGCAGGGCTGATCAGGGGGTTGGGCGCTGCCCCCTGTCACTCATAGAGCAGGGCCCATCAGGGGGTTGGGGAGCTCCCCCCCGTCACGCACAGAGCAGGCCGATAGGGAAGTTGGGGCACCGCCCCCTGTCACACACAGAGCAGGGCCGATCAGGGGGTTGGGGCACCACCACTGTCACACTCAGGGCAGGGCCGATGGGGAGGTTATGGCTCTACCCCGTCACACACAGAGCAGGGCCCATGGGGGGGGGGGGGTGGTTTGGGGCGCCGCACCCTGTCACACACAGAGCTGCAGGGCGATCAGGGGGTTGGGGAGCTCCCCCCCTATCAGGCACAGAGCAAGGCTGATCAGGGGGTTGGGGCGTCTTCCCCTGTCATGAACAGAGCAGGGCGGATAGGGAGGTTGTGGCCCCGCCCCCTGTCACACACAGAGCTGCAGGGCAATTAGGGGGTTTGGTCGCTGCCCCCTGTCATGCTGATTCAGGTGCTGGGAGGCCTCGCTGCTCCGCTGATCCTGGTGCTGGGAAGCATATTACCCTTTTACTATATAGGATAGAGGCCTGGTGCACGGGTGGGGGCCGGCTGGTTTGCCTTGAAGGGTGTCCTGGATCAGAGAGGGGGTCCCCACTCGGGTGCCTGGCCAGCCTGGATGAGAGGATGATGGCTATTTGCAGTTGGTCACACCCCCTTCAGGGTGAGGGTCCCCACTGGGGTGCCTGGCCAGCCTGAGTGAGGGGCCGAGGGCCGTTTTCAGGCTGGCGGGTGACTGAAGCTCCCAACCTGTCCTTTCTTTCTTTTTTTTTTTTTATTCTGGGCCAGCTTTAGCTCTGAAGCTTGGCTCCAGCTCTGAGGCCTCGGCTGCTGAAAGCAGATATCTGGTTTGTTTGGGTTCTATAATTGTAACACTGTTGCGGTCCTGCTCACTCCAGCTCTGAGATCCTGGCTGGCTGAATGCAGGGATCTGCATTTGTTCTATAATTGAAACAATGTTGCTGTCCTGCTGGCTGAAGCCCGGCTGGCTGAAAGCAGGTTTCTGGGGTTTTGTTTAGCTTCTATATTTGTAAAAATATTTCTTAAACTGCAAGCTCAGAGGCCGGCAAGGCAGGCGGGGAACGTTGGCTTCCTCCGTCACTGAAGCAAGCAAGCCTCCTGTTCGCTTCAAGCTGCCTGGCTGCCGGCCGCCATCTTGGTTGGCAGTTAATTTGCATATCGCCCTGATTAGCCAATGGGAAGGGTAGCAGAGGTACGGCTAATAACCATGTTTCTCTATTTTTAGATAGGATGGAATAGAATAGAGACCCCAGAAATCGACCCAAACCACTATGCCCAATTAATATTCAACAAAGGAGGCAAGAGCATACAATGGAGTCAAGACAGTCTCTTCAATAAATGGTGTTGGGAAAATTGGACAGATACATGCAAAAAGATGAAACTAGACCACCAACTCACACCATATACAAAAATAAACTCAAAATGGATAAAGGACTTAAACGTAAGACGAGAAGCCATAAAAATACTTGAGGAATCCACAGGCAATGAAATCGCAAACATATGCCGAAGGAACTTCTTCACTGATACTGCTCCTAGGGCAATGGAAACTAAAGAGAAAATAAACAAATGGGACTACATCAAAATAAAAAGCTTTTGCACAGCAAAGGAAACCATCAACAAAACAACAAGAAGACCCACTGCATGGGAGAACATATTTGCCAATGATATCACCGATAAGGGTTTAATCTCCAACATTTATAGGGAACTCATGAAACTTAACAATAGGAAGATAAACAATCCAATCACAAAATGGGCTATGGACCTAGATAGAGACTTTTCAAAAGAGGACATACAGAAGGCTGAAAGGCATGAAAACATGCTCAAAGTCACTAATTATAAGAGAGATGCAAATGAAAACAACAATGCGGTACCATCTCACATCTGTCAGAACAGCTATCATCAACAAATCAACAAACAGCAAGTGTTGGAGAGGATGTGGAGAAAAAGGAACCCTTCTGCACCGCTGGTGGGAATGCAGACTGGTGCAGCCACTGTGGAGAACAGTATGGAGCTTCCTCAAAAAACTAAAAATGGAAGTCCGATTTGACCCAGTGATCCCACTTCTAGGAATATATCCCAAGAAGCCAGAAACATCAATCAGAAAGGATATATGCACCCCTATGTTCATAGCAGCACAATTCACCATAGCTAAGATTTGGAAACAGCCTAAGTGCCCATCCGCAGATGAGTGGATTAAAAAACTGTGATACATCTACACAATGGAATACTATGCTGCGGTAAAAAAGAAGGAACTCTTGCCTTTTGCAACAGCTTGGATGGAACTGGAGAGCATTATGCTAAGTGAAATAAGCCAGTCAGAGAAAGACAAATACCAAATGATCTCACTCATTTGTGGAATATAGAGATCAACATAGAGTGATGAACAGGGTCAGATCCAAAGACAGAGAAACAGCAATCAGACTATTAATCCCCAGAGGGAAAGTAGGGGAGGGTGGGGGTAAGGAGAAGAAATAAACCAAAGGACTTGTATGCATGCATATAAGCCAAACCAATGGACATGGACAACAGGGGGATGAGAGCATGAGTGTGTGTGTGTGGGGGGGGGGGGGGGATGGGGGTTAATGGGGGGGATGATGACACATTTAAGGATAATTCCTTAACTAATAAAGAATTTAAAGATTTAAAAAAATTGTACATCTAGAACTAATCTATAAATCTAAAAGCATAATATGCTAATTAGACTGGACAGCAGAATGACCTTCCGGGTGTCATTCCGGATATCCTTCCGGATGAAGCTGTGGTAGTGGGGGCTAAGACAAAGGTGGTTCGGGATGATCAGGCAGGCAGACCAGCAGTTAGGGATGATGAAGCAGGCAGGTGAGTGGTTAGGGGCGATCAGGTGGGCAGGCGAGTGGTAAGGGCGATTAGTCAGGCAGGCAGAGGCAGTTAGGGGTGATCAGGAAAGCAGGTAGTGGGGTTAGGGCAATGAGGCAGGCAGGCAAGTGGTTAGGGGTGATCAGGCAGGCAGGCAAGTGGTTAAGGGTGATGAAGCAAGCAGACAGAGTGGTTAAGAGTGATCAGGCAGGCAGGCAGGCAAGAGGTTAGGAGCCAATGGTCTCAGATTGCAAGAGGGTGCAGGCTGGCCTGAGGGACAAATTTTGTGCACCAGGCCTCTAGTACAGTGTTTCTCAACCTTCCTAATGCCGTAACCCTTTAACACAGTTCCTCATGTTGTGGTGACCCCCAATTTCATTGTTACAAATTGAACATAATTAAAGCATAGTGATTAATCACAAAAACAATATGTAATTACATATGTGTTTTCTGATGGTCTTAGGCGACCCCTGTGAAAGGGTCATTTGACCCCCAAAGGGGTCGCGACCCACAGGTTGAGAACAGCTGCTCTAGTATAATAATGTATGCCAATTATACTTTTACTAGAGGCCTGGTGCACAAAAATTTGTGCACTCGGGCGCGGGGGGCGGGGGGGAGTCCCTCAGCCCAGCCTGTGCCCATTCACAGTCCAGGACCCCTTGGGGATGTCCACCTGTCGACTTAGGCCCACTCCCCAGAAGATCCGGCCTAAGCTTGCAGTCAGACATCCTTCTAGCAGCCAGGGAGCCCTTGGGGATGTCCGACTAAAGGCTTAGGCCCCCAGGGGATCAGGTCTAAACCATTAGTTGGACATTCTTCGTGCTGCCATGGAGGTGGGAGAGGCTCCTGGCACCACCACTGCGCTGGCCAGCCATGAGCCAGCTTCTGCCTGAGTGGCAATCCCCATATGGAAGTGCACTGACCACCAGGGGGCAGCTCCTGCATTGAACATCTGCCCCCTGGTGGCCAGTGCGCACCATAGCAACCGGTCATTCTGCCATTCAGTCAATGTGCATATTAGCCTTTTATTATTATTACTAGAGGCCCGGTGCACAAAAATTTGTGCACCGGGGGGGGGGGGATCCCCCAGCCCGGCCTGTGTCCTCTCGCAGTCTGGGAACCCTCGGGAGATAACAACCTGCTGGCTTAGGCCTGCTCCTGGGTGACAGAGGGCAGGCCCAATCCCTAGGTGCAGCCCCTGGTCAGGCTCAGAGCAGGGCCATTTGGGAAGTTGGGGCGCCACCCCGTCATGCACAGAGCAGGGCGGATCGGGAGGTTGCGATGCCACCCTCAGTCACACTCAGAGTACGGCCGATTGGGGGGTTGGGGCACCGCCCCCTGTCACACTCAAGGCAGGGTCGATGGGGAGGTTGCAGCGCCACCCCCTGTCATGCACAGAGCAGGGCCCATCAGGGGGTTGAGGAGCTCCCCCCTGTCACTCATAGAGTAGGGCCGATAGGGGAGTTGGGGCACCGCCCCCTGTCACACACAGAGCAGGGCGGATCAGGGGGTTGGGGCGCTGCACCCTGTCACACTCAGGGCAGGGCCGATGGAGAGGTTATGGCTCTACCCTGTCACACAGAGAGCAGGGCCCGTGTGTGTGGGGCGGGGGGGGGGGGGGGGTTGGGGCGCTGCACCCTATCACACACAGAGCAGGACCGATCAGGGGGTTGGGGAGCTGCACCCTGTCAAACACAGAGCCGCAGGGCAATCAGGGGATTGGGGAACTCCCCCCTATCAGGCACAGAGCTGGGCTGATCAGGGGGTTGGGGCGCCTTCCCCTGTCACGAACAGAGCAGGGCGGATAGAGAGGTTGTGGCCCCGCTCCCTGTCACACACAGAGCCTCAGGGCGATCAGGGGGTTGGGGAGCTCCACCCTATCAGGCACAGAGCAGGGCTGATCAGGGGGTTTGGGCATTGCCCCCTGTCACGCTGATCCCGCTGCCCGGAGCCTCGCTACTCTGCTGATTCCGGTGCCGGGAGGCATATTACCCTTTTACTATATAGGATAGAGGCCTGGTGCATGGGTAGGGGCTGGCTGGTTTGCCCTGAAGGATGTCCTGGATCAGGGTGGGGGTCCCCACTGGGGTGCCTGGCCAGTCTGGGTGAGAAGCTGAGGGCTGTTTTCCAGAAGCGGGTGACTGAAGCTCCCAGCCGCTCCTTTTTTTCTTTTTTTTCTTTTTATTCTGGGCCAGATTTAGCTCTGAGGCCTCGCTGCTGAAAACATCGATGCAATGTTGCGGTCCGGCTGGCTGAAGCCCGGCTGAATGAAAGCCAGTTTCTGGGGTTTTGTTTAGCTTCTATATTTGCACATAGTATATAGTTGCTTAGAGTTGCAGCTGAGAGGCTGGCAAGTGAGGCGGGGAACGTTGGAGTCCACAGTCACTGGAGCAAGCAAGCCTCCTTGCCTGCTTCAGTGCATGGCTGCTGGCTGCCATCTTGGCTGACAGTTAATTTGCATAAGGATATGCTGATTAGCCAATGGGAAGGGTAGCGGTCGTACGCCAATCACCATGTTTCTCTTTTATTAGTGTAGATATAGGATGTCCCTATTTCCCCCCTTTTGCCCCCTCTACCCAGCTCTTGCCCCCCACTTCTCTCTGGCCATCACCATATTGTTGTCTGTGTCCATGGGTTGTGCATATATTTTCTTTGGCTAATCCCTTCTTTAAATTCACTTCTTTAAATTCGTATTTTCAGATAAGTGCCTATAACTGCACTATTATATATTTTCTATTATATCATTTAGAATTAAGATATTTTTTAATTGAACCCTTGTAAATTTTAGCACAATTTAATAAATTATGCTAGAAGCAATTAGGAGATTTTTCATGTAATGCAGATACATTTCAATTAATATTTTATTAATTTTTAAATTTTTTAATATTTAAATTTGAAATAATATCATACATCTAAAAAAAACTATAAAATACTACAGCATATTATATATACCCTTCACCCAATTTCTTAGGTGTTAATAATTTAAACATAACCATTATACAACTAACAGAATTTGGAATATATTTTTCTTATAATCTCTTTAATGTTACTTAATCCATTTACTTTGTTTTTGTTAATCTTCACCCAAGGATATTTTTCCATTGAATTTTAGAGAGAGTGAAGGGAAAGGGAGAGACACATTGATTGGTTGCCTCCTGCACATGCTTTGATAGGGACTGGGGATCAAGCCAGCAACTGAGGTACATGCCCTTGACTGGAATCGAACCTGGGACCCTTCAGTCCACGGGCTAATGCTCTATCTACTGAGCAAAACAGGTTGCAGCTTAATTCATTTACTTTTAATCTATATGTGTCTTTATCTTTAAAGTGGGTTTTGTTTTTGATTCACCCTCATAATCTGTCCTTTAATTGGTGCATTTATGCCACTGACTTTCAGAGTGCTTACTGATAGAGTTACTGCCATATCAGGCGGCTTCTGGGTCTTCTGGGTCCCGCACTACCTTGCCTTTTTTTTTTTCTTTTTTTCTAAGACATTTCAATTTATTTAAGAGAAGCTAATATACAGGACATAAAGGGCATGATATTTACAACAGTACAGTAAATAGGTTGGTTTCCCGGTAGGATCAGTAGTCTTTCAGTGAATATTAACCCACTTTCCCCTTGATGCTCGACCCAGCTGGCAGACAAACAGCAACAGTGGGGTGGGATGGGACTGCAGGATAGAAAGTCTTCCTGAAGGGATTAAAAATCACGTAAATGCTAAAATGTCCACGAAGGGGTCTTGGGGGTGAGGGGTGCCTCTGACTCATTCTTTTGAGGGCTTGGCAGCAGGAATGCTGAGGGATTTGCCCCAAACTAACACATGGCCCACCGTGAGCCTGTAAATCTTTCACCCATGGAATATTCCCTTCCTGAAAGAATCAGCCCTAATCCCTCAGCCAGTGCCTGGAGGAGCCGCCCAGGTCATGGGCACAGCAGGACTGTGGACATTTCATGGCATTTCCACTCCCACTCCAGCTGCCTAACAACTCTGCACTGCTCCCCTCGCCCACCTCCCCCATCACTCCATCAGGACACTGTGCACAGGAGGTTACACTGGTTTTCCCATGCACATTGGGAACTGGCTGTTTCTGTTTTCTGGAGTAAAAAGGTTCCTGTGGGTCGGGTAAGGTCTCTGCTTGGCAAGAAGTTCTGTAACAGAGCCACTGACCACACCCACCTCCTCTGGCCATGGAGCAGCTCTGGCCCTCAGAGCTCATCTCTCCAGCAGAACTGAAGGAAAGACCGTGTGTACCCTTCTGTCCCTCACCCTTCACATGCCCAGAACCATCAGTGTCACACTTCCTAATTCCTATCACTGTATTTCATTAGTTCCATACTGTTTTACTAATCATGAATCTAAACAGATTGGTTCAAAAGGAGATCCTTCTATTTTTAAAGTAGCTGGGGCTTCTGGGGGAAGGCCCTGCCTTGCAGCCTGGACCTGCTGATGAGCAGATCCAGGGCCCCAAGGCAAGACTCGCTGCTGGGGCTTCTGGGGGCAGGCCTTGCCTTGCAGCCTCAACCAGCTGATGGGTGGATCCCTGGCACCAAGGCAAGACCCACTGCTGGGGGCAGGCCTTGCCTTGCAGCCTGGACCCGCTGATGGGTGGTTCCCAGGCCCCAAGGCAAGACCGGCTACTGGGAGCGGGCTTTGTCTTGCAGCCCAGACCCGTTGATGGGCAGTTCCCAGTCCTCAAGGCAAGACCGGCTGCTGAGGCTTCTGGGGGCGGGCCTTGCCTTGCAGCCTGGACCACTGATGGGTGGTTCCCAGGCCGCAAGGCAAGACCGGCTGCTGAGGCTTCTGGGGGCAGTCCCCACTGGGGTGCCTGGCCAGCCTGGGTGAGGGGCTGAGGGCTCTTTTTAGGCTGCCCGCACCCCTTTTAGGGTGGGGGTCCCCACTGGGGTGCCTGGTCAGTCTGGGTGAGGGGCTGATGGCTGTTTTTAGGCTGCCCACACCCCCTTTAGGGTGGGGGTCCCCACTGGGGTGCCTGGCCAGCCTGGATGAGGGGCTGATGGCTGTTTTTAGGCTGGCGGGTGACTGAAGCTCCCAACCTCTCCCTTTTTTCATTTTTTTTATTCTGGGATTTATTTACCTTCTATGGCTGTCACTGGAGCTGAGAGCCAGCTTTAGCTCTGAGGCCGGCTCCAGCTTGAGGCCTCGGGTGCTGAAAGCAGGTTATCTGGGCTTTGTTTAGCTTCTATAATTGAAACTCTGTTGCCATCACTGGTGCTCTAAGCTCTGAGCCCGCTGCCGGCTGAAAGCAGGAATCTGGGGTTTCTTTAGCTTCTATAATTGCAACATTGTTGCAAACAGAGCTCAGAGCTGGGCTGCCACAGGCCGGGAACGTTGGCTTCCTCCATCACTGGAGCAAGCAAGCCTCCTGTTCGCTTCAGCTGCCTGGTTGCTGGCCGCCATCTTGATTGGCAGTTAATTTGCATATCCTGCTGATTAGCCAATGGGAAGCGTTCGGGGGTTAGCCAATGGGAAGGGTTCGGGGGTATGGTCAATTTGCATCTTTCTCTTTTATTAGTGTAGATAAAAATAACCTGATGGTACCCATATATTACTTTTAAAATAAAATTGCAGACTTTATGGTCCCAACTATATGACACTATATGAAGACAATAAAGGGGGTTATTAGGGAGGGAGGGATGAATAGGCAGAGCACAGAGGTAATTTTGGACAATGACATTACTCTGTATGATACTATAATAATGGATACATGTCCAAACCCGTAAAATGCACAATGCCAAGAGTGAACCCTAATGTAAACTCTGGACTTTAGGTAATGATGTGTCAATGTAGGTTCATCAATTGTATCAAATATACCACATGGTGGGCATATTCATAGCTGGAGATGCTATGTGTAGGCAGCACAAGGGGAATATGGGAAATCTCTATACTTGTGGCTCAATTTTGTAAGAAAAAAATTACTCTAAAAACTACTACTGAAATAATCTGAAAAATAAAGTCCATTAATTTTTTTTAAATAAAAAAAGAACAGACTTATAGGTGGAATAAATATCAAAATCCTGGTGTTGTCATTCTGCTCCTGGATGGTAGTCACCAGAATTATATGTAGCCATTATCTCACCTGCAGAAGCAGGTGCTTGGTGGTGGTAGCTACTGTTTCTATTATTCAGGATTAGTCTTCGCTCTGACTTCTCAAGCATTGCTCATAACAACAGCCTAGTCAACAGAGGCACTGGAAAACCTCAGGCCTGTACAACATCTCTAGAATTCAAGAAATGTCTAGGCCCATGAACAGCCCAACATTGATACATTTTCCCCCACATCCATGCCCAGAATCAGAATTTTTTTTAGCTCACAGACTGGATCTTCGTTCTCTTTGTCAGTGAGTTGGACTAACAGAAGCCAGAAAAGTTTAGCTATTTTGGAACAATGCCATTAAAACAGCTATTGAAAAGAAAATGTTAAATCATTCTATTTTGTTTTCTTGTTAGTTTATGCAATACTATGTGACAATATAAATTCTGGAGAATGAAATTCATGTTTTGCTCTCGCAGAATTTTTATCAAGATTCCATTGCAAACAAGTCACCAAGTCTACATGCTTCTTGCTTGGGAGGGATTTATATCCCAGGGCTGAGTGAGGTTGCCTCTCTTCCTGCCTTTGTGAAAACCTACTCTGGGTGGTCAATTGAAAGACCTACAGAGGTGGTCCATAACAAAGGAAGGAAGCAACTAGAAGGCCAAGCCCAAGGGTGGCTATCCAGCACCAAGCAGCCACCTAGTGCTCATTAGGAGAGGTAATGCAAGATGCTCAGCTGTCTATGCATCTAGCTGCTTCTCCATGGTATACTTTCTCTTGTAGAGGTAGATTTTAATTACAAGAGCTAAGTTCTGTGTGAGGCAATCAAAACATGTTTGTAAACTGCACCCAATTGCAGAGACCAGTTTGTGGCCTCTGGCCTGTACTCGCTGAGAATAATGTGTGCCATGCCTGGAAGGTTCCCTCCATGGCCATGCTTTATGATGGTGACAGGCCCTCACAGGGTGGCTGCATGGTGCATCTAAGGAGGTCAGATCCTGGGCCCTGTGCTCTTGTCCTCTGAAGAGATTCCCATGTTTTGGTGACAACAGTGTTGTTGGACTACCAGAGCCCATGCCTATTTGGAACAGGGCCACACTGCTGACTAGAACAGTCTGCTGAAGCTCTGGGGCTCTGTAAACTCCTGTAACCTTTGCGAAATCCTTGGAGGTAGCTCTATGAATGACTGAGATGGCTTTTCTACCAGGTCAGCAGAATAAGGGCCCAGGGTCATATTTGATTTGATTTTGAAAGGAATAAAGAAAAGTGACAATTCTTCCCTATTTGTGTTTGTATTCTTATATTCATACAAAATATCACAGACTGGGTGGCTTAAACAACAGAAATTTATTTTCTCACAGTTCTGGAGGCTAGAAGTCTGAGATCAATTTTTAATGGTTAAGTTAATTGTATATAATTCTGTTGTCAAAGTTGGTTCCTTCCAAGGCCTCTATCCTTGGGTTGGAGTGTCTTTGCCCTGTGTCCTACAAGATCTTCCCCTGTGTTTGTGTCCTAATCTTCTCTTCTTACAGGGACACCAGTCATATTTTTTTAACTTAATTACCTTTGCAAAAACCCTCTCTCCAGTACAGTCACATCTGAGGCACTGGGGGTTTAGGACTTCACCATAAGGGGCTGGGGTGGGGAACACGATTCAGCCCAAAACACAAGGAGATGGGGAGCTGTGTCCATGACCCTGAAAGCCTTTCCTTTAACACAAATTCAGATCGTGTTGTTTCAAATTCTACACCAGCTAACTTCTTCAGGTTTTAGGCTTCTAAACTTGCTCCCCAGACTTCCATACAATGGAGAGGCCTCTTCAAAACTTACCGCACATTCATAACAAATGTTTCCCCAGTAAAATGTTCATAGTTCTAAGGCTGATCTTATCAAAAAGCTTTGTCAGCACAAAGCCTTCTAGATTTACATACGGGACTCTGGAGAGAGCCACATGGTGTCAAGGAGAAGCTGGACTGGAGCCTCCTCTTTTGGTAACCAGATTGATATCTAATCCCCTTTATAGTCTTGTTTTTCAACTTAAATTGTATATTCCCCAAGTCCTCTGCTGAATAAATAAATTGAATTAGGGATGGGGTTGTTCAACTTTGCATAATGCTGGCTCACATCTGTGAAATTCTATATGGCTTTGTCTAGGACTTAGACCAGTTATTCTTGCCCAGCAATAATGGTTTGATTCTCACATTAAACTTATTATTTTGATAGAGGGCCAAAAAATGCAGACTCAAGAATCTGAAATGACCCATATTCCTAAGCAAGGCCCTGGCAAAGCCAGCTATCTGTGGGTGATGGGTGAGGGCCATGGCTTCTAATTTTGTGGTCTCCCTGAGGAACAAACGTTTCTTTTGTGTCTATTTCTACTTTGATGTGGAAATAAAAGTACTTATATATCATTGATGCTTTAGAATAAACATTTTATAAGGAACATATGTCCAGGTATTCTGAACTTTGATACCATTACAAATCAAGAAAATGAAGTACACAAGCAGGTCAGGGTCACTCAGTGGAGCCCAGCCTCCCTGCACGGCCTCCACATCTGCAGCCACCACATCAGCCCCGGAGGCTGAGCCCTGTGGCAGCGAAGTCCTGCCACAGACAGAACTCGTCCTCATTCCACAGGAGGCACTTGTAAGAGCAGAGCCCATGGCACAACCTCCAGGAAACGAGAAGGACAGTGTTTTCTCTGAACTGCAGGCCTGATCCTCCCCTCGGTCCTCACTAATGCATTTCTGTGAATTAAGGTGGGAACTTGAGGAAGGGGCAGAAAGCTGCTCAGGCCATGAGCCAAGATGAGTAAGTGCCTTTGTTTGCAGGCTGAGCAGGACTGTGTGCAGAGTGGGCCAGGTCCTGGTCTCCAGGCCTGCTGACCAGGCCCTGGTTCTCAGCTTTGGTGTGGGGGTAGGGACAGAGATTGACAGAATGCAGGGTGAGGAAGCAAAGACTGGGGTGAGGAAGCCTCAAGCCTCCTCATCCCAAGAGTCTTCCAACCAAGTATCATTTTCCCTTCATGCTCCTTTCTTCCTGGGAATCTGTTGCAGCCCACGGCTGCTGCCATAGGCAGGGCTAAGACCACAGACCTCGGAAGCCTACAGATCTGTGCTTGAATCCTAGCTGCCATTGAGTTTGCAATCTTAGGTATTATGCCCCATATTCACTCTCTTTCTCTTTAAAACAGGGCCCACTGCAACTCTCTCCAGCACTGCCGTGTGGAATCAGAGAGTATGTAAAGAACCTGGGGTCTGGTATTCTTATTATTGTGCTTTTTGAAACTTCAGGTTCAGTTCATCATGTGATAAGCTCATTAGAGAAGAAAAGCAAACACCTTGAAGAGCAAATTCTGCTTGTCTGTCCCTCAAGGGCCTCTAGAGCCACACCCACCTGTGGGCACTGCCCTGACAGCCACGCCAGAGATGGTAGAGGCCTCTCACCTCCTTCCTAGTTCATCTCAGGAAGCCCCACGTGACCACTGGCCTCGGTCTGAGCACAAGAGCCTGGAATGAGGAGGCCGTGAGCACAGGGAGGAGAGGCACCCTCTGCATGGACGTGCTTGTATCCCAAAGAGGAGAGGCATGATGTTCAAAGTGCTGGCACCAGAATTGGAGGTTCTTTCTTTTGTGAAAACCCAGCCAAAGCCAATAGGACACTACTTACCAAAGACCATCCTCCATGTCCTACAAATGAACGTCAGGTTTCCCAAAGTAATGCTTAGGGAACCCTAGGAAAAAAAGTTTAATTTTGAATTGGTTCCCATCTCCCAGACTGTGAGCTTACCCTTAAGAAGAAATAATAAAGGCTGTTAATATTTGTATCCATAGAGTCTGGCAGTGTCTGGCACATAAAAACTATAGTAACAGTGCAACAAATGTTTATAGAATGAACCTCTATGCAGGTTAACATCAAAGTCTTTATTTTCTCCATAAAATGGGTCCAAAATATCTATCTATTCTATATAATGAAAGCCTAATATGCAAATTGTCCCCTCAACCAAGAGTTCAACCACTCACTATGACGTACACTGACCACCAGGGGATGGCATGGAACATGGCGGGTGTCGGGGGGCGACAAGGCACTGGCAGCGGGCAGCAATGGAAGTGCTGCCGGCCCGATGGGCCCTGACGAGAGCAAGCTGGACCATAGCGAGATGGTGCAGGTGAGCAGGCAGCACCAGGCCAATCGGGTCCCCACTCTCACCCGCCTTGGCCTGGTGCTGCCCGCTCACCTGCTCATCATCTCGCCATAGCCTGCCCTGCACCTGCATGGCCTCTTTTGGGTGAGCCAGGCTGCAGCTAGCAGGACTGCAGGGGCTGGTTGGGCTCCCCGTGAGTTTGCATAGGAGCTGGTCTGCAAGGCCAGCCAGGAAAGAGCCCGCTGCCCTCCCGGCTTCTGTGCGGTGCTGCTGGATGGCCCAGAGGCCCACACTGCACCCCAGCCCATGGCATCCAGCTGCGCTCACCGGGCATCTCCACATGGGGACTCAGGTGCTGTGACTCAGGTGGATTGGGGCACAGAGGCCTGGGGTCCCAGGTGCTGCCCAGGGCCCAGAGGTCAGCTGGGACCTGCCCTTCCATGCCAGATGCTCGCACTTTGATTGCTGGCCAGGCCTAGGGACCGCCCCCATGCACGAATTTCATGCACTGGGCCTCTAGTATATACGGAGTATATAAAAGGCTAATATGCTAAGTATCCAACCCTCTGACCATTCGCTATGATGCACACTGACCACCAGGGGGCAGATGCTCAATGCAGGAGCTGCCGAGCTGCAGTGACTTGGCAGCGGTGGTTCTCAGGTGACACACCCCTAAACCAGAGAGGAGGGAGCCCAATTCCTTGCTGGGCCATGTGATTCCACCTTTAGCCATGGGTTATGTTGTTGCTGGGGCACTGTTGGCCCCAAATATGGTTTAGTGCACACTTGCATTTGCATTTCACACCCTATACGACAGCAACTTTATAGAGTGCACTCTTGCACTCTGGGACCCGTCAGGGGATGTCAGAGAGCTGGTTTCAGCCCGATCCCCACAGGCCAGGCCAAGGGACCCCACCTGCCAGAGGAACTCTACTCACTCTGCAGACCCCGGGGAGGGACCACAGGAGGTTGGCTCCAGGGCATGTCCAGCCCATCTCACCCAGTCTTGCCCTGACTCCCCAGCCACCTTCTAATTAATTTCCTTTCAATGTGCACGAATCCGTGCACCAGATCACTAGTAATTAAATATTAGGAATTTCTTCAGAATTTAATCTACAAGAAAAGTGTTTTCAAATATTTGTGGGCCACAGAATCGATTTAGTGAATTGTGGGAAGCACTGTTTTATAATGAGGTAGAAAAAAATTGGACATAACAGAAAATGTGGTTGGAAATATCAAAGTAAATGGTCAGAAGTAAAAGTATTTTTTATAAACCTTTGTTTAGTTACATATATGGGTGAGTACTGGCTTGGAATTAAAAATGTATTTCTTAATGTTTATTGTGGAACAAGATGTTGAAAGTCACTGTCTGGGAGCAGGCTCACCGGCCAGCTCTGGGAGGATGACATCTGAGGTCCGTGTCGCTCTTCAGAGCCGGTCCACCCTGGGAGCAGCAGTGCAGCTTTTCCCAGGTGTGTGGAGCAGCTACTGATGTCTTGTCACACCCTCCAGAATGCATTCATTTTATCAAATATTGCCAAGTTTCACCTAAAGAACAAGTTTCTGAGTGAAAAGTCTAGACCCATGCAAGTCTGACATTTGTTGTTTGAATGTGAAAACAAAACAAAACACACAATTAGGACTACATTGGTCTTTCTCGGGCTCCAGAACCTTTAAGGAGGAATTGCAGAAGGTCTGCAGATCCCATGCAGTCTTGGATCCAAAGAAGATACCAGGAGGAGGAAAATTGAGGCTGGGAATTCAAGAGCCATGAGCTCCTATAATAAGAAAGGTCTGGGAGTCAACTGAGCAGACCCACACACAAGTTCTGCTTCCTTTCAGGAGAGTGTATTCTGTCCTGACTGACTCTGTTCAAATGTCCTCCCTTTTATCCAATACAACCTTTCCTGTAACCTTCAGTCATTCTTTCTGAAAGCCAAAGAAAAAATAATTTCTCTATGAAGTCCCCAAATTGACTAATTCTAAGAAAGCTATTGATAAAAGAAAAAGTTTGATAACCAAGGGCTTATATAATCCTCTGAATTAACCCAACTCAAATATTCTTAAGGGACTTGATCATCATTCACATTCTCCTTTGGCTAGCTTATATTTGTCATTGGTTTGATTTTACAGAAAACAAAATGAGTCACAAAGCCAAACTATTATATGAATGTAAAGAAACCAAATACCCTTTAATAGAAACTTTATCAATATTACCAACACCCAGCCTCAGTCTCCGGTGCTTCTGACCTACTGGCTGTGAATCAGAGGTTCCCATGACTCCCTCCTGAGGTTTGGTTAGTTTGAAGAACAGCTCACAGAACTCTGGAAATCTATTTACTTACTAGTATTAAAGAACAAACATTTAACCAAGTAAATCTGGATATCTAAGTGTTTTTATTGAGCAATTCATGAATCAGACAGCATCCTATTTAGCAAGCAAAGAGATGCTTTTAAGGAACTGTACAACATGGAGGGTTTTTATAGGCAAGAAAAGAGTGGGGCAAGGAAGTTATTAGCAAAAGGAAAATAAAGGATTGTTTCAAGCCAGGACTTCTTTTGGAGGAAGGAAATAGTAGAGGTGTTAATATCTCTCTATATAAAAGTCCAGCGACTGAATGGCAGAACTACCAGAATGACCAGTTGACCAGTTGCTATGATGTACACTGATCACCAGGGGCAGATGCTCAATGCAGGAGCTGCCCCCCCCCCCCACCCCCGGGGTAGTGCACTCCCACAGCAGGAGCAGCAGTTTGGCTGACCAGGATGAGCAGCGCTCCCACAGCGGGCCGATCCCCGTAGGCCACGCCCCCCCACCAGTGCACATATCCATGCACTGGGCCTCTAGTACAGATTATAATAGTCACATTCCTGCGAGAGGTTAAAACTGCAATTAAGTCTTGATTTGTTTTCATGAAGGCAAATGACCCCATTCTGGGCCTATTTCTTTTTTAACATGAGATTACTGGCTTATTACAAAAGGATATTAAAAGATACAAATCAACAGCCACATAAAGAAATACATAGGGCAAGATCCCAGACAAAGGAGCTTCTGTCCTCATGGATCTGTGTCCCAATGTGGTGGTATGTAGGTGTGTTCTGGTCCCCCAACCTGGAAGTTCTCTGAATTCCACACATAACAGGATCAGGGACAGACAGATGGAAATGATACACAGGGCAGGGCACAGGGCAAGGAGGTGCAGCTTCCATGCCCTCTCTGAGCAGGCCACTCTCCCAGAATCTCCATGTGTTCACCAACCTGAAGCTCTCTGAACCCTTCCTTTTGGGTTTTATGCAGGCTCTGTTACACAGGCAAGACATTAAATCACTGGCCATTGGTGACTGATTTGATCTTTAGTCCTTCTCTCTTCCCTGAAAATTAGGGGATGGAACTGAAAGTTCCAACCCTCTATTCTGGTAACTAGCCCCCAACCTTAGGTGCTTTCCAGAAGTCACCTAGTTAGCATAAACCCAGCTGTGGTAGAAAGGGGCTTGTGAATAAGGTGCCCGTTTTACTTTGATGACTTTAAAGCAATTTCAGGAACTGAGGAGAAGAGACCAAATATTACAACAAAAGATGTTCCCATTGTTCTTATGCTCAGAAAATTCCAAAGAATTTGGGAGCTGTAAGCCAGGTACTGTGGACAAAATCCAATATATACTTCTTATTATAAATCACAATATCACAACCTCCTTAAAAGAAAAAATGGCCTGTATACCATTCCCACCCTCAAATATTCAGTTCTCACTGCTCTAATAGGAACAGTTCACCTAAGTCACTCAATATGAATACATCCTAAATGAGTTGAAATTAAATACATAGACAAGAATGAAAATCAGTATGATTATGTGAACTCTTTCCTGTGTACAATGGGAAACCAGGGCTTACCTCCCGTGATGGTGGGAATAAGAAAAGCTTCAGGGCTGACAACTGGTCAAACAGGCTACAGTCCTCACTCACACCTGTGATTCCGGGGCCGCTGGGACTGACAGCCAGGCCTGGTGGGCAGGTACGGTGGGGGAGGGCCAAGTCCCCTGGGCTTTCTCAGACACCCACACAAACCGCTCCCCTGTGAGCCTGGGTCCGCGGTCAGGCTGTTAGCTTAGGCACAAATCCCGCCTGCTCAAACATGACAGACACACACTCAGTGTTCCATTAAGGAGCTTGTATTTCACTCCCGGCTCTGCGAGAGCCTGTCATCAACTCTGGGTGTGACGCTGAGCTGGGCAGGGTGGGCAGCAGACTGGTGTGCACACCTTTCACTCTCCCAGGCCTGGACTGAAGCCCCAGCCCCAATTCCACATGCAAACATGGCCTTGGCAAGCAGACCCCCAACATGCTTTATGTAGAGCAAGAAACCACTGGCAAGCAGCTCATTTGGCTGGGAGGCAGAACTGGCCTACGCCTGACTGCAGGGTGTCCGGGAGGAGCAAGGAGGGACTCGGCAGCAGCTGCAGGAGCGCCTCCCCTTGGCCTTGGCGTGGGCATGCAGACCAGTGCTGTGTCCATCCCTGAACCCTCCTGCCTCCAGCTCCTGTTGGTAATATCTCCTCTTCCTCGGTCAGGCTGCCTCTCAGCATTGGACCTGTCCCAGTAGTTTTCAATAACCAACCCTCCCCAGGAGGCTCTGCCGCTGAGCCTCTGGTCTGCCATGCCCTCACAATGCCACCAAACTGCAGAACCAAGTGAACTTGTGGGCTGTAATCTCAGCTCCATGTCATGCCGTGGCCTGACAACATCAGGCCACATGGCAGTCCCACCTCGGTGCCTGGAGACACCCAGTCACAGCTGCGGTTGGTACTGTACCGCACTCACTGTCTAGGTGTCTGAGACCTCATTCAGGGGTCGCCAAGGTCCTGCTGTCGGTCTCCACTCTTCCCGGGGGTTTGTTGTGCACATGTGTGTGCTTTGTGAAAGGAAAGGAGCCAAGGCACTGGCAAGTGGAGAAAGAGGTCTGACTCTCTCAAAATGAATCGAGGGTTTTTTTCTTTTCCTCAGAAACAGAAAGCCATCCATCAACACCACCGTTTGAGGGAGTTAGTGTTATGAAGGATGAGTAATCATACAGCAGCTCACCTGCATGTCCTTGCTTGCTCTCTCTCCTGACCCTTACACATGGGACTTAGGCAGAACAGAGCTCTCATCATTTTACAAAGGTCAGGTATGTGGGCACCCCAAGGTCATCCAGGGAGGTGGCCAGGGTGGTAAAGGGAGGGTTGTGGGTATGTAATCCAGTACTCTTTCCCTTATACACATCAACCTGGGACCGTGAGCCACGTGACTCTCACATCCCCCCACCCCGGGCAGCTGCACCTCATGTCCTTCCACCGTGGGAGTCTGCCCACCCCGTATGCTTCTCTCCTGCCCAGAGACTCTGCCTCACCAATGAGACTCTGCCTCAGCAGAAAGCAGAGGTGCAGGGCAAACAGCAGAATGTCATCATGGCACAACATCAATCCACCTATGAAGCACCTACTCCCATTGTCAATTTATCAATGGCTCCCTTGCTGTACCCTCATGAGCAGCCAGTGGAAACGGAGCCAGACCTATGAAATATGTTTTCCCTGCCAGGAGGCACAATGGTCAGATTTGTCAGGAGGGCATTGGGGAAGCATTACAGAAGGAGAGAGTCTTCCTTTCTGGCTTCAGTCTGCTCTCTTGTCAGGCTCCTGCCACACGCGCGGTCTCTCCAACAGTGGGTCCCACAGCCTCTGAGGCGAGGAGCTCCCCGCCAGCCCCACCACCGGGGTTTCTGAGCAGAGCGCCTCTGATGAGATGCCTCCTTGTGAACAGCTTTCTCTAACAGAAACCTGCTAGAGGGCAGGTTTCCAGCACACTCTGAAGGATGGATTTCCAGGAAGTTTCACTGGCGCAGCCCTGCATGGGTGGCTCTGCTATTCAGGGATCCATGTCCATGACCTTTCAAAAAGGTCTGGGCCTCAGGGCAGGGACTTGGAGCCCTTTCTTGGGCACTCAATCTCAGCCTTAGGGTGGTGGCCACTCCTTATATAGCTGCTGTATCTTTATTCTTTGAATGCTCTTCTCTTCTAGTCAGTCCTCCAGGACTCCAATCCCCTGTGATAGCTAACAATTTTTTATATTGAATTTTCCTTGTTCAAATTACTGTGGTAGCCCTGGCTGGGTGTGTCAGTTGGTTGAATCATCATCCCAAACACCAAAAGTTTTTGGGTTTGATTCCCAGTCAGGGCACATACCTAGGCTGTGAGTTCAATCCCCCAGGAGGGACGTGTAAGGGAGGCAACCAATCGATGTTTCTCTTTCACATCAATCTCTCTCTCTCTCTCTCTCTCTCTCTCTCTCTCTCTCTTTCTCTCTCCCCTCTCACCAATAAACATATCCTCAGGTGAGGATTAAAAAAAATTGCTGCCCAGCCAGTGTGGCTCAGTGCTTGAGCATCAATCCATGAACCAAGGGGTCACTGGCAAGTGGAGAAAGAAGTCACTGGTTTGATTCCCAGTTACTAGGTTGCCAGCTGGATCCCTAGTAGGGGGCATGGAGGAGGAAGCTGATCAATGTTTCTCTCTCATTGATGTTTCTATCTCTCTATCCCTCTCCCTTCCTCTCTCTCTAAAATCAATTAAAAATGCATTTTTAAAAATTACTAAGTGGTTTATGCCTCCTGATTCAGTCCTGGCTGACTCACAGCCCCAGTAGCTATAATTTTCCCCCTGAAAAACAGCATCGGCTTTCTAGATCCTGAGGAGGGAGACCAGGCCAATGAAGGATGTGGAAATCAGGCCATATTGGGCATAATGTAGAATCAAGAGCAGTGGAAGGAATTGTTGGCCAATGTGATCTTCTGCCTGTGCATTCCTGATAGCTGGCTGTGGAAATGGACTTGGGCCTGTTCTGCTGGACTCAGAAGTCATAGAGAGAGATTACCAACAGGCAAAATCTATTGGAGTGAAGAGAGGGCATATCCCAATTCAACTAAGTAAGAACCTCCTAATCATTCTGGCTGCTTCCACCAGGCTTGGGTCTGCCCTAGCAGGCTGAATAAGGGGAGTGCAGGCTGAACAATTGTTTGGAGGAAGTTATGAAGGGGGTTGGGGCATAATGGAAGGGATTTCTAAGTATCCATTATTCTGAAAGATTTTAACAAGTAAAATATAGAGCAGAACATTGCAAAGATAAAACAATAAGAGCCAAATAATAACATTAGACACCTTTAACCGAAAACCTGGGTCTTCATGTCATCCTCACCTGGTATAACTAGTAAAGTCATTATTAAAAAGTTTCTGTTTTGTTTTTAATATTTTGATATGACATTTCTAACTGAAGAAAAACAATGTGTCAATAATCACACTGAAATCACAGTTATATTGGTTCTTTAAATATATTTAACCATCTGAGTAAATTACATTTTCAACTAAGGTAAAAACAATCAACTAAGGTAAAAACAGTATTACCAGCATGTATATATTGTATAGTTCTATAATTTAATTTTCACTTTAATCATAAAACTCATTTGCTGTTTTTTATCCTAGGAACCCAAGGGCTGCTTAACATAGACATTTATGGTGCACTAAAGTTACTGTGAGACTATTTAAATAGTTACATTAAGTGCACATAAATTTATGGTTCTATAAATGTCCTCTTGAACTGTATAAGATATAGTTCTCCTGGAAGCCTAGCTAAGAAATTCAAACCTAGTTTCATAACTAGTTTCCAATCAGCAAGTAACGTTTTTATCTTCATTGCTCTAAGTTAACAAGCTTAACAAGTACACAGAAAAGGTCTGACTAATCAATCCAGTAATTTAACCAATATCTATTACTTGTCTCTTCCAGCCTCTGAAGAGAGCAATGAGAAAGACAAATGTGGCCGTGCCTCCCACAGTGAAAAAATCATGTTTCCTCATATAAGTGGTACACAGAATTCTGAGAGTGATGGGGGCGTGGGAGAGCCTGGGAGGAAGGTGTGTCAGTAAGGCCTCCTTGAAGAATGGACATTTAGGCTGTGTCTGGAAGGCTGGAGGCAAGAGGCAAGGGAGTGGGAGGAGGGGGTGAATATTGTACATCATATACTCTCATGTAAGAACATGGCAGGAGCAAACATTTAAAAACGAAGGGCACAAGGACTGAGGGGAGGGGAGATGGGGAGGAAGTCAGGAACCAGATCCTTGTGGATCTCACAAGCCACATTATAGATTTAGAACTTTATATTTAGCTTATTCATCTTTATTCTTTGTTAAACAAAATTATCTTTATTGTTGAAAATATTACAGATCCCCCTTTTCTCCCACTTCCCCCTCCACCCCACTCCTGCCCCACACCAGGCCTTCACTGCACTATTATCTGTGTCAATGGGTTATGCATATATGCATATATAAGTTCTTTGGTTAATCTCTTCCCAACTCCACTACCCCCTTCCCTTTGAGATTCAGCAGTCTGTTCCATGCTTCCATGTAATAAAGATGAATATTGAAAATCATTCTGAATCTTAATGTCATAACACATCAAAGTGTGTGTGTCTGGGTGTGCACACATGTGAATTAGTGTATATATTCATTGGGTTTATATGTAAGAAATATTTCTTACCACTCATTCTAATCAAAATGTAGAAAAATAGTAGTATATTATGTTTGCACTAAGAAAGCATAGAAGGCTTTTAAATCACAATAATATGACCTGACTACATTATAAAAGTTTTATCCTGGTGGCAGAGAAGAAATGCACTGGTGAGGAGTGAAACTAGAAGCAAGAGAAGTACCTGCAGTTGAAAAAGTTCATTCTGCCTTAGATCTGGGGATGGAAGAGACAAACCTGAGAAGCATTTGGAAAGAGGCACACAAAGATTTGGCAATAGAGTAAGCGTGCAAAGTGAGGGGCAGGAGGAATCATGTCTGCCAGCCGGGATTCTGGCCTGAGCAATGGCTTGAATAATGGGCCGTCTTCCACCAAAAGGAATCATGTGGAGGCAGCACATGGGCATGGGGAGTGAACGGCTCTATTTAGAAATGTCCAGTTTGAAGTTTCTGCAAAACATCAATTTGGAGATGTTAAGTAAGTAGCTGGATACATGGCTCTGGAGCTTAGGAGAGAGGTCAGGACTGCGAATGAAGATTAATTCAGACATTTATTCGGCAAATATTTTTGAGCTCAACCCATGTAACAGGCACTGTACTATGTTCTAGACACACTTTAGTAAGCAGACATTAGCACCTCCCCCTTGGAACTTAGAGCAACTGCCATTTAACTGAAAATCTAAGTCAAGGGAGTGGATATGCTTGCTGAGAGCAAGAGTTTTAAATAAAATTAAATAGGTTTAGAATTTCAAAATATAAGATTGAAATAAGAGTAGCTGAGAAACACAAAATAGCTTCCGAATAGGCAGACGTGCCCCAAGCCTTATCCAAAAGCAGATAGAAGGAACATCTAACTCGAATAACATCCATCCAGAATTGGCAAAGTGGACACAGATGGTGAGACAATTTTCAGCCAAGAAGGGCAGAGGACGCCTGGAGAATGGTAGGATCAGGGATCTGGGCTGGAGAGAGTTGCGAGACCTCCAAGCCAAGAGAGTCCAAAAGAAGCCACACGGCACCAAGTCCTCATCCCTTGGGGACAGGCATAACATCTGACTGTGGAAAGGAAGTCCACAGGGCTGCTGGTGGAAGGGGATTCTAGATCTAAGTTCACAGCCATGGGAGGCTGAGCCCAGAGGGGGCGGCCTGAACAACTGCCCAAGCCACGCGGTGCCGGAGGGAGAGAAACTCTCAGTGGTGCAGTTGCTTACCCTCTTTTTCGTCTTTGCTTTAATTTGCTAAACCCAGTTCATAAGACCTTTCAAATACAAACACTCACCCATGGCTGAGGTGCAGGTGGAGGTAAGGACTTGCAGAGTCTGGGGAGAGACTGTGGAGGAGAGCAGGTTGGGGAGCAGTGACTGGGAGTTGGGCTCTGGGACATTCCTGACACTCTGGACCTAAGCAGCCATTTTTTTCCTGAAGATCTAGCCTCTCCCAGCAGTTTTCAGGCAACCAATACAGCCATACCCATACTACACCCTGAGTAGTACAAAGGACACAAAAAATCTGAATAGCCCCTAAGAGCCCTCAGGGACTGGGTTGAAGAGAGGCCATTCAGTTCCAGAAAGCAATACAACAATCTCCATAACTATAGCCCTGTCAGAAATAGCCCCTTGAGAGATTAAGATTGACAGCGGGCAGACAGGCTAAGTGGGCAGATTGGTCTCGCCTGCTGGCAGTCAAGGCAGTGGAGATAGATACAAACAGAGGAGCAGTGGATCACTTGGAACTTCAATATGATACTGACTACCTAACAGGAAACTGAGAAGTGGCAGAAAGTACAGAAGAGTGGGATCTTAAACCAGCCCCCATGGGGCATTAAAACTCGGCTGAAACAAACATCATTTCACTTTCTTTTTAATCTTTTATTTAAAACTAGAGGCCTGGTGCACAAAATTCATGCATGGGGGATGGGGTTCCTCAGCCTGGCCTGCACCCTCCCCAATCTGGGACTCCTCAGGGGATGTCCAACTGCTGGTTTAGGCACAATCCAGCAGTCGGACATGCCTCTCGCAACCTGGGACCTCTGGCTCCTAACCGCTAGCCTGCCTGCCTGCCTGATCACCCCTAACCACCTCTGCCTGCCTGACTGCCCCTAACTGCCTCTGCCTCGGCCCCACACCCAGGACCCAGGCTTCCCTCCTTCAACTGGCGACAGGTGCCCAGAACCATGGGTGGGCAACTTCCTGGGCCCAGCTTTGTCAGGAATGAAGTCTGGAAGACGTCTGGTCTAATTAGCATATTACCTTTTTATTAGTATAGATTTTTTCTTTATTTTTTTGTTTGTTTTTGATTGTCTCTATATTTTTTATTTTTTTGCAATATTTTTTCTTTATTCTATTTTTATTTTTTATTGTTATTGTATCTGATTTTTTATTTTTTTACTTTTTATTAATCTATTTTTTTCTTCTTTCTCTTTCTTTTCTTCTTATCCACTCATCCTCTTTCTACCTCCTCTGTACTGAACTGAGATCCTCCTCATATTCATTCGATTACTTAACTTTACTTTCTGTATATACACTCGTCCTCTACAAATTCTGCCCCCACCCTCTTTTCTGGGTGTTTTTTGTTTGCATTATTTGGTTTATCTGTTTGTTCTGTGGTGTTTTCTCTCAATATATGTATACATATACATTTTTTCTTATTCTTCCTTTTTCTTCTTTTTCTTTTCACTCTTACTATTTTTTCTATCATCTATATAATTTTTACTCTCTTTTCTCTCCCCTAATTCTCTTTTCTTGGGTGGTTACTTCTATTGGGGTTATTGGTATCATGAGTACATTCATATTTTGTTCCCTTTGTGTTGTGTCTTGTTGAGTTGTATTTTGTGCTGTTTGGTCAACATGGTAGAGAGCGAGCCACATAGCCAGACACCCTGAGAGGAGACTCCATCCACAAATGGGATAATAACACTCAAGACCCACTCATGCCAAGAGAACCCAAATATCCCAAGGAGGCATCCCTAGATTGCCAAGCCCAGAAGACCGGAGAGATTGTACCACTGGTCCCACAAAACATGTACTATATAAGACAAACTCAAAAAATCTGGGAAGACATAGAAGTTTGATCTGATATATAGAAACAATCAAAATAGAACAGCAAAAATGGGGAGAAAAAGGAACAACCCCCACTTGAAAGAAAAGGAGGAATCACCAGAAAATGAAATAAATGAAATGGAGGCAAGCAATTTGTCAGAAAAAGAATTCAGAGCAATGGTTATAAGGACACTGAAAAGGATGGAAGACAAATTCAACAACATGTGTAAGTACCAAGAGGAAATTAAGAAGAATCAAGAGGAAATGAAGAATAACATAGCCACAATAAAGAACACAATGGAAAATTTCAACAATAGCCTTGAAGAAGCTGAAGACCACATCAGCAAGTTAGAATACAAGGTAGAAAAAACCACTCAATCACAACAGCAACAGGAAAGGAAACTTAACAATTAGGAGGAGAGCTTAAGGGAGCTTTGGGACAACACAAAATGAAACAAGAACTGCATAATAGGGGTGCCAGAAGGAGAGGAAGTGGAGCAAGGAATAGAATACCTGTTTGAAGAAATAATGACATAACACTTCCATGATGTTGGGAAGAAAAAAGCCACAAAAGTCCAATAAGCATATTGAGTCTCAAACAAGATGAACCCAAAAAGACTGACACCACGACACATCATAATTAAACTGTCAAACATCAACAACAAAGTAAGAAATCTTAAAGGCTGCCAGAAAGAAACAGAAAGTTACCTATAAGGGATCTCCAGTTAAAATATCAACTGACTTCTCAACAGAAACACATCAGGCCAGAAGGGAATGGAATGAAATATTCAAAGTGATGCAAAGCAAGGGAGTGAATCCAAGAATACTATACCCAGCAAGGCTATCATTCAAAATTGAAGGTGAATTCAAGAGCTTCATAGAAAAAAAAGGACTAAGGGAGTTTATTATCACCAAGCCAGCAATGCAAGAAATGCAAAAGGGACTGCTATAAAAAGAACAATAGAAAGGGAAGAAGGAATAGCAGCATAAAGAATAAAAACGGAGAAACCAAGATGGCGGCATAAGTAAACACCGGAAATTGCTGCTTCGCACAACCACTTCAAAAATACAACTAAAAGACAAAACGGACATCATCCAGAACCACAGGAAGGCTGGATGAGTGGAAATTCTACAACTAGAAGGAAAGAGAAAAGCACACTGAGACTCAGAGGAGAAAACACAGATGCCCAGAGGAGGTGTGGAAGTAAACTGCATAGGTACGGAGGCGCACGTGGAAAGGGCTGGCAACTGAGGACACGGTTGTCTTTTTCAATTGGGAGGGAGTCTCAAGCTCCCGCTCTGAACTCCAGTTCCGGTCGAGTCTCTGGGGATCCAGACTCATACGAGGAGAAACTGGACTGTCTGGCATTGGTCGGAACTCGGGGGCGGCTTTCTCTCAGAGGTGCTTGCAGCGATTACTGGGACACTGAGACATGGGGCCTCTTAGGGCAGGGCTGAGGAGCAGCCATAGCTGTTTGCTCCACCCTGCTGATTCCCTGAGACCTCACCCCACCCAATCTGTGTGCAGAGGCTTTTGCATATGAAAGGCCTGGCCCTTTGCAATCTGAAAATTACCTAACAAACTGCAGCTGGGTCAGAGAGACCCAGAACTTCCAAAAGAAGGCCCAAGGCCCCACAGCAGCTTGCATTGCTTCACAGCTGGGCCTCATCTGGGCACCTCCAAACCCCAAACAAAGAAGAGGAATCTGCAGATCTCTCCATAGCTCCTGCTGGGCAGCCTTAGGCAGAGGCTAAATTAGCACCTCCTTAGAGATCCAAGAGCCAGTCTACCCAGTGGTCAGAGTGGGACCATCCAGATTACAACTCCTCAGATCCATAAGGGACACACTCAGGGGGCAGACTCAGCGAGCACCAAAGCCCCACTGAAGCAAGTCTTGCCCCAGAAGGGTGTCTCCAGAACAGAAGTTCTCCCACCGTAGACACAGCTGATTCTCACAGGCAATTGGCCTGGAGGTCAATTCCTCCAACTGATACCAACAACAATCAAGGCTTAACTACAACAAGACTGTGCACAAAGCCCACAAAGGGATGCACCAAGAGTGTCCACCTCAGGTAACTGGAGAGGCTGAGCCACTGGGCCCTATAGGACACCTAGCACAGAAAGCCACTCTATCAACACAGGGAAGCAGCCAAAATGAGGAGACAAAAAAAAAAAAAAAAACAGGTCACAAAAGACAGAAATGGAGGAAAGCAAACTACTGGATATAGAGTTCAAAACCACGGTTATAAGGTTACTAAAGAATCTTCTAGAAACCGCTGATAAATTTAGTGAGACCCTCCTAAATCTAGTGAGACCTTCGAGGATATGAAAAAGGACCAACTAGAAATTAAGCATACACTGATTGAAATAAAGAATATTATACAGAGATCCAACAGCAGACTAGAGGATCCCAAGAATCAAGTCAAAGATTTGAAATACAAAGAAGCAAAAAACACCCAACCGGAAAAACAAAAAGAAAAAAGAATCCAAAAATATGAAGATAGTGTAAGGAGCCTCTGGGACAACTTCAAGCGTACCAACATCCGAATTATGGGGGTGCCAGAATAAGAGAGAAAGCAAGATATTGAAAACCTATTTGAAGAAACAATGACAGAAAACTTCCCCTACCTGGTGAAAGAAATAGACTTACAAGTCCAGGAAGCACAGAGAACCCCAAACAAAAGGAATCCAAGACACATCATAATTAAAATGCCAAGAGCAAAAGAAAGAGAATCTTAAAAGCAGCAAGAGAAAAACAGTCAGTTACCTATAAGGGAGTACCCATACGACTGTCAGTTGATTACACAATCAAAACTATGCAGGCCAGAAGGGAGTGGCAAGAAATATTCAAAGTGATGAATAGCAAGAAACTACAACCAAGATTACTTTACCCAGCAAAGCTATCATTCAGAATTGAAAGTCAGATAAAGAGCTTCACAGATAAGAAAAAGCTAAAGGAGTTCATCACCACCAAACCAGTATTATATGAAATGCTGAAAGGTATTCTTTAAGAAGGGAAAGAAGAAAAAAAAGGTAAAGATACAAATTATGAACAACAAATACACATCTATCAACAAGTGAATCTAAAAATCAAGTGAATAAATAATCTGAAGAACAGAATAAACGGGTGAATATAATAGAATCAGGGGCATAGAAATGGAGTGGACTGACTATTCTCGGGGGGGATAGGGGTGGGGGAGGTGCAGGAAGAGACTGAACAAAAATCATACACCTCGCCCTGACCAGTTTGGCTCAGTGGATAGAGTGCTGGCCTGCAGACTCAAGGGTCCCAGGTTCGATTCCAGTCAAGGGCATGTCCCTTGGTTGCAGGCACATCTCCAGTGGGGGGTGTGCAGGAGGCAGCTGATCAATGTTTCTCTCTCATCGATGTTTCTGACTCTCTATCCCTCTCCCTTCCTCTCTGTGAAAAATCAATAAAAATATATTTTTTAAAAAAAGAATAAAAATGGCGACAAACAAGTACCTATCAATAATAACCTTAAATGTAAATGGATTAAATGCTCCACTCAAAAGACATAGGGTAGGCAAATGGATAAGAAAACATGACACATATATTTGCTATCTACCAGAGACCCACCTCAGAAAAAAGGACTCACACAGACTGAAAGTGAAGGAATAGGGGAAAATTTTTCAGGCAAAAGGAAATGAGAAAAAAGCTGGGGTAGCAATACTTATATCTGACAAAATAGACCTCAAAGTGAAGGTCATAACAAGGGATAAGGAGGGTCACTTCATAAACTAAAGGGAGCAACTCAACAAGAGGATATAACTCTGGTAAACATATATGCACCCAAAACAGGAGCACCCAAAGACATAAAAAAACTTCTGGAAGATATCAAGGGAGAGATCAACAACAGTACAATCATAGTAGGGGAATTTAATACCCCATGGACACCACTGGATAAATCCTTTAAACAAAAATCAGCAAAGAAACAGCAATCCTAAATGACTCACTAGATCAGATAGACTTAATTGACATCTTCAGAACATTTTATCCCAAAGCCACAGAATATACATTCTTCTCGAGTTCATATGGGGCATTTTCAAAGATAGACCAGATATTAGGACACTGGCAAAGTCTCTTCAAATTCAAGAAGATAGAAATCATATCAAGCATCTTCTCAGATCACAATGGCATAAAATTAGAAATAAATGACAATGAAAAAAAATCAAACACGTGCAGGCTAAATAGCATGCTATTAAACAATGATTGGGTTACCAAAGAGATCAAAGAAGAAATAAAAAGCATCCTAGTAACAAACGACAATGAAAACACAACAATCCAAAATCTATGGGACCGAGTGACAGCAGTCCTGAGAGGGAAGTTCATAGCTCTACAGGCCTACCTCAAAAAACAAGAAAAACTGGTAATAAATTATCTAACCCTTCAACTTAAAGAATTAGGAAGAGAGCAACAAGAAAAGCCCCAAATATGCAGGAGGAAGTAAATAAGAAAGGTTGACAAAGAGACAAAAAAAAAAATACAAAAGATTAAATAAAACCAAGAGCTGGTTCTTTAAAAGGATAAACAAGATTGATGAACCTCTAGTCAGGCTCACCAAGAAACAAATAGAGAGTACCCAAATAAACAAAATCAGAAATGAAAGAGGTGAAGTAACAACAGACTCCACAGAAATACAAAGGATTGTAAAAAAAAAAAAAAAAAAAAAAAAAAAAAATACTCCGAACAACTCTACTCCAACAAGCTGGACAACCTTGATGAAATGGCCATATTCTTAGAAAAATACAAGCATCCAAAACTCAATAGGAAGAATAAAAAAAAACCTGAGTAGGACTATAACTACTGAAGAAATTAAAGCAGTCATCAAAAATCTTCCAGCAAACAAAAGCCCGGGGACAGTCAGCTTCACAGGAAAGTTTTACCAAACATTCAAAGAAGAACTAAAATCTACCCTTCTCAAAATATTCCAAAAAATTCAAGAGGAAGGTACACTTCCAACATCTTTCTATGAAGCCGTCATTACCCTAATTCCAAAACCAGATAAAGACAACACAAAGAAAGAGAAGTATAGGCCAATATCCATGATGAACACAGATGCTAAAATCCTTAGCAAAATTCTAGCAAATCGGATCCAGCAATACATTACAAAGATCATACTCCATAACCAAGTGGGATTTATTCCGGTGATGCAAGGATGGTACAATATCTGCAAATCAATAAATGTGATACATCACATAAACAAACTGAGAGAGAAAAATGAGGTAATCATATCAATCAATGCAGAAAGAGCATTTGACAAAATCCAACATCCTTTCTTGATAAAAAACTCTCAGCAAAGTGGGAATAGAGGGCACATACCTCAACATAATAAAAGCCTTATATGACAAACCTACAGCCAACATCATATTCAATGGGCAAAAACTAAAACCATTTCTCCTAAGAACAGGAACAAGACAGGCATGCCCTCTTTCACCACTCCTGTTTGACATAGTATTAGAAGTGCTAGCCATAGTGAACAGTCAAGAAGAAGAAATAAAAGGCATCCAAATTGGAAAAGAAGATATAAAACTGACAATATTTGCAGATGACATGATATTGTACATAGAAAACCCTAAAGACTCCATCAAAAAACTGCTAGACTTAATAAATGAATTTGGCAATGTAGCAGGATATAAAATTAACACCTAGAAATCTATGAACTCACAGAAAGAGAAACTAAAAAAAACAACACCATTTACCATTGCAACAAAAAAATTAACATACCTAGGAATAAACTTAACCAAAGCGGTAAAGGACCTGTATTCAGAAAATTACAGGACACTGAATAAAAAAATAAAGGAAGATATAAACAAATGGAAGAATATACCGTGTTCATGGATTGGTACAATCAACATCCTTAAAATGTCCATACTACCCAAAGCAATCTACAAATTCAATGCAATCCCCAGTAAAATACCAAGGGCATATTTCAAAGACCTAGAACAAACTCTGCAAAAATTCATCTGGAATTAAAGAAGACCCAAATAGCTGCAGCAATCTTGAGAAAGAACAAAGTTGGAGTGATCATAATATCAGATATCAAGCTACATTACAAAGCCACTGTCCTGAAAACTGCCTGGTACTGGCACAAGAACAGACATATGGACGAATGGAACAGAACAGAGATTCCAGAAATCAACCCAGGCCAGTATGCTCAATTAATATTTGACAAAGGAGGCAAGAGCATACAATGGACTCAAGACAATCTGTTCAATAAATGGTGTTGGAAAAGTAAACAGATACATGCAAAAAAAAAAAAAAATGAAACTAGACCACCAACTTACACCATACACAAAAATAAACTCAAAATGGATAAAGGACTTAAAAGTCATATGGGAAACCATAAAAATCTTAGAAGAATCCATAGGTAGCAAAATACCAGACATATGTCTTAGCAATATCTTTACCAATACAGCTCCTAGGACAATGGAAACTAAGGAGAAAATAAACAAATGGGACTACATCAAAATAAAAAGCTTCTGCACAGCAAAAGAAACCATCAACAAAACAACAAGAAAGCCCACTACATGGGAGAACATATTTGTCAATGTAACCTATGATAAGGGTTTAATCTCCAAAATTTATAAGGAACTCATACAACTTAACAAAAGGAAGATAAACAATTCAATCAAAAAATGGGTAAACAACCTAAACAGACACTTTTCAAAAAAGGACATACAGAAGGCCAAGAGACATATGAAAACATGCTCAAAATCACTAATCATCCAAGAGATGCAAATCAAAAGGACAATGAGGTACTATCTCATACCTGTCAGAATGGCTATCATCAATAAATCAACAAAGAAGTGCTGGCGAGGATGCGTAGAAAAAGGAACCCTCTTGCACTACTGGTGGGAATGCAGACTGGTGCAACCACTGTGAAAAACAGTGTGAAGATTCCTAAAAAAAAAATAAATAAAAATAAATGCAGCGCATCTGTGCACAGTTCACAGTGACATATCGTGTCAACACAGAAAAATGAGTTCCACAGAGCAAAATAGTACTCAGAGTGACTTTGAACAAAAATGGTTTCATTGGATTAGTGTGACCTGTTCATAAAAAGGAGAATTTACTCAATAAACCCACCAATAAAGGACCACTTGATTCAAAACACTAATGAAGTAAGATTGGGGACTGTGTCATTTGAGACTATGAATGTACTAAAGCAATATTCCCTGGAGACCACACCTTCCATATGAGTGCTGACAGATGTGGCTTTGATATATCATCATGTTCAAGCCAGAAACGAAGGAAGATATCAACTGACCTGTAAATTGTAACATGCAGTTTTCTTTACAAAGCTTTTCAGGGCTCGAGTCTCAGTTTTCTAACTAGCAGAAAGTGTCCATGCTGCACTATTGACATGACTCACAGGGTGGGCTAATCTTTGTCAACTCAGAAACTTGTCATTTATTTTTTATTGAGACTTACAAAAGTAAGTCTCAGCAACATCTTTAACATCATGGCTTCCTCCACAGACAGACAAAGTGCTCAAGGATGGTGGGGAAAAGCGCCAATGAAGAAAGTGTTACACTGGAAGATGAAATTGTGATTAAGCATGTTATGGAAAAGCTATTAAAGCCAATAGTTCATATTTGAATCCCTAAAGAGATTCATTTAGTTCTGCTAGCTGTCACAAGTGCATAACATTTGTTGAAAATAATATCAACTAAACTAGACTGTCAGAAATGGAAAAACGGGCACTAACTTCATCCTATCTCCTCCCAGACATCCAGTCTTGCTGAGTGAGGAAGAACTAAGGTTACCTGAGTCCTTTGAATCAGACTTGGGGCACAGAGCCCAAAAGTTCCCAGGCACTGCTGGGACAGCAGGGGGCGATGTTAGTCCGCACTGTGGACACCCCCAGCCACTGCCTGCTGCTAAGGGAGCTCTCTAATCCTCAGCTGCCACCCTGGCCCAGCAAATAGGACTAGAACAGAAAGTGGACACAGATAGTGCCCTAAAAGTGCAGGGGAAATTTTCCTGCTGTTAAGACATGAGGCATGGAACACAAGGGGGCATACCAACATTCCCCCCCTCCCCCCATCAGTTTGCTTTTGCTCAGTTTAAACAAAGAAAACAAATCAACGTTATCAAGGTCATAAATTAAGGTCACATGTAGATACCATGAGAATGGTCAGTAACATGAGATTTAGGGATGGAGAAGGGCATCAGGACTGTGGCTCCACACCAATGCATCTGATCCAGCTGCCTCTCCTATCCGAATCAGAGCCTTTCTTTTCCTTCTTCTTCCTCCTTCCTCCTTCCTCCTTCCTCCTTCCTCCTTCCTCCTTCCTCCTTCCTCCTTCTTCCTTCTTCCTTCCTCCTTCTTCCTTCTTCCTTCCTCCTTCTTCCTTTCTCCTCCTCCTCCCCCTCCTCCTCCTCCTCCTCCTCCTCCTCCTCCTCCTCCTCCTCCTCCTCCTCCTTCTTCTTCTTCTTCTTCTTCTTCTTCTTCTTCTTCTTCTTCTTCATTTATTTAGAGAAACATCAATTTGTTGTTCCACTCATGTATGCATTCATTGATTAATTTTTGTATGTGCAACCTTGGTGTATCAGGATGATGCTCTGATGCTCTAACCAACTGAGCTACCCAACCAAGGTTCTCTTTTTTTAATGGGCCTGCAATCTGAGTCTTCAGATATCATTTATTTTAATGTAAATGTCTTCCTCAGCCTCAAGCAGCTGAAATTATATTTAATAGGGTAGGACACAAGATGAGCTTCTTAGTGTTTATGGGAGGTCCTATGGACATAAAAAGAGGTTCTATGGAAAGTAATCTCACAGGGTGATCTGGTCATATGTTTTTATTGTTGACAGTATTACAGATGTCCCCCAATGTCTCCCTGCCCTTGGCTACCCTCCACCTAGCCCCTGCCCAACTCCAGGTCTTCACCACACTATTGTTTGTGTCCATAGGCCATTCATATATGCTTATAAGTCCTTTGGTTAATCACTTCCTATCCCGTACACACCCTCCCCTGTCTGAGATCTGTCATTCTATTCCATATATCCATGACTCTGGACCTATCTTTTTGTCCAGTTATTTTGTTTATTAGATTCCACATAAAAGTGAAATCATGTGATACTTGTTTTTCTCTAACTGGCTTATTTGCTTAGCATAATAATCTTTTATCCATGCTGCTGCAAAGGGTAAGAGATCCTTCATTTTTACAATATAGTATTCCATTGTGTAAATGTACCACAGCTTTTTTTATCCACTCATCTACTGATGGGCACTTGGGCTGTTTCTAAATCTTAGATATTGCAAATAATGCTACTATGAACTTAGGGGTTCATATATTCTTTCTGTTGGTGTTTCGGGAGTCTTAGTCTATATTCCTAAAAGTGGGATCACTGAGTCAAACAGCAGTTCCATTTTTTAATTTTTTGAGGAAACTCCATACTGTTTTCCATAGTGGCTGCACCAGTCTGCATTCCCATCAGCAGTGTACTAGGGTTCCCTTTTCTCCATATCTTCATCAGCACTTGACATTTGTTGATTTGTTGATGGTAGCCATTCTAACAGGTGTGAGGTGATACCTCAATGTCATTTGAATTTGCATCTCTCTGATGATCAGTGACTTTGAGCATTTTTTCATATGTCTCTTGGCCAACTGTATGTCCTCTTTAAAGAAGTATCTATTCAGGTCCTTTGCCCTTTTTAAAATTGAATGGTTTATCTTCCTTTCAAGTTGTATGAGTTTCTTACATATTTTGGAAATTAACCCCTTATTAGATGTATCATTGGCAAATATGTTCTCCCATACAGTGGGTTCCCCTTTCATTTTGATGATGGTTTCTTTTGCTGTGCAGAAGCTTTCTATTTTGATGTAGTCCCATTTGTTTATATTTTCCTTTGTTTCTCTTGCCCTAAGAGATGTATCAGTGAAAATACTGCCTATGTTTTCTTCTAGAATTTTTATACCTTCATGACTTACATTTGAATGTTTTATCCATTCTGAGTTGATTCTTGTTAATGGTGTAAGTTGATGGTTTAGTTTCATCTTTTTGCATATATCTGTCCAGTTTTCTCAGCACCATTTGTTTAAGAGACTCTCTTTAATCCATTGTATGTTCTTGCCTCCTTGGTCAAATATTAATTGACCCTAATGGTGTGAGTCAATTTCTGAGGTTTCTGTTCTAATCCATTGTTCTATATGTCTGTTCTTGTGCCAGTACCAGAACTTGTGTTTTGATTATAATGGCTTTGTAGTAAAGTTTGATATCCAATATTGTGATCCCTCCAACTTAGTTCTTCTTTCTCAAGATTCCTGCAGTTATTCAGGGTGTGTGTGTGTGTGTGTGTGTGTGTGTGTGTGTGTGTGTGTGTTCCATATACATTTTTGAAATATTTGTTCTAGATCTGTGAAATATGCAGTTGGAATTTTAATAGAGATTGTGTTGAATGTATAGATTGCTCTGGGTAGTATGAACATTTTAATGATGTTAATTCTTCCAATACATGAACACAGTATGTGATTCTACTTGTTTGTATCTTCCTCTACTTCTTTGTTCAATGTCCCATAGTTTTCTGGTCTTTTACCCTCTTGGTTAAGTTTATTCCTGAGTAGCTTTTTTGTTGTTGTTGCAATGACAAATGGGATTTTTTTTTAAGTTTCTCTTTCTGAAAGTTCATTATTGGTGCATAAAAATGCCATTGATTTTTGGATGTTAATTATGCATCCTGCTACTTGGCTGAATTCATTTCTTAAATCTAGTAGTTTGAGTCTTTAGGATTTTCTGTATATTGTATTATATCATCTGCAAATAATGACAGTTTTACTTCCTCCTTTCCAATTTAGATGCCTATTATTTTTTCTTCTTGAAATTTTTGGAATAGTTTGAGGAGGATAGGTGTTAGTTATTTGAATATTTTGTAAAACTTGACTGTGAAGCCATCTAGTCCAGGACTTCTGTTTGCTGGGAGTTTTTCTATTGCTGCTTTAATTTCATTAGCTGTTAGTCCATTCAAGTTTTCTGATTCTTCCTGATTGAGTGTTAAGAAATTGTATGTTTCTAGGAATTTGTCCATTTCACTCAGGTTGTACAATTTGTTGGAATATGGTTGTTCGTAATATTTTCTTACAATCCTTTCCATTTCTGAGGTGTCAGTTGTTACTTTACCTCTTTCATTTTTTATTTTATTTATCTGCATCCTCTCTCTTTGTTTCTTCATAAGTCTGAGTAAAGGTTCATCAATCTTCATTATCTTCTCAAAGAACAAGTTCTTGGTTTCATTGATCTTTTGTATTGTTTTTTAGTCTCTGTGTCTTTATTTCCAGTCATCTTTATTATTTCCTTCCTTCTACCTACTCTGGGCTTTTCTTGTTGTTCTGTTTCTGGTTCCTTTAGTTGTAGGGTTAGATTGTTTATTTGAGATTTTTCTTGTCTCTTGAGGTAGGCCTGTAATACTATGAACTTCCTTCTCAGGACTGCTTTCCCTGTATCCCATAGATTTTTGTTTATTTCCAGGAAGTCTTTTATTTCTCCCTTGATCTCATTGGTAGCCCATATTAATAGCATGCTATTTAGCCTCCATGTGTTTGAATAATTTTTAAAAATATTTTTTAAATTGAATTTGAGAGAGAGAGAGAGAGAGAGAGAGAGAGAGAGAGAGACATCAATGTGAGAGTGAAACATTAATCAGCTGCCTCCTGTAGGCTCCCCACTGGGACTCAAGCCCACAACCTAGGCATGTACCCTGATCATGAATTGAACTAGCAACATTTTGGTGTACAGGATGATGCCCAACCAACTGAGCAACACTGGCCCAGGCAATATTTGAAAGTGTTGAGTGTTTTTATAGTAGTTGATGTCTAGCTTCATGTCATTGTGATCTGAGAAGATACTTGAACTTTTTGAGACTTATTTTGTATCCTAACATGAGACTATCTCATGTCCACTTGAGAAGACTATATATTCTGCAGCTTGAAGGTGAAATATTCTGTAAATGTCAATTAAGTCCATCTGATCTAGTGTGTCATTTAGGGTCACTGTCTTCTTGATATTTTTGTCCAGAACATTTATCCAGTGATGTCTGTGGAGTGATAAACTTTCCTATTATGACTGTATTGATGTTGATCTCTTCCTTAAAGTCCTCCAAGAGTTTGTTTTATATATTTAGGTGCTACTATATTGAGTACATATATGTTTACCAGGGTTATATCCTCTTGTTGGATCCATCCCTTCAGTATTATGTAGTGACCTTCTTTGTCTCTTTTATGGCCTTTTTGGAAGTGTATTTCCTCAACATAAGTATTGCTATCCTGGTTATTTGTTTTTCTGTTTCCATTTGTATGGAAATGTTTTTCCATCCCTTCACTTTCATCCTATGTGAATCTTTTGTTCTGAGGTGGGTCTCTTGTAGACAGCATATATATGGGTCATGTTTTAATATACATTCAGCTATCCTACATCTTTTGATTGAAGTATTTAACCAACTTACATTTTAGGTTTATTATTGATAGGTACTTATTTATTTCCATTTTTTCTTTATGCCTATGTTACTCTCTTTCTCTATTTCTTCTTATTATTACAGCAGTCCCTCTAACATTTCTTGTAATGCTGGTTGGTAGCAATAAACTTTTTTTTCAGGTTTTCTTTTTTTTAATTTTTGTTTTACTGTTTAAAGTATTACAAATAGTAGTACATATGTCTCCTTTTTAAATAAACTTTTTTAGACTTTTTTATTTTTTGGTCTGGGAAGCTTTTTATTTCACCTTCAATTTTAAATGATATTATTGTTGGGTAGAGTAATCTTGGATTCAGGTCCTTGCTTTTCATTACTTTGAATACTTCATGTCAATCCCTTCTGGCCTGAAATATTTCTGTTGAGAAGTCAGCTGCCAGCCTAATGGGACTGACTATTTCTGTCTTGCTGCCTATACGATTCTTTCTTTTTTTTTTACCATTTGACACTTTAATTATGATGTGTCTTGGTGTGGGTGTCTTTGGGTTCATCTTGCTTAGGACTCTCTGTGCTTCCTGAACTTGTGTAAATTTTTCTTTTACCAGGTTAAGGAAGTTTTCTGTCATTATTTCTTAAAACAGATTCTTTATCCCTTACTCACTTTCTTCTTCCTCTGGAGCCCCTATGATGGGTATGTTGTTTCATTTCATGTTGTCCCAAAATTCCCTTAAACTGTCCTCATTCTTTTTAAGTATTTTTTTCTTTTTGTTGCTCTGATTGAGTGATTTTTTTTCCCCTTGTCTTCATTGATTCAATCCTCTGCTTCTTCTAACCCATTGTTAATTCCTTCCAGTCTAGTCTTTATTTCAGCTATGTCATTCTTCATTCCTGACTGGCTCTTTTTCATGGTTTCTATGTCCTTTTTCATGCTGTTGAGCATTCTAAAAACCATTACTTTATACTCTGTTTCTGGTAAGTTGCTTGTCTCTATTTCATTTAGGTCTCTTTCTAGAGATTCCTTCTATTCTTTTATTGGGGGCCTGTTTCTTTGTTTTCCCATTTTTTCTCTTTCTTTGTGTTTGTTTCTTTGTATTGGATAAGACTATTATGCCTCCCAGTCTTGATGAAATGGCCTTCTTGTGGGATCCAGTGTGTAATCTCCTTGTTCTTCTGAGCTGGATGCTCTAGGAATGACCCTTGTGTGGGTTATGTGGACCCTCCTGTTGCATGTGGGTCTTGATTGCTTTTGTCCCACTCGAGGATGGACTCAGCCTTCAGGCTTGTGAAGCTCAATCCTGACCATGATGTGCCAGCTGTTATATAGGTGCTAACAGAGTAAAACAAGACAAAACTGAAAACAACACATATACACACACAAAAAAACAACAACAATAACAAGAAAGACTAAAAAAAAAACCCCAAAATATTCAAAGACATGAGACAAAAGAAATTAGATGGGGAAAACAAAGAACCAAAAAAAGATAATATGGAAGAAATAAAGGAAGAGAAAAGAAGTAGAATGAGAATAAAAAATAAAAGGAAAAAGAAATAAAATGAAATAACAGTGATTTTTAAAAGTAATAACAATTAATAAATTAAAATATAGGATAGGGCCCAGCCAGTGTTGCTCAGTGGTTGAGCATCAACCTATGAACCAGGAGGTCACAGTTCAATTCCAAGTCTCATACCCAGGTTGTGGGCTCAATCCCCAGTGGGAGGCATACAGGAGGCAGCCAATCGATGTTTCTCTCTCATTATTGATGTTCCTATCTTTTTTCCTCTCTCCCTTCCTCTCTGAAATCAACAAAGATATTTTTTTTTAATTTAAAAGTATATAGAATAGGTAAAGAAGATAGGAAGAGAAAAGAAAAAATATAATAAAATAAGAAAAAAATAAAAAAGAATAGAGAAAATAAGAATAGAATAAAAGAAAGTAGAGAAATAAGAGATATGAAAGAAGAAAGAGAAGAAGAAAAAACCCTTTGGATCTGCTATTTGTGTGTTCTCTGGAATTGGCTCCAATGTTGTTGAATCTGGCCCCTTGGTGTTTTAGTCCTGGGCCTCCTGGGAGTTCTCAGGTGCAAGTCAATGTGAATCCCTGTCTCTTTCTGGCCCTGAACAACTTGACTGAAACCCAGCACAGTGGGGCCTCTGTGGCTCAGAAGCTAGGTCTGCTCTGGGTCTTGCACCTTGATGTCCCTGTTCTCTTTCTTCCCCCCAGGAATTGTGTTCTGCGGGGGAATTCTGGTCTTAGCTAGAATGGTTTGAACAGACTCGGGTTATGGGTAGATCCCATAGCTTGTAGGAAAGGGGGTGAACACTTTCTCTCCTTCCAATGCTCAAGCAGGAGGGGATTTTAAAAAAGAAATTATCCCTGTATCTCACCCCAGTCTTTCAGTGCCACTGGCCCCCATTGGGTGGGGTATCACCCAGCCTCCAATCAGGCCAAATGTCTGAGTCCCCCATGCCATGAGACCCAGCTGCAGGGATGCAGATTTCCAGCCAGAGCCGTGCCCCCTTGCCTCAGGTCACTGCATGGCAAGGCAGAACCAGCCGTTCCACAGGTTGGGGAAGGGAGGCCTCCCCTACTCTTGTGATGGGCAGGACTGATCCTCCTTCCAGAGCCCCAGTGCTCAGTCCCTGTCAGGTCCTCTTCCAAAAGTTCCTCCAGAAAGTAAAGGGTCCCTCACATTCACGGCTGGGTATGTCCGTCAGACCCTTCCATTGGCCCAAGCTCTGCTGTGTGGCCTCTCCTGCAGACACAGATCAGGGCTAGCTTCCCAGGTGGGATAATGCAGTGTGCTTGTGCTGCTCTCTCCAGCGAGTCTCAGCCTTGGACTTCCACTGCTGTGCTCTCAACACAGCCTCTGCAGTCAGCACTTCCTGGCCGCCTCTCTTCACCCCAGGCACTCCCAGGTCGGTGGCCTAGCCGCAGCTTATTCAGTGTCCATCCAGCCCACAGCACTGCCAGCAGTGCCTGGGGCAGGCGAGGCGACAGCCCCCTCCCTAGAAAAACGCCGTTCCTGGACCCTTACTTTTGCAGCCCTGCCCGGCATGGAGGCCAGCAGCCGGGAGGCTGGTGCCGAGTTACAGTTGCTCCCTTTGGCCTCCTCCAAAAGAGGTTCTGCAAATATCCCAAAATGGTGTGTGCTCCAAACCTCTGATCATAAATTTTTAACTGGACAGGTCGTGATGGGTAATCATGTCCCAGGCATGCAACTCTGTAGTAAAAGGCTTACCTTTGCCTTAAGCAAGTGCCCATTTTTCTGTGTATCGAGGTTAACACACCTTTGAAATTCCCCCTTTCAGACCCCTCCTTCTAATACTTAACCATTCTTCATCCCTCCTTCTAAAATGAGAGAACACATAACCCTAACTGTCCTGTAATCCAATCCCTGCCTTGCTTTCTCCCACCTTCATGTAATCTTTCTTACATTTCGTCCTTAATTTAAAATGTATAAGAGAGGCTGCAAAACTATTATTCTGGCCCTACCTGGTTTGGCTCAGTGAATAGAGTGTCAGCCTGTGGACTGCAGGGTCCCAGGTTCGATTCCAGTCAAGGACATGTACTTCAGTTGCAGGCTAGATCCCCAACCCTGGTGGGGGGTTGGGTGGGAGGAAACCAATAAATGTGAGAATCTCACATTGATGTTTTTCTCTCTCTGTCTCTCTCCCTCCTTCCACTCTCCATAAAAATCAATGGAAAAATATCCTTGGGTAAGAATTAACAACAACAACAAAAACTGTTATTTGGTGGAGCACTTGAGATTTTGCACCTCTGCATAGGTTGTCACTTTGGCTCAAATAAACGCTTATAAAAATTCTCTACAGGATTGGACACTTGTTACATCAACATTCCCATCCATGATTCTTATTTCTTTTATCCCTCATCCAGTCCTTCAGTAAACCCTGCCAATTCAACCTTCAAAACAGGTCCAAGTGCAGCCGCCACTCACTGGTTCCACTGTTCCTGCTGAAAACCAGAATGGTGAGCCGAGGTTTTATTCCTGGGTCATGTCTCGCGACATCGAACAATGAGCTCCACAGACCAGAAGATTTAAGCAAAAGTGTGTAAAATTTATTACAAGCAGATTCAGGCTCCCCACACGGGAAGGGGGTGGGGGGGGCAATAATGGGCTGCCCGTTAAAGCCTTGTAGTCTAGGGGTATATACTTGCTACAAGCCTGCTCTATATCTATCCGCGTTGCCACTTGATTCTCTCAATTGTTCTGGCCCAGCAACAGACCTGAACTTTCCCTGTTCCTATGTGTCAGTTCACATATTGTTGCAGACCCTCCCTAGTTTCACATGCCTCCCACTTTGAGTCCAGTACTGTAACATTTTGTTATTTCTGCATGGTTAGGCTTGCTCAAACTGCCATGTGTGCCCCTCCCTACGTTCTACTTGCCTTTGTTTTCCACTGGACCCTGCCTTGTATGCCTACGTGTCAAGCTAATACCTCTCACTGTCCTGATCTGACCACCACTGTCTTCTGTCATCTGACCTGAGATGAGCTAGTAAGCCAGGACAAGTGGAATAGGGAAACTGAGACAGAGTTAAATAGCCAAACAGTTCACAGCCATCTAGTAAATTGCAAAACCTTATCTTCCCTAACCAAGGACAGTTAAGAGTAAATGGTTTACACTTTTCTCCAGCCAGAGGGTAAATAGCTTAGATCACCCTACTTGGGGAGATAGATAACAGAAATCCAATTAGTGCCATTTGTGTCAACCACACCCAAGGGCAGATGAAGTCAGTGGAATAAACCTCATTTTGTCCCATCAGCACAACTGATGAATATTTTATTGAGATCCTCCCCTAAGACCTCCCCTAAAATTCTCACTTTTAGAAAACAGATAAGAACCCTCAAGGCAAAGGCTCAGTGCAGGCTCTCTCTGGAGCACTGCCATGCCTTTCTTCCCTCTCAGGCACACATCTTTACTTTTCTCTCCTAAATTCTAAGGATCCACATGAGACTTGCAACCAGGAGAGGAATGGGCAGCAGCAATTCATCCCGGCTAACCCCCTAGACCTGTCTGCAGGGCCCCCCTCTCTCTGACTTTCCAGTGAGCCAAAGCAGCCCTGCTTGGGCCCACTTCTCTCCTATAACTTTTCTAGAGAGGCAAAGCAGACTCCCTCTTACTGCTTCCTTTTCTCTAAGCCCTTCCTTTGTGTCACTGTCCCACCTTTAATAAAGTACTCTCAAAATAACCTGGACTCATATTGTGAAATCTTTCCTGCATGAAGTCAAGATCCCATACACTACCAGTCAGTCTGAGGTAGATGCGCTCTGGCCTAGTCCCTTTCGGGTGACAGAACTACTACAAAAGCTTCCTAATTGGTCTTCCTGCACCTCCTTGTCTCTTCAGTCTAATCTCCACTCAGCAGCCAGAGTGATGCTACAAAACTGCCAGCCATGTCATGTCACCCCACTGCTCACAGCTCTCCAAGGGCTTCTCATCTTACTCAGAAAAAAAAGCCAAAGTCTTACAAAGCCCTGTATAATCTGACCTTGCTCTCTCTCTCTGACTTCCTCTCTTATTATAGTTCTTCTTGCTCAATCCATCTCAGACATTCTGTCCTTCTTGCTATTTCTTCAGCTTTCCAGGCATGTGTCCACCTCAGGGACTTTGCACTTGCTGTTCCCTCTGTCTATAAGGCTCTTTCCCAACATATTTTCATGGCTCATTCCTCACCTCTCTCAGATCTTTACTCAAGTGCCCCCACAAACCCTTCCTAAACCCATTTCCTGGCTTTATCTTACTTTATAGCATTTATTACATATAAATATTATGCTACAAATTTCACTTATTTTGTTAAACATTTATTTCACTCAACCAGAATGTGAGGACTAATAAGGCAGGGGTTTATTTATTTTATTCAGTGGTGGATCCCTAGAGCCTACAGCATGTCTGGTACGTTGTTGCTGACTTATTCGTTCACTGGGGGATGAATGAACATTGAATGAGTCACACAGATCAGGAAGGATAGAAGCTCATCAAAGGAGGAAGAGAGAGTCTGAGAACCCACTGGTCATGCCAGACATGCTATTTCCTAGTCTATTAGCTAAGAGTAGCCGGAGGAGTCCTCCAGTAGTGTTTTTATCCAGCAGGTACCCATTAGAGTGTCATGAGATCATCTCAGTGGCTGTGACCATTGATATAAATTTTTTTTAAATAAAATAGACTTTTAAAAATTAGGATACAGTATATACAATAATATAAGTATTATTTCATGAAATTTCTGTTTTCAGTGGGTGTACACATATGAACTATTGCAATGTAAAATATATTGCTTATCATAGTTCTCAGTCAACAACATTTGAGAAACCTGTTATAGATGCCCCCTAGAATGGCTAAGATGATCCTGTTTGAATGGTTCTACAGAGAAGATATTCCGCAGCCTCTGGAACTCCTATTACATGCGTGTTGGTGTGCTTCCATGTCCAATATTTCTCTCAGGCTCTGCTCATGTTTCTTCATTCCTTTTTCTTTCTGTTCAGATTGCATAATTTTTACCTATCTACTAGTATCTTCCAAGTTTGCTGACTCCTTCTTCTTAACAACTCATATCTACTGTTGAGCCTCTCTACCAAACTTTTCATTTTTGTTTTTCCACTCCAGAATACCCATTTGGTTCTTTTTTATAATTTCTACTCTTCAGTGATATTCTCCATTTATCTTACTCTCCTTTAACTCTTTAAATATGGTTTCCTTAGTTCTTTGAACATAGTTATAATACCTGCTTTGAAGTATTTAGCTACCTAATCAATGTCTGGGGCCCCTGTAAGTCAGTTTTTGCCTCTTTCTTTCCTGCATATTGGCCACACTTTCCTATTTCTTTGTATGGCTCATAATTTTTGTTGAAAATTGAATATATAGATAACATATTGTAATCTTCTTGTGATTTTCTTGTTAACTTGGTTGTTTGTGTAATTGTTTAGTGATTAGGCTGAGCTAAACCAGTGTGCAGTCTCTGATGTTCCTTCTCAGATATTTTTCCTTGCTTAACCACCCCCCCCCTTTTCTTTAATCCTCAACCAAGGATTTGTTTTTTTCTGTTGATTCTACAGAGAGTGAAAGAGAGAGATATAGAGAGAGAGCCATCGATTGGTTGTCTCCTGTATGTGCCCTGACCAAGATCCAACCCATAACCTAGGTATATGCCCCGACCAGGAATCATACCTGCAACCTTTTGATATATAGAACAATGCTCCAACCAATGAGCCACCGGTCAAGACTTTGCTTATGTCTTTTAAGCTGGCTTCTTAAGGGTCACCCTGGATCCACATAAACAACTTATTGGTCAAAAGTTGCGTTTAAGCCCCCTAGCCATTTAGATTTTCACCCTTTACTATGGGATCTGTGTGTGACTTGGGAACATTGTCACAGTTCAGGGCTCTTATGATGTTGCCTGTCTTCAGCCTGACACTAGTAGTTCAGAGTACCTATTTCCTGAAAAGGCGCAGCCTTGGGCATGTGTAGTCTTCCAGACAACCAGGAATAAATGTGATTTCATTTTACACCTGGCTTCCTAGGAGTCACCCTTTTAGTTTAGCCAGTGCTTGGTCAGAGGTTGTGCTTAAGCCCTTGTTGATAGGTCTGTGTGTGGTATGGGGAGTGCTTTCATGTGCAGGCACGGAAAGGGATGACGGTTCCTGGTCTTCTCAGCTTGTCCCCTCCTGTGTGGAAGCTCCACCCCATGAACAAGCTGGAGTGGGGCAATCAGGCCCCAGCCTTGGCCTGTGACACCTGGGTAAACCCTCACCCTACAAAGAGGGGCTGTGTGGGAAAGAGGGCCCAAGTCCTCAATGCCATGCCCACCCGGAGCACCACTTTCACAACACAAGGCTAGGGAAAACCTTGAGAAAAAGACTGCAGCTTAGGCAAACTGCAGCCTAGATTATGAGCTGGGAAAGTGAGCCCCATGCTCTTTGCTCCACCTGCCCTGGATAGACTACATCACACAGAGCATGAGGTGGGAGTGCAGGGAGCCAGCCATGTCTCAAATGCCACAGACACTTACTACTCTTATGAAGCTTCAGTAGATTTTCTCAAATGACTCTCCCTTTGCCAAGTGCCGTTAGAATAATAACTAGAGGCTTTAAATGCTTGTTGTGTTGTGTGTGTTTGTTTGTTTTTTAATAATTTTCAGCAGTTAAATGGTTGTTTCACTGAAGACAGGGTTTTCCCAGTTCTTCACACCATCATTCTGGATATCCTACCCCTGGGCTTTTTTTGTAATCCACACCAAGGCCTTACTCTATGAAAATAGCTTTCTATGTGGAATTCAAAGGCTCTTGTGCATGGTGACATCCTGCTACCTTTCAGCAGGTCCCCAGGGAATGGGGTCTTCTCAACCTGGAATCTCAAAGGCCCAACTCAAAGAGAAGCCACGGGAGAAGAGGAGTAATGCAAATTCTGAGCACCTATTCAGGAGTGGTGGTGCCCACTCATGGATAATCTTGTTCAAGACAACAAATATTTACTGATGGAGTCATACACATCAGTTCCCACAGGCTGCTACTTTCCACCAAAATATAAGGACCAAGGTGTGTGTGTGTGTGGCGGGGGAGGTGGTTATTTTATCCATACTGTGTGCCCGATCCTGGAATAGGGCTTAATACAAAGCAGGGAACCCATTGACTGGATGCAATTCATGGCCACCACCTCCATCTGTGATTATGGACAAGATGGCGATGAGGCCAGGATTCTGTGGGAGGACCTGTACTTTCCCATGACATGGCTGTTCAGCCCACTCTCTCATTTATCATCACTCCCAGCTCCAGTCCAGGGTGGTTCCCACCCAACCTCAAACAAGTTAGAGTGACAGAGATACAGCCAAAAATTGTCAGAGCTACTCCTTGAGAAAGATGATTCCTTGTCACTCTGTCACTCTTATATTAGTGTCTCATCTGTAAGAGGGTAAGACATGGGTAGTGAAGTCTATTCTGTCTCCATCCCTGGGGACAGGGAGGCATATCCACCATATTTTTAAAAATAATCATTTTGTGTCATGTGCATGGGGTGACGGGAGGAAAGTCTCCTTCTATGTTATGTCTTAAGCCTTGCCACCACCCCTAGAGTAAGGAATATCAGACCATACTTGAGATGAAGAGATGAGGCTTAGAGAGGAAGTACAATCAGCATTCTATATCCAGTGGTTCTGCATCCTTGGGTTTAACCAATCATGGATTGAAAATATTGGGGATTAAGTAAATGTTGTTGCTGATGTGTACTATGTAGTCAGGCTACAATTTTTGCATCTGTAGTGAACATTTACAGACTTTTTTTGTCATTATTCTCTAAACAATGCAGTATAACAGCTATTTATATAGAATTTACATCATTGAATTAGGCATTATAAGTAATCTAGAGATGAGTTAAAGTATATGAGAAGGTATGCATAAGTTATATGCAAATACTACACCATTTTATAAGACATTTTGATATTCATGGGGATCCTGAAACCCATTCCTGAGGATACCAAGGAACTGTAATTTTAAGGTCACACGACCAGTAAGCCTGAGTGCAATGCTCATGTTCTTTCTACTATCTATGCTAGATCGTCCAGGGAGAAAACCAGTATTTTAAATGTCCTAAAAGTCTTTATGGTGGAAAGAGCCTATAGGTGAGCCAGGAGAAGCCTCTCACATTTTGCATTGGACTATTTAAACTGATTTTAGGCTTTGCTGTGTTGACTGAATAAAAATGATCTACAGTATTATCCAAGACAATTATGGTGATCCTTGTAACTTGCTTGACTCAGCAGCAGCTCTTTGCCAGTTTCTTTGACCACCCCAAGCCCAACTCTAATCATGATGTGGCCCTATAATTATCGCATGGGTTTCTTTTGTTACAAATTTTAATCACACAGTACCTCCTTTTGACTGATGCTCAGAAGTGTTCAATTGGAAGCAGCTGACAGTCCTTATTAATATTTAGTGCTATCACTGGAAAAGTTGGAAGCTGTTCATTTTAACTCAGATGACTAGGATCTAGATGTCAGATTCCCCTTTGCCCAAAGCTCTCCTAAAGCAAAGGACACATTAAATAGTACTTCTAAATGACCATTGACCTGCAGTTCTCCCAAACAAAAGTTTTTTTTGTTATTTGTTTTTAATTAGTTCAAAATTTATGAAACACAGTTTGCCAAAAACATGCCCCTCAGAGACATCTGAGTGCTAAGTTCTGACTGAAACAGGAGGAGGCTCTAACAATTAGGCATATCTTCCATGAGCGTGGGCACAGTCCTTCAGCTGATCTAAGAAGGCACTCTCTCTGCAGCTATGTGAGAGGCTCACCAGCCTCATGACACAGACATGGCAAGAGCATGTGTACATGCTCAGGTCTGGTACTTTGACCAGAAGCAGAGGCATACAATTGTGTGTGCCATACTTAATTAAGTAGGAGTTTTATGAGGTGATGGCAGTACCCCTGGGGCCAACTTAGGGCATGGGCTTTATTGAGCACTAACTGCAACTGACAGCCCTCAGCATGCACACAACAGAGCCTATATTATAAGAAAGTCAGTGTTTCAAGAGAACTCTTTCAAGGCAAAGCAAAGGATCCATTCTCTAGTTGGGGTCCCTGCCCCATGACACCGGCACTTCCAGCTGGAGCTCAAGGTGCACACCAGCAGCAAACATGCAGAAGGGAAGATGGGGAGGCAGAAGGAAAGAAGTGTGGTTAGGACCTGCCAAGTGATCAAAGACAGCAGGTAGCAGAGTTCTTAAGATAAAATCACCTTAATTAGGAATGCCAAGAGTGATGGGATTTTAATTCAACCGTTTTCTGGGGATAAGACAGACCAGGAAGGGGTGTGAGTAACACATTTGGTTTCAACAAGAGGACCAGAGCCAGTCACCTGTCTCAAAGTATCATTGCAACTTCACCCCTCCATCAGCCAGATAAACAGAAGGAAGAAAAAAAAATGGGTGATGCAACTAACCAAAGAGGGGCAGTTCACCCCATAATCACCCATGTCTAGCTTTGGGGAACATTTTTAAACATAGATTTTAAGACACACAAAATGCGCTGCTGAAAATAAAAAGAAACACATTGAAGATTTATACCAGGAAGTCTATGAGTTTTAGCACATAAATGAGTCAGAAAATTCCTTGGATTTGGAGGCATCTTCCTTTTGGGGTTTCATACTTCATCTACATGCCATCAGTCTGGGTAGCTCTGGACAGCTCTCTCAGCAGGACCCCAGAAAGCACGGGTAAACTTGAAATGAGCATTTGTTTCCTTGTAAGATTTATTAAAATAAGATGTTCCATATTCTTTTTATTAATCCATAATATTCAAAGCAAACACTGAAAAAATGCAGGGCCAATGTAAGGAAAAGATCTTCGTGAGGAATCCTTAGAGCTGCTCACATGTTTAAGCCGATGTGTCAGGGTGGAAACACTTGAGACCTTTTCAGGAGCTGGTTAGTGTGGAATAGGGTGACCATCAGTCCTAGTTTTCCCAAGGCAGTATCTATCATTTTATCCAGTTGTCCTAGGGTGATCATTAATAATCCCCCCCTTTTTTGTTAATCCTCACCTAAGGATATTTTCCCATTGATTTTTAGAGAAAGTGGAAGGGAGTGGGAGAGAGAGAGAAAAAAATTGATGTGAGAGAGAGACACATAGATTCGTTGCCTCCCTCACATGCCCCAACCAGGGCTGGGAATCAAGCCTGCAACTGAGGTATGTGACCTTGACCAGAATCAAACCTGGGACCCTTCAGTCTGTGGGCCCACACTCTATCCATTAAGCCAAACTAGCTAAGGCTAATGTTCCCTTTTATTCTGAAAGGCATCCCAATTTGGACACCTAAATTATGCAGTGACCTAGAGCTGGAAATCAATCCTAGAGATCTGACAGCTTCTCACTCTTCCAACAACTACAGACTAGTGTCCTCTACTTGCCTTGGGTGATCAACAAGGCACACGGAAGGCCAGATAGTAGGTCAACCTCTGTGCTTGCTAGAGTGGCCGGTCTGCCCTGCACTAGTGACTATGCTTCCTTTGGCCAGGGTCAGACTTGTGGTTCCTCTGTCATCTGCACCAAACCCTTCTTTTTAGGTTGATAGCATCATATTGACAGGAGGAAGCATTTGTCCAACTTTATTATACAAAGATCAAGACTTCACTCTTTCTCTTCCCAGCTAAGAAGTCCTTTTCAAATTTGTAACAGCTCTTAGCCTCTCTATTTGAAACCAAAACCAAAGATCTCTTTTCTCATTGGGACCCCATAACATTTCAGATATCTTGAGAAGAGATTTTGGGAATGAAGTTGACCAGAAATTCTGAAGAACTGAGAATGGCTCATTTGGAAGATGAAAGAGCTTAGTGTTCATGACCCATAAAGGGTCTCCCTTCCATATGTGATGATGTGGCCACCAAGCAATATATTGCCTTCATGGTTATAGGAAACCTCCATCTTTTCTACCGTTTCACTGGGGTGTGTGTTTTCTTCACTTTCACTGGGACATGTGTTGTACAAACTACATACTCTCCAATTATCTCCACCAATGACAGGATGTGCTGCCCACTGTGCTCAGTAACCTGCCAGGCTGGCTCTGAATTGGGGGACCGATATGTTCCCAAGCTGCAGTCTTATTCTCAATCTTATATACATTTATTATAAATCACAATATCGCACACCTCAAATTTAGTATGTACTTATGTCAAAACTTATCAAATTGTACAATTTAAATGTGTAGTTTATTGTGTGTCAATTATACCTCAATAAAATTGTTTTTAAAATGTTAGCGTGTATAAAATAAAATGCTTGCTTTCCCCCCTTAAATATGTTCTGTTGAACAAACTCTAAAAGAGTCTGAAGATTTTGCTAGAGATAAATGGTAGAAATTTATTCAAGGGTCTTAGAGTTTGCAAACTGGGTACACAGCTAGGCAAAAACCCAGAAGTGTTCCAAAAAACAAAGAAAAGTTAAAAGTTCTTATAGTTAGAAGTACATTGTTGAGAATTATCAGTCCCTCATTCTTAGCCCTGGGATTGGTCCAAAATGGCTGGCTACCAGTCATATGTCAGAGGTCTGGAAGATGGGTGCAAAGAGGTCAGGTCAGTCCTGGTGAGGTCTGGATAATGGTTATCAGGTGAGCGTATAAGTGAGTCTTTCAGGGAGTAATAGATGACCTGCATGTGTGAAGTCATCAGGGGATAATTAGAGGGTTACCTGGAGGTACAAATGTATATCTAGGCATTGATGGAGGACTAGAAAGTTCAAAAGAGTTTAAGTTTCCAGGCCAGTTAGAACAGGGATGGAGTCTTCCTTCCCCCATGCCTCAGCCTTCATAATGTTAATGGTTTAATGGTTTAGCAGCTTGCTTAAAATGACTCCATTTTATATATTCTCTATCTTCATTAATAACTCACTTGCTTCCCCATGTTGCTGCCAATTTAGCAAATTGTATCACATATTTGTCCAAATAAAAACCTAGGCGATGAGTTTTGTCCCTTCCTCACACCCATCTGTAATTCTGTCTATTTTGTGTCTCAAATCCATCTACTTATCTCCCTGAACCTGGTTTGAGCCATCATCACCATGTGCCTCCTCAGGTGCCTGCAAGAGCCTACCTGTAGATCTTCACTCTAACTGCCCTCCTATCTTATTGTTGTGTTTGTGTGTGTGTGTGTGTGTGTGTGTGTGTAGTAAAAATGCACATACATAAAATTTACAATTTTTACCATTCTAAGTGTACCATTTATTGGCATTAAGTGCATTCATATTATTGTGCAACCACCATCCATACCCATAATTTTTTTATCTTCCCATACTGAAACTCTGTACCCATTAAACACTAGTTAGTTGTTCCCACTTTGCCCTAGTCCCTGGAAACCACTGTTCTACCTTCTGTCTCTGAGTTTGACTACTCTGGGTGTTATAATCATATTTTTTTAAATATATATATATATATATATATATATATATATATATATATATATGCCTAATATGCAAATTGTCCCCTTGGAGTTCGAGTGGAGACCTGGAGTTCAATCGCTTGCTATGATGTGCGCTGACCACCAGGGGGCAGTGCGGAATGAAGGAAGGTCCCGGCAGGCAGCCCAAAGGCCCAGATTGGCCCTGATCCCCAGCCAGGCCTAGAGACCCTACCCGTGCATGAATTTCATGCACCAGGCCTCTAGTATTAATAATAGGAAGAGAGCAAAGGGAAGGTCAGGCATTGTAAGCATGGTCATTTAAGCTGCTTCACCAGGAAGCTACAGCTTCACACACTGCAGGGAACCACTGGTCCATTCCCTGCACATCACCCAGGGAAGGGATCAAACAAAGGGGGAGATGGGCATGTGCATGGTGAAGTTAAGGTGACATAGAGAAGGTGCTTGCTTGTCAGTCTAGCCTGGGAAAAAGATCATTGGCTAGAGGGGTGAAGCCACTGCAAGTGCATGAAATCTTGGAAGTGTAAAGTCCTCAAGACAAAGAATTCCCTCTCTCTCTTGCTCTTCTTATTCCCTCTCACTCTCTTGCTCCTTGACCTGCACTGGCCCACCATGTAGCCTTAAACAGCCATGGGCCATGTAGACCTCACATGCAATGGACTGTAGCTGGGATCAAAGCTAAGCTAGCCAGATGCTGGACTAGACTTTAATACAGAACAAAAACTCTGGACACTGGCCTTAATTCCATCCCTGCTGAAGACAAGGTTGGACTTATTCCATGGTGGGACTGACAGAGGTGAGTCATTAAAGAAGAACCCCCTTAATTTTACATAATCAATAAAGCTTTCCATGATACCTCATCCTCCTACGGAGGCCTCAGGAAATTCTTTTCCTCATGGCACCCCAAGAACTCTACTTCTACCAATAACATATAAGTGGAATTAGCCATTATTTGTCCTTTTGTATCTGACTTATTTTACTTAGGATAATGTTTTTGAGGTTCATCTATATTATAGCATGTGACAGGGTTTCATTGTTTTAAGGTTGAATAACAGTCTATCGTATGTGTATGCCACATTTTGTTTCTCCATTTATATATGAATGGACACTTGGATTGTTTCACCTTTGTGAATAATGCTGCAATGCAAATGGATGTGCAAATATGTCTTGAAGTCCCTGCTTTCAATTCTTTTAGATAAAAATACCTAGAAGTGGAATTGTGATATCACATGGTAATTCAATGTTTAATTTTTTGAAAAATCTCTATACTGCTTTCCACCGTGGCTGTATCATTTTACATTTCTATCAGCAATACACAAAGGTTCCAACTTCTCTAAATTCTCACCAACACCTGTTATTTTCTGCTTTGTTTTTGTAATAATAGCCATCCTAATGTCTACAAAAAAAGGGCCACATACTAGACCTGACAAGCCAGAGGAGACCTGCATGGAGGCCTTACAGACTCAGAGACCAAAAGGAACTTTTTATCTAAAAGCAAGTCATGGTAGGTAGTCATGTCCTAGGCTGGTATCTTCCTTGACAATTGTCAATCTTTACCTTAACTGAGCCTGCCTATTGTCTTTTTGAACCTGTGATAACATATTTTTGGAAAGTCATAGTAATCCCCCTCTTCCAGAACCCTCAGGGCACAATCTCCCACAAGAACATGAAACCCTTCATTGTTATCTTATTGCCCAAATACCATCTCTATTGCTATAAATGTTAATTAACTACCCTATACCCACCAATGTGAAAGAAGTATTTGTCTCTTACTTTACTTTTTATCCAATCTCAGAGATTTCTCCACTTTGCTTTCTCCTGCCGCCCTACTCTACCACCATGGATTTTACTTAACTACTTATGCCTCCTCCTTTGATTGTAATGTGTAAAATAAACTACAAAACTTCCATTCTCTGGAGCATTTTTCTCAATCTATTGAAATTTTGCTTCCTGGCAATTGTCCTCAGTTTAGCTCAAATAAACTCATAAAAATTCTCTACAGGCCTTGGCCAAGTGGCTCAGTTGGTTGGGACATCACCCCATACACCAAAAGGTTGCAGGTCCGATTCCTGGTCAGGACACATACCTAGATTTGGGGTTTGATCCCAGGTCAGGGCATGTAGGAGAGGCAACCAATCAATGTTACTTTCTCTCTCTTCCTTCCCCTCTCTCTAAAATCAATAAAGCCATATCCTCCTGTGAGGATTTAAAAAAAATCCTCTACAGGTTTGGATGTTTCTTATGTCAACACTAATGTGTATGAAGTGACATCTTATTATGGTTTTGATTTGCATTTCCCTAATGATTGGTAATGGTATCTCTTCATATGCTTATTGGCCATCTGTATATCTTCTTTGGAAAAATGTCTATTTAAGTCCTTTCCCCATTTTTTAATTGGTAATTTATTACTATTATTGGTAACATAAATTAGATCGTGTCCTCTCCTACTTTAACCCTTTATAACAGGTTTTCACTGTATTTAGAATAAAATCCAAATTCCTCTGGTGGCTGACTACCTCCAAACGATCTTGCACCACTTTCCTATTGGCTCATTAAGCAGTCCCCTGGGGCCTTCCTTCTGTTCTTCAAACACACCAAGCTCTTTTCCTGCTCTCTCTTCATGGTCCTTCCTGTTGCAGCTGAGAAAGCCCTTCCCTGACTGCCTCATCCAAAGTAACCTTGGGTTATGCTCTGTACATCATCTTTTTCATTACATCCTGAAATCATCTTGCTTATTTATTTTGCTTTTTATATCTCCCTCTTTGCACAGCTTCTCAATGCATAGATCATAGTATCTTTAACATCTAGCCTGGTGCCAGGCTCATAGCAAGCAACAATAAATATTTGTTAAATTAATAAATAAATCTATCACTTTCCTGAGACTGTTACCACTATTCATACTTGTGTTACTAGTCCAAAGTTTATGTGCCCAATGTTTTGAAAGGCCAAACTCAAAACATCAGAGTTTGGAATACAGAAAGAGTTATTGATGGAGAAGGTGCCAACTGAGAAGGGAGCCCTACTGCTTCCTCAAATCAATCTTAATAAAAGAGTTCTGGCTTCTTTTATGTCAAGGGAAGGGGGAATGGAGGGGTTGTCTTTGTAAAACTCAAGTCTCAAGCAGAATTCCTCCAATGATTAGCATGACTATATGCAAGACCAAGCAGAATCTATTAGCCTGAAGGGAACAAAGCAGGCTTGAACAGATTGAGTCAGAGAGACTTATCATTTTACTATGTTACACTGTAGCATTTCTACTATTTATTGAGAATGTATTATACGCCAGGCACTGTGCTGGGTATTTTAAATGCATTAATACTCTCAAAAAATCTAAAAATTAGGCATTAGAATGCTTACTCCATAGATGAAAAAATTATGACACTAGTTAGTAATGTAGAAGAGCAGGATTTGTTTCTTTGGTGTAAGAAATAGGCCTCTGTGATCCATCTCCAGCATAGTCAACTTTTAATGGAAACGATTACTGAATTTTCCCAGGGCAAACAGAATGTAGGGAAGGGAAGAGGATATAAGAACAAAGAACTGTGGACGTGAGCCAGCATCTTGGTGGAAACCCCCAGGCACCCACCTCAACAAGACAGGCAGAGGTGGAGACAACTAGAAAAGGCCTCAGCCCATTTTTAAAAATGGCCCAATAGGAGACAATAAGACCTAGGTGAGATGTGAGGAAACTATTAACCCCATAGTACTCAGACAATGAGGAGCCAGAGGAGGAACTGTCGCACCCTAAGGGCATTACTGGACTGTGATGCTACTCCATGTGTGTCTGTACAACTGGACAGACACCCACTCTCGAGAATGTATTAAAGGTCTCATTTTCTATCTCTGAGTCCATTATTTTAATTTGGAAGGGTGAGCATTTGGCATAAGGATTATTTTAAGCTAGTTTTTTGTTTTGTTTTTAAAAAACAGCAGGTATGGGAGGAGCCTTAAGAACAATAGGAGTTACCCTTTTGTAAGAGACATTTACATTTATGAGGGAAATTTCCATTTGTAAGGGTGTCTCCTTCTCTATACCAGGAAGAGAAAAATAATTTAATCTCTAGAACTCTTATCAATGGAAAAAGAAAGAACTTTATAAGGTAAACAGAATTCTGGAGAAGGATATGGTATTAGTTACACAGCCATGTGAATGTACTTAATGCCATTGAACTGTGCCCTTAAAAATGGTTAAATGGCAAATTTTATGATATATGTATTTTACCGCAATAAAAAATCTGGAAGGTGGCTAACTCCAAATCTCCCCTGCCTAATCTGAGAGATGTGGGCAAAGAGAGGGGCAAGTAACTCTGGGCACTGCTCTGGCCCTGCTGCCTTCCATACCTTTGGCATCAGAGCTCCTTCTAGCCACACTCATGGGCTGCTTTCTGAATCCACCTGGCCCGGGGTGGGGGTGGAGTGAGAGTGGGGAACAGTGTGGAGAGAGCCAGCATGTAGGCAGGGAAGGCGGCTGCAGAGTGTTGGCCTGGCTTTCTCCTTCTCCCACTCTCACTTACAGGGTACCTGATGCATTGTTTTTTTTTTAAATATATATTTTATTGATTTCAGAGAGGAAGGGAGAGGGAAAGAGATAGAAACTCAATGATGAGAGAGAATCATTGATCAGCTGCCTCCTGCATGCCCCACACTGAGTATCAAGCTTGAAACCAGGACATGTGCTCTGACCAGGAATCAAATTGTGATCTCCTGATTCATAGGTGGATGCTCAACCACTGAGCCACGCCGGCCGGGCTGATGCATTAATATTCGTGCTCTGCAGAGCACTTCCCCAATTCCTCCAGGTTCAGGACAGCCCTGAGCCCCAGACCAACATGAGAGGCAGTGGACTGAGCCCTGCACCACTGGCTCCCTGACCCAGGTATCAGGTCCATGTGTCACCTTAGGTGAGTCCCACAACTTCTCGGAGCCTCCGTCTCCTCATTGGTAAATGAGAGGGCTGGACAAGATGATCCCTAAAGGGCCTTCAAGTGACACCCTTCTGAGAATGGCCTGGCACAGCATGACCCAGTTAGCGCACAGCAACCAAACAGAGCAGAGTCTCAGGAGGAGGAAGAAGGCCAGCCCAGCGCAGCCTTCTTAGAAAGGGACACACTTGGAGGTGAGGGGAAACGCAGGAAGGGCACAGGTTCTGTAATTTCTTGTCTCCTGGAGCAGCTCGCTCTCCCAGGGAAACATTTCACAGGTAACAACACTCCAGCCTGACACGCCTATTTAGCTCCTGCTGGCTCCACATGGCCTGCAGCAGCTATGGGACCCTGCCCCAGCCCACCCCCACCGCCCCCCACATGATGGCGGCCTCAGGCGGCCTCTGCCCCCAGCCCTCTTCCTCTCCCTCCTTCTGGTGGCTGGGCTAGGGGAGGGAGCAGGTCCATGTGCACACCTGTGCCCACCTAAAGGCTGCATCGGGCGTGCAGCCCCACCTGCCCTGGAATTGCTCTACCTTTAATTAGACTCAGTTTTAGGAGGTGGATGGGAGCACCAGATTTATGGAGCCCTCCCTGTGACCTGGCCTTGCTGCCTCTCCCAGGGTGCCCCCAGCACTGGGGACAGGTGCCCCAAGGCCTCTCCTGGCCTGGACTGGCATTATAAACACTCGAATAAGCTCACAGGAGAGGGAGAACGCGAAGGTAGGAACAGCCAGCAGTAAGCCCACAAGGGCCGGGGAAGCCCTGCAGCAAGTTGGTTAGTTGGTTCTCCTCTGTCTCATCATCGTGGAGTGAATGCCTAGAGACTAGAAGCCTGTGAGCAGGACAGTTGTGTTGTGAAGCCTTAACGACCGTGACATGGCTGGGCCCCAATTTAGAGTAATTTCTAAACTAATAATCACCATCTTCATTCACCAACAGGATAAGAAAGGTGATTCAGTTTCTTAGAAGCTACAGGCCTGTTGCCCTGCTCGGAACCAGGCCAAGCAGTGGTTCGAGTGCAGCCTTCAGCCCAGGCCAAAGTCAGGCCAGCTGCAGGAGCACAGCTTTACCCGCGCACACACTCAGTGAGAGTGTCAGGCTCCACATTCGTAGGATGGAAAACCATCACATTTATTGTCTGCTCTTGTGTGGTATTTCAAGTATAACTTTGAATGTGTGCAAATTTTTAAATGTTATTCATTCATTTGGGTTTTTTTCCTATTTTTTTTTTTAAACCAGGCTGACTCTGAGCCAGACTGCGTCTATCCACATTGAAAGGGACCATTCTTTCCTCCCTGCTCCTGGTCGTGGCCTCCTCCCCACACACCCTCCTTCAAGTGAAACCCAAGTGTTTCCTTTTTCCGTAAGGCTCAGCCAGCCAGGCTTCTTCTAGAAGCCCGTGCTCAGCTCCCGAGGCCAAGCCCTGTGGCTTAAGAAGGCCTCCATGAGTCTTGAAGTACAAACACAGGTCCCAAGTTGGGAAACCATCTGTCAACAGTCCCTATATTTATAACCATAAGGCTAACCTGGTCTCCTGGTGCAAAGCTATTATTCAAACCACCAATCATGTCAAAGAGTTCCTAGATCTTTGGTTTTCTCTTCCAAAAGTTCTCTTTAGCTCTGAAGAAACACAATTTCCTCTGCCATCTTGTCTGATGATCACTCTGATTAGGGCGTTTCAGGGAGGAGGGGCCCACAGCACTCGTTCTCTCTACCTGAGAAGACTCCCCTGAGGGAGCAAGCCTGGCAGTGCCCAGAATTACCCTCAGTTCTCGTCACTGTGATCTGAAGTCAGAGTTCTATTTTTATACACCAACAATGAACTCTCAGAGAGGTCTCAATGAATTCTAACTTGCTTTCAGATTTGAAAAACTTACGATGCCACCTAGAGCAAGCATTTTTCTTTCTTTTTTTACTGCAGCCTTGTCAAGTAATTAAATTAGTTTTGCTGACCTAGTAGTTAAAAAGTCATAAACTCTAGAATCTGCTTCAAAGCAAAGAATGCAAGGGGAAAAGGCCCAAGGGAAAAAGGGAAATGGAGAGCATCAGAATGGCTGTGAATTGACTTTCTAGTACAAATTACTCACTTAGAGCTCTTTGAATTTGACCATAATGAGAGATTGAGCTGGGAGATCTGGGATGCAAAGAAGGAATTCCCAGGGACAGAGAATGTCGCTGGCCATTTCCCTCCCTGTCCTGGGTGATGATGGGTCCCGTGCTGCCTCCTGCTACCGCCTCAGGGCTAGTTCCCTTCCAGGGGCTCTCAGGGTCCTGACTGCTTAGTTACCTTTCCTAACCACATGTCCCACCAGGTGAGCTGACTCTCTGCGGCTGTTTGGTCCTCAGAGACAATAGTTCCCATACACGCTCCTTTCTTTTCAGTAGTGGTGACAAGCTTTGTGGTGTTTTGGGGTTTTGTTCACAGCTTTATTGTGATATAATTTATATTTAACATTGTAGAAGTTTAAGGTCTGCAACCTGTTGATTTGATACACTATATATTGCAATACAATTATCATCATAGCTTTAACCAGCACCTCCATCACATCACATAATAATAATTATTATTTTTTTGTATTGAGAACATTTAAAATCTACTCTTCTAGGAACTTTCAAGTATATAATACAGCATTGTTAACTATAGTCACAATGCTGTGTATTAGATCTCCAAAATTTATTCATCTTATAACTTGAAGTTTATACTCTTTGTGACCCCTTATTTCCCAGCCCCCAGCCCCTGGGAACCACTATTCTAGGCTTTGTTTCTATAAGTTCTGCTCTTTTTGATTTCATATATTTGTGATATAACATAGTATTTGTCTTTCTCTGTCTGATTTATTTCACATAATGTCCTCAAATTCCATCCATGTTGTCACAAATGGCAGGATGTCCTTCTTTCTCATGACTGAGTGGTATTCATATATATCACCCCATTTACCATTGCAACAACAACAACAAAATAAGATACTTAGGAATAAACTTAACCAAGGAAGTAAAAGACCTGTACTTGGAAAACTATAGAACATTGAAAAAGAAATAGAGGAAAACACAAGATGAATACACATGCTGAAATCCTCAACAAAATATTATCAAATTGTACCCAGCAATACAAATGGAAATGAATGTCATGTTTATGGATTGGAAGAATTAGCATCATTAAAATGTCTATACTACCCAAAGCAATCTATAGGTTAAATGCAATCCCTATTAAATTACCAATAGCATACTTCACATAACTAGAATAAATACTCCAAAAATGTATATGGAACCATAAGAGACCCCGAATAGCTGCAGAAATATTGAAAAAGAAGAACAAAGTTGAAGAGATCACAATACTGGATATCAAACTATACTACAAAGCCAGTGTAATAAAAAAAGCCTGGCACTGGCACAAGAACAACCATATAGGCCAATGGATCAGAACAGAGACCCTAGAAATTGACCCACACCATTACAGTCAATTAATATTTGACAGTTAAAAATGGGCAAAGGATATTGGGGCCAGTGTGGAAGGGAATCTGCAGAGCTGCTGGTAGAAGGGAACTCTAAAAATCAGCCCATAGCTGGACTGGGCACAAAAAGGCAGCCTCAGATTTTACCAGTGTGTGGGTGCTTAGTGCCAGAGGAAAAGGACGTGCAGAAGAGACTTTTGGAGAATTGTGTGCAGGGATGGATGGAGAGAGAGAGCTACATAACCAGACACCCGGAGAAGAGAGATCATGGGGAGACAAAGAAACAGCCCGCAAATGAAAGAAAAGGAGGCATCACCAGAAAAAGAAGTAAGTGAAAAGGAGGCAAGCAACATGTCAGAGAAAGAATTCAGAGAAATGGTCATGAAGTGGCTGAAAAGAATGGAAGACAAATTCAACAATATGTGTAAGAACCAAGAGGAAATGAAGACGAACCAAGAAGAAGTGAAAATGACATCACTGCTATAAAGAACTCAATAGAAAGCATCAACAGTAGACTAGAAGAAGCAGAGGACAACATCAGTGAGCTAGAAGATAAGGTAGGAAAACATACACAAACAGAGCAGCATCTAGAAAAAAAAACTTAAAAAATAGGAGGAGAGTCTAAGGGAACTTTGGGAAAACACGAAACAAAACAACATCCGCATAATAGGGGTGCCAGAAGGAGAGGAAACTGAGCAAGGAATAGAAAACCTGTTTGAAGAAATAATGACAGAAAACTTCCCTGATATAGGGAAGAAAAAACTCACACAAATCCAAGGAGCTCAAAGAGTCCCAAACAAAATGAACCCCAAAAGACCAATGTCAAGGCACATTATAATTAAATTGGCAAACACCAACAAAAGGTAAGAATCTTAAAAGCGGCCAGAGAGAGACAGAAAGTTACCTACAAAGGATCCCCCATCAGACTAGCAACTGATTTCTCAACAGAAGCACATCAGGCAAGATGGGAATTGAATGAAATATACAAAGTCATGCAAAGCAAGGGTCTGAATCCAAGAATACTGTACCCAGCAAGGCTATTAATCAAAATTGAGGGTGAAATCAGGAGCTTCACAGACAAAAAAGGACTAAGGGAGTTTATTACCACCAAACCAGCAACGCAAGAAATGCTGAAGAGTCTGCTGTAAAAAAAAGAAATAAGAAACGAAGAAGGAACACAGGCATAAAGAATAAAAATGGCGACAAACAAGTACCTAACAATAATAACTTTAAATGATAAGGGATTATATACCCCAATCAAAAGACATAGGGTAGCTGAGTGGATAAGAAAACATGACCCATATATCTGCTGTCTACAGGAAACCCACCTCAGAAAAAAAAGACTCACACAGGCTGATGGTGAAGGGATAGAAAAAGGTCTTTCAGGTGAATGGAAATGAAAAAAAAAAAAAGCTGGGGCAGCAATACTTATATCTGACAAATTAGATCTCAAAGTGAAGTACATAACAAGAGATAAGGAAGGCCACTTCATATTACTAAAGGGAGCAATCCAAAAAGAAAATATAACTCTGGTAAACATATACACACCCAATACAAGACCACCCAAATACATAAAAAGAACTTCTGGAGGATATCAAGGGAGAGATTGATAGCAATACAGTCATAGTAGGGGACTTTAATACCCAACTATTACCATTGGACAATCCTCTAAACAAAAAATCAGCAAAGAAACATCAATCCTAAATGATGCACTAGATCAGATGGAATTAATTGACATCTTCAGAACATTTCACCCCAAAGCCACAGAATATACATTCTTCTCAAGTGCATATGGGTCATTTTCAAATATTGGGTCACAGGCAAACTCTCTTCAAATTCAAGAAGATAGAAATCATATCAAGCACCATCTCACATCACAATGGCATAAAACTAGAAATCAACTACAGTAAAAACAATAAAAAATCAAACACCTGGAGGCTAAATAGCATGCTATTAAACAATGACTGGGCTACCAGAGAGATCAAAGAAGAAATAAAAAGCATGATGGCAACAAACGACAATGAAAACACAACAATCCAAAATCTATGGGGCACAGTGAAAGCAGTCTTGAGAGGGAAGTTTATGGCTCGACAGGCCTGTCTCAAAAAACAAGAAACAATGGTAATAAATTATCTAACCCTACAACTCAAAGAGTTAGAAAGAGAGCAACTAGAAAAGCCCAGCGTAAGCAGAAGGAAAGAAATAATAAAGATCAGAGTGGAGACAAATGACATAGAGACCAAAAAAACAATACAAAAGATCAACAAAACCAAGAGCTGGTTCTTTGAAAGGATAAACAAGATTGATGAACCTCTAGCCAGGCTCACCAAGAAGCAAAGAAATAGGACCCAAATAAACAAAATCAGAAATGAAAGAGGTGAAATAACAACTGATCCGACAGAAATACAAACAATTATGAAAAAATACTATGAACAACTCTATTCCAACAAAATGGACAAGCTAGATGAAATGGACATATTCTTAGAAAAATACAAGCTCCCAAAACTCAACCAAGAAGAGTCAAAAAACCTGAATAGGTCAATAACTACCAAAGAAATTGAAACAGCGATCAAAAATCTTCCAGCAAACAAAAGCCCTGGTTCAGACAGCTTTGCAGGGAAGGTCTACCAAACATTCAAAGAAGAACTAAAACCTATCCTCCTCAGACTATCCCAAAAAATTCGAGAGGAAGGCACACTTCTAAGCTCTTTCTATGAAGCCAGCATTACCCTAATCCCAAAACCAGATAAAGACACCAAAAAAAGAGAACTACAGGTCAATATCCTTGATGAACATAGATGCTAAAATCCTCAACAAAATCCTAGCAACTCAGATTCAGCAATACATTAGAAAAATCATACATCATGACCAAGTGAGATTTATTCCAGGGATGCAAGGATGGTACAATATCTGCAAATCAATAAATGTGATACATCACATAAACAAACTGAGAGAGAAAAATCACATAATCATATCAATCGATGCAGAAAAAACATTTGACAAAATCCAACACCCTTTCTTGATAAAAACTCTCAGCAAAGTGGGAATAGAGGGATCATACCTTAACATAATAAAAGTCCTATATGACAAATCTAAGGCCAACATAATACTCAATGGGCAAAAACTACATCCATTTCCCTTAAGAACAGGAACAAGACAAGGATGCCCACTTTCACCACTCCTGTTCGACATAGTACTAGAAGTACTAGCCATAGCAATAAGACAAGAATTAGAAATAAAAGGCATCCAAATTGGAAAAGAAGAAGTAAAACTGTCCTTATTTGCAGTCGACATGATATTATACATAGAAAACCCCAAAGACTCCATCAATAAACTACTGGACCTAATAAGTGAACTTGGCAAAGTAGCAGGATACAAAATTAACACCCAGAAATCTATGGCTTTTTTATACACTAATAATGAACTCACAGAAAGAGAAACTTAAAAAAAAAACAATCCCATTTACCATTGCAACAAAAAAAATTAAGGTACCTAGGAATAAATTTAACCAAGGACGTAAAAGACCTGTACTCAGCAAACTATAGGACACTGAAAAAACAGATAGAGGAAGACATAAACAAATGGAAGAACATACCATGTTCATGGATTGGTAGAATCAACATCATTAAATATCCATTATACCTAAAGTAATCTATAAATTCAATGCAATACCTATTAAAATACCAATGGCATGTTTCAAAGGTCTAGAACAGGGGTTCTCAACCTTCTGGCCCTTTAAATACAGTTCCTCATGTTGTGACTCAACCATAAAATTATTTTCATTGCCACTTCATAACTGTAATGTTGCTACTGTTATGAATCATAATGTAAATATCTGATATGCAAGATATTTACAACTTAACAAAAGGAAGATAAACAACCCAATCAAAAAATGGGCAAAGGACCTAAATAGACACTTTTTGAAAGAGGACACTCAGAAAGCCAAGAGACACATGAAAACATGCTCAAAGTCACTAATCATCTGAGAGATGCAAATCAAAACAACAATGAGGTACCACCTCACACCTGTAAGAATGGCTATCATCAACAAATCAACAAACGATAAGTGCTGGAGAGGATGTGGAGAAAAAGGAACACTCCTTCACTGCTGGTGGGAATGTAGACTGGTGCAGCCATTGTGGAAAGCAGTATGGCGTTTCCTCAAAAATTTAAAAATGGAACTGCCATTTGACCCAGTAATACCATTTCTAGGAATATATCCCAAGAAAACAGAAACACCAATCAGAAAGGATATATGCACCCCTATGTTCATAGCAGCACAATTTACAATAGCTAAGATTTGGAGACTGCCTAAATGCCCATCAGCAGATGAGTGGATTAGAAAACTGTGGTACATCTACACAATGGAATACTACACTGCTATAAAAAAGAAGGAATTCTTACCATTTGCAGTAGTGTGGATGCAACTGAAGAGCATTATGCTAAGTGAAATAAGCCAGGAAGTGAAAGGAAAACAACACATGATCTCACCATTTATGGATAATAAAGAACATTATAACCTGATGAACAAAAAGATGGATACAGAGGCAGAGAAGCATTGAACAGACTGTCAAATTACAGTGGGAAGGCTGGGGAGTGTTGTGGGGGGAGGTAAAAGATCCACCGAAGGACTTGTATGCATGCATATAAGCATAACCAATGGACACAAGACACTGGGGAGTGGGGTGAGGGCATGTGCTGGGAGGGGTAGGGGAGGCCAAGGGTAGGTCAATGTGGGCGGGGAGGGAAAGGCAACATATGTACTACTATCTGTAATACTTTAAACAATAAAATAAAATTTTTAAAAAATGGGCAAAGGACCCGAATTGACATATCTCCAAAGAGGACATACAAATGGCCAAGAGACAGATGAAAAATGCTTACAACGTCACTAATTATCAGAGAAATGCAAATTAAAACCACAATGAGATATCATTGCACACCTGTCAGAATGGCTATCCATCAAAAAATTAACAAACAAGTGCTGGTGAGGATGTGGGGAAAAGGGTACACTAGTTCCCTGCTGGTGGAAATGCAGATTGGTTCAGCCACTATGGAAAACAGTATGAAGTTTCCTCAGAAGTTAAAAATGGAACTTCCGTTTTTCCCAGCAATCCCACTTCTGGGAATATATCCTAAACACCCCAAAACACCAATCAGAAAGAATGTATACACCCCTATGTCCAAAGCGATGTTATTTACACTAGTTAAGATTTGGAAATAGCCCAAGTGCTCATCCGTAGATGAGTGGATAAAAAAGCTGTAATTACATTTACACAATGGAATACTATATAGCTATAAAAAAGAGGAATATCTTACCCTTTGGGACAGCATGGATGGACTTGGAAACTATCATGCCAGTAAAATAAGCCAATCTGAGAAAGATAAATATCACATGATCTCACTTATTCGTGGAATCTAATGAACAAAATGAATTAACCAATAAAATAAGACCTGAAGCATGGAGGCATGGAACAGATTAGCATATCTCAATGTGGGGATGGGGTATGAGAGGAGATGAACCAAAGAACTTAAATACTTATATGCATAGCCCATGGGCACGGGCAATAGGATGGTGAAAATCTGAGGTTGAGGGGAGGGTTTGGGAGTTGGGGGAAAGTGGGGAGAAATGGGAGATATCTGTAATACTATCAACAATAAAAAATATATATTTTAAAAACATATTTTTTAAAAACACATTAAAAGCAGAACTACTATATCATCCAGCAATCACACTTCTTGGTATATACCCAAAGGCAATGAAAACAAGATCCTAAACAGATATCTGTATTCCCATGTTTATTGCAGCATTATTCACAATAGCCAATATATGGATACAATCTAAGTGTCCACCAATGGATGAATATAAAAATGATAAAAATGCCATCAATTTCTGGATGTTGATTTTGTATTCTGCTACCTTGATGAATTCATTTATTAAGTCTAGTAGTTTCCTAATGGTGTCTTTAGAATTTTCTATGTACAATATCATGTCATCTACAAACAATGAGAGTTTTACTTCCTCCTTTCCAATTTGGATGCCTTTTATTTCTTCTTCATGTCTGATTGCTGTGGCTAGGACTTCTAGTACTATGCTGAATAAGAGTGGTGAGAGTGGGCATCCCTATCTTGTTCCTAGTTTTAAAGAAAACGCTTTTAGTTTTTGCATTGAGTATGATTTTGGCTATAGGTTTGTTATATATGTCCTTTCTTAGGTTGAGGCATGATTCTTCTATTTCCACCTTACTGAGAGTTTTTAATCAAAAAAGCTTTTTGTCAAATGCTTTTTCTGCATCAATTGATATGATCCTGTGGTTCTTATCTTTCGTGTTGTTTATGTGATGCATCACATTTACTGGTTTGTGAATATTGTACCAACCTTGCATCCCCAGAATAAATCCCACTTGATCGTGGTGTATGATTTTTTTAATGTATTGCTGAATCCAATTTGCTAATATTTTGTTGAGGATTTCCAGCATCTGTATTCATCAGGGATATTGGGCTATAATTTTCCTTCTGGGTAGTATCATTGTTTGGCTTGGTTTTATATAATAGCTGTCCTTGCAGGTGTGAGCTGTTATCTCATTATGGCTTTGATTTGCATTTCTCTGATGATTGGTGATGTTGAACACCTTTTCAAGAACCCATTAGCCACCTACATGTCTTTTTTGGAAAAACTTTCTCTTTTATGAATGGGAGCCTCAGGACCATGGGCTCCAGGGCTAAACTAAACTAGTAGCTGGAAGCACTGCTTTTTAAATGCAGGCTACTTTGAGACTCTAGTAGAAACCTGAACTCCAGCCTCTCAGAGACATAACCTGCTCTCCCCCCCCCCCCCCCCCATACCATATAGCGGTCCCAGAGTGCCGGAAATATCCCCTGACTTCAGGTTACAAACCAAGTCTCTCATGAGCCACCAGGAACTCGTGCTGGGAAATTCTCTCTTGAGCTGGTGAAGGCATTGGTGCTCAGGCCATCAGGAACATGCTGTTAACTGGTGAAGAAGTTAAGGGACAGTTTTAGATGATGAAAAAGAGAAACTTGGGGAGAAATTTGGGGCATGGATGTTGAGCATCCAAAGGTCTTTCTACTTGTGAGGATCCAGAGCTTATCTTGACATTCAATACCATTGCTCTGATCTTAAAGAGCTCTCCCCAAAAAACTTTCCCACTGTCCTAGAAAGATATTCTCCCCTATAAACCATTAGGCTTAGTTCCTGGGAAGACATCATTCCTTAACTTTCTGAAGTCCCTGCACTGTGCCATGTCTTTCCCCCTGGCACAGCAAGAACCACCCACATTGCACTTGTCTGCTCATCTATCTGTCTCTCCCATTAGACTCGCATGTCCTGAAAAACAAGAGCATCTCTTGATTCCCAGCATGTGTTGCCTGATAACAGTATTGTATGAATGACTAGCTTTGGGTACTCAGAACCTGACCCTGACTCTCCTTGAGTAAGAGAAGGTAACAGCACTGAGACCCTTTGCAACCATCTGCACAAACAGCAACATTGCCCAGCTTCCCATAGAACCTAAGCAGAGCCCATAGGAATAGAACATTTGGCATCAGCTTCTTATGAACCAGTCACCATTAGGGGATCAGATCCTACTAGTAGTGGAGCTTCATCACCCCAGCAGAATGATCACACCCCCAGGTGGCTCTCTGAGGATAAGCAATAAGTAAAAGCCTGATAATAAAAGTATTGGGCTCTGGTTGGAACAAGTTTCTCTGAGGATCTTAGCCCAGTCCTTCTCTCTGGGTATTATGGGGCCATTTATTTTTATTTGGTTTTGGTTCATTTTACTACACCCACCCTGGAAATATTCAGATCATCTGTACCCTGTGCTTTGCATCAGCTTCACCTAATAGAGTCTGCTTTGTATTTAACAACCCTTCATAAATTTTCAAAAATATTTTACATATATATAAAATGGTCATGTGGCCCAGCCAGCATGGCTCAGTAGTTGAGCGTCGACATATGAACCAGGAGGTCATGGTTCAATTCAGGTCAGGGCACATGCCAGGGCTGTGGGCTCAATCCCCAGTAGGGGACATGCAGGAGGCAGCCAATCAATGATTCTCTCTCATTGTTGATGTTTCTATCTCTCTCTCCCTCTCCCTTCCTCTCTGAAATCAATAAAAATCTATTAATAAATAAATAAATAAATAAATAAATAAATAAAATAAAATGGCCATGTGTATAGCTTTTATTTTTCACATCAAGCAGGACATTACTTGCTTTGTTCACTTAGCATTATGTCTTGGAGCTCTTTCTGTATCAGTACATCTACAGTTCTTTTTATGGCTTGTTCTTTTTCATGGCTGCAAAGTGTTCCTTTGTGTGGAGTTACCGTAACCTATTTAACCTGTCCCCCACTGGTGGGCATTCAAGTTATTCTTAATCTTCTGCTATTGTAAGCAAGGTTGCATATTCTTATAAAATTATACCTATAGGATATAGTCCTAAAAGAAGGATTGCTGCATCAAAGGGCATGTGCATTTTTAATATGGGTAGAAATTTCCCAATTGTTCTGCACAGATGTCAAGCCAGTCCACACTTGTGTCAACAATGTATGCCTGTCATCACTCACACATGATATTGATCACTTGTTTAATTTTGCTAGTCTAAGTGAAAAAAATCGCATTGTAGTTTTGACTACTATAAGAAGTATATTATTTTTTTCTTCTTTTTAAATTTATCTTTATCATTGGAAGTGTTACAGATGTCCTTTTGTTTGTTTGTCTTTTTTTCCCCCCATTGATCCCCTCCTCCCCATACCTGTTCCTCCCAGGCCTTCACCACTCTAGTGTCTGTGTCCATGGGTATGCATATATGAATATAAGTTCCCCAGTTAATCACTTCTCTCCCATTCCTCAACCCCCACCTCCCCTCTGAAATTTGTCAGTCTATTCCATGCTTCTCTCATCAATGATGAGAGAGAATCATTGATTGCCCGTCTCCTGCACGCCCCACACTGACATGTGCCCTGACCAGGAATTGAACCATGACCTCCTGGTTCATAAGTCAACACTTAACCACCGAACCACCCAGCAGGGCTTGAATAATTATTCTTAAGTAAGATTAGTGAAGACCTTAGTTTCAACATACACCCCAAAATGGGTGTTTGTATAGGAAGACATTTTACAATTAATGATAGTGGCAGTAACTATTGATTATCAGTCACTATGTTGAGCATTTGACTTTTTGCTGGTCTTGCCCTTTATCTCAAGTGCCCTGGAGTATGGAGAGAAAGGGCAGCAGCAGCATGTAATCCCTGGGATCCACTGCCCCTGCACCTGCGTCATTCCCTAAGCCAGCCACACAAGACTGCTGGGTGTCCCTGTACTCTCCTGTCTCAACCATGGGGCTAAAGACCCTCCAGGATTACTATGAAGTTTCCACCTCAAGAGTGACCTGAATAAGGATAGGAGTTGTTCCTCGACAGTCTTTTATTGGCCAATATCTTGCATCACCAAAGACGTTTTAGAAGAGTTGGAATAGCCCATTGGAATATCTTGAGAATCCTCGAACAATGAATATGTAGAAATCAAAGTTCCATTTCCTGGAACAGGGACTGTCTCATGAAAAATAGCGTCTGATGTTTCACAGACTTAACTTACATTAATATAGCATAATGACTATGGAGGAGGAATACTCATGATTTGATCCTGAGTGAAAACAAGATTTTAAAAATAGCAGAATATGCACTAAAATCTCAAGTTTTTAATACATGTATATACAAAAAGGAAAAGAAAAATTACTAGAACATTTATAATGGTTATAGCTAAGAGTGGATTATGGGTGATTTTTTGTTTTGTTTCTGAAAATACTTTTTAATAAATGTATTCTACATTTTTAAAAACTGTCATTTAAAACAAATAACATAGTGGTATCTCATAGGTGGGCAAAGGATTGCGGCTAATGCTATTCTATTAGAATTTTATCCTCTAAAGAGGATAATTTTCCAGAAAAACAATTACTGGACCTTAATATGTCTACATAGGTAAAAAGTGTGCTATTATCCTACTGTGTTATTTTTTAAAAGCTTTATTTCGTTTTGGACATAGATATTTCCCCTACATAGCCAGTATTTTCTCTTTTTAGTTTTCTCACTGCTCACCCTGTGATATGATCAAGACTCCTTTAAAAATAAAGAAACCTGGGTAGGTAGCTCAGTGGGTTAGATCATTGCCCTGATATGGTAAGGTTGCCCGTTCAATCCCTGGTCAGGTCACATATAAGAATCAACCAATGAATGCATAAATAATTGAAACAACAAATCTCTCTCTCTCTCATCAATTTTTTTTAAAAAAGAGAGAGAAACTAGGTAGAAAGCTTGAGATCAGCCAGGAACAGAGACCCCTTTGGTTTTAATAGTATCCTCCGCACAGCTCTCGTTTCTCAGAGGCCTATCTCACTAGACAAATCTGATGTTCCTGTGGGATTTATCCTCAGCACTGCTCACAGCCTGGGGGCCCACTCCCACTACTTGATGACCCACATTTTTAAAACGCTCCTGTGCTAAGGCCGTCTAGACCAGTGGTCGGCAAACTGCGGCTCGCGAGCCACATGCGGCTCTTTGGCCCCTTGAGTGTGACTCTTCCACAAAATACCACGTGCGGGCGTGCATTTACAGTGCGATTGAAACTTCATGGCCCATGCGCAGAAGCCGGTATTTTGTGGAAGAGCCACACTCAAAGGGCCAAAGAGCCGCATGTGGCTGGAGAGCCGCAGTTTGCCGACCACTAGTCTAGACAAATGCGGGAATATGCATACATACCTTAATCCTATTTTGTTTTGAGAGGTTTCTAAATTTTATTTTAATTTATTTTTTAATTAAATCTTTATTGTTGAAAGTATTACATATGTTCTCTCTTTTCCCCCATTGACCCCTCCTAACCCGCCCCCACCGCCGCCCCAGGCCTTCATCTCCCTATTGTCTGTGTCCATGCACCTAATCCTATTTTGAAAGCTACAAAATAGGTAGGCACAGACATTTGACATTCCCTTGCTGTGCAATTGCAGTTATCATAAACAACTGACAAGAGAGCACGTGAAGTTTGCAGATACCTTGCTTTCCGGGACCAGGTCTCTGCCCTCCACAAACCCAGCGCATGCAAGCCATAGGGAGGGCTTGTGGACCTGTCCTGCAGCTACTTTTGTAAACAATCTATACCCTGTTCCCAAATACACCTCACATTGATTGTGTCTGCTATTGTTTTGGAAGCGGTGGTGTTAGGTCAAGTTCCAGAACCACCTTATGACCTAACGAGAACGCAAATCTTCCAGGTCAGGGAAATTCACCTGTAAAAGTCATTTAGACACCATCTATACTAATAAAAGCCTAGGTGGTCCTAGGGCAAGACCAGCTCTCTTCCTGAAGCCGGACAATTCTGTTCCTCCCCGTATGTCTCTGGCACCTCTCAAGCTGCTGCCCCAGTGCTGGAGCTCAGAGAGAGCGAGTTCAAGTTGAAGGTCTTAAGAGCAAAAACTGAGATTTCCCATGGAGGAAAATGTTTCTCCTCAAGACTGCAGCATCAAGGCCTGCCCTACAGATTTCAGATTGCCAATTGCACAGTCATGGGCACTAGGTCACACTGAGGAGCAGAAAAGTTATTGGCTTTATTGTTTTTCACAATCTGGCATCACCTCCATTCTCCAGTGTGGAGCTGATCAAAACACAATGTTAAATCAGTCCAATATTTTTCTCTTATCAGTCCTTAATCTGCAAAAAATACACTCAAATTTCAGCTGCTTACTTTTTCCAAATACCTTAATTTGAAGAAACTGGAACAGCTAAACAATAAAAAATGGAGTATCCCAAATGTATGCCATAGAATCGTTGAGGTGTTACACCCAGATATGGCAGGGTTACTGTTAGCTTGATATAAACATACAGGGCAGGGGTCCAGCAGAAAACAAAGGCAGGTGGAACATAGGCAGGGGCAGACATGGCAGTTTGAGCAGCCTAATCACAGAAACCAACCAAGCAGAAATAATATAATGTTTGTGGACTTAAAGTGGGAGGCGTGAGAAACCAAGAGAGGGCCTGCAACAATAAGGTGTGCTGACACATACTAGTAGAAACAAAGAGAGTTCAGCATAGAAACAGAGAAAAAACACATAGAAGCAGGGAGAGTTCAGGTTCGTTTCTGGGCAAGAACAATTGAGAGAATGAATCAGGTGACAACACAAATAGATATAAAAGCAGGCTTATAGCAAATATATAAGCCTGGACTACAAGGCTTCACCAGGCAGCCCATTGTTGCCCCCCCCCACCCCCTTTCCATGTGGGGAGTCTGAATCTGCTTGTAATAAATTTTCCACAGTTTTGCTTAAATCTTCTGATCTACAGAGCTCATTTTTCAGCATCGTGAAACAACCCTGGGAAAAACCCTCGGCTCACCGGTTTGGTTATCAGCAGGCTGGGAGATCTTTGGACTTGGAACTAGACTTGTCTGCTGTGGTGGGATTGGTGTTGGAGGTTCAACCTCAGCTGCTGCTGATGGGAGGCAGGTGGAACAGGGGTTCCAGCAAGTAGAGTGTTATTAGGCAACTGGTGGGAGGCCAGTCAAGCAGGTGGCCTCAGAGAAGTCCAAATAGGTGGCAGATGGAACACAGCTACAAGCTGCAACATTCAGAGATGCAGGCAGGCAGGCTATGTTAGCAGCATCTGTCAGTGGGTAAGAGTAGCTTACTCAGGTACTGGGTCTGGGTCAGAATTAAGACTCCTTATCTTTGTAGAGTCCAGGAGCGCAAAATTGCACCCCAGGCCTAAAATGACTGAGCAGAGTGCTATAGATCTATTGAAGTTCCATATGAAAAAGAAAGGGTGAGGATAACTAAGAATTGATAAGATAACTTGGGTGGAGGGCCTAGCAAAGGTCTGTGCAATGTAGGCATTAGCTACATTGTTGTTTTCTCATTGGCTTCCTTAGCTCAATGTTAGCATGCAAGATGCAAAGCCAGCAAAAGTTGCCCAGTCCAGGTGGCTCAGTGATTGTCAACCCATGAAGCAAGAGGTCGCTTGTCCTTTTGTGGGCTCAATCCCCAGTAGGGGGCATGCAGGAGGCAGCCAATTGATGATGTTTCTCTCATCAATGTTTCTATCTATCTCTCTCCTTACCTCTCTAAAATTCAATAAGAACATATTTTTAAAAAGCCAAGCAAAATTTTAGAATGAAGAGCATCTTTTAAAAAAATATATTTTATTGATTCTTTTACAGAGAGGAAGGGAGAGGGATAGTTAGAAACATCGAAGAGAGAGAAACATCAATCAGTTGCCTCCTGCACACCTCCTACTGGGGATATGCCCACAACCAAGGTACATGCCCTTGACTGGAATCAAATCTGGAACCTACCTTTCAGTCTGCAGGCCAACGCTCTATTCACTGAGCCAAACTGGTTAGGGCTCTTCTTAATATAATGTATTCTTGAGGCGAAATAATTCAGCTACCAGGGTCCTAATGAAATACATTCACTGCAGGATCAGAGGAAAGAGCCTTGATGAGAAGGACCAACGAGGGAAGTGGTCTGCTTGGATTTGGGGCTGAGCACAGGCCGGTATGTGCTTTGTGAGAGGCTTGTAAGGTTGTAAAGCCACTGTAGTGGACAGTGAGGTGACCTCTTCTATGCAAAGTGAGACCTGCGATGTTCAACACACACACACAGACACTTGCATTAGTTACATTTTTATTTCTGTCATCTTGACGATGATACTATTTGTTATGTGTGTAGCCTGATTTGTTTCCTTTGGAAGTATGGTAGCAATCATCTCAGGTAGAAACTGTAGTTTCACTCTAACCCTGCTGTTTGGTTTCTGTACTTATTTCCTTGCTAAAATAATAGAAAAGTTATTTTAATTTTCTGAATTATATAAATCACCCCATTCGATTGAATACGCTATTGATTGTACTGTGAATATCCCATTGGTTGTGGTCATACTGGTCTTAGAAAGCACATTTTCCTTTACCTGGGAAGAACAGCACAATTATCCCAAGGTCAGGGGGCTCCAGTTAACGTGTCCCTGTTGACTCAGTGTTCCAGAGACCCACACACTATAATTTAGATAACATGTTTAAGTAAACTGCTTCTGCTTCTGTAAACTGCTTTTTTGTAAACCAGGTTCCTCATTCCAGACCACAGAGCTCTAGATAATGTGTTTCTGTCAAATCAGTGATCCGGAGACCCAAAACTGTAATTTAGATAACATGCTGCTTCTGCACCTGTAAACTGCTTTTTGCAAACCAGGTTCCTCATTCCAAACCTTGGGATGTAATCAATACCTTTGTGATCTTTGCCTATATAAGTCTGGTGTTGGGGCTGGGGTGGGCACTATGAGATCTGGGAGAGCCAAATGCTCCCTCATAGTCCCGGATTTGCAATAAATGTGACTCTTTAATTCGACTTCTTGAGGTGTCCTTGTGTGATTCGCGGGTTACATTACAACACTTTTAGTTATGGTGTATGCATTTTTCTACCTATAGAACCACTTTTTCCATTTCTTAAGGCATTTATTTTTTTTCCAGTTGTTTTCAGGAATAATTGACATATACTACTGTATAAGTTTAAGGCAGACAGCATGATGATTTGATTTTCATTCATTGTGAAGTGATTACCACACTGGGTTCAGCTAACATCCATCTAAGATGTGACAAACAAAATTGAAATCTCTAATGGAGCAACTTGAGTTAATTTTCTCTTCAAAGTCAAAACCACAATTCTTAAATTCTATTGTGCTTTTTTTTTTTAAGGTTTCTTACACGGTTTCTTAAATTAGATATTGAATCTTGCGTTTAGATCTGATTTCATAGTTTACCCAGTTTTATACACTACAATAACTCTATTAACTTATTTTCTTAGAGGAACTACTTTTTAAAATTAGAAAGTCTACAATGCTTTAGGGTTCATTTAAAAATCAACTCTAAGAATTCTGTATTTTTTAAAATATATGTTATTGATTTTTTACCAAGAAGAAGGGAGAGGGATAGAGAGCTAGAAACATCGATGAGAGAGAAACATCAATCAGCTGCCTCCTGCACACCCCCCACTGGGGATGTGCATGCAACCAAGGTCCATGCCCTTGACCGGAATCGAACCTGGGACCCTTGAGTCCACAGGCTGACACTCTATCCACTGAGCCAAACCGGTTAGGGCAAGAATTCTGTATTTTTTAAAAATTACATTACTGGCAAATTAATTGTAGATTTCAGGTATCTAAATAGTGACATTTTTAATAAGGCTAAAATGTTCCTGAGTGAGACCTGTGTGTTGTCAGAGGTGGGCTGGCTTCCCAGACACATCTGTGAGGGTGGAGATATTTCTCTTTCATTTGAGGTCACTTTGCCTGGCTCATCTTATCCCCATAGCCCAGTCATGGTTTCACTCACAGTGACTAATGCATGGAGTAGGTATCTGGCAGAGGAGAGCAGAGGCGAGCACACCTCCGAGGAGCTGAAGGCTTCCCAGCCCTGGTTAAATGTTCCATGCTAAGTGCAGTGGAACCTGCCAGAAAGCCCCGCTCTCTCCCCCGCAAATTCTGTTATTCTGAGCTCCTGCAGGAGGCAAAGACTTCCCCACCTCTCTCTCTCTCTCTCTCTCTCTCTCTCTCTCTCTGTCTCTCTGTCTCTCTCTCTTTCTTATTCCTGCCCGTGTGTGTGTAAGCATGTATGAAGGTGTGTGTGAATATGGATGTTACTGTGTGTGACTGAATGTCACTGTGTGTTTAAGCATGTGTAACAGTGAGTATGTGTGTGTACACGTGTGGCGGCATTGGAATGTCAATGTGTATGATTGTTTATAGGTGTTGTATGAATGTGCGTGTCAATGTATGAATTGTGTGACTGATGTGTGAACGTGTATGTATGCATGTATGAAGGTATGTGTGTGCATGTGTGTGTGGTTGTGGGAATGTCAATGTGTATGAATGATTGTGAATGGGTGTATATGAATGCATGTGTGTGTCAGTGTGTGAGCCAGGGAAGAGAGTTCTTTCATTATAACCTCAAGGTCTCAAATGTCAACCTTTGGTCTCCTCTTCAGATGAAGTTAAAGTCACAGCCAGACATGGTCAGCCTTGAACCACGATACCATCCAATTCTAACACATGTCCCCTAGTGGACACCACAAACAAAGTCCTGTGAGTCAGTATTTTAGAAAGTAAATTCTATAATTTTCTATGGTGGAACAATCATCACATGGAATCAATTATTTGGGGTTAAAATCTTTATTAATGTAAACATTAAAAGAGGCCCATTTTAAGGCATTGGCACTTCTCATCGGTCTCCTCCAAGGGCGGCTGGGTGGCACCGCTGGCAGTGGGGTTGCCATGGGGGGTTCCATCCTCAGCAGCAAGGGTTGTGCATCAGGGAGGCTGCCGGGCTGGTGTGCTGTGCGCCTTTCACACCTGCACACACTGGTGACCCCCACGCAGAATCCTGGCTTCTCTTAACAGGCCTGTGGGGTGGACAGGAGGGAACCAAGGCTTGCTCAGGGTTTCTCAACAGACCTCACACCCCAGGCTCTTCTCATGACTATGTGTTCAGAAGCCTCGTGAGAGTGGAATTTCAGGTAGCCTGAGCACGTCCCACCATGGTTCTGTTTTAAGACCTGGGATTCTTTTTCTTTCTCTTTTGTGCATAGTTTTATCACAGTGAAAATGACCATTTCCACTGTTTTCCAGTGCACAGTGCAGTGGTGTTAAGCACATTCATACTGTTGTGCCACCCACCCCACCACCATCTCCATCACTTTTCCCATCTTGTCCAACTGAAACTCTGCCCCCAGTAAACAACACTGCATCCCTCACCCCAACCCCACCACCACTGGTACCTCCATCTTGCCTTCCGTCTCTGCCTCCGCAGGACCTGGGGACCTCATGAGAGTGGAATCACACAGCAGTTGTGTTCTTTTGACTGGTTTTTGCACTGAACTTGTCTTCAAGGTCCATCCACTTGTTGCTTGTGTTTTTTAATTTAATCTATTCAGTTGACATTGATTAATAAAGTCCTGTAGGCATCAGGTGTACAAGTCTATGACACGTCCTCTGTATATTGTACTGTGTGCTCACCACCCCAAGTCTAGTCTCCTTCCATCACCATTTAACCCCCTTTACCCTCTTCCACCTCCACCACACCCTTTTCTTCCTATAATCACCATAGTGATGTCTGTGACTATGAGTTGTTGTTTTTCTTTGCTTAATCCCTTCACCCTCTCACCCAGCCCGACAAACACTTCCTCTCTGACAACTGTCAGTCTGTTCTCTTTCTATGAGTCTGTTTCTATTTTCTTTGTTAATTTATTGTGCTCATTAGATTCCACACATATGTGAAACATACGGTATTAGTGTGTCTCTGACTGGCTGATTTCACTTACCGTAATGCTGTTCAGGTCCATACACGCTGTCCCAAATAGTTAAGATCCCCTTCTATACACAGCCAAGTAGTACTCCATTGTGTCAATGAACCAAAAAATTTTTATCCACTCATCTTCTGATGGGCACATGGGTTGCTTCCAAATCTTGGTATTCCAAATAACACTGCAATGAACAAAGGAGAGCATATATTTTTTTCAAATCAGTGTCTCTGATTTCTTGGCAGACATTCCCAGATGTGGAATCCCTGTGTTACATAGAAGTTGCATTATTAATTTGTTGGGGTAACACCTTACTACTCTCTACAGTGGCTTTCCTAAATGCATTCCACCCCAGAGGTGCCCTTCTCTGAACCTGCACACAATGGTGCTTTCCCACACAAAATCCCTGGCTTCTCTTAAAAGGCTTGTGGGGAGACAGGGGGGAAATCAAGACTTGCCCAGAGTTTCTCAACGGACCTTATACCCCAGGATCTTCTAAACACTGTGTGTCCAGAGGCCACCTCGGAGCTGGAATTCAGGTAGCCTGAACGTCCCACCATGGTTCTGTTAGAAGACCTGGCCTTCTTTTCCTTTCTCATTTTGGCATAGATTTATCACAGTGAAATTTACCATTTCCACTGTTTTCCAGTGCACAGTTCAGTGGTGTTAAGGACATTCAAACTGTTGTGCCTCCCACAGCAGCATCATCTCCATCACTTTTCCCATCTTCTAAAACCGAAACTCTGTCCCCACTAAACAACACTCTATCCCTCACCTCAATCACACCACCATTGGTACCTGTATCTTGACTTCCGTCTCTGACTCTGATGGTCCTGGGGAATTCATGAGAGTGGAATCACATAGTAGTTGTCTTCTTTTGACTGGCTTTTGCACTGAAATTGTCTACAAGGTCCATGAAGGTTGTATCTTGTGTCACAATGTTCTTCCAGTTTTGTTAATTGAATCTATTGGATTTACATTGGTTAACAAAGTCCTGTAGGCATCAGGAGTAAGGGTCTATAACATATCATCTATATATTGAATGGTGTGCTCACAACCCCAAGTCAAGTATCCTTACATGACCATTTGACCCCCTTTACCCTCTTCCACCACCATCATATCCATCACTTTTCTCATCTTCTCCAACTGGAACTCTGCTCCCAGCAAACAACATTGCATCCCTCACCCAAACCCCACCACCACAGGTACCTCAATCTTGCCTTCGAGCTCGCTCTCCATGGCCCTGGGGACCTCATGTGAGTGGAATCAAACAGTAGTTGTTTTCTTTTGACTGGTATTTGCACTGAACATAACGTCTTCAAGGTCCATTCACGTAGTAGCTTGAGTCACAATGTTCTTCCCATTATGGTAATTGAATCTATTGGGTTGACACAGGTTAATAAGGTCAAGTAGGCTTCAGGAGTACAAGTCTATAAACCGTCATCTGTATTTTGACTGTGTGTTCACCACCCCTAATAATGTCTCCTTCCATCACCATTTGAACCCTTTACCCCCTCCCACCTCCACCACCCTTTTACTTCCTTAAATCACTATAGTGATGTCAGTATCTATGAGTTGTTGTTGTTCTTTGCTTAATCCCTTCACCCTCTCACCCAGCCCCACAACCCTTTCCCCTCTGACCACTGTCAGTCTGTTCTCTTCCTATGAGTCTGTTTCTATTTTCATTGTTAATTTATTTAACTCATTAGATTCCACACGTATGTGAAATTATACGGTATTAGTGTGTCTCTGACTGGCTGATTTCACTTACCATAATGCTGTCCAGGTCCATCCATGTTGTCACAAATTGTTAAGATTCTCTATTTTACACAGGCAAGTAGTATTCCATTGTGTCAATGTAGCAAAGCATTTTTATCCACTCATCTTCTGATGGGCACATGGGCTGCTTCCAAATCTTAGTATTGTAAATAACACTGTAATGAACATAGCAGTGCATATATTCTTTCCAATCAGTGTCTCTGATTTCTTGGGATACATTCCCAGAAGTGGAATCACTGTGTTACATGGAAGCATGGAAGTTCCATTTTTAATTTTTTGAGGTAACTCCTTAGGGCTTTTCGAAGTGGCTGCACATAATGCATTCTCCCATAGGTCTCCTTCTCTGCACCTGCACACAATGGTGAGCCCCACGCAACATCGCTGGCTTCTCTTAAGAAGACCGTTGAATGGACTGAAGGGAACCCAGGCTTGCCCAGGATTTCTCAATGGACCTCACACAACAGGCTCTCCTCATCACTGTGTGTCCAGAGGACTCTTGGGAGCAGGAATTCAGGTAGCCATAACTGGTCCAACCATGGTTATGTTTTAAGCCCTGGCCTTCTTTTTCTTTTTCTTCTTTGTATAGTTTTATCAGAGTGAAACTTACCTTCTCCCCTGTTTTCCGGTGCACAGTGCAGTGGCGTTAAGGACATTCATACTGTTGTGCCGAGAACACCACCATCATATCCATCACTTTTCCCATCTTCTCCAACTGGAACTCTGCCCCCAGCAAACAACACTGCATCCCTCACCCCAACCCCACCACCACAGGTACCTCCATCTTGCCTTCCGGCTCGCTCTCCAATGGCCCTGGGTACCTCATGTGAGTGCAATCAAACAGTAGTTGTCTTCTTTTGACTGGTTTTTGCACTGAACATAACGTCTTCAAGGTCGATTCATGTAGTCGCTTGTGTCACAATGTTCTTCCCATTATGTTAATTGAATCTATTGGGTTGACACAGGTTAATAAGGTCATGTAGGCTTCAGGAGTACAAGTCTATAACCCGTCATCTGTACTTTGTACTGTGTGTTCACCATCCCTAATAATGTCTCCTTCCATCACCATTTGAACCCTTTACCCCCTTCCACCTCCACCTCCCTTTTACTTCCTGTAATCACTATAGTGATGTCAGTATCTATGAGTTGTTGTTGTTCTTTGCTTAATCCCTTCACCCTCTCACCCAGCCCCACAACCCTTTCCCCTCTGACCACTGTCAGTCTGTTCTCTTCCTATGAGTCTGTTTCTATTTTCATTGTTAATTTTTTTAACTCATTAGATTCCACACGTATGTGAAATTATACGGTATTAGTGTGTCTCTGACTGGCTGATTTCACTTACCATGATGCTGTCCAGGTCCATCCATGCTGTCACAAATAGTTAAAATTCCCTTGTTTTACACAGGCAAGTAGTATTCCATTGTGTCAATGTAGCAAAGCATTTTTATCCACTCATCTTCTGATGGGCACATGGGCTGCTTCCAAATCTTAGTATTGTAAATAACACTGTAATGAACATTGCAGTGCATATATTCTTTCCAATGAGTGTCTCTGATTTCTTGGGCTACATTCCCAGAAGTGGAATCACTGTGTTACATGGAAGCATGGAAGTTCCATTACTTTTAATTTTTGAGGTAACTCCTTAGGGCTTTTCCCAGTGGCTGCACAAAATGCATTCTCCCATAGGTCTGCTTCTCTGCACCTGCACACAATGGTGAGCCCCATGCAACATCACTGGCTTCTCTTAAGAAGACCGTTGAATGGACTGAAGGGAACCCAGGCTTGCCCAGGATTTCTCAATGGACCTCACACAACAGGCTCTCCTCATCACTGTGTGTCCAGAGGACTCTTGGGAGCAGGAATTCAGGTAGCCATAGCTCGTCGCTCCATGGTAATGTTTTAAGCCCTGGCCTTCTTTTTCTTTTTCTTCTTTGTATAGTTTTATCAGAGTGAAACTTACCTTCTCCCCTGTTTTCCGGTGCACAGTGCAGTGGCGTTAAGGACATTCATACTGTTGTGCCAACAACACCAGCATCATATCCATCACTTTTCCCATCTTCTCCAACTGGAACTCTGCCCCCAGCAAACAACACTGCATCCCTCACCCCAACCCCACCACCACAGGTACCTCCATCTTGCCTTCCGGCTCGCTCTCCAATGGCCCTGGGGACCTCATGTGAGTGGAATCAAACAGTAGTTGTCTTCTTTTAACTCTTTTTTGCACTGAACATAACGTCTTCAAGGTCCATTCACGTAGTAGCTTGAGTCACAATGTTCTTCCCATTATGTTAATTGAATCTATTGGGTTGACACAGGTTAATAAGGTCATGTAGGCTTCAGGAGTACAAGTCTATAACCCGTCATCTGTACTTTGTACTGTGTGTTCACCATCCCTAATAATGTCTCCTTCCATCACCATTTGAACCCTTTACCCCCTTCCACCTCCACCTCCCTTTTACTTCCTGTAATCACTATAGTGATGTCAGTATCTATGAGTTGTTGTTGTTCTTTGCTTAATCCCTTCACCCTCTCACCCAGCCCCACAACCCTTTCCCCTCTGACCACTGTCAGTCTGTTCTCTTCCTATGAGTCTGTTTCTATTTTCATTGTTAATTTTTTTAACTCATTAGATTCCACACGTATGTGAAATTATACGGTATTAGTGTGTCTCTGACTGGCTGATTTCACTTACCATGATGCTGTCCAGGTCCATCCATGCTGTCACAAATAGTTAAAATTCCCTTCTTTTACACAGCCAAGTAGTATTCCATTGTGTCAATGTAGCAAAGCATTTTTATCCACTCATCTTCTGATGGGCACATGGGCTGCTTCCAAATCTTAGTATTGTAAATAACACTGTAATGAACATAGCAGTGCATATATTCTTTCCAATCAGTGTCTCTGATTTCTTGGGCTACATTCCCAGAAGTGGAATCACTGTGTTACATGGAAGCATGGAAGTTCCATTTTTAATTTTTTGAGGTAACTCCTTAGGGCTTTTCGAAGTGGCTGCACATAATGCATTCTCCCATAGGTCTGCTTCTCTGCACCTGCACACAATGGTGAGCCCCACGCAACATCACTGGCTTCTCTTAAGAAGACCGTTGAATGGACTGAAGGGAACCCAGGCTTGCCCAGGATTTCTCAATGGACCTCACACAACAGGCTCTCCTCATCACTGTGTGTCCAGAGGACTCTTGGGAGCAGGAATTCAGGTAGCCATCGCTGGTCCCACCATGGTAATGTTTTAAGCCCTGGCTTTCTTTATCTTTTTCTTCTTTGCATAGTTTTATCAGAGTGAAACTTACCTTCTCCCCTGTTTTCCGGTGCACAGTGCAGTGGCGTTAAGGACATTCATACTGTTGTGCCGAGAACACCACCATCATATCCATCACTTTTCCCATCTTCTCCAACTTTAACACTTGGAGTGCGGGTGAATTTCCCGACAAAATATAAGATGGCTCTGTCTTTTGGTTTTGTTCCATCCACCAAAAGGGTGGATTACAAACAAATATTTGGTAATACGCAGTTACAATCGGCCCGAGTTTACACGTTTCCCGCACTCCACCGAAAATCTATATGAACCGAGTTAAAGACGGCTCCCGCGGAGTACGCGCAATTCACGCGAGTCGACTTAACTCGTTTCCCGCACTCCTGCCCCCAGTAATCAACACTGCATCCCTCACCCCAACCCCACCACCACAGGTACCTCCATCTTGCCTTCTGGCTCTGCCTCCGATGGCCCTGGGGACCTCATGTGAGTGGAATAAAACAGTAGTTGTCTTCCTTTGACTGGTTTTTGCACTGAACATAACGTCTTCAAGGTCCATTCACGTAGTCGCTTGTGTCACAATGTTCTTCCCATTGTGTTAATTGAATCTATTGGGTTGACACAGGTTAATAAGGTCATGTAGGCTTCAGGAGTACACGTCTATAACCCATCATCCGTATATTGTACAGTGTGTTCACCACCCCTAATAATGTCTCCTTCAATCGCCATTTGACCCCTTTACCCTCTTCCACCGCCGCCACCCCCCTTTCCTTCCTATAATCACTATATTGATGTCCTAACCTATGACTTCTTCTTTTTCTTTGCTTAATCCCTTCACCCTCTCCCCAGCCCCAAAACCCTTTCCTCTCTGACCACTGTCAGTTCTCTTCCTATGAGTCTGTTTCTATTTTCATTGTTTATTTATTTTGCGGATTAGATGCCACACGTATGTGAAATTATATGGTATTAGTCTCTCTCTGACTGGCTGATTTCACTTACCATAATGCTGTCCAGGTCCATCCATGCTGTCACAAATAGGTAAGATTCCCTTCTTTACACAGCCAAGTAGTATTCCATTGTGTCAATGTAGCAAAGCTTTTTTATCCACTCCGCTTCTGATGGGCACATGGGCTGCTTCCAAATCTTAGTATTGTAAATAACACTGTAATGAACATAGCAGTGCATGTATTCTTTCCATTCAGTGTCTCTGATTACTTTGGATACATTCCCAGAACTGGAATTACTGGGTTACATGGAAGCATGGAAGTTCCATTTTTAATTTTTTGAGGTAACTCCTTAGGGCTTTCCTCAGTGGCTGCACAAAATGCATTCTCCCAAGGTGCGCTTCTCTCCACCTGCACACAATGGTGAGCCCCACGCAACATCACTGGCTTCTCTTAAGAAGACCATTAGATGGACTGAAGGGAACCAAGGCTTGCCCAGGATTTCTCAATGGACCTCACACAACAGGCTCTCCTCATCACTGTGTGTCCAGAGGACTCTTGGGAACAGGAATTCAGGTAGCCATAACTGGTCCAACCATGGTTATGTTTTAAGCCCTGGCCTTCTTTTTCTTTTTCTTCTTTGCATAGTTTTATCAGAGTGAAACTTACCTTCTCCCCTGTTTTCCGGTGCACAGTGCAGTGGCGTTAAGGACATTCATACTGTTGTGCCGAGTACAACACCATCATATGCATCACTTTTCCCATCTTCTCCAACTGGAACTCTGGCCCCAGTAATCAACACTGCATCCCTCACCCCAACCCCACCACCACAGGTACCTCCATCTTGCCTTCCGGCTCTGCCTCAGATGGCCCTGGAGACCTCATCTGAGTGTAATCAAATGGTAGTTGTCTTCTTTTGACTGGTTTTTGCACTGAATATAACGTCTTCAAGTTCCATTCACGTAGTAGCTTGTATCACAATGTTCTTCCCATTGTGTTAATTGAATCTATTGGGTTGACACAGGTTAATAAGTTCATGTAGGCTTCAGGTGTACAAGTCTGTAACCCATCATCTGTATATTGTACTGTGTGTTCACCACCCCAAATAATGTCTCCTTCCATCACCATTTGACCCCTTTACCCTCTTCCGCCTGTGCCACCCCCTTTCCTTCCTATAATCACTATATTGATGTCCTAATCTATGACTTCTTCTTTTTCTTTGCTTAATTCCTTCACCCTCTCCCCAGCCCCAAAACCCTTTCCTCTCTGACCACTGTCAGTTCTCTTCCTATGAGTCTGTTTCTATTTTCTTTGTTAATTTATTTTGCTCATTAGTTTCCACATGTATGTGAAATGATACGGTATTAGTCTGTCTCTGACTGGCTGATTTCACTTACCATGATGCTGTCCAGGTCCATACATGCTGTCACAAATAGTTCAGATTCCCTTCTTTTATACTGCCAAGTATCATTCCATTGTGTCAATGTAGCAAAGCATTTTTATCCACTCATCTTCTGATGGGCACATGGGCTGATTCCAAATCTTAATATTGTAACTAACACTGTAATGAACATAGCAGTGCATATATTCTTTCCAATCAGTGTCTCTGATTTCTTGGGATACATTCCCAGAAGTGGAATCAGTGTGTTACATGGAAGCATGGAAGTTCCATTTTTAATTTTTTGAGGTAACTCCTTAGGGCTTTCTGCAGTGGCTGCACAAAATGCATTCTCCCATAGATGCGCTTCTCTGCACCTGCACACAATGGTGAGCCCCACGCAGCATCACTGGCTTCTCATAAGAGGCTCGTGGGATGGACAGAAGGGAGCAAAGGCTTGCCCAAGATTTCTCAATGGCCATCACACCCCAGGCTCTCCTCAACACTGTGTGTCCAGAGGACTCTTGGGAGCAGGAATTCAGGTAGCCATAGCTGGTCCCACCATGGTAATGTTTTAAGCCCTGGCCTTCTTTATCTTTTTCTTCTTTGCATAGTTTTATCAGAGTGAAACTTACCTTCTCCCCTGTTTTCCAGTGCACAGTGCAGTGACGTTAAGGACATTCATACTGTTGTGCCAACAACACCAGCATCATATCCATCACTTTTCTCATCTTCTCCAACTGGAACTCTGCCCCCAGCAAACAACACTGCATCCCTCACCCCAACCCCACCACCACAGGTACCTCCATCTTGCCTTCCAGCTTGCTCTCCAATGGCCCTGGGGACCTCATATGAGTGGAATCAAACAGTAGTTGTCTTCTTTTGACTGGCTTTTGCACTGAAAATATCATCATCAAGGACCATCCTGGTAGAAGCTTTTGTCACAATGTTCTTCCCGTTATGTTAATTGAGTCTATAGAGTTGACACAGGTTAGTAAGGTCATGTAGGCTTCAGGTGTACAAGTCCATAACCCATTATCTGTATATTGTACTGTGTGTTCTCCAACCCATATAAAGTCTCCTTCCATCCCCATTTGACCACTTTACCCTCTTCCACATCTGCCACCCCCTTTCATTCTTGTCATCACTATTTTGATGTCTGTGTCTATGAGGTTTCTTTTTTCTTTGCTTAATCCCTTCATCCACTCAACCAGCCCCACAACCCCTTCCCCTCTGACAACTGTCAGTTTGTTCTCTTTCTAAGTCTGTTTTATTTTCTTTTTAAATTTATTTTGCCCAATAGATTCCACACGTATGTTAAATCATATCGTATTAGTCTGTCTCTGACTGGTTGATTTCACTTACCATAATGCTCTCCATGTCCATCCACGCTGTCACCAATAGTTAAGATTTCCTTCCTTTACTCAGACATGTAGTACTCCATTGTGTCATTGTACCAAAGCATTTTTTTCCACTCATCTACTGATGGGCAGATGGGCTGCTTCAATATTTTGGTATTGTAAATAACACTGCAATGAATGTAGGACTGCATATATTCTTTCAAATCAGTGTCTCTGACTTCTTGGGAAACATTCCCAGAAGTGGATTCACTGTGTTACATGGAAGCATGGAAGTTCCATTTTTAATTTTTGAGTAACTCCTTACTGCTTTCCACAGGGGCTGCACAAAATGCATTCCCCCCAGTGGTGCTCCTCTGTGCACCTGCACACAATGGTAAGCCCCACGCAGCATCCCTGGCTTCTCTAAGAGGCCTGTGTGGCGGACAACAGGGAACTAAGACTTTTCCAAGGTTTCTCAACGGACCTCACACCCCAGGGTCTTCTCATCACTTTGTTTATGGAGGCCTCCTGTGAGCAGGAATTCAGGTAGCCGGAGCTTGCCCCACCAGACCTGTCCTTCTTTTCCTTGCGCATTTTTGCAGAGTTTTATCACAGTAAAATTTACCATTTCCACTCTTTTCCGGTGCTCAGTGCTGTGGTGTTAAGGACATTCATACTATTGTGTGGCCCACAGCACCATCGTCTCCATCACGTTTCCCATCTTCTCCCACTGAAACTTTTATCCCCCTTATACCCTCTCCTATGTTCCCCCACCCCATCCCCTGTGGCGATCACTTGTGATTTGACATTTGAAAAGTTATTTGAGATGTGCCTTGAGAGCACATGTAGGATTTGGGCAGATGAAGTGTGTGAGATATGCTCAGGTACATAGAGTGGGCAAGTGGCCTGGAGGTAGGAGAGATGAACACTGTAGACCAGAGCACATACCTTTCAGTGGCTGGTGAGTGAGGGGCAGGGCAGGGAAAGGAAACAGAAGACCTTCCACGGAGGGGGCAGGGCTGAGGAGAAAAGGAACCAACCACAGAATGATCAGGACAAGGAAGATATCAGCCCTCCATGGGAAGGCCGGGAGAACGGGGACTGTGGGAAGGGGCAGAGCTGTGGGAACTGGGAACCCTTCATGGGGGGACAGGGGACCCTCCATGGAAAGAGCAATGTCCCCTGTCATCCCTCCCTCCTCTCTTTTCTTCCCTGCTTCTTCCCCTCCATGAAGGGTCACCAGTCTACCCTTCCTGGCCACCTCCATGGAGGGCCCTCTGTTCCTCTGCCCTATACCATCCATTAACCGTCCCCTTTCCCCTGCCCTGTACCTTCTATGGAAGTAACCTATCCCCCCTGCCCTATACCCTAAATGGAAGGTCCCCTTTCCCCCCTGCCTATACCCTAAATGGAGGGTCCCCAATCCCCTCTGCCCTGTACCCTAAATGGGGGGTTCCCTATCCCTCTTGCCCTATACCCTAAATGGAGGGTACCCTTTCCCCCTTCCCTGTACCTTCCATGGAGTGTCCCTGTCCCCCCTGCCCTGTACCCTCCATGGTAGGTCTCCTGTCCCCCTTGACCTGGACCATCTATGGAGGGTCCCCTAACCCCCTGCCCTATACCCTAAATTAAGGGTCCCTGTCTCCCCAGCCCTGTACCCTTCATGGAGGATCCCCTACCTCCCTGCCCTGTACCCTCCATGGCGGTCCTCTATCTCCCCTGCCCTGTACCCTCCAGGGAGGGTCCCCTACCCCCTGCCCTGTACCCTCCATGGTGGTCCCCTATTTCCCTTGCGCTGTACCCTCCATGGAGGGTCCCCTAACCCCCCCTGCCCTATACTCTCCAGGGAGGGTCCCCTACCCCCTGCCCTGTATCCTCCATGGAGGGTCCCCTACCCCCCTGCCCTGTACCCTCCAGGGAGGGTCCCCTACCCTGCCTTACCCTGCCCTGCAGCCTCCATGTAGGATCCCCTATCCTCCTGCTCTGCCCCCTCCATGGAGGGTCCCCTACTTCCTGCCCTGTGCCTTCCATGGATGGTCCCCTGTCCCTCCTCTCCTCCCCCCTCAATGGAGTGTCCCTTGTCCACCCTGCCCTTCCCCCTCAATGGAGGGTCCCCTGTCCCCTCTGCCCTGCCCCCTCTATGGAGGATCTTCTGTTTCCCTGCCCTGTTTCTCACTCACCCCACCTTTGAGATGTGTGCGCTCAGGTCTCCACTGTTCATCTCTCCTGCCTCCAGGCCGCGTGCCCACTCTCTGTACCTGAAGCACATCTCACCCTCTTCATATGTCTAAATCCTACCCCTCAAATAGCATTTCAAATGCCAAATCACAGAGTGACCTTTAAAATATATAAATCTGATCATGTCATTCTCCTGCCTAATGCACCCAAGGGCCCTTTATCAGCTGCCTCTGCTGTACGAAGCCAGCCTGGTTCTCCCCGCCCCGGGGGTACTGCTGTACCTTCAGTGGTGGCTTCCCCTTCTCCATGTGGCCAGCTCTGTCTCAACAGCCAAGTCGGAGTTTCAATCTGACAAGATCTTGGGGAGCTCTTCCTGAGCCTGCTGGGGAATCACCCTGCAGTGCCCCAGCCCAGCCTTATGGGTATCATGTGGCAACAGGTCATAGAACTAAGACAGGTCACAGAGGTAACCTGGCAACTGTCCTGGGTTAGGCAGATGGGCAAAGTTAACCAGGTGTTTGTTTGTTTGTTGTTTGTTGTTTGTTTGTTTTTAATTGTTTTATTGCTTAAAGTATTACAAAGAGTATTATATATGTTTTCTTTTTTTCCCACCCTTGACAATCCCCCTGGCCTCCCCTACCCCCCAGTGTCTTATGTCCATTGGTTATGCTTATATGCATGCATACAAGTCCTTCGGTTGATCCCTAGCCTTTCCTTCCTGCCCCTCAACCCTCCCTGGCTTTCCCGCTGTAGTTTGACCGTCTGTTCGAGGCTGCTCTTCCTCTGTATTGATTTTTGTTCATAAGTTTATAATGGTCTTTGTTATTCATAAATGAGTGAGATCATGTGGTATTTTTCCTTCATTGACTGGCTTATTTCACTTAGCATAATGTTCTCCAGTTCCATCCATGCTTTGTAAATGGTAAGAATTCCTTCTTTTTCACAGCAGCATAGTATTCCATCATGTAGATGTACCACTGTTTTTTAATCCGTTCATCTACTGATGGGCACTTAGGCTGTTTCCAGATCTTAGCTATGGTGAATTGTGCTGCTATGAACATAGGGGTGCATATATCCTTTCTGATTGGTGTTTCTGTTTTTTTTTTTGGGGGGGGGGGATATATTCCTAGAAGTGGGATCACGGGGTCAAATGGGAGTTCCATTTTTAGTTTTTTGAGGAAACTCCATACTGTCTTCCATAGTGACTGCACCAATCTGCATTCCCACCAGCAGTGCACAAGTGTTCCTTTTTCTCCACATCCTCTCCAGCACTTGTCCTTTGTTGATTTGTTGATGATAGCTATTCTGACAGGTGTGAGATGGTACCTCATTATTGTTTGATTTGCATCTCTCGGATGATTAGTGACTTTGAGCATGTTTTCATATGTCTCTTGGCTTTCTGGATGTCCTCTTTTGAAAGGTGTCTATTTAGGTCCTTTGCCCATATTTTGATTGGATTTTTTATCTTCCTTTTGTTGAGTTGTATGAGTTCCCTATAAATGTTGGAGATTAGGCCCTTATCAGATATAACATTGGCAAATATGTTCTCCCATGTAGTGGGCTTTCTTGTTGTTTTGTTGATGGTTTCTTTTGCTGTGCAGAAGCTTTTTATTTTGATGTAGTCCCATTTGTTTATTTTCTCTTTAGTTTCCAATGCCCTAGGAGCTGCATCGGTGAAGAAATTGCTTCGGCATATGTCTGAGATTTTGTTGCCTTTGGATTCTTCCAGTATTTTTATGGTTTCCTATTGTACATTTAAGTCCTTTATCCATTTTGAGTTTATTTTTGTGTATGGTGTAAGTTGGTGGTCTAGTTTCATTTTTTTGCATGTATCTGTCCAATTTTCCCAACACCATTTATTGAAGAGACTATCTTGACTCCATTGTATGTTCTTGCCTCCTTTGTCAAATATTAATTGAGCATATTGGTTCAGGTCAATTTCTAGGCTCTCTATTCTATTCCATTGATCTATATGTCTGTTCTTGTGCCAGTACCAGGCAGTTTTGAGAACAGGGGCTTTGTAATACAGCTTGATATCTGGTATTGAGCTCCCACCTACTTTGTTCTTTCTCAGGATTGCTGCACCTATTCGGGGTCTTTTTTTATTCCAGATGAAATTTTGGAGAGTTCATTCTAGGTCTGTGAAATATGCCATTGGTATCTTAATGGGAAGTGTGTTGAATTTATAGATTGCTTTGGGTAGTATGGACATTTTAATGATGTTAATTCTACCAATCCAAGAATATGGTATATTCTTCCATCTGTTTATGTCTTTCTCTATCTCTTTTTTCAACGTCCTATAGTTTTCTAAGTAGAGGTCTTTTGCCTCTTTAGTTAAGTTTATTTTTAGGTATCTTAATTTTTTTGGTGCGATGGTAAATGGGATTTTTTTTTAGTCTCTCTTTCTGTAAGTTCACTATTGGTGTATAGAAATGCCATAGATTTCTTGGCGTTAATTTTGTATCCTGCTACATTGCCAAATTTATTTATTAAGTCTAATAGTTTTTTGATGGAGTCTTTAGGGTCTTTTATGTATAATATCATGTCACGTGCAAATAAGGACAGTTTTACTTCTATTCCAATTTTGATGCCTTTTATTTCTTCTTCTTGTCTAATTGCAATGGCTAATGCTTCCAGTACTATGTTGAACAGGAGTGGTGAGAGTGGGCATCCCTGTCTTATTCCTAGGGAAATGGTGTTAGTTTTTGTCCAATGAGTATGATGTTGGCTGTGGGTTTGTCATATATGGCTTTTATTATGTTGAGGTATGATGCTTCTATTCCCACATTGCTGAGAGTTTTTATCAAGAAATGCTGTTGGATTTTTGTCAAATGCTTTTTCTGCATCAATTATTATGACTATGTTGTTTTTTTCTTTCAATTTGTTTATGTGGTGTATCACATTTATTGATTTGCGGATATTGTACCATCCTTGCATCCCTGGGATAAATTCTACGTGGTCATGGTGTATGATCTTTCTGATGTACTGCTGGATCCGGTTTGCTAAGATTTTGTTGAGGATTTTGGCATCTATGTTCATGAGGGATATTGGTCTGTAATTCTCTTTCATTGTGTTGTCTTTACCTGGTTTTGGTATTAGGGTGATGCTGGCTTCATAGAATGAGCTGGGAAGTGTTCTTTCCTCTTGAATTTTTTGTAGTAGTCTGAAGAGGATAGGTTTTAGTTCTTCCTTGAATGTTTGGTAAAACTCCTCTATGAAGCCATCCGGTCCTGGGCTTTTGCTTGCCCAAAGTTTTTGATGACTGCTTCAATTTCTTCCATAGTTATTGGCCTATTGAGATTTTTAGATTCTTCCTGATTGAGTGCTGGAATGCTGTATTTTTCTAGGAATATGTCCATATCCTCCACGCTGTCTAGTTTGTTGGAGTAGAGTTTTCCATAGTATTTTTTAACAATCATTTGTATTTCTGTGGGGTCTGTTGTTATTTCGCCTCTATCATTTCTGACTTTGTTTATTTGGGTCCTCTCTCTTTGCTTCTTGGTGAGCCTGGCTAGAGGTTCATCAATCTTGTTTATCCTTTCAAAGAACCAGCTCTTGGTTTCATTGATTTTATGTATTGTTTTTTTCGTCTCTATATCATTTATTTCTGCTCTAATCTTTATTATCTCCTTCCTTCTGCTCACTCTGGGCTTTTCTTGTTGCTCTCTTTCTAATTCTTTGAGATGTAGAGTTAGGTGATTTACTACCATTTTTTCTTGTGTTTTTTTTTTTGAGATAGGCCTGTAGAGCTATAAACTTCCCTCTCAGGACTTTCATTGTGTCCCATAAGTTTTGGATTGTTGTGTTTTCATTGTCATTAGTTTCCAGGATGCTTTTAATTTCTTCTTTAATCTCATTGGTGCCGGAAGCCGGTCCATCCTTGCTGCTTGACAGTCACTGCAGGGAAGAAACATCTGCACAGCATATGTTTCAAGGGACCTGGCGTATATGGCATACTGTTCTTAATGTTTGCTCACCTTCTTGGCCCTGTGTTTTAACCAAGGTCACCTCTCCGAGAAAGGTTGTTTCCCCAGGTAGGGATTTTTCCCTGAAGTTATGGAGGAGATAAAACCCCTTAACTAAGTGCCAGGCGGGTAGTTAATCACTTTAACTACAAACAATCATGCTTAAGCTACATAATCTTTACTCCCTGGAATGGAGATAAGAAACGCCCTAACCTTTGCAATAGAAATTGACAGGATTAAAATCAACTGGTATAAATACAGATGTAACAAGACAATAACCACCAGAACTTCGCTGGAGATCCTGACCAGAACTTGGCTGGAGTTCCTGGCTACAGATCCTGGCTAGGCTGCTGATCAACTGAATGCTGTCTCCGTGTCATTCCTTCTTCGCCGACTCCGTCCACACCTTTGGGGATCCCTGGACCCGCTGGGGTTGGACCCCAGCACATTGGTACCCCAATCAATATTTAATAACATGCTATTCAGCTTCCAAGTGTTTGAGTATTTTGGGTTGTTTTTATTGTAGTTTATTTCTAATACTAGAGGCCTGGTGCACAAAAATTTGTGCACTCGGGGGGAAAGGGGGTTCCTCAGCCCATCCTGTGCCCTCTCCCAGTCTGGGACCCCTTGGGAGATAATGACCTGCTGGCTTAGGCCTGCTCCTCGGTGGCAGAGGGCAGGCCCAATCCCTGGATGCAGCCCCTGGTCGGGCTCAGAGCAGGGCCGATTGGGGAGTTGGGGCGCCACCCCCTGACATGCACAGAGCAGGGCCCATCAGGGGGGTTGGGGCTCCATACCCTGTCACACACAGAGCAGGGCCCAACAGGGGGTTGAGGAGCTCCCCCCTCTCCCTCACAGAGTAGGGCCAATAGGGGAGTTGGGGCACCACCCCCTGTCATACACAGAGCAGGGTGGATCAGAGGGTTGGGGCGCTGCCCCCTGTCATGCACAGAGCAGGGCCCATCAGGGGGGTTGGGGCTCCATTCCCTATCACCCACAGAGCAGGGCCCATCAGGGGGTTGGGGAGCTCCCCCCTGTCACACACAGAGCAGGGACCATCAGGGGGTTGAAGAGCTCCCCTCTGTCACTCACAGAGTAAGGCCGATAGGGGAGTTGGGGCACCGCCCCCTGTCACACACACAGCAGGGCAGGTCAGGGGGTTGGGGCGCCGCCACTGTCACACTCAGGGCAGGGCCGATGGGGAGGTTATGGTTCTACCCTGTCACACACAAGTTTTTGATGACTGCTTCAATTTCTTCCATAGTTATTGGCCTATTGAGATTTTTAGATTCTTCCTGATTGAGTGCTGGAATGTTGTATTGTTTTTTTCGTCTCTATATCATTTATTTCTGCTCTAATCTTTATTATCTCCTTCCTTCTGCTCACTCTGGGCTTTCCATTTGCGTGAAAGATATTTTTCCATCCCTTCACTTTCAGTCTGTGTGAGTCCCTTCTAATGAGGTGGGTCTCTTGTAGACAGCAGATGTATGGGTCATGTTTTTTTATCCATTCAGCCACTCGATGTCTTTTGGTTGGAGCATTTAGTCCATTTACGTTTAAAGTTATTATTGAAAGGTACTTGTTTGTAGCCATTTCTATTTTTTGTGCCTGTTTTCTTTCTTAGCTTTTTATTTCTTCTTTTTACACCAGTCCCTTTAGAATTTCTTGCATTGCTGGCTTGGTGGTAATAAACTTCCTTAGCCTTTTTTTGTCTGTGAAGCTACTTATTTCCCCTTCAATTTTGAATGATAGCTTTGCTGGATATAGTATTCTTGGATTCATTCCTTTGTTTTGCATCACTTTGTAAATTTCCATCCATTCATTTCTGGCCTGATGTGTTTCTGTTGAGAAATCATTTGATGATCTAATGGGAGATCCCTTGCATGTATCTTTCCGTCTCTCTCTTGCAGCCTTTAAGATTCTCTCTTTGTCCTGAACATTTGCCATGGCAATTATGATGTGTCTTCATTATTCAACAAAGGTATAATTTTGCCTTCTTGGCTTTGATTTCAACTTTTTCTCCAAATAAATTATTTATTTTATAACAATGCTCTTTGGGAGGTGGGATTGTTTTTGTCCTTTGCTTTTCAAATGTGTTGTCCACATATGTGCCCTGTAACGGAGGAAGCTCTTTCTTTGTTGGGGTCCAGCCCCAGCAGGTCCAGGGGTACCCAAAGGTGTGGACGGAGTAGGCGAAGAAGGAATGACATGGAGACAGCGTTCAGTTGATCAGCAGCCTAGCCAGGATCTCTAGCCAAGTTCTGGTCAGGATCTCCAGCGAAGTTCTGGTTAGTATCTCCAGCCAGGTGCTGTGTCCATGTTCTCTTGCTAGGTTCTCCAGCCAGGGTTCTCCAGATTCTCCAGCCAGGTTCTGTCCAGGTTCTCCTGCCATGTTCTGTCTAGGTTCTCCAGCCAGGTTCTATAGCCAGGTTCTGTGTCTAGGTTCTTCAGCCAAGTTCTGTAGTAAGGTTCTGTCCAGGATCTTTTGCCATGTTCTATCCAGGTTCTGCCTCTAGGTTCTGTCTCTAGGTTCTTCAGCCAGGTTCTCTCTCTAGGTTCTGTTTCTAGATTCTGTCTCTTGTTGTCTTGTTACATCTGTATTTATACCAGTTGATTTTAATCCTGTCAATTTCTATTGCAAAGGTTAGGGCGTTTCTTATCTCCATTCCAGGGAGTAAAGATTATGTAGCTTAAGCATGATTGTTTGTAGTTAAAGTGATTAACTACCCGCCTGGCACTTAGTTAAGGGGTTTTATCTCCTCCATAACTTCAGGGAAAAATCCCTACCTGGGGAAACAACCTTTCCTGGAGAGGTGACCTTGGTTAAAACACATGGCGCCAAGGAGAGCAAACATATTAAGAACAGTATGCCATATATGCCAGATCCCTTGAAACATATGCTGTGCAGATGTTTCTTCCCTGCAGCGACTGTGTCAAGCAGCAAGGATGTACCGGCTCCTGGCATTTCTTCCTTCTGCCTCTCCAACTCAGCACCCATCTCAGTTGCCGTTGCTGCCGTTGCTGCCTTTGCTGCCATAGAGTTCCTTTCTTTCTGCTTTTTTGGGGTTTTGATCAGAACTACTACGCTCAGTACTTCATCTCTAATAGACTCAAAAGCCAGGACCCTCAGGGTTATGCCCACAAATGTTCCTTATGTGGAATAACCAAATGTTCTAAACTTAGTCTATTCATTCACTCCTACTGTCCCCTTTCCAGGAGAATGACGTGGAACCCCACCTGCCTGCTAACCGTGCACTGCCTCACAGTGTTTTCAGAAGCCTGCATGGGCTTCTCAGGTACCCTGGGGGTCTCCTGGGGGAGAGAGGCCATCACACTTTTGTTCATGGCTGAGGTATTATTTGCATACAACAAAAGTCACCAATTCAAATGTATGATTTGATGTTTTAATAAATGTGTTTAATCATGTAACCAACACCTCAATAATGAGGTAGAACATTTCCATCATCCTAAAAAGCTTCTGCATGCTACTTTGCAGTCCCTTTTCCCCAACCCCCGCCCGGCAACCACTCATCTTTTTGTCACTGTAGGTTTACCTTTTCTAGAATGTTATGTCAGTGGAATGAGATAGTATATAATCCTTTGCGCAACTTAGCATGCTTTTGAGATTCATCCACATTGTTGCATGTATCATTAGCTCATTTCTTTTTATGGCTGAGTAGTAGTCTGCTGCATAAATAGATAATTTGTCTATCCACTCACCAGCTGATGAACATTTGAGTTGCTTCCAGCTATGAATAAAGCTGCTCTGAATATCTCTGGACAAATCTTAGTGTGAATGTGTTTTGTTTTGTTTCTATCATTAGTAATATAGAAGCAATCCAGGAGTAATCTAGGAGGAAAATTGCCAGATTGTATGACAAGTGTATGTTTAACTTAGAAAAAAAGAAAACTCTAGCAAAGAGTTTTCTAACATGATTGTACAATTATACAGTCCTGTCAGCAGTAAATGAGAGTTCTCGCTCTTCTACATTCTCACCAACACTTGATAATGTCAGTCTTTTAATTTCAGCCATCCTAAGGTGTGTGGTGATAATTCATTGTGGTTTTCATTTGATGTTGAGCAGCTTTTCATGTGCTAATTTGCCACTAATGTATCGTTTTGTATAAAACGTCTACTAAAATCTTTTGTCCATTTTGGGAAGGTTATTTGTTTCAAGGTTTCTTTCCATATTCTGAATACAAGTCCTTTGTCTGCAATACGCTTAATAAATACTCCCATTTTCTGGCTTGCCTTTTAATTTTCTTGACAGTGTCTTTCAATGGTCAAAAGTTTAATTTGAAGAAATCCAACTTAGTGATTTTCTCTTTTGTTTTATGTGTCCTATTTAAGAAATCTTTGCCTAACCCAGGGTCCCAAAGAATTTCTGCTATGTTTTCTTTTAGAAAATTTACATTTTAGCCCTTAAGTTAATGATTCCCTTCAGGCTGGTGTTTGTATATTATGTGAGGTAAAATTCAAGGTTCATTGTATTCCATTTATCCTGTTTTCCAGCCCCATTGTTTGAAAGTAGTATTATTCTTGTCTCTTTAAATTACCTTGGTAGCTTCTCAAAATCAATTGATCACATATCTGTATATTTCTTTCTGGATTTGCTCTTCTGTTCTACACATCTACATGTCTATCCTTATGCCAGTACCACTCTATCTTGGTGACTGTAACTACATAATAAATCTTTAAAACAGGTAGTATAAGTCTTTTAACTTTGTCATTTTCTTCTCCAGAAAATGTTCTCTTTTAGGTCCACTGTGTTTCCATATAAATTTTTAATCAGTCTGTCAATTTCTACCAAAAAAAAAAAGAAAGAAAGAAAGAAGAAGTAAGGGAGAAAGAGAGAGAAAGCCTGTTGTCATGCTATGAAATAAACTAACCTGGAGGACATTATGCTAAGTGAAGTAAGCTAAACATAAAAAGATAAATATTGTATGATTCCACTTACATGGGGTATCTAGGATTGTCAAATTCATAGAGACCAGATACTTGCTGGTTGCTGGGGGCTGGGGAAGTGGGAATAGAGAGTTATTGTTTAATGGATAGAATTTCAGTTTGGGAAAATAAAAAAGTTCTGGAGATGGATGGTGGTTATGATTGCACAACAATATGAAGATACTGAACTGTACACTTAAATTTGTTAAAATGAAAATTTCCTATATTATGTATATTTATCACAACAAAAAATGTGTTATGCTTTTTTTGTAAAAACACCTGCTGGGAATTTATTGCAACTTCATTGAATCTGTTGTTCAATCTAGAGAGGATGGTGCCTTAAAAATATCAAGGTTTCTGATTTTCAAGTGTGGTATATTTCTTCATTTATTTAAGTCTTCTTTATTTTCTCTCAGCAACATTTAGTTTCAGTGCACAGGTCTATCCATATTTTGTTAACTTCATCCCTATGTATTTTATACTTTTTGATGCTATTTCTAATGTTTACTTCTAGCATATAAAAATTATAATAGGTCTTTGTATATTGACGATGTATCCTGAGACCTTGCTAAATTTATTTATTTGGCTTAATAGCTTTTTTTGTAAATTCCTCAGGACTTTCTACATAGATGCTTATGTCATTTGTGAGTAAAGACATTATTACATCATTCTTTCCAATTGGTATATATTTTATTTCTTTTCATTGCATTAATACACCAACTAGGACCTCAGTACAATGTTGAATATAAGCAACAAGAACAGACATCTTTGCCTTGCTCCCAGTCATAGGACGAAATTCAATATTTCACCATTAAGAACAATGTTAGCGTTAGGATTTTTGTAGATGTCCCTTATCAGGTTGAGGAGATTTCCTTCCATTTCTAGTTTGCTGAGAATGGTTTTGTTTGTTTTAACCAGGAAAAAGTATTAAATTTTATCACATTTCTTTTCAACATCTATGAAGGCTCATGTGACTTTTTCTTCTTTAGTCTGTCAAAATGGTGAATTACACTGAGTTTCAATGTTATACCAACCTTATATTCCTGGATTAAGACTCACTTGGTCATAATGTGTGTGTGCTTTTAATGTATTGTTGGATTCATTTATTTGCCAAAATTTGCCACATTTTGTTACAGTGTCTATGTTCATGAAATACGTTGGTCTATAATTTCCATGTAATGTCTTTGTCTGGTTTTGGTATCAGGATAATGATGGCTGGGAAATTTCCCTTTCTTTTCCATTACCTGGGTTTGTAAGAATTGATATTATTCCTCCTTAAATGTTTGGTAGAATTTAGCAGTGAAGTCATCAGGAACTAAAGTTTTCTTTGTGGGAAAGTTTTTAACTATCAATTCAATATATTTCATAGATATAGGATTATTTCAAGTTACCTGTTTCTTCTTTAGGTAATTTGGGTATTACAAGGATTTATCCATTTCATCTAAGTTATTGAATCTATTGGCATAATATTGTTTATAATATTCCCTTTTTATAATTTTAAAGTCTGTAGAATCTATAGCAAAATCTCCATGTTCATTCTTAATATTAGTCATTTGTGATTTCAATCCTCTCAACTGTATTGAGAGTTGTTTTATGGCTCAGAGCATGGTCTATCTTGGTGACTATCACAAGTGCATTTGAAAGGCATGTATACTGCTGGTTGTTGGGTGGAATCTACACTAATAAAAGAGAAACATGCAAATTGATGTCACTCCACTACACCCACCAGCAAATCAGAGCGACCATGCAAATTAACCCAACAAAGATGGCGGTTAATTTGCATATGCAGGCAAAGGCTCCGGTGGGAGTGAAGACTGAAGACTGAAGAGGCTTGGCTTCTCTGTTGCGGCCAGACCAAAGGCCTGGGTCCTGGGTGCCGGAGGAAAACCAGTGCCAGCAGCCAGGGGAAGGAAGGCCTATTGAGCGAATCTTCATGCAATGGCCTTCTAGTGTTCTATAAATGTCAGTTAGGTCAAGTTGGTGGATAGTATTGTTCAAGTCTTCTCTCTTTTTATGGATTTCCTGTGTACTTGTGCTATAAATTAGTAAGGGCCACGTGTTGAAATGTCCGCTATAAACTCTGAATTTGCGTATTTCTCCCTTCAGTTGGGAAGCAGTCTTTGTTTTATGTATTTGAACCTGTCTCATTAGGTGCATACAAATTCATGGTTTTTGTGTCCTGTTGATGAATTGAATGTTTTGACATTTTGAAATATTCCTCTTTATCTTTTTATTAATTGTTCTGAAGTCTAGTTTATCTGATAGTAAAATAGCTTTCTTTCTTTCTTCCTTCCTTCCTTTCTTTTTTTCTTTTATTTTTAGAGAGAGAGGAAGGGGAACGAAGAAACATCAGTATCTCCTTCATGCCCCCTACCGGAGATCAAGCCTGCAACCATGTGCCCTGATTGGGAATTGAACCTGCAACCTTTGGTACAGAGATAACACCCAGCCCACTGAGCCACACCAGCCAGGGCAAAAATAGCTTTCTTTCAATTAGTGTTAACATAATACATTTTTGCCATCTTTTTCTTTTTAACCTATTTGTATCCTCATATTTAAAGTGCATTTCTTATAGACAACATATAGTTAGGTCTTGCTTTTTTATCCAATTTAACACTCCGGTGTGGGGTGAATTTCCCGCCAAAATATAAGATGGCGCGGGCAATTATTTAGGTTTCCCGCGCAAAATCAGGGATTTTTATGATACCTATTACCCCAATGGGTATGAAACGGTTCGCATACGCAGGTAGGTATCTTTGTGAACGGCAAACAAACAAATATTTGGTAATACGCAGTTACAATCGGCCCGAGTTTACACGTTTCCCGCACTCCACCGCAAATCTATATGAACTGAGTTAAGACGGCTCCCGCGGAGTACGCGCAATTCACGCAAGCCGACTTAACTCGTTTCCCCCACTCCAAGTGTTAACAATCTCTGCCTCTTGATCCAAATGTTTAAACATTTGCATTTAATGTTTAATATGTTCAATATGGTGGGTTAAATCTACCGTCTTGATATTTGTTTAATCTGTTCTTTTGTTCCCTTTTTCCTTCTTTCTTATCTCTTTTTAGACTGTTCTCAATTATTCCATATCCTCTCTACTGTGGCTTATTAGCTAAACCTTTTTTATTTATTTAGTAGCCTCTCTAGGGTTTATAATATACACTCTTAATTATCATAGTCTATCTTCAAATAATACACCACTCTATGTATAATGTGAGAACCTTACAACAATATACTTCTGATTCCTCTTCCACATTTTGTGCTACTGTTGTCTACCTACAGCTTTGGCTGATTCAAGTGTGTGTAACCATGTGCATGACCAGTAGTCCCACAATACAGCACCCAGGGCCCACCATATAGGGCAAAGAGAGAAATGGAGTATAATGTCCCATGTTAGTAATATTATTTAGGGAGAGACTGACTGCAGAGTCCAAGATTAATCAGAACAGCCACCAACCAGCCTCAGCCCTGGAGCAGGGTGTTCAAGGGCCTTAGTTGCACCAAGCATTGGCCTTGTTTTTGTTTTTTTTAAATATTTTATATATATATATATATATATATATATATATATATATATATATAATTTATTCTTTACAGAGAGGAAGGGAGAGGGATAGAGAGTTAGAAACATCGATGAGAGAGAAACACCGATCAGCTGCCTCCTGCACTCTCCCCACTGGGGATGTGCACACAACCAAGGTACATGCCCTTGACCGGAATCGAACCTGGGACCTTTGAGTCCACAGGCCAACGCTCTATCCACTGAGCCAAGCCGGTTAGGGCAAGCATTGGCCTTTTATTTGCTGGATCATGGGAGTGTCTAGGAGAGGGTCAGGCATTGCCAGGGTAAGACAGGGAGAGGGAAGGTGAGTCTCAGGACAGTAGTTATTTACTAAGCAGTTTAGAAGTATTTCAGTATTTTATTTTATTTTTTTTAATATATTTTATTGATTTTTTACAGAGAGGAAGGGAGAGGGATAGAGAGCTAGAAACATCGATGAGAGAGAAACATTGATCAGCCGCCTCCTGCACACCCCCCACTGGGGATGTGCCTGCAACCAAGGTACATGCCCCTGACCGGAATCGAGCCTGGGACATTTCAGTCCTCAGGCCGATGCTCTATCCACTGAGCCAAACCGGTTTCAGCAGTATTTCAGTATTTTAACACTGGTTGGCCATTCAGGTGCACACCAGCAGTGTATATGTCCTAGAGGTAGTGAAGTTTCCCCTATACATACTTCCTTATGGAGTCTCCAATATGTATGACTAATATAGTGTGAGAGAATTCTCAGGGGCATGAGAAGAGGTTGATCCATCAGCAAAGTCAAGCATAGGAGGCAGAGCAGAAAGAAAAGAGCTTACAAGTGTCTTATAAATCATAATAATGGCAGGTATTTTAGTACTTGCCATCTATCTCTAAACCTCTTCTCTACCTTTTGACAGTGCACTGTTATTCTCAATCTATAGATGAGGATTAGGAGATAAGGAGAGATCAAGAATTTGCTCAGGGTTATATGGCAAAGAACCTGTATTATATCTATGACTCACCCCATTGCTCCTTTTGATCAAGATGTTTTTTTTTCCCCTTCCAATATGTGAAGAATTTAGTCACTTAAAAGGGTTTAATCTGTACTAAAGAGTGTTAGGAATACCAAATAAAGCCCAGGCTGATGCCTCATCTCTCTCAATTCCTGAAACCTGCATTAATTACCTTTCTCAGTCTAGAAGAGGAATCATGGCTTAAAGCTGGAGGAACAAGATGGGTTACCAAGGCCCCATGCTTGTGGGAAATCTGCCTCATAAATACATAGCACTCAAGCCACCTAACCCCAAATCCCTTAATTGGGGCCACAAGAGGTGATCCTAAGGCAGGACTCCCAGAGCCTGCAGCCTTTCCTAAGTCAATATTGTCCGTGTGGAATGGGTAGCAGCTCTTTAAACTGGAAGTGGCTCCTGCCTTGTATTACTAAACCAAAGGATTAAAAATAAAATGAGTTTACATTTTCTTATAGGCAGCATCCTTTCTCTTAGGTGGCCTTACTTGTTTTTTGAATGGGAAAGTGACTCAGCTTGCTGAATGAAGATTAATCCATTTTCAGCTTTTTAAGTCTGACAAATTATATTTTTTTCTTTTCTGGAAAGGAGCACTAAAAAAACTACTGGTCCCAGTCAAAATATACAAAAGCTGTGAGGACTTTCCGTAACACCAAACTCCCAAATCTGTGACCAGAGTAGTAAGTACAATCACTAATGTAATAAAACTAGTGTGGTTTAAAAGAGCTTTTGTTTAATAATTAACACACTTGCTTAGTGTAGCAACTCAAAAGAAAATACACAAAAAGAAACTGGCCTCATAAACATATTCAACTTATGAATAGACTTTATATTCTACTCTCAGAGAATTTAACAAGACTGTACATCAGAACTCTTGGACCTTTATAAGCTCACTAAACATTAAAAAAAAAGCATCCTCAGTAGACTGTATGCACACTTCTATAGTATTAAATTAGTATTTCTGTACTATAGAGTACATAGGTGACTATATATTTTTAGCTTTAAAAAATATTTTCTCAGTACCAATTTAAAATATTCTACCTCCAATTTACTATTTGATAACTAATTTTCACTAAAAAGTTTGAGATTATCCAAACAGTCTTACTCAAAAAATGGCAAACAGAGATCATTGACAGAGTTCCGTTTCTTACTTAATGTTATCAGTGCCCTAGGCTCTGTGCAGCAGCTGCCTTAACAACATATACATTTACGTGACTGTGTCAGCTTAAATATCTGAGAAGCTCCCTTCAATGCTTTTGCTCACAATGCCTTCTCCCTTGAACTTCAATAAGCAATGTTTTCTGATGGCAGATTGAAGACACACCCATATTCTCCTCCTTGGGATGAGCAGATGGCGTACAATGGACAGGAAGATAAAGCAAGGTCTCAATTTTCCCTCAGCTGATTCCAACTTCCTTTTGTTGATTGATTCCTCCAGGAATCAGGCATTTAATTGTCCAGCAGTCTTAATTTTAGGAGGCGCTGTGAGATATTTTCACTTCTCCATGTGAAATCCTGCTTTGCAAAGTTGATCAATGCAGTGAATTTTGGTGTATAACCAAATGGCCTCAAGATATACTCCAAATTTATTTATGAATTAGTTTGAGTTTAACAAAATGACAGGTGGTAAGTGTTCAATTTTTTTATTTTAGAGGAGTTCAGAGAACTCTGGTGGATATGAAGACTGCTACGAAATGACAGTTACTACCATGATGTCAGAATCCACTAAAAGGGTTCATAATTCATAAAGTGGTTTAACAGTGGTCAAGCCCTAGCCAGTTTGGCTCAGTGGATAGAGCGTCGGCCTGCGGACTCAAGGGTCCCAGGTTTGATTCCGGTCAAGGGCATGTACCTTGGTTGTGGGCACATACCCAGTAGGGAGTGTGCAGGAGGCAGCTGATCGATGTTTCTCTCTCATCGATGTTTCTAACTCTCTATCCCTCTCCTTTCCTCTCTGTAAGAAATTAATAAAATATATTTTTTTAAAAAAGCAGGGATTCTAGGTCCAATCTTTGTTGTATTACTTGTATGTTAGGGAAATAACTAATCATCTCTATACCTAAATTTCCTCATCCTTAAACATTTATCAACCCTATCCTTCAAGAATTTTATTGAGCACTTTGGGATTCAAAGATCATCATGTATTTTACTTTCAAAACAGTTTAAAACCAAGTTAGAGACAGTAGTATATAAGAAACAGTACATAATTACAATACAGTAGAGGCCTAGAGCACGAAATTCATGCACGAGTAGGGTCCCTAGGCCTGGCTGGTGATCAGGGCCGATTGGGGCCTCCCCTCCCTGGCTGCTGGCCACTAGCCAGGGCCTGCCTTCGTTCTGCACCACTGCCTTGTGATCAGTGCACGTCATGTTGAGCGATCGAACTGCCAGTCTCCCAGTGAAACTCCAGAGGGGACACTTTGCATATTAGCCATTTATATAGAGAGAAGAGGTACCTAGGAGGGGAAAGGTGGATTAAAATGTGAACCCTGGAGCAAGATTGCCTGGATTGACATTCTAGCTCTATCACTTTTCTTGAGAAGTAGAGCAAGTTACCTAACTCATGAGCCTTAGGCTCTTCATTTCTAAAATAGTGAGAATAGTTACACCTGAGTGTTTTATGAAAATTAAGTAAGTTTAATAGAAAGAGCTCATCAAAACCACAATGAGGTATCGCTTTGCACCCCTTAGGATGGCTATTATCAAAAAACAAAATAACACCAGAAATAACAAGTGTTGCAAAGGATATAGAGAAACTGGATCCCTGCTATAATGCTAATGAGAATGTGAAATATACAAACACTGTGGAAAACAGTAAGATAGTTTCTCAAAAAATTAAACAGTTACCTTATGACCCAGCAGTTACAGTTCTAGGTATGCACTCACAAGAAATGAAAACAGAGATTCAAACAAATATTTTTGATCCATGTTCACAGTAGTGTGGAAGGAACAAAAAGTGGAAGCAACACATTTTCTTGCACAGATGAGTACACAAAATATGACATATACATACAATGAAATATTTAATTTTAAAAAGAAATGTTGACACACACATGGATGCACATTGAAAACACTATGCCAAGGGAAATAAGCCAGGCACAAATGCATAGACAGAAAGTAGAATGGTGGTTCCCAGTGGCTTTCGGGGTAGAGAATAGAGCGTTGTTGTTTATTTATTTTTTAAATCTTTAAATCCTTTATTAGTTAAGGAATTACTAATGTGTCATTAACCCCAATCCTCCCCGCCCCCCACTCATGCTCTCATCCCCCTGTTGTCCACGTCCATTGGTTTGGCTTATATGCATGCGAAGAAGTCCTTTGGTTGATCTCTCCCCCTTACCCCCACCCTCCCCTACTTTCCCTATGGGGATTAATAGTCTGATTGCTGTTTCTGTCTTTGGATCTGTTCCTGTTCATCAGTCTATGTTGTTCTCTATATTCCACAAATGAGTGAGATCATGTGGTATTTATCTTTTTCTGACTGGCTTATTTCACTTAGCATAATGCTCTCCAGTTCCATCCAAGCTATTGCAAAAAGCCAGAGTTCATTCTTTTTTACTGCAGTGTAGTATTCCATTGTGTAGATGTACCACAGTTTTCTAATCCACTCATCTGCTGATGGGCACTTAGGCTGTTTCCAAATCTTAGCTATGGTGAATTGTGCTGCTATGAACATAGGGGTGCATATATCCTTTCTGATTGGTGTTTCTGGCTTCTTGGGATATATTGCTAGAAGTGGGATCACTGGGTCAAATGGAAGTATCATTTTTAGTTTTTTGAGGAAGCTCCATACTGTTCTCCACAGTGGCTGCACCAGTCTGCATTCCCACCAGCAGTACAGGAGGATTCCTTTTTCTCCACATCCTCTACAACACTTGTTGTTTGTTGATTTGTTGATGATAGCCGTTCTGACAGATGTGAGATGATACGGCATTGTTGCTTTGATTTGCATCTCCTGTATAATTAGTGACTTTGAGCATGTTTTCATATGTCTTTCAGCCTTCTGTATGTCCTCTTTTGAAAAGTGCCTATCTAGATCCATTGCCCATTTTTTGATTGGATTGTTTATCTTCCTATTGTTAAGATTCATGAATTCCCGTAAATGTTGGAGATTATACCATTATCGGTGATATCATTGGCAAGTATATTCTCCCATGCAATGGGCTTTCTTGTTGTTTTGTTAATGGTTTTCTTTCCTGTGCAAAAGCTTTTTATTTTGATGTAGTCCCATTTGTTTATTTTCTCTTTAGTTTCCATTGCCCTAGGAGCAGTATTAGAGAAGAAATTGCTTCGGCATATGTTTGTAATTTCGCTGCCTGTGGATTCCTCTAGTATTTTTATGGTTTCCCTTTTTACATTTAAGTCTTTTATCCATTTTGAGTTTATTTTTGTATATGGTGTGAATTGGTGGTCTAGTTTCATCTTTTTGCATGTATCTGTCAAATTTTCCCAACACTATTTATTGAAGAGACTAGCTTGACTCCATTGTATGCTCTTGCCTCCTTTGTCAAATATTAATTGGGCATAGTGGCTTGGGTCAATTTCTGGGTTCTCTATTCTATTACATTGATCTATATGTCTGTTCTTGTGCCAGTACCAAGCTATTTTAAGAACAGTGGTTTTGTAATACTGTTTGATATCTGGTATTGAGATCCCACCAACTTTGTTCTTCTTTCTCAGGATTGCTGCAGCTATTTGACGTCTTTCTTTATTCCAGATGAAATTTTGGAATGTTTGTTCTAGATCTGTGAAATATGCCGTTGGTAATTTAATGGGGATTGCATTGAATCTATAGATTGCTTTGGGTAGTATGGACATTTTGATGATGTTGATTCCACCAATCCATGAACACGGCATGTTCTTCCATCTGTTTAAGTCTTCCTCTATCGCTTTTTTTCAGTGCCCTGTAGTTTTTCACATATAAGTCTTTTACCTCCTTAGTTAAGTTTATTCCTAGGTATCTTAATTTTTTTGGTGCGTTGACAAGTGGGATTGCTTTTTTAGTCTCTCTTTCTGTAAGTTCACTATTGGTGTAAAGAAATGCCATGGATTTCTTGGCATTAATTTTGTATCCTGCTACATTGCCGAATTCATTTATTTAGTCTAATAATTTTTTGATGGAGTCTTTAGGGTTTTCTATGTATAATACCATGTCATCTTCAAATAAGGACAGTTTTACTTCTTCTTTAACAATTTGGATGCCTTTTATTTCTTCTTCTTGTCTGACTGCAATGGCTAATTACTTCCAGTACTATGTTGAACAGGAGTGGTGAGAGGGGGCATCCCTGTCTTGTTCCTGTTCTCAGGGGAAATGGTTTTAGTTTTTGCCCATTGATTATGATGTTGGCTGTGGGTTTGTCTTATATGGCTTTTATTATGTTGAGGTATGATGCTTCTATTCCTACCTTGCTGAGAGTTTTTATCAAGAAAGGGTCTTGAATTTTGTCGAAAGCTTTTTCTGCATCAATTGATATGGCTACGTAGTTTTTATCTCACAATTTGTTTATGTGATTTATCACGTTTATTGATTTTCAGATATTGTACCATCCTTGCACCCCTGGGATAAATCCTACTTGGTCATGGTGTATGATCTTTCTGATGTATTGCTGGATTCAACTGGCTAGAATTTTGTTGAGGATTTTGGCATCTATGTTCATGAGGGATATTGGCCGATAATTCTCTTTCATTGTGTTGTCTCTATCTGGTTTTGGTATTAGGATGATGCTGGCTTTATAGAATTAACTTGGAAGTGTTCCTTCCTCTTGAATTTTTTGGAATAGTCTGAGGAGGATAAATTTTAGTTCTTCCTTGAATGTTTGGTAAAACTCCCCTGTGAAGTCGTCTGGCCCCGGGCTTTTGTTTGCTGGGAGCTTTTTGATGACTGCTTCAATTTCTTCCATAGTTATTGGCCTGTTGAGATTCTTAGAATCCTCTGGATTGAGTTTTGGAAGATAGTATTTTTCAAGGAATATGTCCATTTCCTCCAGGTTGTCTAGTTTGTTAGAGTAGAGTTTTTCATAGTATTTTTTAACAATTCTTTGAATTTCTGAGGGGTCTGTTGTTATTTCGCCTCTTTCATTTCTGATTTTGTTTATTTGAGTCCTCTCTCTTTGCTTCTTGTTGAGCCTGGCTAGAGGCTCATCAATCTTTTCTATCCTTTCAAAGAACCAGCTCTTGGTTTCATTGATTTTATGTATTGTTTTTTTCGGCTCTATGTCATTTATTTCTGCTCTCTTTATTATCTCCTTTCTTCTGCTCACTCTAGGCTTTTTTTTTATTGTTCTCTTTCTAATTCTTTGAGTTGTAGAGTTAAATGATTTACTATCAATTTTTCTTGTTTTTTGAGATAGGCCTGTAGAGCTATAAACTTCCCTCTCAGGACTGCTTTCATTGTGTCCCAAAGGTTTTGGATTGTTGTACTGTTATTGTCATTAGTTTTCAGGGTGTTTTTAATTTCTTCTTTGATTTCACTGGTAACCCAATCATTATTTAGTAACATGCTATTCATTTTCCAAGTGTTTGAGGTTTTTGGGTTGTTTTTATTGTGGTTTATTTCTAATATTATGCCATTGTGGTCTGAGAAGATGCTTGGTATGATTTCAATCTTCTTGAATTTGGGGAGACTTTGCTTGTGACCCAATATGTGGTCTATTTTTGAAAATGTCCCATGTGCACTTGAGAAGAACGTATATTCCGTGGCTTTGGGGTGAAATGTTCTGAAGATATCAATTAAGTCCATCTGATCTAGTGAGTCATTTAGGATTGCTGTTTGTTTGCTGATTTTTTTCTAGAAGATTTATCCAGTGATGTCAGTGGTGTGTTTAAGTCCCCTACTGTGATTGTATTGTTGTCGACCTCTCCCTTATTTTCCAGGAGGTTTTTTACATATTTCGGTGCTCCTGCATTGGGTGCATATATGTTTATCAGGGTTATATCCTCTTGTTGTATCGACCCCTTTAGTGTTATGAAGTGGCCTTCCTTATCTCTTGTTATGGCCTTGACTTTGAGGTCTATTTTGTCAGATATAAGTATTGCTACCCCAGCTTTCTTTTCATTTCCATTTGCCTGAAAGATATTTTTCCATCCCTTCACTTTCAGTCTGTGTGAGTCCCTTTTTCTGAGGTGGGTCTCTTGTAGACAGCATATATATGGGTCATGTCTTTTTATCCATTCAGCCACTCGTTGTCTTTTGATTGGAGCATTTAGTCCGTTTACATTTAAAGTTATTATTGAAAGGTACTTGCTTGTAGTCATTTCTATTTTTGTGCCTGTGTTCCTCTTACCTTTATATTTCTTCTTTTTACAGCATTCCCTTTAGCATTTCTTGCATTGCTGTCTTGGTAGTGATACACTCCCTTAGCCTTTTTTTGTCTGCAAAGCTCCTGATTTCCCCTTCAATTTTGATTGATAGTCTTGCTGGATATAGTATTCTTGGATTCAGTCCTTTGCTTTGCAACACTTTGTATACCTCCTTCAATTCCCTTATAGCTTGATGTGTTTCTGTTGAGAAATTATTTAATAATCTGATGGGGGAACCTTTGTAGGTGATTCTCTTTCTCTCTCTTGCAGCCTTTAAGATTCTCTCTTTGTCTTGTACATCTGCCATTGTTATTTTGATGTGTCTTGGTGTGGGTCTTTGGGGGTTCATCTTGCTTGGGACTCTGTACATTGTAACTTTTTTCTTCCCCATATCTGGGAAGTTTTCTGTCATTATTTCTTCAAATAGATTTTCTAATCCTTGCTGCTCTTCTTATTCTTCTGGCAGCCCTATTATGTGTATGTTACTTCGTTTCATGTTGTCCCAAAGCTCCCTTAGGCTCTCCTCCTGCTTTTTAATTTTTTTCTCCAGTTGCTGTTCAGATTGAGCTTGTTTCTCTACCTTATCTTCTAACTCACTAATTCAGTCCTCTGCTTCTTCTAGTCTGCTGTTGAAACCTTCCATGGTGTTTTTGATTGTAGCTATATCACTTTTCATTTCTTCCTGATTCTTGCATAGGTTGTTGATTTTATCATCCATCCGGTGAATGAATTGTACAACCATTACTCTGAATTCTTTTTCTGTCATGTTGCATGCTTCAATTTCATTAATTTATTTTCTTGGCAACTCCTCATTTTCTTTCCTCTGGGTGTTGTGTTGTCTCTTCATTCCGAATATCTCCAGATGGTTCAAACGTCGAGTTGCGTGGGCCTGGGCCGTGTGCAGTGGGAGCCTCACACCACCCTAGTGTCACTGAAGAGCTCTGACACTAAGATGTGTGGTTTTTGTTGGTTGGTGGGAACCAGGCTCGCTCAGAGTCAGTGTTGCCAGCGCTCAATATGGCCTCGTGTGCACCCTTAGAATCAGGGACCCTGCCTGCACCGTGCTGAAACAGAGACCCCCCTGGAGTGTGTTGAAAATCAGAGCCCCCTAGCGTGCACCAGGAGTCAGAGTTCCCCAAGAATCCAGTATCAGAGTCTCTGTTGCTTCGCACGACCTCTCATTGAAAACTGGGTCCCTGTGTGCCCATGCACCAAGAATTGGAGTCACTGGCTCTTAGTATGAATGCACAGGGAATCAGGGATCCCAGGCGCAGGTGATAAGAAACAAAGTGAAATCACTGGTGCTTGGTGCTGCCTCCTGCCCAGAGAATCAGGGTCCCTAGGTCCGTGCTACACGGGACAAATTCCTGGTGTTCTTGCGTTAGCTCCCAGGCCAGGGCTCCTATAGCCAGCACTGCGTGCAGGATCAGTTCCCAGTGTTCACGCCTTAGCCTCCAGGCCAGGGCACCTATAGCCAGCTCTGCACGGGACCAGTTCCAAGGTGCTTGTGCACTTCCAGGCTAAAGTTCCTGTAGCAGCACCGAGGCCCAGGCAAGGGGTGGGTCTATCAGTTACTATGAGGCTGCCTGCAAGCCTGCGGGGAGGGGAATGGGCTCTATGACTCACAGTTCTGAGGTGGGGATTTCTGGACTTTTGGTGTCCGCGGGTCTGTAGCTGTGGTCACAGGTCTCTGTCCCCAGTGGCTGCAGGGTCTTGGTATGCCTCTGAGATCAGACTGCGTGGTGCTGAGGCCAGGATCCTAGTCTTGAGCAGCTCTGTTTCTCAAGGTGGCATGGTCGCTGTGCCTGTGCTGGCCGCCCAGGAGTGAGCGTTGTTTAATGAGCACAGAGTTTCAGTTGGGGGAATATGAAAGTGTTCTGGAGATGGATGGTTGCACCACAATGAAAGGTGCGTAATGCCACTTAAAAAATGTTAACTTTACTGTATATCTTATTTTTTGTGCCGAGCCAGCTCAGCCAGGTTCAGTGAGCTTTAGAGGGGGCAGTGAGGGATTGAAATAAAGAAAAGAGAAAAAAAGCTGGGTCTGGGTAGGACACTGTCCTCTCTGATGGAGAGCGAGCAACAGTGCCAGAGCCTGTAAGCCACCTCTTTATTTTATAACCAGATTTCATGAGGCAAAGTAAGGACGTGTTTACAACATTCTCCTGGGTTTCGAATCTACTCAATTACATGCACCTGAACTCTATCAAGCCCACATCACTCAGCCATGTGAGACCACAGGCTCAGACCATAGGTTCAAGCTTAGAACTACAGCTTTTGGCTATAATTGTGCTGGGCGGGCTTTGCCCTCCAAGCTAGGACCTGCACGTGGCTTTGCCACAGGAGGACTGTGCCCTCTCATTAGTCTGAGGCTTGGACAGTCCAAACACTGTGGCTGCTCTCCAGTTTTTTAAAAAATGTTTTCATTAACTTCAGAGAGTGGAAAAAAAGAGGGAGTAAGAGAGAGAAATATAAACATCAATGATGAGAATCATTGATTGGCTGCCTCCTGCATGCCCCCCCCCCCCCCCCCCACTGGGGATGTAGCCCACAAGCCAGCACTTGCCCTGACCAAGAATTGAACCATGACCTCCTGCTTCATGGGTCAATGCTCAATCCCTGAGCCACATTGGCCAGGCTAATGTGTATTTTACAATTTTAAAAGCTCAGAACAGAGTCTGCCACATAGTAAGTGCTCAATAAACATTAACTATCCTTAGGGCTTTTGAAAGCGTTTGAGAGAGAAAATTTACACAGTAGATCAGAAATGTAGGTGAGAAGATGTCATTTGAGCTGGGACTTAGTGGATGAGTAAGATGGATAGCAGTTACAGTAATTATTAACATCAGCCCTTGATGAATAAAAAGTCAGATGTTAGGTGAAAGGGGTCTTCAAATGCTCATCAAAATTTAAAATGAATTAATAACTATTACATGCTAGGCATGGGGGTTATATTGATGAAGGAGTTCGAAACACAAATAGGTAAGCATGGAAAATTAATATATTCAAGGATGAAATACCTCTTACTTAATTCCACATTTTATAGGCCAGTTTGCAGTCGTTACTTAAAACTTTGGACTTCAAAGAATTCTGGTTACATCTTAGATCATCCAGTTTTTCCACAACCCCACCATTCCACTCCCTTTCCACTTATTTTTCTACTAAAATCCCAAGTATACATTTTAATAACTCAATGAAATGTACACTTAAAATGGATGCATTTTATTTTATGTAAATAGTATCTCAATAAATTTCATTTACAAACAAAACAAAATGACAGTATATTTTTAATAGTTCATTTAGAAAAAAGAAAATGACATTTTTTTAATAATTTTTTTTATTGCTTAAATTATTACAAAGAGTATTACATATGTCTCCTTTTTTTCCCCCTGCCCTTGACAATCCCCTGGCCGCCCCTACCCTCAGTGTCTTATGTCCATTGGTTATGCTTATATGCATGCATACAAGTCCTTTGGTTGATCTCTTACCCCCCGCTCCTGCCCCCCCACCCTCCCCGGCCTTCCTGCTGTAGTTTAACAGTCTGTTCAAGGCAACTCTGCCTCTGTATCTATTATTGTTCAAAAGTTTATAATGGTCTCTATTATCCATGAATGAGTGAGATCATGTGGTATTTTTCCTTCATTGACTGGCTTATTCCACTTAGCATAATGCTCTCCAGTTCCATCCATGCTGTTGCAAATGGTAAGAGATCCTCCTTTTTTACAGCAGCATAGTATTCCATTGTGTAGATGTACCACAGTTTTCTAATCCATTCATCTACTGATGGGCACTTAGGCTGTTTCCAGATCTTAGCTATGGTGAAGTATGCTGCTATGAACATAGGGGTGCACATATCCTTTCTGATTGGTGTTTCTGGTTTCTTGGGATAAATTCCTAGAAGTGGGATCACAGGGTCAAATGGGAGTTCCATTTCCAGTTTTTTGAGGAAACTCCATACTGTCTTCCATAGTGGCTGCACCAGTCTGCATTCCCACCAGCAGTGCACAAGTGTTCCTTTTTCTCCACATCCTCTCCAGCACTTGTCGTTTGTTGATTTGTTGATGATAGCCATTCTGACAGGTGAGAGATGGTACCTCATTATTGTTTGATTTGCATCTCTCGGATGATTAGTGACTTTGAGCATGTTTTCATATGTCTCTTGGCTTTCTGAATGTCCTCTTTTAAAAGGTGTCTATTTAGGTCCTTTGCCCATTTTTTGATTGGATTGTTTATCTTCATTTTGTTAAGTTGTATGAGTTCCCTATAAATGTTGGAGATTAGGCCCTTATCAGATATAATCTTGGCAAATATGTTCTCCCATGTAGTGGGCTTTCTTGTTGTTTTGTTGATGGTTTCTTTTGCTGTGCAGAAACTTTTTATTTTGATGTAGTCCCATTTGTTTATTTTCTCTTTAGTTTCCAATGCCCTAGGATCAGTATCGGTGAAGAAATTGCTTTGGCATATATCTGAGATTTTGTTGCCTTTGGATTCTTCTAGTATTTTTATGGTTTCCCGTTGTATATTTAAGTCCTTTATCTATTTTGAGTTTATTTTTGTGTATGGTGTAAGTTGGTGGTCTAGTTTCATTTTCTTGCATGTATCTGTCCAATTTTCCCAACACCATTTATTGAAGAGACTATCTTGACTCCATTGTATGTTCTTGCCTCCTTTGTCAAATATTAATTGAGCATATTGGTTGGGGCTGATTTCTGGGTTCTCTATTCTATTCCATTGATCTATATGTCTGTTCTTGTGCCAGTACCAGGCAGTTGTGAGAACAGGGGCTTTGTAATACAGCTTGATATCTGGTATTGAGATCCCACCTACTTTGTTCTTTCTCAGGATTGCTGCAGCTATTTGGGGTCTTTTTTTATTCCAGATGAATTTTTGGAGAGTTCGTTCTAGGTCTGTGAAATATGCCGTTGGTATTTTAAGGGGAAGTGCGTTGAATTTATAGATTGCTTTGGGCAGTATGGACATTTTAATGATGTTGATTCTACCAATCCAAGAACATGGTATGTTCTTCCAACTCTTATGTCTTCCTCTATCTCTTTTTTCAACGTCCTGTAGTTTTCTGAGTAGAGGTCTTTTACCCCTTTAGTTAAGTTTATTCCTAGGTATCTTAATTTTTTTGGTGCGATGGTAAATGGGATTGCTTTCTTAGTCTCTCTTTCTGCAAGTTCACTATTGGTGTATAGAAATGCCATAGATTTCTTGGCATTAATTCTGTATCCTGCTACATTGCCGAATTCTTTTATTAAGTCTAATAGTTTTTTGATGGAGTCTTTAGGTTTTTTTAAGTATAATATCATGTCATCTGCAAATAAGGACAGTTTTACTTCTTCTTTAACAATTTGGATGCCTTTTATTTCTTCTTCTTCTCTAATTGCAATGGCTAATACTTCCAGTACTATGTCAAACAGGAGTGGTGAGAGTGGGCATGCCTGTCTTGTTCCTGTTCTTAGGGGAAATGGTGTTAGCTTATGTCCATTGAGTATGATGTTGGCTGTGGGTTTGTCATGTATGGCTTTTATTATGTTGAGGTATGATCCTTCTATTCCCACCTTGCTGAGAGTTTTTATCAAAAATGGGTGTTGAATTTTGTCAAACGCTTTTTCTGCATCAATTGATATGACTATGTGTTTTTTTTTCCTTCAATTTGTTTATGTAATGTATCACGTTTATTGATTTGCGGATATTGTACCATCCTTGCATCCCTGGGATAAATCCTACTTGGTCATGGTGTATTATCTTTCTGCTGTACTGCTGGATCCGATTTGCTAAGATTTTGTTGAGGATTTTGGCATCTATGTTCATGAGGGATATTGGCCTGTAATTCTCTTTCTTTTTTTTTTTTAATATTTTAATAATTTTTATTTCTTGAAGTATTACAAAGAGTATTACATATGTCTCCCTTTTTCCCCCCCTTGACATTCCCCTGGACCCTACCCCCCCACCCCCCCACCCCGCCCCGTGTCTTGTGTCCATTGTTTAATCTTATATGCATGCATATAAGTCCTTCAGTTGGTCTCTTAATCCCCCCCCCAACCCTCCCCAGGCTTCCCACTGTAGTTTAACATTCTGTTCAATGTTGCTCTGCTTCTGTATCTACCCCTGTTCATCAGTCCATACTGGTCCCCTTTATTTGTCCCAACCTCACTGGAGTAGTCTCAACCTCACCAGGGCCGTCAGAGCCTCATCAGGGCCGTTTCAACCTGTAATTCTCTTTCATTGTGTTGTCTTTACCTGGTTTTGGTATTAGGGTGATGCTGGCTTCATAGAATGAGCTTGGAAGTGTTCCTTCCTCTTGAATTTTTTGTAGTAGTCTGAGGAGGATAGGTTTTAGTTCTTCCTTGAATGTTTGGTAAAACTCCCCTGTGAAGCCGTCTGGTCCTGGGCTTTTGTTTGCTGGAAACTTTTTGATGACTGCTTCAATTTCTTCCATAGTTATTGGCCTATTGAGATTTTTAGATTCTTCCTAATTAAGTTTTGGAATGTTGTATTTTTCTAGAAATATGTCCATTTCCTCCAGCTTGTCTAGTTTGTTGGAGTAAAGTTGTTCATAGTATTTTTTAACAATCATTTGTATTTCTGTGGGGGTCTGTTGTTATTTCGCCTCTATCATTTCTGATTTTGTTTATTTGGGTCCTCTCTCTTTGCTTCTTGGTGAGCCTGGCTAGAGGTTCATCAATCTTGTTTATCCTTTCAAAGAACCAGCTCTTGATTTCATTGATTTTCTGTATTGTTTTTTTGGTCTCTATGTCATTTATTTCTGCTCTAATCTTTATTATCTCCTTCCTTCTGCTCACTCTGGGGTTTTCTTGTTGCTCTCTTTCTAATTCTTTGAGCTGTAGATTTAGATGATTTACTACCATTTTTTCTTGTTTGTTGAGGTAGGCCTGTAGAGCTATAAACTTCCCTCTCAGGACTGATTTCATTGTGTCCCACAGGTTTTGGATTGTTGTGTTTTCATTGTCATTAGATTCCAGGATGTTTTTAATTTCTTCTTTGATCTCATTGGTAACCCAATCAATATTTAATAACATGCTATTCAGCTTCCAAGTGTTTGAGTATTTTGAGTTGTTTTTATTGTAGTTTATTTCTAATATTATGCCTTTGTGGTCTGAGAAGATGCTTGGTATGATTTCAATCTTCTTGAATTTGGGGAGACTTTGTTTGTGACCCAATATGTGGTCTATTTTTGAATATGTCCCATGAGCACTTGAGAAGAACGTATATTTTGTGGCTTTGGGGTGAAGTGTTCTGAAGATGTCAATTAAGTCCATCTGATCTAGTGAGTCATTTAGGATTGCTGTTTCTTTGCTGATTTTTTGTCTAGCGGATTTATCCAGTGATGTCAGTGGTGTATTAAAGTCCCCTACTATGATTGTATTGTTGTCGATCTCTCCCCTGATATCTTCCAGGAGTTTTCTTATGTATGTCGGTGCTCCTGCATTGGGGGCATATATGTTTATCAGGGTTATATCCTCTTGTTGTATTGATCCCTTTAGTATTATGAAGTGGCCTTCCTTATCTCTTGTTATGGCCTTCACTTTGAGGTCTATTTTGTCTGATATAAGTATTGCTACCCCAGCTTTTTTTTATCATTTCCATTTGCCTGAAAGATATTTTTCCATCCCTTCACTTTCAGTCTGTGTGAGTCCCTTCTAATGAGGTGGGTCTCTTGTAGACAGCAGATGTATGGGTCATGTTTTTTTTATCCATTCAGCCACTTGATGTCTTTTGATTGGGCCATTTAGTCCATTTACGTTTAAAGTTATTATTGAAAGGTACTTGTTTGTAGCCATTTCTATTTTTTTGTGGCTGTTTTCTTTCTGGGCTTTTTATTTCTTTTTTTTTTTTTTTTTACACCAGTCCGTTTAGCATTTCTTGCATTGCTAGCTTGGTGGTGATAAACTCCCTTAGCCTTTTTTGTCTGTGAAGCTTCTTATTTCCCCTTCAATTTTGAATGATAGCCTTGCTGGGTAGAGTATTCTTGGATTCAGTCCTTTGCTTTGCATCACTTTGTAAATTTCTGTCCATTCTTTTCTGGCCTGATGTGTTTCTGTTGAGAAATCATTTGATAATCTGATGGGGGATCCTTTGTAGGTAACTCTCTGTTTCTCTCTTGCAGCCTGTAAGATTCTCTCTTTGTCTTGTACATTTGCCATCGTTATTATGATGTGTCTTGGTGTGGGTCTTTTGGGGTTCATCTTGCCTGGGACTCTCTGTACTTGTGTAACTTTTTTCTTCCCCATATCTGGGAAGTTTTCTATCATTATTTCTTCAAATAGATTTTCTAATCCTTGCTGCTCTTCTTGTTCTTCTTGCAGCCCTATTATGCGTATGTTACTTTGTTTCATGTTGTCCTGAAGCTCCCTTAGGCTCTCCTCCTGCTTTTTAATTTTTTTCTCCAGTTGCTGTTCAGATTGAGCTTGTTTCTCTGCCTTATCTTCTAACTCACTAATTCAGTCCTCTGCTTCTTCTAGTCTGCTGTTGAAACCTTCCATGGTGCTTTTGATTGTAGCTATATCACTTTTCATTTCTTCCTGATTCTTGCATAGGTTGTTGATTTTATCATCCATCTGGTGAATGAATTGTACAACCATTATTCTGAATTCTTTTTCTGTCATGTTGCATGCTTCAACTTCATTAATTTCTTTTCTTGGTGATTCCTCATTGTCTTTCCTCTGGGTGTTGTGTCATCTCTTCATTTTGATTATCTCCCAATGGTTCAAACGTCGAGTTGCGTGGGCCTGGGCCGTGTGCAGTGGGAGCCTCACACCACCCTAGTGTCACTGAAGAGCTCTGACACTAAGATGTGTGGTTGTTGTTGGTTGGTGGGAACCAGGCTCGCTCAGAGTCAGTGTTGCCAGCGCTCAATATGGCCTCGTGTGCACCCTTAGAATCAGGGACCCTGCCTGGACCCTGTGAAAACCAGAGCCCCCTAGCATGTGTCAGGAGTCAGAGTTCCCCAAGAGACCAGTATCAGAGTCTCTGTTGCTTCGTGCGACCTCTCCTTGAGAATCAGGTCCCTGTGTGCCCTTGCACCAGGAATTGGATTCACTGGCTTTTAGTATGAATGCACAGGAAATCAGGATCTCAGGCGCAGGTGATAAGAAACACAGTCAAGTCACTGGTGCTTGGTGCTGCCTCCTGCCCCGAGAAACGGGGTCCCTGGGCCTGTGCTATGCGGACTAATTCCCTTTAGCGCGTTTTCTCCCAGCCCAGGGCTCCAAAGCCCACAGTGCAGGTAGGATCAGTTCCCAGTACTGGTGGGTTTGGTTTGCTCCCAGCCCAGGGCTTCTAAGCAGGCTGTGCGTGCGCGAAGGATCAGTTCCAAGGTGCTTGGGCACTTCCGGGCCAAAGTTCCTGCAGCCCTGAGGCCCCAGCAAGGGGTAGGTCTATCAATTAGTTACCCTGGCGCTGCCCGCGAGCCTGTTGGAAGTGGGGATGGGCTGTTACTCACGGATCTGCCGCAGGGATTTCTGAACTTTTGGTGTCCGAAGGTCTGTAGCTGTGGTCGCAGGTCTCTGTCCCCAGTAGCTGCAGGGTCCTGGTATGCTTCTGAGATCAGACTGGGTGGTGCTGAGGCCAGGATCCTAGTCTCAAGCAGCTTTGTTTCCCAAGATGGCGTGGTCTCTGTGCCTGTGCTGGCCGCCCAGGAATGTCCGCGCCAGGAGGGGGACTCCATCGCTTAAGACTGCCTGGTTTAGCAGACCCTTAGAAGACCTGCAGAATCTAACTGTCCCTAGCTCATACACACACACCACACACGTCCACAAACTCCTCTATCACTTCCTTGCGCTCTCACACTCTCTCCCTCCCTACTTTCCTGCTGGTCGCCATTTTCCTCCCAACAATAGACTATTTTAAAAAAACAATATCACAACCAGAAGATTGACATTGATGGTCAAAATACAGTACAGTTCCATCACAAAGATCCTTAATGTTACCTTTCACCCTTGGCTCCAGCCCCACGCCATCCTTTACCCCTGGGAACCAGGAATTTGTTCTCCATTTCTGCATTTCAAGAATGTACATAATTATACAGTACGTATATATGAACCATTCAGTATGGAGCCTTTGGGACTGACTTTATTAAATCAGCACAATTCCCTGGAGATTCATGTAAGTTGTTGGGTGTATCAATAGTTCCTTTTTATTGCTGAGCATCTAAGATGTTTTATTCGTTTTTTAAAAACTAAAGTAAATATGGCAAAAATGATAAAATTAAACAAAGCTAGGTGGGGGAAAAAACCAACCATAATCATCCAATTAATTGAGCAGCAATTAGCAAATATGTTGAGATTGCTTCCAGTGTACAATCTATATTCTAAGCAATATGTGGGTAAAAGGAAATAGAAGACCTGGTCCCAGGCCTCAGAAGCTTACAATCTGATTGTTTCCACTCCTGTTGCTAGAAGATGGACATTGAGATGTCCTTCCCAGGGCCCTGTAACCTACAAGGGCATTTCAGAAAGTATGCTCCATGGAACAGTAATTCCAGGAAATGTTCAGAGGGAAAGAGCTCAGTAGTTAAATGCTTTGAAAAATCATTTAATATTGGCATATTAAAATCTGGGAGAAAACCAGGTGAGAAGTAATTTGTTGCTGGAACTGTTTGTTGTTGTTGTTGTTGCTGTGTTGTTTTCTTGTCAAAATGTATCTGTGACAACTATTCACAGCTATTGACTGCCCATGAAACTCATTGTCAGAACATACTTCAGGAAACACCAGCCCATAGCAAGCAACTGCTTAAAAACTGTTCCTTATTTAAGTTATATAAAAGTTTCAGGATTTAGGGCCAATACACCATTTTCTCAATTAATAACTTTAGTATGCTTTGTTATTTCTGAATATATAACTTTATGCAATAACCATCTCATAGACAAAAGGTGGAAAAAGCAATGTGGTAGAAGGTGTTAGTTGCCTCATAATATGCCTTCTCCCCTTATTCAGTCACAGAATCATGATTTTATTGGGAGTGACAACATGCCCAACTAATAGGCTACATTTCCCAGCCTCCCTTATAGTTAGATATTGACAAGTAACTACAATGAGGCAGTGATGATGGGATTTCTGAGATTTCTTAAAGAGAGTTAGCTCAGTTAGACAGTGAGCCCATTTTGCCCATTCTTGGCTTTTTCATCCTGGTGCCCAGAATGTAGATGTGATGGCAGGAGCTCCATCAGCCATTTTGGACCTTAAGGCTACCTTAAGAGCAGGAGGTATGCACTGAGGATGTATGAGCAGGAAGGCAGGAGAGGCCTGGTCCCTGCTGGCCCTGAGAGTGGGTCACATCAGCTCATGAATGCCTGGATGTGCTTTCCATAACAAAATAAACACTTATATGTTTAAATCACTGCTACATGAGGTTTCCTTTTGTAAGCAATGGAGCCAAATATTAACCAAGGAAAAGAGAGTAACCACTTGAGAGAGTGGTACAGGATTTATTGGCCACCTTTCCAATAAACTTCCACCTTCCCAGCTGTTGCTCCAAGGAAAACATGCTCTATTACCTACAGCAAAATTCCCTTTCCATCCAGGGATTCCTTGTCACCCCAGAATCTTAGCCTGTGGCCCTTTGTCCTTTCTGCAGGACAGGAATTATGTTTTCTTGCCAGATTCCTTACAGAGTTACACCATGTGAGCCTTCGCTGGTCGCTGCTTTTCACAGTGTGAATCTATCCTGTAAATCTTATTCTCATTTTCTTGCGAGCATCTCCTTCTGGATGGAGCCTCTCACCATGAGGTTGCCATGTCATTCAGAGGTGATATTTTCTCCAGGTTCCTCCATCTGTCAGGAATTGAGTTTCCAGTAAGAAGTTTCTTTCTGATTCAGTAAATTAATGTAAGAAGAGAAGCAAAACTATTTTGATGAGAATATGTTTGCTTTTCCAGATGTCTATACAAATTCAAAAGCTGCTTATTTACATTTCTGTGTGCAAAACAAAAATGAAGGAAGGCCCACCATCAAGAAACAAAAGGCTTTCCCAGGGTGAAAATATTGATTCTTCTTCACCTTAGAGATAATGTCATCTCAGGAAAAGTCTAACAAGGTTTATTTTCTTCTTTTAAGCTAACTACATCAGGTAAGAGGAATGTAAGAGTTGAATTTTGTGAAAATTATCCTAGTCCTTTTGAGCTGTTATAACAAAATACCACAGCCTGGGTAACTTTTAAGCAACAAAAACTTAATTCTCACAATTCTGGAGGCTGGAAATCCAAGATGCAGTGCCAGCAGGGTTGGGCAAGGGCCCTCTTCCACGTTGCGTATTGCTGATTTCTCTGTCTTCACACTGTGGAAGGGACTAGGGAGTGCTTTGGGCTCTCTTTTACAAGGGCACTAATCCTACTCATGACCTAATCACCTTGCAAAGGCCCCACCTCCTAATACCATCACATATGCATTTTAGAGGGACACAAAATTTCATGGTTTATTAAGTCACTCGCTTTAATCTCTAGAATAAGAAGGATAGATGTGTGTGTGGGGGGGGGGGGGGGGGCACTATTACAATTATAAGATGACTGAGAGAAAGGAAACTGAAGCCCAGAGAAACAAAGCCCATGGTTTCCCCAATGACACCTAAAATCCAGGGCTCCCAACTCTCCAACCACAGGTCTATTACTGCCACTTTGCCTCATTCCCAATACAAGTGGTCAGGTCAAACTAAGTTCTGCTGCAATAAGAAGCAACCCCAAAATCTCTGTGGCTCAAAACAGCAAAGGTTGATTTCTCTCTCACACTAGATGTCCACAGCTGTTCAGCAGGAGGGCTCTGCTCATCTTAACTAGTCAGAGCCTCAAGCTGACAGAGTTCTACCATCATAGGCTACAGTCTTCAAGGTCACTGCTGCAAGGAAATACAGCGTAGAGGGTCTCACACCACATCTCCTCACCTCCATCTGGAAGCAATGTGTGTTACTGCTCTTACATTTCATTAGGCAAAGCAAGGCTAATAGAAGTTGGGGAACAGTCTACACCTCCCTCTTTGTGCACTACAAAGGTGGGGCTGGTGGATGGGAGACCAAGGCAAGAGTCACCTGCACAATCTGTCTCAAGATAAAATAAAATTGACCGGTGGTTGAGGCTTAGAAAATTACATAAGGAGTCCTTAGAGTCTCAATTCTGGCTGTCTTCAAATCTAAGAACAGTGAAATGAAGACTTAAGACTTCAAACACACACTACTATGGCCATAAAGAAAACCTATTTCTAGGGCATGCTATATTGCTAAGCTGGATGTTCTTTAAAGAATATGAAGCCTGGAAGGAACCACTGTATTTTTAAATTATACCAGCTTTCTAGTGAATATTATTTTCACCATTTTACAAATGATGAAAAGGAGACTCAGAGGATTAGAGAGTTGACCAGTACAATCATAAGAATGAGCTGGATTATCCTATGATAATAAGCACTCTTAAAATTTCCATGCCTTAACATACATGTACTTGTTCTTGCTCACAGGGTATGTCTAAAACTGGTTATCAGGGAGCTCTGCTCTATGCAATCCTGGGAACCAAGGATGATGGATGCTTTGCCACCTCACAGCTATAGCACTGGGAGCACCCATTTTTTTTCTAGTCACAATGGCAGGAGAGGCTAATGATCAGAATGCTTCTGCCTGCACATGACACAAGTCATTTCCACTCAAGCCCTATCAGCATATGGCTGGCTCCCACTGCAGTGTCTGGGAAGGACGGCTCTGTGTATGCAGGGTGGAGTGAGGCTGTGACGCCCGCCAGACCAAGGTGCTGAACAGCAGAGCTGGTCTATGAGGTCACATGAGTTTCCTTCCAGTGTTCCTGGTCAGAAGTCAGAGTCAAGGGCTTAAAGTGAAAATTGAGGTCTAATCTAATGACTCTGGATCAATCACTTTATCTACCAGATACTCAGTTTGCTCCTTTGTAGGTAAGAAAAATATAATCTATCTCCAGGGTGTTTATGAGGATTTCATGAGATAATGAGGACTAGCACTTATTACATCATTGCTGTTGAGGTTGTAGTTTTAAAGCTGTACAATACCACAAATTGACGTTTCTGTCTCTCTAAAATCAATAAATAAAACTTAAAGTAAAATAAAATTTCACATACATTTTCAATTAAATTCATTGAGGTGACATTGGTTAACAAAATTATGTAGTTTTCAAGTGTACAATTCTGATACATCATCTGTATATTGCATTATGTGGCCACCACCCAAAGTCAAAATATATGTCTTTGACCCCCTTTATCCTTTACTACCCCTCCAACCCGCATTCCCCCTGGTAACCACCATACTGTTGTCTGTGTCTATGAGTTTTTGTTTGTTTCTTTTTCTTATTTATTCCATTGTTGCTTTCAATTTTATAACCCACATATAAGTGAAATCATATGGTTCTTGACTTTTTCTGTCTGACTTATTTTGCTTACCATGATATTCTCAAGATCCATCCATGTTGTCACAAAAGGCAGTATTTCACTTTTTCTTATGGCTCAGTAGTATTGCATAGTATATATGGACCACATCTTCTTTATCTAATCATCCACTGAGGGACACTTCAGATGTCTTGGCCATTGTGAATAATGCTGCAATGAACATAGGGGTGCATATATCTTTGCAAATAAATGTTTTCAAATTTGGGCGGTAGATACCCAGAAGAGGGATTGCTGGGTCTTATTTTAACTGTATTCTTAATTTTTTGAGGAAGCTCCACACTGTTCTCCATAGTGGCTGCACCAGTTTACATTCTTCCAGCAGTGAATGAGGGTTTATTTTTCTCCACATCCCTTCCAACACTTATTGTTACTTGTCTTGTTGCTAATAGCCAATCTAGCAGGTGCACGATGGTATCTCATCGTAGTTGTGATTTGACTTTCCCTAATAGCCAGTGTATCTGTTTTGTATATCTGTTAGCTATTTGTATGACTTGAGAGAAGTGTCCGTTCAGGTACTCTGCCCATTTTTAATCGGATTATTTGTTTGGTGTTGAGTTGTATAAGTTCTTCATAAATTTTGGATATTAACCTCTTATTGGAGCTATTGTTTGCAAATATTTTCTCCCATTTAGTTGGATGCCTCTTTGTTTTGTTGGCGGTTTCTTTTGTTGTGCAGAGGCTTTTTATTTTGATACTAGTGGCCCAATGCATGAAATTTGTGCACATTAAAAGGGAATTAATTAGAGGAAATATTTTAATATTGCTATGATAGAAGTGTCAGAGATGAAAGAAAATTAGTAAAATGTATATGAAAATCTTCCTCCGGCCAGAGTCTGGGGCAAGCCACGGGACCCAGAGTCAAGTCCCTGCCCACCCATGTGCAGCTCGAAATCATGCGAGACCCAGACCCGGCCAGCCCCACCCACATTGGGCAAGATCCAGACCCGGCTGGCCCCACCCCCATCAAGACCCGCCAGGTGGGGAGCGCAGGCTCAGGGCCCCCGTCAAGCCCTGCTGGACGGGGGTGCAGCCTCACATCCCCTGGCCCAGTGCCGGGCAGGGGGCACAGCCTCAGGTCCCCCAGCACACCCTCAGGTCCTCCAGCCTGGCGCCAAGGTGGTGGGCATGGCCTGAGGTCCCAGAGCCCAGCACCAGGGTGGGGGGCGTGGCCTCAGGTCTCCAGACCTGGGGCGGAGGGCATGGACTGAGGTCCCCTGTCAAGCCCCGCCAGGTGGGGGGCGCAGCCTCAGGTCTCCCATCAAACCCCGCCATGTGGGGGACATGGCCTAAGGTCCCCCGTCAAGCACAGCCAAGTGGGGAGCGCTGCCTGAGTCCCCCACCCGGCCCGGCGCCCTGCAGCCTCAGGTTCCTGCTGATTGCTTGTTACGGCTCATTACGGGAACCCCGCCTCCGCTGTGGGCACAGCCATCTTCTGACAGCATGACAGAGTGAGGGTCAATTTGCATATTACCTCTATATTAAATAGGATAGTCACATTAATTTATTTTTGCTTTTACTTCCCTTGGTTTGGAGTCAAATTCATAATCACATGCAGATTTTGTTACCAGAAAACAGTGATCGTTAAGTTTTTCAAGCATCAAAATATATTTTAAATACAACATGGATGAACTTGGAAACATGCTAACTGAAGGAAGCCAGTCACAAAAGACCACATGTTGTATGATTTCATTTATGTACAATGTTCAGAATAAACAATTATATAGAGACAGAAAGTAGGCTAGTGGTTGCCTAGAGCTGCGGGGGAGGGGGAGTTCGAGAAATTAGGGGTGACAGTTTACAAGTTCAAGACTTTTTTTGAAATAAAAATCTGTAAATTACAGGCATGCATGCACATCTCTGATATACTAAAAGCCATTAAATTATACAGTTGAATTGTACAGCATGTAAATTATTTATATATATAAAGAAGTAATATGAAAATGAGGTTGGGACTCCATAACGGTCACGACCAGCTCAGGATGAGGGGCCAGGCATGGCTCAAGCCTGAGAGATCAACAGAGGGGTGCTTGCTCCGAGCCTTCATGGCGCGGCTGGGGGCAGGTCCCCAGTGGACAGACACACACACACACACACACACACACACACACACACACACCACACACACGTGGCGCCTGCTCTGAGCCTCCGCAGCCAGATTGCGGCTCATGCACATCAGTAGGACATCCTCTGAGGACTTCTGGACTGTGAGAGGGGGCAGGCTGGGCGGAGGGACCCCCAAACCTCAGTGCACAAATTTCGTGCACTGGGCTTCTAGTATCTTAATAAAGCCATTAAAAATATCAAAAATATATATTACACCATGATATAGTTCCAAGGAGAAAGTGGAGTAAAATATTCTTCAGAAGGCAGGAGAGGTTGGGGTGGGGGGGGGGGGTAAGAGATCAATCAAAGGACTTGTATTTATGCATATAAGCATAACCAATGGTCACAGACTCTAGGGGTGTGAGGGCATGTGCTGGGGGGTGGGGGTGGCTGGGGAGAGGTCAATGGGGGGAAAAGGAGACATGTAATACTGTAATCGTTAAAGAATAAAAATAAAATATTGTTCAAGTAGTAAGGAAAAAAGAAAAATTTCAGATGTCAAAGAAGAGATTTTTCAAATATTTTAAAGATTAATGTCTGCTGAATTACTGAAGAGGCAATAGCGTCTTTAGTCCTGCATGGTGGCTTTGGGCAGTGCTCTTAAAGGACCAATCTGGAATCGGTTTCTTCAGTCTTCCCAAAGAGTCTATAAGCCATGCAATGTCCTTTAATAAATCCCTTTTCTGCTTAAACTAACTGGATTTAATACTGATATCTCCCAGTGAATCTGGGCAATACACATGTAAGCCTCTTTGTTACTCCTTTTCCTATGTATCCTATTTTTATTTTTTCACTAAACCAAGTCACTACACATGGCTCTAAAATATGATATTCATTCTCCTTGGCTAAACCACAGGCTTTTCTTTTTTAAATGCAACTTGAGATTTGCCCTCCATGAAGCCATTTTAGGTGAGTTCTAACACAATCCCCTTTCCTCTGAAACGGTAACTCAGACACTTAGGGGACTTAGAGAACATGAATCAGTTTTAGAGCCAGAGTCAGAGTGCTTCCCCTGGGAACAATTCTTCGCAGAAAGTAAAAAGCATTTTGACCCTAGGAGGGCAGATGAGGAGTTAAAAGAAAAACTAGAGTTTAAGGTTGGAATGGTGTAAGATGTGAAAACTCATGCCTTAAGCCTTTCAAGCCATTTCTCTTCCCCTTTCCTTATCTCTCCCTTTCCCACTCTTGGCAATCAGTAGCAAAACTAGGTGGTAGTTATTCATGCCAATGACAATATTCTCTCATTAAAAAAAATCCAAATCAGGCAGCAAATCCTCCCCACCTTTCAGGAGACCCTGGAACTCAGAGCCACCTCAGTGGGCCTGAGTCTTTTCCAGATCTCAGATGCTGAAGTGCCCAGTGGCGGCTCCCTGGCTTGCACACAGAACCTCCTAGAAACAGGTCCTGGCACTGCTTCCTGTTTTCCATTCTCAACTGTAAACTTTTCAAGTGGCTGGCCCAGAGGATGGCAGGTGAGAATGCAAAAACAAACATACCTAAAGTTTTAAAGAGAAAGTTTCAAAAGAAAACAAAATGAAGAGAGATCATTCCCACAAATATGTGAGAAACCTTTAGGAAATGTGTAAGTTGTGTTTCTCTTTCACTGTGATTCCCAAAGTCACTACTTTTTTTTTTAACATGTGACTGCCTCACTCAGAAGTGGTGTCATGACCATGTCATTGAACTTTGGCAGCAGCACTAAGCAATTTAGAAAATTAAAAGTGCTGATAATTGGCAATTAACAATGTCATTCACATTTTTATCTTCTTACCCAACTAAAGGAAAATGCAAAGTGAACTGGTTAGTTAATCCTATGTGTTTTGTGTCATTTCCATAACTCAATTTTTTTGAATAACAAAACCAACACTTCTCTAAGAACTCAAGAGGCAACTGTGGGAGCATCACTGAAATAGCATTAGGATTTGGAGCTAAGACTTGTATGTACAGATTCCTTAGCTGGAAGGTAGGCTTCCTTACTAAGGACATCTACCTCTTCCTACTTTAATTATTCTTTCTTTTAATGAGTGGATTATGTTACATAGGTTTTTGTTCATAGATGTATATAACTAGAGGCTCAGTGAACAAAATTCATGCACACAAGTGGGGGGGTTCCCTCAGCCCAGCCTGCACCTACTCCAATTGGGGACCCCTTGGGGGATGTCTGACCATCAGGATCGGGCCTAAACTGGCGGTCGGACACCCATCTCACAATCTGGGATTGCTGGCTCCTAATCACTCACCTGCCTGCCTGATTGCCCCTAACCTCTCTGCCTGCCTGCCTGATTGCCCCTAACTGCCTCTGCCTGCCTAATTGCCCCTAACTTCCCTCCCCTGCCGGCCTGATCGAGCTCCCAACTGCTCTCCCCTGCCAGCCTGATCTCACTCCCAACTGCCTCTGACTGCCTGATCACCCCTAACTGCCCTCCCCTGCCATCCTGATCTATCCCCCAACTGCCCTTCTCTGCTGGCCAATTTGGTTCTGATTGGTCAGTTTCTATGCCAGTCAGTGTCAAAAGCTCCACCTCCTAGGCAGCCACTGGCTCCTCACAGTTGACCCAGATTTTGTTCTGATTGGCCAGTTTATATGCCAGTCAGCGTCCCTGGGCCTATCAATGGGGCCTGATCAGAAAGGCGGGCTGATCATCAGCCCCTGTGGAGGCCTGGAGAGAAATGGAAGCAAGGCTGTTGGCCAGGCTGGGAGAGAAAGAGAGGCAAGTTCTGATCAACAGCTGCCACAGAGGCTACAGATCAGACCCTGCCTCTCTCTCTGCAGGCCTCTCTCTGGGCCTGATCCACAGCCCCCTAGACAGTCAGTGCTGGGTCAGGGCTCCCGCAGCCCCCAGTCAGTGCTGGGTCACCACGGCAACCCAGCACTGATTTCTGGTCTGGTCAGCCTTTGGTCTTTAGGACCCTCGCTCTTTATTATATAGATACTTGTCTCACCAGCAATCAACTAGATATTTTAAAAATTGAAACATAGTCTGGGATAAAGTATAAAAGCTGCATTTTGGATATTCTAAGCACTTGTAGTTGCCACTGTCATATTATAAAAATTGAGGTATAGACAGGTTCCAGCACACCTTTGATTGAGAATTTCCGAAAAAAAATCCCCAACTACAGGAAAACGCTGATGAGCCTTACAAATTTGGGACATTACAGGAAGTGACCCTGAGGCATATGCTCTTAAAAGTCATTGTGAAAACAAATGGTGGGTGCCTAGAAAACCAATACCTTCTCACTCCTTCTGCAACTTCATCTTTAAAAAAAAAGACAATTCCTGGCAACCCTTGTATGCATAAATTTATGCAAATGCCACATGGGATCAGGTAGAGATGCTCCCAAATGTGTTTACTTAAAGGCAAAGTCCAGGTACATTTTTTGTATCCTCTTTTTAAAAAAAACACACCATAGTCTTCTAAATACAAAATTTGGTAACAAACACAGGCATGTGTTACTAAAGGTGTCTTAACTACTTCCAAAAATTTGTGAACACATACATGTTTGAAATCCCTTCTTTTCTTCATTTTCAGAGACAAACTTTTAATTTCCTGCTCTGAAACATGTGGAATATCATTTTAAACAGAAGACTATTTGCTGGACTTTCAGGCTTGCTGTGACTGTTCAGGACCAAAAAGCGTTCAGGACTTGAGCTTCTCACACACGGCACAGGGAACTAGAGCAGCACCATGCACAGTCACTACTTGCTTTTCAGCTGGATGATAAATGAGAGAACAGTGGCCAGGTCTTCCCTGTTCTCTGTAGCTGTCCCCAGGGCCTGTGGTATCTTTACTATACACACAGGACCCCAGGAATTAATGATACAACTAGTATTTGCAGGGCATGTTCTCTGTGCCGGGTATGCATGATCACGTGGAATCTCTCACACCATCCCTGGGAGGTAAAGATTATTAATACCTCTGTTTTTTGCCTGATCATAATGAACTATTTTGTAACTTCCAATTTTTACTTCTTAATCAGCTTTCTCTTTTTTCATTCATCTCCTCAACCCTCTCCCATCTGGCAACTATGCAAATGTTCTCTGTATCTATGAGTTTGTTTCTGTTCTGTTTGTTTGTAAAAGTGAAATCATATGGTATTTGTCTTTCTCTGCTGACTTATTTCACTTAGCATAATAATGGTAAGATTTCTCTCTTTTTTATGGCCGAATAATATTCCATTGTATATATGTACCACCTCTTCTTTATCCAATTGTCCATTAATGGACACTTAGGTGTCTTCAAATTGTGGCTATGGTAAATAATGCTGCAATGAACATAGGGATGCATATGCATTTTCAAATTAATGTCTTTGGAAAAATACCCAGAAGTAGAATTGCTGGATCCTAAGGTAATTCCATTTTTATTTTTTTGAGGAACCTCCATTATGTTTTCCACAGTGGTTACACAAATGTATAATCACACAAACAGTGCGTGAGGGTTCTCTTTTTTCATATCCTCCGTAACACTGTTGCTTGTTGATTTATTGATGATGGCCATTCTGACAGGTGTGAGAATGTGGTTTTAATTTGTATTTCTCTGATGATTAGTGATATTAGCATCTTTTCATATGTCTATTTGCCATCAGAATGTCCTCTTTGTAGAAATGTCTATTCGGGTCCTCTGCCCTTTTTTAAATTGGATTTTTGGTGAGGGTTTTATGTTGAGCTGTATGAATTCTTTATAAATTTTGGAAATTAACCCTTATTACATGTATCATTGGTGAATATCTTTTAACATTCAGTAAGCTATCTTTTTATTTTGTTGATGGTTTCCTTTGCTGTGCAAAAACTGTTTGATTTAGTCCCATTTGTTTATTTTTTCTTTTGTTTCCCTTGCTCCAAGAAATATATCAGAAAACATATATTACTAAAATAAATATCAGAAATATTACTGCTTATTGTTTTCTTCTAGGATTTTTATGGTTTCTAGTCTCACATTTAAGTCTATAATCCATTTTGAATTTATTCTTATATATGGTGTAAGCAGGTGATCTAGTTTCTTTTCTTTCTTTCTTTTCTTTGTGTATCTATCTAGTTTTTCCACTTATTGAAGAGACTATCTTTATCCCATTGTATATTCTTGTCTCCTTTGTAATAGGTTAATTGTCATGTAGGTGTGAGTTTATTTCTGGGCTCTCTATTCTGTCCCATTGATATATGTGTCTGTTTTTATACCAGTACAAGCTGTTTTGGTTGCTAAAGCCTTGTAATATAGTTTGACTAGAGGCCCGGTGCACAAAAATTTGTGCACTGGCAGGGGAGGTGGGGTGGGGGGATGTTCCTCAGCCCCACTTGTGCCCTCTCACAGTCTGGGACCCCTCGAGAGATAACCACCTGCTGGCTTAGGCCTGCTCCCCGGGTGGCAGATGACAGGCCCGATCCCTCAGTACCTGCCCCGCCTCCCCGGGTTGCACACACAGCAGGGCCGATCCGGGGGTTGGAGCGCCGATCCAGGGGTTGGGGTCCCGCCTCGGGTCGGGTCGCACATGGGACACCCGGACAGGCCAGCGGATCGCTGCTGCCCCGTCCGGCCACCCCGGGTCAGGTCGCACACAGACACCCACCACCCTTGGTCACAGATAGCAGGCCCGGATGGCGGCAGGGCAGGCGGGATGGCATTGTCCCGCCCTGCCTGCAGTATGCAAATTAGCCACCATCTTTGTTGGCGGTTAATTTGCATATCACACTGATTAGCCAATGGGAGGCGTAGAGAATGTATGGTCAATTACCATGTTTGTCTATTATTAGATAGGATATTAGGTAGCATGATACCTCATTCACAGGATTGCTTTGAGTATTCAGTGTCTTTTGCAATTCCATATAAGTTTTAGGATTATTTGTTCTAGTTCTGTGAAAAATGCCATTAGTATTTTATTAGGAATTGCATTGAGTCTATAGATTGCTTTGAGAAGTATAAACATTTTATTTAATGATGTTAATTCTTCCTATTCTTGAATGTGTTATATGTGCCCACTTATTTGCATCTTCAGTTTCTTTCTTCAATGTCTTATAATTTTCCAAGTATAGGTTTTTTACCTCCTTAGTTAAATTTATTCCTAGGAATTTTTTGAAGCCATTGTTAATAGGATTATTTTCTTTATTTCTCTTTCTGATAATTTGTTCTTGGTGTATAAATATGCACCTAATTTCTGGATATTAATTTTATATACTGCTACTTTAGTAAATTCATTTATCAGTTATAATAGTTTTTGGTGAAATCTTTATGCTTCTCTCTATATGGTGTCATGTCATCTGCAAATAATGACATCTTACTTCTTCTTTTTCAATTTGGGTGCCTTTTATTTATTCTTCTTGTCTGATTGCTGTGGCTAGAACAGCAATGCTCTTAAGGCATATGCTCTTAAAAGTCATTGTGAAAACAAATGGTGGGTGCCTAGAAAACCAATACCTTCTCACTCCTTCTGCAACTTCATCTTTAAAAAAAAAGACAATTCCTGGCAACCCTTGTATGCATAAATTTATGCAAATGCCACATGGGATCAGGTAGAGATGCTCCCAAATGTGTTTACTTAAAGGCAAAGTCCAGGTACATTTTTTGTATCCTCTTTTTAAAAAAAACACACCAGTACTATGTTGACAAAAAGTAGTGAAAGTGAACATCTTTGTTTTGTTCCTGATCTTAAGGAAAAGGCTTTTAGCTTCTTATGATTGAGTATGATATTAGTGGTGGCTTTTTCATATAAGGCCTTTATTATGTTGAGGAATGTTCCCTCTCTTCCCACTTTGTGAGAATTTTTTACCATAAATGGATGTTAGATTTTGTCAAATGTTTTTTACTGCATCCATTGATTTGATCATATGATTTTTTATTTTTCATTTTGTTTATGCGGTGTAGCATGTTGATTCGTGGATATTGAACCAACCTTGCATCCCAGGAATAAATCCCACTTGATCATAGTACATGTATTTTTAATGTATTGCAGAATTTGGTTTGCTAATATTTTGTTGAAGATTTTTGCATATATGTTCATCAGGGATATTGGCCTACAGTTTTCTTTTTTCTGTAATGTCTTTGTCTGGTTTTGAAATCAGGGTAACTCTGGCATTTTAAAATGAGCTTGAGTGCTTTCCTTCCTCTTGAATTTTTTGGAATAGTTTGAGAAAAATAAGTGTTAATTCTTTTTTGAACGTTTGTTAAAATTCACCTGTGAAACTATCCAGTCCAGGACTTTTGTTTGTTGGTAGGGTTTTATTACTATGGCTATGTCCCATAGATTTTTGGATCATTGTATTTCTATTTCATTTGTCTCAAGGTATCTTTTGATTTCTTCATTGATCTCATTGTTAACCCATATGTTGTTTAATAGCATGTTATTTAGCCTCTATGAGTTTGTATATTTTTCAGTTTTCTTCTCATAATTGATTTTTTGTTTCAAACCATTGTGATTGGAGAAGATGCTTCATACAGTTTCAATCTTTTTAAACTTATTGAGACTTGTTTTTTAGTCTAACTTGTGTTTTATCCTGAAAAATGTTCCATGTGTGCTTGAAAAGAATTCATATTCTGTTGCTTTGGGGTGAAATAATCTAAAAATATCAATTAAAACCATCTGATATAATGTATCATTTAAAGCTTCTGTTTCCTTGTTGATTTTCTGTCTGAATTATTTAGCCATTGATGTCAGTGAGGTGTTGTAATCCCGTACTATGACTGTATTACTGTTGATCTCTCCCTTTATGTCTGCCAATTTTTTGCTTTGTATATTTAGGTACTCTTATATTGGGTGCATAAGTGTTTACAAGGGTTCTATTTTCTTGTTGAATTGATCATAATGCAATACCTTTCTTTGTCTCTTATTATAGCTTTTGTTTTAAAGTCTATTTTGTCTGATATTGGATTACCACCTTAGCTTTCTTCTGTCTGCTTTAAATTCCATTTTAATTAAAGTATATTTCCTACATTAAAATGCAGAAATATTGCACTTGACTTCTACAACAATTATGCAAATATTCTTTTATCCAATTTGCTTCATCATTTTGTATTTAAAAAATAATAATATTACAGATCCAGATACAGCCTCACCCCTATACTTCCTTAATTCTTCCCTTCTCAGAGGAAATATCCATCTTACAGTGTATTTTGTACTTATTTCATAGCTAAGGATTCCTAATCAAGATACATCATTGCATATATTGTGTTTTTAAGGTTTACCTAAGTAATATCTGGCAATGTGATCTTTTTGCTACTTGCTTTTTTTAAAACTGATTTTTAAGTTCTTAAGATTTATCCATGCTGTAATATGTACCTTTTAAAATTAATTCTAATTATTTCACTGTATTTTAATTTGTATATAAACAAATTAAAATCTATTTAGCCATTTTCCTACCAAGGGACAGTTGGATTGATTCCATTCTTTAGTTACTACAAATAGTGCTCCAATGGACAACTGGTAACATTTGTCCTTATGTTCAGATGTTAGTATTTCTCCTGAGTGGAGCAGTGATAGGTGTAAGGTGGGTTTTTTGTCTCTATATCTCAAATCCTAACATAGTGCCTGAAATATTAAGTGCTCAATCAGTGTTTACTGAAGGAAGAAATAAAAATATAAACTTTTTATTCATTCCAGAATTAAATACTGATGGACACAAAACTAAAATATCACTAGGGCCCAATTATTAAATTTATGAAGTTATCCTGTGACATTTGTAAATGGAAATGGGATGCTATTTCTTGGCTTAAACTACAGAAATTCCTGTTCAAATGAATCACAGGGGAAACAAAGACATAATGCCAAAGAAAAGCAACTTCTTCCCAAGTTGACTTTAGCTATCTATCCATGTCAGTTCTGAGGACAGACTTCAGTTATTACCATGGGTGAAACTGAAGGCAAGTCAATGATAGGACTCAGATTTATGGCACCAGAGTTGCAAAAGGATCTAAAACCTCACACCTCAATGAGGCCATATTAACTTTCATGGGAATGAACAAAAGCTGAGTCAGAGCATAAACAGATACTGAATCAGAGGATAAACAGATACACTTTACCTCTAAGAGGCTAGTTGTAGCACATTATGCCACATGTTAGAAGCCAACATCAATATCATTGAACTATATGTAATAACTTAATCAATAAAAAATATATGTCATTGAACTGCTTAAATAATTTGATAATTGAGGTGTCAAAAGGGAAAAAACTATTATTCAGTTTTTGATACAGCTTTGTAAACTAAATTTTAAAACTTCATAATATTGTCGTTTTCCAATTTTCCCAGTCATGAACCTCCCATGGGCAAAGACAGTGTCAAGAATTCATGCCAAAACCGGTTTGGCTCAGTGGATGGAGCGTCGGCCTGCGGACTGAGGGGTCCCAGGTTCGATTCCGGTCAAGGGCATGTACCTGGGTTGCGGGCACATCCCCAATGGGAGATGTGCAGGAGGCAGCTGGTCGATGTTTCTCTCTCATCGATGTTTCTAACTCTCTATCTCTCTCTCCCTTCCTCTCTGTAAAAAAATCAATAAAATATATATATAAAAAAAAAAGAATTCATTCATCCCAGACCATGGAACTACCTAGTTCTTCCTTAACCAAATCATTGACAACAGAGATGATTTTATCCTTAGACAAATTTAGATTCACTGCCTGGAGCTAAGAATGAAATTAGCTTTTCCTGACACATAAGTTGCACATTGGAAAGTGGATGCCTGAATGAATTTAAATTTCTATTGAGAGGAAACAAGCAGAATGTTGATGCTTATTAGACAACCAACTGTGTCTGCAAAAGTCCACCTCTTTAACTTTTCAATATCCATGCACATACCTCTTGTCATGCATTGAAATACTCATGCCTACATGAAATATACTCACAACAACTCCAAATCTAGGATCTCTAAGTAATGTGCAGTCTTCATTTCAAGTAGCTTCTCTTTTTCAAGCAATGCACAGAAAAAAATGCAAAAGACTTGCTATTAAAAACAAAAGGCATCTGAGTACAATATAGGCTGGCTTTCATCACTTATCATTGGCTGAGATATGTTGAAAGTTGGGGGACTTGGCCAGAAAGGCATGATAAAATCTCCCACAATCTCACAATGTTTTGAAGATAAAGTCCTATCAGAAAAAAAAGGAGTTTAAAACAAACAATAGGTCTCCATCTCAAGACATTTGTCAGATTCTGAAGTGGTATGTAGCAGCAGTAGGAAATACCTAAACTAACACTCTGAATGGCAAAATGTCCAAGACTGAAGAGACAGAGAACTCAAAGTCAAGAAGGGCCACATCCAAGGGACAGGGATAAACCAGAGCTGAACTGAGTTTTACAAAAACTGCAACCCAGCCCAATCCTGCTTTCATTAAAGTAATCATCTCTGCATCCTACATATAACAGAAGAAAATAAAGACCCTTGATGAAAGATATAAAGAGTCACTATGGTTCTTTTATATACAATGTTAGGTGTACAACAATAAAGAGATAGGAGGATGTGAGCAATAAACAGGACAGAAAAAAACAATAAAAGGGACTGACAAAACCCAGATTTTGGAATTAACACAGAAGAATATTAACTCTATGTCCCTACCCCTCTGAACACACCCAGTCTCGTCTGATCTTGAAAGGTAAGCAGGTTTGGGCCTGGTTAGTACTTGGATGAGTAGGAATACAGGATGCTGTAGGCTTGCCTGGCCAGTGTGGTTCAGTGGTTGAGTGCCAACCTATGAACCAGAAGGTCACAGTTCTATTACCGGTCGAGGCACATACCAGGTTGCGAGCTTGATCCTCAGTGGGGGGTGTACAGGAGGCAGCTGATCAATGATTCTCTCTCATCATTGATGTTTCTCTCTCTTCCTCTCCCTTCTTCTCTGAAATCAATAAAAATACATATTTTTTAAAATAACATATTAAAGAAAGCAGAGAAAAAGATGGACAAAAATCAAATGGAGAAATGGTTAATTAAACAAAGAACTAGAAAGTACACAAAACAATCAAATGGACATTCTAAAACTAAAATACACAATATCTAAAATTTAGAATCCATTGGGTAACTATAATGACAGGCTGGAAACAAAAGAAGTGATATTGAGGACAAGACAATAGATAAAACATAAAAGGAAGAATACAGAGGAAAAAAGGGATAGGATGAGAAACATGTGGGGCACATAGTTAAAAACAAAAACAAAAACAAAAAAACCCTCAGAAACCCCAAGCAGGATAAATAAAAGAAAAACAATATGGGCATATCATAGTCATACTACCAAAACACACACACACACACACACACACACACAAACAAACAAAAAACACAGAGAAATGGCCACAGGAAAAAAGACATATGAACTTCAAAAAAAGTAACAATAGCTCTGGCCACTGTGACTCAGTTGGTTGGAGTGTCATCCCATGCACAGTAGGGTCACAGGTTTGATTCCCAGTCGGGGCATATACCCAGGTTGTGGGTGTGTATGGGAGGCAACCTATCAATGTTTCTCTCACTTTGATGTTTCCCTGTCCTTTCTCTCTCCCTTTTTCTCACTCTAAAATTAATTTTTTAAAAAATTTAAATAACAATAAAACTGGGGGCCATTTTTAAATAGCAATTATGGAAATCAGAAGACAATAGAATAACATCTTTTGTTGGTGTTGTTGTTTTTAATCCTCACCAGAGGATATTTTTCCATTGAGTTTTAGAGTGGAAGGGAAGGAGAGATGAGAGAAATGTCGATGTGAAATTGGTTGTCTCCTGCACATGCCCTGACCAGGGCCAGGGATGGAGCCTGCAACCGAGGTATGTGCTCTTGACCAGAATAGAACCTGTGGCCCTTCAGTCCATGGGCTGATGCTCTATCCACTGAGCCAAACCAGTTAGGGCTAGAATAACATTTTTAAAGTGCAGAAAACCGACCTATAATTCTATACTCAGTAAAAATTTTCTTTGAAAATTAAAGAAATAAAGACACTTCACAGGTAAACAAAGGCTGAGTGAATTATCACAGCATACTGACACTATGAGAAATGCTAAAGGAAGTTCTTTAGGTTGAAGAAAAATTATCATAGATGGAAATATGAAACAGCAGTAGGGAATGAAGAAAGTTGGAAAAGATAGAAACTACTTACTGGAGGCCACCTTTAAAGAAATAGACCCTAGGTTACAAGCCATAGCATGAGAAAGTGTGTCACTGATGATGAACTGAATTGTCCACTCAGGAAAACACTGATTACTTCCTCCCACACATACACACGTCTTCATTACAGTACCTTGAGCAAAAGCAGAAGAATCATACCCTTCCCTTCCATCACAGGCATCATGAATCCTGCTCATATTGTCTCAAGGAACTTTCTCCCATGTGGTAGATAATTATTTTCTTGAGGGGAAAAATCATTTTAAGGTTCCTATTACATAGTCATTTTTTGTTTATTTTGTTTAAAATGTTTTAATATAACAGCTACTTTGAGATATAATTCACATGCACACAATTCATTCATTTAACATGTACAACTTAAAGGCTTTTAGTTTAACAGAGTTCTGAAAACATCACTAAACTCAATTTTAGAACATTCTGTCATGCCCAAAAGAAATTCCATACCCATTACCAGTCACTGCTTGCTTTCTCCCACGCCTAGCACCACTAATTTACTTTCTGTCTCTCTAGATGTGTCTATTCTGGAAATTTAATATAAATGGAATCATACAATATGTGTTTGTTGTTGTTTTGACAGGCTTATTTCACTTGGATAATGTCCTCAAGGTCCATCCATGTTGTAGCATGTGTTAGAATGTTTTTTTCTTTTTAAAGCTGAATAATATTCCATTGTATGTATAGAGCACATTTTGTTTATTTATTTATTTGTTAATAGACATGGGATATTTTCACCTTGTGGCTATTATGAATAGCATTGGTATGCATATAAGTGTACAAATATCTGATACTTGCCCTGCCAGTGTGGCTCAGTGGCTGAATGTCAACCTATGAACCAGGAGGTCACAGTCTTATTCCTGGTCAGGGCACATGCTGGAGTTGCAGGCTCAATCCCCAGTGTGGGGCGTGCAGGAGGCAGGCAATCAATGATTCTTTCTTCATCATTGATATTTCTATCCTCTCTCTCTCCTCTCCCTTCTTCTCTGAAATCAATAAAAATATATTTTAAAAAAACAAATATCTGAGACTTGCTTGTAATACTTTTGGATACATCCAGAAGTGGAATTATTAGATCATATGGTAATTTGATTTTTAATTTTTGAGGAACTACCATACAGTTTTTCACAGTGGCTGTACCATTTTACATTCCCACCAACAGTGCACAAGGGTTTCAACTTCTCTACATCCTCACCAACACTGATTAATCTCTGGTTTCTTTATAGCAGCTATCCTAATGAGGGTTAAGTGATATTTCATTGTGGTTTTATTTGCATTTCCCTAATAATTCCTGTTATTGAGCTTTTCTCTGTTTGTTGGTCAACTGTATATCTTCTTTGGAAAAATATATATTTATATTCTTTGCACATTATTAAATTGGATCAAGTTTATTTTTATTATTTAACTAGAGGCCCGGTGCACAAAATTTGTGCACAGGAGGGGGGGTGTCCCTCAGCCCTGCCTGCACCCTCTTCAATCTGGGACCCCTTGGGGGTTATCCGTCTGCTGGTTTAGGCCCAATCCCTGTGGAATATCCCTCTCATAATCAGGGACCACTAGCTCCTAACCGCTCGCCTGCCTGCCTGCTTGCCCCTAACCCTTCTGCCTGCCAGCCTGATCGCCCCCCAACTGATCCCCTGCCAGCCTGATTGACACCTAACTGATCCCCTGCTGCCCTGATTGCACCCAACTGCCCTCCCCTGCTGGCCTGATCACCCACAACTATCCTCCCCTGAAGGCCCAATTGCCCACAACTGCCCTCCCCTGCAGGCCTGGTCACTCCTAACTGCTCTGCCCTGCAGGCCCAGATGCTACCAACTGCCCTCCCCTGCCGGCCTGATCTCTCCCCTAACTGCCCTCCCCTGCTGGTCTGGTCGCCCCCAACTGGCCTCCCCTGCAGGCCTAGTGGTTCCCAACTGCCCTCCCCTGCCAGCCTAGTCACACCCAGCTGCCCTCCCCTATAGGCCTGGTTGCCCCCAAATGCGCTCCCCTGCTGGCTCAAACGCCCCAACTGCCCTCCCCTGCTGGCCATCTTGTGGTGGCCATCTTGTGGCAGCCCTCTTGTGATGACACCGTGGCGGCCATCTTGTAATGATGTCACGCGACAACACCTAGGCTTTTATTATATAGGACTAGAGGCCCAGTGCACAAAAATTTGTGCACTCAGGGGGTGCCTCAGCCTGGCCTATGCCCTCTTGCAGTCTGGGACCCCTCGGAGGATGTCCACCTGCTGGCTTAGGCCCACTCCCTGGGGGATTGGGCCCAAGCTGGCAGTCAGACATCCCTCTGGCAGCCCGGCAGCCCTCGGGGGATGTCCACTTGCCAGCGGGGAGCAGACCTAAGCTGCAGTCGGACATCCTTAGCGCTGCTGAGGAGGTGGGAGAGGCTCCCACCACCACCGCTGTGCTGGAAGCCGTCAGCCTGGCTTGCGGCTGAACAGAGCTCCCTCTCTGGGAGCACACTGACCACCAGGGGGCAGCTCCTGCATTGAGCGTCTGCCCCCTGGTGGTCAGTGTGTGTCATAGTGACCAGTCATTCCCAGTCGTTCTGCTGTTACAGTCAGTTTGCATATTAGCCTTTTATTATATAGGATAGAGGCCTGGTGCATGGGTAGGGGCCAGCTGGTTTGCCCTGAAGGGTGTCCCGAAACAGGGTGGGGGTCCCGCTGGGGTGCCTGGCCAGCCTGGGTGAGGGGCTGATGGGTGTCTGCAGGCTGGTCACACCCCCTTCAGGGTGGGGGTTCCCACCGGGGTTCCTGGCCAGCATGGGTGAGGGGCTGAGGGCCGTTTTCAGGCTGGCCAAGCCCCCCACCCCCCCGCGACAGAAGCTCCCAGCCTCTCTTTTTTTTTTTCTTTCTTTTTTTTTATTCTGGGATTTATTTACCTTCTATAATTGAAACTTTGTAGTCTTGAGAGGAGCGGCGGGAGGGAAGCTTGGCTTCCTCCAATGCCAGGGGCAACCCACTCCTGCTCGCTACAGCTCGGGGCCACGGACAGCTGAAAGCAGGTATCTGGGGTTTATTTACCTTCTATAATTGAAACTTTGTTGCTTTGAGTGGAGCTCAGAGCCACCTTGGCAGCTGGGAAGCTTGGCTTCCTCCATCATTGGGGCAACCAAGCCTCCTGCTTGCTCCAGCTTCGTGGCTGCCGGCTGCCATCTTGGTTGGGTTAATTTGCATATAGTCGCTCTGATTGGCTGGTGGGTGTGGCTTAAGGCATAGCGAAGGTACGGTCAATTTGTGTGTTTGTCTTTTATTAGTGTAGATTCCTCTTCATCTTTTTTTTTTTTTTAATCTTTATTGTTCAGATTATTACATTTGTTCCTCTTTTTTCCCCACATAACTCCCCTCCTTCCAGCTCCCACCCCACCCTCCACCCTCACTCCCCACCCACTGAGTTCATCCATAGGTGCATGATTTTTGTCCAGTCACTTCCCGCATCTCCCACACCCCTTTTCCCCCAAGAATAGTCAGTCCATTCCCTTTCTATGTCCCTGATTCATTATAGTCACCAGTTCATTCTGTACATCAGGTTATTTATTCACTTGATTCTTAGATTCATTTGTTGATAGATGCATATTTGTTGTTCATAATTTGTATCTTTACCTTTTTCTTCTTCTTCCTCTTCTTAAAGGATACCTTTCAGCATTTCATATAATACTGGTTTGGCGGTGATGAACTCCTTTAGTTTTTCCTTATCTGTGAAGCTCTTTATCTGACCTTCAATTCTGAATGATAGCTTTGCTGGATAAAGTAATCTTGGTTGTAGGTTCTTGGTATTCAGCACTTTGAATATTTCTTGCCATTCCCTTCTGGCCTGCAAAGTTTCTGTTGAGAAATCAGCTGACAGTCGTATGGGTATTCCCTTGTAGGTAATTGAGCCTCTTTCTCTTGCTGCTTTTAAGATTTTCTCTTTGTCTTTTGCTCTTGGCATTTTAATGATGATGTGTCTTGGTGTGGTCCTCTTTGGATTCCTTTTGTTTGGGGTTCTCTGCGCTTCTTGGACCTGTAAGTCCATTTCTTTCTCCAGGTGGGGGAAGTTTTCTGCCATTATTTCTTGAAATAGGTTTTCAATATCTTGCTGTCTCTCATCTTCTGGCACTCCAATGACTCTGATATTAGTCTGCTTAAAGCTGTCCCAGAGGCTCCTTACACTATCTTCACACTTTCGGATTCTTTTTTCATTTTGCTTTTCCAATTGGGTGTTTTTTGTCGAGTCTTTGGTTTGATTCTTATGCTCCTCTGGTCTGCTATTGGGTATAATATTCTTTATTTCAGTCCGTGTATGCTTACTTTCTAATTTCTTTATCGTAGCATCGAGGGTCTCATTAGTTTTCGTGAGGCTCTGCACAAATTTATGGCAAGCCCTCAAAATTGCGATTCTTAGCTCCATATCCTCCATTTCTGTCATGTTTTTTTGTCTCCGCATCTTTTATGCTTTCTTGGTGCACCCCCTTGTGGTCTCTGTGCGCAGTCTTGTTCTAGCCAAGCCTTAATTGTTGTAGTTAACACTAGAGGGATTTGACCACCAGGCCGACTGGCAGTGGAAATCAGCTGTGGGAAAACTTCAGTCCTCAGGGGAGGCGCTAGTCCAGCCCTTGCCTGAGGCGATCGGCAAATGGCTGTGCGCAGGGTTTGGGCGGGGCGGGCTCAACAGGGCGGGGGGGAGGGAGCAGCTATGGCCGCTCTCAGTCCGTCCCCAGGGGCTCTGCCTCTCTGTCCCAGCAATCGCTGCAAACCTCGGAGGGGCCGTAGCCAGACAGTCCCGCTTCTCCCGTTTGAGTCAGGGTCCCTAGAGACTCGCCCGGATCTGTAGCCCAGAGTCTGAGACTCGCTCCTGATTGAAAATGACAATCGTGCCCTCAGCCGCCAGCCCGCTTTGCGCGCGCACCCTCACCACCGCACCGCCGTACCTTTAAATTTTCCACACTGTGCCTCCGCTGAGCTTCGGAATGCTGTTGTTTTTGCTTCTAGTTGAAGAGACTCTCCTCAGCCAGCCTTCCCGTGGTTCTGGTTGATGTCCGCTCCGACTTTTAGTTGTATTTTTGAAGTGGTTGTCCACGGCGGCAGTCTCCGGTGTTTACCTATGCCGCCATCTTCGATTCTCTCCTCTTCATCTTTAGTAACATTTTTATATTGGTCTATTCTGTCTGATATTATAATAGTCACCCTGCTTTCTTATGTTTACTACTTGCATGATATATTTTTCCATTTATTTTCAACTATTTGTATCTTTGAATCTAAAGTGTGCCAGCATATATAGCTTGATATCTGGTATTATGATCCCTCCAACTTTGTTCTTTTTTCTCAGGATTGCTGTGGCTATTTGGGGTCTATTTTTATTCCATATGAATTTTTGGAAAGTTTGTTCTAGGTCTGTGAAATATGCCTTTGATATTTTAATGAGGATTGCATTGAATCTATAGATTGTTTTGGGTAGTATGGACATTTTAATGATGTTGATTCTACCAATCCATGAACATGGGATGTTCTTTCATTAGTTTATGTCTTCCTCTATCTCTTTTTTCAATGTCCTGTAGTTTTTGGAGTATAGGTCTTTTACCTCCTTAGTTAAGTTTATTCCTAGGTATCTTAATTTTTTTGTTGCAATGTTAAATGAGATTGTTATTTTAGTTTCTCTTTCTGTGAGTTTATTATTGGTGTGTAACGTTATATTGAAATAGTTGAATTTATGTCTGCCATTTTGCTTTTTGTTTTCTATATATTTTATGTCTTTTTGTTTCTCTATTCATCATCTACAGCTTTCTTTTGCTTTTGCATTAAGTGAATATTTTCTTGTGTAATATTTTTATTCCTTTCATGATTTTTCTCTATTTCTTTTACTTATTTTTAATTATTTCTAAACATGATTCATCGGATCACATGACTTTTTCCAATGCTTGACTGTCCAATCCTTGTGTTCCTGTGAGAATTGGAGATGTTTTATCTTGGTAACTACAGACAGCAAAGGTGTTTGAACAGGCCTTCGGCTTCCATATCCCATATGATGCAGTGTACGGCTAATTTGCCTACAAACGTCAGGTGGTCATAATAATCTGGCCACTCACATTCAAATATATCCCACGTTCAAAGGCTGTTAAATCGCGTTGTTTACCCATATCTTTAGAAAAAAATCACTTCTACTGTCGTGGTAAACAACCTGCTTCCCTATTTATAATGGTCTGACCCTCTAGCAGCTTCAGCATGAAATTATAGCTAATTTGCCTACAAACATCAGGTGGTCATAATAATCTGGCCACTCAGTATGTGTGTGTGTGTGTGTGTGTGTGTGTGTGTGTATACAAATACATTGTGATTATTATGTTATACAATTGTATGTCTCTTAAAGAAGTTGAGAAAAGAAAGGAGAGCAAGTTTATATTTATAGAGATTCTATTTACCTTCTTATTTACCATTTGTGGCTCTATCTGTTCTTGTGGATTCCACTTATCATCTGGTGTAATTTCCTCACACTAATTCAGCTTTTCTCACAATCACCTCCTTTGAGTGTTTTTGTAAAATACATTACATTCTGTATGTTATTGACTCAACAATACAACTATATAACATCTTTTTGAATAAGAGAAGAAAGGAGGAAATAATCATTACTGGTATCTTTCATCCTATATAATAAAAGCCTAATATGCTAAGTGTCCAGTCATCCAGTCAGTTGTTCAACCAATCAACATATAATATGCTAATAATATGCTAAAGCCCCTCAACCTTTCGCTATGACATGCACTGACCACCAGGGGGCAGATGTTCCAACTGGTAGGTTAGCTTGCTGCTGGGGCCCAGCAAATTGGGACTGAGTGAAACAGGCCGTACATGCCCTGGAGCTCTCCCACAGTCCCTCCCCAGCTGTCCAACCTCCCACATCCCTCCCTGTCCCCGATCGTGCACTGGTGGGGTCCTTCGGCCTGGCCTGCTCCTTCTCGCAATCTGGGACCCTTTGGGGAATACCAGAGAGCTGGTTTCAGCTCAATCCCACAGGCCAGGCCGAGGGACCCCACTGGTGCATGAATCCGTGCACTGGGCCTCTAGTAATTGTATAATTACTTCTATCAGTGTCCTTTGATTTCTCGTGTGTGAATTCAAAATTTTATCTGGGTCACTTACTCCCAACCTGAAAAACTTGCCTTTTATATTTCTGAGTAGGTTGCTAGCAACAAAATCTTTCCGTTTTTTTTAATCTGTAAATATTTTTATCTTCTAAAGACAGTTTTGCTGGATGTAATATTTATTGACATTTTTTCTTCTAGCACTTTGAATGTAATCCCATCACTTCCTGGCCCCCATTGCTACTGATAAGAAGTCAACTGTTAATTATTTTGTGATTCAACTTTTTTTTTTTTTTTTAGAAACTTATTAACTTCAGAATAATAGACTCACATGAAGCTGGGTTGGAGCATGTCATCCTCATCTTTCTAGCTGGTGAACTTGGGTAAATCACTCAAATCCATGAATCCCTGTCAACATTTTTAATATGTGTTTAGGTGTGGATCTGTTGGAATTTATCCTACTGGAAATTTATTGAAGTTCTTGGACATGCAGGTTGATGTTTTTCATCACAATTTGAGAGTTTCAGCCTTTTTAAAAAATATTTTTCTGCTCCTTTCTCTCTTCTCTCCTTGCACAATCATTACATAGGGTTAGTGCACTTCATGGTGTCTTGCATTACTCTGAGGCTCTGCTCATTTTTATTCATCTTTTTGCCTCTCTGGTTTTCAAATTGCATAATTTTTATATTTAAGCTTCCTAATTCTTTTTTTCTGGCAGTTCAAATCTACTATTGAGCTCTTCTAGTGAATTTTTCATTTTAGTTATACTTTCCAACTCTGGAATTTCTATTTGGATCTCTTTTACGATTTTTGCTTATTGATTGATATGTTGTATTTAATGAGACATTTTCATCATATCTTCTTTCACTTCTCTTAGCATAGCTTCCTTTAGTTTTTAAAATATATTTGTAATGATAGCTTTCAAGTCTTCATCTGTTAAATCTGATGTCTAAACTCGCTGGTAGGCAGTTTCTGTTGCCCATTTTTGCTCCTCCATACCCCATTTGTGTCACATTGTCCTGTTTATTTGAATGTCTGATTTTTTTGTTGTTGTTGAAAAACTGGACACTTCAGATAATATAGTATAGCAACTCAGGATACTGATTTCCCTTCTCCCGCTGGGGATTGTGGTTTTTATTGTTGTCATTTGCTCATTTACTATTATTTATTTAGGGATTTGGCTGGCCTAATTTAGTAAAGTTCATTTCCCTTGCAGTGTGAAGCTTCTAATTTTGCTACTCAGAAAACAGAGCCTTAGATAGTGTACAGTCACCCTGGGATGACAGTAGTTTTAGCAGGGCTCTCTTTCACTGTTTCTTTCCCCAATCTATTGGTTAAACCATCTGTCTTTGTTGATATTACATTCAGCTGTTAGGTTCTACTACTTGCCTGCTGGTTGCTCTAGCATTTTTTATAATGTCCTCATGCATAAATTTCTCCATAGTCTCAATCAATTAAATTTGTACCTTTTTACAGGAGTAGTTTTTGAGGCTAGTCTTCAAGATTTTCTTTGACCCACCCCCCAGAACTTTTAGCTTTTCCCCTGGTTCTCTCTGATAAACTAGCTGGCCTACAATTTAGGTTGTTGCCCTGAGTACGAAATTAAGCCTCCTCTTAATTGCTTAACAGCAGAATCCCCATCACTTTTGAAAACTCTCAAGCTTGAACTTCCCACACTCTGTTTTAAACAAAGTAAGTTCATTTGGAGAGAATTTTGTATATCTCTGTTCTAAAGGCCCACCCCTCCTGCTAGCACACTCTCTGTGTCACTGTTCTAAAGCTGGGAAAGGGTAGTGGTGCACTTTTCTTTGAGCAACACCCTCTCTTTATTAGCAGCATGCTGGCAGGTTTGGTAGCCGCTGGTCTTCTCAGCTTGCCTCCTCTAGCATAGAACCTTCACCCTCTGAGTGAGCTGGGGTGAAGTCATTCTGGGCCTAAGTGCTCTTGGCTTGTCATCTTGGGTAGAAGTTCCATTCTACCAACAGAGGAAAGGAGCCCATGACCTCAGCCACACTCACCTGGAATTCAGCCTATTCAACACAGAATTGAAGGAGATGAGAAACACTGGAGGTTTTGCCCTCCTAAAGAGATGTTATAGGCCCTGACTGAGATGATGGGGAAGGAAGCCCTATGTTCTGGGGCACATCTACCTGGAGTGTAGCTTCCACTATGCTGAGCTGATGAGAGTACAGGTTGTGGCTCCAGTGCTACAAACTCTTCCTCTTACCAAGATTTAGTAGAGCTTCTTGAATATATATATATATATATATATATATATATATATATATATATATATTACTCTCTTTCTTAGGAGAATTTTCAGAGATTTAAATGGCTGAAGCTTTTTAAAAATAATTTTAACAATTATGGTTATTATGGTGGGGAACAGATCAGAGATTCTCACACCACCATTCCAGAAGTGAAGCAATCATCTGTGCTTATAAGCATAACAATTCACAGGAAAGAATATTCAATAAATTATGAGTAAGAGGGTAAAGGGAAAGATAAACTTACTCTCACTTAATACTAATCTGTATTGGGATATGTTATTTTTTTAAAAAAATAAACAATAAAAATAAGCAATTTCAAAGGTAGATCATAAGACTGCAGATTCTGCCTTTGTTCACTACTGACTTGCTCTGTGAGTCCCAAGTCATTTTGTAAGGAATTTGACTATCCCAAGGCTGCCATGCTGTGAGGAAGCCCAAACTACAAGGAGAGACACAATTGAGACCAGCCATCAAGTCATCTCAGCCCAGGCGCCAGCCCAAACATTCAAATCATCCCCAGATGTCTAAGTCTTCCCAGCTGAGACACTAGACACTGTGCTTTAATACAAGCTGTCCCTGCTATGCCCTGTCCAAAATTAAGCCTACAGAATCTGACACATAATAAAATATATGTTTTACACCACTAACTTTGGGGTGGTTTGTTACACAGCAATAGGCAACTGACAGAAGAGGAAAACATTCAAGGTGTGTTCCAATAATAGCTCTGTACTCTGATTTATTTCCTCTTCTTCTACATTGAGGTCAGCAGGTAAAAGTTAACAAGAACTTTGTGAGATGTTAGGGAGATGCATCATGTGAGGGAATTTCCATGCCCAGTGGGCTCACACATGCTAGAGCAGTTCTTTCAAGTGGCCTCAGGTTGGGCTCCTCAGATCCCTTACCAGTTGTACACCCAAAAAAGAAAGAGACACAATGAGGTAGGGGGCTGAAGAGCTCCACGAAGTCACATTGACCTAGTTGAATGTACCACAGTGCAGAGACCTGGTGCTAAGTTCTTCACAAACCTGACTGGTCAGCACTCACCAAGACCACAAAAGATAAGTGACCAAAGGGCAATTCATTGATTTACACTGAAAAATATCACCATATGCCTTCTCCCATTCTAGGTGGTGTGATGTTGGAGCTGAATAGTTATCAGAAGTTTGTTTGGTGACCAAAGGATCAAAGCAAGAGGTATTATAAAATAATGCTATAACTAACAGGGATTAAATTCAAATCAGCTGGTAGCTCCAACTCCGCACAGAGGTTAAGGTGAGCAAAGCAGGGACAGGCATGTTATGTGCAGCTCCCTCTCTGACTGACACACAATTTTTATTTTATTTTTATATTAAGTTAAATTCTTATTGCTGAAAGTATTACATAAGTCCCCTTTCCCCACCCCCCCACCCCCCATTGATCCCTTCTAGCCTGCCCCTGTCCCCTGTCCCAGGCCTTCACCAGCCTATTGTCTGTGACCATGGGTTATGTATATACTAGAGGCATGGTGCACAAAATTTGTGCAGGGGGGTGGGGTGTCCCTCAGCCCGGCCTGCACCCTCTCCAATCCAGGACCCCTCAGGGGATGTCCAACTGCTGGTCGGACATCCCTCTCACAATTGGGGACCGCTGGCTCCTAACCGCTCACCTTCTTGCTTGCCTGCCTACCTCCCCTAACTGCCTCTGCCTGCCTGCCTGCTTAATGCCTCTAACTGCTCCCCTGCCAGCCTAATCGCCCCTAACCGCCTCTGCCTCAACCCCCACCACCGTGGCATTGTCTGGAAGGACATCTGGAAGACATCAGTCTATCTGGTCTAATTAACATATTACCCTTTTATTAGTATAGATGCATACAAGTTCTTTGGTTGAACCCTTCCCACCCACCCACTCAACTCCGCCTTCCCTCTGAGATTCCACAGTCTGGTCCATGCTTCTATGTCTCTGTGTCTATTTTGTTCAGTTTATTTTGTTCATTAGATTCCACATATGAGTGAGATCATGTGATGCTTGTCTTTTTTTGACTGGCTTATTTTGCTTAGCATAATACTCTTCAGGTTCCTCCAGGGGTAAGAGATTTTTTTTTTTTTTTACTGCTGCATAGTATTCCATGGTGTAAATGTACTATAGCTTTCTTATCCACTCATCTACTGATGGGCACTTGGGCTGTTTCCAGATCTTAGCTATTATAAGTTGCACTACTATGAACATAGGGGTGCATACATTCTTTATGATTGGTGTTTCGGGTTTCTTAGGATATATTCCCAGAATTGGGATAACTGGGTAAAATGGTAGTTCATATTTAATTTTTTGAGGAAACTCCATACTGTTTTTCATAATGGCTGCACCAGTCTGCATTCCCACCTGCAGTGTATTAGGGTTCCCTTTCTCCACATCCTGGCCAGCACTTGTCATTTGTTGATTTGCTGATGGTAGCCATTCTGATAAGTGTGAGGTGAAACCTCATTGTCTTTTTAATTTGCATCTCTCTGATGATCAGTGACTTTGAACATTTTTTCATATGTCTCTGGCTATCTGTATGTCCGCATTGGAGAAGTGTCTATTTAGGTCCCTTGTCCTTTTTTAAATTGGATTGTTTGTCTTCCTTTTGTTAAGTTGTATGAGTTCCTCATATATTTTGCATATTAACCCTTTATCAGATGTGTCATTGTTAAATATGTTCTCCCATACAGTGTGCTCCCTTTTCATGTTGTTGATGGTTTCTTATGCTATGCAGAAGCTTTTTATTAATACTAGAGGCCTGATGCACGAATTCATGCATGGGTGGGGTCCCTAGGCCTGGCCCAGTGATCAGGGCCGGGCCAATCAGGGCCTACTGGAGGGAGCCGGCCCTCCACCCTCCTGGGAAAGGGGCTGCATCTGCTGCCACCCACCCCCGGTTCCCTGTCCCAACCTGGGGCCCAAAGGCCTTGGTGGAATCGGGAGAGGAGGCAATGGTTGCTGGGCCAGGTATGGAAAGAACAGATACTGATGCCACTGGCCTGCCATGGGAGGTTGGCTGTGGGAGTGCACTGATCACCAGGGAGCAGCTCCTGCATTGAGCATCTGCCCCCTGGTGGTCAGTGCACATCATAGCGACTGGTTGGCCAGTCATTCGGTTGTTCAGTTGTAATGGTTGCTTAGACTTTTATATATATACTAGAGGCCCAGTGCATGAAATTCATGCACTCGGCGGGTCCCTCAGCCTGGCCTGCACCCTCTCACAGTCTAGGCCGCCATGGGGAGCAAGCCTAAGCCTGCAGTAGGATATCTTTAGCTCTGCTGCGGAGGCAGGAGAGGCTCCCACCACCACTGCTGTGCTCGCTAGTCATGAGCCCGGCTCAGGGCTTCTGGCTGAGCGGCACACCCCCTGTGGGATTGCATTGACCACCAGGGAGCAGCTCCTGTGTTAAGCGTCTGCCCCTTGGTGATCAGTGTGCATCATAGTGACTGGTTGTTCCACCCTTTGGTCAATTTGCATATTAGCCTTTTATTATATAGGATAGTCTGGAGGCCCAGTGCATGAAATTTGTGCATGGGGTTGGAGGGTCCCTCAGCCTGGCCTGCACCCTCTTCAATCGTAGACCCCTCAGGGGATGTCCGACTGCCTGCGGGATCGGGCCTAAACCAGCAGTCAGACATCCCTCTCGCAATCGGGGACTGCTGGCTCCTAACCTCTCACCTGCCTGCCTGCCTGATCACCCCTAACCACCTCTACCTGTTGGCCTGGTTGCCCCTAACCGCCCTCCCCTGCCAGCCTGGTCACCCCTAACCACCTTCCCCTGCTGGCCTGGTCGCTCCTAACTGCCTCTGCCTCAGCCCCCGTCACCATGGCTTTGTCTGGAGGGACATCTGGTCTAATCAGCATATTACCCTTTTATTAGTATAGATGGTTACTGAGCAGTGCATTCTGGGGAACATGGGGAACTGGCCCTATGACTCAGAGACCAGGGACTCGACAAGAAGCTGGGAGGCTTTATTGATACTGCCACCAGGGGTGGGTGGCAGCAGAGGACATATTTTACTGATCACTCAGCAGAGGACGGGCCTTGGATCATGGGAGGCTCTCATTGGCAACTCATAGCCTCCCTCTCCATCAGCCGCAGCTCCCAGGACAGATGCATGCACCCCTCAGCAGAGGTGGGGGCACTTGGCCACCTCCCACAGGCTTGCCCTCTGTCATCACCTGGTGGGGTCCACCTTCCGTATATCACCCTCTTGTTACTACTCCCAGGCCTTTCCATGCACTTCCTCTCACCCAGCCTGCTCCTTCCTCCTGTCATGTCTGGAGCCCTAGGTGCTGTCCCTGTGAGGTGTGTGACACTCCCTACTGGACCGTTTCATCTTATTCTTCCATGGCGTCCAGTGTTTCCTCTGCCTCGTTAACTTGGTTTAAATCTGAACAGAAATGGCTCCATCTTCTATTCCTTTTGTTTCCTTTCCACCCCTAAGTTAATGTCGTGTGGTTAGTATGTGGCTATGAGATGTCTCTGTGACTGAGCTGGGAAACCTTTCACGTTTCTCTTTCCTTTTCTTTCATCTCAGGATAACTGAGCTCTGCAGTTTGTGTAGGACCAAGGGCCCTGGGAATACAATGTTGAGCCCTCTGAACTCATTTTATTCTTTATTGTATCATTTGATTACTGGGGTTGAATTAAACACGAAAACAGAGGAAAATATACCTTTAGATATACAATCTGAGTTATTACCCAGAGATTTCCGCGGGAGTTGACACTGAGGCATGAGACACATGTGTTTATTGGTCAGTTTCCTCAACTACGGAACGAAGGTTGAACTTACCCCTCAGATCCTTTGGAGGTTGGATATGATGCATCCAGAGGGATTATCTGGCAACGGGGAAAGTAAGATCGGAAGTCAACAGACACTTGTTTCCTTTACCCAGAGTTAGAAAAACACAACTTCTTTTATCATGACACCAGGAAGGGCTATGCCTGTGGGAGGAGGTGCAGGGAACCAGGGCTGCCCCTTGCTCCTGCCCTGCCCTCCTTCCCTCCATCCCTGCACTGGCCTAGCTGCCTGTCTCAGCCCCTCCCCCATAGCAGAACCACTCAACTCAGGCTCTGGCCCTGCCCATCCCTCAGGGAGGAGCATGCACAGTTTCTTGCAGACACAGAAGCAGCTGTGGAGTAGGGAGGTGGCAGTTTTTCCTGAGGAGGGTGTTTGTACTTTAAAGCTGGCGCTCTCCAAGGGGTCTGCCTTGTGCCCACTCACCAGTCCCCAGTCCTGCTCGCCTGCCACCCAGCCCAGTTCCCCTTGGTTCCCCATTGGTCATCCAGTGATGGCAGCCTGGGGTTGGGTGGGGGGGAGGGACCTAGAGGTGCTCCATGCACTTCCTGGTGTTCAGTCATCCGTTTGGTCATTTATAATGCAGACAGTCCCATTTGTTTATTTTCTCCTTAGTTTCCTTTGTCCTAGGACAGTGGTCGGCAAACTCATTAGTCAACAGAGCCAAATATTGACAGTACAACGATTGAAATTTCTTTTGAGAGCCAAATTTTTTAAACTTAAACTATATAGGTAGGTACATTGTTATTAACTTAATTAGGGTACTCCTAAAGCTTAGGAAGAGCCACACTCAACGGGACAAAGAGCTGCATATGGCTCGGGAGCCGCAGTTTGCCAACCATGGCCCTAAGAGATGTATCTATAAACATATTGTAATGAGAAATGTCTGACCTTTTGCTGCCTATGGTTTCTTCTAGGGTTTTTATGGTTTCACAATTTACATTTAAGTCTTTTATCTATTTAGAGTTTATTTTTGTGTATGCTGTAAGTTGGTGGTCTAGTTTCATTTTTTTGCATGTATCTGTCCAATTTTCCCAACACCATTTATTGAAGATACTGTCTTGACTCCATTGTATGTTCTTACCTCCTTTGTCAAATATTAAATTAGCATAATGGCTTGGGTCGATTTCTGGGGTCTCTATTCTGTTCTATTGATCTATATGCCTATTCAGGCTGTTTTGAGTACAGTGGTTTTGTAGTATAACTTGAGATCTGTTATTTTGATCCCTCTAACTTTGTTCTTCTTTCTCAAAATTGCTGCAGCTATTCAGGGTATTTTTTGGTTCCATATAAATTCTTAGAGAGTTTGGTCTAGATATGTAAATATGGTATTTTAATAAGGGATTGCATTGAATCTGTAAATTGCTTTGGGTAGTATGGACATTTTAATGATGTTAATTCTATCAATCCATGACTACAGTATATTCTTCCACCTGTTTATATCTTCCTCTATTTCTTTTTTCAACATCCTGTAGTTTTCCTGGGTACAAGTCTTTTACCTCCTTGGTTAGGTTTATTCCCAATATCGTAATTATTTTGTTGCAATGATAAATAGGATTGATTGTTTAGTTTCTCTTCCTGACAATTCATTATTGGTGTATAAAAAAGCCATTGATTTCTGGGTGTTAATTTGGTAGCCTGCTACATTACCAAAATAATTTATTAAATCTAGTAGTTTTTTTGGTGGAGTCTTTAGGGTTTTCTATGTATAATATCATGTCATCTGCAAATAATGAGAGTTTTTCTTCCTCCTTTCCAATTTGGATGTTTCTTATTTCTTCTTATCTGATCACTGTGCTAGGACGCACAGTACTATGTTGAATAAGAGTGGTGAAAGGGGATTTCCCTCTCTTGTTCCTGTTCTTAGGGAAAATGATTTTAGTTTTTGCCTATTGAGTATGATGTTTGCTATAAGTTTGTTGTATGTGGCCTTTATTATGTTGAGATCAGCAAAGTGGGAATATGATTCCTCTATTCCAACTTTGCTGAGAGTTTTTATCAAAAATGGGTGTTGTTGCCCAGCCAGCACGGCTCAGTGGTTGAGCATCAACCTGTGAACTAGGAGGTCATGATTCAATTCTAGGTCAGGCACAAGCCTGGGTTGTAGTCTCGGTCCCCAGTATGGAGCATGTAGGAGGCAGCTGATCAATGATTCTCTATCATCTTTGATGTTTCTATATCTTTCTCCCTTTCCCTTCCTCTCTGAAATCAACAAAAATATATATGTTTTAAATGGATATTAGATTTTGTCAAATGCTTTTTCTGCATATTGATATGATTATGTAAATTGTCTTTCAATTTGCTTATGTGATCTATCACATTTATTAATTATAAATATTGTATCAGTCTTGCATCCCTAGAATAAATCCCACTTGTTCATGGTGTATGATCTTTTTAATATATTGCTGGATCTGACTAGCTAATATTGTTGAGGATTTTAGCATTTATGTTCATCATGGATATTGGCCTGTAGTTCTCTTTCTTTATAGTTTTGTTATCTAGTTTTGGAATTAGGATAATTCTGGCCTCATAAAAAAAAAGAGCTTGGAAGTGTTCCTTCCTCTTAAATTTATTGGAATAGCTTGAGGATAAGTGTTAGATGTTCTTTGAAGGTTTGGTAAAAATCCCCTGTGAAGCCATCTGGACCAGGGCTTTTGTTTGATGGGAGTTTTTTGTTTGTTTGTTTGTTTTTAATTTCTGCTTCTATTTCTTTTTTTTTTTAATTTTTTTATTGCTTAAAGTATTACAAAGGGTATTACATATGTGTCCTTTTTTCCCCCGTCCTTGACAATCTCCTGGCCTCCCCTACCCCCCAGTGTCTATGTCCATTGGTTATGCTTATATGCATGCATACAAGTCCTTTGGTTAATCTCTTACCCCCCTCCCTCCTGTCCCCCAACCCTCCCCGGCCTTCCCGCTGCAGTTTGACAATCTGTTTGAGGCAGCTCTGCCTCTGTATCTATTATTGTTCAAAAGATTATAATGGTTTCTATTATCCATGAATGTGTGAGACCATGTGGTATTTTTCCTTCATTGACTGGCTTATTTCACTTAGCATAATGCTCTCCAGTTCCATCCATGCTGTTGCAAATGGTAAGAGTTCCTTCTTTTTTACAGCAGCATAGTATTCCATTGTGTAGATGTACCACAGTTTTCTAATCCATTCATCTACTGATGGGCACTTAGGCTGTTTCCAGATCTTAGCTATGGTGAATTGTGCTGCTATGAACATAGGGGTGCACATATCCTTTCTAATTGGTGTTTCTGGTTTCTTGGGATAAATTCCTAGAAGTGGGATCACAGGGTCAAATGGGAGTTCCATTTCCAATTTTTTGAGGAACCTCCATACTGTCTTCCATAGTGGCTGCACCAGTCTGCATTCCCACCAGCAGGGCACAAGTGTTCCTTTTTCTTCACATCCTCTCCAGCACTTGTTGTTTGTTGATTTGTTGATGATAGCCAGTCTGACAGGTGTCAGATGGTACCTCATTGTTGTTTTGATTTGCATCTCTCGGATGATTAGTGACTTTGAGCATGTTTTCATGTCTCTTGGCTTTCTGAATGTCCTCTTTTGAAAGGTGTCTATTTAGGTCCTTTGCCCATTTTTTGATTGGATTGTTTATCTTCCTTTTGTTAAGTTGTATGAGTTCCCTATAAATTTTGGAGATTAGGCCCTTATCAGATATGACGTTGGCAAATATGTTTTCCCACGCAGTGGGTTTTCTCGTTGTTCTGTTGATGGTTTCTTTTGCTGTGCAGAAGCTTTTTATTTTGATGTAGTCCCATTTGTTCATTTTCTCTTTAGTTTCAAGTGCCCTAGGAGCTGTATCAGTGAAGAAATTGCTTTGGAATATGTCTGAGATTTTGTTGCCTTTGGATTCTTCTAGAATTTTTATGGTTTCTTGTCATATATTTAAGTCCTTTATCCATTTTGAGTTTATTTTTGTGTATGGTGTAAGTTGGTGGTCTAGTTTCATTTTCTTGCATATATCTGTCCAATTTTCCCAACACCACTTATTGAAGAGATTATCTTGGCTCCATTGAATGTTCTTGCCTCCTTTGTCAAATATTAATTGAGCATATTGGTTCGGGCCGATTTCTGGGTTCTCTATTCTATTCCATTGATCTATATGCCTGTTCTTTTTTTTTTTTTTTTTTTTTTTTTTTAAATATATATTTTATTGATTTTTTACAGAGAGGAAGGGAGAGAGATAGAGAGTTAGAAACATCGATGAGAGAGAAACACCGACCAGCTGCCTCCTGCACATCTCCCACTGGAGATGTGCCCGCAAGCCAGGTACATGCCCTTGACCGGAATCGAACCCGGGACCCCTCAGTCCGCAGGCTGACGCTCTATCCACTGAGCCAAACCGGTTTTGGCTATATGCCTGTTCTTGTGTCAGTACCAGGCAGTTTTGAGAACAGTGGCTTTGTAATACAGCTTGATATCTGGTATTGAGATCCCACCTACTTTCTTCTTTCTCAGGATTGCTGCAGCTATTCGGGGTCTTTTTTTATTCCAAATTAATTTTTGGAGAGTTCGTTCTAGATCTGTGAAGTATGCCATTGGTATTTTGATGGGAAGTGCATTGAATTTATAGATTGCTTTGGGTAGTATGGACATTTTAATGATGTTGATTCTACCAATCCATGAACACGGTATGTTCTTCCATCTGTTTATGTCTTCCTCTATCTCTTTTTTCAATGTCCTGTAGTTTTCTGAGTAGAGGTCTTTTACCTCTTTAGTTAAGTTTATTCCTAGGTATCTTAATTTTTTTGGTGCGATGGTAAATGGGATTGTTTTTATAATCTCTCTTTCTGAAAGTTCACTATTGGTGTATAGAAATGCCTCAGATTTCTTGGCATTATTTGTATCCTGCTACTTGGCCAAATTCATGTATTAAGTCTAGTAATTTTTTGATGGAGTCTCTAGGGTTTTGTATGTATAATATCATGTCGTCTGCAAATAAGGACAGTTTTACTTCCTCTTTTCCAATTTGGATGCCTTTTATTTCTTCTACTTCTCTAATTGCAATGGCTAAAACTTCCAGTACTATGTTGAACAGGAGTGGTGAGAGTGGGCATCCCTGTCTTGTTCCTGTTCTTAGGGGAAATGGTGTTAGTTTTTGTCCATTGAGTATGATGTTGGCTGTGGGCCTGTCATATATGGCTTTTATTATGTTGAGGTCTGATCTTTCTACTCCCACCTTGCTGAGAGTTTTTATCAAAAATGGGTGTTGGATTTTGTCGAATGCTTTTTCTGCATCAATTGATATGACCATGTGGTTTTTTTCTTTAAATTTGTTTATGTGATGTATCACGTTTATTGATTTGCGGATATTGTACCATCCTTGCATCCCTGGGATAAATCCTACTTGGTCATGGTGTATGATCTTTCTGATATACTGCTGGATCCGATTTGCTAAGATTTTGTTGAGGATTTTGGCATCTATGTTCATGAGGGATATTGGCCTGTGATTCTCTTTCATTGTGTTGTCTTTATCTGGTTTTGGTATTAGGGTGATGCTGGCTTCATAGAATGAGCTTGGAAGTGTTCCTTCCTCTTGAATTTTTTGTAGTAGTCTGAGGAGGATAGGTTTTAGTTCTTCCTTGAATGTTTGGTAAAACTCCCCTGTGAAGCTGTCTGGTCCTGGGCTTTTGTTTGCTGGAAGCTTTTTGATGACTGCTTCAATTTCTTCCATAGTTATTGGCCTATTGAGATTTTTAAATTCTTCCTGATTGAGTTTTGGAATGTATTTTTCTAGGAATTTGTCCATTTCCTGCAGTTTGTCTAGTTTGTTGGAGTAGAGCTGTCCATAGTATTTTTTAACAATCATTTGTATTTCTGTGGGGGTCTGTTGTTATTTCGCCTCTATCGTTTCTGATTTTGTTTATTTGGGTCCTCTCTCTTTGCTTCTTGGGGAGCCTGGCTAGAGGTTTGTCAATCTTGTTTATCCTTTCAAAGAACCAGCTCTTGGTTTCATTGATTTTCTGTATTGATTTTTTGGTCTCTATGTCATTTATTTCTGCTCTAATCTTTATTATCTCCTTCCTTCTGCTCACTCTGGGGTTTTCTTGTTGCTCTCTTTCTAATTCTTTGCGTTGTCGAGTTAGATGATTTATTACCATTTTGTCTTGTTTTTTGAGGTAGGCCTGTAGAGCTATAAACTTCCCTCTCAGGACTGCTTTCATTGTGTCCCATAGGTTTTGGATTGTTGTGTTTTCATTGTCATTACTGTCCAGGATGTTTTTAATTTCTTCTTTGATCTCATTGGTAACCCAATCAATATTTAATAACATGCTATTCAGCTTCCAAGTGTTTGAGTATTTTGGGTTGTTTTTATTGTAGTTTATTTCTAATATTATGCCATCGTGGTCTGAGAAGATGCTTTTTATGATTTCAATCTTCTTGAATTTGGGGAGACTTTGTTTGTGACCCAACATGTGGTCTATTTTTGAATCTGTCCCATGAGCACTTGAGTAGAATGTATATTCGAGGCTTTGGGGTGAAGTGTTCTGAAGATGTCATTTAAGTCTATCTGATCTAGTGAGTCATTTAAGATTGCTATTTCTTTGCTCATTGTTTGTCTAGAGGACTTATCCAGTGATGTCAGTGGTGTATTAAAGTCCCATACTATGATTGTATTGTTGTCGATCTCTCCTTTGATATCTTCCAGGAGTTTTTTTTATGTATTTGGGTGCTCCTGCATTGGGTCCATATATGTTTACCAGGGTTATATCTTCTTGTTGTATTGATCCCTTTAGTATTATGAAGTGGCCTTCCTTATCTCTGGTTATGGCCTTCACTTTGAGGTCTATTTTGTCCGATATAAGTATTGCTACCCCAGCTTTCTTTTCCTTTCCATTTGCCTGAAAGATATTTTTCCATCCCTTCACTTTCAGTCTGTGTGAGTCCCTTCTAATGAGGTGGGTCTCTTGTAGACAGCAGATGTATGGGTCATGTTTTTTTATCCATTCAGCCACTCGATGTCTTTTGGTTGGAGCATTTAGTCCATTTACGTTTAAAGTTATTATTGAAAGGTACTTGTTTGTAGCCATTTCTTTTTGTGTGTGGCTGTTTTCTTTCTGAGCTTTTTATTTCTTTTTACACCAGTCCCTTTAGCATTTCTTGCATTGCTGGCTTGGTGGTGATAAACTCCCTTAGCCTTTTTTTGTCTGTGAATCTTCTTATTTCCCCTTCAATTTTGAATGATAGCCTTGCTGGATAGAGTATTCTTGGATTCAGTCCTTTGCTTTGCATCACTTTGTAAATTTCCGTCCATTCTTTTCTGGCCTGATGTGTTTCTGTTGAGAAACCATTTGATAATCTAATGGGAGATCCCTTGTATGTAACTTTCCGTCTCTCTCTTGCAGCCTGTAAGATTCTCTCTTTGTCCTGAACATTTGCCATGGTAATTATGATGTGTCTTGGTGTGGGACTTTTTGGGTTCATCTTGTTTGGGACTCTCTGTGCTTGTGTGACTTTTTTCTTCCCCACCTCAGGGAAGTTTTCTGATATTATTTCTTTGAGTAGGTTTTCTAACCCTTGTTCCTCTTTCTGTTGTTCTGGTACCCCTATTATTCATATGTTGTTTCATTTCATATTGTCCCAAAGCTCCCTTAGACTCTCCTCCTGTCTTTTAATTTTTTTCTCCAACTGCAGTACAGTTTGGGTGTTTTTTGCTTCCTTGTCTTCTAATTCACTAATTCGGTCCTCAGCTTCTCCTAGTCTACTGTTGATGCTTTCAATGGTGTTTTTTATTGCAGCTATATCGCTCTTCATTTCTTCTTGGGTTTTGCATATGTTATTGATTTTTTCATCTGTTTCTTCTTGCTTCTTGCATAAGTAGTTGATTTTTTCATGTGTTTCATCTTGCTTCTTGCATATGTTGTTGATTTTTTCCTCCATCTGGTTTATGCACCCTAGGACCCTTATTCTGAATTCTTTTTCTGTCATGTTGCATGCCTCTGTCTCACTTCGCTGCTTCTCTGGCGAGTCCTCCTTTTCTTTCCTTTGGGGGTTTCTTTGCCTCCCCATGTTTGATCTCACTGACATATCTAGATGTTGGGTCATTCAGTGTCTGCTCCCTGGGTGGCAGTGGCTCCTTGGGCTGTGGTTGCTCCTTGGGTAGTTGTGGTAGCAGCTGCTCCTCAGTTGGCAGCAGCTCCTCTGGTGGGTGCTGTTCACAGTTGTGGTGGCTCTTCTGGCTGGTGGGGGAGGCTTCACGTACAGCTGCTGTCCCTCAGACAGAGGGTGTGGTGATCAGGAGGCTGCTGTTGCTTGGATCTGCTGCATTGATTTAAAGGCACAAAATACAACACAACAAGGGACAACATACCAGGCACTGAACTCAAATATATTCACGATATTAATAACCCCAAATAAAGGTGACCACTCGAATTAAGAGAATTAGGGGATAAGGAGGAAAGAAGAGAAAAAGATAAAAGAGAAAAAGGAAAAGAAAAGAAAAATAAGAAAAATAAACAAAAAAGAAGTGTAAAAATGAAATTGGGACAAAAAGAGGGGGGAAAAAGAGCGAAAAGAGAGAATGAAGTAGAAGAGGGGGAGAGACTATTTGTATGAGGAGAAAACTCCAATAGAACTGTCACTAATCCCAACAAATTCCAGCAACAGAACCCTGGAGATGAATGCAAACTACAAACATCCAATGATATCAAGAGAGGCAAGGGAAAACAGAAGCACAAAAATAGCCGGGGGGTGGGGGAGGGGAGGGAGGGCAAAAACCATTAGAAAAAAAGAAAAAGAAAAAGAAAAACAACCTCACAACCAGTCCTAAAAAAGAAAAAAAAAAACACAAAACAAAAGGAGCAAAAAAAACAAACACACAGACAAACAAAAAAAACAATATATTCAACAATCAAGCAAACAGCAAGAAAACAATAGAAAGATAAGAGAAAAAAATATTTGGATAGTGAGGAAGGATAAGGTATAGGTGTATAAGGATTTAGAGCAGTGGATTGGAAATAGGATATATAAGTAGGGTGAAATTAGACAGGGGGTAAACAGACAGAATAGGGAAAATCTAAAGCAGGAATAGGGTAAGAGAAACAGGACACCATAAGGGGAAAAGTGAGGAAGAGGGTTTTAGCATAGAGGTAAAATTGAGGTAGGGAAAATTGATGCTAAAGGAACAATGAAAATAGAATGGAGAACACTACTCCCAAAATAAAAAAAGAGAGAGAGAAAATAAAATGGCGCTTTAAAAAATGGTAAAATGGTAGCAGTAATAATAATGGTTAAAAATAAAAATGTAGTAATTAAAAGGGTAAAATCAGGTGATGGAAAAAGAAGAAAAAGGAAAAAAATTGGTTTCTTAGTTAAAAGGCGAAAAAAGAAAAAAAAAATTGCAGTAGTAAAGGTCTTTCGGTTCTTCTACTCTTCCGCCTGGCTCGCCTTAGTCCTGCCAGGTATTCAGGAGAGTGTTGAATTTCCCTGCAATACACTGTTCCTCCGTGTTGTAAATCACAGTCCTGATTTTAAAGCAAGCCGTATTTGTGATCCAGACTGCCTTAATTTGTGTTCACCTAAGAGTCGGTTTGTGGCTCAGCCTCTGGGTGGCAGTGTTTTGGTGTTGGCCTCTGAGGCTATACGGCTTCTCTACTTCTGCTTCTATTTCATCAGTTGTTATTGGCCTATTCAGGTTTTCTGATTCTTCTTGATTCAGTTTTGAAAGATTGTATTTTTCTAGGAATTTGTCCATTTCATCTACATTGTCCAGCTTGTTGCTATATAGTTGTTCATAGTGTCTACTTATATAAAAATGCTGGGTGTAACATCACAACCCAAGGCGCGACCAACCCGAAAGAAGTCAGTCCTGCGGGGGTTGTCTTGGAAATGGCTGCACCCTCCCCCAGCTGTTCCCCGGAGGGCGAGGTTTCAGGCAGGAACCTGCCCTTAAGGTGAGGTTTTTAAAGCAGGAACCCACCCTCGGAGAGGAGCATGGAAGTACTGAGTCCTGGGTTGCCTTGCCAAGGGCTGTGCCCACCCCGAGCTATTTCCGGCGAGACTTGAGGGAAGAACCCACCCTTGGAGCACCAGGAGCGCCCAGCAGCAGTCAGTACTGGGTTGCTGAGGCAGGGGCCACAGCATGGTAGAACTCTGGGTCTGGCCCAACAGGTGGCATGGGCCAGCCTTCAAACCAGACCCTGACAGTAGGGAGGAGGCAGCCCCATTTCTCACAGAATCTGCTGTTGGATAGCTTGCTGTCAGGGGCCTGCCAGCTAGGAATCCTATTCACCTGCATATCTGTATAAAGTTTTAATACATTATATTAGAGGTCGTGGTGGTACTGTTTTACCCACAGCGTCTACAGGAATTGCTGCAAATTTACTTCTCAGTGGAACCATCTTTCATTCCCAATATAAATTACCGATTCCATTAAATGAAACTTTAATTTCTAGACTCGATATAAATAGTGAAGTTGCTAAAACTATTGAAAAGGTCCAAATTTTCATTATTGATGAATGCACCATGGCATCCAGGCATGCTATTAAAGCCATAGACAGATTACTAAGAAAAATTATGAGTCTGAATGTTGTATTTGGTGGGAAAGTTCTCCTTCTTGGAGGGTATTTTCGACAATGTCTCAGTATTGTACCACATGCTATGCAATTGGCCATAGTACAAATGACTTTAAAGTACTGAAATATTTGGGGATGTTTCAGAAAGTTGTCTCTTACAACAAATATGAGATCAGAGGATTCTGCTTATAGTGGATGGTTAGTAAAACTTGGAGATGGAAAACTTGATAGCAGTTTTCATTTAGGAGTGGATATTATTGAAATCCCCTGTGAAATGATTTGTAATGGCTCTATTATTGAAGCTACCTTTGGAAATACTATATCTATAGATAATATTAAAAATCTATTTAAACATGCAATTCTTTGTCCAAAAAAATGAGCATGTTCAAAAATTAAATGAAGAAATTTTGGATATACTCGATGGAGATTTTCACACATATTTGAGTGATGATTCCATTGATTCCACAGATGATGCTGAAAAGGAAAATTTTCCCATCGAATTTCTTAATAGTATTACTCCTTCGGGAATGCTGTGTCATAAATTAAAATTGAAAGTGGGTGCAATCATCATGCTATTGAGAAATCTCAATAGTAAATGGGGTCTTTGTAATGGTACCAGATTATCTCTTTTTTTAAAAATATATTTTATTGATTTTTTTGCAGAGAGGATGGGAGAGGAATAGAGAGTTAGAAACATCGATGAGAGAGAAATATCGATCAGCTGCCTCCTGCACACCTCCTACTGGGGATGCGCCCACAACCAAGCTACATACCCTTGACCAGAATCGAACCTGGGACCCTTCACTCCACAGGCCAATGCTCTATCCACTGAGCCAAACTGGTTAGGGCCTTATTGTCTCTTTTGATGGCCTTCATTTTGAAGTCTATTTTGTCAGATATGAGTATTGCTACCCCAGCTTTTTTTTTCATTTCTATTTTTATGGAAACATTTTTTCCATCCCTTCACTCTCATCCTGTGTGAGTCTTTTGTTCTGAAATGGGTCTCTTGTAGACAGCATATGGTTGGGTCATGTTTTTGTATCCATTCAGCTACCCTATGTCTTTTGATTGGAGCATTTAATCCATTTACATTTAAGGTTGTTATTGATGGGTACTTATTTATTGCCATTTTAATTCTTTATTCCTATGGGTGTTTTTTCTCTCTCTCTCTCTCTCTCTCTTTCTTCTTCTTCCCTTTAGATGTGTTAGTGCCTGTCCTTAGGTAGCAGGGCCTCATACCACTGCCTGCCATGAGGGATGCAGGCACATCATCACCAGATCATCTACCTTTTGAGAGAGATGCTAGAAATCCAAGTTTTAATTTTAAAATTCCTGATTTTTAAAAATAATGACTCTGAATGTTTGGTAACACCATGTTAGTCCAACACAACACATTCTCAGAATTGACTCGTAGTTGCAACCTCTGGGTGAAAGTCAGGTCTCCTTATGACATGTGGTCATCGTCAGGCTGGCTCACAGAAAGCCCCCAGCTGATTTCAGAGGCAAACTCCTGGACCCAGATAAAGGGAGGCAACCCAGCACTGGCACACAGACCCCACAATGCCCTCATACCAGGCTCAGGTGACATGCTCTCTGAGGAGCTGAAGTTTTGCCTTCTATGGTTGTATCTGCGGCTTCTGGTGCTGATGACATTGTACATAGATGAGGCAGTGAGCACACATGTCATCATTCCTCCCAACTGCCAGATGACCCATGCCAAGCAGTCTGCCAAGGAGCCTGCCAAGGCCAGGGAACTTGGGTCTGAGAGATGTTCAGGGGCGGGAGAGCCCTCATTTATATTCTTTTCACTGTTTTTTTTATCTCCTTGGAGAGCAAACCAGAGTAAAGCAACCTTACATTAACTAAGTCCTATGGCCTATTCTTGCCCATCCCCAAATCTGAGCCCAACTTCACAACCTGGAGCAGGAGAAGGTGACTTTGAGTAATCCTCACTCAGGCTGTTTCCTTCCCATTAAAGTTCTCTGGGCACTCCCTATGGCCCCATCGAAGGTCTCTGGGCACTGCCTATGGCCCCAGGTGCCTATTCCCTGCTGTAGATACTGCGGGCCTTGCACACACAGTGGGCCCACATCAAAACAAACAGCCTTGACAAACAATCGTGGCCCTTTTCTTTCCCAGTAATGAGCTGATGACTAGAGCCTCAATTTTCTGGAGCAGTCTCAATCATGAATGATGGGCTCCTTGATTAGATCATGATGAATGTTGTTCAGGAATTTCCTCAGTGGGTGTAGAACATTTTCTTTCTGATGGCAGGAAATGCAGAGTCTTAGGATTTAACAAACCTGGGCAAGTCCCAGTCTTTCCCAGCTTGTGTCCCTGAATGTCACTTCTACTGAAATCTCAGGTTTCTTGCCTGTGGAACAAATATAACAATCCCTTCCCGGGGTTTTTTAAGAATCTGGAAAATGCAGGGAGGGTGACTTAGCATTTGCGCTCACTAGGTCCCTCCTCCCTGCACCTGGAAGTATTAATCATGGTCCCTAGTTAGAAACTCAATAAACAAAAGTTCCCTTCCCCTAATCCCTGCCAATAGATTTATCTCAACACGAATCCCCACTGGTCACTCAGGGCAGAGCTCCTGTGAAGGCCTGGGGTTTGCCATGTGATGTCAGGATGATGACCACCTACCAACACAGCAAGGAGCCTGGAGTCCTCCCTGGACCTCTGGGTCTGAACGCTCCCCACTCTGGGCCTCCTCCCCTTGTTCCTCTCCTCCCTGTAGGTGTGGGAACTGAGGTTCCTATCAGACCCAGAGGGTTTCACTGAGGGAGTGGAGCTGGGACTATAAAAATCACAATCTCTGAGTTCCCAGGCTCTGTGTCAACCCACCAGCCACGTCACCCCCGCAGCCACTGCGCCTGTGGCCCAGCGTCCCCTGGGTGATGTTAAAAGTACAAGTCTCACTTTCAGAAAACAGGAAGTTGACGGTTCTCCCACACTGACTCTGTGAGCAGCACAGTGAAAGGGAAGAAGGGAGAGAGCTTGATGCCATTTCTACCAGAGAAACCAGAAGATTTGGGCCATGACTTTGCTCTATCAGGAAGAAAGCCATAATCCAATCCAGCCTCAGCCTCGCCATAACACTGACTCCCCACAGACCCCAGAGGCCCAGGGTTCCAGTCTCCATTTGCTTGCTTTCAAAGGAAAAGATTCCAGGAACACCCAAAGTTCTCCTTTCAGAAGCGGCAGGCCCAGATGCCCTGGATGAAACCTGTCCTCACACCCACATGGTGCTGGCCCATCCTGCTCCCTGTCAGAGATGAAAGGCTCGCCTTGTTCTGATGGGAAAACAGGGCTATGGCTCCCCACAATTGGAAAATGCAGTTTTGATGATTAAAGTGTGCATTTCGACAGGCTTTGTGGAAGACATTCTGGGCGAGGTCTGAGGAAAGCAGGCTGCCAGAGCACTGTCTGCCAGCCGTGTTTTCTCTGAACTTCTGGCCCCAGTGGGAAAGGATATTAAAAGCTCATTTTTAAATTTTAGTCATGATCCACAATGCTCAAGGGTCACATCCTGGGGTTCAGAAAACCTATCCGTGAAAAAGATCTGAAAGGCTATAGTCAAGGACTCCTTCCACACAGAAGCTCCAGAGGCATAATCAGGATGGCAAAAGTGCTCTGCACAACAGCGACTTGTACCGTTACACATCCCTAAAGTCATGAGTTCATATCAATAATTCAATCTGCAAATTACCTAATGATCTCTGCAGGACTCTCACACTTGCACATGAACCCTGACTTGATGGGCCTTTGTCTCTCAAATTCTACCATGCTGTCATTCCAATAGTAAGCCCGGTGCTTTTCCTGTGTACTTTTTTGAAGCCAGTTTATAAAGTAACATGCAAAATAATCAATCCTGGCAATAAATGAAAGAGGGACATTGGAGAAAGAAATGGCCTAGCTCAAAATCAATCATTGCTCAATGGATAACTTCATTACTGGTGACTTGGGGAAAACAAAGCTACTCAGGAATGAACAGCTAGTGTCTCTCATTGGCGCCATGGAGAGATTCTAGTGAAATTGGTGACTACAGGAAAGCAAGCAATCCCACACAGTCTTGTTTGACACTCAGAGCTTTCTTCCTTCCTCCCTTCCTTCCTTCCTTTCTTCCTTCCTTCCTTCCTTCCTTTCTTTTCTTTTTTTTAAATTTGAATTACTACTTATATGAGGTACAGTCTCAAATTCATAAAGACAGGAAACAGAATGGTGGTTGCCAGGGGCTGAGGGCAGGGGAGGGGAGTTGTTTAATGGGCCCAGCATTTCAGTTTTGCAAGATGAAGAGCTCTAGAGATCTGGTGTACAACAATGTGAATATATTTAGTACTACAAATGTACACTTAAAAATGGTTAAGATGGTAAATTTTATATTATGTAAATTTCACCACAATAAAAAAAAAAGAGTTGAATTAGTTGCTAACATTTAAAAATCAAGACATCACACTTACACATCTCCATTTCCCTCTCCTGGCCTATAATTGGACAATGAGACTCCACCATCCCGCATGGCAACAGCCAGCTGGGCTGCAAGCGGCTGTCCCCTACATAAGCTCCATTCATCCCAGCCGCCACACCAGGCCACCAGAGCTTCTGGTTTCAGGACCTAGGGCTGGAACAAATGGGACATATTCTACACATTTGACTCAGAGCAATTTAGTTGCAAACATTTTATATAGTCTTCAGAGTCCTATGAGAAAATTATGTAAAATGCATTCTTAGTCATGCTGAACAATAGGTTAGGCAAATAGCAAGTGAAAGAGACCACGGGTTCAGTGGGAGAGCTGCCCCAGAGGCCAGCACCCACACTCATCCCCATCTTGCATTGGCCCAGCTTCCCTCTGATGCTGTGCTGGGCCGCTGCTCTCCCAGCTTCTGCAGAAGACTGGCGCTAGGTGCCAGCTCTCACCTCCTGCAGGGATAGAGGGCCACTCGTCCTCCTCCCAGGACACTCACCACCTGGGCTTCCCCAGGCTGTGGCCAGGGCCCTGAAAGGAGACCAGTGTACGGTGTCAGAATGCGCACTTGTCTGCCTCAGGCTGCAGGAGCCTGGGCCACCAGAAGCTGACTTTGGGAAAGATTTGTGATGTGAAAATCTCTGCCATGGAAACAAAGCTGAGTTCTCTGGCTAGTCATATGCCATCAATCATGGGCTACTGAGAAGGCTCTAGAAGTGACAGCAATCTGAGGCAGCCTGACCCCACCCCACCCACCCCCAACCCAGGGCAGCCGCACAAGCTCACCCTCCTCTTCTGGATCCAGATCATTTCCCAGCAAGGTATCTGCAAGGATCCAGAGATAGGTCAAAAGTTCCAAAGGAAGAAGAATATCTGAAAATGGGCACCAAAGGGAAAGGAATAAGTGGTTATAAAGTTGAGTTTAGCTATCCAAGCATTTGGAAATGCCTCAAAGCCTGACACTGGTTTTCAAATTGTGGTCTCTACAGGGTAAGGAAGGACTGTACTAGTAAGGACAGTGAGAGCCTTGGATACCATTTGTGCCAAGATGTCCCTGGGAAGAAGAAGCACTGAGTCCTGAGGGCAATGAAGAAATAAGCACCAAGAGACAAGTCCAGATGCCCAGCACTCAATAATGACTCAACAATGACATCGAACGTTTAGAAGGGAAGCTAGCACCTGGGCACAGAGCAACCTGATTTTAGAAACCATCTGTGGGTTGTTGTTTTTTTGCATTTATATTTCATTATTTTATGTAGAAAAATCCTGGTTTTAAACAACTTAAGGACAGAATCACAGACAGAAATGGGTAGGATGTGAGGAGGGCAGGAGGGATTGAAGCACTAGCCATGTTTTTTAAAAAAAACCCTACTGTTCTGTTTTCTGCATTTATTTGCTGGAATTTATTACTAATCCAAGCACAACAGATAATTGAGTGGGGTATTCCACTGTCTTTCCAAAAACAATAATGCCACATGTCCAAAATTCCACTGTTTAAAAACCTCATATCCAACAAATCGTTGAGTTCCTCTATGGTAACCATCTCATACCAAATAAATCCTGCCGCTGTCACAGAATGGCATGGTTCTTTCCATTTCTTATGTGGGCTTCGAACAGACCATAAATCCACTAATGAGTTGCTCATATTCTGACCACAGTTCTTTCCACAAAGATTAGACAAGGTATGATGAAGTTAAGCCTGGTGGCCATGCACAGGAAAAACCATACTGATTCTCTCTTTATAAATTGAGGATGAGACATTAGGGGGAAATGCCCAGCAATGTCTCACATCCAGATTCATTGACCATTTATTAGCTGTTTGGACAAACAGCATGCAAAGTTCATCCTTCCAGGGTTCTGGTCTAGTCCACTAGTAACTAGCCATGACTGGCTCAGGTGCCGACTCACCGAGATTAGTTCCTACAGACATCCTGCAGTAAGACTCCAGGTGATCTACAAAAGGCTGGGAAAGAAGATCAGACATGGTCTTGGAAGAAATGGGCAAAAAAGACTGAACAGAAGTTGATAGAGAAGAGAGCAGACAGCTCAACCTCCCATAACCTGAGGGAAGAGGGACCCCCTCTGTGATTTGAAAGCAGAATTCAGCCTTTCTAATTTCTAGAGATGTCACTGCCTGCTTTTAATATCCCTGTTAGACAGAGCGTGGCCTGAAGTACACCCTTTCCTGAGATGGAAAGAGACCCTGTATTAGGCATGTCTTCACCTGGGAAGTGCATAGTTTACCACCACATTAAAGGCCCCTGGACAGGGGACAGCACATTATTATTAGTTAATTCCTGCTCTTGTGACAGATGTAGAGAAGCAATTGGAGGATGATGTGGGAAAAGCAAAGATTCCAGGAAAGGCCTAGGTGTATCAATGAATAGAAAAGTACTTATAAATATATGATGTAATATAGTCACACACAAAATTTCTTTAACCTTATGATACACTGGGTGTCTACAGAGAGGATAAGCACGGTGTGCCTGCAAGGTAACAAGGCTTTCTTTATTCTGTAGATCCCAGCCCTTAGTTCATCCTTCAAGGAGACCGCAGACAGTGTGGAGCACCCCAAGTTCAGAGGAACTGAGACATTGGAAGCCTTCCAGAGAAGAGCCACAAAGTTGAGTTACAGGCTGCGAGGGTTGAGCAATGAAGGGAGGGTCAGTAGTGTGAAACACTGAGTAAGTGCAATAGCTATAAGTCAACCAGGGCAAGAACCAACCTAAAAATAATCACAAGGCCTCCCCCATGAAGAAGGTTTCCATTCTCCTGAGGACCAGGACCTGGGCAGTTGCAGACCACACCTGGGCTCTTGGCCAAAGAACCAACAATATATTTATAACCTGCAGTTTCTGGGGACTGTGATGGCTGCCCTGCCTGTATTGGGATTAGCAAAGTCAGCTGTCATAGACCTGGTCCCATGGAGGGGTGGCAGGCTCAAGCAGAAGCAGTCCCAGGAGCAGTGTGAGGGGCCTCCATTGGTATCGGTGTGCTCACATCTCCCTGTCTCTCCTCTCATCAAGCTCTGTTCCTTTTGCTCTCATCTTTTCCTCTCTTCCTTGTACCTTCTTCCCCTCCTTCCCACTGCAGTGGTCCTTGGTGACCTTCTGTTATGTCAGCTTCCCCAGTCCAGGAAGAAAATGAGACTATGAAAAAAACCATCCTTGAGATCTGAGTGACTTTCCAGATTAACCTCCAGAACTAGACGGTCTATAGATGGAGAGTCTAGCAGATGATTGGTGGTCCTGGGAGACAGTGGGGGTCACTGCTGCCCTCCTCCAGCTCAGTGCTGCCCTGTGAGCTATTCTTCAGCCTGGACCGTGAGAGCAGCACAGGCCCATGTCTGGCATGATGTGTCTGTCCTCCTCTTCCACTCAACCAGCCTGAACCTATCCTTCCCTGAAACATGCAACTTCTTACTCTAAACAAAACAAAACAAAAAATCTGTCTGATCTTCTTTCCCAGCCTTTTGTAGATCACCTGGAGTCTTACTGCAGGACGTCTGTAGGAACTAATCTCGGTTATGGTTTAGCAATGAACCACTCATGCTTCAGCTGCGAAAAGCTCTCCTGAGTTGTCTTCTTTTTAAAAAAGATAGTACTGTGTTGACTGAGAACAAGGTACAATCTTATATTAAGTGATGAAACCAGTGTAAAGAAAATTTCCTTAGCCAGCGCACCTGGAGGAAGAAGTGTGGAGGGATAGGAGTCCTGCTGGGCTAGAAGGGCAGTCCTTTTAAGTACCATCATGCTGCTGTTCAAACCAGGGAAACCTTAGGGCCCTCACACCCTGGGAAGCTAAGATTTTCCCAGAACTTCCTAACATGTATTCACTTCCCTGCCTTAGGAAGAAATCGTCATAAACACGACCATCTTTCTGTAATTCAAATTTAGTCAAGGCCACAGGTCCATCTGCTGAGGTCTGTGGTCATCTCTGATGTAAGAACACAAGACAGACTATCTGCCGACCCCAAACATGGAATGGGGATGAGTGGGAGAACAAGCAATGCAGCCAAAATTCCAGATTTGATTGGGGTGCATGTGAATGTGAGTATTCCTTAGCAATGTTTTGAGCTGCCTCTATTTCTTTGTTTCCTTCCATATGTCCTGCAGCAATCCTATCCCACCCCCAAAAAGCCCAAGATGCTTTTTTCCTTCTGTCACCTGGGTGCCAGTCCTATAGAGTCTGCAGCTCAATATGAGGACCTCCCACTCACCAGGGAGCAGTTGGGCAAAGTTGAAGAGGCTGCAGAGAAATTCAGGCATGTGGTGGATAAGGGTTTATGTCCTATGAGACAGTGGAGAGGAAATAGGTGACCCCAAGGACCTAGAGAGGACATTGACTACCTTGGAGGTGCCCAGGACATCCGAACAGCTCAGGAATCTGAGTCCTGAAGACCCCAGGTGGACACCATGGGCTGAACGTTCCCGGTGACCATTCAGTCACAGAGGAGCTAATTCACCCTGTGATGCAGCCAAATGGGGACAGGGAGAAGTGCCCAAGCCTGGCATAGAAAATACTTTAAACAAACAAACAAAAAAGAATTGCCTGGCCCCTGGGCAGCCTGCCAGCCTGTCTCCAAGGCCATGGCAGCTCTCCACTGGAGTCCTTCCTCTTTTGGTCTGCTCGAGATGCTAGCCACCCCACTGACTCACACTGTAAATGACCCTGCATACCTACGTCACTGGCCTCACTGAGAATGTAGCTTTTAGGCTGGTGAAAAGGATGAGGTGCTCAGCACCTCAAACCAGAACAGGGACAATCTAGAGAGGAGAAGAAGCTCAGGAGCTGGGAGGTGAGGACACTCATTGAGTGGAGGCAAACAGAACTGTCGCTTGGGCAGGTGAAGGCTGTCAGGATCACTCCTACACTGCTAGGGGCCACAGGTGATGAAACGCAATAATTCCACACTGAGGGGGATTATTAAACAGAAATAAAATATATGAACCTGTGCATCATGAGTCATGTGCAAGAATTTCACAGAAACTGGTCCTAACTTCCCCAAACTGGGAATAACTCAGACATTCCACAAAAGTAAAACTAATAATCAGTAGGGTAAAGGAATTTTACAGGCAGTGGAAACAGTGAAGGATAGTTACATGCAGGGAGAAGCATCAATCCCACAATCATGATGTTGAAGAGAAGCAAGACTGAAAAAAATAGGCAACATGACTCCATTTACATAAAAAATTCAAACAGGCCAAAAACCACACAAAACATACATTGTTTAGGGATTATATGCAGGTGGTAAAACTATGAAAAGAAAAACAAGAATCTCCAGAGAAGTGAGATAAAGATTCAATTGGGAGAGCCCGTGGCTCGCTCGCCCAGGGGTGGGATGAGGTTGTGGGGTATTGCAATGCTCCATTTCTTGTGCTGGGATTAGCTTCACTAAGGGGAAGGAAGAAAGATCATTGAATTTGGAAATGAATCCATGGATTTTATTTCCACCTCTGACAGTTATCAGTTATTAAACCCTTAAGTAAGTCATATAACCTTCCTAAACCCCAATTTTCCTACCTATAGAATATATAAATGGTAAAATGGAAATAATAACTCTTATCTCAAAGGGTTGCTGTGTAGCTAAAATGAGTATATATTTTTAAATGCTTTAAATCCCAAATAGCAGCATATACACAGAAGATGTAACTTTATAAACTCCTATCTCACAGTTTTACCTGTACCTGGATATTGACTTGTTAGCTGCCCTCAGTAAACATCTATTTTGTGCTTGCAAGGTGCCTGGCACTGCTAGGCACTGTGCAAACTGCAGTGAGCAAGAGCTGACTTTTCATTGAGGACATTTGCATCAATATGCAAAAGTAAAACTTGGATGTATCAGTAGATGAATGGATAGACAAAATGTGATTCATCCCGACAATGGAATATTACTCAGCCTTTAAAACGAAGGAAATTCTGATACCTGCTATAGCATGGATGCACCTTGAGGACAGTGTACTCAGTGAAATAAGCCAGTCACAAAAGGACAAGTACTATATGATTTCACTCATATGAGGTTCCTAGAGTAGGCAAATTCATAGCAACATAAATTAGAATGGTGGCTTCCAGGGGCTTTAGGGAAGGGAATGGGGAGTTGGTGCTTACGGGGGACATCATGTAAAAAAAAAAAAGTTCTGAAGATGGATGGTGTGATGGTTTCACAACAATGTAAATGTACTTAATGTTACTGAATTGTGCACTTAAAAATGGTTAAAATTGTAAAGTTTATGTTTTGTGTAGTTTACCACAATTTTAAAAATGGATAAGATAGCTTTTAAAAAGTGAACATGGGCAAACACTGGAGGACAAACAAGGATATCCACCTCATCACTACTATAATATCATACTGAGACGCTAGCCAAAGCAATTAGAGATTAGAAAGAAATGTATAAAAATTGAGAGGGAGGTGAGATTCTCACTGTTAATGGATACAACCAGGAAACCTTAAGAAAATCAACCAAAACTACTACAAGCAATACTTCAGGAAAGTGAAAGCAGAATCAACACCAACCTCCACCATATCTTTGCACTTTCTGGTAGTCACAGCCCCATGATCACGCTGCCTGACCAGGGAAGGGCAAGCTGATTTCTAACCCAATACTCTCTCAGATAAAGGCCTTATGCAATGGCACAGATACACAAATGCCTCAGTAAGGGTAAGAGAAGCAAGAAAAACAAGACAGAAAATTAACACATGGAAGAATTCAACAACTTCACATATGCCAACAACTCCCCTTTAAAAGATAGTGAGAATGGCAACACCTTTATGGAAGCACAAGGACAATCACAAGGACAAGACATCTAGGGAAAATTTAACAAGAAATGTGAAAGACTTTTGAATAAAACTTCAAAATGCTCCTGAAGAATATGTGAAAAAAGACCAGTCAGAAATTAAGCATACACTAACTGAAATAAAGAATAATTTTCAGGGATTCAACAGTAGAGTAGAGGGTTCTGATAATCAAATCAATGATTTGGAATATGAGGAAGCAAAGAACACCCAATCAGAAGAGCAAAAAGAAAAAAGAATCCAAAAATATGAAGATAGTGTAAGGAGCCTCTGGAACAACTTCCAATGTACCAATATTTGCATTATGGGAGTGCCAAAAGGAGAAGAGAGAGAGCAAGATTTTGAAAAATATCTCTTTTCCTATTAAAAAATAATGACAGAAAACTTCCCCTACCTGGTGAAAGAAATAGACTTACAAGTCCAGGAAGCACAGGAAGTCCCAAACAAGAGGAACCCAAAGAGGCCCACACCAAGGCACATCATAATTAAAAAGCCAAGGATTAAAGACAGAGAGAATTTTAAAAACAGTAAGAGAAAAGCAGTTAGTTACCTACAAGGGAGTGCCCATACGACTGTCAGCTGATTTCTCAACAGAAACTTTGCAAGCTAGAAGCAAGTGGCTCATCCACACCCAAGCTCACACAGACACAGCCAAAGCAAAAGTGATGAATAGCAAGCACCTACAACCAAGATTACTTTACCCATCAAAGCTATCATTTAGAATTGAAGGGCAGATAAAAAGCTTCACAGACAAGAAAAAGCTAAAGGAGTTCATCACCACCAAATCAGTATTATATGAACTGTTGAAGGGTATTCTTTAAGAAAAGAAGAAAGAAGAAGAAGGAGAAGGAGAAGAAGGAGAAGGAGAAGGAGAAGGAGAAGGAGAAGGAGAAGGAGAAGGAGAAGGAGAAGGAGAAGGAGAAGGAGAAGGAGAAGAAGAAGAAGAAGAAGAAGAAGAAGAAGAAGAAGAAGAAGGGGAAGGGGAAGGGGAAGGGGAAGGGGAAGGGGAAGGGGAAAAGGAAGAGGAAGAGGAAGAGGAAGGAGAAGGAGTAGGAGAAGGAGAAGGAAGAAAATACGAACAATAAAATGGCAATAAATACATATCTATCAACAATTGAATCTAAAAATCAAAATAAACGAACAGGAAATCTAATGAACAAAATAAACTGATGAATAAAAAAGAACCAGAGGCATGGAAACATGGAATAGACTAACGAATCTCAGAGGGAAGGGGGGTGGAGAGAGATTAACCAAAGATCTTATATGCATAAATGAATTACCTATGGACACAGACAATAGGGTGGTGAAGCCCTGGGGTGGGGCAGGAAATGGGTGGAAAGGAACAATGGGAGGAAAAAGGAGGACATCTGTAATACTCTCAACAATAAAAATTTCAAAAAACACACAGAAAAATGAATAGGGGCCAGTTTTAAAAAGTATCAAACATACTCTAAAGATCTACTAATTAAAATTGAAACAGTAGTAGAAGAGTTGGAGCCCTGGCTGGTGTGACTCAGTGGTTAGAATGTTGGCCCTCAAACCGAAGAGTTGCAGTTTTGATTCCCAGTCAAGGGCACATACCTGGGTTGCAGGTTCCCTCTCTGGCCCCAGTCGGGGTGCATGTGGGAGGCAACCAATTAATGTGTCTCTCTCACATTGATCTCTCTCTCTCTCTCTCTCTCTCTCTCTCTCTCTCTCTTTCCCCTTCCTTCCCACCTTTCCACTCTCTCTAGGAATCAATGAGAAAGAAAAAATTATCCTCAGGTAAGGATTAACAACAATAACAACAAAAAAGGGGTCAGAAATAGAATCAAGAAATGTAGAAACAGAGGCTACATTTTAACTCTGAGGCTGTAAAAATGGACTTATTAATAAAATGTAACCAGGTAGCCAGTCAGAAAAAGATTAACTGGATCCATCCCTTACAGAATATACCAAACTAAACTCCAAATGTATCATAGACTTACGTGTAAGAACATGAAACCATAAAAGTCCCGGAAGCCCTAGCTGGTTTGGCTCAGTGGATAGAGCGTCCACCTGTGGACTGAAGGGTCCTGGGTTTGATTCCGGTCAAGGTCACATGCTCAGGTTGTGGGCTTGATCCCCAGTAGGAGGCATGCAGGAGGCAGCTGATCAATGATTCTCTCTCATCACTGATGTTTCTATCTCTCTCTCTCTCCCTCTCCCTTCCTCTCTGAAATCAATAAAAATATATGTTTTTAAAAGTACTGGAAAATTCCAGGCCTTTATAACCTTGAATGGGAAGGTCTTTTTAACTAAGACTCAAAAAATTAGTGGTCATTAAAAAAAGAAGATTGAGAGATTGGTTAATCAAAACATATAAAAGTAAAAAGATGTCTATATGGCAAAGACATCATGGGTAGTATGAATGTAGATAATATTAGGGAATTATTATTTGTTGTTTTGGGTGTTAATAATGGTACAATTGTATAAGAGAACGCCCCGGGTTTTTGGAGGTGCATGCTAAAGTGCTTGGGTTTCATCTTATGTGTGTAGTGCTCATGTTCACATATGCATGTGCTCACACACCCACAAGCTCACACAGACAGGGCAAAAGTGGTAACTGCTATCAATTGCTAAATTTAGGGGGTGGATATATAGGTGATTGGTGCGCTGTTATTTCCATGATTTATTTATTCATAATAGAAAGTTGAAAAAAATACCATAAGCAAAGTCAAACCAATGACAAACTGGGAAAATGATTTGTAATTCATATCATACACAAGGTTAATCTTTCCAATCCATAAAGAGAGTCTATTGATTAAGAAGAAAATTTCTAATAACCCAATGGAAAAGTGGACAAAGGCAGGACTAGTTCACAGAAAAAGATATATGAAACATGACCTTGCTGGTAGGAGGGCAAATGGTGAAATGACAGTGAACTGGTATTTTGTACCTATCAGAACAATGCATTTGCCTTTGACCTAGCCATCCTGACTTCTGGGCACTTAGCTATGGATACTCCTGCATACATATGGAATAACAGACATCCAGGTTGAATTACTGAGTCATTGTTCATTATAGTGAAAGACAGGCAGCAGCATCTCCATGGGCTGTTACGTGAACCTGGGCACGTCCACCACAGAACATCAGGTGGCTCTAAAAGAGAAGCTCCCTTTGGACTAAGGACACATCAACAGGATACAATGTTAAGTGAAAAATATAAGATGCTTTTGTTTATAAAAAGGAGAAAGATAAGAATATATATTTCTTATTTCTTTTTCTACAATGAAACACTAGAGGGACACAACATACTCCCTCCCCCTCCCCCCTCTCCCCCTCCCCCTCCCACACACACAAACTAATTAAAGTGGTTCCATTCCCACTGGGTTCGGGGAACAGGAGGACTTCCCAGTTCAGCCTTTTCCTGCCTTTTCTCTATGTAGCCAAACAACAAAAGTTAATTTTTAAAAGTCCTCAAGAACTTCAGAGTTTCAAATAAAGATTTCTTAAATGATGATGATACTTGTTTTATAGATAATTTTTATGACTTGTCTGGTCAACAACTTGATTCCCAACATTCTCCATGACCTCAGTCATCTCTTTTAAATTGCACCAGTTAAGAGCCAACTATTTACCTGGTGAGTGTCATCCCTGTGGAGAGCTGAGCTCAATAATTCAGAATAACAACAACAAATCCTTTCTCCAGGAACTAGCAACGGGGACTTGCTCTAAGTGATCCCAGCAGCTCTCCCACGTGGTTCTGCTTGTGTAGACACAGCCTGGCTTCTCCCAGATGCCTCTGGGTGCTACCCATCTAGATAATAAATTCCCCTCCAGATAATTCATAAACAAACACAAAGGTGAGAAAACGCACTGTGCAAGAGGCTGGCTGTTGTTCCAGACGGTGGAACTCAGCATTGCTCCACATGCGTCTCACCCAAAACCCAACCCAAAACACACCCCACCCTCTGAGCCGCGCGGATGCCAGAGGCCACACGTGCTGACTGTTCATTCTGGTCTATTCATAGGGGAGACCAGCCAGCGTGTTTGAAATGGCTGCACTATGTGCGGGAAATTCGGAACCATTTGAAACCCACCACCCTCTCCCAGAAGCTAGTTGCTCAGCATGGAAACAGTACTTTGCAGATGCAGCCAGGGTTGGGAGGACATCCGGACTGCTATTCCTCCTAGAGAGGAGGTGCTGTGGGGAAAGGGGCTCAGGCAATCCTGCTGAGCATCTCCCAGTCTCCCCACATCCTGACAAAATATATATATATATATAATTGATTTCAAAGGGGAAGGGAGAGGGAGAGATAGAAACATCAATGATGAGAGAGAATTGATCGGCTGCTTCTGCATGCCCCACACTGAGGATAGAGCCTACAACCCAGTCATGTGCCCTGATGGGGAACCTCCTGGTTCATAGGTCGACACTCAACCACTGAGCCACATAGGTAGGGCCCTACTGTGTGCTTTTGTGCAGGTGCAATCAGCTCAGAAGAGAAAAATTCGTGCACCCAGAGCGGGGGTCCCGCGGCTCAGTGGCAGCACACGGGGCCTCTGAGCCCTGGTCTGGGCCATTACCCCAGTTAGTCACCAGCTCAGGGTGAACCATTTCCGGCATTCTGTTTCCAGAAAAGGCACAGGCTACCTGTCCCGGCAACACACCTGCATCGACAATTTTTCTTCTTCAATATATTCTCCTAAATCCTTTGCCTTTCCCTCCTGTGTTTTTGGCTTCTTCTGTTTTCCTCTTGCAAAATAAAATGACACAGGGAAATAAGATATTTAAATACAGAAAGTGAGACTTCAGTTTTCCCCAAATCAGACAATGTTAGTGCCAAGTTACCATTCAGAGCCTTTCTGAGGAAAGCTCTGGGTTGTGAAAGGGCTGTGAGAACGGCTTAGTCCGTTCTTGCTCGGCAGAACCAGCGCCCCCGCTGACTGGTGGCACAGATCAGTGGACTGTGGGAGGCGGGGAGACACCAAGAACAGTGCCCCTGTGTGGGGACACTGAGAACAGCGCCCCTGTGTGGGGACACCGAGAACAGCGACTAGGCAGGCTGTCACCTACCTCTGACTGGCCATAAGGATCTGCTTCTATCCTCTTATTTCCAAGAGCGAGTCCTTTCTCCAGGGCACTACATGCAGGTTCTCTGTGACTAGAGAAGGCAAGGCAGAGGTCAGGATGGGAGACCCCTGAGTTGCATCATTCATGAAAAGAGATCAAGCCCCGCAAGAGCTCCCTTCTCTCCAGCTAAGACAAAAATGTCTGGGTTAAGACAAACATGACTGAGGGGTCAACCTTCATGCCTGCTGTTGCCTTAGTAAGGCCTTCAAAGGGCCCTTTCAGATTAGGTTCATACTTCCGGTTTTGAAGTAGTGGCATCGGAGTGCATTTGTTTATGCTTAAAAATCACCGAGGCCTGAGAAGTTTGTCCCGCCTTAGTCTCCCTTCCATTCCTGTTGCACACATACAACCACGCACGGACAGTCTTTCTCCAGGGAAAAATGACCCCTTGATTCAGGGTTTGTATCAGCCAGACTGGGAGTGTAGGCCCCTGTGTGAGTGTATGTGTGAGTGTGTCAAGGTGGGGCTATGTGTTGAATGAGCTTGTGGGTGTGCAACTGTGTGGTGTGAGTGTATATTTGGTGTGAGTGTGTGCTGGATGTGTCAAGGGAGTGTGTATTGGGTGGGTGCTCATATGTGTCAGTGTGTGCAAGCATGTGGTATGTGAGTGTGTGTTGGGTGTGAGTGTGTGCATGTGTGTGTGAGTGAGAAAGAGACAGAGCGAGAACATCTCTTGTGTGACTAGGTTACATTTTGAATTACTGGTGAACTGGAGCCAACCAATTCAAATGAAGAATTTCTTTTTTCATTGACTCAAGAAAGGCTTAATAGCTCTGGCAGAAACTCTCCAAAAAAATTTACCTTTGGGCATACATGGCCCGGTACCAGACAAGAGGTTTCAGCCCCAAAGAATTTGGCAGAAAGTTATGAGCAAGTGAATAAAGCGGCTGTGAAATGCAACTCCATTGCTCCCTCTCACTAGCCTGCTCGCTCCTGCTGACCGTGGGAGGCCACCTCTGCGGCCTCCGTCCAGGTGCAGCAGCAGGGCTTGGCAGCTGCAGAATCAAGTCCCATAAAGGTGTTCGTGAGCCTGTGTTAAGCAACCTTTATGGAAATAGTGGAAATACATAGATTGTAGACCTGATAGAAAAGTCTATATACATGTCTTAAAGCTATCTCCTCTATATAGAACCTTACATGCCTAACATACCATGATAATCCTTCCAATAAACTACACACATATAAGAGCATTTTTGTCATTAAATTCATGGTAGGAATTTGTAATGTTCCAGAACATTTGCCAATATATAACATGAAATAAATGGAAAGTGAGGCCCTTCCTAGATTATATGTGACCCCAAAATGCTGGTGGCTGAATGATGTGGGTGAAGCAGTACATGCCCCTGGCTCCCAACCTGACCAATTCTTCACTTCGATGTGCATGTGCCATTAGTTCCACAGATGATCAAAAAGAAAAAAAATGATTCTAAAAACAAAGAGTACAAAAGTGACCTCATATCTACTCTGTTTTATGGAGTTGTCAATTGTCATTTCTTTAAACCTTCATCACCATTTAATAAGCATTTATCAAGCATCTGTTCTGAGGAGACAAAGGTGGGTAAGGCATAGACGCTGCCCTGTGTGACAATCATAATAAGCAATAAAGACTACTTTTCCCACCATCCCAACACCACCAGGCACTGTCCTGGGCACTTTCATTTTAGCCCCAACAATTACAGTCAGCTCCATTAACAACCTTCTGTCCTGAATATGCCGGCAATGTCAGAGATACTGTTCAGAGCCAGCAAAGAAAGTTCCAGTTTTGGGCACGGAGTGAGTATTTGAGAACTGGTGGCTGTGATTGTTCCTATCTAATCTAATAAAAGAAAAACATGCAAATTGACCATACCTTCACTATGCCCCAAGCCATGCCCACCAGCCAATCAGAGCGACTCTATGCAAATTAACCCAACCAAGATGGCGGCCGGCAGCCACGGAGCTGGAGCAAGCAGGAGGCTTGGTTGCCCCAGCAATGGAGGAAGCCAAGCTTCCCACCTGCCCTGGCCCGCTGTGGCCTCCGCTAAAGGCAACAAAGTTTCAATTATAGAAGATAAATAAATCCCAGATACCTACTTCCAGTCAGCCTCCACTGGGAGCTTGGGTGGCTGGGGGCTGTGGGCAGCCTGAAAACAGCCATCAGCCCCTCACCCAGGCTGGCCAGGCACCCCAGGGGACCCCCACCCTGAAGGGGCTGTAACCAGCCTGCAAACAGCCCTCAGCCACTCACCCAGGCTGGCCACACCCTCATGGGGTGAAGGTCCCCGCTGGGGGGCTTGGCAGCCTGCAAACAGCTATCAGCCCCTCACCCAGACTGGCCAGGTACCCCAGCAGGACCCCCCACCCTGAAGAGGATGTGGCCAGCCTGAAAATGGCCCTCAGCCCCTCACCCAGGCTGGCCAGGCAACCCAGTGGGGACCCCCACCCTGAAGGGGCTGTGGCTAGCCTGAAAACAGCCATCAGCCCCTCACCCAGGCTGGCCAGGCACCCCAGCGGGGCCCCCACCCTGATCCGGGACACCCTTCAGGGCAAACCAGCCAGCCCCCACCCATGCACCAGGCATATAATAAAATGGTAATATGCAAAGTGACCCTAACAGCAGAACGACTGGGAATGACTGGTCACTATGACACACACTGACCACCAGGGTGCAGACACTCAATGCAGAAGCTGCCCTCTGGTGGTCAGTGCGCTCCCACAGGGGAAGCTCTGCTCAGCCACAAGCCAGGCTGACAGCTGCCAGCACAGCAGCAATGGCGGAAGCCTCTCCCGCCTCCTCAGTAGCGCTAAGGATGTCCAACTGCAGCTTAGGCCTGGTCCCCGCTGGCAAGTGGACATCCCCCGAGGGCTCCTGGGCTCCCAGAGGGATGTCTGACTGCCAGCTTAGGCCCGATCCCCCGGGGAGCGGGCCTAAGCCAGCAGGTGGACATCCCCCAAGGGGCCCCAGAGTGCGAGAAGGCATAGGCCAGGCTGAGGGGACCCCCCCCCCCAAGTGCACAAATTTTTGTGCACTGGGCCTCTAGTTTAATTATAAATGCAAGATCCTCTTTCAACAGAATCAAGAACCAAATCTCATTGACAGCTATTGCCTAGTGCCTAGCACATGTTTGGCACACACTAGATGTTTAATAATAATGATTTCATGCTTTTCTCATGTATAGAGATGATCAATACCAAGCGTCAAACTGAACAAAGTAAAAGAGAGATGTTGAGAATTTTTAAAAGCTATTGTCATTATTCAGTTGTTGTGCTGTCTCCATAAGAAATGCAAAAATAAGAGGAAAAGTCATAGTATCCCAACAATAATAGTAAATGATGGCTATCAGTTCCCCTGTGGTCAGCCAGGTTCAGAGTGTGCATCTGGGAAGCACTGCCTGAAATATTTGTACTTGGTAACTAAGGTTGAGATCAAGTATGTCAAACTCAAAGGCTAACACGGTCCAAATAAACAAGGTTTAAGTTTACATGGGCCACAAAAAAGCAAAAGCTTCAATTTTCAGAGAAATGTAGGTTTATTTCAATAGAGACATGCAGAATACATAGGTCTGAAATAAATGAGTATTCGTTAACATAAAATAATAGAACATTTTAATAAAAATTAATATTTTTTCTTGAACATTAACTTCCCAGACACTGAATAACTACACAAATTAATAAGCATAATGCAAATACACCTATTTTTCTTGTTCTCTGGAAGGGAAACATTTCCTTTTGGGCACACCAAACAAGTCAGTACAAGACTAAGATGTGGCAATCAGCTGCTAAAATATTCACTGCTAGTATTAGTGGAGAGAAATGGTGTGCCTGTGCATAAGGCATGTAAGGGAAATGAATGCAACATGATTGTAGTAATCAGTCATTAGCGAACGTTGTAGTTCATTATTAATAATTATGTAATAACAGGATATTGTAAAAATTAAGTTATAAAATTTTTATGAAAACATTTCTGACATACCATTATATTGGCTGGGCCACAAAAATATTCGTTGTGGGCCACATGCGGCCCATGGGCCGCGAGTTTGACATGCTTGTTTGAGATGATTATTGATGCAGCTTAAAAAACAAGATCCAAGAGAAGTCACTATACTTTCTCTTTTCTTTTGGCAACTCAAAGTCCCATTCATCTTTGCATTACCCACCCTTAGTGCAGCCTCTCTCACAGTGGGTGCTCAATAAATGCTTCTCACACAATCACATACAGAGAGCAGCATGTCCATGTCAGTACCTAAAAGCCAGGAGACAAATCCCCAGCAGTACTGAGAGGAAAGGAGGGAGCGCATCATTTCATTTACCCAAGACAATGGAGGGACTGAGTCAGTCCCCATTGAGGCCTGGCTCCCACTGCTTCCGCCTGCCCCCACGGGAGCAGCTGTGAACCCACACGCCAGCTCAGCTCCTGGGCTGCAGAGGAGCCTGCATGTTCTGTGCACCCCCAGTCTCCACAGAAGGTGTTTCCCAAGAGGGCGGCCAGACAACAACGGTCTGGGTGAGAGTTCCCTGGTCCACAATGTGGAATTTTAAAATGTACTTTAGCAGCTAAAGGCTTTAAGAAGGCCTGTGGTAGAGGAACAAGTTTGACTTTGCTCAGAATTTCCAAAATGTATGCAAATGCATAATCCATGTCACTACTGTTCTGTGGCACTCACTTTAGGAAATGTGCCCTAGAGGGACGGCTTCATAATCTCACTTTGGAAGCCTTCTTTATCATGAAAATATAAAAAGGACATTTGAAAGTGATCCTTTACTTGAAATATTTTCCCCCCAATAGAGCTCCAAAGGTCAATATCACCAGCTCCAAACAAAATAATCTATCCTACTATATTGAATGCACTCATCTTCAATAGTTCAACAATGATAGAATTCTGGTCTTTAGAATATCCCCAAACTCTATCACTGGGGCCTGGCAGAGGAGGCTAGTACCAGGGCCAGTCAGATCCAGAAACGCAGCCGGTGTTTGATGAGTGACCTTTCTTGGCCTGGTGCAGAAAGATGAGACAGAAAGAGATCATTAACTTCTAACGGAGAGAAGGGTTAAGAATGATTTTCAAAATAATGAGTCTTTATTAACAAGACTATATAAATGCAGTTAATTTGTTATGTGAATTAATTTTGTTTTGACATTAGATATGACCAAAAATTAAATTTCTAGATAATATAATAATCATTAGCTGAAATCAACAGATCTTAAAAATATACATTGAATTTATCAATATATGGTCAATAATCATTACTTACAAATTCCATATTTGCAAATCCTTCTACTGGCTAGAAGTTATTTGTAACCCAAAATCAATAGTCTCATTGTTTCTACGGTTATTCAAGGACATGTGCAGAGCAGAGAAAGTTTAAGCTGCCCCACACCTTCCCAGCTGAGGATGAGCAGGGCTCCACCTCCTCAGTCAGCTCTCACACTGCAAACAAATGTCCTATTCACAGTCTAGTTAGCGCCCCAGCCATGAGTTCAGCTATGTAGTATATGAGGTGTCTTTGAACAGAAACACACATAAAGCAAGGTTATGTACTGATCTGTTAACGAGAATGTAACCAGAGGCTCACGGGAACCCAACCCTGCATTTCCTCCAGGAACAATGGTCCCTATTTGCTAATTCAGAGTTCGTGGCAACCTTATAGAGCTTAGCATCCATGAATAATGAGAATCAACTGTAGTATATTTGGGGAGGACGAGCAAAGTTTCCTTTGAGAAAGTCTTAGTGGATAGAACAGGATCACTGCAGGAGAGTGACAGGCTGCCTGTGTCCATGCTGCATGGTGGGAAGCTGCACCACTGGAGCGAGGCAGCCAGCGTCAGGAGAAACACGCACACAGGAACGCATGACCTCTGCAGCAGTTTGCTGACTCAGCACTATGCGTGACTCCTTTTACTCCTGCCTTCAGCAAAGTTTTCTTTCAATTCCTGGTTGAAACAACCAACTTATGCCCTAGAAGGGAGAATTTATGCATAGCTTGACTCTGCTGCTCTGAACATAATTCTTATCTGAGCTCGTTTACAGTTGAGACCTACTGTGTATAAAATAGCATGATAAGTGCAACTGTTATGACCTCATAAAAATCTGCTGATGTGATCAAACATTTTTTCAGACATTATAGTGTCACCCTTTTCTCTGAAGAATCTAGGAGATCATTCCTGATGAGGCCTGAGTTGGCTCTTGTCCCCAGCTGTGTCACCCATAGCCTGCGTGGTTGGCCTGGCACACTCACACAATGCCTTCAGCAAGATTAATTTCGTTGAGTCTTTGAAAAAGTACATGCTCTGGAGTCAGCCCATGAGTAGAAGGTTACAGGCAAATAACTGATTTTACAGTGTGCCCGGTGGAAAATGCATGCCTAAAGCAGCCAGGCGCCTGTCCCAGTGCAGCATGCTTACTCCATGACACGATCATTCTATAGCTAAAAAGAGATACATTTACAGACTGGAATAGCACATTTTTCCTTTGAACTGATGACAAAATCCTTGGGCGATTTTGAGAGCTGTGCCGAATATATGCAAGGAGCAAAGTGATTCACAAGGGATTTTGCTTGGCTTGCGCAAACACACATTGGCACAAGAAAAACAGGCATGAACACCATCTTCTCAGCTCCATCTGTCACCGAAGGTGCTTTTCCTCCCTGGATGAGCTTTCTAGAAGCCCCCTCGAGAAGGCTGCTTTCACCCCATGAACATCCCCAAAGAATGGGGCGCCTGTGGTAACCTGCCGTGTTTGTAAACACCTCATGGCCAAGCCAAAGGCAGCCAGACCCTGCAGTCCATGTCCAGAGGAGCTGGCCTCTGAGGGCACGCCAGACCGGAGCCCTGCATCATGGGAAGAAGTCCCAGGTAGGTGCCTTAACCAGTCCTAGTTAGACCCTCCTCACCTGCCCTGTCCTGGCCGTTCCTCCAGAGGGAAAAGGGGGTACTTGACAAAGAAAATGAAATGGCTTCCCTTTCTTCCTTTGGAGTTTTAAAAAAAGCAGATTCCTGGGGTACTGGGGTACCGTCATAGGAAAAGGAAGCATTCCTCACCTGATTAGTATTCATTTTGCTGTCACTTGAACCTGCTTGGTCACTGAGGGCCACGAAGGTTGTAAGGCTTCCATAGATGACTGCAGACCTGTGTGTGTGTGTGTGTGTGTGTGTGTGTGTGTGTGTGTCGCGTGCAGGTATGTGTGTGTGAGCTAATTTCTTTTTAATATTTTTGTTTTGCTGTTTTGGAAAAAAAAAAACAACAGACAAAGGCACAAAAAAATGACTGTCTGGCCAAGGAAGAAATTGCTGACAAGCAGAGGGTTATTAACCTAGATAGCAGCTTCCTTGCAGCAGCTCTCCAGGCCACCAGGGGAACTGGCCTTCTGGCCGGGACTCTCCCGGGAAGACGGGGACTCTCCCGGGAAGACGGGAAGCCGTCTGCTGAGTCAGCCCCATTCCCCACCCCCACCTCCCCACCCCGTAAGTTACAAGTCTATTCACATGAAAATCAAGAGGATGAAGCTGAAAGAGTGCCTGTATTTACAGTCTCCCTTTGAACATAAATGGACGCTTCTGATTAAAAAATAAACTTGCAGGTTGTATTATGAATCTCTATGATTCAAAAAGTACAGGAAACAAGGAAACTTGTCAAGGGTTGGTCCTTAATAAAACCCCTTTTTAAAAATTGTGGGGGAAGAGAGAGCCCTATTTTCTCTTTCTTTACGAAAGGTCTGGAATTCTGTTGTCTAAAAACTGCCTCCCTGAAGACCATGGAAAATCTGCCCGTGGAAATGAGACAAGGTGCTGAGCGCTCTCAACAGACAACTGAGCTGAGAGTAACCCACAGCCAAAGAAAAACAACGGGCTTTATGTTCTTCCAGAACAAATCACAACTTTTCCCAGCTCATAAAGACTTTTTATGTAGCTTCACTCAGGCAACACTCGGGCAGGGAGGGTCTGCGGGGAGATAACCACAGTCTGGGATGGCAACTGCCCGGGTGCAGCCACCACACAATGCCCAGGAGTGTCTCCACCTGGCACCCGGCCCTTCGCCCGCCCGCCCGCCCGCCCGGCGCTCCTGCAGCCCCACAGGCCCCGCCTCTGGGCTCTGCTTCCCACCCCCGAGCGGACCATAATGCCAACAGGGTCCACCAGCCGCCGCTCCCTAGGGAGTCGGTCTGACTACCGAAGAAAGCACGGACTTAGAGGTAAAAATTCAAAATATACCTCGAAAACCTCCCAACAGAAGCCCAGCCTTCTCACAGGAGAGATTAAATTAGCCACACGCACCACCACCAGCGGCTGCAAGCACTGCCATCCCACCCGCCGAAAGCGTCTGCGCGCCCCACCCCAGCACAGCTGCGTGGGGCCGGGCGGGAAGGAGGCCCCACAGGAGCAGCATTGCTGAGGACGCTGAGTCCAATGAACCGATGCTAATGCACTGATAGGTGAGCGCGAGCCTCCCACAGTCCCAGGAAACTATTCAACACAGGATGTTGTGTTTTGTTTAAGTTATTTCATTAACACATCGATATTATTCTCAAATATTAATCACTTTATTCATTAATTGTTTAAATGAACTCATCTGGCCACCCATGGCCTCTCCTTTGAAACTCTCAACATAGAAAGCAAGGTGACTCAAACCTCTCACAGTTGAGGTGTTCCAAGGGCTTAGCTAGACCTTAAGGTAACACATCCAAACCCTCAGGACAGTTAGAAAATGTCAGCTAGCTGGGTGGGGGTGGGGTCTCCCCAAGGAGTGGCTGCCCCCCAGCTGCGCTTCATTCCCTGGAATGCCTTGGGGCAGCCCCTGCTGGGACGGCCTGGCCGGTGAGGCTCTGCCCGGCTTCGGCACCTGCCTCCTGCACAGCAGCCTCTGCCGCCTGCTCTGCATTCAGACGCTCAGGGGGGTGAGGGCCGCCACCGACAGACTGTCCAGCAGGTGCCGGAGGTGGAGAGTTTTAGGGAACACGGACGTCTGCTTCCTTCGCTTCACTGCAACATCTGCCTGGGCCGCTTCTCGCTCCTCGGGCCCCACAATCCCCTCCCCCAAATACAATGCAGGACAGCCTTCTTCAGGAGTGACCAGTTAAAGGACCATGTGGGTGGGAGTGCAGCAGGCGCAGCCCTCACACCCACGCAGAGCTGGGGAACCCACGCGCGTCCTGGACGTGTTCTCTTTTGCCTCTCATGCGTACCTTTGGATTTGGTGATGGATGGACCAACGTAGAAAGCCAGATAATTCAAGTTCATTTATGGATTTTTGCCCTCCATGGGGAAACAGACCCACCAAACAGACCCGAATTTGACACTGAGATTCAGCTGCTCCTTTAATGAGCTGGAGTCGGTCCAAGAAGGCAGCAGTAAAACCCATGTGGTTACACTGCCATCCAAATCCACTGGGAAGCTCTTGTCTGGCGAGTATTTAGTCATAAAGCTCAAGGACCTACACTTGGCAAACTCTTCTCCCCTTGCTGGTGTGAACCTCCCATGGCGTCTTTGAAGCCCCTTTGTGCACTTCTCATTGTTGCCACGGGATGGCAATAGAGATCCATCACAGTCCCTGCAGACTGTTGTATTAAAGGACCCACAGTCTGGATTCCTAAAGTAAAAAAGAAAAAGAAAAAGCCAGGAAGTGGGAAGGAGAGTAGGGGGAAATTCGGAAATTCATTCTTATGGAGTCAAGAAGTAACTTCCATCTTCAAAACTGAGGTTCCAGTCTAGTTTACTGGGACTCATGAGAGAACACTTAGCATCAATACATAAAAACTCATAACAACTAAAGTTGCAACAAGTAAGTACAAAATATGAAATCTACCTTTAATTTTCAACTCCATATAAAAATCATTGAACACATTAAGTATGTCTAAAACAAGCTGATTGTGACATTTTAATAATTTCTTTTTCGTAAATGCTAAAGTGCAATAGGAATTGTCTTGGCTGTTATTGAACACAGTAAACTTCTTGATCCTTCTCACCCTTTCCTATTCTCAGAACCTCTCTTCTGTTTAAGGCTGACATCACCTAAGAACTCGGTTCTTCTTCCCCAGGTAAAAGAAGCCAAGAGACTGCATCCTCATGAAAATTAATCTCTCACCGGGGAGAGACAGCCATTTGCCCTGGAGTTGCCAGGCACCCAAACACACACACACACACACACACACACACACACACACACACACCAGCCAAGAACAGCCCATCGGCAATCATCTCAGCTCTCTCCTTCACCTGCCCCTCTTTCACAGCACCCAGCCTTCTCCCCTTCCCACACCTCCTCCACACCCAAGCCCAACAGATAAGATTCATGCAAAATGAGAGGGAAATCAATACTTTCTAAAGCTTTTTTTCCATCAATCCATCAATCATTTTCTTTTTTTAAATTTATATTTATTGTTGAAAGTATTACATATATCCTCCTTTTTCCCCCATTGACCCATTAACCCCACACCAGCACCCTTCAGCCTTCACCACACTATTGTCTGCACCCATGGGTTATACATGCATATAAATACATGCATATAAATTCTTTGTTAATCTCCCTCCGACCACCACATTCTCTCTGAGATTCATCAGCCTGTTCCATGCTTTTATGTCTCTAGATCTATTTTGTTCCATCAGTTTATTTTGTTCATTAGATTCCATATATGAGTGAGAGCATGTGAAACTTGTCTTTCTCTGGCTTATTTCCCTTAGCATAATGCTCTTTAGGTCTCTCCATCCTATCTCAAAGGGTAAGAGTTCTTTTTTTAACAGCTGCATAATATTCCATGGTGTAAATGTACCTACGGCTTTTTTATTCACTCATCTACTTATGGGCACTTGGGCTGTTTCTAGATCTTAGCTATTGTAAATAATGATGCTATGAACATAGGGGTGCATATATTCTTTCTGACTGGTGTTTTGGGTTTCTTAGGATATATTTTTAGAAGTGGGATCACTGGGTCAAATGGCAGTTCCATTTTTAATTTTTTGAGGAAACTCCATACTGTTTTCCATAGTGGCTGCACCAGTCTGCATTCCCACCAGCAGTGCACTTATGGTTCCCTTTTCTCCATATCCTGGCCAGCACTTATTGTTTGTTGATTTGTTGATGATAGCCATTCTGACAGGTGTGAGATGGTACCTCATTGTCGTTTTAATTTGCATCTCTGATGATCAGAGACTTTGGCATTTTTTCATGTCTCTTGGCCTTCTGTATGGCCACTGTGGAAAAGTTTGTTCCCCTGAGCTGCTCCACTCCAGCTTCATGTCAATTTGCAGCGCCTTCATTTTATGAATCAGCAAATGTTATATAAATGATTTACCATTTTAAAGGTGTGATAACATCAGACCAGAGAGAGATAAAGGGCTTTATGTGAAACTCAACGCCATGGTCCTAGGCGTAGCTGAGCCTGTGCTTCTTTGCCTTCCCAGGGGCTATAGACCCTTGTTTATCTCTTCCTCTCGCCAAATTACTTCTAGCCATTTATACCTCTTCTCCCACTGACCCTGCTTCTTTTCCTTCCCCCCTCTTTCTCTTCCCAGCCTCCCCAGGAGTCCCCTGCCTGCCCCACACTCTTCATTGGAATTTCCAGGCCTGGCTGCCAGCTGGACTTTTTAGAGCGGCTGCTCATGATGTGATCATGGACCTCAAATGGAAAATGGGCTTTTCCCAATTCTGTTTTCCCACTTTATAACTTAAAACCCTATATAATCATGCATTAAAGAAATGGTTAGATAACGGAGTCATCCCCCACCCTAACGGTCATTTACATTTTCTATTTTCTTTGATGTTCTTTGTGAGAAAGGATCCAGCAGTGGGTTCGTCACACTCTGCAAGGGCCTTGTGATTATGACTCTTCGTGATCCTATTAATCGATCTTCTCATTAATGGACATCAAATTTGCTTCAAAAAGTATCTTCAGGAAGTTTTTGCTTTGAAGTTTGCACTGTTGAAAACCTCTTTTGTGTTTAAAACCCAATTTACACTAGAGTAGACTGTATAATTTATGTATATTTACAAGTCAAATTCTTAATTGCAATGCAATTCGTAAAGGGCTTTTTTCCCAGACTTCATAGCTCCCTTTGTTTCCCACGGTAACACAATTTCTTCTAAAGCTCAGTGAGCCGGTTCATACACAAACTGCTGCCAACAATGAGGTGCGGGCCAGGGCTCTGAGAACAGCGTTTCCTTGGGCCCTTCCCGCCCGACCCATGTCTCCGTGATGCTGTAAGTCTCTTTATTTGCAGCTTCCTTTCTCAGCAAAATCAGACATTAACTCCTAACTCCTGTCAGCATGTGCTGGTCAGGGTGGAACTCCAGTGACTTGGCACTCCCTGGCACTTAGGAGCACCAGCATGCTCTTTCACTTGCTATTTATAATCTTAAGTTCTTGGATCTACCGATTCCTTTTACAGAAGCATTCCCAAGGTTCTACACTAAGATCAGCTCATAGAAATCCCTCCTTTAACTTTTAAGTTAAGAGATATTATTCTCTCCTTTGAAAACAAGGTAAACTGAGGCACGGCTAAGCACCTCGTGCTAGACGTCCTGTGGATACTTGGAGCAATGGGCCTGGCAGTGTGCGGCCAGAGCCCCTCGGCCCCGATGTGCGCCTGACGCCTCCACCAGGCATGGAGGAAGGTTTCATTTCTGTCAGATTTTGCTTGCAGAGCCTAGCCATTTTGTTCCATTGAAATAATTGGGAGAAGGTTTTTTTTTTACCCCCTATGCATCATTTGGGATCCACTTCAGAAAGAACTATGGCCTTTCACAGTGTGTGCTGTACGTGGGCAGAAATTGGACCAGAGAGGCATGTCCTCGGCATGGAGATGGAAGTGTTCATGGAGAACACTCACTCTCAGCTCAGAGAGGGGAGGACAGCAATAGGATGCAATTGAGTGACCCTCGTCCCCAGAGAGAGCCGCCCACCAGGAAGGGGCCGGACCCAGGCCAGGCAGGTGGGCTGCAGACTCCTGCCCGCCCAGCAGGTGTGATGGCCTCTCCTCCCAGGACCGCCTTTCCCACAGGCTTTACCCCCCTTTGGTGGCCAAGAGGAGAAGGTCCTAGAGGTTTCCAAACAGTATGAATACTGCCGCTGCAGCTGGGCCAGCCTCTGTGTCTGTGTTTGGTGGGGCAGCTGGACACAGAGGCCTCATCCTCTCCTTCCCCTCTGCCCCGGAGGAGGTTTGGTGTCGCAGGCCACTTCTCCACACACAAGGTTTCAGTGGCATCCACACCATGGCCCTGAGCTGGCTGGGCCCCACACTGACCTGCTGTAGGAGAGGGTGAGAGGGTGCAACCTCTTCAGCACTCTTCCTCCACCTGTGACCTTCTCTTTGCCCCCCATCTTCCTTCCCCTCTCCATTGGCACAGTGTCTCTAATGGAGGAAAACGGGTGCTATAAAAGCAATTTGCACTGAAGTGTTACAAAGCTCACATATCTTTACATTTTTTTTAAAAGAGGACACATACTTGAACAAAAACAACCTTACCCCTCAACACACACACACACACACACACACAGCCAGCAGACAGAGGCTCTTCTCTGCCTCCGGCACAGCCCTGGGCTGCCAGCAGGGTTTCAGAGTGAACTCAGCCAAGTGGACAAGGGGGGCTTTCCTGCAGTATCCTGTGGCCTCTTTGCTCCATATAATCATTAAAAAGCCCTTCAACATGTGAAAGAATTCATACCCACAATCATGCTTTCTAAGAGAAAATGGTAACAATAAAAGACCCATCAAACTTTTTCTTCAAAAATTTGGTCCTGGATTTAATCTCTTTCCTGAGCCCAGCTCCATTCTCTCTCCCATGCTCCACACTTCAAAATTTAACTAAAATATTAAATAGCCAGAAGTGGGGCATAGTGGGGGAGGATGAATTAAATCTATCAAGACTTACATTACAGTGAATTATTCAACATTCAATCTTTCCCTAAGAGAAAGGACAAATTATGCATCCGTCATTTTCTGACTCCATTGAATATGGACACTTACCAGTCTTTGGTGGATAACACCGAAAGCTATGCTAATATTGGAAATGCAGATCCGGGCACATCAGAGACGTTTGCTTTTCAAGGGACATTGCCAAAAACTTTGAATCCAGTGCTTGACCTGTATTTAATATTTCTCTGATCCGCCAGGGGACACTTTCTGGATTCTAAATACCTACTTGGAAAATGTTTGGCACAGTCAGAAAACAAAGAAAAGCTCTCTTTGTATGCGATTTACTGTCAACACCATCAGATAACTGAATCTGCCTGATATCAGCAAAGCTGTAGAGATATCATCAGGAAAGCTGATGTACAGACCAGCAAGAGAAGGGAAACAAGAGCAAGAAAAGTATGTTTGTTTTTTCCAGTTAATGCATAGTCAAGGGAGAGTCAAACATGCCAAACTTAGGGGAAATATAAAACACATATTTTTCTAAATTCATTTAAAATGCTACTGCAATGCATTAGCCCTCTGTTTTAAAATATCCAAAGACAAACTAAAGTGGGCAAAGTGTTGGAATCTACGTCTGAGACAATTCCAGAAAAAAAAACCAAAAATAGTTGACATTGATGATAGTGATGTTTACTAGAAATCTAACCTACATCCAGCAGACAGTGGACAAGGTGACTGGCATTAAACAAAATGTGGGACTGAGTTTGCCTCCATATGAAGAGGGTGGAGCCCCGTCTGTTTTCCTGTTATGTAGAACCCCTGCCCGACTCCTCCCAAAACATTTTCCCAGTGACACCTTTGCCTGTCTTTGGATGGGCACCTTACTAAAACAAATACACCTAACAATAATCTTTGGTAGCAAGTGCTCATAAAGGCAACAAAGAAGACTATGACGGGGTGTTCCTTAGCATGGCACCAGGCACTCTGAGGAATTACCACACACAAAAGCAAAATAGTCTGCCTCGATGACTGGGCCAGAAGTCAGCAACTTTTAGAAACTTGATCTTTCTTGGCAAGTGACTAATTTCACCCCCTTTGGGTGCAAATGAGTGGTCCTCTCCCTACTAAGTCACAGTGTGTATATATGTTGTCTACTTTAGAAGACAGAGAAGTAGAAAAACAAACTATGATTACAAGCACACTCACAAATAAAAAGAGAAGGTCTCCTCAGTCGATACCAACACCTTATAAAAGTGTCATTTAACCTTATCTAATCTGGAGCCTGTTTCATCATTGGCATAGCCCACAATGCAAACCTTTGTGTTGAAGAAGGAAGCGCGGGGGCGGTGGGCGTGCCCTGCCTCTGCTGTAGCTGCCTCGGGACTTTCTGCTGCCCAGCAGTCAACGCAGACCTCGCAGTCCCAGGGACAGTGGGTGAGAAAATGATGGATGGGCTGGGGTACAGTGAAGGCAAAAATGGCTAAGAGAATAGTTTCCTTTTCCCATCTGTTCAGGAAGGACGTCAGTGAGATAGACTAAACAAGGCCCTGGGTCGGGATTCCGTGTGTGAACACAGCAGCCCAGCCTTTAAAAGAGCCTTCCTCCGCACACTGAGGGGACAAAGGCAGACCAGACGCCCACAATGGCTGGTCTTGAAGAGAAGCAGGACAGTCCCAGACTGTCGCCGTGACAGCCGGCGGGGGCAGGGCAGTCCTGGGGGAGTCTGGCCCGTGAAGCCCACTGCCCGCTGTGGCCACCAGCTGATAGGACCCAGTGGCCAGCACTGAACACACCAGGCACTTCCTGGGAAGATTCTGGAAATCCTGGCACAGAGGGTCCCCTGGGCACCACTGAGGGGTCTAGGACACGATGTTGTCCTGTCCCCTGGGAGAGCAGAGCCCCTTGGGCCTGAGTGGTAGCCCCACCCTTTGACCTCCCCTCCTTGCCCTGCTCCTACTCTCCCCCTACCTCCCCCCCCCCCCCCCACATACACACACACACATACACACAAGACACATGGCTAAATGCCTCCACTGCACTCCACTGCACCACGGCCTCTGTAGGACTTCAGGTTGAGGGTCAGGGTAACCTGCGGAGGGAAGGCTGGCCTACACTTGGCAAGTCCTGGGTGGAAGCCTCCACTTGAGAAGGAAGACCTCAGACCACCTCTCTTCAAGAGAGCCTCAGTTTCCCTCTATGACATGAAAAGCTTGACTGCCAAACAGTCCCCGCAAAGAATCCTGCAGATTAACCAATCCCGACACCCAACTCTGCTGCCCAGTCTCACCCCAGCATCTTGTGACGCGGAGGCAGTGGAAATGTTTATTTCCTCGCAGTGTCCTAAGCTTTCCTAGCCTACCACGTCTGATCTGTCTAGTCCCTTTGAAAGCAGGGGCAGGGGCTGCAGGGGACAGGTCCAGCATGGGGGCGGGGGCAGGGAAGAGCATCTCTTCTCCCCTGGCCTGTATTTCCTGGAGAACCTTCCTTAGGACAGCTCAGTGGAAGGGAAGCCCCGGAGAGGAGCCCTCAGATGTCACTCAAGATGACAGCAAGCACATCAGCTGGCAGGACCTCTACTTTTTTGCATAGAAATGCCTATGCCCACATACATAGCATTTTCCTGTCCATGAACTCATGTTGTTTCCCCTGCTATCACTACTGCCAGCATCTCTAGAAATATGTTTGCTAATATACTAGCGCAGTGCAAGTCAAGTATATTTACACATGGCAGTAGATCCAAGCACTGATGGAGGTGGCTATTAGTATTTACTTCACAAAGATGTCCAACTGCTCTATATGCAGCTATTAGAATAATGTTGAACATAAAGACAGCCTCCATGCAGTTATTAATTACATGGACTCGTCAATGTACCATTGATCTGAAATGCATATTTTAACATGGAAATAGAGATGAGATTCCTGATGGTGCTTAATAGTTTAATTTTTTTTCCTTCTCTTAACGGCACATCAATGATCCAATGTGACAAGCAGAGTAAAATTGTGAAGGCTAGGCAATCTTGGGCAAGCTACTTATTCTCTTTAAGCTACCCACCCTTTGACCTCCCCTTCTATATAAGATGCAGATAATAGTATGCATATCCGGGACCTTGTGAGGATTAAATAAAATCATTACTTAATGACAACATAAGTGTTCCATGCACCTTATTATTGTTGTTTAAAGGTCTGTGGTTAAGACATGAGAAATGTCATATCAAACAAATTTGCCCTTGGTGAATATTCACACTCTGCCCCAAACCAAGTGTCTGCAGGGGGAGTCAAACCTTGGGGAGAACAAAGAGTTGTCCCATTTGGTGAGCAGAGAGATTTTCTAATTCCAACTGAGATATTTGTGACCCCAAGCAAAAGGGGACCTCAATAAAAGTCGATTCTGGGTTGGTTTGTCTGTTACCCTTAATTTATAGTTTAACTCTAGTCAACTATTGGCCTTAAAAAATATGAGGGCAACCAGAACTACATACTACAGAGCAAGTACCCTTTTTCCTTTCATACATGTATTTCTATTTAACATTCTGTGGAAATGTGCCTCCCTATTTGCCATAGTTTATCTTTTCTTATATCTTTGCTTCCAAACTAAATAGCACTAATCCGAATGCATACCTTTGCAGGCCAACGTCTAGCCTGTGTCTGTGTCTACAGTGTATGTAAATATTGGCAAGTCTTTCCGTGGGCAAAGCCACAGTGTGCACTGTTGGTGTTGTCCTACGGTGTCTCTGGGGTGTGTAAATGTGTGTGGGGGTGTGAGACCGCACTAGCAGCCACCATCACTACCACTCAATAGTCCTGTTCTCTAAACCAGTTCTTTGGGGGTTCAGTTTTTCATAATTAAGACTAAGGAGTGGTTAAAAAACAGAAGTACATTTTCCTGGAAACCAGCAGTTTTCATTTGCAACTTTTATTGGCAAATCTGGCTGCCAGTAAATACATTCCTTGGCATCTCCCAGAATGTAATTCACTTGATGAAGCAGTCCCGCTTTTTCTGTAATGTGCACATCAATTAAAAGGGGTCGCCTGGAAGGAATGTAGTCAGTGGCTGGCTTTCAGTACCGGGTCACCTCTGGCTCCAGGCACCAAAACGCCCCTGGTCTGTGCCCAGGAGTCCGAACTGGTCTCTCTATGGGATTTCAAGACCAGACTATTCCCGCCTGGAGCGTGATGGTTGCAGGGTGTGAACGCATGAGTCAGCCCCTGCGGGGTCCCACCCCAGCAGCATGGCCGCCCCCAGGAACTCTCCTTCAGAGCCCTTTTCCTGGGGAAGGCCTGGGGCGTGCTGGGGGCCTCGCACCATCGGCGGAGGCGTAGCGAGATGAAGCTGCTGTCGGCAGGGGGCGCTCGGAGCCCGAGCAGGGCCCAGTGTGGGTGTCGAGAGGGACGGGCGGACTCGCGACCCCAGAGGTCTGGGACAGGCCAGGAACCTGCGCCCCCATCCCCGGGCCGTGGAGCGGCCTCGGGACTTCCCACACCTCCCCTTCTCTGCCCTGAGCTCGCAGGGAAGAAGCAGGAAGCCTGTGGAGGGCGGAAGGGGCCTCGGCAACCGGGCTATCGCTTCCAGCTGCCAGCGCACCGAGGACAAACCGCCCTCCGGGGAGACCTGTTGCACGGAGCCAGTTTGCCGACCTTGTCCCGGTCCTGAGCGGTGCAAACCGCTGGCTCCCACGAAGGTGCGGCTGTTCCACGCCAGGCCCGGGCGCCGCACCTTACGCACACAGGCTCAGCCGCGCGGCGGGGTCCGGTGACGCCCCGGGGTGGGATGCGGGACTTCGGGAGGAGCATCCCAGAGCTCAGGTTCCCCGGGCGCGAAGAGGGGCCAGGTCGCCGAGGCTCAAGCTCAGCGAAAGTCGCTCTGGGGTGGGAGAAAGGGCCGGCGGCAGCTCCGGCGTGCGGGTCAGGTGAGAGGCGAGACTAGAACCCGGGGAAGCGCCCACCGCCGGCAGGCACGGGCCCAGCAACCAGCAAGGTGCAGCCGGCCTCATCCCGCCGGCGGTTCCAAACTGCCTGCGGGTCTGTCCGCTGATCGGAGCTAACACGCCTTGGCCACGGCGCTTCTGTGCCGGAGCGTGCGCTTTCTGCCCCCGTCCCGGGAAGGCGCGTCGGCCCCTCTGTTCTCGACAGCCCACACCGCCCGCACCCGCAGCCTCTGCTCCGCACCGGCAGCCTCTGCGGCTTGAGGACGGCCGGGCCCCGCGCGGCGTGTGACCCAAAGGAATCCAAGTCCAGAAGGTGGGAGGCGGCGGCGCCTCTACCTTTCAAGGCCCCGGCTTTCGGCTGCGGCCCGAGTCAGCCCGAGACCTGGGTGGGAATAAACCGCGGCGCGCGTGAGCACACACGCACACAAGTAATCCGTTCCGATCACCCCGCCCCTTTATACAAATTGTACACTTGTCCCCGCTTGTTAATGACAAGAGACAGTTCGGATCGCCTTCTACTGATGCCTGTATAAAGAAAGTCCGTCTTTCTAGCCCAGCACCAAAATTAAAGATTTACTTCTCGCAAGCCCCGTGGCCCTTTCTAGCTACTCAGCTCGGCTCTGACCCCCAGGAAAGCTCCGGGAGCCTGGGCTTTCCTGCGGAGTCAACAGGTGGGCCGACCCCAGGGGATAACCACGAGCAGATGTTGGCACATTCTCTCCCTCGTAAGTGACTAGCGGGACGGCCCGCGTCGGGGACTTGGGGGATGACATTAATTAATCCCATCTTATAAACTTCCCGGGGAGGGTTCCCTGCGAGGCCAACTACCCAACTGGTTAAATCATGGAGACAGGCAACGTGGATCACTTTGTCTTTAAAATATAATTTAAAAATAAACGTTCTTTTTATTTATTGTAGAAATTATTTTTCTGCGAAGGAGGGGGCTGAATCAGAGGGACTGCCGCCACAAAACCTCTACTCAGAAACCCCCAACTAGGAGAGAAAAAGGAAATCCACGCCGGACGGGGTCACCCAGACGTTTGCTCCTGCCTCCGGCCTTCGCTGGAGTCACGCTGACGACAAACGCTACCTCCCAGGCTGACAGCTTGATAACGAAGAACGGCTATTGGCCCCAGGATGTGCTCCCCTACCCCTGGGCTTCTGGTCCGCATAAATGAGGCCGCAGGGGGAACTGGGACACTTCTCTGAAAAGCTCAAACACAACCCCAAACGGACTGGCTCCACTTGTCTGTGATTTCAGTCTAGTGAGGAGTTTTCGAGTCGCATTGTCCTGGCAATTGCCTCAATCTTCCACTTCCTCTCGGGCAGGAAAGGAGATGCTAGACGGCTGTGGACTCACAGCCTCCTCCTGGGCGTGCAGAGCCCCCAGAGCTCGCTGCACCATCTGGAGTTGGAGAAGCCCTTCCCTCATCTTCTATGCCTGCGGTTCCTTTTCCCGGAGCTCCTGGGTCAAGGGCTTCTCTCCCCAAGGCGGCACCACCGCGTCCTAGACGCCCCCGCCCCCGCCCCCGGGCTGGCTTCTTGGGCACAACTCAGAGCCCAGAGTGCGCCGAAGCCGGCGGCGGGCGGCGGGAAAGGGGTCTGGGCACGCCAGGGGGGCGATTTGGCTGGCGGGGCTGAGGGACACGCCGGGAAAGTTCCCGAGGGGTCTGTGCACTCTGGACTGGGCTAACGCCCCAGACGAGTCATTTCCTGGACTGCCCCCCACCCTCCTTCTGCTCTCTACTTGACTGGAAAAGAAAAGGAGCGCCTGCCTCCCGGCGACCTGCTTAGGGCACCATCTCCACCCCATCCCTGTACCCCCCCCCCCCCCCCACACACACACACTGAGTCCACCAAGTTCCCCAATCCGGGAGGTCCTGGCGTGCTCAATATGTCCCCCTCCTTGTGTTTTTCTGCTGTAGGGGCCCTGGAAAGCCTTGTCTTAAATATCGCTGTGACGTCACGCCCCTCCTCAGAGCAAAGAACCCTACGTCGGGCCCCTGGGAGTGTAACCTTGCCAGGCCGGTCAGGGAGGGAATGGGGGTCCGGGATTGGCCAAGCGACAGTCCCACCGAACATCTATTACGGCTGTCGCCTGCGGGGCATTTCTGCCAGTGAAGTCAAGGGTTGTGGGGGAAACGAGTTACAGAACTAAGTCGTGGAGTAGGAAAAAGAGGCCCCAAAAACTTTAATCTGGAAATAAAAATTTTAGCTCATACCCCCCAAAACTTTATATCCGCGCCTTAATGTTCAGACAACGCCTCTAGCAACAATAATTACTTGAAATACAATCAAACCGTTTACTGGAGTTTTGCTTCCGAGTAAGCTTATAAATACAAATGCAAATATCTTTTCCTGGCGAATGTCCAGATCTAAACCAGTGGAAAGTTGATCTTTATAAAATTGCACCCCTCTATTTTTTTTCCGCATGCCAGAGACTAATTTCACAACTGCAACTTTTATATCTGAAGCAGGGAGCCCAGAACCCCACTGCTATTCGATTTGCAATTTACATAACAGGCTGTTTACCCTTCCCCGCTCTGGGAGAGAAGGAGGGGAGATACTGCAGAGCATGACTGTCTATTGCAAAACCTGGCCCTTAGGCATTTCCCACATTCGGAAAATGAGCGAGTCGCTGTCGCTGTTTGTCCATGAACACCGCAAGCACTGGAAAAGTATTTTAAAGCCCAAATTCACCAAATGCTGAGGTGTTTAGGGAGAACACTTACTTAACTGGCCTCCATGCTGAGGACAGAGAGCCCCATACAGACCCCGCCAAAGGAGCTAAGTCAGGGTATAGGGCTGGGGTTGGACACGAATTCAGTTTACAAGTCTGGGGGTTTCTCCTCCCTTATTCTCTCGGCAAGTGTTTAGGAATCACCAAGTACTGAGCCTCCTGCTGGTAAATCAAGTGTTTCTTCCAACCCGTCAGCAACTCGGCCTTGCGAACACCCTGGAAAAGTAGTTTAAGTGGCCCAAATTGCAAAGCAGGTCAGGAGGCAGTGGCCTCAGGAATCGGAATTTCTGGGCAACCTCCTCCAGGCCTCTTCTAAAAGTAGCAGGTCCTCCTCTTCTCTCCACTAACCGTCCATTATGAAATACAATATATATTGTTTAATGTTCAAGAGACACGGAGCTGTGCCTGCTACTCAAGTCAGCACCCTTGGCATCAAACAACCGAAGCTGCAATTAGAAATCTTGTGCAAAGGAAGCTGAGATTCCAGCCGGGAGGCCAAAAGGTCCTCCCAACACGTCCTTGCAGTTAAAAATGGTCAGAAACCGGGGGAGTGGAGCTGTAGCGTCTTCAGTCTCCTACACTCGCCAGTTTCTCCAGCTTCTCGTCAGGGATCCAGTTAGTGCTCAGTCTCCAGGAGGGCCTTTTCTAGGGTTGCCCAAAGACAGAATCGCGCTGCCGGCAGAGGAAGGCCCATGTCTTTCCTGCCCTTCGTTCCTTTCCCTCTCAGTTCTCTCTTCCCATTCCATCCCACTCAGCAGAAACCTCGCATCCCAGACGTGTGCACAGGATGCGCCTTCTGTGCTATCCCCCCCGGAATCCTTGAGCCTCCCTGCGGGGGCGATTCTGAGCATTCCTCCCAAACATCCGTTATCTCTGCGAGCCCGCAGCCCCGCGCGTGTGCAGATGGAGACTGGACCCGGACGCGTTAAGTTCTTGGATTTATTTATTTGCTCCTTGTTAATACACTTGCTAATGTCACTGAGCCCGCAGCCTGATGACCCCTCCACTGAGCTGGGCAGGGCAAGAGAGGATGGCGCGCTGCGAACCAGAGGGACCCCGCACGCTCCCCGAAAGGCAGCGCTGGGAAGCCTTCTGGCTTCAGCAGCCCGCAAGCGCCCTCGGGCAGCCAAAGGTTCTAGGGGGCCGAGGAGCAGAGCGTCCCGCAATGGGGCGGCCACAGCATGACTGGGTGAGCCACCGCCGGAAGCTCCCGGCAAAGCCCCCTTTCCTCCTATTTGTACTGGGGAGGGGTCACGGGGACGGCGAGGTGGGGTCGACAACTCCTTCCCCACCAGGCACAGAGCACGACTGTGACTGAGCCCATACAACTCTGTAACCCAGCTCAGGACAGAAGCTCCAGGTGGGGAAAAACTGGAGACGCCTGTGAACTCAGTGAGTTCACCGGGCGATCGGGAGAGGAGGAAAGGGGGAGAGAGGAGAGGTGAGGGGGGGAAAGTAGGAGGGGCCGGAAAATCCCGAAGCTGGAGCCGGCCAGGTCGGCCAACAAATGAGAGACAGTCAGCGCGAGTTGGAACTCCAGGACTCGGCGGTGACATCTGTGAGCAGTGGACGGAGGAAGGGTCTGTGTGGGGCCCAAGAGGGCTCAGGAAATCTGCGAAAACAATGGACGTCCGTGCGGAGGGCCGGGGTTGACAGACAGTGCCCGGCGCCGGCGGCGGAGGGGTGCGAGCGCAGGCCGGACGCGGGCAAGGACTTGGGCTCGGGACCCCGCCGGCCGGCGTGCGTGTGGTCAGCGCGGCGGTCCTCCCGCGGCCCCGCGCGGCCCGGCGGGGCTCGGCCTCCCGCTCACTCAGAGGCGGTTCTCGGCCCCCATTGGCTGCTGCTGCAGCAGGAGGGCGGGGCTCCGCTGCCCGGAAAAAATGTAACTGCGTAAAAAAGTCCTCGCCTGGGTGACGGATGCTCAAAAGTTCAGAAGTTTTCCAATGCTTCCTTAAGCGGCCCGCGCGCGAGAGACTGAAAAAAAAAGGTGACGCGGGGCCCGGGAAGGCGGCCGGCGCGCGGCCCCCCGCCCTGGTGATTTGGCCGCCTTCGCCGGCGGCTGGGGCAGTCTCCTGGAAGGAGCAGGCGGTGTGGCGAGAAGGGCGCCTTCTTGTTTTTTCAGTTTTGGCTCTTTTTTCCGTTCTCGCCTGGAAGTGGCTCCGCGAGTTCCTTCAAGGCCGTTTGCCGCGTCCTGGTCCGGCCCTCTCCCCTAGCACCGACCCTCCTCCGCGGCCGGCGCCGGCCCCGCAGTGGCTGGAGGCGCCCCGGGAGCCCGAGCGAGCGCAGGGAGAGGCCGCGCGCAGCTGGCGGCTCGGGGAGGCGGCGGCGGCCCGACACCAGCTCCGCGAGGCCCGGACTCGGACTGGGCGGCCGGCGCGGCGCGGCCGACCTGAGCGAGGGTGGGGGGCGGCGGGCGGCGCGGGGCGGCGGCGAGCGGGGGCCATGCAGGCGCGCTACTCCGTGTCCAGCCCCAACTCCCTGGGAGTGGTGCCCTACCTCGGCGGCGAGCAGAGCTACTACCGCGCGGCGGCGGCGGCGGCCGGGGGCGGCTACACCGCCATGCCGGCCCCCATGAGCGTGTACTCGCACCCAGCGCACGCCGAACAGTATCCGGGTGGCATGGCCCGCGCCTACGGGCCCTACACGCCGCAGCCGCAGCCCAAGGACATGGTGAAGCCGCCCTATAGTTACATCGCGCTCATCACCATGGCCATCCAGAACGCCCCGGACAAGAAGATCACCCTCAATGGCATCTACCAGTTCATCATGGACCGCTTCCCTTTCTACCGGGACAATAAGCAGGGCTGGCAGAACAGCATCCGCCACAACCTCTCACTCAACGAGTGCTTCGTCAAGGTGCCCCGCGACGACAAGAAACCGGGCAAGGGCAGCTACTGGACGCTGGACCCGGACTCGTACAACATGTTCGAGAACGGCAGCTTCCTACGGCGGCGGCGGCGCTTCAAGAAAAAGGACGCCGTGAAGGACAAGGAGGAGAAGGACCGACTGCACCTCAAGGAGCCGCCGCCGCCGCCCCCCGGCCGCCAGCCTCCGCCCGCGCCGCCGGAGCAGACCGACGGCCCGGTGCCTGGACCGCAGCCGCCGCCTGTGCGCATCCAGGACATCAAAACCGAGAACGGTACGTGCCCCTCGCCGCCCCAGCCCCTGTCCCCGGCTGCCGCCCTGGGCAGCGGCAGCGCCGCCGCGGTGCCCAAAATCGAAAGCCCCGACAGCAGCAGCAGCAGCCTGTCCAGCGGGAGCAGTCCCCCGGGCAGCCTGCCGTCCACTCGGCCTCTGAGCTTGGATGGCGCGGAGCCCGCGCCACAGCCACCGCCCGCGCAGCCCGCGCCGCCGCCGCACCACAGCCAGGGCTTCAGCGTGGACAACATCATGACTTCGCTGCGGGGATCGCCGCAGGGCGCGGCCGCGGAGCTCGGCTCGGGCCTCCTGGCGTCGGCGGCCGGGTCCTCGCGCACGGGCATCGCACCCCCGCTGGCGCTGGGCGCCTACTCGCCGGGCCAGAGCTCCCTCTACAGCTCCCCCTGCAGCCAGAGCTCCAGCGCCGGGAGCTCAGGCGGGGGCGGCGGCGGTGGGGGTGGCAGCGCAGGGGGCTCCGGGACCTACCACTGCAACCTGCAGGCCATGAGCCTGTATGCGGCCGGGGAGCGTGGTGGCCACTTGCAGGGCGCGCCTGGGGGCGCCGGCGGATCAGCCGTGGACGACCCCCTGCCCGACTACTCTCTGCCCCCGGTCACTAGCAGCAGCGCCTCCTCCCTGAGTCACGGCAGCGGTCAGGAGGCCGGCCACCACGCTGCAGCCCACCAAGGCCGCCTCACCTCGTGGTACCTGAACCAGGCTGGCGGAGACCTGGGCCACCTGGCCAGCGCGGCGGCGGCGGCGGCGGCGGGCTACCCCAGCCAGCAGCAGAACTTCCACTCGGTGCGGGAGATGTTCGAGTCGCAGAGGATCGGCTTGAACAATTCTCCAGTGAACGGGAACAGTAGCTGTCAGATGGCCTTCCCTTCCAGCCAGTCTCTGTACCGCACATCCGGGGCTTTCGTCTATGACTGTAGCAAGTTTTGACACCCCCATCTCCTCAAAGCCGAACTGAATCGAACCCCAGCGCAGGAACAACCAAAAGAACCATCAATGCAAAATCGAAACCAAAAAAATCCAATTTAAAAAATCTTGAAAAATATTCACCAAACCAGCGAACAGAATCCCTCCAAAAGTTCAACTCACCAGCACACAAAAAACTATTTTCTTAAAAGATTAATTGAGAGCCACCTCCACTTTGCCTTATCTAAATAAACAAAACCATAAACCATTTTACACAGAGACAGCAAAATCATGGTTTATTAAAGGACAGTGTTACTGCAGATAACACGTAAGTTTCTTCTTGCTTTTAAGAGAGCACGCTTTCCTTTTCCTCCTCTCTCCCATGCCCTTGCCCTTTTCCTTCCCTCACCTCTCACCTGTAAGATATTATTTTATCCTATGTTGAAAGGAGGGGAAAAGTCCCCGTATATGAGAATCGCTTTCTTTTTATTCATGGACTTGTTTTTAAATGTAAATTTCAACATAGTAATTTATTTTTAATTTGTAGTTGGATGTCCTGGACCAAACGCCAGAAAGTGTTTCCAAAACCTGACGTTAAATTTCCTGAAACTTACATTGTGCCTTTTTTTCATTATAAAAAGGGAAACTGTATTAATCTTATTCTATCATCTTTTTCTTTCTTTTTGTTGAACATATTCATTGTTTGTTTATTAATAAATTGCCATTCAGTTTGAATGATACCTATATGTCTGGATATTTTAATACAGCCTTGATTATTATAAGAAAAATATTTCAGAGCTTAAAACACTAGGAATTACCTTTCTCCTCCTAATTCTCTGAAAAATGGAGAAACACTATTTCCTATCAAATTTCACATAGAAGTCTCTTTTGGTTTACTTTTCCCCTACAGCATCTGCAAAATGTTCTATATCGTTAGCTTGCTTTGTGGCTACTTAAAACATATTTTTCTAAATAGATCTGAGTTGGCGAATACACAAATACATTTTCTCAGTAATGACAGAACATGATTTGGAAATTGTATGCCCATGAATCAGCAGTCTTTACCACAGTGATACCTGTGTGTCCAGAGAGGCGAATGTGCCTCTGGACAGACACATACATATTTGGCTTGTGTAGCACATACAAAATTAGGATGTATATTATACATCCCTGTGAACCAAATGCAGGATAGATTTTTTTCCTATTTTTTCACGCATTTATTAGAGGAAAAATAAACCATTTTTAAATGTATGTATATAAGACATCCACATTTACAATCCTCCATGTGTTATGAAGAAGGATTAGTCTTTTTAAAATGTACTGTGTGTTGGAAAGGGGAATTTAATCTTTGGGAAACTATTTTAGAAGATATGTTTGTAGAGCAATTATTTTTTTGAAAAAGTTTTAAAGCAATAACAAGAAAGGAGAGAGGGGCAGAGTATTTTAGTCTAGGGTGTTGTTTTTTTTTCAATCCAATTTTTCTTGCTAATTTACAGCTAAACATAGGGGGCGATCGGATTGGCCCTCCCCCTTTGTAAATAACCCAGGAAATGTAATAAATTCATTATCTCAGGGTGATCAGCCCTGTCAATCAGACTTTAGGGAGATGGTGATTTGATTACAGACATTCAGGGCCTTTCAGTTTGTTTTCGAGATAATACAGTTTCCTGCTATCTGCCGCTCCTATCTAGAGGCAACACTTAGCAGTAATTGCTGTTGCTTGTTGTCAAAATTTGATCATTGTTAAAGGATTGCTGCAAATAAAAACACTCTAATTTCAGTCAAAAAGTGCTTTACGTGGCCTCTGATTTACTCGGGTCTTTTTTGCTCAGAGCCGTAACTTAATAGCCAGGGAAGGTTGCTGTGGCGCAGGGCACGGTGTCTCCTCGGTCAGGTTGGCTGGGACTGGCCCCGCCGCTGTTTGTGAGCCTACGCGCGGCCGGCGCTGCGCTAGGTCCTAGGGCTGCCACGAGCTCCCTCGGGTTACCCCCGCTTTGCTGGATGGTGAAGGGAAAGAACCCATTGACAAAGCTCGTAGAGTTTGTGCGTTGGTCCACTTTTGCGAGCCGAGCGTGGAGTCGGGGTTTGAGGACAAAGGGTCTGGTGGCCGGAGCTGGGTTGTCCAGGCCCGGAAGGAAAGCGGCAGCAGGTGACCGAACGGTCACCCGTCCCTTATGACCGGGTGACCCATCCCCAGCCCGGGCAGTTCTAACAGCCGGAGTCGGTTCCTTCTCCGACATGCCTGGTTCAACCTTTTGGAACAGGGGGACGGCGAGTGGAGGCCTGCGGCTCTCCGCGGGCTGTCCGAGGGGCGTCTCTCGCGGCCTGACGCCGGCCTCCGGACGCCGCTCCCCACTGCAGGCCCTTCGGCTAATTAGTGTAATTACCCGCCGCGGCCCGGGCCCGCTTGTTTGTGTTTGGAGCTCCTTCCTCTCCCCACCTCGCCCCCGCCCCGCCCCTTCCCTGGCTCCTCACTGCCTCCTCCTGAAACCTGCTGTGTGGGGAGAAAATAGAGCCCACGAAGTCCTCGGCTGGGTGGACGGGTGGGAGCGTGGGTGCCGGGAAGACCACGCTGGGGGACGGTGGCACCGGGCAGGGGTGTGTGCGGAGCGCACGGCCCTCGTCGCCCGGCTGGGGAGCCGCGGGAAGGCAGCGGGTTCTGCTCCTCACCCTCTCGCCACCCGGACACAGCGCTCCCTGTGCACACTGCTCGCCGCCTTTGTTTTGAAGACACACGTGTGTTTGGGAGCTCATCCAGGGTGGGAAGGTCACAGGCACTCCGTGGCTCCCCCGAGACAGGGCACCCCGCGCCAGCCGGCAACCTGGGCAGCCACAGGTTTGCAGGAGGACCCCGGCCCCGGCCCCTCGGCCTGGACGCGCCAACCTGCCGGATTCAGCGCTGGGGCTCTAGGCGAGCCTCCCCGGCAGGGCTGCGTCCCCTCGGAGTGTGAAGGCAGTTGACGGAGGCCCCAAATCACTTCGCTGTGGCAGGCGAGGGAGTCGCTTAGCCGAAATGATGAGAGGCGTGCAAGCGGGCCCCGAGTTCCGAGTGCCCGCGACCCTCTGCAGCCGCGACCTGGGGTTTGTGGCCCCAGGGCATCGAGGCTGCAGTCAGCCCGGGGCCTAGATCCAGCCTGACCCTGCTGCCCAGAGCCAGGGGTCACGGGACACAGAAGCGGGCGCGCCGGGAAAGGGCGGCCCTGGCGCCCCAGGGAGCGCTGGTGGCCTGAGCTGGAGTGGGAGCGCTGGGTGAGTTCTTCCTGGTTCCGCCAGGATGTGGAGTGGGCTTCGGGCGCCCCTTGCTCCTCCTTTCTGGGTCTCCAGTCCCTGTGGCTGGAGAGGGAACCGGTAGGAGTATTCTGGCATTAGTGGACCAAGAGGAGCCCCTGGGCAGCGTTTAAGTCCTTGCATGGGGAAGGCTTCTTAACAATCAGTTTTGCCCTTTTGGTTTCCAGCGTTTGAAAATTAGGCATGAAGACATACGTGTCCAGGAAGGTGTTTGTGTCACATCTACATAGCAAAGGTAGTTATTTCTACAGGAATTGCTATGTTTGAGTGGAAGGTCAAACGTTCTACTCATTATTCTGACTTTTGAAACCACAATGTAATGGTTTCTTCTATCACTTTATTTGCACTTGAATTCTTATGTCTCATTTAAGAAAAACCAACTCCTGCCAGCCTTATTTAATCTGGAAGAACTACTAATTCCTTAGTGGTTTGCACATTTGATCTGTACTTTTTCAGCAATAAGGATTTTTTTTCCTGTAAAGTATTAGAAGAAAACTCCTCGATATTTAAACTAACAAATAGTACATTTTGAAATTAGCTGGCAACACGGAATGAACAGGACCCAACAATGGGGACTTGGCTAATTTCAAAATTAGCCTCTGTAGATGGCTTTAGGATAGCATTTTGTCACTTATGTAGCACTGGACACATTTATTTTCTTGGCAAATGCCAGCATGGTATGTGCATCTGAAAGCTTGCATTTGGCATTTGCACGTCTGGTAGAAATGCTTGCTGTTTCCAAAGTTGTGTAGTTAGCCATCCTTTCTTCATCAGATTGCATGCAAACAAGCATGCATTTCACTATTTATCATTCCACACAGTTTGTGTCATTAATAATCAATGTTTGCAGAGGAATAAAGCTCAATTGTGCTGATGGCCCATAAGCTCTTGGCTGTTTCCTGTGGGGTCAGAAACAGGGGTCAGGAAATAAGAATGCCTTATAGCCCTGCTGGGCTCCCCTGAACTTTGATAGGTAAAGAAGGGACATAAGACTTTTTCTCTCCCACTCAGCTCCCCAGAGAGGAGCGTCAGTTTTTAAGGTGGAAGACCATTTGTTTTGTTCTTAATGGTGCAAAACCCCACAGAGGTCCTGACCTCTCTACTGGTTCAGGCTGCTTGGACAGACGGTCCAAGAGGGCCCAGAGGCCTGCACAGGGGCTCCAGGCTTTGGATACCAGTGGTCTCCCTCACTGTTAGTGGCACCTGAAGCAAGGCTGGTTGAAGTGACAGTTGCTTTCTACCTCCACACCACATCTTGGAGTTCCTGGGGAGGGATCCCATTTCCGTCTGAGACCAATTCCCACCACTGGATCCTGTCTGGTGTCGCAGGGTGTGCTCTTTAGACTCCTCTAGACTCATTTCAGAGCTGGTTCATGAAGCCATTAGCCCTTCCCACCCAGTCATAAACAAATGTCACTTTAGGGGCAAGATTGATGGTGGCCAAAGCTGGCCAGGCAGAGTACATTCTGCAAGGGCAGTCATTCCTCAGCAAGCAGGGAGCTCTGAGGGGAGGGAGAAAAGGGATCCAGAGATGTTGTCAGAGTGCTCACCCCACCAAGTTGTAGGGGGCAGAGAGCAGGCTAGCCCTCAGCTCAGGAGAGCTCCCAAAAAGCAAAGCCTAATTTATTCAGACAGTGGCCACAGGCATGACCTCCCACCCTCCCTACACACACACAGATTTGCCATGGACCCTAAATCCAGCTTCAGAAACCCCACTTTTCTGAAAGCTCCTGTTTCAATTTATAATGAAGCCAAGAGGTTCCTTGCAAACAACTTTTATTAATGGCTTCCCTTTGGTATTTGGGCTCTATATTCATAGCCAGAACTTTTGTGGCCTGATACCTCACTCCATCTCCCCTTTCTGAGTGTGAATCCAATATAATCATTAAGTTCTATGTCTCTTTGTGTCTCTGTCCCTCTGTCCATCTCTTTGTCTCTGACACTCGCACTTACCACTCTTTCTCCCAGGTCCCCACAGAGGCCTTGAGGCCCTGAAGTTTCTCCCTGTGTCCCACTCCAGTTGAGCTCTGGCCTGCAGGCCCAGGCACTGAGCTCTTTGGTGATGGGCTGGATGCAAGGGACAGAGCTTATTCCCAGTTCCCAGAAAGACCCGGTGCCCTAAGGGAGCAGGACTGGCAGGTTCCAGGTCTGAGTCAGGCGGGGAAAGGAGCAATACTTTATTAAATGAATTCCAACTCCAAAATCCATTCAGGAGAATCAAAGTGGCTTCTCCAGGACGACGCTCTAAAAGTGATTAGGAGTGGAAAATTGAGCAAAATGTACCATGTCCGCATTATTGGAAACCAAAATATGGTGTAGAGAGCAGAAGGCTGGACTTAGGACCTTTGTTGTGCCCCTTTCCCATCAAATCCTAGCTCCAAAGAAACCTTCTGTTTTATATTAATTTTTTTGTTGTTTACTTGATTTTTTTCCCCTCACTGATTTTTAATTTGCAGCATATTGAGCATATTATAGGAGATGCAGTAGGATCTGGAATTTCCTTGCATATAGGCCCTGGTCCTCCAGACAGGAGAGAAGGGTGGGGCTTCCACTACAAGCACAGCTCAAGAGGAGAGGTGGGTTCTGCATGGTCCTGACAGGGCCTAGCATGGCTTACAGCTCATAATCTCCCCAAAACCCCAGGGTTGCTTCCCCAGGACTCTTGCTTTTCCAGATGGCACCTCCCTCTGTTCTCCCAAAGAGCATCATCTTTCTCTGGTCAGTCCTTAGGTTCCTCAAAGCCCACCAGCCAGCACTGCTGGTCATTTGAACAAAACTGCCCACCCTCTTCTAGCTGTCTCTGCAGGTTGCTCCTAGGAAGACTCGGTGAGCTGCTCATTTGCCCACTAAGTTAACACAGTTGGTGCTACTTGGGTGGGCATGGGAGTGCCATTTGGGAGCCCAGGTTTAGAGCAGTGGGTGGGCAGCCAGGGCCAGGCTGTGCTGCCTATCTATTGACCTGGATGGTGGAACCGCAGGCAAGCCTGGGAATAAGGAGATGCCCCAGCACACAGGACCTTAGGGCCTAGGGACCTGAGGGGCTCTTCTGGGACTCAGAACTGGAGATTGAGGAATGAAGGGGTTTGCTGCAAGGCTTTAAGTAGAGAGAGAGAGAGAGAGAGAGAGAGAGAGAGAGAGAGAGAGAGAGAGAGAAAACTTCTTCCCCCATTACCTACCCCAAGGAAAAAGCAGGAAAACCAACACATTTAGCGCCATTAACCCTTAAGGCCTCCGCATCTCCTTCAGTATAAAAGTAGGTACCAGTGCTGGATTCGGGATCTTGTTAATGGCTATAGGGAGCACGTGTTTAGGCGCCCATGGATTCCTAAAAATCTGCCAGGAGAGGAAAACCGAAAACTTTGTCCTCCGAGTGGAGCAAAATCGGCATCTCCGACGGTGCACAGGGAGAGCCCTGGAGGCTGCGCAAGCTTCCACACCCTCAGCCCCTGTCTCACGGGGCAGCGGTTCTGGGGGGCGCGCGTCTCCTCCGGACAGCCCGCAGCGCCTCGGGGGCCTTTCCTGAGCCTGTGCCCGGCAGAGCTTCCTTGCATTTCTAATGGGGATTCTTATTATAACTAAGCACGGAGGACACCCGCCTTTCGGGTTGCGCCAAGAGGAGGAGTGTGGGCTAACCCGAGTGGAGGCGCCGCCAGAGCCTCAGTTCTGTGTCCGGGGACAGCCAGGGGAATTTGGCCCCACCACTGTTCCCACCGCCAAGGGCTGTCTAAGTGCTAGAAATTCCCAGATAGAACTCCGTGGGGTGCCGTCCTGGGTCGTCAGTCCCCCCCCCCCCCCCCGCGGGGCGTCCTGCACTCCCACGCCCACTCCCACTCCCGCTCTGGTTCCACGGAATATCCGGGAGGTGCAGGGCAGCGATGTACAGTAAGTGTTTGGTGACGGGAAATAATGCGACATTGCTCTGCATTTGCCCCTGGCTTCGGGCGGGCTATGACCTACTCAGTTCCCAGGAAAGAGTCCGTGGAGCCAGGGGCCTCGGGTGCCGCCGGATCACACCTCCCTTTCTTCCTGGCGCTGCCGGGGAGAAGTGGCACAACAGGAAAGCCTCGCCAGAAGGCCCGTCCCGGGCGGCTTCCTCACCATAAAAAGTCAGGCTCCAGCCGAGGTCCTGACCCCTTCCAAATATACATCCCCGCGCCCTCGCCGCCACGCCAGCGCGGGCCTCAGGCGGCGCGGCTTCCTCGCAGGCTGGCCGGCCCCAGGGCCTCCGGTCAGAGTGGTGGGAGTCGGGGAGCCCCAGTTTCAGTTGTCTCCCCCAGGTCACCAAAGCTCTCGTGCTGCGGACCTTCGGCTTTTCTAAGCGTCCATCCCGCGCGCACCCTGAGTGCAGCGGAGCACTGGCGAGGCCAGGACTATGGCTGTGGAAGGTGTTTTTGTTTTTTGTTTTGTTTTTCTTAAGGACACCTGACACCTGTCCATCACCCCCTCAGCTCCCCGCAGGTGCGCCTGGTGGGGAGAGCCGGCTGTCCGCGCCCCTACACGTGCGCGGGGCTTCCTCCCCGGCCTGGGCGGAGGGGCGCGCGGTGTGGGCCCGAAGTTCGCCAGTCCGGAGACCGGGAGGTCGCCCAGGGCTCAGAGCTAGGGAGGGGAGACAGGGCCATCGAGGCCTCCGCAGTCACCTTAGGGGCCCTGCAGCACTGCAGCAAAGCGGTCCCAGCGCCCGTGGCCTGACTCGATGGGCTTGCACACGGGCAGGCGCCTCAGTTCCCGAGTTTAAAGATCAAAAGGGGCAGCTGAGAACCTGGCGTCCGGGCGTCAGTTGTGTGTGACCCCTGACCCCGGAGGAAGGGCAGGAGACCGGGAGTAGGCGCGGGCTCTGGGCCTGGGGTCAGCACGCGGTCGTCGGCCTCCCAGCAGAGACTCCGGCTGAGGAAACCCGTGAGGGTGGAGGGGGGCCCAGCCATGGTATTCCTAAAGAGGCCGTGGAAGGTCTGGGGGATAGAGCACAGGCTGGAGTAGCGAGGGTGCGCTTTGGCTGCCTGCGGGAAGGCCCGCAGCTTGGGCCTGGAGGAGGGAGCGATGGCCACATAGGCTTGGAATGGCCGGACGTCCAGTCTCCTTAATAATCCTGATGGCACACACGTCAAAATGTGCTTCCCGCTCTCAGAGTGCACCGGAGGGAGAAGGAGGTCACAGCGAGGTCTTGGCCTGGAGCGTGCTTGGGGCAGGGCAGCAGCACCCCCAGGACTCCTGGAAGAAATCCGGCCCAGACCCCGGGGTTGGAAAGGACACTGTGAACTGTGGCAAACCTCCGGCTGCGGAGGGTGGGCTAGTCCCCAGAGAGGCTTCGTGTCCCAGTTGTCACTGCTGTTTGTGAAAATTTCCAGTGACTAAAACCCACAATTTCTGGGGATGTCGGTGGCATGTTGGAATATGTTTGTAACACATGTGCACACAGAAACACACGATATTTTTTAAAACCCAGTGGGGGTTCTCTGTACACCCCACTCCTCATTCCATGTTTTGAAGGCTGCAGTGCAGGTCGTGAAAAATAGATGAGTGTGAACTTGGACTTTTGGGATATGTCTTAAAACTGAGAATACCATAAAATACTTTCAACAATAAAGATTTAATTTAAAAAACCCACACATACAAGAATATGAGAATACCTGATTGGAATTCCCACAACAAACAAGATACTGGGGGTGCTTTGAGGCTTTTGGGGGGGGCTTACACATTTATTTGTAAAGTTTAAGGTTATTTTGAAATGAAATTTCAAAGTGCTGTCTCCTACTACAACCTTTAATAACACAGGGAAGGTCTCATTCGCCAGCAGCCAACCAGTGTGGCCAAGGTTCTCGGGAATCTTGGTGGTTGGTGTTGGTGATTAAAGGAGACAAGAGGAGCCTGAAGCAATTCCACAGCCTGAAATCAATGTCCTGAGGAGCCCCCTTACAGGGAGCATTATCTCCCAAGCTCTCCCCCTAAAGGTCCTGCAGTCTGCCAGGGGCCTTGGTTCTAAATAGCTATAGAGGTGTATCAGGCTTCTTATGCCTGACCTAGCTCCCTTCTAATTCCTTAATGACAAAGGGCAGCAGACAAAGCCCATGACAGTCTGGCAGGGAAGTCTGATGGAAAGTGAGGCTGCTGGGTGGCCCATGCATCCATGCACCTTGTTGCTCATCTGGGGCACTAAGGCGGGGTTGGACTGCTTTGCTATTATATTTGAGTGTACTAAAATTGTAAGTTTCTTAGTTTTCAACTTTAAAAAATGGAGATGGAACATATTTTATCACATCAAAAATGAATAGCCAAAGCTGGCAGAGCAGAAAAAAGGGGAAAATAAGTTCACTGAAACTGAATTGATATTTAAGATAAAATTGTCTTGAAGATGTCCAAATGAAATTCACAGCACAAAAAGACTCAGATTTGTTCTCTTTTTCTCCTTTTAAACACACTCAGTGAGGCTTAAAAGCCAAGTGGACCCCCACCTCCCCATTGAGGGTGCAGGAATAAAGAGAAGGTTGCAACCAAAAATACTCCTTGTGTCTTTCAGAAACTGATTCTCCAGACCATTTTGGGAAGAATAGTTTAACGTTATGGCTCCACTGGACTCCCATTAAACCCCTACCTAGGATCTGTCCTGGTCTTCACTGAAGAGCTTAGTATGCCTTTAGGCTAACAAGCCACAAAACACTGAATTGAATGGGGTCACTGCAAGCCCTGGAATGGTCTCTATGCCTGGGTGTGGGATGAGGTGGAGGGTTCAGGGGGTCAGAGGAGAAAAGGAGGTGCCTGTCTGTCAGGTCAAGGCTAAGGGGAACGTGTGTGAATGTGTTTATTTGTGAGTATGTGTGTGACAGTGTGATAGCAGGTTTGTGAGTTATGCTTGCAAGTGAGTGAATGTGTATGAAATGGCGTGTTGGTAGGTGTGTATTTGTGTTTGTGAGTGTTTGGATGTGTGTATTGAAGTCTGTGAGTGACAGTGTGTGAGTATGTAAGTGTGAGTGTGTGTGTATGTGTGCCCACCAGCCTGCCTCGTCCTGGAGGCCCAGTCTGCCAGGGACCATCTGTTTCCAATTAGCAGCATCCCGATTGGGAGAAGGCCCCATCCTGGGGCAGCTTCTGAGAAGGGGGCCGCTAGCTAGCTCAGGCCACCCTAGTTCTGCTCCATCAAAGCTGAGGCTGGCCCTGGCCAGTATGCTGTCGCAGCAACTCTGGGCAGCCACACAAAGAATCCTCTTTCCTGCCGCCAGCCTTTGGAGCCTGGGTCCTCCCCAGACCATAAACCTGCTGGAGACACATTCAGAAACAGTTCGCCCGCACTCACAGGAGATGGGCAAGGCTGGAAGTCCATTTGCTATAAAGTTTTACTTTGTTTTCCTTGGAGGGAAAGTGAAGGGAAGAAGAGCCCTGATTTAATTTGTTCTGCAGCAAAATAAGGCATTTCATGCAGAGGTATCCACCTGTATGCAGATCCTTGCTTGCTGCTGCAGATTCCATATGTTTGTGTGTTCACCTGCCATGGCTGTGCAGACACACTGTCCACAGCTCAAGAGCCCATGCCTGTGGTCCAAGCCAAGCCACCTAAATGATGCACTTAGTGAAACTGGTCAGTGATCCCAGGCCCAGATTTAAAACCTCCTTATTATAATTTCTAATTAATGCTGATGTAGTTGAAGGGCAGAGGACCCGGCATATATTAGGCACTTAATGTAAATTGGTTGAATGACTAAATCAAAATTAGATTTAAAAAGTGATGTAGCACTGAGAAGAGGTTGGAGGTAAGTATTGTGTAAGATTCTAGACCACAAGGGAAAGCATGGCTCACAGACCTCTGGGTAACCCAGGGGCTTCGGGGTGGAATGTTCCAACAATATTTACTTACCTTCAAGTTTCTTCTCCGAACCCCCCTCTATTTCTGAAGCCTTCCTTTGAGATGACTGGAGCCCGTGGGTTCTAATTATAGTCAGCAGAGACCAGAGCGTGTGAATGCCTCCTTTCTGCAGGAACAGGGTTTCCAAATGGGCTGGAGAGACTGGCTTATTGTCACTGGGAGGGAGACAAATGTCCAGGCAGAGACTTAGGAGGACACACCGGCAAAGTCAGCCTGGGCCCCGCAGGGCCTGCCTGCAGGGGCTCTCTCAAAAGCGAGCAGGCCTGCAGGGAGCTATTTCACTCCAAGCCATGGATCGAGGTTTTCTGTTTTGTTTTGTGGCCCTTATAGCTGCTTTTATAACTTGCAGAAAACATGGACACCAACTCCTCCTGCTGGTTTATAGAAAGGTCATTTTTAATCAGAAAAAAGAAAAACCATTTGAAAGCCTCACAATTTCAGCTGTCTAATGACATAATTTCAAGTAAAGTGAACATGTGATTAAAACATCTTTTGATTTCATAAAACCATTCAGAGAAGGCCTCAACAAAGGGAAAGTGGGCCAAACCGGACCGCTGCATCCTGTCCCGGCTGCTGCAAACCTGAGCGGCCACAGGCCTGCTGGCAAGACCACTGCTCAGTGGCTGCGGGGGGTCTCCGGCAGCTCTTGGAAGGGCGCGCCCCGCGCTCCTCCCTGGACCACTGGTGCGGCCCCCAAGGGCTGGTTCTGCCGGGACAGAGCCGGTGGGGCGGCTTGGCGCTGGGCGGCAACGCTCAGGCGTTGGGGTTGTTCCGCATGAGCTCCACGTCGGCGTCTACCATCTCCCGCACCAGCTCCTGGGATCAGAGACAAAGGGTGGGCGCTGAGGGTGAGGTTTCCGTCACTCTCTCCTGGCGACACCTCCACCCCCATGGCGGCTCCCCCCTGCCCCCTCGCTATCCGATCTGGGCACCACCGGCGCCCAGCTGCCCGCCAGGTGGCCACCCTCCCGCAGGGCCCACCCGGACTAGCTCTGTGGCGAGGGGGCCCACGGGTCCCACTGCGCAGGGGACACTTACATCAAAAGCGACCCGGGGCTTCCAGTTCAGCTTCTGTTTCGCTTTGGTGCAGTCTCCTTGCAGAAAGTCCTACGGGTGGAGAGAGAGAGACGGGCGTGGTCAGGGTGGCGGTCCCGAGGCCGACAGCATTCAAGGCTCCCGCTTCCCTCCACCAGGTCCCCGCCGGGCACATCGCCTTGGCTCTGGGAGCCGTAAATCTTGCGATGGTCGCGTTTAAGCAAGCGCTGCACAGCCGGGGAGGGCGTGACAGCCGTCCGTGCGCAGTCAGCACAGCCCTCGCGTCCACCGTCCACAGACGCTCCGTGACTTTACAGTATATACAGGAGTTTGACAGGGACGCTACTGTGTGAACTGTTTGGAATTACTACGTTTCTCAGGCAAGAAGAGGGAGAAGTGAGTGTCACCGTCCCCCAGCTCCTCCCCGTGCCGGGACGCCGCGCGCCCGCCGCTGCCACCAGCCGCGCTGCGCGGTGTGGGGATGCGGCCTGGGGCCGTCGCTCCAGGCGGGCGGGCGCCCCTCTCCTACCGGGGCCACGGTCACTCCGGCCGGGCGGCCCTTCCCGGCGGCTCCCAACCTCTCTGACTCTCTGGAGACCTCGGTTCACACTGCCACCGAGCACACCCCAGGCAAATAAAACGAAACCGAAGCTTCCCGAAGCAGCCCTGCCTACCAGGGGCACTATACACAGCGTTTCCTCTCCTGTTCGGTTCTGGTACGCTCTGTAGAAAGGCTCCTCTCCACCCACTAATGATGCGCATCGGGCAGTTTGCAAACGCTGCCTTGCTGGCCTCCCTCTGCAGTGTCACCTAACCACTCTGCTGCAGGATCAAGTTAATTTTCAAACAACTTCCAGCTCCTATGCGAGAGGCTGGGGCCGCCGTTTGTTTGATACTTAAGTTTCTCCTCCCATCAGATGGGGGCCTTATCAAAATACTAAAAAGTATGAAACTGTGTGCCCATGGCTCTGGCAGTCTGCTCCCTCAGCCACCAGGGCAGAGCGGAAACCAAACACACCAGGGCTTCTGAGAGTTTCCATCCATTTAAAACACTTCCTTGGAAGGAAAGCTTGCTAAAAGAAAACCAGAGGAGAATAAATTAATCCTGCATCTCAGCCCTCACTCACCAATTTCTTATTACAGCTCTCTAAAGAAAATTGAGATGAGAATTTCAAGATGATTTGCAAAAAGGGAGGGCAGAAGGAAAGAATGAGAAGGACAGAAGAGAAAAGACAAGAAAAAAGAAAGAAAAGTACTTGGCCATTTTGGTGGTAAGATAAACATTTAGCTCTTCCATGTACAAATGTATTCATCAAATAGTACACAAGATATGAGTACTCAAAACAGGAGAACTGTTTTGTGAAGGCAGTATGAAAACAGCCCAATTTTAAACAAGGTAAGTATCTCTTGAAGACACCATTTTCCCTACACAGGATATTAAAGAACAACTTAAAACCAGTCATATCAAGTGAAAGTAACAGATAATGGAGCTGCAACTGAGAGCCTCCCCCACAGATTTTCCTGGGAGTCCCCTGAGAGGAGCAGGCCTGGGGTGTGTTGTAGACCCACAGTGGGCAGGCCACCCGGAGCTGGGCAGGCCCTCTCTGCAGGGCATGCTGCACGCTCACCTTCACTAGAAAGCTACTTCTGAATATCTGTACTGTTTGCTTGAAATGGTATGCTAACAGGGTACATTCAACAACTCTCATTCTCAACCATCCATCATTACTTAGGGTTGAATAAATCAAACTCCCAAAGGCTTTTCATTTCACAATACACTGAAGTACCGATTTCCTCTCCGGAGTATTAATAATAGTAAAACAAGTTATTTCTGATGGCCCAGGCGTCCAGGACGAGGGAAGAGTGAGCTCATTCTTCAGGAAAAGTAGGGTACAAAAATTAATACTTAGCAATTTAACACAGTGCTGCTACATGGAACTGGAAATATAAGTGGAAAAACAAATGAATTTATTTCTCTTTCCCTTCCCTAAATAAGCTTGTATGTACTTCTACAATACTTCTGTTTTACTGTAAGAGTCACATAATGATGTTCATTCTTGTTCCCCAGAGGGAGCTGTGAAATGTGGCCTTAGGAGGCAACATGGCCCTGGAATTCTACAGCAGCTACACAGCCTGAAGAAACACGGTTGTTGTTTAATCACGCAACACTTGTTGTAAATCAACTAACGCTGCATAGGATGCAATTCATGACTCTTAACTTATAGTTAGCAAAACCCTAAAACCAACTCTGGCTTCAAGTAATCTCAGTAGGCTTGGGAAAGGGAGCTTTGTATTGTAATTATGTTTCCTGTATTTTTCTACAAGTAGCTCATAATATAAAAACAACTAGGGAACTACAATTAAGGAAAAAAGAAAAATGGTTTTCAAAAGCTTAGAAACAGACATTGCTACCATGCACTGTAAAAGTATTTCATTGAAACCGGAGACGCACCCAGTTAAACTTCCCAATTTAGTTTTGAGCCCAACTCCTACATTCCAGTCTAGCAGCTTACTTTAACCTCCTGCCAAGGCTCTGTCTCCCTGAAATTTAATTAGACCAAAAGACCTTGTGAAGGAAAAGGATGAGGTTCCATCAAAACAAAACAGCGGCTCACTGTGCCAGATGCAACTGAGCTGACATCTAGAGCAGTCCACGCGCTTGTGCCCAGTCAGCGTAGGGGAAGACTAAGGACACTTCACTCTTCCCGAAGGACTTTACTTTTTCCTGTGGCGTCCTTCAAAGAAAATATAAAGTAAATGATTTAGTCTGCAAGGTTTGGGGCACAGGGGGTCCTTAAAAGGTGGCATGGGAAAGGCCAGGCGTGGGAGCGCACGTGGCTCTGAATGACACGGGTGGGTGTGGAAACGCTCCTTTAAATAAGTCTTCTGCTAGCCCCAGAGAAATGAGATTTGGAAACTGAGTTCTTACAATGTAAGTGGTTCTTATAATGATGCCAGGAACCACTCTCCTAATAGGACTGTGTGGAGCAAGGGGGAGGGGAGAGGGAAATAAGGCCAAAACATATTTTACTTTTAGATTTCACAAACCCTCTCCGCTAGGGTGTGATCGGCTCCTGAGGACGAGGGAAGAGTGAGCTCATCTGCTGTGCTCTTGTCTCCTTTTCTGAAAGTTCAGTTCCTTTTTGTTTATGGGCTTAAAGCTACAGGATGACAACAGAGGCAGAGCTGAATTAAAGTGATGATTTTATGTGCAGTTTCCAAAATGGACCTGTGCACTGGGTGGTCTGGAACCTTTCTGTAGAAAAGACAATAAAGCTCTGGGAAAAATTTAAAGCATTTCTATGTGAATATGACATTTCCTGAGCTCCGGCTTCTGGTGTCTTCACCATTTCCATTGCTATGCCTTAGGTGAGCTATACAGTTTCAACATGTGATTTATTATTGTCAAATTCAATTAGGGTTAGCTGAGCATTTCATAGCAGCCAAACAGCATGAGCAAGAGAAAATGGATGTGCCCAGATGCCCAGAGCCCCCTCTTTTTTCTCAGAGTCCCTGACTACTGTCGACTTGTTTGACCTTTAGGAGTTGTCCTTTAACTCTTTGTCCAGGCATAAACCCCAAAGGCCAAGGCCAGTGGTCAAAGCAGCGAACAGCAGCCCAGCAGGAGGAAATGTTTTGCTGCAGCAATTTTTCAGGCTCTCCTGGCTTATGTTCTTGTTCCAGTGAACTGATAAAGGGCCAGACTAAATCCTGGAAAAATCATTAAGCCAGTTTCTGAGCCCACATAGTTAACACAAAGTCCAGAAAAGTAGAGAGCATGCCGTGCCACTATCTTCTACTCTGACTATAATTTTCTCTCCTCCTGTCCGGGCACCTTTTCACCTCCATCAAGATAACACCACATCTTTAAATGATGCTGGCTAGTTTTCTTTCCTTCCCCCAATCTTATTTTATTTTGATTATTATTTAACACATATAATCCCTTTGAAACCCACCCACTTCTAAAATCATTGTAGGGAATGTTATTAAATAGATTATATCACATATCTTTCAAAGTTCACAGTCTCATTTTTTTTTCCTCTTTCCCTGAGGTTGCATTGGGAAAATTTTAATATTTATTTCAAATTATGTGTGGGATACCACATTTCCTACAGGTCTGCTTGTAAAGTTTGCAAAGGACATCTGTTTAGGTGAAGAAACATTTTAAGAGTGTGAGCTCTTTCGGCAGGATGTTAAATTTCTAATGTGCACACTGAGAGAGATTGACTCCATGCTGTAAATAAGGAGATGTACAGACAGATGTTAATGAGGAAGATTAAGACTGGGGAGAACCCTGCTTAAACACCGTCAAGAAGCTAAGCTCTGCAGCAGGAGCAGCACTTTGCATTCATTTCTTTCCTGCCACTTTTCTTAAAAAAGCAAAATTGCAGACTAGCTCAGGCTCCAAGGGAATAAAAGAATGCCAATGAATTTGGTTCTTGATCTAACTTTATGCTAATGGAGAGTAAGCAGGAAAGATTTACTCTGGTGAAATGCTCTTTTTAGAAAGACAAAACTGCTAAACAACAACAACAACCCATACCCCCAAAACTTCAGTAAAATGGAAAAAATTCCAAAGCACATCCCACTCAACATTCAAGACATGCAGCTGAGATAATAATGGGGAGGGGGCAGGGGGAGGAGTCGGAAAGTTCCCTAAGAAAGTTTGCTATATAATGTCTCATTGCTCGGCTTAAACTCGGTGCTCACAAATGTATCCTTTGATTGAAACCTTCCTAGAGAGAGTGAGTCTCAGAGCAGTGAGAAGCACAGTGGTCTTAATAACAGTGATGAGCACTTCCCTTCTTTCTCCCTTTACTGCTGTATTTCAGCACAAATTGAAGTTGAAGCCAGGCATCGCCTTTAATGACAAGGGTCGATAAGAGACAAGGAGAAAACAGCGGGCTGTCTGGTCTGCTCAGGAAGCCAGACTCAGTGGGACTGTCCATCAGCAGGGCTGACAGAATGCCTTCGGAGCACAAACAATGTGGGCTCAACCTCAGGGAAATGGAGTCAGTCAGCACCGGTTCCAACAGTGATCCGACAGTGCAAATAAAGTGGCAAAGGGAGGAAAGCAGAGCGTGCAGGCCCTGCATGGTCCCCATCCTCAGTTACTTGGCAGCGGCCTCTGGGAGCCAGGGGCACAGGGCTATAGAGGGTGCCCTGGACTGAAACCGGGCTGAGCCCTCATGTAGCAACACTGTCACCTCTGCTGGTGGCCTCACATGTGAGCCCCATCAGTTAGAACTCAGGATATATTGTCCTGACCTCCCAGGAGTGCCTGAGGGGGTCTCTAGATTCTGTGACCCCTTGCTTGATCTCATTTTTCTTTGCTGGGAACCACTTATTTACAATTGGTAGCATTTGTCATTTGGAATCGGTAGCTATTAAGAGCTATCAAACAAAGGGATAGAAATCCATGCATATGTACACCCCGGACACTGATGGAAAGGCCTGCCTAGCATGGTAGAGTGTTCTTGGAAAATGAATGAGAACATTATCTTCCTTATGTGTCCACTTGTAAATAAAGCCTAATGTGGCTTTAAAAAGTATTTACTTTATAAAGGGAGAACCTGGTGAATGACATATTCAGTGCAGCCTTCATGTAGATAATCTTTGATTCACTTGTATTTTTAAAATGTGGTTAGCATAAGAAGGGAAATGTAGTTAGGCAAAAAGGGCTCTATAAAGCATACAGACAACACAAGTATATAGGGGAATTGTAGGACACAAACATTTTAACTTCCTTTACAAAATATTCTGGAGAAAGTCCTTTTGAGTAGACATGCTTGAGATGTGCAGAGATGAGGACAAGGGTCCATTCCCTTCTGTGGACACACAGGCTGCACACAGATGCCACTGCAACCCAGCATCTGTCCCCGACAGGGCATCCCTGGAGCAGGATCCCAGGAATACACTGGCCTAGGGCACCCTCTGGCCTGCGCGCCTTGGAGCCTGTCCTGTCCACCAGCTTCGGGCCCAAGAGCTAAGCAGAGAGGAGCATCTCTCAGAAGCTGTACCTCGTAGCTTTTGGGGAGCTCTCTACTCACAGGTAATAGGTTGCTTTAAATAAAATAAGCAAATGAGATTTGGGGGGTGTAGTCTTACGTCATACACATTTATGAGGTACTAAGTCTTTCTCTACCTACTCTACATCTATCATAATTGTAGAGTTGAATTTCTGGGTGCCTGGTGCTCACGGGAGTATCAGCCTGGGGAAGGCTACATTAAGTACTGTGGCCAGGGCTCCTCGATTCTGTTTCTCCCCTGATCTTCACCCTGCCCAGCTGACATGGCGCTGATTCACAGCCAGCGCAGGGCCAGCTAATGAGGGGAGATAAGATTGTTAGTGACCTCAGTGTTCCAGGCTTCAAAGCCAGCACCATCTTTGTCGGAAATTACTGGTTATGTTAATGACTGGATCAGGGTGTAAAGCTCTGCCCGTGCTGGTAGGAGGTGGCACAAACCCCGAGGAAAAGAGATAAAGCACCTTTAAGTGGACTGATTGAGATCATTGTGACATAATTGGCAAGTGGCAATCTGGAGCTTGAGAGGCAGGCTGCTCCTCTTTTGCCACTTAGTGATTTTATCCTCAGAGCATTTCACATACATCAGCTAATTAACCTCCAGTCACACTCACAGTGCAACTCAGGAGTTCTGCATGTTCAGGTGGCCTCTCTGTAGGGTGAAAGCACCCCACAAAGTGACTGAGGGGTGACAGCCTTTAGAAAAGCTTTCCCCACTCCCTTTGAACATTAGTTCTGAAGAATATTGTAAATAATATGAGTGCCTCCATAATATAGATGGGATATTTTTTCCTTTTGGAGTTTTCCTCAATTTATATAATACATTAGGCCATTCAGATTCAAGAAACCGCACTTCAGTAATCCTCCCTCCTACCTCTCATCCTGCCATTCACCATCCTTCTCCCCAAAACAGAAATGACATGACACGGTCATTCACAGGTACATCCGTACGTTCACTCAGCACTCATTCCCTCAGTAACTTCTTAAACTCTAGGACTAACCATCACATCCAAATTCTTGATTTTAGGTTGTTTCTCTGGGCACTTTCATATTTGAGGGAGAATTAAGACAGCTACTATGATATTTGTTAGTAAGGTTTTTGAAAATCAAGGAGAAAAGGTGAATATTGAGATGAATTTTTAAGTTTTCTATTATCTTATTTATTCATTCACTTGGTTTCCTATTATCACGGTTAATAGAGAGTTTTACCAGGCTGTTGGGTATCTGTGCTACATGTCTAACTGACATTCTTTCTTTCTTATCTTTGTAAGAGAAACATAACCCTATACCTGAATGCATCTATAGAGACATTTAAATTAAATAATTTGATTAATGTCATAAAGTAGGGTTTTGGGCTGAAAGCCAGGATTTCTGGTGCTTAGTCCAGCATGCTCAATGCTCAATAGGACAATCCCTCCCTAGAAAGTACTTAAACAATATACTCTATGCTACATTAATGAGTAGCAAACAGATTTCTACTTAATATAGACGACATCAACATAGAAATATCAACATGCTCTAATGCTGAATGAAAGGGATGGACAGAGAAGAGCATACACTGCATGATTGGAGTGTGGGAAGTTCTAGGAAGGGCAGTCAGATTGATGGTGATAGAAATTTGGTTGGGGAAGAGGATCAACAGGGAAGGAACTTTTGGGTGATTGTTTTTATATTGATAGGCATGTAGGGTTCGTGAGTGTATGTATTTGTCAAAGTGGATCAAACTATACAGTTAAGATCTGTGCATTTTACTTCCCATCAATTATATGTCAACTAAAGGCCCAGTACACAAAATTCGTGCGGGGGGGCGGGGGGGGAGAGGAAGAGGTCCCTCAGCCCGGCCTGCACCCTCTCCAATCTGGGGCTCCTCGGGGGCAGTCGGACATCCCTCTCACAATCTGGGACCGCTGGCTCCTAACCGCTCACCTCCCTGCCTGCCTGATTGCCCCTAACCGCTTTCTGTTAAGGCTAGCTATTGGTGCTTTTCTCATTAAGTTGCAGGAAAAGCTATTACTTTAATTTCTTGTAGTAACAATATGGGTGAAAATGTAATATTTTTAAGTGGGTTGTCTTACCTTTTTTCTTTCCTAGTTATATGTTACTTTCACCCTGCCCTCCAAACCAACTCTATTTTCAGGTCATCATTTTCTGAATAATGGTGAACAGAGTATACAGGATTTTGTATTCTGCTTTCCTTCAATTATTGTAATCATTGTGCATGCTCTTGGTTGTTGCCAAACATTTACTGCTTTAGATGCTGGGGAAGCCACTGTGGACAAGATGAGGCCATTCTTGTGAGCTTGTGTTCCAGTAGGGAGAGACAGCCAAGAGCACAGGAAGTGCGAATAAGACCATTTCAGCGATGGAGGAGTGCCAGGCAGAAGGCTTCAGAGGAAGTGAGCTTGATGAAGAGTGGGAGGGTTGGGGGGGAAGGCCTTCCTAAAGAGGTAACATTTGATCACAGAGTTGAATGACAAGAAAAAGATAGTCCCAGGAAGACCTGGGGTAGGAGGGCCTTTGTTGCAAAGGCCTTAGGGAGCAATGTACTCATCTGAGGAGCAGAGGGAAGGCCACTGTGTCTGGACACAGTGATAGAGGGGGGGTCAAAGCCCAAGAAAAAGTTGGAGATGGTCAGTTGGATTGTGTCTGGCCTTCTAGGTAATCCCTATCACAAGGCCCAGGCCTTTGTAGGCAAAGCCAGGCTGTCATAAGACTTTATTCTCTAGTCACCAGCTATCCCTTGAGCACCTGTGGCTGGTAGGACAGTTATAAACCAGCTAAGTCAACTTGATGGAGCTCAAAAGTCTGATTTTTTTTACCCTAATGTAGATTTTGAAAGTAACTATGGGACTGACTTCTAGCTATGTTTTAAAAAGGGTGGATTAGGGGAGACCGGGAAGATGGCGGCATAGGTAAACACCGGAGACTGCCGCCGTGGACAACCACTTCAAAAATACAACTAAAAGTCGGAGCGGACATCAACCAGAACCACGGGAAGGCTGGCTGAGGAGAGTCTCTTCAACTAGAAGCAAAAACAACAGCATTGCGATGCTCAGCGGAGGCGCAGTGTGGAAAATTTAAAGGTACGGCGGTGCGGTGGTGAGGGTGCGCGCGCAAAGCGGGCTGGCGGCTGAGGGTGCGATTGTCGTTTTCAATCAGGAGAAAGTCTCAGACTCTGGGCTACAGATCCGGGCGAGTCTCTAGGGACCCAGACTCAAACGGGAGAAGCGGGACTGTCTGGCTACGGCCCCTCCGAGGTTTGCAGCGGTTGTTGGGACAGAGAGGCAGAGCCCCTGGGGACGGACTGAGAGCGGCCATAGCTGCTCCCTCCCCCCGCCCTGTTGAGCCCGCCCCGCCCAGGCCCTGCGCACAACCATTTGCCGACCGCCTCAGGCAAAGGCTGGAATAACGCCTCCCCAGAAGACAGACGTTTTCCACAGCTGATTCCTACAGCCAGTCGGCCTGGTGGTCAAATCCCTCTAGTGTTAACTACAACAATTAAGGCTTGGCTAGAACAAGACTGCGCACAGAGACCACAAGGGGGGGTACCAAGAAAGCATATAAGATGCGGAGACAAAAAAACATGACAGAAATGGAGGATATGGAGCTAAGAATCGCAATTTTGAGGGCTTGCCATAAATTTGTGCAGAGCCTCACGAAAACTAATGAGACCCTCGATGCTACGATAAAGAAATTAGAAAGTAAGCATACACAGACTGAAATAAAGAATATTATACCCAATAGCAGACCAGAGGAGCACAAGAATCAAACCAAAGATTCGACAAAAAACACCCAATTGGAAAAGCAAAATGAAAAAAGAATCCGAAAGTGTGAGGATAGTGTAAGGAGCCTCTGGGACAGCTTTAAGCGGTCTAATATCAGAATTATTGGAGTGCCAGAAGATGAGAGACAGCAAGATATTGAAAACCTATTTCAAGAAATAATGGCAGAAAACTTCCCCCACCTGGAGAAAGAAATGGACTTACAGGTCCAAGAAGCGCAGAGAACCCCAAACAAAAGGAATCCAAAGAGGACCACACCAAGACACATCATCATTAAAATGCCAAGAGCAAAAGACAAAGAGAAAATCTTAAAAGCAGCAAGAGAAAGAGGCTCAATTACCTACAAGGGAATACCCATACGACTGTCAGCTGATTTCTCAACAGAAACTTTGCAGGCCAGAAGGGAATGGCAAGAAATTTTCAAAGTGCTGAATACCAAGAACCTACAACCAAGATTACTTTATCCAGCAAAGCTATCATTCAGAATTGAAGGTCAGATAAAGAGCTTCACAGATAAGGAAAAACTAAAGGAGTTCATCACCGCCAAACCAGTATTATATGAAATGCTGAAAGGTATCCTTTAAGAAGAGGAAGAAGAAGAAAAAGGTAAAGATACAAACTATGAACAACAAATATGCATCTATCAACAAATGAATCTAAGAATCAAGTGAATAAATAACCTGATGTACAGAATGAACTGGTGATTATAATGAATCAGGGACATAGAAAGGGAATGGACTGACTATTCTTGGGGGAAAAGGGGTGTGGGAGATGCGGGAAGTGACTGGACAAAAATCATGCACCTATGGATGAACTCAGCGGGTGGGGAGTGAGGGTGGAGGGTGGGGTGGGAGCTGGAAGGAGGGGAGTTATGGGGGGAAAAAAGAGGAACAAATGTAATAATCTGAACAATAAAGATTTAATAAAAAAAAAAAATAAAAAGGGTGGATTAGTTAGTTTTGCCCAACATGCTCCACCTCTAATGCAGAACTCTTTCCCCCCGAAAAACCTGCCACTCTTTGATGTGTCTGGGCTGTCCAACCTAGAAACATCTGTTACTCTTGAAGGGCTCAGGTCTGGGACACAGAGCCCAAGATTCTGGGGCCAGAGGTCAGGGACCTGTCCTGCTGCTCTGGCACCTCCTGGGGTGTGAGGTGGAAGCACTATTCCTCATATGGCCAAATGGGGACACATTGAGCCTCCTGAGGGATCCTGAGACTGTGTCCCACCTGCACCTCCTCCTGCGTTAGCAGGATCCTGGCTGGAGTAAAACGGTAACCACAAACTTGCTGACAAAGGAGGAGCCCCTCTCTTCTCCACTAGCTCTCAAAAGAATGGACACAGCACTGACACTTGCTTGGGTGTTTGAAAAGTTTTTAGCAAATTATCTCTCTCAGTGTGTGTTGTATAAATATCTGCTCATCTATAGAGAAAGACGTGCTTTACTTCAACACTCAGTCCTCTCTCAGCCCACTACAGAGTATGGAGTTGGACTGGTTCTTAGCCACTGGAGGGCTCTGAGAACTGCAGGCATATAGCACCTGGCCACTATCAGACTCACTCTGGGTGCTGTGCTGGGTGAGAGATGGACTGTGGAGGACGGGGGACCAGAGGAGGCAATGGTCACAGAGGTGGGGAGGGATGGTGGCAGCGGGAGTGGTGAGAATGGGAAGATGGAAAGAAATGGATAAACTCGGCACTTATTTGGAGGCCCAGTGGAAAGAGGACTTGCTGATGGACTATATATGAGGTGAGGGAAAGAGAATTCATAGAGAACTAATCGGATTTTGACTTGAATGAGAACCTTTTTATTGTTTTCAAATACACTGTATGAATTTACAATGCTACCAGCAAAGTATGAGTATAACATTCTATCACAGCCCACCGGCATTTGATACTATCTTCTTTCCAAGGAAACCTTTCATTTTTATGATTATGAAAGAGACTCTTTGAAAAGATTCCTTTTATAACATTACCTATGATCTCTTATACCACTTCACAGAACATACTGTCTGGTTTTGAATCTTGACTTGATGCCAAAGGTACTTAGATGAGGAAGTCCCATAACTCAGAGAAAGTCACCAAATGTCCACAGCCCAGCTTTAATCTTGGGAAAGGCAGGTGCAGGAAAGGAAGGTGTGGGAAAGGCAGCTGCAGGAAAGGCAGTCACCTGTTCCCGACCCTCGCCAGTAGATAGCCTTGACCGTGTCTTAGGACAAGCAAGTGAAGGGTTAAGTCACACTGGGTCCACTCTGCTTTTAATCTATGACTGCTGTGGGAGGAAGTCCGAGAGGCAGCCTTTCACATGACATCATAAAAGCCTGATTTATCACCAGCCACCAAACATCTAGAAAATCATAACATCCTTTCAGGAAAACACAGTGGAAAATAATCAGGCTGGCTTTGATGAAAGCTCTGGGGGGACTCCCAAGTGTAACACTGTGCACAGTGACCCTGGGCAGGTGCCCTGCCAGCTCTCAGGGTGGCCTGTGCTGACAAGGCCAAGAGGCCTACTCCACGGCTGCCCAGAATGAAGTGTGGCCTCATGGCTGAAGATAAAGCAAGAGCCCGACCACACTTGCTAAAAAGACACTTCAGTGTATATGAGGATGCTTTGGAAGTCACAGCTCTGTCCAGATATGAGAAATTATTGATGGCAGAATATACAAATCACATTCTTGTTCCGTAATCCACCACCACAGAGGTAATGCCAGGCACCCTGGATTTGCTCGGTTCTGGCCATCCTGGGACTATGCTTGGGACACTGCTCAGCAGTTAGCAGTACACCGCTGCGGAGTCACTCTTAATAACTATGGGGGAGAAGAGTTGACAGAGAAGAGACACCCAAAGTGTCAGAGAAAATACAGGGGTGAACTCCTTCTGCCATAGGGAACTGGCCCAGGAATGTTTGCATCTCTGTATTGTTCATCTTGCTCAGTAATTTGATAAAACCACCAGGCAGAAACCTTGTCTTCTTTGATGTGTGTGATGGGCTTTGCAAATAAACACAGGAAAGAGGGACAAAGGCAGACTGGAGTCTTAGATGGTTCTAGAATTCTGGCCACACCACTACAAAGGCCCATTAGCACAGATGTAGGCCAATCTCTTCAAAGTGACACCAGCTATGACGTGTTAGGATCTTGAGTTTGCGGAAGAGCCATGCTCTGAAGATTGAGCCAGGACTGATGAAGGGTGAGTCTGGGCTGGAAGGGTGCTTTACTCCTGCACCTCACATACAGAGTCTGTGTGTAGGATCAGATACTCGTGTGAGTAGCCCCACGAAGGCTCCTGGGAGGTAGGACCTCGGTGTGGCCACCATGGAGGAAAGAGCCTCTAGGCCGGAGGAGCTCAGAGCGTGGGCCCTGACACGACCAGCCTTGAAGAGTGGCCACCCACTGCCACCTAAAGCCACCCTGACCACACCGCTGTTCCATCCTCCCAAGTTTGATTTCATTCATTTATTTATTTATAAATATATTTTATTGATTTCAGAGAGGAAGGGAGAGGGAGAGAGAGATAAACACATCAATGATAAGAGGGAATCATTGATTGGCCGCCTCCTGCACACCCACACTGGGGATCAAGCTTGCAACCCGGGCATGTGCCCTTGACTGGAATTGAATCTGGGACCCTTTAGTCCGCAAGCCAACACTATCCACTGAGCCAAACCAGCTAGGGCCCAAGTTTGATTTCTTAACTGGAAAAGCCTGCCTGTGCCTGATCTCCCCCAGATTCTGTCCAAGGAACAGGAGTGACAGGAGGTGAGGCCTCACTGTGGCTTGCAGCTCGAGCTCTCCTCATCTGGACACCTGGGACCGGCCGGACCAGAAGAATCTCAGGCTATTTTGTAGGCTTCAAGTGCCACCAGGAATGGCCATGATGACACCTTTGTATTTATGAGCAGCTGACACACCAAACAGGGCCCACTTACTCAGAAAGGATTCTTTCCTCTGTGCCTTCAAAACCACGAGCCCAGGAGATGCCCAGAGCACTTCCCTGGCAGATCCAAGCTTCAGGCGGATTCTTCCAGGAACCATCGCTTTCTAGGATGGCAAGGAACACCAAGAGACTCCCGAAGTGGGAATTTTGTGAGCTTGGGAAACTTCCGAAGGACCTTTGCTCAGAACACCCTTTTCTATGAGAAGACTTCAACTCACAGAATTCAAAAGAGCCGTCTGGTTTTATTTATGCCACTGCCATGACTGCTACTAACAGAAAATAGAAAGACACTGCTCCTCAGGGGCACAGCTTTCAGTTCCAGCCTCGGCACGAAGGAGACCACTCTGGACCTGGATGTGAGGAGAGAGTCTGGGGAATACGGGCATCTAAAGACTTTACCCAAATCTATGGAGTTCCTGAGTTTGATAGCGAGAGTTCAGAAAGGGATGCCTCAAATGACCACCATAGTAGTAACAGTAGTAATGATCATAACAGTTATCACAAAAACAACAGTCACATAGCACTTACTATTTAAAAAGGACCCTCCAACCTATTTTTCTCATGCAATCCTGGCAACATTCAGTCATTCGTGCACCCAATAGCTACAGTCTCCTGGTCCTCCAGTTCAAGGTCCAGCAGTGGAGACTGACAAGCCAATGGCAATATCTGATGCAGGTCACAGTGCAGGGTAAGTGACAGAGAGCAGGTGAACAGAGAAGGGGGTCAAAATGTGTGTAGGGGGAGTATGGAGAGGGTTGAGACTTGAAGGGGACAGGAGAGGGGAGGAGAATGAGCTCTGTGGTGGGACTTAGAAGTGTCCTGAGCCAAGCATGTCACTGAAGTGCTTGCATAAATAAGTAATGGGAGGACTCATCTAGAACTGCCCCCTCCCCTAAGTGCTAGGACTAAGCTAGCACTCGCAGAATACACAAGAGCTGTCTGGTCTTATTTATGCCACTGCTATGACCGCTACTAACAGAAAATAGAAAGACACCATTCCTCAGGGGGCACAGATTTCAGTCCCAGGGCCTTGGCACGAAGGAGACCACTCACAGTGGTACAGAGGAGGGAACCACAGCCCAGCAGGGCCCAGAGCAGATGTTCCCTAAACTGGGTCCTGAAGCCTGAGTGAGATGTAGGAAAGCAAAGTGAAGGGCATAGAGATGTTAGAAAATCTTCCAGAATTGCAGTTTGGGATGGCTGGGGGCAGGTGGAGTAAAATTTCCCCCTCTGCTGGGTGCAGACCCCCAGGCGCCCAGCAGTCAGAATTAGTTTAGCCTGAAATTTGGAGTGAACCTAGCTGAGTCCCCATTCCACCATTTATTAGCTGGGGTTTAGTTTCCTCATTTATAAAGTTGTTCAATTTTATCTACTGATAATAAAGATTAACAATAATATAAGTGCTTAGAACAGTGCCTGGTTTTAAAAAGGTGTGGCTCAACATATGTTATGGCTCTATCAGGGCCTGAGGATCAAGCAGGATCCCTCAGATGGATATGCAAGCCTCTGTGCCAGTTCTCCAATGCCACTGCCCACCACCCCCACACAGAAACCGTTAATGAGAGCAACCGGCAGCGTCTTTCACACACTGTCTGTTTCCGTAGCCTGCAATATTCTTGTTCCTCCTCTTTCTTTACGTAAACTACACCCCTATAAAAGCACTTGGGCTTTGGGGTCACAGAAAATTAGGCTGGAATTCTAGATTCACCACTGGCTAGATGAGTCTCAGTCACCTCATTTGTACCACAACCTGGAGCTGTGGCAAGGATGTGGTGTGTTGAGTGGTTGTCACTAAGGCATCCACATATGCTCATTATCCTCCCCCCTCACATCCCTCTTCAAGTCTCAACCCTCTCCATATACCCTGAACTTATCCCAACCTTCTTCTCGGTTATACCTACTCTCCCTTTGCATCCCCACAGCACTGGCAAACCTGCCAGCACAGCTGTCAAGGAGACCAATGGACAGGCAGCTCATGCCTACTCTGGGTGCGGGCAGTAAACCCACCAGCCGGGAAGAAGCCAGGTCATGATAAGAGCCATGATGAAAATAGAACCGCGTAATGGAGGTTAAGAATGTTGACGAGGTGCTGGTTAAGCAGCCATGATTGACAAAAGAGGAGCCAGCTATGGGCGGCGACCCAGGGAATGTGTTGTAGGGGGAAGGGAGACAGCTGGGCTGACCATAGGTGGCAGAGGGATGGCTGGCCAGAAATCCCAGAATTTCAGTCATCATTGAGGATGGGCCCAGGGAAGCTGCTTCAGGTGGGGTGAATTTAAGATGCTTTGCCAAGAAGGATCCCTGAAGACCTTTCTTCCTCTGGGTAGTCATCAGACTCTCTGCCCCCAGGTGTCCTTGGGGTGCCCTTGGGAACCTGTTGGCTGTGCAGGGGCTGGTGACTGGATTGCAGGACAGCCCGGGAAAGGGCTGGAGGCCAAAGCAGCACAGACACTTGCTGTTAACAGTTCCAAAGCCCAGAGGCCTACAGGAAGCTCACTCGGATCCCCTTCTTCTCAGCACCCACCAAGTTCCTGGAGGAGGGGGTGGGGTCTGATGTATTAAGTTCATCAGGGATAACAAGTCACTGTCACGTGTTAGCAGAAATAGATGGAGGGGAATACGCTCTGCCCACTGACGGCACAGGGAGCACCGCTGGAGGCTCTGCTGGGTCACGAATGGAGGCTTTCTGGAGAAAGACTGACCTTCCTCCTGTCGGAGGAGGTGGATGCCTCAGCTGACAGACAACGGGGGCACCTCCTTGCCCAGCGTGGACCTGCCTGACTCTGGCCTGTGGGAACTGAAGGCCCACTTTGATCTTTACCAGGTGACTCAGCCCTTACACCACATCTCTGCCTGGAGCCCTGGGAAAGGGTGCAGGATCCTGGAGCATGGAGGCTAGAGATGGAAAAGACCCCGCCTTGCACTGCAGCAATGCACCTTGCACAGCTTCTCTCTTCTGCCTCCTTTTTTCTCTCCTCCCCTCCTGAAGGATTTGTGTTTAAGTAAAGGCTTTTGACTATTGGCTCACCTTCTGTTTAAAATTCTGCATGTGTCTCTGGAGACTCACCGTCATGAAAGGAAAGAGATGCTGTCAGCAATGCAGCACACCCTCCTCACCCAATGGTGCACACGCTAGAAAGTCCTGAGAGCCAGGATGAGGGCCCACCTCACCTGCCTCTGGGATCTCCATTCCCTTTCTTCCCGATCTCTGTGCCCTGGCACCTCAGGCCCCTGCACTCTTCTTTCCCTCTGGCCTTATCCTCTGTGCTTGCGCCTGATATTGGTGGGCAGTAGCACACTTCATTTCTGTGGAAATCTGGCTAGTTTCAGCCTTTAAACCCACCCCAAAGTCACCTGTACAACAAATGGTCTGCCTGAAAGTTTCAGTTTTGAGGTAGAAAATGATTTCTTCCTTTTATACTTTCAAGGTATTCCCCTCTCCTAGGGTTAAGGCCAATCTAGTCTTGTCCTCTAGGCTAGAGGACTGGTCTTCATGGTGACCAATCTTGAGCTATAAATAAAGTCTGTTTTTCATCCTTATGCATAGAAACACAGTGTAATTTTTTGACTTGATAAACCTGCCTTCATGATGTTTATAGCATCCACATGGAAGATGTAGGGGCCAGCTGTGCCACTGCACTGGGAGTGAGGAGCTGGGCCCAACAAGGTCTGTTCCTCAGAGTCCGCCAGGAAGTCAGGGGACTTGGCAATGCTCAGAGGGCTGGGGGTAGAGGGGGCAGGGGGGCGGGCGGTTGAAGGGACGCTGGTCTCCTGTGCTAATGCTCAAGGATCAAGGAAAGGCTGGCCAAACGCATTCCTTACCTTCAATTCTCACCCTTCCCTCACACGGACCTTTTCCTTATTTTTCTGTCATTTCATTGGTCCCAGTTTCGAAATAGCTCCACCCTCACCTTTGTCCCAGGTTTCAGTCTGCATTGTCCCTGCTTGCTTGGCAGATGTAGCCCAGCGCCCACAGGTAGCTCAGCCACCACACTGCACACTGCACACTGCACACTGCACTATGAGGGCCATTCCCTCAAGCCCTCTCCATGGACATCCCTGCTTTGCTCTGCCAGTGTCCCCTCCATGTGCCCTTCTAGACCTTTTCTCTAGTTGTCAATTAGTTTATTGCTCTCTTGTCCGCCTCCCTAGAATGTAAGCTCCATGAAGGGCCGGAATTACCTGTATGGTTTACCTCTCTCTTCAGGGTCTAGTACTGCCTGGAACACAGCAGGCACCCAATACGTCTCTGTTGAATGGATAAAGGAATGCTTAAACCTGAAGTCAAAACATCCCCCACCCCACACTATATATACCTATTCCCCTACCTATTACTTGTTTCTATTATCCTCCCTTCCCACACTCCATCTGAAAATCATGGTCACCGTTAGCTCCTTCCATATTTTGCCCACATTATTCATTCCCAAATCTTTTCCAAAGCCTTTTGCTCCCAACCTTTCCTTTCCTGGTCTTTAGCTCACATGTACTTGGCGGATGACGGTACTCTCCTTTTTTCATAAACCACCCTTTCCCTGCTCCGTGGCCCCTTCTCTGTTGGGATGCTGCTTGCTCATCCTGGAACCCCGTGTGACATTCCTCCAGTCAGGAGCCTCTATTACAGGCTAAATAAATCCAAACTCTCACCCACACTTTCAACATCTTTTACAATTTGATCCCCACCTACTTCTCCAGGTTCCAGCCACACCTTGCACCCAGGGTAAGTGGGAGTAACCAGGAAGCTCACAGGTGCTGAAGACCTTCCTTTCTCTTCCCATATCTAGACTCAATGAGGAAGCTTAATCCAATGCCTATACAGTCCAGGTAGTAGATGCTGAACACACACACAGCTAAAGGTCATGAGTCTGGAGTGGGGAGGTCAATGCACAAATCAGGTCAGGGAGAACTTGTCAGTCCACCCCTTAAGCAGACCACCTGCTGGCTCCCTTGGGTGTGGGAGGTCATGCCTGCTGCTCTCCTGGCCTGGCTGGGCAGAGGGGATTTGAGTAGGAAAGGGCTTTGCATAAAGGTGACAAGACCTGGTTGGGGAGCTGGGCAGGTGCCAGAGGTAGAGAAGCCTGACTCCTCCTCCAAGTGGCCCAGTGCTCTACAATAATAATGACCAGAGACTTTGGAGAATGGGCCTATGTAATGGGTGACTTTAACCGGCTCTACTCACTAATGTATAACCTCTCTACCAAATGCTTATAATTACAGAAGATCTTATTTGTTATGTGTTATGGGAAGTGGAAGAAGGAGATCCTGAGCAAGAGTGCAGAGTTCAGTGGAAGCTCGAAAATCCCAGAAGCCAGGTGATTTGTAGGAATATTGGGCACATGAGTCAATCATTGTGATCAGTGTGACAAGAACACCAACAGGCATCATAAGGGAGGTTGAAAGGGAAGAGAGGCAGGCACTGGCTCTGCACAGGAGATGGTACCTGGGCTGGGTCCCAAGGAGTTCTGAAAACCTCGTACCAGTGTGGGAAGCACAAGCCACTACTTCTTGTAACACCCTTCTTTGTACCTGGCCCACCAACATTGGACCCTTCTCCTCAAGAACCAGCTAAAAAGCGTCTCCTCCAGAGTCAGTTGACCCCGAGTGACCTGGTTTTCCTGTGAACTCGGGCAGCTCTGCTCCTCACCAACACAGCTCCTTCCCACAGCCTTGATGCACAGGCCTTCCACCCTTACAGCACCTTCCCGAGGGGAGAGGAATTCATCATTATCCATCTCATTCACTCTTGGTACGTGTTTTGCCTACAGTGACTGCTGAAGACGTATTTATTGAAAGAGTGACCACATTCCATGTTTCAAGCCCGCTTTTTTGATTTGATGAGAACAGGTCTGGTTCATCTCTTTTCAAAATGTTTCCACTATCATTCTGTGGAAGTGACAGTAAATAGAGTGTGGTTATTCTGTGTGTAAGAGAATCAGAGGGAGCTCTCTTGGACAGGATCTCTAACAGGTCTGCACATTGTAGGGTCACGCTTCCTGCCTTGAGGAGCTGCGGTGGAGCCGCGTGGTAGTGCGGAGGCTCCAAGGGCCATTCTTACACGACCAGTGAGGGCTGCTCCCTTGGGCACAGCGTCATTTAACAACTAGCAACACAATGTTACTGAATTTATGGGAGAAAAACATAGAACAAGAACCACTTCTGCTAAACCCCTGTTCCTTGCTATTATAGTAAGAAATAGTTTTGAACACATGGTAAAAATATGCAATTACATTTCCCTTTATACAAGGAAAAGCATGACTATTGCCTCCTCAATAAAAATGCAGTTACTTTGCATAGAGAATTTTCAGATCTGTTAGTTTCATAATACTTTAATTCCTAGTTAGTCTAGCTAGTTACCACTCCCAAATAACAAAACACTACACCTATTAATAATTTTAAATGAAATCATTTTTGCAAAATAGCTGCATTTTATTGGTCTAAGTATAAAAGCACTGCAGTGGTTGTGGCCTGCTACCCCTGTTTAGTTTTCCTGCTGGCTGGAGCAGAGACCTCCTGACGAAAGTTCTACAACCTGGACAGTCTCCTCAGAGCTCTTCTTTGAATTCATTGCCCTAAATTTCTAGATATACGTAATGGCTGTACAGGCAACACTATACAGAATCAAAAAAAAAAAAAAGAACACAAACTTATTTTATGACAATCTTTTAAAATATACAAATGTATTAACAATTCTTATTGTCAAAAGTGTTAACTTATAATACTGTCTACAAAGTGCCATTCACATGCAAAGTTTCAGATTACTCTGAAACTCACTGGCCAGGAGGTTGGTCTCATGGGTGTGGGTAGGACACATTAACCCTTTCTAGCCACAGATCCTGTTTCAGGATGATATTGTGGTGCACTCTCAGGACACAGACCTGGGCACCAGGAGGAAATGAGGTTGTTGCTCTGTGGGGTTTTATATGGTCTTGCTACAACAGGTATGTGTCATCCACTTTTAACAGACAGGAAAACTCAGTCTCAGAGGTCAATTCGGAGGTCAGAACATCTGATCAGTTCTCCATCTTTAAATTTGACACATACTTATGTCACAACATTACAAATGTTTGAAGCAACATGCATCTAGCCCTTTTCAGAGCACATTAAGTAATACATTTTAATTTTCCTAATAATAATTAAACTGAGATCCCAGAGGAGCAGAAATCCTCTATGATTGCACCTTGTCACATAAAAGCGTGTTATACAAGGTATGGAGGCTACAGGTCCAGATGTTCTTGCCCTGATTACTACACCTCCTCTGGGTGCAGGCCAAAGGGCAGCCTCCTTCTGCTACAGTCCACCTCGCTCCCAGACAACAGCCAGTAACCCCAGATTTTTCACACCAAACCATGCCTTCTTTGTTTTGAAGACAAGTTTATTGCATCCTTCTCTAATAAGGACACGTTTCCTGTGTGCCAAGAATATTGCTTAGATATTCTGGTCCTAATGGCTCTTTAATGAAATACTCCTCACGTGTTTAACTTCTCTACGTGGGTGACCAGTTCCTGGTTTCATAGTTTTCCTAATGCATCACTCAGAGAGCCCTGAAAAGAACAGAATGGAACTTTCCAGCATGGTAAATCTGTACTTTACTTTCTGAAAAAGGTCAACAGTACCATACCCAGCTGTCTGACCTTGGACAGTAACATCTTCTGTGGCCTCACTGTTTTCATGTGAAGTGGCGGCAGAGTTGGATGTAATGGCTGAGGCCTCTCCTGGCTTTGCAGCTCTAAGACTGCAGCCTTTTCCTCCTTGTCTCATTTTGTGGAGACTAGTGTCAATAATGTCCACACCTGCACTTGCAGCACAAAGAATGGCAATCACCAAGGCAGCAGGGGCCCAGCAAAGATGGAAAGGATCACCTATGCACATGGCTCTAATGACTCTCCTTGGCAGCATTCTTAAGGGTCAAACTCCATGCCAAGAAAAAATAACCCATGATTATACATTAATTTCTTTCTTTAAAACTTGGAAGAGGCTCCTTTAAGTGCTGTGACACTCTTTCAGAGTGTCCCATCAGATGACTCATGACAGTGGCTCCTATTTAAGAACCTGTGAGGTATGCTGCAGTCCATTAGTAACCAGACCAAACCGGAAACACTCAAAGGATTCTCTTACCCATTCTGATTTCATTTCTATTACCAATTAGAATGAATTACAAGTACAGGGGGAAAAACCCATCTTAACTCCAGTCTTCTTAGTTAGAAAAAAAGTGAACAAATGAATGAAACAGAAAAATATTCTGCAATCCTGTCATCCCTTCTGGGGAGGCAGGACCAGCTCCCCGGCCTGTGACAGAAGCAGATCAACATGAAGACAGATGAGTAGCTTTCTTATACTCTTCATGGGATAAAAACTAGGCTTTGCATTCAACAGGTGCACATTCCGCTTTGAGCACCTTATCTAACTAATGATGGCCATGCTGGTTTCACCACCATTAGCAGTGTGTATACTTCCCTTAGATCTAATTGGGCAGGGAGCCACTTTGGGGCTGGTGGCCTTAAGCCTGCTGTGGCACGTAAGTAGCAACCCACACTCACCCCATGGCTTGTTCTCACCGTGTTTATCTCACACCTGTCATACAGGTTAGAAACACTCAAAGACGAGGTCACAAAGTCAGACTGATCTAAGAGACCATGCTGGACTGACTAGCTAAGGCCCAGAATGGTGTTCTTGTGCGCTGTCCTTCACACATGCTCTTTAATTTGCATTTCTCAGCAAGGGACAGACAGGGAAGAAAATATTCCCCTGGAACTCCCTTCTAAGATACTCTGTGAGCCTCAATTTCTGGGTCCTGTGTCACTAAGGCTCCAACTATGTTATGTGCACAACTTCCTTTAAGAAAGAGCAGTTGTGGATGTCTGTAGTTAGGGCTTAGAACGGACTTGGATCTGAAGCTGGATTTAGTTGAGGCCAGACTTGCTACCCCTCCCCAGTCCCTGACCTTGGAGACAGTGGATGCAGGCATGGGGAATTAGTGTTTTTGGCCACTACAGACATTGTTTAAGGTCTCCTTCTGTCTGTCTATAGCCTGTTTTTGGAGGTGTATAGGCTGCTACATACACACATTGGAACTGCTTTGGCCTTGCTCTGCCCTTTGCTAGGTTACCCATTTCTATTTAAGCTTCCCCTTTTATCTCTCAGTTTTGCCTGACTTTGCTTTGAGCCTTCTGGTTCACTTTAAGTCATTCAGATCACCAATCCACAGGATCTTGGCTTTCTGGCCTCATTCCTTGGTTCATGCCACTCATATTGGTCTCACCTGGGTCCTCATGCTGGTCAGATATGCTCTCTTCCTGTGACCCTCATGGTTTCACCCCTGATGCATTCACCTGGTGTCACTTCTCATTTATGCTCTTGACATATTTGTTTAATTTGTCATATCATTCTTATTGGACTACACATTGCTCTAGGGAAAGATTAAAATTTTCTTTTTTTCTGTGATCACATACGGTGCTGTGCTTACAATGGGCCTTCAAAAACAAGTGTCAAAGACAGATAAGTGGAATGACAGATCCTATGTTCATGAATTAGGAGACTTAATATTGCTAAGATGACAATAGTATAAAAATGTAGCATTTAATGCATTACCTATTAAAATCCCAATGGCATTTTCTATAGGAATAGAAATCCACCTTAAAGTTCACATGGAATTTCAAGGGACTGGGAATAGACGGAAGAATCTTGGAAACAAAAACCACAAAGTTGTAAGTCTCACACTTTCTGATTTCAAAACTTATTGCGAAGCTATTATAATCAAAGCAGTATGGTATTGGCATAGAGGCTGGTGAACAGATCGATGGAATAGAATAGAGATCCTAGAAATAAATCTTCACATATATGGTCAAAAGGTTTTGACAAGGGTACCAAGACCATTCAATGAAGAAAAGACAGCCTTCTGAATAAATGGTGTTGGGAAAGCTGGATATCCACACACAGAAGAATGGAGTTGGACGCTTACTTTACACCATATACATAATCAACTCAAAATAGGTCAGACCTGGAGGGTGAGCAGGTAAACTCAGAGCTCACCTCCTCCCAAGGTCACATCAAAATTACAACCATCACTGAGAAGTATCTGAAGACTAGCTGAACAGAATTTCTATAACTGAAGATAAAAGAAGCCCATTGGGACTGGTAGGAGGGGCAATGACACAGACCAGGCAGGTCTGTACTCATGGTGTGACAATTAAAAAATGGGTGGGTTATATTGGTTGTGGAAGTCTCCCCTGAGGAGTGAGTGGTCATAACCCTGAACTGGGCTCCACATTCAGATGCATCAGTGCCAGGAAGGGGAGTCCCCATAACATCTGGCTGTGAAGAACAGGGGAGATTGCATCCCAGAGAGACAACAGACTGTGTGAGAGTGAGAATGCTGCTCTTAAAGGGCCTGCATACAAATGCACTCGCTCCAGCACAGGGGCAACAGCTCAAAAAGTGCCAGGAATATACAGGAAGGACCTAAATTGATGAACTTCAGGGTGAGGACTGGAAAGATAGAGATCAGGGTAACTCTCTCAGGGGACGAAATCACTGGCAGGTTCCATTGTTCCTTCGTGAAGCTTTCCTCTCCCCAAGCTGGCCCAGTGCAGGCGGGCGCGAAATCTGTCCTCTCCATTAACCTGGCTAACACCATTCATCCTGCTCCTGTGATTTCCTAAGATCTCACACCACCCAATTCTCTCCCCAGCAGAGTTTCTTCTGGGGGCTTTTCCACACAAGCAGCCTGCCTTGGCTCATGGTGCAGACTTTCTCCCAAATCTACAAGCCCCACAATTCAGCAGAATCTTTCACAAGTCCACAAATGCACACAAGAAGGAGCCAGCCACAGCTCACACTGTGGGACCATCAAAGGGTCCCAAGCCCAGCATAAGTAGCAGCCAGCCTTGGCTCACAGGTTAGTCTCTCCCAAGTGACTCCAAGCCCAGCACATGCAGCAACCAACTGCCTATCTCTTTGTAGAACCTACCAAGTGGACCAAACCCTGGAACAAGCAGTGCCTGACTTGCTCTATGCCCAACAGACACACCCATGGCCAGCTTTAGACCACACCTGAGCCCCACCCAAATAGCTTCACACCCAACATACCTAAAGTGCAACCCCAGTTGTCACCAGACCCCTGTTAAAGTGACTCCTGCTCTGGCCCTGGCCAGGTGTCTCCGTTGGTATCTGAGCCCTAATTTTTGTAGTATAACACTTAGCACAGTGCTGGCTATATCATGGGACTCAATAATGAGTTAAAAAAGTGCAGAAGTGAATATATAGATTCTGATTAATCTTTTCTTAAATTTCTAAAGCTACTCATACAACTACTTCATGTTCAAACTGACACATGTGTATATGTATGTATATATATTTCTTTTTTTAAAAAGATTTTTCATTGATTTTACTTTTATTTTAAAAGATATTGTTGCGCCAAAACCGGTTTGGCTCAGTGGATAGGGCGTCGGCCTGCGGACTGAAAGGTCCCAGGTTCGATTCCGGTCAAGGGCATGTACCTAGGTTGCGGGCACATCCTCAGTGGGAGATGTGCAGGAGGCAGCTGATCGATGTTTCTCTCTCATCGATGTTTCTAACTCTCTATCTCCCTCCCTTCCTCTCTGTAAAAAATCAATAAAATATATTAAAAAAAAAAAGATATTGTTGAAAGTATTACATATGCCCCCTAATCCCCATTGTCCCCTTCTAGCCTGCCCCCACCCCAGGCCTTCACTACACTTTATTGATTTTAGAGAGAGAGGAAAAGGAGAGAATGAAAGATAGATCTATGGCCTCCTACGCACCCCCAGACATGACCTGGGTATGTGCTCTGACTGGGAATCAAACCAGCAACCTTTGGGTGCACAGGATAGTGCCCAACCAACTGAGCAACATGAGCCAGGGCTTTATTTCTTTTTTTTCAGTGAAGAATTTTTCTGTTTATATAAAATATATACATTAGCTTTTGTTTATAGGTTGAAACTCTATAAAATTTTTTAAAATTGATTTTGAACGAGGAAGGGAGGGAAGGGGGAAGGAGAGTGAGAGAAAGAGAGAAACATCCATATGAGAGAGGAACATCAATCAGTTGCCTCCCACACTCGGCCCTACCGGGGACTGAACCTGCAACCTGTACACTTCTTATCTTTTACCCTGTTCCCCAGGCAGATTTACAACCACTAATCACAAGTTCAGGCTCAAATGAGGTAATATATGCAAAGGGCTTTGTAGATAGTGAATCAGTACATACGGTAACACAGACTGATTTGCTTATTAGAAAATGTCCTTTCTGATCTGGGTTTGGCTACTGGCTACACTGTGGCCCTTTCTCTCCATGTAACTGAGATACTACTGACTGAAGGACTGAGGCCTACAGGGTACAGTACACTGGGCTGAATGGTCCTTTATGTGGCTCCTCACCAGGAAACAGGCTCACAATTACATTTACAAGGCACAAGAACAGACTGAAGTCTGGCTCCTCAGAGGACATGCTGGAGGCTTCCTCAGGGGGCAACAGGCACAGGGAAAGAGGTGCAGGTGAGCAGTGCTGGGACCATGGAGTGACACAGGCGACAGCTCACCAGGGCCCTCTGCTCCATCCAGCACCCCATCTCACTGAAGTCTTACTTACATTCTATACCAGGCCGACCACAGAGAAGAAACTTGTTTTGGGGGGTGAAAAACCATCAGGACACTGTCAGAGACTCGAATAATTACAAATGCTGAATTAAATATTTCATGCAATGGTCAGTGTGATGGTGGATGGCAGGCACACCCTCCTCCCTGTGGAGCAGGTGGGAACTGCTCCAGCTGGCACATAATGGCCGCCTGAGCCTGAGCCCTTCATCTATCCCATAGGTTGTGGTAAAGTGGCTCATCCACGGGATGTGAACTGTCCAACCACATGGAGCTCCTCTGGTGATGGGGATACTGAGGGGGTTGGTGTGGCCACAGGAGGGGCATTAGCTCCCGGGCCCTGTTCTCTGGGCTAACTCATAGGTATCTGACCAGGACACCATAAGATTCCTGACAAGAGCATGAGGCCAGGTGACATGCCTGCGGGCATGGAGATCTCTGCTTCATGGTGGGGTGGCAAGGGAGGCCGAGTGGGGCTGGGCTTGCCTGGCACAGGTGAGCAGATAGGGCCCACCAGGCCCCCCCGGCAGGCGCACTCATGCACTTGGGCAGGTGCTGAAATGAGAGAGTCTGAGCTCAAAGATGCTGGTGGAGCCTCCAGATGAAGGCTACAATGGGGACCATAACAACCAGATGAGCCAGTGGATAAGCACTACATGGTGACTCGTGCACAATAAAAACATCAGTTTTCTGTATTATTTTACAGCATTGACTTGCTTAGGAATGCTTTCAAGCAGGACATGGATACTCTGCATTGCCCAAAACAGACCAAGGCATTTATGAACTGGTATTCACACAGCCCTTTCACTACCTGAGTGTGTGAAATGAGACCACATTTCCTGTCCTTAGTACTCCTTCAGGAGCAGCAACCACAGGGAGCTGCAAAATGTTTCCATCAAGAGTGACAGTTGAGGGCAGGCACCCACGTTCACTTATTCCTGTCCCAACCACTTTCTCTGTCCCTTGAGAGTTAAGCAAAATTCTCTTCCATTAATTTTATTCTTTACTCCTTAAAAATATTCTTGTAACAAAGACCCACGTCCAAGCAAACAACTCACATAATAATTATAGTATTCCCCTGCTGCCTTTTTAAAAGTATGAGGTGAGCTCTGTGGACAGTGGCATGCCCGCCCAGGGCCAGGACGCCGGGCTCACTTCAGCCGTGCCTTGCACAGGGCAGGTACACCGAGCCGAGCCCAATATTTCTGGATAATTCTGGAGAAACAGTTCAGAGGCTGGGATTTTAAAGGGTGTATGTTTGCAAATAAATATCCAAATCATGGTCTAGTACATGTGCCCCTGAATTCTAAACTGAAAGACATTATTTTGAGGACTGTCTTCCCTTTCATTCGGTAGTTCATCATGAACTGATTTTGTAAATATTGCTGTCCTTCATATTAAAGGTGCACATGGTGGTTTCTCTTATGGGGATTTAGGGGAAATGTCAGTTATTACCCAGCAGTTGCTTCTCTAATGAGCACACTTATTCACTCATTCACTGTTTCAAAGCTGAAGCCGCAACGTGTGAAATCTCAGCGTTTCCACTGCAGAAGGACAGTGTGCTCCGCTGACTGCTGGCCGTGCATGTCCCACCTCAGGGAGAGGGTAGAGATATGGTTACCTGCAGGAGGGGGGCCTGTCACAGGCAGCAGATCTGCTCTCATTCACCCAGTGCCTCATCTACTTTATGGCACAATCATGTCAAGCATACCGATCATGATGAAAAAAGCAATTTCTTTAAAAGGTTAATTAAATTAGTTTTTATTTATTTATTTTTTGTTAATCCTCACCTGAGGATATTTTTCCCATTGATTTTTAGGAAGAGTGGAAGAGAGAGGGAAAGACAGAGAGAAACATCGATGTGAGAGAAACACATCAATTGGTTGCCTCCTATACGAGCCCCAACCAAGGCCCAGGTTCGGGCCCGGGAAGAGCCTACAAACAAGGTACGTGCCCTTGAATGGAATTGAACCCAGGACCCTTTGGTCTGCAGGCCCACGCTCTATCCACTGAGCCAAACTGATTAGGGCTTAAATTAGTTTTTAAAGAATAAAAGTGTCAGACTAAAAAAAAAAAAAAATCAACATATGTGTTCATAATTTGTCATCTCAAAACCATAGAATCTGAAATATTTAAAGCATCTGAGAGATTCTTCAAATTGATGTTCCTCTTATAGATCAGAAAGTGGGGCACCCACCATGGGGAGGTCACTGTCCTGACCCGAATCCCCTTGGCAGCATAGTGCTGCCATCCAGCTCAGCCTGCTGTTAAAAATGTCCAAGGACTGAGGATGGGGAGGCACAGTTAGGCTTGCTTAGGGAAGAGAGCTTTGGTCTGGCTAGGGCCTAAGAGTCTTCCTCTGACATCTAATGACTCACAGGGGTGAGGGATTGGAATTGTTAGAGGAAATACATTTAGAAGTTTCATGAAGGCAGCTTTGGTTTTAATAAAAAAATATAACATCCTAATAATATCAGCTTTCTGATAGTGGGATGAACTTCCTTGTGAGCTGGTGACCAAGTCTCTGTCAGGAGCAAACAGACCCTGCGTGGCCTCTGCAAGGCTCTGTGAGGACCTGTGAGGCTCCATGAGGCTCTGTGGGGACCTGGGAGGCTCTGTGAGGACCTGTGAGGACCTGTGAGAACCTGGGTGGCTCTGTGAGGACCTGGGAGGACCTGGGTGGCTCTGTGAGGACCTGTGAGGATTTGTGAGGACCTGGGTGGCTCTGTGAGGACCTGGGTGGCTCTGTGAGGACCTATGAGGCTCTGTGAGGATCTGTGAGGCTCTGTGAGGACCTGTGAGGCTATGTGAGGACCTGTGAGGACCTGTGAGGACCTGGGTGGCACTGTGAGGACCTGTGAGGACCTGTGAGGATCTGTGAGGACCTGGGTGGCTCTGTGAGGACCTGTGAGGCTCTGTGAGGACCTGTGAGGACCTGTGAGGACCTGGGTGACTCTGTGAGGACCTGGGTGGCTCTGTGAGGACCTGTGAGGCTCTGTGAGGACCTGTGAGGCTCTGTGAGGACATGTGAGGACCTGGGCATTGGCAGGAGGCTGACAGATCCCACTGCTCAGCTGGGCAGGAAAACAGGATTGCATACTGGGAGTACCTTTGAAGAAAGTTTCTCTCTCTCTTTCTCTCTCTTCCTTTTTCTTTCTTTTACAACTTCACTGTTGTTTATAATTCACCCATTTCAACAGTACGATTAAATGATCTTTAGTTGCTCTACCAAGTTTTACAACCATCACCAAACATCAGTTTTTAACAATTTGCCCCAGTAGGATCCTACAGGGGCAGTCATTTTAACTAAAGCTCATCTCTAGGGTCAAGGTTGTCTAGTGAGGTGCCTGTATTATGGCCACCAAATCATGATGGTGTGCATCACAGCAGGTGTATTGGGTGCTGTTCCAAAAAACAAGGGTGAGAAGGGGCTGGATGAAGAGGAAGAGATTGGTAGATGGGTGACAGAAAGCCCACGAGTGAACCAAAGGGCTAGGTTCATTGAGGCAGCAACAAAAAAAGAGTATACTCCCTTTTCACTGGTCCTCAGCTCTATATAAGGTTCCAGCTATAATAAATCCGTTTAAGGCAGTGGGCACACATTCTCACAGCTTGACATAGTGCACTTTAGGGGGCCTTTAAGAATACTTGATCACTTGGAAAGGACAGTCATTCAGGAAACTAAAGCTAGCTGCTAGCAATAAAATGGCCATAATTGTAATGTCCCCTTTAAAAAATAGTAACACCCATTTTAAACCCACTTTGAACTCGTTAAAATCATCAGAAAAAGGGAGTCCTTACCAAGCCCCGGCTCCTGTGGTGTATCCCAAAAGGCATTGTCAGTGGCCTTCTTGTGGACACTCTGTGGACATTCTGTGGGCATGTGCTGGCTCTGTGCCCTGAACATGCATCACACTGCTGCTGACCCCAAAGACCTGTGTGCTCTTTATTTCATTTTATGTTTTATTATTTTCAATTACAGTTGACAGTCAATGTTATCCTGTATTAGTTTCAGGTGTAGAGCACAGTGGTTAGACAACCATGCACTTTACAAGTGCTCCCCTGATATTCCCAGTAGTCACCCTGCTTGTGCTCTTAAGGCAGGCAGGTAAGTAACACCATGAGGAAAACTACGTGCATGCTGTTTTGTGGACACGCTCACACTTCCTGGCTTTGGCATGCCTGAGAGGCCCCAGCTAATCACACCTGTGCAATAATGGAAAGGGTGAGGCGAAGCCACCAATCCACGTGCCAATCAAAATCCAAGGGCCCTTCATGGGATGGGAATATATTTTTTTAAGTTATGCCTAGGACTTTAGCTACGATAATGTGACCATCTTAGTTGAGAATTGATTCCTTATACAATACTTGGAAGAGTGGGCTCAGAGTCACTGGGCTTCTAGCACCTAACATCTGAAAGAAAAAAAAAACCAATACAAACTACCTGGAAAACCTAAGAAAGCCATTTCAGTTTTCTGAACCTGAAAATATTGTAACACAGCATGTAAGTCTCCAGAAAAGCTGAGGGGAAGAGAATGTCGGGGTCCCGAGTAGCACTTCTAGTGGGAGAAGATGAAGATGCATGCTCCATCAAAGCTGTAAACTGCGAGGATATACTCTGCTCTGTTCACCTCTTCAGTCAACTGGATAAGAGCCACATCTAACCAGGCTGGCAGTGAATTCTATCTATTCTGATTATTAGCTGACTGGTTTCTGAATTCAAATTACCTACTTATTTTGTAAGATGTCGGCAATATAACATTATATAGGAGGAGAGCAAATCTAACATCCAAATCTTGCTAGAGTCTTTTAAAAATAGACACAACTACAAAAGTGGGATGGGAAAAAATATCCGTGCACAGCACGTGGAATCATTCAGAGAGCTGCCAGAAGACAAGCACATCAGGACCTCTCATTCCTTCAGCACAGCTCCTTGGATCTGTAAATAAATCAATGCTGGTCACACCAGACAGCCTCCCTTTTCTCCCATCTTGACCTTGAGATATGGCCTGAGGAGACTACAAGTCCCAGCAAGCAACTTTCAGTGTGCACTTGAGCAGTGCCACATAAAAGATGAAAGCAATTCCAACAGGCACCATCTGCAGCGAACACCACGATGTAGCCCCTAGACTTCTGGAACATTACTAGGGCGCCTGAAACTGGCCCCATGTTTGGGCACAGGCCTCACTGACATCTTTCAAGTTATGAATCCATTGGGGATAACTTCTCGAGGGCCGTTCTTAGACCTCCGAGTGGAGGGCACAGCAGTGCTGTTAAAACCTTACAGTCATCAGTGAGCGATGATCCGGGAACCTGGGAAGGCTCTAATAATAAGTGAGAACTGTCATCAGGGTACTCAAACACTTACCCAGCTATGCATCTTCAAAGCACATTACAAACATTAATTAATTAATGTACACTACACCCCTGTGATGTCGTTAAGTATTATTATCTCCATCTGACATATAAGGAAACAGGTTAAGTGGCTTGTTTGAGGCCACACACAAGCCCCGAGTGGGACTGGGAACTTACATTAGAAGGCTGACCCGCACTGGCACCCAGGTGTGCCAGTGGTGCGGTGGCTGGCTCACTGGCTGCCAGAGCCCTCCAGTCTGAGAGAGGAGCCTCTGTCTGAGGGCCTGTGGCCGCAGTAGACCAGCTGACCAGTGTCAGAGGAGGCAGTCCCCAGCTGGCTGTCAGACTCTGTCTACCAGGCGATGGCGATGCCACTCCTTATTTTTATACCAGAAGAGTAAGGGTTTGACTGGGAGAGTGGACGAGCCAGCTGTACTCTGGCTAACTCATCACAGGGTCTGGTGCATTGGGCGGTGAAGGCCAGTCTGGCTTCATATTCCTTCATCATAGGGGAAACACACTGACAAGTCTGGCTAAGGGAAGGTGAGCAGGCAGCCACCTTCCCTTAGCCAGGTGTCACATCTAAAGAGTGGGCAATGGAGAGAGGAGAAGATGGAAGGAAAGAGCAAGCATGGGCAGGAGGGGCCCGGTGACTGAGAGTCATTGAGAACAAGGGCAACACTTTGGGAACTGCACTGGGAAATGGGGGAGAAAATTGAGAGCCAAGAGAAACATCACAGAAGGGAGACTGAGATTGGGGAAGAACTACCCTAGCACCTGCAGGTGGGCACAGAGGAGGAAGCTGGGTGGCAGACAGGAAAGGGGGGGACTGGGCAAAGGAGAGAGGAGAGCCAGCACTATCTTGAACACCTTCTGAGTATATGGAGCTTCACAAAACTCACTCATTTAGATCTCAAATCAACTCTACCAGGTGAATATCACGTTATTTTTATCTTCACGTTAGGAATGGGAAATTGAGGTACCAATGGTCTATTTTCCCTACATACCTCTCTATCTCCAGCTCTTGCTTCCTCTGTACCAGGTGCACTGGCCCCTTTGCTGTTCTTCAACCAGCAAAGTACCCCCCACCACAGACTGTGTACTCATAGAGCACCCCCCTGCGAACATCTGCACGGCCTGGCCCTCACCTCCTCAGCGCTGTGTTCAAAGGTCTTGTTTTCAGAGCAGCCTTCCTGATCGCCATATGCCTACTTCCTTTTTCCTCATAGCACATATCCTCCCTACTCTAGTCATTTATTTATTGTCCCTGTGTCCTCCCATTAGAAGGTAAGCACCCTACAAGTAAGGACTCTGCACCCTCAAGGCCAACGCCAAGGCACACAATAAGCACCAGTAAGAACGTGTTGGACAAATGCTTCATACTTGCACGTACCATCTATCATAGTTTCGTTATAATAATTAGGCTAACTGTTGCTTACAAAAAAAGCAGTCCAGCAGTTTTTCACTTTGGCAATTATTTTTGTCAAATGAAGCCTGAAATGCTACACATTCTTACTCCATAAGACCTACTTTGGATCTTAATAATTTTTTTTAGATCAATAATCTGCTCTTTCCTACTTGAACCTTCTTGGCCTTCGGTCAAAACCAATGAGAGCTGTGTCAAAACCAATGAGAGCTGGGACTGACCTGTTGGCCACAAAGACCTCTGAACCATGCATGCATTTCCTTTATCCCCATGACCCCGCCTCATCTGTCAGTCCCCCTTCAACCACTGACTTATGTCACCAAGGGTGATGGCCAGGTGTGTTCTTCTGACTTCATTGCTCAGAGGACTGGGGTCTCCCCTCCCCCTCCCACCAGGGAAAGGAATCCTTTCTCCTTGGAGGGACCTTGGATGAATAGTGTCTATCTGAGAGCTCTCATTCCACTGTGTCTGCTCAACTCTTCATTTACAAACCAGTATTGAAGGTTTAGTGCCTCATGTAAACCACTCCCTGATCAGCTGCAGCTCTGGCCTAACAATTAGAAGAAAAATACTAATATTATGTGTAATAATACTTAATTTAGCAAATCCCAGTATCGCAGTACAGAGGCTGCATATGCGAGTGGAGATTTCTTTAGCTCACTGATATCAAAGGTATAGGGCAGTACAAACATAGTGAAATTGAAGTTAAAACAGTCCTAACTATAGGACTAACATGCTTTACTTCAATAGTGTTCATCATAACTGCTTATACATGACATATGTGCTGTGTAAATAGGTATATCCTTCTACATACCCTGCCAGCTTTCCTTATCCATAACTCCTGTGGATGGAGGAGGATTCATGGAATTGGCAGTTGGTTGGTTGTTTTTACCACTGTATTCAAAGGTGGCTTAGACTTTCAAGGGCACAAAGTGTATAATCCCAATTACTTTAAAGGGTTGCAATTCCATGTCCTACAGAGACCATGGGCCAGCCTAGAAATGGAAAGTGATCATGAAATATGAAAATAAAAGGGAAAGGGGGGTAGACACTTGACTTTTAGTGCAAAGAATCAGACTTATCTTAGGCTCACTTTGTATTACTTTCACCCATATTTTTTCTAGAGTAGGAGTGAGTATCTGGTAGGGAAGTACAGGGTGGAAAGTATGCTATTATTTTTGGTGCCTTGGTTTTCCTCTTGTACTGCAACTCAAGCAGAGGGCCTCCTTCCTCTTTTTGGTGACCATATATTCCTGGTCTGCATTTTGTCTGGACCTGTGCTTTGCTCAGTGGCTGCTGAGTGAAGAATGGAGTAGAGACAAGTGAACAAGATAATGCAGGTTGAAGGAGAAGGGAGGGAAAGACACATACCTGTCTTGCTTCATACATAGCTACAGCTCTAAAAAACAGAACTTTTATACACACAATCATGTCTGAAATGTCATGAGGAAGCTTGCTCTCTAAAATAAATCCCACTGAGCTAAAATAGGACCACTTTCTAATATTCTCTTTAATTGATCTGTTTGGTGTGCTTGGGTTTGTTATATCAAGTTGAGTTATATAACTGGTAGATTATTTCTTTCTGAGGATCTTATTTCTATTTTCAGTGACCTACAGGATTAAACTTGGCATCTGGGGAGTCAGCCAAATAGACTATCAATAGAGGAGTGATAATGACACTTCCACTCAGGTAGGGTAGGAGTCTACAGAGGGACTTTCACATGTACTGCTATGATTCTCATAAGCCACAGGTGGTAGATATGTAGTAGGTAAGTAGATTAGATGTCTGCCCCATGTTATGGATAATAAACAAAGGTTTTGGGAGAATCCTCCAGTTGACAGCTATGACCTCTTAGAACTAGAAATCAGATTTGTATCCCAAGGTCCTCTGACCTGTGTCACGGTGAGTGGTTCTCTTTCTACACCCTCTTAATTCTACACTATGGATCTGGTGGGCTAGGGCTCCTCTCTGATTGGTCCTGAAGATGCACCAAGTCCAAGAACATTGTGGGACAAATATGGTAAATGTTAAGAACTGCCCTTTCTTCCAATTCTCTCTGCTTTATTGTAACAGGAAGGTAAATCTCTGCCATGATTTACTTAAGTTTTTGTCTACCTATTTGTTTAAATTATAAAAAGTTCTTGTAAAATTAAAAAGCACTGATCCAAAGGTAAAGTCAAGAAATCTTTAAAAAACCTTAAGCAACATGAATTTATAATTACACAATCAGCTTTTATTTATGGTGTTGTGATCATTAATAGAATTTATTGAGTATCCACAGAATGCACAGGACCCATAGGATCTTGGGATATACTTTGAATTGGTCCCTTCCTGGAGGAGTTGTTTGATAGGCATCTTTTTTAATGTATATAGCTGATTTATGACACATTTACATTTTGGGTCACTATGATCACAGTGTCATTGTAAGCTTGGCACAAAGTAAGCCAACTGGAATTATGGTAGACATCAGGAACTGACTTCATCTCCTTTCTCTGACAACATAAACTCAGCTGTGCACCTTCTGTCTAGCAGTTGATTTCATCAACTTTCCCAGCTTGTCAACAGCCATTTATGGAGCACCCTCTAAGGGAAGGGCATTGTGTTTTCTGCTGAGCACAAGTACCCTTGGATTCCTCACAGAACAACAAATTGGAACTAGCTAGTTGAGCAACACCAAAGAGTAGGCCTTGAACACATATTAACATGAACCTAGCTGCAGCCATGCCCACCCTGGGCCCCTGCCATTGACTCAGCCAGGATGGGCGTCTTACAGGGTATATGGGGGATGGTGGAGATGAAAAGCAAGTTTGCTCAACAAGCTGCTAGATGGCCAGACCCAGATTGATCAAAGTCTGCCATTTTGCCTTATCTATTTGGAACCATAATTCAAGAATGAAATTGCCCTAGGTTTTCTCCTCCCCACCATTAAATTCCATTCAATCATAGTAGGCAAAATGCAGTCACGCTCAAGCAGCCAGATGTTATCATTACAGACCTTTCTTTATAAACCAATGCTGAAATTTGAGTGGTTGATGAGACCAGCTAAGCAGTTGTACCTTTGACCCGACTGCATTAAACTTGCCCTATCAATTTAAGCTTAGTATAAACACCATTTCCCAGAGCCCCTCATGAAGTCAGCGGTGAGAAGAAGCTGACTAAGCCTAAACATTTTTTAACAGCAATCTTGTCTTACAACACCAAGGGGATTTACTGGGTATCTGGGGCTTTATAAAACCATATGAACATGCTGAAAGAATTAAAATCCTTTAAAAATGAAAAATTGATGGTGACAGTCCTTTCTGGAGACCAGTTGGTATAATGGCAGCATAAGAATGGGTAGGAGAGTTGGTCTGAAACACCTTTGCATTTTTTAAGTGACATATTTTTATTGGTTTTTCCTTTTTCTCAACTGTTTACACTGAGGTGGCCATTCCAATAAAAACTTTAAAAATGTGTGCCACTTATCAGTACCTTCAATATTTTAAGAGAAATTGAACATACTTATTGTCCTGGTTAAATTTCTTTCTAATGAAGATTGGGGCCTTATCTTTATTCAAACATCTTGGATAATGCTATCATAAAATATGATTTGCAAATAAATATACTTCAATGTAAGGCTATTTTAAAAGAGAAGACCAATCTTGGAAGTATTTATTTATTTATTGTATAAAAAAGAATTTTTAGTCACTTTGTGGTTCAGCTTCCAAATAAGTTAGATATTGTCACTTTCTGTTAAAATAGCACACTGGTAAGCAAATAAGTATGAGTAGAAGATTGATAAACTCTAATACAAGTTGCTCTGAAAAATATCTTAATAAGATAAAACATTTTGAATTATAAATCTTAAAATAGGCAGAAAATATAAATATTTTAAGAGACATTGGAGGGAAAAAGGAATGCAAACATCAAAACAGAATATTCTCCATTCAGGGAAAAATGCCATCAACTTAGAAATAGTTTTTTTTTTTTTTTTTGATTTTGTGTTGCTTCTAGCAATATATCATCTGATTTTTGCCAAATCTGACAAGTGCCAGGGCATTAGTTCAGGCCAACAAAGCCGGCCAGTTATCAGAAGGGATTTTCATGTAAACCTCACATGCACTGGGATTGGTGAAGAGCCACAGACTAAGGGGATATGTGTGTGTCCCAAATCAACACTGAAGAAATCAGTTAGTGAAGGAAGAACGCTCTATAACCTTAAAATCTACTGAGGCCTAACAAAACTTTGTCCAATGTCTTGCTCCCTGATTTGAAATATTATACTTTTTACTTTTTCTTCAGAAGGAGATAAAGAGCAAGCACTGAAATAGTGTCTTGGGAAGACTGTCAGTTTTTGACAGTCACGAGCCTCGTTGGGGTGTGGCCACACCTGGGAAAGTGTGCTCAGAGGGGCGGCATCTAATCTTCTTTCCGGCTCTGCACTTTCGGCTCTGAACTTTCAAGGTACACCTTCCTTCTGGGATGCAATTCAGATTCTGTGATCTTAAGGTTCTTCCAGCTTTAGGATTCAATAAATGTAGGAAACATTTGTTTAGAGAGAAAAATGTACTTCTGAATCCCACCTTCCTCTGTTACTTAAATAAAATGAAACAACATGCATTGTGTTTTGCTATTTCAATGGGTGTATTGAAAATGACGTCATCACATTCCATAGCATTTCGCAGTGGGTTTATGAAGCCTGCACTTAGAAGCCAGAGATGTCAGGACCTGTGTGATGATGGCCCAGTGATTGCAAAGACCACAGAAGTCCCCCTGCCCCCGCCCGCAGTGAGCTGCTCAGGGGTGTCCACTCAGCATTAGAAAGGAGGGGAAAGGTTACATGGTGTTTTTTAGACCCATCAAATCTCTAGGGAAAAATAAATGCATGGCACTAAACACAATGAGACTGGGGAAGCCTCCCTGGGTGCTGGGTGGCCTTCTAAAATTATGGGGCAAGAGGGCGATGGTCTGGAAAGGAGAGGGTGCTAAATGTTTGCAAGGAGGACCAAGGACAAGAAGGGGATGCTGTGTGCACAGGTGTTGTGCATAACTCTCCAGAGCAATAGTTTTTTTTGCTTTGACTTGAAAAAGCTATATCAATATGAAGAGCTCTGTTTGTTTGCTTTTTCCACCTAAACTAAAAGTGAGAGGAGAATACTTTGGGAAAGGTTCTGGTACTTAGCCCTTTCCACCTGATGTAACACATGCTGGAATGTGGGATTTGCAAGTTTCTGAGGTATCATGACCGGTAATTTATCCCTAGTTTTTCTTAATCAGCAGCTCAGACATTTAAATGCAATTAATTTATCCATATTGGGATAGGACAGAGAAAAAAAGTACATTAAGGTGAAAAACTGGAATATTTTTTAAGTTGGTTTTATAATTAAAAAGAACATTTAAAAAGAGGAAAATGAACTTTTTATAGTTTCTAAACATAATTTCCCTAAGGTTCAGTAGGACTAGAGAGAGTTTTGTCTTCAGCTATATTTTTAATTTTCATTCTGCATTCCATGGTTCTGAAAGCTGAAGTCATCTACAGGTCAAACCATGGCCTGGGGTGGGTACCTTGTACTTCTTACAAAAACGCATCTTCGTTGAAAACATGAGAACTCTTGCTCTGAGGCTGGGCTCAGTGAACCACTCCTCTGTACAAGTTGCTTGTCTTTCCTCGCTCCCAGGGCCGCTCTGCTGTCACCACATAGCTGCAGGGCCTTTTGAAATTCTAGACAATGAGGTTCATTTCAATGTTACTCACCTCCCAGCAACTCTGGGGCCTTCCAAAGGCTTCAGTCTCTGAGCTGGGGGTAGAGATGGGATGGCAGCATCCTGCAAACCACAATGACTGACAAAGGCCCAGCACAGGCAACTGCTCTGAGGCGTCAATCAGGTGCACTGCGTTTACCCTCTCTAAGCAACCTGTGACCTAGAGATGCCATCCGGGGAGCCTGGTGGCAGGCATATCACTCTCATTTACAAGTTTTCAGGCACATTCATGTTCGTGCTTGTGCTCAGAGGCTGCCTCTCACTCTATGCCCTGCTCAAAGTAAGGACAGCTTTCCTCTTGGGCTGCTTTTCTGTGAAACACCAGAGTGAGGAGGAAAATGAATGGCATGCTGCTGGGATCAGGCCTAAAGCAACAGCACCACCAACACCCCAACCACCACCAAAGACTACTCCTAATAAAGGGCATCTTTATCTTCTAGGCTTAAAGGCACAAATGTATATGACTGTAAATCAATAAATAAACAAACAGAAATACTGAATGAATGACATCATTCTGATGATTTTTAAGAGGCAAGCATTCTGTTAATTTCTAAATACGTACAATATAAATTAAAAGTGGGTAAAGTCACAGATCCAGTACCACCGCACACTCCCTAACTGTGTTTTGTCCAGTACTACCGCACACTCCCTGACTGTGTTTTTTTCTGGATTAAACAATACACACTAGTCTCACAGTGCAGCCACACTTGGGCCTGGCCGCAGAGAGGACAGGTGTGGGTAATTGAGAGGTACTGGCAAATTTGAAGCCATTGCCATGTTATGTTTTCTGCAATGATAAAGGTGGTCTGGTGCCCAAGTCATGACGAATAAATGAGGGGAGATGGGATGAAAAGAGAATGAGAAGGAACTGGAGGGCAGAGGATGGTGGGAGGCAGGATAAAAATGAAGAGAAGAGGCAAAAGTGGAAGGAAAGTGGGCAGCTGAGTCCACGAGAGTTGATTCGGTGGCCTCCGTGTCTATGCATGCAGGCACAGGCATGCATAAATATAAAGGGATCTGGAGTTTTGAGTAATTCTTGAAATACAGTAATCATTCTTAAAAACAAAAGCATCTGTGAAATTTCCAGTTTTATGCCGAAGATTGTAATTATCTAAATCTTTTAGAGTAGAGTAAAAAGAGGCATTTCACAATTCTTGGTTTCTTTAGTAAGCAAAATCAGATGCTGAAAGAGAACTGAAATGGTGAAAAGGTCTCAGGAAAGGACAGGCTGTAGAGGCTTCACATGGGAATGTAGGGAGAAGACCTATGCCACCAGACTGAGTATCTTCCAGAAGGTAAAAAGGGCCTCAAGAGGATTGAAACACCTCACTAGGCCATGACACAGTGGTGACACAAATGTCGGGGGCGAATTTCTTTCTGGGTGTGTGCCTGTCCTGTGTTGGATTCCTCTGGCCCTTTCTCAGTGGCGTTCTGAGCATTGCTAGTTAGAAGCTGGAGGTCCCCCAGAGTCCTTTCTGGGCACATTGGGAAACAATTTCCTGCTGGGTCCACACTCCCCACCACACCCAGCCAGACATCTCAGCAGGGATTCAGGACGGACCACCTAATTCCTAATTCCATATTTTTAAACACAGCATGAAACAAACCATCGATCAGCCAACAGCAGCTGGCAGAGGATCAAGCGGGCCCACCGTGGTTTGAACTTTGGTGAAAACAAATGAGGGTTAGGGTTTCAGAGAACCTCTCCAGTTTCAGGCCATTACTAATACTGATTTTTTTCTCTAACATCTCAGGCCGCCAGGAAGACAAATGCCACACAAAACGCAGGCTGCTGGCTTCCCAGGAATTACAGGGCCAAGAGTCGGGGCACTGCCATCTCCCTCCGCGCCTCCCAATACTTTGGCCTAAGATTCCACGTTTCTCACTGTGACTTCTCTTCAGTTAGGGTGTCAAAGGACTTTTTTTTTTTAATGGACTTTAATTTTTAGAGCAGCTTTAGCTTTACAGAAAAGTTACACAGAAAGTACAGAGTCCTCATATACCACGTCTTCCCCCATTCCCTGCATAATTTCCCCTATTATTATCTTGCATTAGAGTGGTATATTTGATAAACAATTGATAAACCAATACTGACACATTTTTAACTAAAGTCCATAGTTACATTGAGTTCACTCTTTGATCTGTAAAATTCTATGGGTACTGACGAATGTATAATGTCATGTGTTCACTATCACAGTATTGTACAGAAGAATTTTTCTGCCTTAAAAAACCCTGTGCTCCACCCATTTAACCCTCCTTGTCTGCTGCTGAACACTTGCCAACCACCAATCTTTTCACTATCTCTATTTCCGCCTTTTCCAGAATGTCATACAGTTGGACTCATACCATATGTAGCCTTTTCAGATTGGTGACATGCATTTAAGGTTCCTCCATGTCTTTTTTTGTAGTTTGACAGCTCATTTCTTTTTGTGGCTGGATAATATTGCATTGTGTAGATGTTCCACAGTTTATCCATTCTCCTATTGAAGGGTATCTTGTTTGCTTCCAGTTTGTGAATATTGCTAATGAAGTTGTTATAAACATTCCTATGTAGCTTTTATGTGGACATAGTTTTCAACTCCTTTGGACCATGTAATGATACTATGTTTGGCTTTTTATGAAACTGCAAACATTCTTCCAAAGAGGAGGCACCATTTTGCATTCCCACCAGCAGTGAGTGAGTCCCTTCTGTTCCAGACATTCTTGCCAGCATTGAGTGCTTTTGATTTTCATTGTCCTACTTGGTGTGCAGTGGTATTTCGTCATAATTTTAATTTGCATTTCCTCAATGACATGTAACATTGAGCATCTTTTCATAGGCTTATTTGCCATTTGTGTATCTTCTTCGGTGAGATGTCTGCTTAGATCCTTTGCCCATTTTTAATTGGATTGTTCATTTTCTTATTGTTGAATTTTAACAGTTCTTTGTATATTTTGGATACCATCCTTTATCAGATATTTGTTTTGCTAAGGTTTTTCTCCAAGTTTGTGGCTTGGTTTTTAGTTGTATTAACTGCATTTTTCAGTAGATGATCAAGATTTTCTCCCATGCTATCTTCTAGAAGCCTTTTGGTTTTGCAGTTTATACTTAGCTCTCTGATACATATTGAGTTAACTTTTGTGAAGGGGACAAGGTCTGTGTGTAGATTCATTTCTTTTTCTTTTCGCATGTGGATATCCAGTTATTCCAGTGCCATTTGTTGAAGAGACTATGCTTCATCCATTGAAATGCCTTTGCTCTTTTGTCAAAGACCAGTTGACTATGTTTGGGGGTGGGGAGTGTCTATTTCCCGTTCTCTATTCTGTACTACTGATCTATTGTTTTGCCAGTGCCATGCTATCTTGAGTATTACAGCTTTATGGTAAGTCTTGTAATTGGGTAGTGTCAGTTCTCTAACTCTGATCTTCAGTACTGTGTTGGCTATTGCAGGTGTTTTACCTTTCCATATAAACTTTAGAATTACTTTGTCAATATCCACAAAAATATCCTATACTATGTTCCTTCTTTATGAAGAAGAACTTTAAACTTCAATTCTTGCAAGGTAAGTCTACTGGAGACACATTTCCTTAATTTCTATTTGTTTGAGAAGATCTGTTTCTCCTTCATTTTTGATGGATAATTCACTAGATACAGAATTCCAGGTTGGTCGGTTTTTTCTTTTGACACTTTAAATATTTCACTTCACTCTCTTCTTGCTTGCCTGGTTTCTGAAGAGAAGTATGATATAATTCTTACCTGTGTCCCTCTATAGATAAAGTGGCTTTTTCCCCCTCTAGATTATTTTGAGATGTTTTCTTTGTCTTTTGTTATCTGCAGTTCGAATATGACACACCTAATTGTAAATTTTTGGTATTTATTGTACTTGGAGTTCTCTGAACTTCCTGAATCTGTGGTTTGGTGTCTGTCATTAATTTTGGAGAAACTGCAGCTAGTTGTAATTCAGATATTTTTCTTTCTTTCTTTCTTTCTTTCTTTCTTTCTTTCTTTCTTTCTTTCTTTCTTTCTTCTCAATATGCTACTCCCATCATGTGTATGTTACACCTTTTGTAATTGTCCTACAGTTCTTGGATAGTTTAGTTTCAGTTTTTTTCCATTCCTTTTTCTCTTTGCTTTTCAGTTTTGGAAGTTTCTATTGACATATCTTCAAGCTCACTCATTCTTTCTTCACCATGTACAGTCTACTGATGAGCCCAACAAAGGCACTCTTCATTTCTGTTACATTGCTTTTGATATCTAGCATTTCCTTTTGCTTCTTTCTTAGAGTTCCCATCTGTTCTTGCATTTTGACCACTTTTCCCATTAGATTACTTAATATATTAATCATAGCTATCTTAAGTTAAAGATGAATAATTTCAAACTCTTTTCTATATCTGATTCTGATGCTTGCTTTGTGTCTTCAAATTGTTTTTTGCATTTCAGCATGCCTTATAGTTCAAAGCCAGACTTGATGTAGCAGATTAAAGAAACTGAGGCCAACAGGCTTTAAATGTGAGGTTTTATGTTTAACTGGCTAGGAGTGAGCCATATTTATCATTTGCTGTAAGTATCAGAGGCTAAAATTTTCTCCAATGGCCTTGTTTTTGTTTTTGTTTCCTCTTTTGTCCATGGGTTTCCCTATAGAATCCTTCTTAGTCTGAATCTTGCAATTCTTTCAGATGAAATCCCCATAATAATACAGGAGCCTGTTGATGTGGTGTTAAAGTGTGAAGGAAGGGAAAACATTCTATAATCCTATAATTAGATCTTAATTCTTTTCCTGGGTCTGTGTCCCTGGGCTATGACTTTCACAAGTGCTTTTCAGCTTTCCTCCTCACCATCTTAAGCGAAGCAAGAGGACTGAAGGGGGCTGGAGGTGAGTAGTTACCTTCCCTCATATCAGTTAGACTCCGGCAAGTAGTTTCCCTTGAAGGAAGGACTTCATTAAGGAAAGCAGAGAGCTCTGAACCCATTTCCAAAATCGTTACTTTTCTTCTCTCCCTGACAAAAGCATGAGGTTATTTTTCTTTGATCTTCACCCTGAGAATCTAGGACTCCTGAAGGTAAAACTCATGAGAGTATGGGGTCCTCCTAATGCTGAATCCCCAAGAGTTCTGATCTCTCAGGCTAGTCCTCGCTTAACCTTCAGCAATGAGTCAACCACCCTTCTGTGTTGCCACCTGATGCTGGCCCAGGGGAAGTTTCTGCTCTTGATAATCTCCGATTCTCTCTATTCATATCTCTCTCTGAATTCTGAGGGCAGCATTTTGTCCAGTGACTTCAATTCTCTCAATTTGAGAAGAATTGTTGATTTTCAGCTTGTCCCGCTTGCTTCTTGTTGTGAAGACTTTTCATTCCTTACATGCTGGAGCAGAAACTGGAAGTGAGTTCAGTGGGTTTTTAAAAAATTTATCTTTATTGTTGAACATATTAAAGATTTCCCCTAATTCCACCTCCTCCCATTGACTCCCTTTACCCTGCCCTTGTCCCCCTCTCCGGTAGACTTCTAATTATTGTTCTCTTCAACTAAATGTGACTCAGATCAAACATGGAAAGGAAACACATAAGGCGGGCACAATGGTAAAAATCCAGGCAGAACATTTTAGCTTAAGACTCAGTCAAAGGTAAGCAAATTAAAATAGATTTTTGAAATTATTTTTCTACATGATTTCCCTGTGCCAAAATATATTTTCAGGCATTTGTTTTCATTACTTAAACATATCATAAAAATTACTTAAGCATTTTTTTACATAAGAAGTGAAACACAGTCCATCAGCATTGTCAATTAACACTACAGGGATTTCATTATTTGCTTAAAACAAGCACTCTCCACAGCACAGTCTCATACCCATTCTAATTCTGATAGCAAAGCAACACATTTTCTAAATGAGTGCTATTTACCAAAATAGCCCTAGACAAAAAACTGCTTTTCAAATGATTATATAACCTCAATTGCATGTACACACACACTCACACACACCCTTCCTCACAAACATACAATACTCTTTGTCGAATACACATGAGCACACTCACTATGAAAACAAAGAATGACACCATTTCTGCATATGTGTCCTGTGTCAAGAGCAGACAGACAGTGGTTATCAAGCACGCCTGCACTGCTGCCTGGGAGAGCCACACCTCAGAGACACAGTGCCTTCATGAAGCCGGCCTTTCCACTGGATACGAGCCTGTGCAAGGAGCCTGTGATGCCCTCTTCCACAGAAACATGTGGACTGCTCCAGCCCGTGGGGGCAGGCGGGGAAGAGTTTTAAAGTATAAGGAGAGACCAGGACAATAACTATATTTATTTAGAGATGACAACAGCATTGAATAATTCAGGTCAACTGATGCAAGAGCTGAGAAGCTGAGTGTTTCCACCAGTTGGCATGGTCCTCTATCTTATCAGAACAGGCCAGTGTGCCCTGGTTGAGGTTGTCTATTTGTTCAGATTTGCTCTTTGCTCCCCATAGTTGCTGATATTGAACTTGCAGGGGATTAAGATCCATGGATTGTCCATGAAGTAATGACTGAACACTAATGGATATAACAAAGGCTCATCTTGATGTGCTATATGCTTCACTCATGCGAACACCTCCAAGAGGGAGTTTGGCCACTGTAAGTTGCTATAACTCAGTGTGCACCATATTTTGATAATGTACAGAGAGTGTTTTATTGCAGTCAAATAATATCTCACAACAGCAAACTGCAGGAACTTCAAAGGAATTCCAGTCCAACTAGAACCATCATTACAAAACAAATTTTAGCTTTATTGTTAGCCAGACCACAAAGGGGCAGGGACTGTGCCAAAGTAAATGCTTTTGAAATCTCCTCTATATATTACCTCTGAACAATTAATTGGTCTCCTGGAGACAAGGGGTGGGGGGGGGGGGGAAGAAAGAAAACAACATAAAAGATTGACAATGGAATATACTGTTCTTGGATGTTGTAGCATGGATAAACCATAGTCATATTGCACAAATACCTGCGCCAAATTGATCATTAATTTCAACTAGCTGGTAATTTTACAGACTAAGCTAGGTGTCATAAACTAAATTATATTCACTCTGTAGATTATATTTTTAGTTGGTTACAGAGAGAAGATTCTACTGCTTAAGAGAATCTATTGTGTTTAACATCCAGCTGTTAGATGGACCATCATCACCAAGCTTCTAAGGTGACCTGCACATGCGAAGCATTTTCTGTGGTGAACACAAGTTTCTAACATGTGGGCCCTTTGCCAACTGACTTCTTCTGGCATCCTTCAAAGGGACAAGATCTAATTCTGGACAGTCAGGTTGGTGAATAAAACAGGTAGGTGAGCTACAGGAAATAAATGGAGGTTTGACTCATATCAGGAATGAACTGTTTGGGGGTCCCAATCCCAAATATCAGAATCCCTTTGAACTGTTTGGGGGTCCCAATCCCAAATATTAGAATCCCTTTGCCTGTGATAGCTATTTCTCTTTTCACACTTTCTGTCTTTTGAAGTACTGTGCGGCCTAAGGCTCAGATCAGATTTTGGCTCTGATTCTTTACTGTGTCTTAATTTCTGATATCAGAAATGGTGCCTGTCTCAGGGCCCCCTCCCTGGGAGCTGTCCTGAATCTGTATTCCATTACATTATAATGTGACATTTCACATTGATAAGATCCTTTGAGATTCTCATGTTAAAGAGACTTACACAGGCAACGTATCATTGATCCCACATATTCTAGATGCAACATCTGAACTGTCAGAATCACAGAACCATTTCCCTGTAATCACCTTTTGTTTCCTAATAGGCAAACTACAGAAATAAGCCTGCAAAGGGGTCTACCCATGGCTGGTGCCCAAGTGTGATCATCATTTCTGAAGCTGATGGAAGTAACCTAAAGGCTGCTTTTCATGACGAACCACTCTGCATGATGTTTCTTAAAGAAAAATTACAAAAGTGGGCAGAGATCATTTAGCTCTTGGTCTGCTCTCTCTGCCAGCTCACATTTACTGCTGCCTCTTCAGGAGGAAGGCTAAAAAGCAAAAAGCAAAACGCACACACATCCACACACGCACAGACACACACACTCCTCCACTAAAGAGGTGATGGACACAGACAAAGGAATGTGCCGGCACATCTGCTTCTCGCCAGGGTCCTGCCACCTGGACGTGCTGGTATTCGTGACAGAAGCTCTGCCTGACTCACATGCATGACATCACGCCACAAATCCTGTCACATTGTTGGATAAGTCACTCACGTTCCAGTCGGCTATGTCCTAGCATGCAGGGTTCCAAAATGGCAAAGAAAAAGAATGCTGTGGCAGTCAGCATCTGACAGTAGGAGAAATCACAAAAGGCTCCTCACACAGGCCCCAGTGTGGCTCTGATGAGGAGTAAGAGGTGGCCACCCAGATAGGCAGAGGGGCTGTCTGACTGACGCTTCCAACAGAGGTACTCATGAGGCCTCCACTGGGGCCAATCCAACCCCACAGTCCTTCTGATCTTAAACACCACAAGAAAGTGCAGGAGTTTGAATAAAGAGAATGTTGTGAATTTGGCTGTCAAAATAGCATTTAGCATATTCACATAGAAATTTCTCCTTCTCAGATGGAAAGATGATAAGATTTAGAAGACCTGGCTACAAATTATGGACCCTTCACTTAGAAACCTTCCAGCCTTCAGTATTTGGTATATTTTAGGTTTATGAAATGCTCTTTGCTTCCAATATGTTGACACTTGCTAAAGACCTACATATTGCCTTCCAAAGCAGACATAATGGTAAGTCATTCAATGGGATTCATTTATTTTATTGTATAATTTATTCTAAGACGAATACAAAGAAAAAAAGAGTCTATGTCCAAAAAAATCTTTGCACACTTTTTGCAACATGTCACCATTTTAGATGGGAACAAGCCAGCATTATATTAGCGCCTAGAAAAGTTCTCCTTGGCTCCACTCCCCAGTCCTCCACCTCCACCAAACTGAAAGCCAATGTGGGCATTTCTGGGCAGGTTCACAGAGACTCGCTGGTGAGAAGGATCCAGGTGTTTGGCTGTTGCCCACTCTGCCACCTTCGCCAGTTGTGTGGACCAGGATCATAACATGTCCCTTGGAGCAGGCAAGCAAGCAGACAATGCTCCCATGTTGAAGGTCTCCTGGTTTCTCAGAAAGAGGAATCTGGACTTTTCTGTGAAATCTTATGGTATTTAAATTCAATTAGAAAGCACCTCTGTTGGCCCAGTTGTCCCCAGAGGCTCCTGAGTTGAGACCTCAGATGGACCATGTAGAGGAGGGAAGGAAAAGATAGCACGGTGAATGCACACAAACCTCACTGTGCTCATTCCATCAAGTTCCTTTCTGTTTGGTTCCTATAATATACATTTACCCCACTGGTGGCTCTACCTTTAAAATTAACCCTAGAAACTGTAGCTGAAAAGCTCATGTTGGAGGCCCAGGAAACCTGGTTCCATTGCTGGCTTTCTTCCTAACTTTAGCTGATAGAATGGAACCATTTACCCCATGAGTCTCAAGGAGAGGAGGCGGGTAGCATATACTAGTACAAATGACATGATATGCTGATTTGGGGAAATAAAAGCTTTCAACTTAAAGTATTGTGCTCCTGTTTTCCCTAAATTTATTTTCAGTTAATTAATAATTCCTTTGTACACGTTTAACTTTGTATTTCCATCTCATGAGATTGAAGTAGGCTTTTGGCATGTAACTAATCATATTTCATTTGCCTTGAAATCCTCTAGATTATCAATGGAAGTTTTCCTAATTTTAAGTACAGGACATTTTATTTTTAAAATATATCTTTATTGATTTCAGAGAGAAAGAGAGAGGGAGAGAGAGATAGAAACATCAATGATGAGAGAGAATCATTGATTGGCTGCCTCCTGCATGCCCCCCACTGGGGACCAAGCCTGCAACCCATGCATGTGCACTGACCAGGAATCGAACCGTAACCTGGTTTAGTATAAACTGAATTCGCCATCTTTAAAAAAAAAAAAAAAAAAAAAAAAATATATATATATATATATATATATATATATATATATATATATATACTCCCATGTTGAAGGTCTCCTGGTTTCTCAGAAAGAGGAATCTGGACTTTTCTGTGAAATCTTATGGTATTTAAATTCAATTAGAAAGCACCTCTGTTGGCCCAGTTGTCCCCAGAGGACAATGAATATATATATTCATTGATTTCAGAGAGGAAGGGAGAGAGAGAGAGAGAAACATCAATGATGAAAGAGAATCATTGATCGGCTGCCTTCTGCATGCCCCCTACTGGGGATCGAGCCCGCAACCAAGGTACATGCCCTTGACCAGAAATTGAACTGGCTCCCTTCAGTCTGCAGGCCAATGCTCTACCTACCGAGCCAAACCGGCTAGGGCTGAATTCGCCATCTATTAGCTGTGCACCTTATACAAGTCACTTGATCTCTTTAGACTTCAGTTTCTTCACTTGTAATATGGGAGTAATAACATTAACACCTAATTTCACAGTGTTGTTGTGAGGATGAACTGAAATGATATCCAAATATCAGGATGTGGAGTAACTGGAACTCACAGGATACAGGGCAGAACAAATTTGGAAAACTGTGTGGTGGTGTCTTAAGTTAAAAGTACACTCCCCATATACATGGCAACCCTATTCACAGGTATTTACCCAGGAGAAATACAATCATAGGTCTGCACGTGAATGTTCACAGCAGCAACGTTCTATCATTCCACAAGGAAACAGCCCGGCCCTGGGGCTGCTGAATGGGTGAGCTGTATACACTCACACAGTGGAGACCACTCAGCAGTAAAGGAACGACTTACTGACATGTGGAAGAACATGGTGAGTCTCACAGCCATGATGCTATGAGAAAGAAGTCAGACACAAAGGACTAAAAATGACTGATTCAATGTATGTGACATTCTAGAAAAGAAAAAGGTACAAAAAAAGAAAATGTGGAGGGGCAGGACTGCCTGCAGAGGGGGCAGCAGAGAAGTCCCTGAGGAGACGGAAGTGTTCTCTGCTTGGTTATGGTGACAGCTACACAACTGCCACAGTCATCAACCTGCACTGAGAGTGGGTGACTTTTATGTACATTACTAGAGACCCAGTGCACGAAATTCGTGCACTTGGGGGAGGGGGCAGGGAGGGGGTCTCTCAGCTTGGCCTGCACCCTCTCAGTCTGGGAGCCCTCGGGGGATGGAGAGCAGGCCTAAGCCAGCAGTCAGACATCCTTAGTGCTGCTGCAGAGGCGAGAGAGGCTCCTGCTACAGCTGCTGTGCTGGCCAGCCGTGAGCCTGGCTTCTGGCTGAGTGGCGCTTCCCCTGTGGGAGCACACTGACCACCAGGGGGCAGCTCCTGCGTTGAGCACCTGCCCCCTGGTGGTCAGTGTGTGCCATAGCGACCAGTCATTCCTCTGTTTGGTTGATTTGCATATTAGCCTTTTATTATATAGGATACCTCATTAAAGCTGCGTTGGGAGATGGAAAAGCCAAGTGCAGTACCTGGCACTGCGTAAATGCACTAGGTAAACATTAATCTTCCTCCTGTTCATTTGTCACTTACTAGTACACTCACAGCCCTGTGCCTACCTGTGCTAACGCTGCCTCTCTTCTTCCAGGAAGTTTGATACAAACCTGCGGCCCTGCCCCTGGTGTTTCTCACTATTTACCTACCTCAAAAAAACAAAAAGGCAGTGAGACTTGCACTGAAGCCTGTAAAGTGCCTTGGGACACTTGGATACAAAGTGAAACAGGGTGCCAGGTGTTGTTACTACTCTTTTCAAGTATACAAATAGTAAGGCTCTTTGTCTGCTAATTGACTTTAGTAATCAAGAAGAAAAAAAACACTGTTTATTCTTAAAAGGCAATTAAAAGGCCATTTGACGATAAATGCCTCATCTCCAATTATGTGTCAGAATACCCATGCTCACATTTCCAGGCTTCTGCCATGGGCCCACATTCTGAGAGCAGGAGGCCCAGTGATGCTCCACTCTCCTTCCTGTAGTGTGAGTCTCACCAGTGGGCTGGGGCAGGTGTGAGGGAGTGAACATTGGACAGGAAGCCTGGGGTGAAGGAGGGAAAAGGGAACGGAGGGTCATGGAAATGGGCATTTTAGGCTCAGGTTGATGGAAAACCTATGGCTATTTCACTCAACATTTCTTGGCTTTACTAAATAGTAATGTTCTTAAGTTTTTAAAGCTAACAATTTATGACAACCTTCTTAATCTTATCAGTAAGCTCTTAAACATCCACAATGAAGACTTTCTTCATTTCTCTTTCCAACTCTGGGTGATCATTTTCTGAGACAAGATGTGGCTCCCTGCTGGGGATTCCGGACCAGTTCCTGATGACCATGGGTCTTGTCCGGAGGTGTTAGTACAATAGGAGCTGGTAGCTCATACTCAAACCCGAAGGGAGAGGAGAACCAGCGATTCCCAGCCTCTGCACTCTGAAACCCGAGATGCCGGCTCCTTTCCTGTACAACAGCACAGAGAGCTCAGTTGGTGGTGTTATGACTTGTCTGGTTCCCACAGAAGGAGGAATCCTGCCAAATGTTTGTAATCTGCGCTGAAGTATGCAATCAGGGAAACCACACCCAGAAGCAAGTGCAAGGCTGAATAATTAAAATGATCTCGCCTGCAGATGAGATGGAAACACGGTCAGGGGTGGAAGAAGCTGATGAAGGGGCGTAAACAGTTCTAATGCTTTGGCTATCATTCTCTGCACAACATTTTCTCCTCAGACTCCAGGAGCCACGTGTCTTTCTCTAGGCCCCTGTTTGATCACAGCATTTCTCTTTGTATGTGCGGTCATTTAAGGCAGTATCTGCATCTATTTAAGGCATCTAGATAAATAGATCTTACTGACTGATTTGCATTTATGTCATAAGCCCAAATGGATGGCACTTCTGTGCAAATGATCTTTCTTCTAAGGGAAGTGTTGTGTCAGTTTTTATGACAACACTGGGTAAAGTGCATGATACAATAATGTAGGCAACTTTTGGATTGAGCTGCTCCATGTTTCAGGGCTGCCTTCACTATATAAAATGGTTAAAACCATTCACTTTCTGCCCTGGCTGGGTAGCTCAGTTGGTGTGTCATCCTGATATGCCATGGTTGCAGGCTCAATCCCTGGTCAGGGCACAAACAAGAATCAACCAATGAATTGTATAAATAAGTGGAACAACAAATCAATGTTTCTTTCTCTCTCCCTTCTCTCTCTCTCTCTCTCTCTCTCTCTCTCTCTATCTCTCTCAAATCAATAAAAACAAAAAAAAACCACATTCACTTTCTGATGTATTGGTAAGATAAAGGACTAAACAAATTAATGTATCATTTTAGGGTGCAAAATATTTTTTTAAAAAAATGAGATTGAGTAAAGCTGAAATTCATTTTTTATAGTTAGATAATAGCTACCACCAGCGCCATCTGTTGAAATATCACAAAACTTCACTTCCTAATCCCAAATAATGTTTACTTTAAGTAAGGCAACATAAAAACAGTTGGAATCACAGGTAAAAGAAGAACTTTATAGGGTTTTTGTCCATCCCTAGTTTTAGGAAAAATCACGACTATATTTTCCAAGACAAGAGGAACACCAGAACCTCCCAGTGTTTACTAAGCATCTCATAGGCAGAACTTTTCCAGGAACAGAAGCTCGGGCCTCAACATTGATGCATTTCCCGTGGCTTTACTGCCAGGACGGGACATGAGAACCGCCGCACAGCACACACTACACACCACACACAGTCTCCCTCACACATCAGCATTAGTGTCTCAGAGATGACAATGGCCCAGGCTTCCATAACACAGGGAAGTAGAACGAGGCCCAGATCTTGCCCAAGGTCAGACCGGTGGTAAGCACCAATGCTCTGAATTTCAGCACAGAGCTCTCTTCATTTCATTCCAGGTTTCTCCCTCAGTGGTGTGAGACCAATACTAACTCATCCATCCGACAGTTATCACACAGCTCTGTCCTGGGTGCTCTTCCAGGTGACAGGGAGACAGCCGTGAACACGCTGAGCAGAGACTCCGCCCTACGGATCTGAGATTCTAATGGGGAAGAGATGTAAGGAGGTGGAGGGGAGGCCGTGATGGGGGTTTGCCCTTTTACAGAAGCTCCACTGACTGTGACATTTACACAGAGCTGGAGAAGTGAAGGAGCCTGGGGGGAGTCTGAAGGGCCAGTGTGGTTGAAGAGGGGAGTGGAGGTGAGAGGGCAGGGGCTAAACTCATTGAGGTAGGGGAGAGAAGTAGATCATGGGGAGCCTAGTTGGCTGTGGGAGGACCTGGGGTTTCATTCTGAGTGAGATGGAAAGCCACAGGGAGGGTTTCGAGGGAGAAGTAACAAGACCTTACTTGATTTTAAGTGTCACTCCAGCTGTTGTCTTGAGAGTGAGCTGTAGGGGCAAGACTAAGAACTGTGGGGATCCTGTTGGAAGAATTCCAGCAGAGAAAGGTGGCTTCATCTACGGAGGGGTAGGGAGGCCATGAGCCGCAGCTGGATTCTGGGTATGTATTTCCAAAGGAGAATGAACAAAGTTTGTTGATGGTGTGTGAGAGAAAGAGGGGAGTCAAAGGTGACTATGAGGTTCTGGGGTTCAGCAAAAATAATCACTACATTTGTTGAGTTCTTACTATGTATGAGGATATTATTTCTACTAGTCTCAGACACTCTGGAATGTAGGAATTACTCCCACTAGACAGATGAAAAAAAGGCTTAGAGTACTTTGTAGCTGGCTAAGGTCACAGGTGGGAAGTGCTGAGTAGAATACAGGTCTAACTGCAAAACTCTTTCTTTCTTTCTCCCACTGGGATCAGCCTCCTACAATCCAGCACTTCTGGTTCCCCCTGCCTTCTGAAATCCTGCATGTGTTTCCACTTTCAGGCCTCTCAGTGATGATTTTCTGAAACCTCTCTAGCATCCTCACACACATCTGTAGTGGCTCAGTCACGAACCCACCACAGCACTTACCAGGTCTCTATTTTAGATACCAGCCCAACTGGGAGAGTCTGTCCATGGACTGTATACTCCTATGTAGAGCTTAGTATTTCTGAGATACTGCTGTAAGAGTCTTCATTAGGGAATCAGTATCAAATAACATTGTGATTCTATTAAGATAAGAAATGAACACTTTTGAAGTGTATGCAGACTTTTGGGGTAATGTTTTTTCCAATTTTTGGCATCTAGTCAAGGAACATCCTATATAACAAAGAGGCAATATGCAAATTAACCCTCACACCCTCACATGATGGCTGCCTACGACCAGGTCGGCAGGGGGGTTAGTGAGGGATGACCAAACGACTGAACAGCAGGCTGTGTAGGGCAACCAGGCCGGCAGGGGGGCCGTGAGGGGTGACCAGGCAGGTGGAGGGGGCAGTTGGGGGTAACCAGGGTGGGGGGGGCAGTTAGGGGCAACCAGACAGGCAGAGGGGGCAGTTGGGGGCAACCTGGCTGGCAGGCAGGTGAGCAATTAGGAGCTAGCGGTCCAGGATTGTGAGAGGGATGTCCAACTGCCAGTTTAGGTCTGATCCCCAGGATCGGGCCTAAACCAGCAGTCGAACATCCCCCAAGGGGTCCCAGATCAGAGAGGATGCAGGCTGGACTGAGGGGACCCCTCCTCTCCCCCCACTCCCGTGCACAAATTTCATACACTGGGCCTCTAGTGAGTTAAAAAAAAAAAGTCAGCTCTCCAAGCTTTGGAAGGTAAATAAGTGATAGGACTTCAACAAGCTGTCATTTGCACTGGACATCACCCAAAACCAATGTTAGAGAATGCGTATTTGTATAATCATTGCTGTAAAGATAACTTTCTTATAAATGGTGCATTGAAAAATGACACTCTGCAACTATACTTTATACCATTATCAATACTAACAGCCTATTACACAGACAGACAAGTATTTGGTCTTATTAAGTTGAGCTGTGAACTGTGTCAGATACATATGTTCTAACCACTGAAAAGATACAGGAGGAATGACTTGTGTGGGAGCCCATATTTCATGCTGAGCTGAGCTGGATACGATCACAGAAGGATTTGTCTACCACTTACTTCCCTCTCCTCTTCATTTGACTCTGCTCCACACCCAATGACTGCAAACATGAGCCAAGAGGGCCCATAAAATCACTTAAGTGCAGGCCTTTAAAACTAAGTTGCAATGAGTACTTAAAAGCTTTCACTAGCTATTATAAAGTAACTTTTTACACTCTGAATGAACTGTCTAATGACTAATGTCATCCAGCAATGTAGCAATCAAGGGCCCCTCCTCCTGAGTCACAAATAGTGCAGAAGTGAATAGAGGTATAATTTAAAACCTACACCCACATCTTTGAATCAGATACATTTGTATCTTCTGATACAGACATTGGATAATAGTAGTAAACAAGTCCCTGGCAACCCTGCACAGGTAAACTGGTAACTCCAGTGTGGATCCTGTCACTCGTGGACACACAGATCTTCTTTCTCTTCTGCCTGTATTCACTACTCCACATTCCCAGGGTTTTGTCCAGGTTGCCTTTCCATTGCCTACGAGACTGATTGGAAGGCTGTCTTGGATCGCAAACCACTGGAGCAGGAGATTTATATACCATAGTGTCGTGCAAGTGGGGCCCTCCAAATGCCTTCTGAGAAATGCAATAATCAAAAGAGACCATGATTTTCTTAAGTCAAGTGGATCTGACCTAATCTTAAATGAATATTCAAATTGGCTTCTGAAAGCCCACAGAGCAGACTGAAACACCTGGAGTTCAGTTATACACAGAACATGACCAAGTAGTAAGGTTGCTTTTTAAAATGAAATGAAACTGTTGATTTTTACATATGCAAATGAACCAAGAAGTTTCTTCTAAAGAAATCATCTTGGAGTCTAATATTACTTATACTAGTCTTGGCTCAAATTATTTCTGGAGTGTCCCTTTGAGAGTTCCTCAACAATGAGTCTACACATCACATTCCAGACCAGTTCTAGAGCATGCACCATTTTTGTTGTTATTGTTAATCCTCACCCGAGGATATTTTTTTCCTATTGATTTTTTAGAGATAGTGGAAGGAAGAGAGAGAGAGAGAGAGAGAGAGAGAGAGAGAGAAAGAGAGATGTGAGAGAGACACATCGATTGGTTGCCTCCTGCATGGGCTCCGACTAGGGCCGGGGATCGAACCTGCAACCCAGGTACATGCCCTTGACCTGGAATCGAATCTATGATCCTTTGCTGCATGGGCTGACACTCTAACCACTGAGAACACCAGTCAGGGCCATACAGTATTTTCAACTTGTTCTGCTTTATTAAAGTTCATAATTGACATACAATAAGGAGGTCATCCTTATCTTTCTTCCTGTGTGTCATGTGTCCTTTCACATTTTTTCTTTGTCACTGGTTTTGTGCAATTTGATTATGAGGCATATCAGCTCAGTTTTCTTCCTGTTTTGTGTGTTTGGGATTTGTTGAGCTTATTGGGTCTGTGTATTTACAGTTTTCATGAAATTTGGAAAATTTTTAGTCATTGTTTCTTCAGCTATCTCTTTTGTTCTCCCCTCTTTTCAGGGACTCTAATGACATGTCCATTAAGGCACTTGAAGTTGTCCTATAGAACTGACAGTCTGTTCCTTGTTTTGAAAATCCTTTTTCTTTCTGTGTTTCACTTTGGATAGTTCATTACTAGTATGTCTTCAAGGTCTCTAATCTTTTCTTTTGCAATATCTAGTTACATGAGTTCTATGAAATATAATTTTCATGTAGGGCAGTGTAGATTTCATCTCTACAAGTTCACTTTAGGTGTCTTCTTTATATCTTCTACCTAATGTTTTAGACATACGGAACAGGGTTCTAAAAGTTGGTTTAATGTCCCTGCCTCTAATTGTAACACCTGTATCAGTTCTGTGTTGATTTTGATTGATTCTTTTTCTCTTTATTTGGGACATACTTTCCTGCTTCTTCGCAAACTTGGTAATTTTGATTGGATACTATTGTGAAAATGACCTTGTGTGGTGGTAGGTATCTTTGTATTCTTGTAAGAATGCTTGGACTTTGTTCTGGGACACAGTTAACTTACTTGAAAACAGTGTCCTTTTGGATCTTCCTGCCCTGTCACCCTGAGTCCCATGTGCTATTCCCCTGGCTCAACTCCAGCACCTGGACCCAGGGACTCAGCCCGAGAACAGGCTGACGAGAGCCTGTGGTTCCATGAGCAAGCTGAACCCAAAAGAAAGACAAGTGTATACTTTTTTGGGGAATTGGAGTTTTGATAAGAAAAACAATGCTAGAGAAAATGAGAGGACATGATTTAACTTAGATGATGGAGCTACAGGCAGCCAAGTCTATGCATACAGAGAAAAGGGAAGAAGAACAGGAAAGTAAGACAGGCAGAAGTAAACACATTTTACAAAAGGATGATTTGAATTCTCTTGGTTCAGCACTGAGAATTCCTAATGTTTTAAGCAAAAAGAAAAGAACTGTAATGAAATGTAACCAGACCCTTTTACACTGAAGAGTGCCAGCTTGGGCCTGGCCTACTAACGCACACCTGTAGTCTGTCTTGAACAAGAGCATTTCACAAGGAGGCAGGCTGCCCCTCTTGCCCCGCCTGCCCTTCACGCTGGCCAGCCATTTCCCTGGCTGGCTGCTCAGGGATGGGCCACAGAAGTTGCTAATCCTTGTAAAACCAACTGAAGAACCATTTCCCCCTGAGGATTTTCTTGTGTTCTTTGCTAATAATGGTTCCTTTAATTTGTTTTCTTTCTTCTTCACTTAAGTAAACATTCCTCAAGTTGATGCGCCAAACCTTCCTTTTTAATAACAGAGGCGTGATGAGTATCAGCACATTGGCTTATCACCCGCTTCACCAGCAGTATTGCTATTTCTTTGTAAGATGAGCTGAAGTGGAAGGCGGGGGGTGGGGAGGCGTTATTATCCCTATTTCACAGATGAGGAAAGTGAGGCTCAGAGGTGTTAAAGAGGTGACTCAATCCAAGCTATAGAGCTAGTAGCTGAAGGAAGCAGGGCGAACGTCCAGGCACCTTGCTGTGTAGTCCACTGCCCTCTACTCCAGAAAGGGCTTCGCTCCAATAAAGTGAAAGAATGTGAGCATTTATAACAGTGGTTACTGTAAGAAGACTCAGATATAATGTTCATTAGGGTCCTGTGGTCAACCTGCGGCCCTGTGGTTCCTTTTAAGCAGTGGTTCTCAACCTTCTGGCCCTTTAAATACAGTTCTTCATGTTGTGACCCAACCATAAGATTATTTCCGTTGCTACTTCATAACTGTAATGTTGCTACTGTTATGAATTGTAATGTAAATATCTGATATGCAGGATGGTCTTAGACGACCCCTGTGAAAAGGTCGTTCGACCGCCAAAGGGGTCGCGACCCACAGGTTGAGAACCTCTGCTTTTAAGCAACCACTTTTGAAAGACAGAAGTAATGATAGTTGCCTGGTAGGGGTGCAGTAAGACTGAAACAAGCTACTGCGTGGAAAATGCATGGTAGTGGGTCTGCTGCACAGCGGGTGCCCAATAACAGGTATGTTACTGAGGACGAGAGTAGCCGCTTTGCTATGTGAGCCTCACGCCACCAGTCAGCAGGCGTTAGCGGCTGAGATCCCCACACACTCCTCATTAGGGTTAATTACATCTCTGAAGACCCCCCTAGGCTTTGATGGCAGGTCTCACTCGAGTTCTACATGGTACCACTTCTACGACTTGGCCTATAACCCATGGCAGCACAGGCATGGCTGTGTCAGCGAGGAAGGCGCGTGGGAGGGCCCTTCTGTGGGAGCACCTGTACTGGGCCAATCGGGAAAAAGGTTCCCATTGGGAGTTTTTCATTTCCCTTGGCATCCAGTTTAATGTAGGGTCTAGAGCAAAGGTTTCCAAGTGTGAGGGAACCTCACAGTCATCTCGAGGCTTGTTAAACGCAGGCTCCTGGGCCTCATCCCCAAAGGTCCTGACTTATGGAGTGGGCATCATGCCCCGAGCGAGCTACTCTACCATGTTCGCAGGTGCTGCCACTGCTGTTGGTCTGCAGACCATGTGTTGAGAACCACTGGTTTACAGCATGGGGTTGCAGAGGTCTGTGGTTTTTGCATTATTTTCTGTTTAGGATTAATTTATAAAAAGTTGTTTTTAGGTTTTTGTTTTATTACTTGTTTAGTCTCTAAGACTGAAAGGTGACCAGCCATCCCAGTATGCCCGAGTGCTTTTTCTTTGAACATTACTATCTACTTCCATTTTGATTCCTCCAATTAAACTGGGAAGTTCTATGAAAGCCATCCTGCACCCTTGCTCCGTGGTACCGCAGCATACACAGAGATGTCCAGTAGGAAGTACCTCCAGAAAGCAGCACCCTTAGGAGAGAGGCATCAGGGACAGACAGATACACTGGGGACAAAGACTTGCTCCCAGAGCCGCACACCAGACCCTAGCCTCCTCCCTCAGCGGGGCCCCTGGGGCTGCGTCCAACGCCAACATCCTCCTGAGGAGATGAAAGGCCGGCAGTTCACCCTGGTCATGCACACTTGAGCGCGGTGTGTGTGTGAATGTGCACACTGTAGCATGTGCTAGTAGAGATGATATATGTGTGAAGTATTCCTGCCCACGAGGCCAGGAGCGGGTGGCAATACCCGGGAAGTTAGAACCGAGCTCTCTGAATGTCATCTGGTTCCCCACACCACCCTCGCAGGGGAGGTAGAAAAGCCCAGGCAGAGTACCAGCAGGAACCCTCCCTGCAAACCAGGCAGCGAGCCTTTCCTCGCTTCCAGGAAGCGTGGCGCATTCTGTGGTAGCTTCTTTCATCTCTGGGACTCTGCTTACAAGAAAAATTCACAAAATGACAGGTTTCCTGAAGAAGGAAATGCTATGGTCAGGAGATGAGGTGAGTCAGAGTTGCCGCTTTAAGTCTCGTGGACAGAGTTGGAACTGAGGTGGGAAAGCAGTTTGTGTGACAGTGCCCAGCACTGAAATGAAACAGGCAGGCACTGGTCCTGCCGGCCCCCTGCTCCATGTGAGCCTGGGACATGGGATCATCAGACGAGGGCTGCCAGGGGCACTCGGGCCTGGCTTCCTCGGCTCTGTGGTGGGTGCATACTTCCTCAGGGAAAAGCAGGCACGCTTCTCCTCAGCATTGTGAATGCTTTCTTGTCGCCTGGCCTAATGGAAATTCCAAAAGCCCTCTGAATAGACAGTGGTGCTGGAATTTACGGGCACATGTGCCTAGGATCTTGGAGTGACAAAAACTGAGAAACCAACAGTAGCTCAGAGTTTAAGAAGAGTTAGTCCACATGCTCTATGGGCTCCCTCTCATCCATCTTCGTGTCTGTGTACTATCAGAAAGCACCCAGACTGCTAGAGAAGTTATGTAAGGTGTCACAGAGGTAACACTGTGCTGTTCTTCATTAAGGAACCGGTCAGGAAAGAAATAGGAGAAAGAAAAGAAAAACTGCATCAGACTGGAAAAATGAGCCCTCTGGTTGATGCTTTGAGGATGGAAAGAACAAGATGGGAGTAGGGAGAAGGAAAAGAAGCCAGAGTTTAGAGGCTGAGGACGGGACAACAGGATCCAGGACCTGGGGCAGCCAGTAGGGTCTGCAGAAAAGGCTACACAGTGAGAAGCCTGTTGGACTGGCCAGAAAGGGAAAGCCACAGCTAGGGAATTCCCGGCCCTTCATGGGCTGCTTAACAAGTCCCCTGGTTTGGGGGCTTGTCCTGTTATCATTCTGGCTGTGGGCAGGGCCAGTTCCTGCTGGAGGTTGCAGGGGAGCGAATTCATTCCCTCACCTTTTCTGGCTTCTAGAGACCCCAGCATGCCTTGGCTTGTGGCCCCTCCCTCACTGTAACTCCTGCTTGTTACCACATTTTCTTCTGTGGCTGATCCTCCACCTCCCTGTGCACTGGCCAGTGCCCTGCACTGGGGAACAGCTGAGGAGCATGCACAGCCTCCTCACAGGTGAGGCTGGCCCATGTCACCAGGCTCCCGCACTCTCATCTGCACTGAAGAGGCTCAGGTGGGCCCAGCAACAGTTCACATGGTGCAATGCTTCTGTAAAACACTTCCCAAAGTTAGGTATTTTTGCATTCTTTTCTATAAGAGTGGCCCCCAAATATAAAAACTCCTCCAAAAACTATTTGTCCATCTATTTAAAAAAACCTCTCCATCGGAAGCTACTGTTTAATTTGAAGTACTTTGTATTTAAGGATGTGACAGAATTATTACAATGAATAGAAATTCAGGAAAAGGAATAGTTATTTAAGGAAGAATCCTCATGCTCCTACTAATATATTTGAGTATGAAATGTTTGATTTATTATTCTAGAAAACTCACTTTTATTCTCAACTACTCTGAAAGTTTTTATTCTGAATTTTATTTTTATGCTTCATGGAAAAAATCAGCAGTCATTTAATTTCATTTTCATGTAGTCATGAAAGACAAAAATTGAAAACTGGAAATTTGATGTTCAGATCAAATGGAGCTCCGAGGAGGAAGAGCATGAGGTGAGTTTCATAAATTTCAAATTATTCATTTTTCCCTTGTGGGGAAGGAAAAAGTAGAACCTAGAGCAGCGGTTATCAACCTGTGGGTCGCCACCCCTTTGGGGGTCGAACGACCCTTTCACAGGGGTCGCCTAAGACCATCAGAAAACACATGTATAATTACATATTGTTTTTGTGATTAATCACTATGCTTTAATTATGTTCAATTTGTAACAATGAAAATACATTCTGCATATCAGATATTTACATTACAATTCATAACAGTAGCAAAATTACAGTTATGAAGTAGCAACGAAAATAATTTTATGGTTGGGGGTCACCACAACATGAGGAACTGTATTAAAGGGTCATGGCATTAGGAAGGTTGAGAACCACTGATCTAGAGTCTTCTGGCTCCTAGTTGCTCTGAAGGGAGTCCGAGGCTGCACAGGAAGGATTCTACGTCACATTTTAATTTCTCATGGGAAGCCAAAATATTTCATTGAAGACTGCCTGGATATTCTGATTTGAGAAGGAGACAGGGCACCCATCTCCATGTGTGGTGTTTTGAAATCTTGTATGAGAAATGCTCTATATGACAGACAGAGGTGCTAGCACAGTGATGGCGAACCTGTCGAGCTCGGCGCGTCAGCATTTTGAAAAACCCTAACTTAACTCTGGTGCTGTGTCACATATAGAAATTTTTTGATATTTGCAACCATGGTAACACAAAGACTTATATTTTTGATATTTATTTTATATATTTAAATGCCATTTCACAAAGAAAAATCAACCAAGAAAAACGAGTTCGCGTGTCACCTCTGACACGCATGTTATAGGTTCGCCATCACTGTGCTAGCACAAACCTTGAGGCCCCTCCTCTCCACCTGCACAGCCCCCTGAAGGCCTTACTGCCTGTAGCCAGACTCCAGGCACATGTGTGCCCAAGACACAAAGTCCACCCCATCCTGTTCTTGAAATCTGAGATTGTTACTGTCCTTTATGACAATTGACAAACAGACAGGAGTCAAGGAGAGGGCTCAATGTACCATATCCTACTCATAAAACAGGACAGAAAAGTACAGAATTCTGGGCAGATTCTCTGGGGACACTGCCAGGGTACCTGGCCATGACCCTCAGAGCAGGGCGCCTGGGGGAGGGCAGAGTGGACTGCATCATTCTGTTAAAGGAATGAACTCTGTTTATTCTGTTTACTAAGCTGTGGGTTATAATTAACCAGCAGACCCCAAGTCTTCACATGAATCATATTTATTATTCAAAACCATAGGTAACCCTCTTTCATTGTGAACATTCCAGGTGTTTTCTTCCCATGGGGAACAAAATAAAAGCCTTGTCCTTCAATCCCTGCTTCTCTATAAAGCACTCTTTTCCTATAGATTAAATACTGCCTGCTGACAGGTTATCAAGTGTAAGATCCACATCTACTTTGCTAGCCTCTCTCAGTCATCCACAGAGCAGCTTCATTCCTACCTAAGGCAATTTTTGAACTTAAAGATAAGTCTTTACAATTCAAAGGATATATATTCAAATTTATGAGAAATTCGTAATATCTTATGTTCTCTTATGTTCTTTGTGATGACAAAATTAACAAAAAAACACAACTTATTCCATTCCTTTTCCATATATTAGGCCATCAAATCTAAGGTCATTGAGGCAGAAGTCTTATTACTTTTAATTTTAATGTAAATATTAATTATAAGTAACAAATACGTTTACTTATAAATGTCTTCCTTTTCAGATCTCTAGAATGTTTCTTCCATTTCTGTTAGCATATATTCCTATAAAATAAATGATGCTGTTTACTCATGATGGTTATGACCAATAATTTTATTTGGATCAAAAACATGTTCTGATTCAATGAGAACAGTTCTCCCAAAGTGGCTGAAAGCTGATTTACAACACAGGAGTTTATCTTCTACAGGGAGACATGCTGTTATGAACTATCAGATGACCAAGGCTTTGAGATGGGGGGCGAGGGGGATGAGAGGCTCTTCTTAAATTACAGCTCTCTGGAGTATCGGCGACCTTGAAACTGGGATCCTGCTCTAACAGCAGCGAGAGTCTAGGAAGGCGCCACAATGCAACATGGTCAGCGCTGTTTTCTCAGTGATGCCTGACAGTCTCAGGTTTTAGCAAGAGGGGCCTGTAAAGGTATCCCTTAACCCAGGCACTGCTGGAGAACCTGCGAGAGAATCAGACATTCAGAGCAGTAGGAACTCTGGGTCCGGCTCCTGGTTTTATAGATGAGGAGACCCAGGCAGCAAAGCTGGACAAGCACACTTAGCTGGTGGCAGAGCCAGGACTAGAATATTACAGTGCCTTCCACTCTATTATCCACAATCTTCCTTAAAACATCCCTTGTCCACTCAAGAGGCTACTGTGCTGAACCACTTCCTAACAACATAGACACTGGTCATGTTCTGTAATTTCGCTGTGGTATGGAACAGGTCGGAGAGTCGGGAAAAGGGCACTACAAGGGCGGCACTTGATGTTACTGAGCCTCGTTCCCTAGGGAAGAAGAGAAAAGACTCCTGGAGATAAGCCACATGCAGACATTCTCTGTCGCTCTCTCCATCCCCCAGCTCACGGGAATAGCATTGTCCATCAGTGTGGCCTTGGGGGCTGATGGCTTTCAGAGCTTCCCAGGCGGTTCCTGGACGTTTCCGGCTGGTGCCCTTAAGCTGTGAGCACCAGTCCTGTAGTGAGCTCAAGAACACTGGACTGCAGGCAGACACACAGTCTCACTGCCCTTGTGTGGACTCTGGGGATCCCTTCCCCGGAAAGATTACTTTGTCTCTGTGACAACTCTGACTCAGGCCACAATGGGGAGAGACAGTTGAGTGGACCGTGAGTGCTGGTTTTTATGGTCCAGGTTGCTATCCTTGGAGGCTTTCCTGGCGCAGGTGGACCAGAGCCCACACACACCAAGGCGGGGGGAGAGTTAAACTGAACACATGCCCCTGAGTGACAGCGGCAGCGGGATAGTTGAGCTGAGAAAGCTGAAGTCTTTCCTAAGCAAAATAAAGCCAATGCATGGGCAACGAGTTCTTTCTGTGATAGCAGCTCCTGAGCTGAGAGAGTGGTGGCCTGCAGGCGCGGGGATTGGTGGGGGGAGTGCGAGCAGGTACAGAGTCTGCCCAAGGCTTTCTTCTCTCTCCTTCTCTCTCCCTCCCCCCTTCCTCTTCCTCCCAGAGAACAGGTGTGTAAGCTGCTAGTTTGTAAATATTCTGCAGGCAGGCAGTTGCTACCTGAGTTCACCTTTCTTATCTCCAGTCCCACCCTAGTCATAACGGAACATATCCAAACATGCCTTGTCATACCAAAGAGGAGCCTGTAGCTCAAATATTTAAAATCTTTCACTCAAAATAGGTTTTAAAAGTTGCTTTTATATACAACGTTTTCTGTATTGGGTGCAAGTCTATTAGAAACTATTCTGTATAAATAAATACAACCCTCTTCCCTACACCCACGCCGCTTGCCTGCCCCTGAGCGAGGAGGCGGGATGTGGACCAGGAGCTGCTGAGAGTGGCCCACCGGGGACTGAACTGCATCTCCGAGCACTCCTGTGGCTCCCCCTGAGCTTACAGAAGCTACAACGCTAAGGCTTTTTTCCACTCGAGGTGCTGTTAGGTTGTGTCCCTTCTGTGACTTCACTTTTAGATCCAGGTTCAGGACTTGAAGTCATCATGTTTCTCTTCTCCTTTTCTCCCACCTTTGACATGGGTTCTTGTTGAAATTCGTGGAAGACCGCGTCTTCCATGGGAGAAATGTTTCTGAACAGCGGTGCACCTGACCTTCTACGGCCCATCAATCACAGTATTAACCACCTGCAGTTTGTGTGTTACAGTGACAGGCACTGTGGAAGATACAACAGCGAGATAAGACAAGGTGCTGAACCCCAACAAGTGAACGTGTTTGCTAAGGGACTGATGACACAAGCAGCCCAAACCCAAAGGTTGTCTACAGGTTGAATTCAAGCTGCTGGCTCTAAGTACAACAGGGCCACGGCAGAGGAGGAGCCTTATAGGGGAGGGCTGTCTGAGCAAAGGCAGGAAGCCTCCAGGAGGGGCAGTTGTCCGGGTGGTGAGGGGACAGCCCCGCCTGGTACAGAGGATATGTGAATGACAGGGGCAATGGGGTGTTGGTGTGCTCCGGAGGCGGAGGCGGGGCAGAGCAGTGCGACTCCGTGGGGCGGGCAGTGGGGTCACTGCAAGTATCAGGCAAGTAAGCGTTTGGGAAAGAGGAAGGCGAGTGCACTAGTTCTTTCAAGATGGCTTGCTGATGGAAGAGGACTGAGGCACTGCGAGCAGCTAGAAAAAAACTCAGGAAATCAAATGAACATCCAGAAAGGAAGAGGGCTTGGCAGATGAGAATAAAAATATCTGCTTCATGGTGCTGCTGATGAGAAAATACGAGTGCTCAGCACTGTGCCTCATCTATAACAGGTGCCCAGTAAACACTACCTAATAGAAACATCACTCTTTGTTATGGTCTCCATGTATGAGAAAGGAAATAAACTAGTAGAAAGTAAGCTAAACAGCTTCTGCCTGCAGGAAGCTGGCTTTGTGGATTGGTATTAGAGCCATCCAGCCATGAGAGCAGTTCTATCATTTGAGGGGTCGAGTAAAAATGGCTTTGGTGTTAAAGCATTTACTGATAGCACACACAGTTCCAATGCTAGACTAAGCCCAGGCAGAAGTCTTTACATCAATAGCTCAATGACTTTTGAGGAGGAGACACTAGTTCTACAGACAATTCTTAACTATTACTAAAAGGGAAAGTGATGAATATTCAAATTCTATTCAAGCAGGATATGCTGATGGCTGACTTTTTGTCTAGCAAGGCCCTGAGGGTCCGAGTGAAACAACATACCTCCTGGACTTCAGGAGCTTACAGAGCTGCGGCAGACACCCAAGACCAGCAATTAGGACACAGGTGCGCCATCCCTTCTGTGAGAACTTCTGGGAGAACCTTGGGACTTACATTTTCAGCTTTTAGGAGACAGTGTGACCTGTGTAACCACAGCTTAGCGTCTGCTCTGGCCTGTCCGGGAATGACCTTGCTTACACCTGTCTTGGTGTTGCGCCTGACCGGGGCCCCTTCTCCTCTTAGAAGCTGGGTGGTGAGTACATGCTACCCTAGCCTGTCTTTCTGAATATCCCAGTAGTGTCCAGTAGCACCCAGGACCAAACACATTCACATCTCTTCAGAAAAATTAGTGTCTTCAGCATGAAAGGGCGAAACAATAAATACCGTAAAGAGCCTCATGTCTGCTCAGGGCAGAGTCTGCTACCAGACGGCTCATAAGACAAGTTCTGATTTTCTAGAGCTTTCTGGAATTTGAAACCCTGAGTAAGGGAGTGGACTGTGCAGGGTGGTAAGTACCACCTGGTGAAGTGCAGGTGTCACAGAAGAATGGAAGAGGGACACCTTGCTCAACCGAGAGAAGTGACGGAGATGCCCAGAAGAGGAACCAGCACCCTGGGACCTGACTCTAGGCAGAGAACTTCGCTCAAGGAGACGTTGGGAACTGGGGAGGTAGAGGGAAAGACTGTCCCATCAAAGTCCTGGGAGGTGTCAGACAGAGTCAGACAGGACAGAAAGGCCCTTATGAGCGTTAGCCAGAAGGAACATGGCAAGATTTGTGCTTTAAGAAGTGTTCTGGCCACTCTGAAGCTGTTGACTCTGAGGAGGAGCTAGGGACACAAGGGGAGGTGAGAGTGGCACGTTGCAGGGGCGATGCCCTTGAGGGGTGTTCATGAGGCAGTGTCCAAGGCTTGGGGACTGAGCAGATGTGGGAGCGTGAGGGACAGTGAGTGCAGGGAACATCCAGGTTTTCCTGCCTGTTCTTCTAACCTGAGGCCCTGGGGAAAATGCTCGTCTCTTTCCTCATGCCTTTCTTTCTTCTTTTTTTGTTAATCCTCATCTGAGGATATTTTCCCCCCATTGCTTCTTAGAGGAAGTGGAAGGGTCGGGAAAGGGAACGAAAGAGAGAGAAGAGAGGGGAAAGGGGAGAAAGAGACATTGATGTGACATCGACTGGTTGCCTCCTGAACATGACCCAACCAGGGCGGGATTGAATCTACGAGCAATGTACGTGCCTTTCACTGGGAATTGAACTCGTGACCCTGTAATGTGTGGGGCCACGCTCTAACCATTGAGCACTGTCAGCCCAGGACCCATGTCTTTCTTTATTTTAACTGTTGAGAACAAGGCTGAGGTCTGTGACTAAGCCTTTTTGCTCACATTTTCACTTTAAGGCAATACATGTCATTAGAGAACATATGGAAGATGTAGGACATTAGGAAAGTCCCTTAGAGGCCCATCAGCAAAACCCAATGTTAACATTTGTTCTGGAATGAGACCCAGAATACAGGAGAGATTTACTTCCTACTTCTTCTGATCTGTGAGTAGGTTCTCTTACATGGTTATAATAACACTGTTTGTACATTTCTTAATACTGATTTTTTCACTCAATATTTTATCTCAAACATTTTCCTGAGTTATTTCATGGTATGAATGAATGCAATTTTAGTGATTTCTTTGCATTGTGTCAATTTGAAGTATCATGCACAATTATCTTTGGTGATTGGACATTAATGCTGTCCCACAGATCTCTAACCCAAGAAAGTTATTTTAAAGGCAAATTCTATTGCCAGCATTTTAGGGAAGTAAAGAGGCAGTTGGCATCTCTCACTGGTTCCTGGCTCAGACCCTCCCAAATCTCCTTGCTGCCCACCGGACAAGGCATGGAAACAGTTATAACTGGTGGTTTGTGGATAACAGGGTAGCATTTTAGCAGTTAAGTGAATCTCAAGTTTCAGTACCTCTCAAATGTTGTTTACCCAAAATTTCAATATTATTATTGGTTGGGAATAGAAGGAATTAAAATTACATCTCCATTGTGCCCACGAGAACCACGTCTCTGCTAACCATACTTTTTATGTGACTTTAAAAAAGCAAAACCAAGTCATAAGGTTTCAAGGTCAAAATATAGGCTGACAAGATTGTGATCTTATAAAATATCTATCTTTCCATTTATCTATCTATTACTTAAAAATAGGTCTAGGTCTCATAGAAGGGGGAAGAAAGACGTTAAGGATCAATTGAATGGCCACACAGTTGAGAGGAGTAACAAGAGGACGGCTTGCTCAAAGGCTGTGTTTCAGAGCCTTCTACCTGGTCTGGGGAGAGGCACCAAAGGAAGTGGCCTCTGTGTCCCCTAGGGTGGCCCTGGCGCAGACTGTCCACACAAGGCTCTGCGTGGGGAACCTGCGCCGGGTCCCCTGTCCACACAGAGCACGGGGTGGGGAACCTGAGCCGGGTCCCCTGTCCACACAGAGCACGGGGTGGGGAACCTGAGCCGGGTCCTCTGTCCACACAAGGCTCTGCGTGGGGAACCTGTGCCAGGTCCCCTGTCCACACAGAGCACGGGGTGGGGAACCTGCGCCGGGTCCCCTGTCCACACAAGGCTCTGCGTGGGGAACCTGTGCCGGGTCCCCTGTCCACACAGAGCACGGGGTGGGGAACCTGCGCCGGGTCCCCTGTCCACACAGAGCACGGGGTGGGGAACCTGCGCCGGGTCCCCTGTCCACACAGAGCACGGGGTGGGGAACCTGCGCCGGGTCCCCTGTCCACACAGAGCACGGGGTGGGGAACCTGCGCCAGGTCCTCTGTCCACACAGAGCACGGGGTGGGGAACCTGTGCCGGGTCCCCTGTCCACACAAGGCTCTGCGTGGGGAACCTGTGCCGGGTCCCCTGTCCACACAAGGCTCTGCGTGGGGAACCTGTGCCGGGTCCCCTGTCCACACAAGGCTCTGCGTGGGGAACCTGTGCCGGGTCCCCTGTCCACACAGAGCACGGGGTGGGGAACCTGTGCTGGGTCCCCTGTCCACACAGAGCACGGGGTGGGGAACCTGCGCTGGGTCCCCTGTCCTTTCCATGCACCCCACTCTTCCAGAGAGGCACACATTGTTAGCATCCAGACTGGAACTCAGAACATGTGCTTCAATAGAAAAATGGTTTTATAACTATGTGTAGCTTTGTAACTAGGTATAGTTAAACTATTTTTATTAGTATTTTAGATACATTACTGAGAATGTAGGCTTTTGTTGGGCAGGGCTGGGGCCCTAATATCATTTAAAATATGTCCTAAGGGAGAAAAATGTCTTCAGGTGCCACCTCTGTTACTGCACTAAAGAACCCACAAAATAGGCTGAGCCTTTCCTATTCACATGGCAATTCCAGTTTCTTACACGTTTTCTGAAGCAGGGATAAAAAATGAAATAAGAATGAACAAATATATTGTCCATCCAATTTTACTGAGGAACTGCCCAGAAGTACCCAGTAGGCAAGGCCCCTGCTAGGGCTAGGAGGGCCGTTTGCTCACCATCCGCAGGAAACGTGGGAGCAAATGGGGCACACTCACCACTGCACAGGTGGGGAGGCTGTAGCTCCGCAGTGCTGGGCATGCCAGTCTGGGAGGCAACATGCCCAGCTGCAGGCCTGCCCAATGAAGGAAAGGCAGGAGAGGGAGGGCTGAGGAGCCGACCTGCAGTTGGACCCTCTGGGCACTGTCAGCAGTGACAGCGACAAAGACAAACAGGCCCCTGGGGACGGGTCCAAGCTGAATGGCTTGGGGATAAACACATGTGCAGTGAAGCCCGGCATTAACAATATTACGGTTCAGGTATGAAGAAGGTATTGGGGAGGAAATCCCATTGCATCAGACAAGTGGACCATAAAGTGGCTTAGATCATAGGAAAAACAGGTTTGGCTGTTCTGCAAACTGTGCCTGTTATAAAGTCCTCGATAGGTGGTTTCTTTTACATGAAACACTGATGGTCGGCTCTGAGAGTCCCAGGCACACTGAAGGCAGGACAGGGACTGCCAGGGAGGCCTGCGGGCCTTGCTAACATGCCCTCAAGCCCAGGGCAAGAGCATCGTTGCCACCCACAGTCACATCTAACTACTCTGCACCTCACAGCTTTAATTCTTTGTTTTCACATAAACCTGCTCGAGAAGACTTCTTCCTGTGGTAAAATGTGTGGAAGCACATGCTGAAAGGACAAAGGCTCACTGTCAGGTGATGTGGTGGTGAACGCAGGACCCTGCCACATGAGGATACATCTCCAGAACCACGGGGAGAGTTAGGCCACCTGGACAACCCCTCCGATGGCCTGCACACACTCACAGCACCTCAACTCTGCAGGGCAACAGGCAGGTTGTGTCCTGTGCATGCATCACTGATGAGCCCTGAGTTTATAGTGTCCGGCCATTGTGGGTGCAAACACACCCACTGCAACAAAGAAAGCTGCACTGAGAAAGGGCCAGGGCAGACCTTCACAGAATCAAATTGTCCGCCGGCCTTCAGTTCCGCAGCAGAGGGGACTCACTGAAACATGGACAGCAGGTGTCCCTGAAGGTCAAGGGGCAGGAGGCAAAGTTTTCAGGCAGGACCTGGACACAGGACCCTGAAGGAAAGACAGGGAGGCTTACTGGAGAACCACAGCCTAGAGGACATCCGGCCACCACCCTGTGTGTGATCGCAGGCAAGTCACTCAGCCTTTGCCACCCCAGTTTCCCCATCTGAAACGATGGGGAAGATAGGGCTCTGGCGGCTGTGGGAAGTGACAACGAGGCTCTGTGCTGGAGAGGCCAACCCCATGCCTGCAACAGGGCAACAGAGGCCAGCACCTCAGCAAGGGCATTGCTGCCTGTCCCCTGAACTGGGGAAAAGCACATAGAGCTTTAAGCTGGTCTCCACAGGAGCATGCAGACACGGACAAGTGCGGTGGGCCGAGGCCTTGGCTCCGCCCTGCTTCCTATGGCAAGAACTTGATTTTCTGAGCTGCACTTGCACAGCTTTGAGATACTGCTTATGCCAAAGAATAAAGGGGGAAAGAAAATCACCAGGAATTTATGCTATAATTCCCGTTGAGAGTTGGGACTGAGAGTTACATTTTTTAAACCAAAATGTGAAAAAGAAAACTATTTCTTTTGTGAATGAAAATGGTCTTTCGGTTGGAAACCTTCCTGGTTCACCTGAGCAGAGCACGCCAAGCAACGGCTTCGGGCTTAATGACACAATTATTTCTGGAAAGAGCCAAGAAAAAGTGTACATGTATATAAAAGAACAACAAAACCCAAACCTATACAAGCTCACTTCGTGTAAATGACTTCAGATCTTAAAAAATTATTTTCATATTGCCCAAACCCCAAAGTCCGAGACTGTGCTGTCGCTGAGGTCACAGAGCCTCTGGTCGCCAGCACAGCTGTGGGGCTCAGGCTGCGCCCTCCATGCCTGTCGAGTGGACTCTGTCTCTGAACCCTGATTATGTCTCCACCCTCCACTGGACAGGGAGAAACTTCTGCACATGTGCATATTCCTGATACGCTTAACTGTCATGGCTGAGAATGCAGCAGATCTAGTCATCAATTTGGTAACGAAAATCAATCAAACTGGAAATCAATCATATCTGCAGCATTCACTCAGTCATCAGCACTCAGAGGCCACAGGCTCTGTGCCTGCCACAGGATAAACAGGTCACTGGATTAGACCTCACAGAGCACCAGCGTATAGTATCAGAGAACCATGGAGGGCAGTGCAGGACAGATGAGGCCTCACCACAAAACACACAAAACACACGTCTGCACAGACACATGGAAGTAAGCCCTGGAAGTTCTCCTGGGATGTGGCTCACTTTGAGCTAGAGCTCCTGGAACATGGGGCCGGGGAAACTAAGGCTGTCTGCACACAAACTCTTGATTTCTAAATTTCTACCATTAATTTAGCTTTAATGAGTAAGCTGTCTTCTGAAGCTGCCAAGTTCAGGTCCTAAGAACATCTACCTTCCAGGGGACAAAGACCGTCTTGTTCTGTTGTGCCGGGGAAGGAGTCGTGCTTTCCCGAAATGCCCAGGTGAGTTTGTGAAGGGCTCAACTACAGACCTGTGACGGGCTGAGCACACACATCATCAGAGGATACAAATAAAATGTTAACTACTCAACATGAGCTTTTAGAAAATAAAACAGCCTATACAAAGATTCTCAGTGCAGCTGGAACTTGGGACCAGAGAAGAACGGGGCTAGACATCCCACTTCAATTTTGGTTTTCTCAGCATCGATGACTGGGAAGAAATGATGACTCCCTGTAATTATATAAGAAATGCTGGGTTCTCAGCATTTCCCCCATTGGGAAAAATCAGCTTTCATCTGATTCTTGAAGAGGTTAATGAAACCAAAAATGTCAGGGCCAACTTCGCTATCTGTGACCCTGTGACTGCAGACCAAGGGTGTAGCTTTTCCACCTGTGGACCCTGCCCGGTTCGAGGCTGGCTGCCTCCGTGGGCCCATAAAGATTCCTAACTCCCAGAGGACATGGTGGCTCAGCTGGTTTGAGAATAAGCCCTGGAAAAATGTCTATTTTAGTTTCCTTATTTTAGTTGCACCAGGCTTGAGAACCAGAGCTGGGGTGGCCACTGTAATTCAATATGCCTGTAATTCTGCTTACTGCCTGGGTAGAAGTGGGTCTCTGGCCACTGCTCTAAGAACAGGAACTGGTGCATCCACACCAGCGCTGACCTTTCCAATCACAAAGGAAGTGCAGCAAATGGGAATAAGTGGGGAAGCCCATTTGCCACAGTTTACACTGCACCCGCTGCACACACAGCCTGCAGTTGTGAGGGTTCCTCAACCATGTTAACAGGTTAAATAGAAGTACAATGTTTTGAGCCACTTTGCTTACCTCTGTGCTACCAGTCTGCATTCACCTGAGACTCCTGGACACCTATGTCCCCCACCCCTTAAGTGACTTGAGAATCTTTGGGAAGGAAAGCCATCTTTTCAGTCAGATTCCGGGCAGTATGCACCAAACGCCCTGTTAGCCATATGGGATGAGTGGGGGAAAGGGCCTGTTAATATGTCTTCATAAATGCCACTGCAACCATTAGGCTGACATGAGATGCTAACCAGCAGGTGTCTGCTGGATGGCTCTGCTGGACAGTCACCCACAGAATATGCCTTGCAAACCTGGTGCAACCCCTCACCTGAGTGTTTGCTAATACCGACTCACTTCTGTTTGTAATTCCATGATCATGACCTACTCCTTAATCCTCTCCAGCATTGAGAAACAGACTCAAGGACTAATAGGAAGCCCTAAGAGTTCAGAGATTTGGGGCATCACAGCATGGAGGATGTTGATTAATTCAAATTAATCCCAACTCCTTGTTTAAGGAGTTTTCCTTGATAATAATCACATCAATTTATACTAATATGGTATCTTTGATCATAGATCTCTGTGTTTCACAGACAATGATTCAACCTCCTGGTGCTCGGGTGAAGTTTGGCACAATCATTCTCCTTTTAGAAGACAAGGAACTGAGATGATGTGTGAAGATGAAGATGTAGATGTCTAAGCACACAACTTTCTGATGCTGCAATCTATCTTACCTCCCAATTACTGGCCAAAATGTTCTTCCTTGTGGTTTATTTTGGATGAAGGCACTAATATCATCACCAATGATTTACATAAACAACCGTAAGTGCAAATACCCACCCCTAATCTACTACCCACAGTGAGAGCCAGGGTACAGAATGTCACAGACAGAAGATGCAGAAGAAATAGGATTTGTCATCCACTCAATGTTTCAAAACAAATACATGCTTTCCTTTAAGTCTTCATGCAGACCACAGCATGAGGGTGCCAGAAATGAAGTTCAGCTGCCTGGAAAAATTATAAAGATGGAGGAAAGAAAAAAGAAAAGAGGTTGAGTTATTTTTAAAAAGAGTAACATCAAGAAAAATGCAGAAAAGAAAAGCAAGAGCACTTCTAGTGAGCAGTGAGTTGTTTAGTTTGGATTTTAGTAGAGGCTGGTAGAACAATCAATACAAGGTTAGTTAGCTGGGGGAGGGCTGAGGAGAGGGCAGGGGAATCAAAGGGTTGACAAACACACAGGGACGATGGGGATAGTGAAGCAGGTATACCAAGTTGTTTCCCTGGAGAAAGCCAGAGAGCAATTACCATAACCTGTGAACACAAGACTTCATGGACCAGTCATCCATGTTAGATTGGAACATCAGAAGAAACATGACCACTGTGTGTGCTCCAATGGGACAAGCCGTGAACTGTTTTATATTTGTCAGACAAACCCAGAAGACAGGAACCTAAGTGCTGGCCTTCTCATGAACATGGTAAAGAAAGCCTCGATGAAAACCATTCCCGTGGCATGGCTAACGCTGTGTTTGGAATGCCCTGGCTTTGCGGATGGATCCCAGTGTATGTTGGGTTATCTTTGCACTTCCTTTCTGGGATCAGTTGGTGGTTGCTCAGCACTGGGTGCATGATTGGGCTCCTCCCACCGCCCACCCGGGATCAGGTGTTCGCCACTATTTGTTCAGTGTCTCCTTCCTTTGACTGCTGCTGCCCACTGATCTCCCTCATCAGCTGAACAGGAGACAATGCACCTGTTAAGAGCCATCTACCTCTAGGGTAAGTGGGAGGTGCTGATTCATAGAGAGAATATTTCCCATCAGCAGGCTTCCCCGCCCCCACCCTAACACACACTGTGCTTGACAGATGTGCTAATTGTGTGAAAACGGCTTCTCATCATCTCAGTTTGGCAGCTCACAGCACTAGGACGTGAAGGGAACTGTTTTGATCCACATTCCTTCTCTTTTCCTTTCCTATTCATCTGACCCATGGACCCCCTTAGAGTTCTTCATATACTTACTAGATGTTAACATTTTTTAGCAAGAGAGCCATACTCAACCAGGCCGCTTCTCTTCATCTGAGAACTGTGATGGTAAAGAAGACTATTTTAGATGCCTGTTTTAGAAAGCATGCCCAGAGCCTACTCCAGGGCAGTGGACTGATTTTTTCACCAAAACAAGTTCACAAAGAGAACGACACTGCAGGCCCTACTAGGAAAATCTTCTCTGTAACCCACACACACTTCAGAAATTTAAACAAAACTGTTCTAAATGACAGTCACTTATCTCATACAATCACATATTAGAATTTTAGTCCGTACTTAACAGAAGAAAAATGCTGAAGATTCCAGTGAAGAAAGGAACAGAGAACATGCCATTAATTTCTGACAGACTTTGGCTCCACTGTAGTGACTCACTGGTCTATACTTCTCACCTTGTCATTCACTAAGTTTTGGAGGTGGAACACCAGAGGAACATGTGAGATGGGCAATGTTGAAGGAACAATGAAGTGTCTCTTTGCTGTGTGACACTTCACATATACAGTTTCAGAGGAGGTAAAAGAAAGATGGTAGCTCCTGATGAGGGCATGTCTTATTAGCAGCTCAAAGTTGAAAATATCCCCATTTGGCAGGTGTACTTCCTCAGACAAAGCAGCCTGGGATGCATTCTGCATGCATGCTGTTACTGTGCTGTGCTTTCAAGACTTCTGATGTGAGGGTCTCCTATGGGGGTGTACAACAGTGTACCCACAACACACCAGTGGATGCCCATGGGCATCTGGCTCTAGAGTCAGACTGTAACATCTCCATTACCAGTGCTTCCCAAAGAGGCACCAAGAAACAGCTCCGGTATGTTAGCTCATTTAAAATGCTTGGGATATAGTAAAAAGGAAGTTGCAGGGTGGGGAGTGGGGGGGGGGGGGGCAGTCAAAACTTATGAAAAAAAGAATTTTAGAAAAGATGAAGAACAAAAAGAAGGGAAGATCAGCAAAAACAGGAGAAGATAAGAAGGGGCAGAAAAGAACTTATAAAAAGGGAATACACAGAAAAAGGGATAGAAATGGAATATGAATTTTGTTTAAAGGTTGAATGCATAGATGTGAACTGTAAACTCAACACTCATCTTGCCATAGAATCTCAACTAGAAAGAAAAAGAGAAAAAATATTGTATACCTTTCTTGCTATTTAGGATTTAAAGTGTATTACATGGGTTTAATTAATTCTGTTCACACTGGAGATGGTTGGAAAGCATGAGGATGGTTCTTTGATATGGCATACACGCGTTCATTAACTTATCCTCTACTGCATATCAGGTACCATCCAAGGCCAGCAGATGCCATTCCTGCTTTCAGGGTCCCAGGTGGGGACAGCACATCACAGTACATGGGGCCAGTACTTCAAGAGGTCTGAGTGCTAACTGCCTGAGGAAATAGGAGAAAGTTCACCAATGGGCTGACATTTGTATAGGGCCTTTAGACTCACAATTCATTTGTGTTTTTTTTCAATATGCCTATTGAGGTTAGTGGGAAAATATTCATTGTTATGTTACAGTGGAAACATGGAGAGCTTCAGAGCTTTTTAGAAGATTTATAACAGCACTGGGAGCAAAAAGTGTTGAGACTTATACCTTTTTAATTTATACTGCAAGCCAGTAGGATATATCCAAATTGTCACTATACCTTCTTTCAAATTTTAGAATTTCAATAAGGGAATTTGGCACTCTCTCATCTTCCAAAAATAAAACTAATTCACAAATAGATATTGCTTTTCAACAGCCTCTTAACTTACCTTAGAGAAAATTTGACATATTCCCAAAAGTTCAGCAAGTGGTTTTAGATTATCTCATTAGGGACATTTTCTCTGCTAATCTATTTTCCAAAAATAATAGAAAAAAAACAGGACTTAAAAGGCAGTGTCTTTCTAACAGCACTACTGCACAGCATTCATTTCATTCTCAATATGTTTCAAGTGTATATTTCTCTGATACATTATCTGTATATTGCATGTGTGCTCACCACTCAAAGTCAAATCATCCTCTGTCACCATATATTTGGCCCCATTTACCCTTACTATTCCCTCTATGTATACCCTTATTATTTCCCTTACTATTACCCCCATTCCCTCTGGTAACCACCACACAGTTGTCTATGCCTATGAGTTTCAGTTTTATATCCTACATATGAGTGAAGTCATATGTTTCTTGGCTTTTTCCGTTTGAGTTATTTCCCTTAGCATAATATTCTCAAGGTCCATCCATGTTGTCACAAATGGCAGTATTTCATCTTTTCTTATGGCTGAGTAGTATTCCATTTTTAATATGTAGCACATCTTCTTTATCTAATCCTCCATCAAAGGATACTTTGGTTGTTTCCATGTCTTGGCCACTGTGAATAATGCTATAACGAACATAGGGGTGCATATATCTTTGTGAATAAATGTTTTCAAATTTTTTGGGTAGATACCCAGAAAAGGGATTGCTGGGTCATATGGTAACTCTATTTTTTGAGGAACCACCATACTATTTTCCATAGTGGCTGTATGAGTTTACATTTCCACCAGCAGTAAATGAGGGTTCCTTTTTCTGCAAACCTCTTCAACATTTGTTACTACTCGTCTTGTTGACAACAGCCATTCTAACAGGTGTGAGGTGGTATCTCATTGCAGTTTTTTGTGTATGTGTGTGTTTTTTTGTTTGTTTGTCAATCCTCACCCGAGGATATTTTTTCCATTGATTTTTAGAGAGAGTAGAAGGGAGGGGGAGAGACAGAGAGAGAGAAATATTGATGTGAGAGAGACACATTGATTAGTTGTCTCCAGCAGGCACCCTGCTGGGGGCTGGGGACAGAGCCTGCAACCAAGATACATCCCCTTGACCAGAATTGAACCCGAGCCCTTCAGTCTGAGGGCCAACACTCCAACCACTGAGCCAAACTGGCTAGAGCTTATTGTAATTTTGATTTACATTTCCCTAATTGCTAGTGAAGTTGAGCATCTTTTTATATATCTGTTGGCCATTTGTATGTCTTCTTGGGAGAAATGTCTATTCAGATTCTCTGCCCATTTTTTTCCTTTTTTAAATTTATTTTTTATTTCAGAGGAGTGGAGAGGGAGAGAGAGATAGAAACATCAATGATAAGAGAGAATCATTGATGGGCCGCCTCCTGCATGCCCCATACTGGGGATCGAACCCCAAACCTGGGCATGTGCCCTGACTGGGAATCAAACCATGACCTCCTGGTTCATAGCTTGACACTCAACCACTGATCCATACTGGCTATTTTTAAATTGGATTATTTGTTTGGTGTTGAGTTGTATGAGTTCTTTTTTTTTTTTTTTTACTTAAAATTTTTTTTATTTTTTATTTAAATCAATTTTCAATTACAGTTGCCATAAAATATTACATTAGTTTCAGGTATACACTCCAGTGATTAGACATTGTACAGATTACTAACAGATCATCCTGATAAATCTAGTCAGTACCCATCTGACACCATAGTTATTACAATATATTGACTATATTCCTTATGCTTTACTTTACATCCCCATGACTATTCTGTAAAAACCAATTTGTACTTCTTAATCCCTTCACCTTTTCCACCGACCCCCCCAACTCCCTTCACATCTGGCAATTTTGAAAATATCCTCTCCATCTATGAGTGTACCAGTATTTCTGCTCTGCTTCTTTGTGGTTTTTTTAAAAAAATATATTTTATTGATTTTTTTACAGAGAGGAAGGGAGAAGGAGAGTGATAGTTAGAAACATCAATTCAGCTGCCTCCTGCACACTCCCCACTGGGGATGCGCCCGCAACCAAGGTACATGCCCCTGACTGGAATCGAACCTGGGACCCTTCAGTCCACAGGCCAACGCTCTATCCACTGAGCCAAACCGGTCAGGGCTGCTTCTTTGTTTTTAAAGATCCAATTGTTGACAGATACGTATTTATTCAATTTTATTGTTCATAATTTTTTATCTTTTTTTTCTTCTTAAAGACTCTTTAACATTTCATATGATACTTGTTTGGTGGTGAACTCCTTTAGCTTTCCTTTGTCTGGGAAGTTCTTTATGTCCTTCCATTCTAAATGATAGCTTTGCTCTGTAGAGAAACCCTTGGTTGTAGGTCTCTATTTTTCATCACTTTGGATATTTGTTGCCACTTCCTTCAAGAAATCAAGGGAGCTTCCCAGTCTTATGGGAGCTCCCTTGTAGGTAACTAAATGATTTTCTCTTGATGCTTTTAAGATTATCTGTTTGTCTTTAACCTTTTGAATTTTAATGTGTCTTGGTATGGGCCTCTTTACTTGGGCCTCTTCTTGCTTCCTGGTCTTATATGTCTGTGCCCTTCACCAAGTTAGGAAAGTTTTCCGTCATTACTTTTTCAAATAGGTTTTCAATATCTTGCTCTCTCTCTTCTCCTTCTTGCACCCCCATGATGCAAATGTTGGTATGCTTGACATTGTCCCAGAGGCTCCTTAGACTATCCTCATTTTTAAAAATTCTTTCTTCTTTTTTCTGTTCCGATTGGATGTTTTTCACTTCCTTATATTCCCAATTGCTGATTTGATTCTTGGCCTTACCAACTCTGTTGGTTCCCTGTAAATTACTCTTCATTTCAGTTAGTGTATGCTTCATTTCTGAATGGTCCTTTTTCATGTCTTTGATGTTCTCATTAAGATCTTTGAAATTCTCACTAAGTCCCTTGTAGTTCTCATTAAGTTCCTTGAGCATCCTTATAACTATTGTTTTGAACTCTGTATCTAGTAATTTTCTTCCTTCCATTTCATTTAGTTCTTTTTTTTTTTTCTGGAGATTTCTTCTGTTCTTTCATTTGTGACATGTTTCGTCTCCGCATTTTGGCTGCTTTCTTGTGTTTGTTTATATGTATTAGGTAGAGCTGCTGTGTCTCCCAGACTTGATAGAGTGGCCAGTTGTAGTAGGTGTCCTATAGGGTCCAATTGCACAGCCTCCCTGATCACTCAACCTGGCACTCCAGTTGTGCAACCACTCCTCCTGTGGCCTGTGTAGACCCTCCTGTTGTAGTTGAGCCTTGATTGCTATTAGCACATCAATGGCAGGGATTTACCCCACTCCCCTGGCCAATCTGATGCAAGGACTGTCTGCCATCACTGACCACCACTGATCAGCTGTGCAGGGGCCCTCCCCACAGAACTGGACTTACTTCAGTAGCCTATGGTACCCATTGAATCTGCCCCTTGAGTGTGTCACTGTGGAGGTGGTTGGGTGATGATTTGAGGTAGTGTGAAGCTGGCTACGAAACGCACTGGCTCTGGGGCCTCCTGGGAGATACAGGCCTGAGCTTAGAAGTCAGGCCGCTGTACCCCCACAGCCATTCAAGACAAGCTTCACACACCCAAGGTCAGTCTGGGACCTGCTCCTGTCCCTGCAGATAAGGTGGAACTAAAACTCCAAACCACTACAAAGTGGCCTTGGCTCTGCCCACCCAACTTCGCAGGACAAAGATTGTATGAGTTATATATTTTGGATATTAACCCCTATTAGAGCTGTTGTTTGCAAATACCTTCTCCCATTTGGCTGGTTGCCTTTTTGTTTAGTTGGCAGTTTCTTTTGCTGTGCAGAAGCATTTTAGTTTGATATAGTCCCATTCATTTATTTTTGTCTTTATTTCCCTTGCCTTTGGGGTCAAATTCATAAAATGTTCTCTATGACAAAGGTCCATAAGTTTAGTACCTATGTTTTCTTCTATATAATTTGTTGTTTCAGATCTTCTATTTAGGTCTTTGATCCATTTTGAATTAATTTTTGGTACATGGGGACAGACTGAAGTCTGATTTTATTCTTTTGCATGTGGCTTTCCAATTTTCCCAGCACCATTTATTGAAGAGGCTTTCTTTTCTTCATTGTATATTTTTTACTCCATTGTCAAAAATTATTTGCCTATATATGTGTGGTTTTATTTCTGGACTCTCAATTCTGATCCAATAGTCTGTGTGTCTGTTTTTCTGCCAATACCATGATGTTTTGATTATCATGGCTCAGTAGTATAATCTAAAGTCAGGTGGTGTGAAACCTGCAACTTTGTTCATTTTTTCTGGGGATTGCTTTAGCTAGTCAGGGTCTTTTGTGTTTCCATATAAATCTAATGATTTAAAAAATAGTTTTATTTTATTTTATTGATTTTTATAGAGAGAGAAAGGGAGAGGGAGAGAGAGAGGAACATCAATGTGAGAGTGAAACAATGATTGGCTGCCTCCTGCACACCTCCTATCAGGGATCAAGCCCACAACTTGGACATATGCCCTGACTGGGAATGGAACACATAACCTTTTGGTGCTCAGGATGATGACCAATCAACTGAGCCACACTGACCATGGCTGATAATTTTTTTGTTCTATTTCTTTTTAAAATGTCAGTGGGATTTTGATGGGGATTGCATTAAATCTGTATATTGCTTTGGGTAATATGGACATTTTAACTATGTTGACTCTTCCAATCCATGAACACGTAATATCTTCTCATTTCATTGTGTCTTTTTCAATCTATTTTAATAATGCTTTGTAGTTTTCAGTATATAGGTCTTTATATATTTTGGATATTAACCCCTTGTTGGAGCTGTTATATACTTGTTTATTCATAGGTATTTTATTCTTTTGGTTTCAATTGCAAAAAAAATTGTGTGGGTTTTTTTCATTTCTTTTTCTGAAATTTCATTGTTAGTATATAGGAATACAGGTTTTTGTACATTGCAAGATTTTTGTACATTGACATCATATCTTGCAACTTTACTGTATTTGTTTATTGTTTCTAATAGTTTTTTGGTGGAGTCTTTAGGGTTTTCTGTATAAAGAATCATGTTACCTGCAAAAACTGACACTTTTACTTCATCATTCCCAATTTGGATGCCTTTTATTTCTTTCTCTTGCCTGTTTGCTCTAGCTAGGGCTTCCAGCACAATGTTGAATAAGAGTGGTGATAGTGGACATCATTGTCTTGTTCCTGATCTTAGAGGAAAAGCTTTCAGTTTTTCACCATTGAGTATGATATTAGCTAGGAGTTTGTCATATATAGCCTTTATTATGTAGAGGTAATTTTCTTCTATACCCATTTTAGTGAGTTTTTAATCATAAATGGATATTGTATCTTATCAAATGCTTTTTCTGCATTTATTTTAAGATCACATGATTTTTATTCTTTGTTTTGTTAATGTGGTCTATCACATTGATGGATTTGTGTATGCTGAAGCATCCTTGTGTCCCTGGAATGAACCCCATTTGATTGTGATGTATTTTTTTATTTTTTATTTTTATTTTTTAGTGATTTCAGAGAGAGAGAGATAGAAACATCAATTATGAGAGCAAATCATTGATAAGCTGCCTCCTGCATGCCCCCTGCTGGGGATCGAGCCTGCAACCCAGGCATGTGCCCTTGACTGAAATCGAACCTGGGACACCTCAGTCTGCAGGCTGACACTCTATTCATTGAGCCAAACCAGCTAGCGCTGATGTATTTTTTAAAATATATTTTTGTAGAGAGAACAACCAAGATGGCGGCATAGGGTATATACCTGTATGTGCCACTCCCCACAACCACATTAAAACTACAACGAAAAGACAAAACGGCAATCATCCAGAACCACGGGAAAGCTGGCTGAGTGGAAGTTCTACAACTAGAAGGAAAAAAAAAAGTGCATTGAGGCTGGGTAGGAGGTGCGGAGGCTCCAAGAGCAGAGGTACGGAGGCGCGTGAACCGGGCTGCTCCTGGGTGTGCAGGAAGGGAGATACAAGCTCCTGACTGCACTGACCTCGTTTCCGGCGAGTCTCTAGGGACCCAGACTCCTATGGGGAGAAACTAGACTGTCTGGCATTGGGTTGGAAAGCAAGGGTAGCTTTCTTGCAGAACTGCTTGTAGGGATCATTACTGTGGGAGCGCGGGACTCGGGGACGCGGAGACACTGGGACGTGGAGATGCGCGGAGTCGTGGAAACGGCTGACGACAGCCATCACTGTTTGCTCCGCCCCGGTGATTCTCTGAGACCCCGCCCCACCCAAGCTGTGCGCAGCGGCGCAAATGAATTACCTGGCCTTTTGCAGCTTAACCTAACAAACTGCAGCTGGGTCAGAGAGCTCCAAAATTTCCAAACCCCAAACAAAGAGGAGAAATCTGCAGATCTCTTGGTAGCTCCTACTGGGCGGACTCACACAGTGGTTGAATTTGCACCTCCTTGGAGATCCAAAAGCCAGTGTACCCAGTGGTCAGATACCAGATTTCAACCCCTCACATTCATAAGTGACACACTCAAAAGGCAGACTCAGTGAGCACCAAAGCCCCACTGAAGCAAATCCTGCCCCATAAGGGTGTCTCCAGCACAGTAGTTCTTCCACTATAGACACAGAGGGTCCTCACAGCCAACTGGCCTGGAGGTCATTTCCTCCCAGGGATACCAACAGCATTTAAGGCTTAACTACAACAGGACTGTACACCCAGCCCAAGGAGGGGTGCACCAAGAGTGTCCACCTTGGGTGATTGGGGAGGCTGAGCCACTGGGCCCAGTGGGATACCTACCACACAAAGCCACTCTGTTAACACAGGGAAGTGGCCAAGATGCGGAGACAAAGAAACATGTCACAAATGGAAGAAATGGAGGAAAGCAGATTACTGGATTTGGAGTTCAAAACCACAGTTATAAGGTTACTCGAGAATCTTCTATAAACCTCCGAGGAACTTAGTGAGACCTTCAAGGATCTTAATAAGACTGCCAAAAAAAATGGAAAAGGACCAGTCAGAAATTAAGCACACACTGACTGAAATAATGAATAATATACAGCCAAAACCGGTTCGGCTCAGTGGATAGAGCGTCAGCCTGCGGACTGAAAGGTCCCAGGTTCGATTCCAGTCGAGGGCATGTACCTGGGTTGCGGGCACATCCCCAGTTGTAGATGTGCAGGAGGTGGCTGATTGATGTTTCTCTCTCATCGATGTTTCTAACTCTCTATCTCTCTCCCTTCCTCTCTGTAAAAAATCAATAAAATATATTTAAAAAAAAAAAGAATAATATACAGAGATCCAACAGCAGACTAGAGGATCCCAAGAATTAAGTCAAAGATTTGAAATACGAAGAAGCAAAAAACACCCATCCGGAAAAGCAAAAAGAAAAAAGAATCCAAAAATATGAAGATAGTCTAAGGAGCCTCTGGGACAATTTCAAACGTACCAACATCCAAATTATGGGGGTGCCAGAAAAAGAGAGAGAGCAAGATATTGAAAGCCTATTAGAAGAAATAATGACAGAAAACTTCCCCTACCTGATGAAAGAAATATACTTACAAGTCCAGAAAGCGAAGAGAACCCCAAATAGGAGTAATCCAAAGAGGACCACACCAGGACACATCATAATTAAAATGCCAAGGGCAAAAGACAAAGAGAGAATCTTAAAAGCAGCAAGAGAAAAACAGTTAGTTACCTACAAGGGAGTACCCATATGACTGTCAGCTGATTTCTCAACGGAAACCATGCAGGTCAGAAGGGAGTGGCAAGAAATATTCAAAGTGATGAATAGCAAGAACCTACAACCAAGATTACTCTACCCAGCAAAGCTATCATGTAGAATTGAAGGTCAGATAAAGAGCTTCACAGACAAGAAAAAGCTAAAGGAGTTCATCATCACCAAACCAGGATTATATGAAGTGCTGAAGGGTATTCTTTAAGAAGAGGAAGAAGAAAAAGGCAAAGATAAAAATTATGAACAACAAAGGAACAACAAATACATATCTATCAACAAGTGAATCTAAAAGTTAAGTCAATAAAAAAATCTGATGAACAGAATAAACTGGTGAATATAATAGAAGCAGGGGCATAGAAGGGAGTGGACTGACAATTCTCAGGGGGAAGGGGGTGTGAAGGGTGCAGGAAGAGATTGGACAAAAATCTTATACCTATGGATGAGGACAGTAGCGGCGGGTAAAGGCATGGGGTGGGGTGGGAACCAGGTGGAGGGGAGCTATGGGGGGAATAAAGAGGAACATCTGTAATAATATGAACAATAAAGATTTATTTAAAAAATATATATTTGTATTTGATTTGATATTATTTTGTTTAAGATTTTTGCATCTGTATTTATAAGAGATATTGGTCTGTAGTTTTCTTTTTTTGTGCTGTCCTTGCCATGTTTTGGTATCAGGGCTATGTTGGCCTCATAAAATGTGTTAGGAAGTACTGTTCCTTCTTCAATTTTTTGGAAGAGTTTGAGAAGAATAGGTGCCACTGAGAAGAGAAGAATATGTTTTAAAAACACATTTAGATTGATCTTGAAATGACTGTTAAGGACCCATGTTTATGAAATAAACAAATCTCTCTTATGAAAGTAAGCTCTTCCCTATTCTCAATTTTACCTTTTAATCTCTAAAACAACTGTGAACTGTTTAAGAATTCAAATCAAACACGAAACTTTAACTTAATAGAATAGGTGAGGGGACATTTCCAGAATTTGAACCACTCAGAGGTTAATGGCATGTACCACAAGACAGGTCGGTTGTCTCAGAAAGAACAGTGGCTACATGGAGCATAAGGATAACATGTGGCTGGTTTTTAAGACTTAAGACAGCAAGGAAAGAGAAGGTAAAAACAAAGGAAGAAAAAGAAGATGAAAATAAAGGAGGAGGAGCAGCTGGCTGGCTGCAGACAGGCTGGGGGTGTGGAGGTGGGGCCAGAGGACTGCTATCTCGGGGCAAAGGGATGGGCTGGCAGGAACATCTGTGGTGAGGAGCCTTGCTTCTCATTACTCCCCTGCTGAGCTCGCTCTCTCCACAGGACAGGGTCCCTGCATGAAGGTTCATTCCCAGGACACCTCCTGCCCTGACCTGGAATGCTCTCTCTCAAACCACAAATCTTTCTAAAACCCTACTCTAAATCTCCCTTTCTTCAGGACGCCTTTCTTGTCTCTTTGCCTGGTGTTCCCTCAGACTTAAGAATGGTGTGTTCTCATTTATAGCTGCCCAAGTGCATGTTAATGGTATTTTTTTTTTTTAGTGTGTATATTATGAAACGTTAAACTGACAATTAACTAGAGTCCTCCATTTCTTATTTCTCCTCCAAGTAATTAATAATGTGCTTTCCAAACAAGAGAAAACACTGAACCGGCAACAGTTCAAAGTGGTTAATCCAGTGTTCCCTGCCAACAGAATATACCCTGCGCTCCAAGAACGCTCCAGCCTCCCAAGGCACACAGCTCCGCCATCCCTTCAGTCTATCTGTGAAACTTGATTCAGACTTCTGACCCCTGGAATTGTAAGATAATGTATCTGTGCAGTGTTATGCTGCTACATTTATGATAATTTGTTATAGCAGCACTAGGAGACCAACACAGGTTTTAGATGGTATAAGTGCCATCCAGGCTCTAGGAGTAAGAACAAAGGTAGGTTTTTCATTGAGGTTTCTGAGGTAGTAGTGAAGGGTTTGGTTGGCAGTAAACATGGACATGGCTGTTCTCTGGCCTGTTATGGATACTTAGGCACTGGGCAACCACAGAACTTACTGGATGTCAGGGCCTGCTACAGCCGCTAGGGACATACAATGCAGGCCAAATCAAAACAGAAGGTTACCAGTTCAAGCCCCCATCTTCTACCATGATCATCATTTCTATCATCAGGTCAAGAAGAATAGCCGTGTGTGCATGAAGTTATATAAATACAAAGCAAAAGAAGTATTTAAGCCCAGCTGATGTGGTTCAGTGATTGAGCGTCAACCCATGAACCAAGAAGTTGCTGGTTCAATTCCAGGTAAGGGCACATGCCTGGGTTGTGGGCTTTATCCCCTGCAGGGGGCGTGCAAGAGGTAGTAAATCGATGATGTTTCTCTCTCATTGATAATGTTTCTATCTCTTTATCCCTCTCCCTTCCTCTCTCTCTCTCTCTAAAAAAAAAAAGTATTTAAATAAAAGAAGACCTCAAGAGTGGATGAGCTCAAGTATCCTTTCAGATGCCTCTTGATAACCAATGATTCCACAGAGGTGTAATGATGATGATAGTAATTAATGATGATGACAGTAATAAAAATGATAAGATGCAGGGCAGAGTACCTTGTATTTACATAAACCATTTGATCTTTAGGAACCCTAAAATACTTTGCACCCTGACTTCTAGGACACATCAGTTTGGAATCAGGCCTCTGCTTACCTCTGAAATTCAGTCTTGCCTGGATTGAAATGGAGTAATCATCTGTCAGTTAATATAAACTCTTTGGTATTCCCCCTTTAAATCTTGAAGGCAGGGAATAATTATCCTAGGGTAAGAGATACTTTAGTCTGGCCCTAGACCCTGGAATACAAATTCTTAATTTGTGAACTCTGAATTCTTAACCCACTTTTTCAAAATTTGTTTCTGAAACCAACTTCCTGGAATTCAAACTTGCCTAGCTTTGTGACTAGGCTTCTTGATCTTCTCTCCTCTTTGCTCCTACCCCAAACATTCTCTTTCAGGGTACTCATCTCAGTGCTTCAACTCTCAGCACCTGCACACCTAGCCCCCACACCTGACCTCTTTCTTCTATGCCAGGCCTCCAGCCCCCACTCCTGCTTGACGTTCCTACATGGCTATCCCTGAGGCACAGGAGTTTAACAGACCTCAATGCCTTCCCCTGCAAACTGTGTCCTCTCCCTCCATCTCTCCTGTGGGTCATGCCATGACTGTTCGCCCACCACCCTTCACTCTTCAGCCTCTACTCCAGCGGTCACTTTCCATTTCTGCCTGTCTTTCACATATGAGCATCCAATTGGATCCCCAATCCTGTGGTTGCCATCTCTACGATGTCCCGACGTCTGTCATTGTTTTTCTCACCCCACTGTCCTGGTTCAGTTAGCTCCTTGTTATATCTGTCTGTGACTAAATATTATTTATATTTTAAATGTACATGACAAATGTACTATCTAAAGGACTTTTTTTAAGTAAATCCTAAAAATTAGAGAATCTTAGTATCTAGACCTCTGCTCATGTCTTAGCTTAGATATCCTTACACCAGGTTTTTACAAGCAATTTATCCAAGAAATTGGCAAACTGATCACAGCGTTACAAAATGTACAAACTTGATTTTGCTATTAAGCACAGTGCCTATTTTTAACAGCAGCTGAATGAAAGTGGGTATTAACTGGCAGGCCCTGCACATGAAGTGTGGTTGTCGAGGAGGTGATCAGAGCTTCTGGGCCAGGAAGTGGACCTCCTCTGTGGATATCGACCTGCGGGGTCTGACAAAGCAGTCACATGGACCCTCCACTCTGCTGGTGGACATAACAGTGAATGAAGAAATCAGTTTGCCATGAGCCACGGGTGAGGACAGTGAGGCAAGAGGAAGCCTCTAGGGTGAGACAAAGACAGATAGGAGCCCAAAGCTGGTATACACGGATTACATTTTAGTAGACTCAGAATATTTGCTGTCCACAAGAGAATAATGTGCTAGGAGGAAAAAAATCGAACTTGGACAGGAATAGTTGACTTTATTGGAATAGGGTGGAAGAAGAACACCATGGATAGTATTATTTATGAAATCTCCTTGCATATTTTTAAATTATAATTATTTTAGAAGGTAAATATGACTTGATAGAACAGAAACGCATCGCTGAGTTGTTTAAAAAACAAGAGTAAATAGAGATTTCTAAAACTCCAGCACACAGATCTCATTGGTTGGAAGAAATGAAGAGGGGGCAGGTGGTCATGTTGGTGATGGACAGTCTCCCATAAGCACTTCTATTCGTTCAGTGACTGGCATAGAGCTAGTTTATGTAGAAGCTGAGCTCAAGTACTAACTTATTCCTAAGGAAAGCAGCTACAGAGGCTGAAACAAATTTCCGAAATTTTGGAATTTATTTTGCAGATGTCAAGAGGCCGACAGTACAATTACAAATGAGGCTGGTCATTATCTGCACAGCTTTTTTAAAGAAAGAAGGTACAGATTTTGTAGGAATTCCCCATTGGCAAAAGGAATGAAATCATCCATATTAAGGACACCAGCAATACAAAAGGTATTTTAAAATAAGAGACTGCATGTAGTTATGTATACTCATAAAGATTTTTTAGTCTTGAAAGACATGCTTCTAATCTGGATCTAATCATAAGAACCTTCCAGGAAAACTAGAAGGAAGTTGGGGGCATGTTAGTCAGCACACAATCACTATTTCAGTAGCTATGAAATGCTCTTGAGGGGACAGCCACTGAGGAAAGAACACAGGCTTGATGAGGAATGCTATTCATGCCTGGGGGTTTTGTACGGGACCTTATGAAGTATGGAAAACCAAAGAGAGTGAAACTTAAAGCTCTCTTGGTTAAGTCCTAGGAAGGAAAGGGCAAGAAAGGCCAATGTGATTAAGGAAGGACATAAAGATTACCAGGAGGAGCCTAAAAGGGAGTCTCAAAATCTATAAACAGCGACTCATAGAAAAAAAAACATACAACTCATGAAATACAAGTAGTAAGAAGTTCAGAGATTACTTAAAAAAGAGGAAACACTTGCCTTAGCCAGGTTGGCTCAGGGGATAGAACATCAGCCTGCGGACTGAAGGGTCCCAGGTTCTATTCCTGTCAAGGGCACATGCCTGGGTTGCAGGTTCAATCCCCAGAAGGGGGCGTGCAGGAGGCAGATGATCAATGATTCTCTCTCATCATTGATGTTTCTATCTCTCTCTCCCTCTCCCTTTCTCTCTGAAAGCAATAAAAATATATGTTAAAATAAAAAAAAAGAGGAAACACTCTGATGGGGCCTTAGCAACAACACTGCACATGCTGTGTCTGACAGTTACAAAAGCAAAAATGCTGGGATGTGAAAATGGGAAGGGACCTCCCAGAAGGAGCAGTCCAGCCTCTCTGTTTCCACCTCAAGGAATGCAGGAAGAAGGACCCGCCCCTCGTTTGCTCTCTCTGTGTCCTCTTACACAGGCTCCCACCAGTCACACAAAGAACAAAGACAAGTGGGGGTAGAGGGTAGGACTAGAGCCTTAGAGGTCAGAAGAATCAGGACAGGGAGAGATCAGCTGGCTTCTTGCAGAGCTGGGGAAGATGAAGGGATGGAGTAGAGAGGATCTAATTTCTTGCTACATGTGGGTAAGTGTGAGAATGTGGTGAGAACAGGGAGTCAAAGGGGACAGTTTCAGGACCCCAATACACAGAGATGGAACTGAGGGAAGCTCTCACTGGTATTTATATAGGTCCTCTGATGACAGATCAGGTTCCTGAGGTCTGGAAAGTGTTATGTGACATTATTCTAACCAGGGCTATGAGACAAAGCGAGCAACTATGGGCCAGTGAACTTAACATCATTTACAGAAAAACATTAGGAAAAGTATGCAGAGGGGACAAATGGACAAGCATATGGTAATTTGATTAGAAACAGGACACAAGTTTTTACTGAAGGAAGGTGCTACTCTAACTAGCTTGTTAAACTCCCTTAAAGTTATTGTTTTCTCAAGTCTAGATTTGAATTCATGATTTTGCTAATATCTATAAAGGGAATAAACATGAAGTATCTAAGTAAATAAAATAAAACCAATCACAATTGAGGACATTAGAAATACAACGACAAGAAAAATGAATGTGGAAGGCAAATAATATAGCAAGGAAAAATGTAGTTCGCATCATCTACTAGAATTTCAGTTAAGATACTTTTTATGAAAAAATACTTAATTTCACTTTTAGTCTGTGACTGTGTCCCCCATGCCATTTCCTAAAATGCTCTGTAGGGAAAAAAAGATTTTTTTTAAAAAGTGGATTGAGCATTTGATGTGGTTACAAATTTGGCACATTAGGCTGAATACTTCACTAACTCAGCCTTTTTAAATTCTCCCAGTTAAACATTCTCAAACAAGAGGAAGATACCTTTGTGATTAAAGTAAGTAATAGGTCAATATCAATGTTTTTATATTTTCATTATTCCCATACCACTGAACATCTACTTAATCTTCTGAAAGAAGATCAGAAAGGACAGAAATCAAGATAAAACAAGAATAAAATAAATCAAAGTACCTATTAACATTTTCTAGTAGCTTTGATTATACCTTGTTACCTAGCTTTTATTGGTTAATCTATATAATTCACCAATGATGCCATTCTACTTTTCAAAAGGTACTAGGTTTAAGTAACTGATAGAGACCTCTATATCTAGAGTCTCCACAAGAACAGGGGATGTGTCTGTCTTATTTATACCGTATTTCCAGGGTCTAACACAGTGTTTGGTAAATAATGAATAAATGAATAACAATAACAACATCAGACCTGGCTGGGTAGCTCAGGTGGTTAGAGCATCATCCCAATACCCAAAAGTTACAGGTTCAATCACGGGTCAGGGCACATATAAGAATCAACCAATGAATGTATAGATGGGTGGAACAACAAGTCAATGTTCTCTCTTTCTCTACCTCTCTCAAATCAATAAATTAAAAAAATGCATCAATATTGGGTATTTTACTGTGTGCCAGATACTGTTCTAATGAGCATTTTGTATATTGGTATGTTAATTTTCAACAACTCTTTAGAAGAAGTTCTATTATCAAACCCATTTTTAAAGACACAGAAGCACTGAGAAGTGACTTGCCTAAGGGTACACAGCTAGTGATTGACAGTTTCTGAACTGCTGCAGTTGGCCCTGGGGCCTGCACCTAAGCACAACCCTACTTCTCTACAAATAAATGCACAATGTAATGAATCTAGGTGTAAATGTATGCACATATAGAAAACTATATAAGAGACAGGAGTTTTAAGAGGAAGGAACTTAAACATTGATAATGCCATCACCAAATACTGGAATTCAGGGCAATGGGAAAGTTAAAGTCTAATTTTCAGGATTAAACTTTCCACAATAGCAATATTCCTAAATGTTCAAAGGAAACCCAGAGGTTTATAAGAAGCAAAAACGTGACTCTATTCAGTTCTAATTGGATGCCAGAGTCCTTAGCTCAGAACAAAAGCCTTCATTTCATATTGGTACGTAAGCAGGATTGAAGTTTCTGCAGAGGCACCGATGAGGACAGACGTTCCTGGCGCGGTGTGGACATGCTCTATAGGCCAGTGATAGCGAACCTATGACACATGTGTCAGAGGTGACATGCGAACTCATTTTTTTGGTTGATTTTTCTTTGTTAAATGGCATTTAAATATATAAAATAAATATCAAAAATATAAGTCTTTGTTTTATTATGGTTGCAAATATCAAAAAATTTCTATATGTGACACGGCACCAGAGTTAAGTTAGGGTTTTTCAAAATGCTGACACGCCGAGCTCAAAAGGTTCGCCATCACTGCTATAGACTCTCGTGGCCTCCAGGAGGAAAAGAGCCTTTCCCAGGACTAGTCTGCATCTTATTCAAAAAACAACCTAAAGCACTATGTCCCTTTAGTCTTGCTTTAGGTTACTGGTGATCTGAGACCTGATATGTCCCTCACTTTTTTCTTTTCAAATGTTCTCTCTCTCTCTCTCTTTTTTTTTTCCTATCAGTCATTTTGGAACCGTTGGATGATAAGGAGGTCAAGTTTACACCCTGGGCTTTGGAGTTCCTTATGCGCTGAAGATCTTGGGATACACACGATTAAACTCATCAGGAGAACACGCTTTTACAGAATCTGAGGATGAATGCATGGAGCCTTGGGACTGGTGAGAAGAACTTCGACACTGAGTGGGAAGGACACAGTGCAGATGTGGGAGAACTCCATCCTGCACTACACCAAGTGCTGCTGCACCTCAGAGGAGCTTGGCACTTTCCAGGACTCATGCCCAGTGACTCTCTAAATGTGTTGGCTATTAAGGCCCACACCTAAGGTAAGTGAGAGCTCATTTACAAGTCAGTGCTCAGTTCTGGTCACCTTCCACTGGAGGAGTCCTATTACCCCCAAGGCAATTCAACAAAAGCCTATAGAATTGATCCCAGTTTTGGGAAAACTCCTTGTTCTGAGGAATGAAGTTAAAAGTTTAGTCTCCCTGTACAAGAGAAGCTTGCCCAATAGAATACCTAGTTGAAGTGGAGTGAACAAAATTAATGCAGCTTAAAGGCTAAGAAAGATGACATGCAGGTTAACATCCAAATTTAAGCAGTAAATGAAAGCATTGGGATGGGAGCTAGATCAACAAGCAAATAAAGGGGGCACAGGAAATAAGACACCACTCTTATGCTCACACAGCATTAGTGTGAATGGAGTTGCAGAACAGGTATGATAATGACATTTGAATGAACAAAGAAAGGGGGAGGGATGTAGCATCAGGACAGGAAAGAGGGGTTGACAGGACAGACTTCAAGAACTGTCTTGTTAGTCCAAGGGTCCTTTTCCTGTTCAGCAAATTCTTTTGTTATGTGTCCTTATCAATCCCACGCCTTGCCAAGTGAGAATGACAGACAGGCCATTCTTAATGACTTCCGAGCTTCTGAAACGATTTTGGTGTCAGAGAGAGAAAGAGCCATGTAAAATTGTTATAAGGATTGAGCTTTCTGTTGGCTCAGTAAATTTTCCACTCTGAGGTGACAAATTCTGTTAGCATAGAAACAGTTTTGCCTGTTTATGTTATCTGTGCAAAGTTCCAGAAAACTGACACCTTGTGGCACCTCTTAGGACAGGGAAACAACGCCAGTATGGCTAGGGGCTCCGCAGGGACCTCAGTGCTATGTCAGCAGGGTGTGCTAGGATCTTCCTCCCCCAGAAACAGAGCAAGTCCTCTGTCCTCTCCTAGGCATACCCGCCCGCATCAGCACAGGGAGTCTTTGTTCCTAGTGCCAGAGGCCCTGCCACGCCCATGCCAGGACAAAGCTTCCACTCTACAGCCCTGTCTTTTCGCACTGCTTACTTAATCTTTCCTTTCACTTCCTCCTGGGTGCAGGGTGCAAGACTTTTTTTTTCTTTTGTTTGAAACAAGACATTTTAAAGGGTGGTTACTGATGACACAGGCACTTTCAGTCTCTCTTCACTGGGGTTTTCCTAATCTCTGAGGGGTTGTCCAACACACAGGAATTTGGTTCAAAACACAGGTAAAACAGGTTCACAGGATTTCATTTTCACAGTTAATGGGTATGTCACTAGGTAACCATCATGTCTGAGCATTTCTCTCTGGATATGCCATTTCTGTTATCTTTAGGTATATGTAACATGTTGAGTTTTGGTCACCATGGAAGGGTGGACCATTTTAAAGTGTTAAAGCGACAACACCACACTAGAAGGTTCTATAAATTTAGGAAAGGAGGATGATCTAATAATCTACAGGTCATTTCTTAACACAGAAATCTTGATGTTTAGAAATCTATCCATGCATCTACCTATCAATCAACATTTATTAAGCACCCACTTTGTTACAGTAGAAAATATTTTAAAAAGTCCTTATCCTGAGTTTGCAGCTTTGTAAAGGGAGAAAAACATGTAAACAATGAATATAATAATTTTTAATAGATGTTATAATATAATTATGGCTCGCATATATTATAGATAAGAAGGAAAAAATAGAGACATCAGCAGTGTAGTATATTGTCTAGAAAACAAATCAAAGGAAGACAGTACTTGAGCTGTGTGTTAATGTTCAGGGAGACCACTTATGGCTTACGTTTGTGTGTGCACATGAGTATGTGTGTGTGCATGTGCCTGTGTACACTGAGGAGGCAGGCAGCCTTCCAGACCTTGAGACCCTGCAGGCCATGGAGGGCCCTGTAAGTCAGACATCATGTAGGTATCTGGGATCAGCCACCAAAGCAGGGGACTAACACAATGACAGCTGTCATTGATACGAGTCTCTGTTTCAGTAGACTCACCATTTCCTTGGGTGTGTTTTACCCCTGCTTTCCTTTTTAAAGCAATGGATTTTGTGATGAGAACAACATCTCAAATTCAATTCACTGGTCTCTGGTTTGGAACATGCCCACTAAAAGACACCAGATAGTCTGATGGGGAGCTTGAAGGTTGGCTTTGGCATCCAGTGAGCATTTTCCCAGACAGCAGCCAAGTGTGGCCACACACAGGGTGGCCAGGAAACCTTACCACTTCAGTTGGTCGGTAGTATTTGAGGTCCACAGTCACATGAACTTTGCCAGTCTCTTTACATCTGCCCACTTCATTTTCATTCTTTCCTTCCCACCTGTAAAGAAGATAAACACTTAATCAGCCTTTAATTGCTTGGGAGCATTTGGCCACACTGTGATCCCTCAGGCCGGCCCAGCCTTTTCCTTGCAGTAGTAGGTAAGCTCATTAATGACAGGAGCCCAGGCTGCAGTTAACCATGTTATTAGGGAACAGTGACTTTCAGAGCCTTTTCAGATCTCTTTAGAAAGGGCAGGGCTTCCTCCCTCCCCCTTTCTTTTTAAGAAAATCATGATGGGTTCAGAAGCAAGATTTTAGAAATGACCAGATTTTCAAAATAAGGAACTGGGCAACTTTCAGGGATTGAAATATTTTTAACTTCTTTAGACTATTCCTGATTAAGTCAATTATTATGAATTCATTAATTTCTCCTGTCGCCCCCCCTTTTATAAATTTTTGTAGTTTTATGGATATTTACTATAAAGTCAACGCACTCCAGTATGGAATAAGTTTAATACCTAATTAACCATTCCTTTCACCTCTGTATTAAATATGAATTCCCTTGCTCTACATAGTCAGTAGTGGGCCTCAATACATCTCAGATGATTAAATCTCCAAAAAGTGCACAACTAATTGGTTTACTTCCTGCTAAGAGAGGGTATATTAGCATCTCTCTGCCTCCTTTAATTCAGCTATGCTGTTATTCCTTCCTTAAACACCTACAGTTGCCACAGTTAAGGATCCCGACAGTGGCCCCTCAGGTCTACACTGCACAATGCACAGGATGTGCTCATGAGCTTGAAGACCAGCTTTCCACTGGAATTTCATGCTAGGTTCCTGCTTTTTAAAGAAATAAAGCCACTGGCTTGATGTTGACCTCTGGATTTCAAAAATCTAATACCCAAACAGAAAATACTATATAATTTGAACCATTTGGCAAAGACGGGAAAGACATTACAAAGTAATGTTTGACTTTAATGCTTATCCCCAGAGCTAGTTTTCTTTATCAGATGAAGATGAATCCTATGATAACAGGATTCAGTGGGCCTGGATCAGAGTCACAGTGGGGAGTAAAGAAAAGAATAAAGCATTGGAGGAAGAGTGGCTCTCTTTTCCTCCCTGGCTGCCTGAAGACCAACCTTCATCATGAATGACACAGTAACCATCCGGACCAGGAAGTTCATGACGAACAGACTACTTCAGCGGAAGCAAATGGTCATTGATGTCATTTACCCTGGGAAGGCAACAGTACCCAAGACAGAAATCCGGGAAAAACTAGCCAAAATGTATAAGACCACACCTGATGTCATCTTTGTGTTTGGATTCAGAACCCACTTTGGTGGTGGCAAGACTACTGGCTTTGGCATGATTTATGATTCCTTGGATTACGCAAAGAAAAATGAACCCAAACACAGACTTGCAAGACATGGCCTATATGAGAAGAAGAAGACCTCAAGAAAACAGAGAAAGGAACGCAAGAACAGAATGAAGAAAGTCAGGGGGACTGAAAAGGCCAACGTTGGTGCTGGCAAAAAGTGAGCTGGAGATTGAACTACAGAAGGAGTAAAGATTCTTCGGTGACTTTATCTGTGATGGTTGTGCAGATTTTTCATGAGAGGATTAATAAACTATAAACTTAAAAAAAAAAAAAAAGAATAGAGCATTAAGTTAATTACTCAACGATGAATGTTCCATGTTGGCCACAGTTGTATTTTGGACACAGGTTGGGTATTAGAGACAGAAGCTGGCCTCACAGCTTCATTTCTGAGCAATCATCTGAATATCCTACTCTCAATTAACTCTTTGGCAGCACAGGGATACCATTTCATCATTGGAGAAGTAATGAGGTTACCAGTATGCTAAATTTCAATGCACTCAAGGCAACCATGAGAACATCCCACAGCACAGAGAGTTATAGCACAATGTACGGAGCACTGTGACACTGGGCCACCTGCATTTCCCAGGACTTTCATATTAATTGACTAAAAAAGGAATGTTTGATACCTTACTTGTTTGGTTTCATCTCTTACTGTTGATCAGACTGATTTGGCAGAATCAGAGCTAAGGTTTTGGAAAATTCACCTGGAAATGGTATGTGGATGCCTTAAACTTAGAGCATGTCAAGGAAAACGCTGTGAAGTGAGAAAGCCTACAGTGATGAGGAACCTGCACATCTCTGATGGACAAAGATCACATTTTGGCTAATATCCATAGTGAGGAAGAATAATTGGTAAAGCCATAATTAAAAAAAAATACTTATCTAATTCCAAAGGTAATTGTTTAAGTGAAACTTTTTCTTTGGTTAGGCTTTTAGTAAATAAGAGGATATTTGTATCATAAAAGCATGCTTTAATTTTATTTACATTTTATACTTACAGAGAAACAAGTTCAACATCTATCTTTCTGAAAGTATTTCCAACTAAGCCCAAAGGGTTTATAAAAATACTGTTCATAATTTTGCTGTTTTTTTTCCCATTGTAGCCAGGCACGTAGTCTATCATGCTGACTTAATGTGTGCTCATATATCTAACGCCAGCCTTTATGTTGGTAAATCTGCTTCGATGCCACACACTTGAGAACTGATGACTCAGATCTGTCTATAATTAAATTTTCTGGAAACCACACACGAACACACATACGTATTTAAGCTGCTAAAGCCTTAGGAAAACTTGGAGAACGTTCCATGACTGGGGAAGGAGTGTAAGAGAGGGACAGGAAAGGGATGAGGCTAAGCCATGGTATCTAGACTAGGGGTGGGCATACTGTTTCTGTAAAGAGCCAAAAAGTCAATATTTGAGGCTTTATAGCTCACATACCTATAGCCTCTGTTGAACTTTCTTCCTTTCTCTCCTTCTTCTGCTTTCTATTCTTCTTCCTCCTTTTCTTTCTCTTCTTACTTCGCATCATATATATATATATATATATATATATAATTATTATTATTTTTAACTACCCTAGAACTATAAAAATCTTCATAGAGGACAGTAAAAATCAGGCCTCAAGTGGGGTTTGGCCTGGAGGCCACAGGTTGCCCACCCTGCTTTAGGGGGTGAGTTAATGGTATAGCCTCCCCCTCAACTAAATCTCCTTTCACACCAACAGCTTGCATCGTTGGACGAGCATTAATTTTCCTGTCTACTGCTGATTCTCTTTTATTGCTCCACAGTCATATGCTAACATGTGAAATTTGTAACAGCAGCTGAAATGGAAAAGACTGAAGGAAGGAATCTGCAAGTTAGACCTGAGTTTGAGGCTTCCTGGGCACCCGTGGATATGAGCTCCCGGCACGCAGGCTTTCTCTGTCTGAATGCTGCCTGCTGGGTTGCCACTTTGCAAAGGCTATGTACAGTCCAACCATCTCTAAGGGAATGGCACTGCCTCAATAATTGATACAGCTGCACCGAATAATCAACTGCAACCAGGAAATGGTTCAAAGCAGAACTGAGTTGGCAAAAACCACTTTCTAATTTCCACTAGATCTACATGAGGGCAGTAAGCAAAAGTTTCGGCTAAAGGCCAAAAACCATTCAGTTACAACAATATATGAAACACTTGTATTAACAAGTAGAAGGTAACAGCTAACTTGTCCTAACAAGAAATGTTATGACTCAAAGCAGAATTCCATGTTCATGAAATGATGATACGTTGACAGGGAGTAAAGGATATAACTAATTAACAGGGATTGCTAACCACTAATTTAGATCAACAGCTCACTGAGCATGAATCTTGTATAATTCAATTTTTTAAAATAAATTGTTGGCTTCTAATAAGCATTAAAAAGCACTGAAGAATAGCAGACTTAAGCACATTAAGGCAAGATTAGGTGCTATTAAGATTTCCAACTAGGAACCCCTTTAAGGAACACCAGTCACTGGGTACACCCAGTTGAAAAGACACAGCTACTTGTAGCAACCTGAAAATCACAAAGCTTTCAGAAATTATTTTTAAAAACACTATTTCATTAGGACACAGATATAGAGATAGATTAACAGAGGCTAAAATTTAGCAAATGACAACTAGTTCTGGAGAATTATTAGGTTCTGGATAAAGATGGTCATTTGCACATACTTTTGCTCCTTTCAAGATTCCTTTTAAAAAAAGGATAAACCCATAAGGGCTAAAAGAACAGAAGAGAAAAGAGGAACCAAATCCTGGAAGGTGGGCAGCAGATGAATGAGTTGTTTAAGAACTTAGCAGGAGCCCCAGAAAACAGACTCCAAAGCCAGCAGTGGCAAAGCCAAGAATTAACCCAATTTACACCTACAGGAGCCCCCAAATGTTTAGGAAGTGTGAGATGATTATAGCTCTATTGGAGACATAGGCTGATGCCCAGTCACCTCTGAGATACCACAGCACTTGGCAGCTGCCTCACCCTTTCTGGAGAAGAAGGCCCCAGAATTGAAGGTTGGGGTCACTGTGCTGAAATCAGGGAAGGATGAACTATGTAAGCTATATGTTGGGGTTGCCTGGCAGCCTAGGGAGATGGCTGGAAGGCTTGTCTCCTTGCAGGGAGGAGACTGGGAACTCTTCTCCGGTTGTCAGAGGTTCTCCACCTAAATGTCCAAGTCTCCCTACAGTGACACAGTCAACAAGCTCCATGTTTTCAGGAATTCCCAATTCAGTTTTTAAACATGAGCAGAAAACCAAGATTACCAGACAGACATGTGAGCAAAAGCACAGATATGAAAGACAGAAATCACAACAAAGAAATTGAAAAAACAGCAACTTGAAGGAAATAGAACAATCAAGAAAGATAATTAAAAAAAAAAAACCACCATAAACTCACATGCACCACCATTAATATGTTCAGAGACATAAGGAAATATAACAAAAACAAGGTATTATATACCAAAAAAAAATTTTAAAAGACTTTAGATATTAAACACAATTCAGAAATTAAAAGTTCAAGAGAAGATTTTAAGGATAAAGTTGAGGAAATGTCCCAGAAAGTAGAACAAAAACCTGTAGTAAACATGAAAAAACCAGAAGGAAGATAAAAAATCAGAAGATGGCCTCAAGAGGTCAGTATAATGGGCTTTCCAGAGTGTACAGAAAAAACAGAGCAGAGCAAATAATTACCTAAAAACAAATCAAGAAAGTTGATCAGAGCAAAAGAATGGGTATTTTCAGACAAAAAGGGAGCCCCCTCAAAATAATGGATGAGACTAGACTTGAACTTCATTAAGATTTTGCTTCAACAGACAAAGGAGTTTTTAAAAAGATGCCAGAAAATAGGGGATACAACTCAGGAGAGTGGATAAGAGAACCCTCCAGACAAGCATGAAGGCAGGTCAGGCCAGAAGGTTCCAGAAGGCTCACTACAGAAAGACATGACTGATAGAATAACCCACAAGCTAGGGCAAAGTTTTGGGTAGTTAGTGATAAATATATAGAAGATAAGGCAAATGAAGTAAGATGATAATTATTAGCTGTTTGGTAAAAAAGTGACAACTGTGCAGAAAAAAAAATGTAATTGTGGTTTTACTAGAATGAATAACATTGATCAGTCATGATAATGTAACACTAAGCTAACCTAAATTTAAATATAACAATAGAATAAAATAAATATAACAATAGAATATTAAGAGAAAGGAGGGGTTGGGCAAAAGAAGGAAAATTAAAAAAAAACAACAACCCTTGTCTTGAATAAGAGGAGGCCAATAGATAATGTAAGAAACAAAATCAAGAGCCGCAATAAAAATGTTATTTAGAAACATGGAGCTCAATGCCAGTGTATCAGGGTGCAACGGGATTTTCAGAGAGATTAGAAAAACAGAGCAGAGCAAATACTTAGCTTGAGGTAAATGAGGACAACTGACCAAGCAGAAGAGCATACATACATTTGCAGGTGGAGAGGGCCACAGAATTTCTCAAGTAGCACATAGCATGTGAAAATGGAGGGGGAGGGAGAGTGGAAGGTAGGCAATTGCTGGGTTTTCTGACAATTCCTGTAGAAGGATTGGAATTTAAATGATGTGCTAAATTAACTGGGAAAAACAAAACTAACAATGAAGGAGAAACTCATTACCAACACGAACATTACAGAGCATTACAAACCGCAGGCTGACTGACCAAGGTCCTCCCCAATTGCTCCCTCCACATTGCCTGCCAGGGCTCCGCCCACCAAGCCATAGTTCTGCCTCAGGGTTTCTGATCTGCCCACCTGCCCTGAAAACCCAGTGCTTCCTGCCCCCACATCTCCTCCTCCCACTCTGCCTTCTGGACAACCACTGACACTCCTCCTGCCATACCCTCCATAGAGGAAGCCACCCTTGGGGCAGACTGAGGAGCTGACTGGGAAGAGCCAGGCACGCTGCAGACTGCAGGAGAATGGGGGAGAGGTGTGTGCCAAGGGAGGAAGGGTTTTCACTACCAGGTGCTGGGGAGAACTGAAACAGGTCCCTCAGGTTTGGGCCCCTGGGGATGTTAGAAAGAGTGGCTTTGATGGAGTCCTTGGGGCAGAGACAGACTGGTCTGAGGGGAAGAGGGAAGGAGCTGGGAGGGGAGACAGTGAGGAGAGGCAGCTCTTTGTTCATTTTGGCAGAGCAGGGAGATGAGATAAAGGGCAGGGTCTGGAGGGAATGAGTGTTTGTGGAGGGGTACCTTTAAAAAAGATGTTTGGATTTGAAAGTGTCAAAATGCTGATGGGAAGGAGCTGTGAAGAAGGGCTGATGGCAGAGGAGAGAGGGATGACCCAGAGTTTCCTGAGAAGGCAGGAATTTCTGCTCCTAGAAAGAAGTGAGGGGTGGAACAGGAGAGAGGAGGACAGGATATAATTTTTAGGTTCAGGGAGCACTGTTTGAATCACAAAACCTACCCTTATTTCTAAAAGTCAGCATTGTGCAAAGGGGTGTGTGTGTATGGAACTTAGGTGTGTACAGGTCTTTTGGCTCATCACTGAAATGGAAACTCCTTTGTCTCCATTCATGCCCAGTCTTGCTCCATTTCATTCATATTAATAATGATAACTGTTATTAAATTATGGGTTTCGGCTCTTACATTGCAGTTAATAAATAATCAACTATGACAAAAATCTAAAATTTAAATCCATTATACACTGTTCATGTAGAAGACTGTTCATTTTACTTGTTACAGTAATAGGGGCTTTTCTTCTGTGCTTTCCATACAATGGACCTTTTGTAAATATCAGCTGACAAATCCCCAAACTCAGAGTCAGGTGAGTAGTCCAATCTGTAGCTCCTATGTGGGGGAAAAGGAATTTAGGGGACCGAACAATTTACAAAAGGTTTCATGGGGAAGGGTTCAGACGACACCCCTATCTCATAAGGTGGAAATGAGCAGAATGGGTGGGGAGGACACAGTCAATTTTATGGGGAGGACTCCCAAACATCTTCTGTAAGAGTTTTCAGTTGGTCAATATTTCCCTTGCTTTCTCCTTTCTATCAGGATCATTGAGAAACTATTAGAGAGGTTCTCCTTTAAGTGGTCTTTACTTATGTTTTATCGTTAGGAAACAGGACTGGTATAAATAACTCAATGGTAGAAAAGAAAAAAGAAAAGAAGACCAGAGGTTGTTCTCCTCGGCAGAAAATGGCAGTGGAAGGGATTCAAATACACAGTGGCTTCTGCACGAGCCCCAGTGTTTCTGTGCTGTGTTTTTCATGGACCCCTAACCGTGCTCTATCCACAAAACCTACCATTCTTTCTAAAAGACAGCACTGGTGCAAAGAGGTGTGTGTTTATGGAACTGCTATATTTTGATTGATTTTAACTCAGCTAAGATGTCCCACTCCCAAGAATGTAAGTGGAGTTTCTCCTGCTTTATGGGAGTAAAATACACTGAGGTCTTACAAGGGGCTCTGGTGGGAAGGTGGCAATTCCAGGACTAGTGCTCCAGTTCTGTATGAGAGTTTCAGCCATAGTTCAGGGCCTTCTGTTGTCCATACCTCCCATATTTGGCCAACTTTATCTACGCATCCTGCTTCCTTCTCCCTCCCACAAATCTTCACTAAGTACCTACTAAGTGCTAGGCACTAAGCTAAGCCAGGAGCCAATGACACAGGCATGAGTAAGCAAGACATGGTCTTTGTCTCTAAGAGGCTTGGAGACTAGTGGCCACCAAAATGGAGTGTACTAATGACAGCAGAAGGCAGACAGGGTGCTATTAGAAAACCAGGGAGGGCACTTAGCAGGACTTGGCTGAAGGTAGGGTGTGAGCCAGAGGAGGATGCCTAAGCCAAGACCTAGACAATGAGTGTGGGGAAGCAGAGGTACAGTAGGTGTGGGTATCTCTTCATGCACACCAATGTGGTCAGGCTGGTCCAACCCAGCTTACTTGCTTGCCCACTGCCCACATACAGTTTAATAACTCCTGCCTCCATGCCTCTTCTCATGCCATTCCACCCACTTGGAATGCTTTCCTTCTTCTTAACTACCATTCATAACTCCCACTGTGGCTTGTTTAAGTCTACCTTTCTACGGATACCACTCCAGTCTTGATCACGGTGCTATTGCCTCAGTACTGATATAAAAGAGTTGCACAATAACACAATCTATTTGTATATATTTGTAAAGAATGTGTTCTTATCGTCACCCAGTTAGAGCCGACACTTCTCAAGGACAAGAGAATGCCCTTTGATTCTCTTAGATGAGTTTGGCTTTGAGAGAAAAATGAAGTGGGCAGAGAGCATCAATTGTACATGACACATAGTGAGGACTACCTCAGCCTCCAAGACACGGAAGATATCAGGGCTCAAATTAGATCCTGCACCTGCTAATAATTCAAAACGCACTGCTTCAGGAAAGGGCCATATCACTGTAGGCCGTTATAGTTTTTTTTAATGTGTGAAAACCCCAAGTATCTTAGAAGTTATAAATATAAAATGATAGTAGGGCTTAAATTTCCAGAGAGAGAGGGGAGGGCACAACACAAGGAAGAAAGAAAGGAGGGAGTGAGGAGGGGCAAAACTCTTTCAATGGTAAGTTGAAGCTTATATGAAAACACCAAATCTTTTTATTACTAAATGTTATGTGTATACTTTTGAAGAGTATCTCCAGAAAGTTCCCATGGTACCTATATTCAGGAATAGGCTCTCTGCAGGCTGCTCTTAGTGTGACTTCCTAGCACCAGTGACAGATCTACGTGGCAGATGACTGTCTGGGAGCTGTGTTTCCATCACTTGGCAGCTTAGATTTCACTCACTGGGTAGGGACATCAAGGAAACAGGTAGCAAGCTAGTAAGGTGGGAGGTAGAGCCATCAGGGGCTCCCAGGCAGCTGGTGGGAGAACAGATGCCGTGATCCTCTGTCGGGGAAGGGACGCTTGGCGCACCTGTGCACACCTTCAGGTGTGAAATCCCCAGAGGAGAGATGCAGGGCCACATGATTTCCTTCTCCTAACTTCCTCCCTAAAAACCCTGAGAAGTGCATCATGGGAAAATCTGCTCCTCAGAAATGCCTGACTGGAAGGATGTGCTTTTCCCATGTGCAATCTAGCACAGCCTTGAGCCCAGCAAATAGGAATGCAGAATCCACAGCAAACCTGCACACACTGCTTCCTCTTCTCACAAGCCCTCTTCTGAGCCTCAAGGGACAAGGCTCAGAAATCCTACCCATCACAAAAACATTTCCCTATCAGGGAAAGAATACGATGAACACAAATGTCATTATGTCAGCCAGGAGGACTTTAGAAACACTAAAGTGTTTCTTTTAAAATATATAATAATTGTTACCCTTGTTGCTTTTACTGAAAATGTAGATACAGTACCACAAACTATGATCAGTATTTCCCTTGTCTGAAACCACAAACTTGTCTGAAAGGGCCATATCACTGTAGGCCGTTATAGTTTTTTTTTAATGTGTGAAAACCCCAAGTATCTTAGAAGTTATAAATATAAAATGATAGTAGGGCTTAAATTTCCAGAGAGAGAGGGGAGGGCACAACACAAGGAAGAAAGAAAGGAGGGAGTGAGGAGGGGCAAAACTCTTTCAATGGTAAGTTGAAGCTTATATGAAAACACCAAATCTGAAAGGGCTTCAGCCTGTACTGTGAACTTTCCTAAAATTCTCAAAGGTCTATAGCCCTTAAAAAGCAGTGACTGGCCTCTGTGTGCCATACATACTTTGCTAAGCAGCCATAAGCACCCGTAATCATGGTAGCTGACTCAGTTTGAAGCATAGCCCCATGCAGTAGCCGGTGGTTCTTACATGGTTGCAGGCTACTCTTACAACTCCCTTTTCAAAATCTAATAAGATGAATGACAGAAAATTAATCAAGACAAGTATTCGCCTGCTTGGTTTATGATACTATCACTTTAATTGTAGAAGAAAACTGCTTCCTTTTCACATGACTTAGTAATAAATTAATGAGAAAGTGAAAAGCAAAACAATACATTAATGGGAAAAAACAACAACAATGCACCCTCCTTTGAACAAACACATACACACCATGTAATGTTCTTAGAAGAAAACATCTGTGGTCATGAAGGCACCTTCTCAATACTAATGATCAATTGGGAATTTAATCGTCAAATATCACCTTAACTTTCACCAGGATTGCACGTGGGGCTGAGTATCTTCCACTAACCCAAACTCGAACGAATGTGCTATCTTCTGATAAATTCAAAGCAAAAATCACTTAAATGGTGTCAAAGACTTCAAGAGCAAATACTTGCATCAATTCTAAATTTATAGATGGTAACACATTTTATAAGCTTTTCCAGTGAAAATTACAACAGATATTTTCAAAACAGTAGCAGGAGTGAGAAGTGACAACAGATCTGAAAACAGCTAAAGTGAGCATGTTCAGATATTGACCAGTGTGTCTAATATGAAAGGCATGCAATACGAGGTTAGTGCAAGTCCACCAGTTCAGAGAAAGTATCTCTCACCTTCCTTGAAGCACACACAACACAGCAGGTGAAAATGATGGCAGGGAAGCAAGTTTTCTGTCTCACTTGATGGCTCCACTAGTCAAGTTCTCCTTCACTCTCTATATCCAACTGTTCACCAAGTCCTGTTCTGTCTTCCTTGGGTCAGTCTATCCTCTCCATCTCGATGCCTTTGTGTCAACTCAGGTCCTTAGCATCCCTCCTTAGTAGCTCCTGGGATAGGAAGCATGGTGGCTTCCCAGAGCTGTCACCACCACGTGAGAAGGAACCATGCTGGAGGAGTTCCTGCTCATCTAACATGGGGAAATTAGGTTGACATTGGACACTCATGGAAGGACGTTCTGACAAGCGGCCTTTCAGTCTCCATCGGGGCTCAGTGAGTAGATATTATAGAGCACCCACTGCCAGCCAGCTACTGCCAGCACTGAGGACACACTGGTGAATTAGTGGACACCAGTCCTACCCCCTTCCCTTACAGCTAAAGGTTCTCCAGGATGGGATGGGCTCCAGGAACTAGGAGTAGTGCCACTGGGCAGGACGAGATATGCTTCCAGTGACAGACCAAAACAACACGTAGTGAAAATTATCCTTCACACATCCTTCTGATCTCAAGTTTTCATCAGAACTTGGGCCTCAGATGTCCAAAAGCCGAGGCTACGCATCTTGGGCTCTCTTTGCATTATGTTGGGGCTTCTCCTTCCCAGAGGCATGAAGGCCCAGGGTTAATTGGGCAACTTGTTTGCTTATAAGTGACTTCACTATTTGCATGTAAGCCATCACCTTGCAAAGCTTTTGAAGGATGAGAAGTACAATATCAAAGGCATTTAGTTTCAGAGAAATGCAGTGATAGACCCTGGCTCTACCACTCACTGCTGAGCAACCTTGGAGGGTACTTCACTATACCTCCTTTCTCTTCCGTGAACAGTATCCCCTGCCCTGAAATTAAACTGAATGGGTGTACAGCACATGGCATACTCTTGGGCTACAGTGAACATATTGTTTTGTCTACCTAATACCACTTTTTTGCCTTTATTCAAGAAATAACATTCCCATGTTGATGGAGGCCTCTGCTTCTTCCAAACATAGAATTCTCTCTCCCTGATGACAGGATAGGTCCTCAAAGCATGCCCCATGCCCTGGCTTCAGTGATTGGTCTAGAAGTGATCACAGGATTCAGTGGGGACAGCTTGGATCCTTCCTTGGAATTTCTCTTAAGTAGATAGATAGCTATCAAAAAGGGTTCTAGTCCTCTTTGACTATGTTACGTGTATCCTCAGAAACACTATCAATGACATCCTCTGTCACAGGGACATGCTGAAGGAATGTAGATGGCATTCCAAGAGCAGTAGAGCCAAAAGGCAGAGAAGAATGACAGAGTTCCAGATCTCAGACTCAAGTGCCCCTGAGGCCACTGGGAGTCCAATTTCAGTCCCTTAAGAACAAAAGAATTCTGACAAGTAAAATGCTCCTAATATAAATACTTTAATTATGCTAAAGTCTTTGTTTTATTAGCATGAATACTTCACACACTAAGAAATAAGAATTTATATATATCATCCATCACAATTTTTGGAGCTTAACAGTTTCAAATAACCTGGCTCACACTGCTTTCCCACCCTGGTGATTTCTTGAGACCCTGCCCACCCAATTCTTTCAGGGTCTGTTACACACAAACAGCTAGCTTCAGCCTGTACTGTGAACTTTCCTAAAATTCTCAAAGGTCTATAGCCCTTAAAAAGCAGTGACTGGCCTCTGTGTGCCATACATACTTTGCTAAGCAGCCGCAAGCCCCCGTAATCATGGTAGCTGACTCAGTTTGAAGCATAGCCTCTAGTAGGCAGCTCCAAGCCAGCCCAACACTTTGTAGGTCCTACCAAGAGGTCCTGAGCCAGGCCTTGGCAGGAACTTTGACCTGCAGTGCAGTGGATCCCAAGAGACCCCAAAACCAACAAACCCAATGGCCAGGTTCAAATCACACCAGAGCATCACCCAATTAATGGCACACACAACACAGCCAAAGAATGGACTTAGCAAATACCAGAGTCCTGCAAAAGTGAATCACACTCTATGGTGTCAGCCCCTACCTAACAGCTTGTCTGCTGTAGTCACAGCAAATCCTCACAGCTGGTTAGTGAATCCCACCCACTGATGTGCCAACAGCAACCAAGGCTCAAATAAAACAAGAAGGCACAATAACCCACACAAGGGACACCCCTGGAGCATCTGGCTCAGGTGACTTGGGAGTCTGTGCCAATGGGCCCCACAGAACAGGACAAAACACCAGAAAAATAATGAAATAAAATGGAGGCAAGCAATCTACCAGATACAGAGTTGAAAACACTGGTTATAAGAACGCTCATTGAATTTAAGGGAAGAGTAGATGATGTCCTTGAGAACTTCAACAAAAAGATAGAAACCATAAAAAAAACCAGTCAGAAATGAAAAATACATTAGAGGGAACCAAAAGATTAGTTAAAGAAGAGGACTGATTCAGTGATTTGGAAGACAAGGCAGCAAAAAGAAAACCAAATTAAAAAGTGAGGATAGTCTAAGGGACCTCTGGGGCAACATCAAGCACAACAACATTTACATCACAGGGGTACCAGAAGAAGAAGAAAGAAAGAGATTGAAAGCTCATTTGAAGAAATAGTAACTAAAAAGTTTCCTAACTTGATGAAGAAAGTAAACATACAACACCAGGAAGTACAGAGTCCCAAACAAGATGAACCCAAAGAGTCTCACATAAAACACATCAGAATTAAAATGCCAAAGGTTAAAGACAAAAAAGAATCTTAAAAGCAGTAAGAGAAAAACAGTTAGTTACCTATTTCCATATGACTGTAAGGTGGTTTCCCAACAGAAACTTTGCAGGTCAGAAAGGATTTACAGAAAACATTCAAATTGGTAAAAATCAAGGACCTACAACCAAAACTACTCTATTCAGCAAGGCTGTCATTTAGAATTGATGGAGAGATAAAAGAGCTTCCAAGATAAGAAAAAGTGAAGGGAATTAATCAATATCAAACCAGTATTACAAGAAATGTTAAAGGTATCTTTAAGAAGAAGAAAAGTAAAAATATAAATGATAAAATGGCAATTGCTACATACCTATCAATAATTACTTTAAATAAGTGAATTAAATGCTCCAATAAAAAGACATAGGTGGCTGAATGGATAAGAAAACAAGGTCCATACATATGCTGTCTATAAGAGACTAACTTCAGATAGAAAATACACACAGACTGAAAATAAAGGGATGAAAAAAGATATCTCATGCAAATGGAAAGGAGAGAAAGCTGGGGTAGCAATATTTATATCAGACAAAACAGACTTTAAAACAAAGGTTATAATAGGATTCAAAGGGGGACATTTCTTAATGATAAAGGCATCTATCCCAAAAGAAGATATAACCATTGTAAACATTTATACATCCAATATGAGGGTATGTAAATATATAAAGCAAATATTGGCAACAGTAAAGGGAGGGATCCACAGTAATACAGTAATAATAAGGGACTTTAATACCCACTGACATCAATAGATAGATCATCCAGACAAAAAAAATCAATCCTATATAATAAAAGGTTAATAAGCAAATTGTCCCCTCGACTGGGAGTTCGACTGGGGGTGGGCCGGCCAACCGCCAGCGGCCCCTCCCCCGCACCGGCCTGGCCCGATTGGCCCTGATCGGGGCGGGCTGGCTGGACCCCACCTGTGCACACATTCGTGCACTGGGCCTCTAGTAACTAAATAATAGCCTTAAATGACACTTTAGACCAGATGGATTTAATCAATGTTGTTAGGACATTTCACCCCAAAGCAGCAGAACATACATTCTTTTCAAGCACACATTCAATGTTTTTCAGGATACACCATGTGTAAGGCCACAAAACAACTCTCAACAAATTTAAGAAGATTGAAATAATTTCAAGCATTTTCTCCAAACACAATGGTATGATGCTAGAAATCAATTACAATAACAAAACTAAAAACACCCAAACACAAAAAGATAAATAACACACTATTCAACAATGAATGGATTAACAATGAGTTCAAGGAAGAAATCAAATGATTCCTTGAGACAAGTGAAAATTAAAACACACGGACCCCTAATCTATGGGACACAGCCAATGGAGTTCTAAGAGGAAAATAGCAGTACATGTGTATCAGAAGAAACAACAAATATCTCAAATAATCTAGTCTTACGCTTAAAATTTTTTTAAAAAAGAAAAGCCAAGAATGAGTAGAAGGGAGAAAATACTACCGGTCAGAGCAGAAAGAAACAAAATAGACCTAAAAAAACAAACAAACAAACAAACAAAAAACAATATAAAAGATGAATGAAACAAACAGCTGGTTCTTTGAAAAGATGAATGCAATTGATAAGCGTTTAACCAGACTCATCAAAAAATATATACAGAGAAAGGACACAAGTGAAAGAGCATAAGTGACAACTGACACCACAGAAATACAAAAATTATAAGGAAATACTACGAACAATTATATGCTAACAAATTGAACATGGAAGAAATAGATAAATTCCTATAAATATATAATCTTCTAAGACTGAATGAAGAAGAAAATATGAGCAGATCAATAATTACTAATAAATTTCAGTCAGTAATCAAAAATCTCCCAAGAAACAAAACTCCTAGTCTTCACAGGTGAATTTCACCAAACATTCAAAGAATATCCTCAAACACTTATCCTCAAACTATTAATTTATGATAAAAAATCTCAGCAACTTGGGAATAGAGGGAATGTACCTCAACATTATAAAAGTAACATATGTCAAAGCCACACTAATTTCATACTCAATGGTGAAAAGTTAAGAGCATTTTTTAAAATATTTTTATTTAATATATGTTTTTTAAGAGCATTTTTTTAAAATTTTTTTATTTAATATATGTTTTTTAAGAGCATTTTTTTTTTTAATGATCAAGAACAAGTCAAGAATGTTGACTTTTACCACTTGTATTCAACATAGTACTGGAAGACTTTGTCACAGCAATCAGAGAAGGAAATAAAGAAAGTTCATCCAAACTGTAAAAGAAGTAAATCTGTCATTTTTTTTTTTTTTTTTTTTGCAAATGACATAATACTACACAGAGACAACCCTAGTGACTCCACCAAAAACCTATTAGAACTGATAAATGAATTCAGTAAAGTAGTAGGATACATAATTAATATCCATAAATTGGTTGCATTTTATAAAAACAACTAGAGGCCTGGGGCACGAAATTCGTGCATGGAGGTTGGGGGGTTCCCTCAGCCCATCCTGCACCCTCTTGCAATCCGGGACCCCTTGAGGGATGTCCGAATGCCAGTTTGGGCCTAAACTGGCAGTCGGACATCTCTCTCATAATCCGGGACAGCTGGCTCCTAACTGCTGGCCTGCCTGCCTGCCTGATCACCCCTAACCACTCTGCCTGCCTGCCTCATCGCCCCTAACTGCTCACCTGCCTGCCTCATTGCCCCTAACTGCCTTTGCCTGCTTGCTTGATTGTCCCTAACCACTCTACCTGCCTGCCTGATCGCCCCTAACCACTCTACATGCCTGTCTGATCGCCCCTAACCACTTGCCCCTAACCACCTCTGCCTCAGCCCCTACCGCCGCAGCATCATCCAGAAGGATGTCTGGAATGACATCCAGAAGGTCGTTCAGCTGTCTGGTCTAATTAGATTATGCTTTTATTGTTATAGATAAGGAACTATCAGAAAGAAAAATTAAGAATACAATTCCATTTACAATTGCATAAAAAATACCTGGAAATTAGTTTAACTGATGAGGTAAATGACCTTTGTACTTGGAAAATTATAAGACACTGAAGAATAAATTGAAGGAGATACAAATAAATTGAAGAATATACTATGCTCATGGATTAGAAGAATAACACCATTAATATGTCCACAAAACTGAAAGCAATCTATAGATTCAAAATACCTATCAAAATACCTGTCAAAATACCAATGACACTTTCCTCAGAAGTAGAGATAATAATCCTAAAATTCAGAGGGAACCACAAAAGACCCTGAATATCCACAGCAATCTTGAGAAAGAAGAATAAAGTTGGAGGCATCACACTACCTGATATCAAACTATACTACAGTAATCAAAACAGTATGATACTAACATAAAAACAGGCACACAGATCAATGGAACAGAAGAGACAGTACAAAAATAAACCCATACCTACATGATCAATTAATTTATTACAAAGGAGGCAAGAATATACAGGGTAAGGATAGTCTATTCAATAAATGGTACTGGGAAAATTAGACAGATACATGTAATAAAATAAAACTTTCTCACAACATATACAAGAATAAACTCACAATGGATTAAAGATTTAAATAGATGGCTCAAATCCATAAAACTCCTAGAAGAAAACAAAGTCAATAAACTATTTTAACATTGCTCTTAGCAATATGTTTTTGGATAACTCTCCTCAGGCAAGGGAAACAACGAAACAACAAAATAAAACAAAAAAATTCAAATGGAATTACATCACATTAAAAACTTTTTGTATATGGAAGGAAACCATCAACAAAACAAAAAGATAACCTACTGAGTGGGAGAAGATATTTGCCAATGGTGCATCTGATAAGGGTATAATATATATAAGGAACTCATACAACTTAACACCAAAAACCCCCACAATCTGATTTAAAAATGGGCAGAGGACCTGAATAGACACTTCTCCAAAGAGGGCCTACATCTGAAAAGATGCTCAACTTTACTAATCATCAAATAAATGTATACTAAAACCACTTCACACCTGTCAGAATGGCTATTATCAATAAATCATCAAACATCAAGTGTTGGTTAGGAAGTAGAGAAAAGGGAAGCTTCATGCACTGTTGGTGGGATTGTAAATTGGTGCAGCGGTATGGAAAACAGCATAGAGGTTCCTAAAAAATTAACAATAGAACTAACATATGACCCAGCAATTCCATTTCTGGGTATTTAAAGACATATAAAACACTAATTTGAAAAGAGATATGTATCATTTACACTAGCCAAGATATGGAAACTTAAGTACCCACTGAGAGAGCACTGAATAAAGAAGTGGTACATATATACAATGGAATATGAGTCAGCCATAAAAAATGTAATATTACCATTTGTGACAACATGGATGGAGGACCTAGAGGGTATTATGTTAAGTGAAATAAGTCAGACAGAGAAAGACAAATACCATATAAGTTCACTTATGTGAAACCTAAAAAACAAAATAAATGAATAAACAAAAAAACCAAACTCATAATTACAGAGAACAAAGTGATGGTTGCCAGATGGGAAGAGGTTGGAGAGATGGGTGGAAAAAGTGAAGGGGATTAAGAAGTACAAATTGTTAGTTATAAAAACAGTCATGGGGATGTAAAATACAGTATAGGAAATTTAGTCAATAATATTGTAGTAACAATATATTGTGTCAGACATGCACTAAACTTATCAGGGGGATAACTTCATAAGTTATATAAATGTCTAATCACTATGTTGTACACTTGACACTAATATAATATTGAATTTTAAGTGTAATTAAAAAATAAGAACATTTATTAAAAAATAAAATAAAAATGTTTAAAATGGTAAATTTTGTCATATATATTTTTTACCAGAGTAAAAAATTTTCCAAAAAAGAAACTTCCAATCTTCCATGTATACTGTTTCCCACAAATTTTTCAACTATTCCAACAGAAATCTACCTTCAAAATTTTCTAATGCAACAAGTGAATGTAGTGCATGAGTATAAAGTAGACCATTTTCATATGCAGGTGTTGCAAAAGTAGGTTTATAGTTGTTCGTATGTAAAATGAAGCAATAACTAAGACATAATAATACAAGAATAAACTCTGTTTTGTGTATTCACAACTGTAAACCTACTTTTGCCCAATCTTGTACAGTGTAGGATTCACTCAACTGGCAAAACTCCAACCAGGTCTGATGGTTAGTCGGTAGCAGTTTATCATGGTGAATTTCCTGATTTTAATATTTGTATTACATTTATGTGAGAAAATATCTATGTTCATGGGAAATACACACAAAAGTCCTGGGTGATGGGGCACCAGGCTGGCAACCTACTCTCAATGATTCAGAGAAAAGAAGATTGTTTGTAATGCATTGAAACTTTTCTGTAAGTTTTTAATGGGTTTAAAAACCTATATATATAAAAGCCTAAGGTACCATTATGACTGGTCAACCGCTTGACTGGTCAACCGGTCGCTATGACAATGCACTGACCACCAGGGGGCAGATGCTCAATGCAGGAGCTGCCCCCTGGTGGTCAGTGTGCTCCCACAGCCAACCTCCCGCAAATGGCTAACCTCCTGCTGTCCCTCCCGCCAGACAGTTCCAATCAGCCCTGATTGCCAGCCAGGCTGAGGGACCCCACCTATGCACGAATTCGTGCACCGGGCCAGTAGTTTTAAAATATAAATGGAAAGTATTAAAAAAGATTGTGTAATATTATCATATTGACTGGTAAGAGTACAATTAGCTACAGTAATATCATAGTACATCATATATAAATCATAATAAAAAATTAAAGCTTTTCAAAAGTAAAAATATTTTAAAAATAAAAAAGATAAAAGAAATTTTGAAAAGACTATTCAGATAGTGGCAAACACTTCACATAAGTAGATTTGTATGTGTGATGAATAACAAAGTCTCTACTCCATAATGAAACTCCCTACATTGCTTTACAAGAGAGTAAAAAGGGAAAACACAAGCATATATACAAACCTGCCAGAAAATGTTTGATGAATGACCTGAAATCAACTCTCAGGTATACTTACACAATGGTTTTTCCAATGTGCAAAAATGATTTCTCTACAAATTCCCGGACACTATGGACTTCTCCAGTAGCTATGACAAAATCCTCTGGCTCGTCATTCTGCAGCATCAGCCACATAGCCTAGAGAGAGACAGGCAAATCCCAGTTAAAGTTGCAGTCAGCTACCACTTGGGAAATATAATGCTATCAAACACACATAATTGTGTATGGACATTGTTAAAAGGTGAACTGAAGCACATTAATATATTTTTTAAGATTTTCTTTGATCATACCTCAATTTGAATAGAGAAGTGGTTAGGAGTGCTTCACCAACAAGAGCTAGTGGCAAGGTTTTTATAGAGTAGACACTGAAGTGAAGCAAAGCAACGCAAAGCAATTATTTGACTGGCTATAGCTTATGCAATTGCCTTATTTGGGAAAGGCAAGTTAGCTCTTTTTGATTGGTTGTTCTTAAGCTTAATTTTCATGGATTTGAGCGAAGTGACCCTGGCTTAGGCTAGCTTATGTGGCCTGCCAAGGCATTAGAGCCACCTTAGTCTAATAGTCTCCAGGTTTAAATATTTTAACCTACAACTAGAACACAATACAATATTCACACCACTAGAGTAGTGGTTCTCAAGCCATAATGTGCATCATGTGGGGAACATCCTATATAATAAAGAGCTAATATTCAAATGGTTGTCACACCCTCACGCCATCACATCCTAATGGCTCAGACACTCAACACTGGGGAGAGAGGAATGGGGACCAGCCAGGCACAAATGAGCTCACGAGAGAGCAATGGGCACCAGCCAGGCTCAAATGAGCTTGCAAGAGAGGAATGGGGACCAGCCAGGCACAAATTAGCTTGCGAGAGAGGAATGGGGACCTGCCTGGCTACGGCCTGGGAGAGTGACAAGCCACAAGCCCCGCGGTCCTGGGTGCCAGTGGCTGCACCTGCACCTGCAGCCCAGGAGAGGGACAAGCCGCATGCCCTGCAGTCCCAGGCGCCAGCAGCTGGGGCTGCAGCCCGGGAGAGAGACAAGCTGCACACCCCGCGGTCCCAGGCACCAACGGCTACACCTGTGCCTGTGACCCAAAAGAGGGACAAGCCACCTGCCTCGTGGTCCTGGGTGCCCGTGGCTGCAGCCCAAGTGAAGCTGCCTGCCCACAGTCCTCTGTGGCTGTGGCCAGCCCAGGCGAAGCCGGCCCTGGTTCTGTGTGCCTGTGGCCAGCTGGAGGAGGGAATCCTGGGTCCCAGGTATGGGGTGAAGCAGAGGCGGTAAGGGGAGATCAGGCCAGCAGGGGAGCAATTAGGGGCAATCAGGCCAGTGAGGGAGCAGTTAGGGGCAATCAGGCAGGCAGGCAGAGGTGGTTAGGGGCAATCAGGTAGACAAAGGTGGTTAGGGGTGATCAGGCAGGCAGGCGAGTGGTTAGGAGCCAGCGGTCCTGTATTGTGAGAGGCAGTGGTACATCCTCCGAGAGGTCCAGGATTGGAGAGGTTGCAGGCTGGGCTAAAGGACCTCCCCTCCCCTCCCCCCCCCCCCCCCATGTATGAATTTCATGCACCAGTCCTCTAGTTTCAGTATAAGATGCCTGGGTCACAGTTGCTGAAGTGGACTTAGTAGAGAACATGCTTTAGGCATTTTTATCTTTAACATCCAAGATGATTCTCATGCAGCAGGTCCTTGGACAACAATTTAGAGGAACAAGATATTGAAGAGTATTTGTGGCACATAACCTTTCTTATGAAGAATTTAAAAAGCATTATCTAATTTACCTTCATATCATGGATGGAAGGGAAAGAAAAATATTTTAAAGACAGATGTTTATCCCAAAAATAGAACAAAATTTCTTAACAATAAAGATATCAATGTGGTGATATCAAAAAGCAAAATAATCAAGAATTATTAATGGACTTCAGGTCAAGATGGCAGCATAGCCAAATATGGTACTTGCTTCCTCCCACAACCACATAAAAATTACAACTAAACTAAAGAACAACCATCATTCAGAAAAACACTTGAAATCTAGCTGAATGGAAGTCATACAACTAGGGATTTAAAGAAGAAGCCACATCAGAACTGGTAGGAGGGCCAGATATGCAGAATGGGCTGGTCCCACAGCCATGTATGGTAGATAAAAATTGAGAGGGGTAACTAGGCTGTGGAAGTACCTCTTAGGGTGTGGAGGGTTCCAGTACCAGGAAGAGAAATCCCTATATCTCTGGCTGTAAAAATCAGCGGATAGCACTTCAGCCCACAGATTGAAGGGAGTTCAATTCTGATCAAGGGCACATACCACAGTTGCAGGCTCAATCCCCAGCTCAAGTCAGGGTGCATGTGGGAGGGAACCAATTGATGTCTCTCTCACATTGATGTTTCTCTTTCTGTCTCTCTCCCTCCCTTTCACTCTCTCTAAAAATCAATGGAAAAATATCCTTGGGTGAGGATTAACAACAAAACATAACAACAAATATAAACAAACAAACAGTGGAGATAATGGCTGAGTGAGACAGAGGCAGATCCTCTTAAAGGGTCCACATGTGAACTTACTTTGACTCACTCCCTCTGAGCTCCAAAGCTGGGATAGCAGCTTGAAAGGCACCAGGGACATTTGGGAAGGAACTGAATTGTTTGGCATCAGGATGAGAGCTAGGGGACAGCTTTCTCTCAGACAGAAGTGCAGAGGCCATTGTTGCTCTGAATGAGCCCTCCCTGCACAGAGCAGGAAGGTGGGCACCATATCTGAGTCTCCATCAACCTGGCTATCACAGTTTGGCCTCCCTGAGAATTCCCTGAGACACCAGCCAACCCAAGTTCCAAGCCCACCCAAGATGTTTCCAGTAGCTTTCCCACAAGATGGCCTGTCTTGGCTCATGCTTTAGACTTTCCCAAAATTTCTCCTAAAAGCAGCATCTGGCCTCAGGAAGCCCTGTACTTCTCAATAAGTGGCCCCAGGCCTGGCACCAGCAGTGGCTGGCTAGGGTTCACAACGTGGCCTCTCCTGGGCACCTCCAAGCCCAGCACAAGTAGCAGCCATCTGCAGATCACTTTGTAGCTCAAGGCTGGTGGCCCAGGTATTATACAGGTGGTGGCTGACCTTGGCCTGCAACTCCTGGGAGGCCCAAGAGCCAGCACACCCAGTATACAGCTTCAGACCATGTCAAAGCACCATCACCCAACTAACTTCATAGTGACACACTCAAGGGGTGGACTTTGTGGGCACCAGAACCCTGCTGAAGTAAGTCCTTCTCTGTGGGGTTGGCCCCTGAACAGCTGATCCTCCACAGTGGTTGGTGATCACAGCTAGTCCTTGTGGCTGATTGGCCTGGAGGTAAATCCCTCTCATTGATGTGCCACATGGTGGGGGGAGGCACCTGGAGTGCCCAGCTTGGGTGATTGGGGCTGTGCCACTGGACCCTACAGGACACCTACTATATTAAGACACTCTACCAAGCACAGAAGATGTAACAGTTGTACCTGATACATAAAAACAAACACAGGGAGGCTGCCAAAAAGGGAGAAACACCTCCCAAATGAAAGAACAGAACAGACCTCCAGAAAAAGAACTAAACAGGAGGAGATAAGCAATCTACTAGATGCAGAATTTAAAACACTGGTTATAAAGACGCTCAATGAATTTAAAAGAAGAGTAATTGAATGTAGAGAAAACTTCGACAGCATAAATTAGGACATGGACACCATAAAGAAGGATGTGGAAACCATTAAAAAAAAAATACAGTCAGGAATGAAGGATACACTAACTAATATGAAGACTAATATTATGGGGAATCAATAATTGAGTAGATAAAGCTGAAAATCAAATCATCGATTTGGAACATAATGAAGCAAAAAACACCCAATCAGAACAACAAAAAGAAAAAAAATCAATCCAAAACAATAAAGATAGTGTAAGGAGCCTCTGGGATAACTTCAAGGGTACCAACATTCACATAATGGAGGTGCTGAAGGGAGAAGAAAGAGAGCAAGAAATTGAAAATATATTTGAAAAAATAATGATGAAAAACTTCTCTAACTTGGTGAAGGAAATAGACATACAGGTCCAGGAAGTGCAGAGAGTCCCAAACAAGATAAACACAAAGAGGCCCACACCAGGATACATAATAATTAAAATGCAAAAGGTTAAAGACAAAGAGAGAATCTTAAAAACAGCAAGAGGAAAAAAGCAGCTAATTACCTATAAGGGAACTCCCATAGGACTGTCAAGCTGATTTCTTAACAGAAACTTTGCAGGCCAGAAGGAATTAACAAGAAATATTCAAAGTGATGAAAAGCAAGGACCTACAACCAAGATTACTTTACCCAGCAAAACTACCATTTACAATTGCAGGACATATAAAGAACCTCCCAGACAAGAAAAGCTAAAGGAGGTCATCACTCAGGAAAGCGCAGGGAACTCAGGGTTAGCCTGCCTCCACGCTTGACTCACCCACTTGATGGTGTTCACAGGACAGACCGTGGTGGCCCAGCCTGTGCACATGCAGCAGCTGCTGAAGCTCAAGCAGCAGGTTGTGCAGCAGCAGAAGGCCATCCAGCCACAAGCTGGCAGGCGGACATCCCCCAAGGGGTCCCAGATTGTGAGAGGGCTCAGGCCGGGCTGAGGGACCCCCCCACCTCCAGTGCATGAATTTCATGCACTGGGCCTCTAGTACAGTCAATAATGTTATAATAATGACATATAGTGTCAGATGAGTACTAGATTTATAATGATGATCATTTAGTAAGTTATATAATGTCTAGTCACTGGAGTTTAAACCTGAAACTAATATAATATTGTATGTAAACTGTAATTTTAAAATAATGATTTTTTAAAAAATTAAAAAATGAAGCCCCAAAGGGAATTTTAAAAAAATCTACTACCATTTATATACTGATATTATTTAAATTGGATTCCACAACCTAAGATTCAACAATTGATCTATAAATCCATTTCTTTATCTGTAAAACTGAAAGAATGCCACCTACTCAAAGTATTATTATTAATTGTAAAGAGATGAGTCGTGATTCAGCACAAAGGAAATGATCTCAAGCAGGGAATACTGAAACCTAAACATAATGTTGGATTTCACAAGTATTCCAAGACCTCAAGAACTCTACAACTGCCCTTCCCCATTAACATAACTAAGTCTACTATGTTACACATGGATCCTGATTTCCAGTTGCGCAAACATTTTAAAGATCCCCAACTTCTATGAGTAGTACAGCTACCCTTCTAACAGCAACAGTTAGCAATTCATGTACTGCATCTATTTGTAAATATTTTTTCTAGAGGCTTCACTGGTTACCAATCCCACATTCCAACAAAAAGAAAGTACAGCCAAACCCTGTAAAATAAATCTCTGCTAAATTAAAAATAATCATTAATGCAAAAACAATCATGGAATGAAGAGTACTACCACTTTTATAGAGTTCTCTGGGAGGCAACGAGAAGGTGTGTACCAGCTTAGGTTTTCTTTCACCAGGCAGCATTTCAAGGTCAGGTGCTCAATGAGACCTTCCACAGGCACACTTTTTCAACAGGAATGAGAAGGCCAGTGGGGCAGCAATGTAGCCACATGTTTAAGACACTAACTGTGGCCACCATCACAGCTTGGCTCCATTCAGTTATATCAGCTTTTATCAATGACATACAGGCCTTGAGTTTCTATAGCTTGGACCAGCAGTTAAGTTTACAGGTTTTGTTTACACAGATAGAAGATACAGATTTAAGAAGTACAGTTGGTATCTGACAACAGCATGTCTCTTTAAGAAAAATCCAAGCAGGAAACAAATTAATGTGTGTGTGTGTGTGTGTGTGTGTGTGTGTTTTAATCACTCCTACTCACTTTTCAAAATATAATAGGTAAAGATAACAGGCAGTTCATTATAACACAGTGCCCAGTATTAAAGTTGAACTCTTGTTCTTACATTTAAAGAAAACTAATTTGGTTGGTGTCTCCCTAGCTACTATTGTATAAGCTGAAATTTAGCTTGCTGAATTCAACAGGGCAGCTTATTTTCTCTTAAAAAATGAATTCTTCTTTATTCTTTTGAATTTGTGGCAGCCTTCTAAAAATAAGTAAATATTTCTCTTTTACTTGAAGTTACTTCTTGTGACTATTTTGTATTTTTGGCCTATTACATGATAGCTTTAAATCATATTTTTGTTTTATAAAAGATGAGACTTTGGGCAGTTTTACATGCCTTGGAGATGTGGCAACTGGATGAATCAATGGCAACAGATTCAGGTCAGTGATATACTAAAAGTAACTGATGAAATTGTCTTGCCTAGAAGATAGTTCTGTCCTCGTAATGAAATATCTGGTTTTATTCTGCACTAGGTCATAACTAATGAATTTAATCACAATACTTAAAAAAAATCCTCACTGGAGGATATGCATATTGATTTTTAGGAGGGAGCTGGAGCTGGGGTGGGTGGGGGGGAGAGAGAAAGAGAGTGAGAGAGAGAGAGAGAGAGAGAGAGAGAGGTAGTTTATCCCCTTACCAGCCTCGACCAGGACTGGAACCAGAAACCTTTTTTGGTGTATAGGACTATGCTCCAACCAAATGAGCTACCTGGCCAAGGCTAATCACAGTGCTTTTTAAATTTTATATGAATTAGATTAATAATAATAACAAAGTTCAATCAGTTTTATTATTATTATTATTATTGTTAATCCTCATCTGAGCATATTTTTCCATTGATTTTTAGAGAGAGTAGAAGGGAGGGGGAGAGTCAGAGAAATCAATTAGTTGCCTCCCCCATGCTCCCCAACTGGCACTGGGGATGAAACCTGCAATAGAGGTACGTGCCCTTAACCAGAATTGAATTGAGAACCTTCGGTCCACAGGCCAATGCTTTATCCAGTGAGCCAAACCAGCTAGGGCTCAATTAGCTTTTCAATGGTACAGAGTAGATGTTCTCTCTATCTGAGTAGTCCACACAGCACACAGTCTACAAAAGTTTTGTAGCTCCACGGCCGCTGCACACTGTTATCTGCTCCAGGCTAAGACTAAGACGCGGGCTGTGGTCTGAAATGCAGCCTGGCTCTGCTGCCAAGCTTTGTGCCTGGCACCCTCCTTTGTTAGGCTCCTGGGAGAGGTGCCTCTCTATAATGGGCACTGGCTCCAGCAGAGGCCCGATGGGCAGGGGCCTGCTCCTCATGTCTGAGATCTGTACGTGCAGTTCCTGGGATCTAGAAGACCCCCGTCCCTCGTCTGTGTGGGAACTCTGACCTCTCCTTCTAGACTGTGAACAAGAGTCCCAAGTCTAGTCCTAGACATGCGTTCCTGTGATGCCCCTGAATTTCTCTGCCACCCACAGCTGCGCTGTGTGCACTGGGACACAGCCTGCTCTTCGGCCACCCTCCCCCACCTCTCTCCAGTGCACCCACACCCACGCACACACACAAGCTAGCTTTGGCTTTCTTCAAAATGTTTTCAAAGTTTTTAGGAAAAATTAAATTATGCTTCTGGCTAGAATTTCTATTTGAACATTTTTCTGAGGGATTAATGTATACACTCGAATGTGTTTTACTCAAATTTCCATTCTAAAAATAACATTTCAAATAGGTCTTTCAGGACTGCTCAGCTTTATTTTATTTCTTCTAAAATGCTATGTTGTGCTAGAATGCTTTTTAAAAATCACATTTTTAGGCATGTGAAAAAAATAACAGCTTGCTAAAATTAAAGGGGAAGATATGATTACTGGTTAATAGTAGATTCCTTTGTGTAGTAGATCACTTTGTTCCTCAGCAGGAGCCCGGGGATCAGTTGGGGCCTCACTTTCACTAGGGTGAATGCCAAGCAGCTGCTCTTTTCTTTTCCAGAAAACTATCTGCAGCCTCTGACCTATCAATTTCTAGGCATTTCCTCTGAAGTCTATATTGTACCAGACTCCAGTCTGGGAATGGGAAGGGAAAGGATATACAACTCCAGATTTATTTGTTATTACTAAATAGTTTACTGGTTGTACAGAGGGAAAGGGCTTTGTTTAGATTTCCATTGAGCATAATTAATGGTTATTGACTGGTAAATGAAGAACAGGTGACACTCCAGATTGGAAGATAAATGATCTTGTGTTCTGGTGTGATAATGGGTTAGTAATTTGCCACAAAGCCTGGGCCCAGTGCATCCCATCATAATGCTGGGTCATGTCCAGGACACAAAGGCCCCTGTGTGAGGAGCACTCAGCCATCCCCTCCTTATACAGCTGCACACGGTGATCTGGTCTACTTATTCTCTGATGGATGGCACAACTGAGGCAAAAGTTCACCACTTCTCACCTTCCTGTTCACATGCTGAGCACATGACCCATAACACCGCCAGGGCACAATCTGTGATCAAATTGCCACCCAGCTTTGGCTGCAGAATACAGAAAGGATTTTGAGGTTGCATGTTTTAGACATTAATTCTCTCTCTTTGTCTCTCCAGAAATGAAGGAGGGAAAAGACGAAGTCGTCCCATATTCTTTTAGAGCAGCGGTTCTCAACCTGTGGGTCGAGACCCCTTTGGCGGTCGAACGACCCTTTCACAGGGGTCGCCTAAGACCATCCTGCATATCAGATATTTACATTACGATTCATAACAGTAGCAACATTACAGTTATGAAGTAGCAACGAAAATAATTTTATGGTTGGGTCACAACATGAGGAACTGTATTTAAAGGGCCAAAAGGTTGAGAACCACTGTTTTAGAGCCTTTAAGGATATGACGAACTTATCCACTTCCTCACATGCTTTTTTACTTTCAGCCCTGCCCTGATCACCATCAAAAGAAAAACATCTCCTCATTCTTAATCCATCTCACAGGGAGGAAAGACAGTTAGTTAAGTAATTTACCAATGCTTCAGATTCGTCAACACAGAATGTCACTTCATGTCAAATGAACAGCACACTTTTCAAATCATGTCTCACATTCATTTTGCTTTTAAGGCATGTGAAATTTGAGGGAAATCTGACTCCATACCATTGGCTTGACAGCCAAAATAGATAGGTATAAATATTAGTTAACTTTGGACATGTGCTCTCTTGTAACTATATAATTAACCTATCCATTCTACAAATCTAATTTAGAGAAGTCAAAATAAAGTTTTGAGTTAAGAAATTTCAAATAAAAATATTCCTCTCCCACAAGCTACTCTTTGGCCATTGAAATCATGAATGCGGAAGTGGGCAGTGAGGGTCACTCCTTTTTCCTTGACTTGGTAGCTATGGAGGTTGCTTGCAGCTGGACCAGTGAAGGAGAACACCCAGAGTATATCACACAGCCCACTAACCACACCTGATTCCATGCATGCCTTTTGGGGTGTGATGTGTGTTTGTCTTAAAAGTCTGGATTCTACAATTGCTTCCACCTCACCATTAACTTCCAGTTTAGTATCCAAGCCACAAACACTGATTAACTGAGCTGTCATCCATGAATAACAAGATTTGTTAATCAAGGTTATGTTTAACTATGTTATTTGACTGCTGCTTTTTTAGCCCTGCACTTTTGTGCTGCATGGGCTACTGTCATAAGGATTATCTTAAAGGAGAAATATATACATACATATACATACAGTATATTGGGGGAGAATCTATGAAATAATTCTAGTAACAATCATAGAAACTTGAACAAATGGAAATTAAAATTCCCATAAAGGATGCCAGGTGTGGGTCTGCTTACATACATTTTATCTGTAAGCTTCACTCAGTAATGAAGACGACAGCCTGACACTTACAGTTTGCACTAGCAATTCTGTTTTGTGGCACCACATAGGCAGGTCTGAGGGCCAGCCTGAGAGAGTACCCTATACTATAACACAGTTGGGAAACAGGTACCAAATTACCAACAAATAAAACTGTATCAAGAAAATCATCTAGCATGAAAGAAGGTCCTCTGAATCCATTTATTTTCTTCAAGGGCAAAAATACTGTGGTTTGTGGATTCCTCTGGTGAAGGGCTCTTCAGACATTTTAAAGATACAAAGGTAATGAATGGGAAAAATTGTTAGATAACAAATAAAAACACCATAAATAATAAAACACGATTTAGAAAGCTACGTAGCTCTTGCTTCTTGCGTTTGTTGTTAATGTATCATCTGCATTGATATCATATGCACTGAAAGAAAGAGGCTATTTCAAAATCTGCCTGGACCTCTACCCTTTTATTGTAGCCAGGTACACCAATCTCATCCCAGAAACACTATAAACCTAAAGGTTCTTAGTCCTGTGTTAATAATTCTGAATAATTTTCCTGGGTTACCATCTGCTCTTTGATATGCAGATTCAAGTTTTCTCTTTATTTCTTCTATTAATCTTTGAGTGTATTTTATCTCTTCTATTTGTTCCATTTCTTTTTCAGGAACACTAAGTATGCATATTTTTTCTCCTTTCTATGTTTATTATACCCTATCTACTCATTTTAATGTTTGTTCTTATGGATATTATTTTACGTGATTTCCTCCTGTTGTTCACCTGATTATTTTAGTAACACTTATTTTAAATTTGTTGCTAATGTGGCTTCAATCTCTGAAATATTTTTTTCTCTTCCATATCTTTCCTGATTACTTCCAGCTTAAGGCTTTCATTTATTTTCTTTAAGGTAGGGGTCAGCAAATTTTTTCTTACAGGGCCAGATATTAGATATTTTAGATTTGTGAGCCATACGATGTTTAACACAACTATGCAGCACTATACTGCAAATACGGCCACAGACAGCATAGAAATAAGCAGACATGGCTGTGCTCCAATAAAATGTCATTTACAAAAACAGGCAACTGGCGCATGGCCTGCAATTTGCCCACCTTTGCTTTTAGCAATCCGAACCAAAACACGTTGCCTGTAATTTATTTAAATCTATGGAGAAGTTAGTTATCTGAGCACAAGCTGCATATTTTTTCTTTGAAGAATACTCCCTATAATATGTGCTAATCATCTGTTTTATTAAGTGCTCATTTTCTTCTCCTTGGGACCCTCTTCCCCACTCCCACCTCAGACACAGACCATGGGTAGTACCTTTCCAGTTACTATTCCTGCTAGAACACAATTAATAATTGCTGGAGAAATCACATGAGAAAGATCAGGGAAGTGCACAGAGGCAGCCTGCAGCTTGCGTTCAAACTGCTCTCAGAACCATCTTACCTAACGCTACAGCTTCTTCCCCAGGGCACAGCTGTCCTCAGTTTTCAGTGCTCAGATGGTTAACGTGGCTCACAGAATAGCCATAGTCACATGGCCACTATGGAGACATTTCGCAATAACTGCCTCACCTCTGCCTTCTTCTCAGATCAAACTCTATACTGCCCTCAGCCAGGAGGCTGTGACACAGGCAGGACAACTGGTTTCTCCTTCAGTAGCGTGTTTCTGCCATAAGGCAGAATGAGACTGGGTATCCATAAACAGTCTCCATTCCTGTGTAACGTCATTTTGTGGGCCTCTTATTACTCCACATTCATTTGAGCAAAATCTACAGACTACATGCATATATGTAAGCTCAGCATAATATATTCTGAGTGAGTGTAGAAGGAATTATTTTAAGCAATTATATGTATCCCAAAGTTATGTGACCACGTAAATACTGTGTGAAAGAACCTCAGTGAAAAATGTGCATACAAATAAAGGATGTTTCGTTTGTTCAGTGCTGCTTACTAAGCTGTTTTATTGCTCAGGATTCTGTGAGTTAGTTCAGCAGGGCTGGGGGGAGAGGGTGGTGGCTCCTCTGTGCTCTTTGTGGAGCTGATCGAGGTGAACTGGTTGGGGCTGCAGGACCCAGATTGCCTCCCTCACAGGTCTGGGCCCTGGGTGGCGGATGCACTTCAGTTCTCACGTGCCTCCATCCCCATGGTCTCTCACTGCTCCCTTGTGCAGACCAAGCTTTTCTACAAAACAGAAGCTGCACGGCTTCGGAAGGCATCAGCCTGAAGTGACCTGGTATTGCTTCTTCTGCATGCTACTGGTGAGAGGGTCACCCCAAATTCTAGAAATGGGCACAGACTCACCCCTTTATGAGGAAATGGTAGAGTCACATTGCAAGAGGTATGCAGGATGGGAGGGCTTCTGCAGCCATCTCCGGAAAAACCCACCATCTTGTGATGACTAGAACAACAGTTGATTGATTCAGTATAGTAATGAATAATTTTGCCTTTAACTTAAACATTGCTCCAGCTTGTAGTTTCATATAAGGCTTTGTCTACCTTTACCATCATGCAGTGTAGTTAGGTTTATATGGGGGCAACAGTAATTCAGACTAACACCTGGAATATGGAAACTCACTTTCAGGTCACTAGGCTTGAACAGATGTTCTAACTTGGCCCTAACATCATCACTGCCACAACATACTTCCCAGAAGTGCTTGTTTCCTGGAGCATGCCCAGCCACCTACCTCAGCCAGGTGTTTCCCATTACCTGCACCCACTCGCACACCCAGGTAAGCCATTCCAGAATTAGGTCCTGGCCCAGCAGCTCTGGGTGTGCAGCAGGAAGTTACTTTACACTCATGACCGCCTGACCGTCCATCTCCCAACTCATGGGTCCCGCCATGCTGCCTAAATATGCTCCTGGGAAGCCAGCTCTGCCTCCTCGGTGACCCCTCCAACCGGTCCTGACCACCTGGCTCTGCCTCTCGGTCTGACTCTCACCTCTGGAATCCAACTTCTGAGCTGGCTCAGGGCTCCCTTGAACAACAGGTCCTGGCCTTGCCATAGATCTCAGATTTGGTGTTGATCACCATCACTACCAGTAAATAAGATCTGCACACCGTATCGTGTGCTTGAAGGCAAACAATGACAGCACTTCTCAAGCTTAGTCTAAAACGTGCTGCCAACAGAAGTATGATGCAGCCATGGATGACAGTGTTAATTTTCTATTAGTCACATTAAAAGAGTAAAAGAAAATGTGAAGTTCAATTTATGTTTTACTTAATATATACATTATCATTTCAATATAAAATATTAAGACATTTTACAGTATTTCTTCATGTACTAAGGATTCAACATCCAGCGTGTATTAGACGTTTGCAGCACATCCCAGTTCAGACGGGGCCCCCGTCAAGTGCTCAGTAACCACTTGCGCTCGTGGAGCCTGCGTGGGAGTCCAGCTAGAGTCAGCCTCGTGGAGGAAAGGCGAGGCGGGCCTGTCATGTAAGGCACTGCCTGAATCCTGTCTGCTTAACCTGCCAAGACAGTGCTGGGCTTCCTGGAGGAGGCCTCCTCCTCATGGGGCACAGCTGGAGGAATCCTCCCACGCCCTCCTGTGTAATTGTCTCCACCTCCTGCCTCTTCCGTAGTGATTTATCAGTGGTGCCAACTAGGAGAAAGAGGGCTTGGAAAGTAGCATAACTAGCTCCTAATTCATGATCACTTATGACATTTGAATGCTTGCCTTGTTCGTGTGTAAATGGGCATGATACCACACCCCCAACCTCCCAACTGGAATACCTGGGGGGCAGAAACCCCAAGAACCTCCCAGGGGCGTGCTGGAATGCCGTGCTGAGGAGAGGGGCAGAATCTAGAGTGCAGTGGGCAGCCGTCTGAAAGGCCACAGCAGACACTGCTCCTCCAGCCCAGGGTCCAATTCAGCAAATTTGGGCTGGGGCCTGAACCTCTGCATTTCTAACCAGCTCCTCGGGGAAGCTGCTGCTGGTTGGGGGGCTACACTGACAATGATTAGACCACCTGTGTTTAAACCCCTCCAGGAAGCCCAGCACTGTCTTGACTCAGATTAGACCACCTGTGTTTAAACCCCAGCTCTGGAATTTCCTGGGTAACTTCTGGCACCTCTTAATTGTCCAGTGCCTCGGAAAAATGAGAGCAATAATAGTCCTTACAGAATTGCTTTTAGGACTAAATTAGTTAATATATGTAAAGTGCCTGGAGCAGTGCCTGATGTATAGTAAGTGTTCAAGGACTATTATTTATCATGATGATGACAATGGTGATTATGTAGCTTGAGAGGGTTAGTGGTGCCTGAGGATCCAGTTCGTCTCCATGACCAAGCTCTGGCAATGTGTACTGCACTGGGAGGGCGACTGAAAGGGTGGAGTCTGTTTAATCCTCATTCTATCGAAGCCACAGAGTTTTATAGCTGGAAGGGGCCTCAGAAATGTTCTCATTCAATTCATTTTAAAGACAAAGCAACTGAAACCAGATAGATTTCGTGACTCACCTAAGGTCACACACCTATTTAGTGCCTGAGCTGGACCACAGCCTTCATTTCCCTTTCAGTATTCTTTCTATTGCATCACAGGAACACACATTTTCCCAATGACTGTGACTAGGAATGCATTTTCTTGTAGAAGTTCTGTTATAAGTGGTTGTTAGGAATAGCTGCATGGACTTCTGTGGGCTAACCTGGGGACCTGATCCGTCTGTCAATAACTATTTATGGAATGTCTGCTGGTGCCAGGCCCTGCACTAGAGTCTGCAAGTATGTCAGGTGGAAATAAACAAGTAAATGCTGTGCCTTCTTGGGTTATGGACTTCCAACATTTATATAGGAAAAGGATTTTAAAAGTCTGACGTTTGACATAAGTGAGAACTTCTGAGACATAAACTCCAGGTAGTATCCAGAAGACATCAGGCATGGAAGCTTTCCAAAACCGCCCTCCTGATCAAGATTATCCCTGCCCACGATCCTGCTCCAGATGCCCTTAATGTGGATGGACACCTGACATATTCTGGGCCAATCAGAGTCTAAAAAACATCTGTGTTAAGAGACCTAGAACCTGAATGAGTAGGACAGCACCGAGCCTTGGAGCTATATGGCATCACAGGCAGTCAGCGCACCCTGCTAAAGCCAGGGCAGGCCTGCAGAAGCAGCACTACAGAGCTGTGCCGGCGAAGACCCATCTGGGTACAGGAGCAGGAGAAGGGGATACTACAAGGCTTGAGGGGGGTGTGAGGGGAGAGATGCGCAAACACACAGGAAAGCTGGTTTCATCTCCCAGTCCTGGAAAGGATCCCTACACTCCTTTTATAAATACCTTCTTACTTGAATTTGAGTCGCTTCCTGCTCCTTGAACCAACAAGGTCAGATGAAGACAGCTGGAGACCAAGCAGTACTTCCAGAATTCACAGAGTCTGCATATGTGGAGCCAATCATGTTCCAGGCTCTGTACTCGGAGCTGAGAAGGCAGTTCCAAGGGGCAAGGTACCACCTGCTTCCCCAGAATCCACAGGAAGGCTGCCATGTTCCACAACAACACAAGGCTGATGGGGGTGAATGCTAGTGGGAAAGGAGGCATGGGAGCGCCGAGGAAGACAACATACCAGTGGAGTGGGAGAGCTTCGGAGGCCTATCAATCTGTTCTAAATTCCAAAGCGCACTGATGCTGCCCACTCGTTAGCCCCCTGAAGCCTGCAGGCTGGGACACATGCCCCTTCTCTGTAACTGGGAATTGGTGTCCTGTTCAACTCATTTAAACTCATTTCCAATGTGTTTCCCCACAATGTACTCATTCACAAAACTCAGGATTTCAATCTAAAGGTCACTCTCCACTCAAGATCTTAAAGTGAGGTTTGAACAGTTTGAGATTTAATTGTTCTGCCTTTAGTTTTTGGTTGCTAAATATAAAATACCCCAATCTAAACAATACATAAGCTTTGTTCTTCTGTGAGGTCAAATTGCTGTTATTGACTTGGTCTTACCCATGAGCATAATGTTTCTGTTACAATTATTTCTTAGATTCTGACTCTGTAAAGTCCTTGATTGGAAGATATGAAAAAGGAAGCCAGTTATATTTAAGAAAACACTTATAACAGTAATATTTGCACCTAGTGATATAGGAGGAAAGAATTGTACTGTATATAAAAATAATAATTTATAGACAACTTCACCTCCAATAAGGGCTCCTCCAAGCTACTGGAAATTAGACAAAGAGCTCCTTTATGTCTACCAAATTAAAAAGAAAATCAAGAGAGCTCCGAAACATTCAATTATTTTAAAAAACAAATAGATGGTGATGGGAGTTTTTTTTTCTGGGTCTATATAACTCTAGATGAAATCTAGAAAAACAAACTGTAGATAAATTTAATCAACATTTTCTAGATATTTAACTTATCAAGTATTTGAAAATTCTAAAATGTCCAAAAAAATTTTTTTAGAGAAACTAAACTGAAATTACCAGTCTGGAGAACAAACATTTCTTTTTCGGTTACTACAATTTTCAGAAGTCCGACAAGTATCAATGACTGCTTGAGGTCCATTATTAACAATAAACAATTGTCTATTACTATACAACCCCATGAGTAATGTCAACTAGCAAATGCTAAAGGTCGAGACGGAGGAGCAGGCTTTTCTGTACTATAGCACAACATTCCTCACATTCATTTCACATAACTGACAATGTCTTCATTGTTGTCCTGAACACTAATTTAGTGTTGTATTTTTTTTGCTTGTGTCAATGAGTGTCAAAATATTGTTCTTTTAATACATGGAAGTATTTGCATAGAGCTTTATTACTGATCTTTAGATGTTAGCCAGAGGCAAAATAACACAGAGAAGCTCCAGTTGGGAAATCCCACTAGCAATGAAAGGCAAGAGTCTTGAACATATTCTGCTTTTCTGCCAATTTTTCTCTCCAAGTACACAATGGTTTATTGACCCCACAATTGGTGAAATTAAAAGCAGTGTCAGACACCACAAAAAAATACTTCAACTATAAGACACAAGGATTCCATTTCCCTAAAAATGAAACAGAAAGGTTGCAAGGAGAAATATAAACACTAAAAGGAAGTTCTAGGGTCCTGACATGAATTAAAATACAATACCATGTGAACTGATTACAGAAAAGCCAAGAAACACAGTGCGCTTCAACAGTGAACTGAGAAACATATGGGCCATTTTTGTTGTTATGCTTTCCTGCATCATCTCATCATTAAATGCTCAATTGCCTGTAACTGTTTGCATTTATCCCAGTTATTAAGAAAAATAAAGCCACCACATTTTCTGCCTCTTCAAAGTTGAACAGTCCACAAACAGGTATCTGATGCGGTTTTGAGTTCTGTTTTTTCCCTCCCTAACACCAATTATCCTGCCATTGTGGTAGTGCCCTAAAAGACAAAATGCCCTTTCACAAAAAAACAGCAGGCTCCAGCTGCTGGTTACTCACTATGAAACTGAAGGGCTGATCCCTGGCTGTGGTGAGGAAAGAGCAGTCCCAGAGCTTGGTGCCAGGACAGGCTAGTAAAGGCCACGCTCGAACCGCGAGAAGCCAGACCAGCCTTTCAAGTCAAGTGTTGGCTTGTAGACATATAAGTTAATCAGCCATGAAATAAGCACCACAATGTTCTTATTGATCACAAAGGGCTCATGACGCAATCTTGGCTCCATTCTTTCGGCCTCCGACTCTCAGAGAAAGAGAGCACCTTGAGGGGTGTTTACTCAGGCGGGTGTTCACTTCAGGACTGGAACCTGGGAAGATATGCAATGTGCCTCGTCTCCAAAGTGAAGTGCACGAAACCCATCGCAATCACATACCTATTCATTTTGTCAAAGAACATGATGGTGTTCTTATTGCATTTATTAAGAGTAAAAGGGTATTTAGAAAACTTCAAACTAATAATATTTTAAAAATAAATTTTAATTGTCCCTCAATTTTTTTTTATTCACTGTCAAATACTACATAGTGTTGATACTTTTGTTTTTAAATCAATATTATTGATTTAAAGGATAGCTATTGAACATTTGCTCCAAAAGTCCTAAGTGAAGAAGCTGGTCATTTTAAATTGTGCAGGTGGAACATCTGGTGTACCTTTCTGCTCTTGAGAATGAGCCATGTATTAATCACATTTTCTGCTCATTCTGCACCAAATCTTCAGTTTCTACTTCTACTATATCTTTCTAAAACCACAGTGAGAAAGGCAAAGTGGGTGAGGGTGGCTAGTGCTGTTGGAGCTTTAGGACACATTCTAAGATGCTGCTAAATGTGGGCCATCCACAGGTGTGACAATACACAATGAGTCCTCTCCCACTAAGCCAGCCTCATTATTCAGAGGTAGTTTTCCTCCAGAATGAATCCTCTTAAGCAAAATGGAAAAGAACAAATTCAGTACAGAGCTCAGGGAGAGGACTATGAAGTGAGATGAAGAATCAAAGAATTAAGTCTTTAAGAAAAACATTCAGTCAATCGATTCTCTAAGGGCATGGAGATATAGTCCTAGTGTCTCCCCATGAGTAAACCGGCTGCCAAGTGATAAACTCTAAACTCTCATGCGCTGTCCTTGCTATCTGGTTAGGCTCCAGATGCATGTGTCCACAGACATTACAGAGCTGGGTGAGTGAGGGAATGATAGTCACACAATTGCTCCTGCCTTTCTTTTTCCTTTTCCATAGAGTGTGTGATTGACTCCAGGACAAACACAGATGAAAAAAAAAAAAATCAAGTATTGTATTTCTAAAAGTGACATGGACTGCAGATCTGCTGAGGGGGGCGGGGGGAACAATGGGATATCTCAGTCATCATGAAGGCCTAGTGATCTACAAAGCAATGAGAGCCTGTTTCTTAGTTTTCAGGACTCACTTTTGTCTCCAACTCAGTGTTAGTTTGAAACTTTTCTAGAACTACTGAATAAAAGGACAAGCATTAGACATTTGCTCTTAAGAGTGAACAGTGCCCCCCTCCCCCACCCCCCAACTGGGGGGCATAGATTCCCTGATCACTTGGAGGAAACAGTGCCACCTGCTGAAACTCCCATCTCTTTAGCTGAGCGTATTCCCCAGCCCCTGCCCCCTAGTTTGGAGGCTCTGGAGAAGAACAGAGCCACGCATCATAGAACTACTGGTTTCTCATGTGATTCACCACTACTGGAGGTGGGAGCTAAGAGTGAAGAAAAAATGTTTTGTTATATATTTTTAAAAGGTCTTGTTCCCAGCAGTAAACACAGTGCTGGTAGCTTAGGAACCCTTTCTGTGATCACTTGTGTATTTTTATGTAATGGGAGCCTGTGGTGTGAGACTAGATACAAAAACACATACAACAAAAACCCAAACCGTATGCAGAACATGAGAGCTGAGAGGATCACAGCACCAAGACAAGAAGGCCTTGTGTGTTTATTCATCTTTCCAAATGAAGTGTTTTTACAGGAATATAGGCAGCCATAGAGCACTGCCTTTATGCAGTGAAAAGGACTCAGATGGAAGTCCTAACGCCAGTCACTCACCTCATTGCATTAGATGACATTTTGAAAGCACTTTGTGATCTACTAAATGTTATTGCCATTATAAAAGATAATATCATTGGAGAAAATTCCAGAGTTAATGCCTAAGAGATCAGTGCTTCCTAAAGATCACTGAGATATGATGTGACAATTCCACAGACCATTCTCATGCTCAGCATAAAAACACAGAATTTTTCAGAGCACTAATTCTTTTTTATTTTTAAGTGTTTTAGAACGGAATCAGGGTTTCAGTATTTCCATCCTTAGGAATTTCTGATTCCTTGCCCAAAACAGGTCAATTATATTCGAGTTTTAAAAGAGCATAAAAATTCTGATAATTTATATGTTTTTCTTAAATGTGGGGTTCTGCTATTTCAGAAAAACAAAATTTGCATTATACAAGTAGATATTTCAGAGGAGCTTTAAGTCTTTTTTTCTTAATAGTTAGCTTCATTAATCATTGTTAGATAGAGTTCCTTTGTTTAATAGTATTTCTAAATAGTAAACAGCTGTTGATAGAGGTATTTTTCCAACATGATTTCTCAATAAAGAAGAAAAATTCATAAATGGAGCCTGAACTGGGGAATAATAAGCAGATTTAAACAAATAAAATCTTTAAAAGAAAACAACTAAACCAACAAAAGCAAACAAACCTTTATAAACACATTGGTTAACTGGAGAGTGATTTTTGGAACTGGATTCTAACTTAAGCATAATAAGATGTCTAATGCCATCTTTTATTCAACATCATTTTCCTAATTATCTTGGTCTAAGTGTTTCCAAACTTTATTGTTTATGTTGGCATAAAGAGCTCCCACCTCCACTGTCTCCCTTCCTAGAGTGGGGGATGGTGTTGACATGCAGGTTAGGTGGGAACATAACCACTAATAGGCAGCAAGAAGGCTGTGGTCTGAAAAGTACCTCCAAACTGATAAGGAACTAACAAGAGTAAATCAAAGACTGGATCAAGGCTGAGCCCCCATGAAAATATTCATTTTCCATAGTTTTGATGAAAATAATCAGAAAATTTTCTCTAACATTTCGTATAAAGAACGTTATGTCCTTGTCTTATTTTACAGATGGAGAAACTGAGAATGCTGGAGGGAATGACCTGCAAAGGGGTCAGGCGGCAGCAGAATGAGGAACAGAAGGCAGATTTCCTGATCCCTCTGCCAGTTTTCCACCCAACCCGCCCATCTAAATGAACCGGCAGAGGCTTAGTTTTGATAAGCAGTTCCATGAAAACACACTTTGTGCCAGGTTCTCTCCAGTGCCCAAGACACTCCCCGATGGGGAGCTGGGGCTGGGGCCCTTAACTCCTTCAGCACACACTGACTTAGATGCAGCCACAAAACCAGGGCCTTGGGCAGATACTTCCAGGACTTAGCACAGGTCCCTCCTCCCTGTCCCACTTTCAGCCTTCACACCCAGAGCTGAGGATTTTTAAGCCTGTAGCCTGAGTCCTTTGAAACATCCCCGAAAACCTCATCAATGACTCTACTCAAAAGTCCAGTGCAGATGTCCACTTTAACTGCTCAGCCTGGGTCATCTCATGAGAGCTGTGGAGATGAAAGTGGTAAGGCAGGGCGGGGGGCGGGGGGGGGGGGGGGAGGGTGCGCTATGTGAGTGGTCCTCACCATTACAAAGGGATTCCTGCATGTTTGTTACAGACAGTATCTCTCAGTGCATCAACATGTTTGATTCTGTGATTTTTTTTTTTTTTGGAACAGAGAAATTAGGGGAGTTAGGAAACCTAAGCTTTTGTGTATTGACTTACTAGAAAGTGCACAGTAACAAAGATCAGAGAACTTTTGAGAGTTGGCAGGTTCAGCTGGTATTTAAGGATAAGAAAAAGGGGGCCAAACAAGATGTTCCAGGTGGCTAGAGACACACCCAGCATAAGAGCCCACACCTTCTATTGTCCAGGCCAACCCTCTTTCTAGCTCACTATGTATGAGACAGAAATATTTTGAGAATCACAATGTAAGCCAATGAAGAAATGATGTAATATTTGTATGTCTGCTTTTACAAATGAATTAGGAATAACTTTCTAGTGAACAAAAGTACTTTGAAAAGTGATTTATCTTTTTAAAAAAATATTTGTTACTGAAAATATTACATATGTCCCCTTTTTTCTCCCATTGGCCCATTATAGCCTGCCCCCCCCACCCCACCCCAGGCCTCCACCACCCTATTTTCTATGTCTATGAGTTATGCATATATGCATACAAGGTCTTTGGTTGATTTGGTTGATCTTTTCCCACCCACCCAACCATCCCGCCTTCCCTATGAGACTCGACAGTCTGTTCCATGCTTCCATGTCTCTGGATCTATTTTGTACAAGGGTTTATTTTGTTCATTACATTCCACATATGAGTGAGATCATGTGATACTTGTCTTTCTCTGACTGGCTTATTTCGCTTGGCATAATACTCTCCAGGCCCCTCCATGCTGTCTCAAAGGGTAAGAGATCCTTCTTTTTGACTGCTGCATAGTATTCATGGTGTAAATGTACCACAGCTTCTGTATTCACTCGTCCACTGATGGGCAGCTAGGCTGTTTCTAGATCTTAGCTATTGTAAATTGTGCTGCTATGAACACAGGGGTGCATACATTCTTTTTGATTGGTGTTTTGGGTTTCTTAGGATATATTCCTAGAAGTGGGATCACTGGGTAAAATGGCAGTTCCATATTTAATTTTTTGAGGAAATTCCATACTGTTTTCTATAATGGCTGTACCAGTCTTCATTCCCACCAGCAGTATACTAGGATTCCCTTTTCTCCACATCCTGGCCAGCACTTACCATTTGTTGATTTATAGATGGCAGCCATTCTGACAGGTATGAGGTGAAATCTCATTGTCATTTTAATCTGTATCTCTCTGATGATCAGTGACTTTGAGCATTCTTTCATGTCTCTTGGTTATCTATATGGCCTTTTTAGAGAAGTATCTACTTGGGTCCTTTGTCCTTTTTTGAATTGGATTGTTTGTCTTCCTTTTATTAAGTTGTATGAGTTCCTTATATATTTTGGATATCAACCTTTTACAGATGTATCATTGCCAAATATGTTCTTCCATACAGTGGGCTCCCTTTTCATTTTGTTCATAGTTCCTTATGCTGTCCAGAAGCTTTTTATTTTGATGTAGTCCCATTTGTTTATTTTCTCCTTAGTTTCATTTTCCCTGGGAGCTGTATCTATAAAGATATTGCTACAACTTATATCTAATATTTTGCTGCCTGTGGATTTTTCTAACATTTTTATGGTTTCCCATCTTGTTTAATTCTTTTATCCATATTTAATGTTTCTGGATGTTGTAAGTTGGTGGTCTAGTTTCATTCTTTTTTGCATGTGTCTGTCCAATTTTCTCACCATTTATTGAAGAGACTGTCTTGACTCCATTATATGCTCTTGCCTCCTTTGTCAAGTATTAATTGAGCATAATGGCTTGGGTCGATTTCTGGGTTCTCTGTTCTGTTCCATTGGTCTATATGTCTGTTCTTGTCCCAGTACCAGGAAGTTTTGAGAACAGTGGCTTTGTAATATAGCTTGATACCTGAAATTGTGATCCCTCCAACTTTGTTCTTCTTTCTCAGGATTGCTGCAGCTATCTGGGGTCTTTTTTTATTCCATATGAATTTTTGGAGAGTTTGTCCTAGGTCTGTGAAATAAGTCATTGATATTTTAATGGGGATTGCATTGAATCTATAGACTGCTTTCGGTAGTATGGACATTTTAATGATGTTGATTCTACCAATCCATGAACACGGTATATTCTTCCATTTGTTTATGTCTTCCTCTACGTTTTTTTTCAAAGTTCTGCAGTTTTCCGAGTACAGGTCTTTTACCTCCTTAGTTAAGTTTATTCCTAGGTATCTTAATTTTTTTTTTTGTTGCAATGGTAAATGGGATTGTTTTTTTAGTTTCTCTTTCTGTGAGTTCATTATTGGTGTATACAAAAGCCATAGATTTTTGATGTTAATTATGTATCCTGTTACATTGTCGAATTCATTGATTAAGACTAATAGTTTTTTGATAGAGTCTTTAGGGTTTTATATGTACAATATCATGTCATCTGCAAATAATGACAGTTTTACTTTCTCTTTTCCAATTTGGATGCCTTTTATTTCTTCTTGTCTGATCGCTATGGCTTGTACTTCCAGTACTATGTTGAATAACAGTGGTGAGAGAGGACATCCCTGTCTTGTTCCTGTTCTTAGGGAAAATGGTTTTAGTTTTTGCCCATTGAGTATGATGTTGGCTGTAGGTTTGTCATATAAAGCTTTTATTATGTTGAGGTATGATCTCTCTATTCCCACTTGCTGAGAGTTTTTATCAGGAATGAGTGTTGGATTTTGTCGAATGCTTTTTCTGCACCAATTGATATGATCATGTGATTTTGTCTCTCAGTTTGTTTATGTGATGTATCACATTTATTGATTTGTGAATATTGTACCAGCCTTGCATCGCTGGAATAAATTCCACTTGATTGTGGTATATGATCTTTTTAATATATGTTTGTATTTTAATTTCTTTATTGCTATGGTAAATGGAATTTTTATTTTTTAGTTTCTCTTTCTGAGACTTCATTATTGGTATATAAAATGCCACTGATTTCTGGGTGTTATTTTGTATCCTGCTACATTGCTGAATTCTTTTATTAAATCTAGTAGGTTTTTGGTGGAGCCTTTAGGGTTTTCTATGAATAATATCATGTCATCTGTGAATAATGACAGTTTTACTTTCTCCTTTCCAATTTGGATGCCTTTTATTTCTTCTGTCTGATCACTATGGCTTACTTTGCTAGATCCGACTTGCTAATATTTTGTTGAGGATTTTAGCATCAATGTTCATCAGGGATATTGGCCTGTAGTTCATTTTCTTTGTAATGTCTTTATCTGGTTTTGGAATTAGAATAATGCTGGCCTCATAAAAAGAGCTTGGAAGTGTTCTTTCTTCTTGGATTTTTTTGGGATAGTTTGAGGAGGACAGGTGTTAGTTCTTCTTTGACTGTTTGGTAAAACTTCTCTGTGAAGCCCTCTGGACTAGGGCTTTTATTTGCTGGGAGGTGGTTTTTTTAAATTATTATTATTATTACTGCTTCAATTTCCTCAATTGTTATGGTCTATTCAGGTTTTCTGTTTCTTCCTGATTCGGTTTTAGGAAATTATATTTTTCTAGGACTTTTTCCATTTCATCCACATTATCCAGCTTGTTGGCATATAGTTGCTCAAAGTATTTTCTTACAATCCTTTGTATTTCTGTGATGTCAGTTGTTATTTCACTGTTTTCATTTTTTATTGTGATTATTTGGATCCTCTCTCTTTGTTTCTTGATGAGTCTGGCTAAATGTTCATCAATCTTGTTTATCTTTTCAAAGAACCAGCTCTTGGTTTCATTGATCTTTTGTATTTTTTTTTAGTCTCTATGCCATTATTTCTGCTCTAATCTTTATTATTTCCTTCCTTATACTTACTCTGGTCATTTCTTTTTCTCTTTCTAATTCTTTAACTTAGAAAAAATAGTTTATTTTTTCTTTCTTTTTTTTTTTTTTTTTTTTTTTTTTGAGGTATGCCTGTAACGCTATGAACTTCCCTCTCAGGACTGCTTTTGCTGTGTCCCAGAGATTTGGGGTTGTTGTGCGTTCATTTTGTAATTTCTTTTTTTTAACAAGGCACTGGGCAAAGGGTCTAAGATAGGGTTCCCAAATACAGGGACTGCAGGGCACCCAGTGGGTTCATCCTGGTGGCTGACACAGAGAACACCCACTTCTAGAAAGGCAATGCGCACTTCACTCCAGCAGACAGTTCCCATCTGAAAGGATGGAAAACCAAGTGCTATGCTAAAACAAAACAAAACAAAAAACCCCCAAATTTTGGCTGTTAACTTAAAAAAATGTAAAACTTTGCCTGGACTAAACACTGCATGGCAAGCAGCCAGCCGGATGTGGTCCAGTGAGGTCCGCCTGTTTAGCTATCCAGCCTAACTGAGGGCCGATAGAGGGGTGTTTCCTTAGGAAGCTGACAGAAGTGTAGAAATGAGTAAGAATCTTCAAACCTTCTTCTCATACCATCACTGCAGGGTATACTGACCTTGATTCAATTCACCAGAAAAGTAAATAGTCAAACTAGAAAATGTAGCTTCTTTGTTAGTTTACAATACAGATATCATATTTTAGGATACTCATGTTTTTCTACTTTTCTGAAATTGTTCATATAAGAAATGTAAACCACAAAGAGAATATAATTTTAAAACTGGAGCCATATTTTCTAACTCGTCCCCCCCACCCCAAATATCATTAAAGGCACAAGAGAAAACATCCTTTGTAAAAAAGCAAATATAATTACAAAATAATTAGTTGCAGAGGTTCTACATGATAAAAATAATAGCGACCCTTAAATTTCAGTTATCAAAAATCAGGGAAATTTAGGAAATAAAAATGCCAGTTCATTTAACGTAAATTTTAGGTTAAAAAAAAAAAACAGCTAAGAAAAATCCAGTACTATTTCTACGCTACGTTCTGTGCCCCCTTTTGAATGTATTTCCAATAACAAATGAGAAAGACAGAAAGTGCTGCTGCTGGACCTCCCTTGATTCTTCTTGGAGCTGCCACCTTTCCCAGTCACCAGATTGACCTCTGAGTCAAGCCAGATGGGACTGAGAGAGACATCAAGCAAGTGCTGAAAAGGTGACTTGAGTATCTGGCAGCTGAGTCTGGAGTGAGTTTCTCTGCAAATTCTCTGGGGGCTGCTGCTTTCCAATTTCTCAGGAATGTTTCATTCTCCTCATCCCTTTGCTGAATCTCTCTCTGGAGAGGTCAGGGAAGCCTGTGACATCCCCGGAGGGCACTGCCGGACTGAATTAGCATGAGATAACTTTGGACTCTCTTCCAAACATGAAAACACAGGGAGGGAATTTCATTAAAAGTAGAAGATGAGGGGATCCAAGTTAATCCCAGCTCTAAGCTGCCGAGAAGTATGTTCAGTTTGCATCTGACGCTCCACTCTGTGACAGAGTTCACCAGCTCTGTGCCCGCGAAGTTGGGAGTGTCCAGCCTGACCTCAGCTGACCGAACCTTACTTTCGCAATGAAGGTAAAAAGTGGGTTTGGTGGTATTAAAATAAGTATTTAGCTTGTTTATGTGTTACTATATAAAGCAGTAAGATTCCGAGGTCAAAAATAAACATTTCAGTATTCAGCCTTTAAATACCTTTTAAATCAGGAAAGAGGAAACTTTAGTAGGTAACATGAATCATTAACCATACATATGTGTGTAAACACTGGATATCTAATTTAGTAAGGCATGTCCTAGAGACAGGCTTTCTATTACATCTGCAATGTTTGAGAGGACACATTGTAAATATTTAGTGATAGTATAATTAATGAGATATGTTCAAAAAGTACAACAATGACCATTTCATTACTTGTTTTAAAAATTTTAATTCGAAGGATAGCTTTAGAAAAGGTGTCAATGTAGCCTGTTTATAAAATATGACTCATAAATATTAAAGAATTCAAACTTGGATGCTTATCTTGGAGCTCTTCTGCTTCAACCAATGAAGGACTATGTTTACTAACTCTTTGATGAATAAATGTTTCTTATTAGCTACTTCACTATAATGTATACTATGCTTTGTTTTGATTTAAAAAATATCTTGTTTCTTTTTAATATTCACAATTTGTGAAAACTGGCCTTCATAACTATTATAAACCAGTATTCACCTATTGAAGATTTTGTAGACTAAAAGCTATGCTATGCACTTTTAAACATTTTTGTGCACTTTTATACTTTTTTTATTCCTTTTGCTATTCCTTGACTATTGTAAGATATAAAAGGTATGAAATAATATGGCTGGATGAGGAGTAATGGCTTACTTTAATTACAATACATTCTACGATAAACTGCAAAGTACCCAGTGATAAAAAAATTATTTGTTAGTGTATTATACTGTACATTAGGTGATCTGATGTAATCAGTGCCTAGAAAAGTCCTCTGTTGGACTTGGGGATTCTGTGTAATAGGCCCTCAGCTACTTCACTACCGTCCTAAATGAACATATCTTATACAACAGCACCATATATATGTCATAGAGAGGAAGGGAAACAGACTCTCTCTTAAAGAGCACCCAAGGCAGCAGAAAGTATCTAATGTAACTCGTGAGGAGATACATTCCTGAGTGTCAAAGGTCGGTTAAGAAACTTTCAAACTTGGGGAAAATAAAACATATACTATATATTTGGGCCTGTGGTGATGCCTTATCAGTGGAAGCACAAGCAATATTTAAACTGAAGTTATGAACATTCAAACAACACGGGAGACACAGTGAGGAAATTGATTGGCATACTATTATTCCTTGCCCTTTTTTAACCCTTCATGGGCATTTTGGGATGGCCATGGGACTCCGTGAAACCCAAGGTCACAGAACTGCGCTATTAATTAGCCTGTAGGAACACAAGCCCAAGCTTCCACCTGGTTAGTTTTAAGCTCTAAAAAACCAAAGTAGATTAGCTTAGACATGAAATGCCGATACTATTTAGGGAACACAGAGGATAAATTTAACTTTCTGATGATCTATCTTTTGTTATGAATGCTCAGTAAAATCTTAAAATATTTTGTGCATAGTTGTTTCATTTTTTAAAGCAGTAATTATTCACTTTAGTTGGGTCACAGAGCCTTTTGAGAATCTGGTGAACAATAATGAAATTCTTCACTGAAAAATGTATGTGTGAGCCTGCACAGGGGCACAATTTGGCCTAAGATTTTAGGAGATTCGCAGATATCACCTACAGGCTACCTTTGGACGTGAGGCTTGAAAACTTTGATTTACAAAGGTAACACTACAATTCCCACTAATTTTCTCTCATTCATGCTTCTACCCAGCACATATTTACTGAGGATCAAGCTTCAGGCACAGTGTGGAACACGAGAGAGACGGGCCACAGTCCTTGCAGGGAAGGTCTCAGCATGAAGCAGATGTTGGCTGAGACTGTGGACACCACATGACTCTCCAGAGTACTCCTGGGCGGCAGCCTTCTCACTGGTGACTGAGTCCTGCAACAGGGACCCTCCACACTGGGAGCCAGACAATGGCAGCGAACAGTACGGTCTTTGTAAGTGGCAAAACACTGTGCAAATGCTAGTTGTTGATTTTATGAAGTCAAACTTGCCTTCCTGTTCTGAGAGCCAGCCATTGAGTAGTAAAGTGAAAGTTTATACTAGGAAAGTGAAAACCAGGAGGAAGAAAATTAATGAGAAGCATCCATAATGGTATTCCTAATGAGGATAGATCATTTTACCAAAAGTATCCAAACAACTGTTTTGAAAAGATTTTTAAAATGGTGATCTTTTAATAAATAAAGCTGCCAAGGTAATAAATGAAGAAGCATTTGCTAGAGTGTGGGTAAGGCTCTGACTGGCTTAATGCACTCTTTATTTGTTTCACAGGACACATAAATAAAATGATTAAACTAAATGAAATAACAGTATAAGTAAAATGCTTATAAGACATAGTCACTTTGATCCTCACTCATTCCTCATGCTGTACACCCTGGAACCCTGCCCTGCCCTGGCACCCCTGCCCCGCCCTGGCACCCAGCACTGTATTCCTTTGGAGCTTCAGAGAATTAAGCTGGAAAACAGGATGAATCTGGAGCATGTCAGCAGCAAGATCTTAAACACACTATATTCATTTTCAACTATGTTTTCCTCTGTCTTCTCTTTCTCCTAACTTAGGGTGCAGAGAGAAACCAAGAGGAAAGCCTGAGCATGGATGGGACAGACCCTTTGTAGAAGCCCAGACCTGCTGCTCAGTGCCCAGAATGCTGGGCCAGTCACTTCAACTGTAAATACAAGAAAACAAGAAATAAGGGAGAAAATGAGTGTAAAGTACCTGCAACAATGGCTGTCACATAGTAGCAGATCAATAAAAATAGTAGTAACATTACTTTGCATTAATGATGCCAGTCAGTCTGAGTAAATCAGGCACAAGCATCCTAAGGTTATACAGCACTATGTTTTCTAAAACACCCTCATAATATGTCATTTGATTTCACAACAACGTTGAGTTAAAAAAAACCAGGAACTATTGTTTCTCTTTTACCCATGAGAAAACAGTGGATGGGAGATGTTAGCTGATTTGCCAAAGTTCTACAGTGGTATGAGTAAGAATCGGTGCCATGGAAAATGAACAGTTTTCTAACATCTGGAATGCCCAGCAAGGAGAGTACCTAAGGCTCAAGCATCCAGTATGCAGTGATATCTGAGCCAGCTCTACTAATACTACAAATACCAGAGGAGCTAGCTGGGAAGTATGAACACATAATGGAGAGACAATCAGTCTCAAGAGAAACTGAAGAGTACAAGAAAGAACAGAAGACAAGCAAAGAAGCTTTGTCGACTTCTAACAGCAACAGAAAGGACAGCCTTGCAAGCAGACACCTAGTCAGTAAAGGTTAGTTGTATGTGTCCTGGAGAATGAGTGGTGTTGATGAAAACCACTCTACCCTTCAGTCACCTCCAGAATCTCATGCTATTTTCAGTTGCAGAAGGAGAAATTGAAGACCACAATAAACCCCAAAGCTTTAAAAAAAAAAAAAATCCCTGATGGTAGAACAAAAAAGGAATATGCTAAGGAAAAAGTAAAATATGTTCTTTATAATTGGGAAGTTCTTGTGTCTATGTAGAGAAATTCTTGTACACAATTTCCTGAGTCCTTTAATTCTGTATTCAGTAAAAATAACAATTCTGAGTTGATATTTGGAATTTGTGTGTCACTAAGAAAAGGCTCCTGTCAAATACAGAAGGGGCCCTTAAAGAATTTGGATGAGTATTAGGACTGTACCCTCAGAAGCAGTTACACATTTTAGAAATATATTTAGCTCTCGAAATGAAAGTAGCCTGTGCAGAGATTCAGAGGACAGAGACGCTGATTGGGGTGTAGCGCCATCCACTATCCTGTACTAGATTACTAGTATCTACTGAGCAGGACATGAAGCATTATATACCACTGGGCACTCATTTATAAGAACTTTGAAAATAGGCTGGTGACTATGGGAAATGCCTAATGGGGGAGGAACTGGTAGAGGTCTATTAGCTGCTTAAGATAAAACTAAATGTGAAAATAGATGCAAGTATTCTTCTTTTCCTCTCAACTCCTCTTCAAGTGGCAGTTTGTCAGTAACTAGTTTATGGAAAGAGGGTTTTATTGAAAAGATTACCGCTATGTTCCTGTTGTATATTTCTCATGTTTAAGCTGGGAGATATGTTTCCGAGAAAAATACAGGTAAAAAGGTCCCGCAAGGAAGCTTGTGATGATCACTAGTGGGATTAATACTGGAAAACCACATCTTCTTTGTCTGTGAATGCAGGGCCTGCCAACCCCTAACTGCAAACACTGGGCTCAAACAGCAGGTGTTAAAGCAAATGGCTCAATGGATGATGAAAAAATGCAGGGGAAGGTCAAGGGAAAAATAGAGCGTGAGTTCTATACTTTATTCAGGGCAGTTTGGAAACTCAGTGAGGGCCCACTACTTTAAGTGCACTATGAGAGAAACAGCTGTTATTTGGTTAACCAAGGTCTCTCTCAATAGTCATGATATTCCTTGGAAGGTATTAGCATCTACTGAAGTAATCATGCCTCAGATACCGCTCTATTCTTTTATCGAGATGGCAATGAAAGCCCCACCCTGTGCATTGCTCAGAATGGTTTAGTGCTGCACAGTGTCAAACATTGGACATGAAATGCTCATTTACACTAACCCATTTCACAAAAGGGTTTCTGGGCACCTCAGGACAACATCTCGAAGAAGAGTCATACCAATGAAGGAAGAGGGCTGACACCTGGATGGGTAGGTATGACATCAGAGGAATATCTGAGTGTACATGGATGGGCAGGAGAAGTGAGCAGTTCACTCTGAAGTCAGTCAGCTGTTGACTCAGAACTACTGGGTGTGCTGGCCCAGCTCTCAGGAATGTCTACACATGCATTCTAAGTGGTCAGTTCCTCTTGAGAAAATGTGGAGAAAAAACTCGACTGAGGAAGTCACGTCTTATTCCAAGAATGAGTTAATTAAGACTTTATTCTCCTTGGAAAGGATAGAGTAGATTTTAACATGAAAGGGGACAGGCTGTTTGTAAGAAAAATCAAATCATTATCAGGTTATGAGTATCTTAGAGTTCCTGTATTTACTATTGGGTGAATATTAAAACCACTATACATGATACATTTTTGAAAAGTAGAACTAGACTGAATTTTTTAATAGTAGTTTCAATTTAAAGCACAGAAATGACTACATCTATTCAAAAATAGACATTAGAATGACATATAAAAATTAATTAAAGGAAATCTTGAAAGAAGGCGGCCATGGCCATTGTTACTTCTTGCAAAATTTCCAAAGAACACTGAAAATTTTGAAGATAAGGCCTTGTAAATAAATGAATAAAAAAAAGAATTCTACTTCTCTCTTCTCTTCTCTTAGCTGCACTGTTAATATAAATATAGCTGCAGAATAAAGGACAGTATATCATCTGGTGTGGAGAGATATACTGTCTTCTTAACTCACTTGTGCCTCATCACTCCTGTCACGGCTTCCCCTCCCCCGCCTGTGGAAATAGCATCCTTGTTTTATAGCATCGATCCTGTGGGCTCTCCCCGTCCATGGGGGCGGACAGAGTAATGAGCTGATGTGAGATATGGAGTAGATCCCACAAGTAAGAGAGGCAGGCTCTCCGATGAATTACGAGAGTTATTCCTTCACAGCTGCAGATAGTTTTCATATTTTGTAAAACAAAGCACGATGCGATCTCTCACTAGGCTATTAAAAGTGGATTAGGGCCCATCAGCATCCCCAAATGATGGCCGAGTGGAAACGTGCAGACACAGACAAACACAGGCCTGAACACACACATTGTCCTCTGTCTCACAGAAATCGAGGAAAGATATTTTAAGCTGTGGCTCACATTGAAAACACATGTACAGCAAGTGATGGTTCTGAAAAGCATGGTAACTCGGGGCAGGGTAGAAATTACTTGACCCAAACAAAAAAAGAAGTAGCTTCCATAAGTTTTTCTTTGTGTTCACAAAGAAGCAAAGTTCCACACCGAATTCCTGCAGTCATCTTTATCAGCAGCTCTGACTGAAACACAAGTGTGTATGATTTTAGAGAATCAGAAAACCTTAGGTGACCTTGGGTTAAGAAAAGGGGACTGAGTTTCAGAGAGGTGAAGGCAGAGCAGCTGGCCTCAGGCAAAGCCAGGAGGGACTTAGAGAAATGTCTTTGGGACCAGTTGTCTTTGGCTTTTTCCAAAGAACAAGTCAATAAAAGACAACTACTGAATTAAAACCCACAACACCTAACATGAGCATTAAAAATAAATAAATAAAACAACTCAGGGACCCAGGAGTGAGGTTCTTCAGAAATACCAATTCTTCGAGGGATGGAGAATTCTGCTAGCAAGCTCCTGCCCAGCTGAAGGTCAGTGGAGTATTGTGGCCAGTGTTCTACTGAGCATTCAGGCATGTCTTGCTGTTCCCTGGCCTTCCCACTGCCACCTGGGATGCCAGGGCAGCAGGGAAGCAAACCAGCTCACCTCAAGACAGCATCTCCCTCAGTCTGTGCACCAACCCGTGCATGATCTGCAGCAGACAACACACAGTGGTCAAGAAGAGACTGCCTTTCCTAAACCATTCACAGGAGGGCAGGAAAAACATACCACCCATTTATTTATTTCCTTTGAGTTTGAAAAGTCATGGGACAGGTGTTGCCATTTAAAAAAAAAATTGTGTTGTATAGATTTCCGTTGAAATTGAAGGTATTCCTGTTGTTACAAAGCCTTACATTCCACAGTACTTGAGAAACCTTAGGTCCTTAAAACTCAAAGAATGGCCTGCGGACAAGCAGCACTGGGATCACCTGAGAGTCCATGTATGGAATCTCAGGTTCTACCTCAGATTTATGGGATTAAAATCTGCATTTAACCAAATCCCAGAAGCATGGCCTTAGCTCTTTTCTATCAGGGCACTGAACCTGCCTATGGAGAGCCTGTTACCACAGGAAATAAATATAGGGGTGAAGATTGACACTCTTCCCTGACAAGCGCTGCAAACTCCTGGGGGGATGTGGTCGGGACTCATCAATGAGGAAATAACAACAGGGAACATTCGTAGGTGGTCATCTGGCAAAAGGTCACAGATGGCAGGTGTCAGACCATTACCAGTGTGAAAACAAATGGTTTAGACACAAACTCTAGTCACCTCTTACCCTGGGAAATCTGGTGTAATGATAACAAAGCCCATTGCTGATGAACATCTACCAGCCCAGCACCATGCGGGCATGGCACATCTGCCTCAGTCCTTATACAACCACTTTAATAGCCTGCTTGCTCCTATCGGGAAGCGGAAGAGATGGAGGTCAGATGCATTACTGCCCCCATGTCCTACCACTCCCAATTAGCCTGGAAGTGTGTCCACTATATGCCCACTTCAAAGGTGACGTTCTTTTCATGACTCCACACTGCTTTCTTCATGTTCATACTGCTACGGGGAATGTGTAAAAAGTTTTTGTTTTTTTAATTTTGATGTGTCAATTCTACAAAGAAAAATAATCTTTGCATTTTTATTGTATTATTATTTCTTTCTGATGTAGTTCTAAACTTACTGCTGAAGGCTGAGGCACCTTGCTTTGAGAAATTTAAATATATATTACATATTTATTGAAAAAATACTTACACAGTTATATGCAAATATACATATTCACGTATTCCTAAATATACATGTACACATACACATATCCATATATAGGCACATACACATACATGTACATACATACATATCTATCTGTCTATCTATCCACACATGTATGTATCATCTCTGTATGGGAGATCTTGCTTCAACCTTGGGTGCTACACCATGAGTCAAAAGAATTTTCTAAGATCATAATGACATTAATATTTCTAGGAAAAAGGAGAACTTGAGCAAGTCTCTGCTCCTGAAATGCAATAATGTACAGTCGAGAGCCATCACAAGGGACAGACTGGAGTTTAATTGGATGTTCTTTGGATGAAATCCACATTTACAGAATGCTTTCTCTTTGGGGGATGGTGAAGGGATAGCAAGAAGGTATAAAATGCCTTCCTCATTTTAAAACACAGTTCTCTTCAGACTGTTGCCTGTGAATAATGAACCAGGGAATTAAAAGCTTTAAACCTGTTAAAGAAGCAATATTAAGTTTGGTATAAATATAGCTGAAATAATCCAGACAGTTTTATGACCTTACACCCCAAATAAAGGTGAAATACTGAATTCTTTCCCTGGAAATACTGGTAAACATAGCTAACAGATGGAAGAGCTGAATGGAAATTTCAATAAAGAAGGCCACAAAGAAGCATTTGTAAGCTCAGGGGTGCACACTTTAAATAAAGAAGCTGAAAAATGGAACTTTGTTTTATTTTGATAGAGTGCCAAAACAGTACTGCATTCCTTAAAGAGCCGAATAAAGGATTGAGTTAGACTGGCCTTCTCAACACCTCGCGAAAAGCCCCCTTGGGTCTCATTTTGCCGGGATGACTATTTATATGACAGGTAAGGGAATAATTTTGCTGGATTCAGTTACACTCAGGGCTCTGTGACCTCTAGGTCAAAAGAGCAAAAGCAAAAGTGACAATGTAGATAATTGCCCGTTTAGGATAATGGCATACTGATGGAAGCCGATGATTATAACACCTGAAAGATAAATGGGCCGATGTTAAAGGTTCAGGGGAGATAGCAGGCAAGTGGACCAGGCCGCCCAGGAGTGGCCAAGGACCGTGGCATTCCAGAGGGGCAGGTTTCCTGACCTGGAACTTGCTCCAGCATGGAGTGTTCCAACATCTAAAATAGGTTAGTTTGTAAAACATGCCATAAAACAAAAATTCAGCCCCTGCCCCAAACTGCAGGATTAGAGTAACATTGGTTAACGTGGCCCTCCATTAATTTTCACGGTAACCTCTGAAGGCCCAGACTTGCCCCAAATCCATTATTTCTGTCTGTCACTGGAGGGAACTTTCCCTTCCTGCCAGCCAGGAAAAAGCCTGCTGACGTTTGCAGTTCAGACCTCAAAGTGCGTCGACAGCAGCGGCCTGGCCAGTGTGGGCCAGGGCTGTACCAGCTCCACAGGCAGAACTTGGCCCTTTGGATTTTCTTTTTTCCCCTGTAAGGCAGAAAAATGCCTGAGAATGTTTTTCCAACCCCAACACCCCCCGTTGCCCTCCTGGTTCAGGTTTCTTATTGCTGTGCCTGGCCCTTCAAAGGGTCTGTCCTGTCACCTTGTAGGCTGGTGTGGCCTCCCAAGCTGCTCCCCAGACAGGCCTGGCCAGGGCCTCAAGGAGAAAAGCTCTGGTCTGTTTACAAGTTGGGCAGAGGTGGGATACTGTGATCCACAGCCTCCTCAGGTCCAGGGGCTGCTCTTCCCTGGCAGGTCTCTCTAGCAGTCAAGGCTGGGAGCCAGTCTGTCCCAGACCCAAGATCCACTTGATGGGAAACTCCAGAAACAGGTCACTCCTCCTTGGTGCTTCCCTCTCACTTGTGGGCCTCATCCCCATCTGTTTGTGATGGCCCTGACGACACAGCCTCGTGACCAAAGCTTTTGGAGCCAGGAGGACTCCCTTTGTTTCTGGAGGAAGTCCCCGAGACCCAAGGTCACAGATCTGGTGAGGTAACAGTCTGGGATTCCACCAGGCCCTCTTCCTCAAAATTCTCTCCAAAGGCAACCAAAGAGCCCCGAGTAGCTTGAGAAGCTTCTAGAGACTGTAATTGTGGAAGGAAACTTTTGACCCAGCCCACATTTTTCCAGTGGGAGACAGTGCATCTGACCCCTGTGGAGACATCCGTCTTGTCCTTGATGAGCACATGTCTATGTAAATAGGAAAGTCCTCGGACAGGAAATGTCCTCAAAATGGTCCTTTGTTGTTCTCCCTCCACCCCGAAGAACAGTGTATAAGCAGCTGGCCAAGCATAATTCAATATTGTGTGCTAATCTGTTCCTCTAATTGATAGTGGTAAAATAAAAACATGACTGGTCAAATTCAATTTCTTCTTTAATTTATTGAGGGTCACAGATGACTTAAGCTAAGTGTCTGTTTTTAATTGCTCAGCATCCTGAAAGGAGCCAGCCCTACAACTGCGGTCTCAGGTACGTATTCCTGAGCAACAGGTTCAAGCAGGCAATTACTGAACCACCTGGAAAGAATCACTTTACAAGTCCTGTCTCGGTTGCTGATTCCAATTCTGAGTTTCATCTTTTGAGAACACATCCCACCAAGTAGCTCCCTCAGGCTACACACAAATAACCACAGCGTCAGAGAAGCTGGTGATGGGCTCTGAGAATATAAAGAGAGAAGCATATTTAATATACTCCCTCCACCTGCAGCCTGTTGTTGACATATCTGAAATGATAGTTTAGTAACTGCATTTGAGGATATATGAGTAAAAATTGTATTTTCTCAATAATTATTTCTAATTGTTTGGAAATGTTTGACTTCGGGCAAATCATTACTTCTCTGAATCACATTTTCTTCATCTGAAAAATGAGGATAATATGTGGTAGCACAGAGGTTCTTGTTAGGATTAAATTACCATACTTAGCACAGGGAGAGGCACAAAATATATCCCATGAAAGACAACTGCTATTATCTGAAAAGCTTACACGGTGGCAGAGGTGGCCGGAGGCTTCCTGGGCATTGTCTCCATTGGCCTGTGAGAGGGGAGGGACAGAAAGGTCTACTCCTCTGCCTTAAAGCTCCCTGTATACTCTACAGACATCAGATACAAACCATCTCCTTTCCCTCCCCTCTTCCCCAGCTGTGGAGTCCAGGCAGGGGGCCTGCTTGGCAAGAGTGGGCTGTACAGGACACCAGGCCAGGGGACCAGGAACCCCTCATTGCTCTTCCCATTCTCCCTGTGAGGACCCGTTCTCCCATGAGGACCAGCTCAATACAGCTCCCTGTCACTTCCCCACATTGCACATCTCAGCCATATGACTCCAGCAACTCCACGGCCTGACAGGATGTCACACTCAAGGCCAGGCTGTCTTGTTTGGCATTATTATACGTCCAGATGGTTTTTCTTTTTAATCAGAGACCAAACTGCAACCTCAGACTTATGAGTACAGAGTGATGGAGAGATCTGATCTGGTGTAGACACAATGCAGCCTCATTTCTCCATAGCTTGTTTTTTAATGTATAAATTTTAAACAATCATATCAAGAAACCAAATTTCAAATTTCAAAAACCTAGAACAAGATTTTTCTTTTCCTTTTCCCTTTTTTTTCATATCTCATTGCACATACAATCTGAGTTTGCAGAATTACCTGCAGGAAGTGAGGTTTTCCCTGCAACTCTAGCAGCTGGACAAACTGGTCCACGCTGTGAGATCAAGTTCATAATTGCTCTCCCTTGGAAAGGCCCTGATTCGTGAAGAGGTGGAAATCAGAAAAGGTACAAGGCAGCTTGCTGGTTCAAAAAGCTCCTTGCTAACCAACAGTGAGAAAATTACCCCAAGGGACATGAAACAGAACCTCACAAAGGAGTCCCTGCCTCCCTGGCCTTCCTACCGGTGTCACTGCTGTCGACTCAGGTCCCCCGTGAGAGGCAGAAAGCTCCAGGGGGGCTACTCCTGCTGTGACTAGTGGTCTTGGCTTGTTATCCAGCCAGGTGCTCAGTCTGGTGTCTCGCTGCTGATTCGCTCTGGCATGGATTTTGCCATTGTGGCACTGCGCCTGGGTGTGGGTTCCTGACCCTTTGCTCCTAGGGCTAACCGCGCAGCCTCCTCATAGCTTCCTTGTGGCTGGCTCCGAATCGACCTCAGGTGGGTTTGAGTTCTCAAGTGTGGGGCCAAGCCTTCGGGCCTGCGTCCCTCTGCTGTCTCCTGCCACCCTCATTCCCAAGCCGGGTCACCTCATGAGAGATGTGCTGGCAACTCTTCCTCGTGGACTTTAACCGACTGCACTCTCCTTTCAGAGAATAACACCCACATAACATCCTTTCCTTTCAACTTAGGCTGAAAGATGAGTCACTGGGTTCCAATCTTCTTGCTGGTTGTGGAGCCTTTTACAGTTTTATTGTATTGCAAGAATAATGATTTAGGAGTAGCACAATCTTCTCAGAACAACCGTTTTTCTTTTTCTGACAAAAGTTGATTTTCAGAGAACTCCAGCTGTACTGAAATATTGATGAGCAGGGGTGGAATGGGCTAACTTCAAACACCAACCCCTGTCACCACCCTCACTGCCAAATTCAACAGGCTGCACAGAAACAGGCTGTTGTGCTTGGACCAACAGGACTGAGAGTCTGGAGGCAGGCTGGAAAGACAACTGATTTTATTATGAGTAAAATTAATTCAATGGAATTCTATTGAAACTGCATGGGGGGGCGGGGGCGAGAGAGAATTTGGCCTGCGTCAGTCCAATTTTTTAATTTATTTCCTTATTCCAACTTAGCCCAAAAGAAATTTCTAGCAAAAGACCTAGTTACATGTATTTAAAAAGCAAGAAGGAAAAACAAAACCCCCAAACCTAGATATGTTCTCAGTCACCTTTTCTAGATACACATAACCAAACAAACACAAATCTTCAATCCAGCTTTGTGAACATTGGCTTTTTTACTTATCTTGATTAAGAAAAATTGGATAATTTTTTTATCTCATCAGAGGCCAAAAAATGCTCTAAAACCTTAATCTTCTAATAATATCTTTCAAGTCCAAGCCTTAAGACCAACTTTGTTAGAACCAATAAAAACGAATTTAGAGAAAATGGGACCATCATCAAACACATTTTGTATCACCCATCGAAGGATGAATGCTCTGTATGGAGAGACTTTGGATAAAAATACCTCATGGTTAAATGTCTGATTCTTAAAGTTTAATGACTTTAATTTGATCTTGGCAAAGAGAAATCTGAGGAAGGAAGTAATGAAGAGGAGCAAAATGACAATGCAGATTAAAATGAAATGAAATGTTTATAAAATAACTTTACTAAAGGCCTACAATGTTCTAGGCACCAAGCACACCTGCATTTTAACTTGTATAATTCCCAGAACAACAATGGAAAGGAGGCACCATTCTTTTCCTGTCAGAAAGCCGGGATCAGAGACGCTTGACTGGGGGAGTAATCGAGGACTTGGTCTCTCAAATCAAAGCACATGAGCTCAGACACCTCTAATGTCCCTTCTCTGTGGAGTCTTGTCCCTGAGGTTTATGGGTGCTAGTGTGCGAGCGCAGCACCTTACTGATATGTTACTTGTTTACTGTACATGTTCTGAGGGTGGCAGGTGCCTTTCTCACTACCACGTCCTCAGGGCCTGTCACAGTAAATGGCAGCCGAACATTAACTATGGAGGTCACGACCCATATGTCCAAAAGCATTCGAAAGGCAGGGTGCCATTCTCTTACTCTTTGGAATACAAAATCTGAATAAAGTTGTAAATAATAATAATAAAATTATTTTTTTCCTTAAGAAGAGCCATAATGTTTTACACAGGTAATGATAAGCCTGTTGAAATAAATACAACTCTGCCATCTTATGAGGTGGCAACCGTATTCCACTGAAAGTTCCCAAAAGAGAGAAAAGTGAAAACATCAATACAAGCTCTCTGACACTGCAGCTCTTTCACTCATATTAACTGTAAATCCACAAAAGAGAGATGAGTGAAAACATTAGCACAAGCTCTCTGACAACGCCACTCACATTAATGAGCTATAGATACACACACTACAAAAACACAAGGCTCTTTGGTGCTTAGTGACAGAAAGATGTGAGCATGTTGGTTAGCTTGGGTGGTTTACTTCTTTCCCCTCCCTCTTGGGTCTATGACCAGCCTGGATTTGTAATAACTTGGGTAGGTGTAGGCTGGATGCACTGGTCTTAAAAACAGAACAAAAACACAAAAACTTTTCAACTGTAGTTAGGGTCCTGACACCAAATATTAGGGTGTTGCCCTAGCTGGTTTAGTTCAATGGATAGAGTATCAGCCTGAGGATTGAAGGATCCCGAGTTCGATTCCATTCAAGGGCACATGCCTGGGGTTGTGGGCTCGATCCCCAGTGGGAGGGCGTGCCGATCGGTGGTTCTCTCTCATCATTGATGTTTCTATCTCTCTTTTCCTCTCCCTTCCTCTCTGAAACCAATAACAATATATTTAAAAAATATTAGGTTGTTAAATGTGCTGTAACAAAAATTGTATTTTGCATGTTACAAGTGGGCTATTTATGATTGCCATTTAAAACCCCCACCACATTTCTAAGCATAATGATATGTGACCAAGACCAGAAAAGTGCATTTGTAAGTTTCCCAGCCCTCGTTCCCCTTTGCCTGCCTGAGGATGCCCATTGGTCTAGTCCTAGGACTACGTGGACCTGCTGCAAGGAATGCTTGCTGACAAGGAGGTCAGAGGCCGGAGACAGAGGAAGGAGGGAGAGTCAGACATGGGGGGTGGAGGGTGAGTTAGAGTAGGGAGTTTAAGGCTGGGGCAGGAGACACTGGTGGCATTGGGTAGACAGGTGAAGAGGGACTTTAGGGCTCACTGCTTTACCACCTGATCATACCCTGAGCCGCCTCCTCTGAAGATGTAGTAAAGAATAAAACCACTTTTTCCAGAGCGTGTGTGGGGTTGAAGTTATGCTTCTTTTGGATGTGTGACTGCACTCAGCCTAGTTTCCTTTGCATTACATGTAAAACAGACAGACTCCATTCCCTGTTTCAACTTTGCCTTTGCAGATCTGAAAAACGAATCACTGCACCTACCGACACCAATTAAAAACTGTGCAACTCTACTTTAAACTTTACCATTCAGAAAGAAAAAGAGTTTTCCAGAGCAGTTTTACTATCCAAATAATCTGTGTTACAGCATACATTCTTCTCTAAAAAAGCATTAAGAATGACATTTCAGTCTAATAAGGTAAGGGTCAAAATATTAAAAATGTGCTGAATAAAGCTGCAGTAACTCTCAAAGTTCTAAGAATTTGACCCATTATTTTCCAGCAGTCTTATATTAGCCAAACAGGGTTAGGAATATAACTCATGAAGTTCTCTGTGTGGCCATAAGAAATCCAGATGGTTTATTAATGAAAAAGTGGATTAAAATAATGTTTTTACTTGTACTCTTAATAAATCTCTAGTATGAAGTATAAAAATAGAATAAAAACAAAGCTATATAGATGGTGGGTTAAAAAAAATTCTAGTAAGTAGCAAGAAAAGATAGTTTTATCAGATGAAAGTCATAATGTTAAATACAATTGTGATAGGCTGTATCATTAGGCCTCCTGTCCTTAAAGAGAATAATTCAACCACAACTGTGGCTGCCATAGAGATATTCTGTAGGACTTTCTTGTTCATGAGGACAGCATAGAAAAACTATACTCAAAAATGCTTTAAGTTTTAACAATATGGATAACATCTTATTCTGGAGAAATCAGTTTCTAAGAAAATGGCACAGCTTGATTGTAGGGGTGAGGCCTGCTGTTGGTCTGGGAGACTATGCAACAGTCTACTTTGAAAGGGTGCCATTGTACTTGCTTAGGTACTGCGTGCTCCCATAACAGGCAGGCCCTGAGACGCCCATGTCTTAGCACCACTGGGACTACCAGAAATACTGTCCCCCCAGAAGTCATTTAAAATTTCCTAGTAGCCCAATAAAGAGAAACAGGTGAAATGAATTTTAATAACATGTTACTTAATCTAATATCCAAAATATTACCATTTCAACTTGAAATTCAGATGAAAATTATTGAGACATTTGACAGTTTTTGTACTCTGCAATCTAGTGACTAATTTACATATACGATACTCTCAGTTCAGACTAGTCTCGCCTCAGGTGCTCACAGCCACATTGTAGCTAGTGGCTAACATTTAACATAGCCATGTTCCCTCTCTACCGTTGCTTTCCTTGATTCAACTCCATATTTAAAGACAGTTTTCCTTGGATTGATTCAGTGAGTAAGGTCCTTCCATCTTTGGGATATTTCTATTCCCTAGGGAGGCAGAGACCTGTGAGCCCAGGGCCTCTCCATGCGGGCTAACTCGGGCCTTCTCACAGGGTGACAAGTGGATCCTGAGGGCGAGGTGGGCCTGTGTTCCATTCCTGCCACGTTCTCTTCATGGAGGTAGTCACAAAGGCCCACCTAACTTCCAGGGAAGGGACAAGAGGGCCCACCTCTTGACAGAGAAGTGACAAGGTTCTGTAAGAACATGTGGGACTGTGGACATTGCTGTAACCAGTCTAAAAATATGATGTGCCACACCAGTGACCACATGGATCACCTCTGGGTTTCAGAAGAGCTCTGGTCTCTGTGCACCACTCAACACTCAGGTACTCCCATGAACAGGTGAAGACTTACTTTGTGACAAATGTTCCTAGAAATAAATCCAAATGCAAGTGCCGATAAAGGATGGGAAAAGGCCCAGCAGCGATGGTTCTTAGCTGAAAAGCTGAAGTATTGGATAAAGGATGAGCTGCTAAATATGACACTGGTCAAGGAGAAAACTCCACCTGAAACAGGTGTGCCACTATTGCAGCATGATGTTACAGTGCTGGCTGAGAATGTGGACATTGTGAAGGTTTTGCACAGTCTGTTTAATGATGTTCAAAGTCATACTATTTATCCCACACAGAATGATGCTATATTAATGATTCCACAGACCTGGTAAAATAATGAAGCATTAGTACAGCTAAATTCGTTACATACAGCCATCCGTGAGGTTGATAACTATGGTTCAGACAGATGGACCTGGTGTGGCCTGGACAGATAGCATCCACTTGGCACAGAACCTCAGCTAAGGGTGAGGAAGAGAGGAAGTGGAGACCGTGGTGGGCAGCACCAATAAGAACCCAAGAGCAGGGCTCGGGCACTGGGAACTGAAGAGCAAAGACTCCAGACAGAGGTGCTGTCACCAAGCTTGGGCAAGCACTACAGAGCCCTGAGGAAGGCCCTGCTCCCTGGGCAGGAGGGTGACCTTGGCATCTCATGTTCCTGGCCTACCCACTGGTTTTGGCCAGCAAATCGAGCCTTAGCCCTCGTGTGTGGTGGCCGTGAGTACTCAGGTGTTGACCGTTGGAAGAAGTGGGCTAGGCACTAAGAGCATGCTACCCTCTAACCAGAGATTGTTCTGTTGTGAGTGGAGGAGGTCTGGCATCTCCTAATGAGACAGTAACATATTGCAATCATTACAATTGAGAAAATTTGTCAATAATTCGTGGCATTTTTATCTCCTGAAAATTATAATTACTTTGGAAGTAAGCAAGAACAAAAAATGATTATGGATTAATTAAAACAAGAAAAAATGTAAGTTGAGTGTTATGTTATGATGTATCGGTTTTAGTTACACGAAAGTGTCTTCCATTATTTCATCTGCTCTGGACCCACAGCAATGTGCCCCCAGCAAACACAATCCCACAGTTATTCCTGACTCTCCTAACTCTTCTGTGTCAAAACACAAGTTCCCACTTAATATAATGAAAGGCCTATAGACTTGAACATGTTTTCTAGGTATGCCATAATCTCTCCTTGGTTCAGGTACCATCATATAAATCAGGCCCTTAAGTTATTATTGTTCTAGTAGCAATAAAAATAATAATAAAAGTACTGTGAGGTCAGAAAATGTCAAGAACAGTCAGAAAGATGAGAGAGGCATAACACAGTATAAAGACTAGCTCAGACTGGAGAGATTCAGGCATGTACCTCCAAGTGTATTCCGGCAGGAGGTAGCTGCCACTGCTGTTTTATTTAATGAGTTTACACATAAATCCCAGCTGCTAACCATGTGATAAGTCCATCTCTGCAAGGAGAGTCCCCGGTCTCTATCGGCATTCAGGCCTGGCTGCCACTTACAATTGGGGAAAAACAGATCTTGAGATGTCCCTTTGTATTTACGTTTTTCTTTGTGTGTGTGTGTGTGTGTAAGTTCACACATTAACTGGTTTGACTCTAGATTTTGCAACAAAATTAATGTGTAAAGTCCTGAGACCCAAACACAGGAAAAAGAAAGGAGAGCAAGCCCTGGTTACTTGAAATATTTTTAATGGGGTGAAGGTGTAAAGACATTTTCCTGAATTACCAAAGAGAGAATTTAGATGCTAAAGTAAAGATAAAGTCTAAATAAATTTCATAAGCAGTCTGTAATGAGTAAAGAGCAAAGATTTCTTTGGAATATTTTTAATAGGACACATACTTTAGTAAAGTTCTTTTAAAAAATTTATTGATTTTACAGAGAGAAGGGAGAGAGGGAGGGAGGGAGGGAGAGAGAGAGAGAGAGAGAGAGAGAGAGAGAGAAACATAGATTTGTTGTTCCACTTATTTATGCATTTGTTGGGTGATTCCCATATGTGCCCTGACCAGGGATTGAACCCGCAACCGTGGCATATGGGAATGACACTCCAACCAACTGAGCCACCTGGCCAGGGCTAAACTTGTTAAATCCAAGGTTTTAGTGGCTGACACCATTTAAAAGTGGAATGTGTACAGGACTGAAATACAGACTTCTACTTGGTACCAAAAGCTCAACTGGGGGAAGGCAGTGTGGGACAGAGGAGAGAACACAGCCTCTGGGCAGATAGGTTGGGAGCCCAGCCCTGCCACCTGCTCACCTTGCAACCTTGGCAGGTTACTTACCCTCTCTAAGTCTCAGTAACTCAGATGTCAAATGGAATATGAATCCCCAGAGGTTAGAACAGGCAACGAGGAAAGGCATGGCAAGCTAGCCAAAGCAGGCATGGAAAGGACACCACAACCAGGAGGCAGGGACCAGGCAACTACTACCAAGGCCATAGTCAGGAGGATGACCAGAGGTCAGAGCAGAGGATGCAGGCTTGGGGGAGAGGCTCAGAGGATCCAGAGAGAAACCACATAGGTAAAGAGTGCCTCCTTCACACTGATTACTCCATTAGATTTCTCAGTATCTTCCAAATTAAAGCACATTTGGGGCTTTTTTTTTGGCTGGTTCCTAAGAGGCCTTGGCCAGTTCATTCACAGGCATGGCTAACTATGTGGGGGCAATGTCTCAGAAGATTTGATGGGAGAGAAGGAAGAAAGAGGCAGTTTCTGATACTTCACCAGCAATGGAGAGAGAAACAAGGGCTGCAGGGCTGACATCACTACTTTAGGAACCAGGAGAAGAGCTCTGTCAGAATGCTACACACTTGTCACTGGGACCAAACCTCAATCTAGCTCTTCAAAAAGCATCAAAGCTCCATTTGCCTCAAATGCTGTTGGTGCAACTTGGCACTCCATATTTTAGGTAAAATAATTTTCACTTTCAAAAACCATAGGTTTGATTTTAATAAGCTGTCTTAGATTTCTGGATTTTCTTTCATCTCCCTGAATTTGTTAGTTAATAGAATGCAATTCTGACGCTAACCACCCAGAGTTAGACTCCACAGATTAAGGGGCATAGCCCCCAAAAGACTGTCCTCACTTCTGATGCCAGCTACAAATTTGGGGGTCCCACAGCCACTGTACTTCTGACTAATCATCCAGAAATTGAGGGGGTCTCCATGATCCCCTTTCAGGTTTAATAATTTATTAGACTTAATCACAGAACTCAGGAAAGCAGTACACATATGTTAACAGATACAAAACAGAAACAGCCACATGAAGGGGCATGGATATGGTCTGGGAGAGTTCCAAACTCAAAGCTTCTTCTTCTTCTTTTTTTTAAAAATTGATTTCAGAGAGGAAGGGAGAGGGAGAGATAGAAACATCAATGATGAGAATCATTGATTGGCTGCCTCCTGCATGCCCCCTACTGGGGATTGAGCCGGCAACCCGAGCATGTGCCTTTGACTGGAATGGAACCCGGGACCCTTCAGTCCGTAGGCTGACGCTCTATCCACTGAGCAAAACCAGCTAGGGTCAAACTCAAAGCTTCTGTGTTCTCAGGACACTAAACCCTTCTGGCATATCTATATGTCATCAACCAGGAAGCTCCACTGAGCCTTGGTGTCCAGAGTTTTTATTGGGGGTTCACTATGTACATGATTGATTGGAGTATCAGCTACATGGTTGAACTTAATCTCCCACTGCCTTCTCCCTGGAGGCCAGGAGGTTGGGCTGACCTCACATGGCTCAGAGCTCTGAGCCTCAATCATGTGGTTTATCTTTTTAGCATAGGCAACCCCCATCAAGAGGTGACCCATCAGGAGTCACCTCATTAACATAAACTCAGGTATGGTCCAGGGGGCCATTTTCTTATTGCATCTTGCTGCTGGAAACATAGCTAGGTATTTTTAAAAAAATGTTTTTGTTGATTTTTAGAGAGAAGAAGGAAAAGGGCGAGAGATAGAAACATCAATGAGAGAGAAACATCCATTAGTTACCTTCTGCACACACCCTACTGGGGATTGAGCCCAAAACCCAGGTATGTGCCCTGACTGGGAATCGAACTGCTGACCTCTTGGTGCTTGGGTTGATGCTCAACCTCTGAGCCATACCGGGCGGGCATAGGTAAATATTATGCTAGCATTTAATCTTATTCCTGTTGAAATAATATATTTATTAGCTTCTATACTTAGTTATTTGTGATCTACTTTGATATATTTTATTATTTTCCCCTATCTTGTATCCATAAAGATACATTTTTTCATTCTTAAATAGTACAACATGGCATTCATTGCTACTGAAAATTCTATTTTTTATGAAATGTTTCTCCCATTTTCAAGGTCACCTGATAATCTCACTCTTTCTGCCAACAATCTTATCAATCCTAATACTTGTTGATAAAGCAAGACATAAAATTGTCACTCTAGTATGACAGCTCAGGAATAAACTTTCAGGATTTATTCAAGCCCTTTTTGTCAATTAGAAGGTAAATCAATAATTAATAATAATAATGAACAAGAGCTCATATTTACTGAATATCTTCAATGTATTAGGAGGCACAGTCTTACAACAAGCCAATGAGATAGACACCATCATTGTGGAGTTGGGTTTTAAACTCAGTTGTCTGACTCAAGCATCTAAACTCTTAACTCGTTGATATTCTATTTGTTTTAATGGAGATGATTTGACAAGGCAAATTATCTATATCAAGGTTTCTAATAGCTGTAGTTATAATTAAAATTAAATTTGAACTTTCACCTATATCTGTATTATTATGAGAAACATGTGGTTTTAAATATATTTCCATTCATTGACAATAATCCTCACACTTGGGGATTAAGTGTACTGTATAGAAGTTCTATTTGTTCAAACCTGCTGGCTCCCTTTACCTCTTGTGTAGGTTGAATAATGGTCCCTCAAAGATGTCCTTGCCCTAATCCCCTAACCCAGCAGTTCTCAACCTGTGGGTCTCCACCCCTTTGGCGGTCGAAAGACCCTTTCACAGGGGTCGCCTAAGACCATCCTGCATATCAGATATTTACATTACGATTCATAACAGTAGCAACATTAAAGTTATGAAGTAGCAACGAAAATAATTTTATGGTTGGGTCACAACATGAGAAACTGTATTTAAAGGGCCAGAAGGTTGAGAACCACTGCACCTGTGAATATGTTACTTTATATGGCAAAAGTGATTTGCAGATGTGATTAAGCATCTTCAGAAAGGGAGATTATCCTGGTTACCTGGATGAGCCAAATGTCATTGCAAGTCCTTATAAGGGAGGAAGAAGGATCAGAGAAGGCAAAAAAAGTGATGTGAGGACAATACCGAGGTTAGAGTTGTGCTGTAAATTTTGGGGGAAGGGGCCTCAAGCCAAGGAATACAGGCGGTCTTCAGAAGCTAGAAAAGGAAAGGAGCCTCCAGAAGGAACTTATCTGCTGACACCTTGAGTTTAGCTTATAAGACCCATTCAGACTTCTGACCTTTAGAACTGTATGATAAAAAATTTGTGTTTGCCTTAGTCAGCTTGGGCTGCCGTAACAAAATAGCATAGATTTGGTGGCTTAACCAATAGACATTTATTTTTGTGCAGTTCTGGAGGTTATAAGTCCCAGATCAGGGTGCAGCATGTTCAGTTCCTGGGGAGGGCTCTTCTTGGCCAGTAGATGGCAGCCTGCTCACCATGATTTCCTATGGTGCAGAAAGCAAACTGCACCGCCATATTTTATTTTTCTGAAGGGCACTAATCCCATCACGAGGGCCCCACCTTTGTGCCTGTATCTAAATCTAGTTATCTCTCAAAGGGCCCATTTCCAAATGTCATCACATGGGGGTTAGAGTTTCAACACAAATTTTGGTGGACACAATTCAGTCCACAGCTGTGTTGTTCTAAGCCAGCGGTTCTCAACCTGTGGGTCACGAACAATGAAAATACATCCTGCATATCAGATATACATTATGATTCATAAAAGTAGCAAAATTACAGTTATGAAATAGCAATGAAAATAATTTTATGGTTGGGGGTCACTACAACATGAGGAACTGTATTAAAGGGTCGTGGCACTAGGAAGGTTGAGAATCACTGCAAGCCACTAAGTTTGTGGTAATTAGTAACACCACCAATAAAAATTAATACATTCCTTTCCCATCTTCTTTATCTAGATAAATAAAGTTAACATCTTACTGTACTAACTATCTATAATAATAAAAGCGTAATATGCTAATTAAACCAGACGTCCTTCAGGACGACCTTCCGGACAAAGCCGGGGCTGTGAGGGCCGAGCCCCTTGCACGAATTTCGTGCATTGTGCCTCTAGTAGTTAATAATACTCTCTTGTATACTTGAAGATTGCTAAAAAAGTAAATTTTAAAGTTCTCATCATAAGGAAAATTCATAATTGTATGGTAATGGATGTTAACTAGATTTTTTGTGATTTCACAATATACATGGTGGAGCAAAATTAGGTTTACAGTTGTTTGTATGGAAAATAATACAATAATTAATAAATAATAATATAAGCATAAATTGTGTTTTGAGTACTCACAACTGTAAATCTACTTTTGCCCAACTCTGTATACAAATATTGAATCATTATGTTGTACACTTGAAGCTAATGTTATTAGCAATCATATCTCAGTAAAAACAAAATAAAAAAATCTTACTTCCTGTTCCTAGAACATAGTATGCATTCAGATGAAAACCAAATATATTTTAACTTCAATATTGTGTATAACATATTGTCAAAATATATTTGTTTCTAAATTAATTTATAAACTAATAAAATATTACATGTAAATAATATAAAAAATAAATAGTGCTAAATATGTATAATATACTAGTAAAACAGACTCCCAGTTCCCTGCTCCTCCCACCGGTCAGACCCTCCAGAGCCCCTCTCTACAATTATAATAGTTTGCTAAATGATGTGTTAACAAATATTCTGTTATCTCCTGATGAATCCATTTTGGGCATTAACTATAGACTTCCTTACAGCTGCAGGGGATTTTTAGTATATTTATACACTTTTCCACCCTACTTTCCAAAGTAATAAGTTTTTAATTTTTGGTTAAATCTATATTCATAATACCATTAATTTATAAATAAATATTATTCACTCCCAAATCAACTAGTGGATCATGATGTCAGTTCCTTTCTTAAAAATCCCTTTCCTCTCCCCACCATACTTAAAAACTGTTGGGTTTTTGTCATTTAATTAGTTTTCCTTATATGTCTGAATCTTCTTACACCTTTCAATTCCTATAAAACATTTCAATTTAATTGTCAATGCCCTCAAACCTGCCAGAGTACTTATTGGTTCCTTTTAATTTTTCTCCTGGAGACATACTCCTAAAGCTCTCCATCTTCAATTACTTTGTTCTAGACCAGTCGTTCTCAACCTTCCTAATGCCACGACCCTTTAATACAGTTCCTCATGTTGTAGTGACCCCCAACCATAAAATTATTTTCGTTGCTACTTCATAACTGTAATTTTGCTACTGTTATGAATTGTAATGTAAATATCTGATATGCAGGATGTATTTTCATTGTTACAAATTGGACATAATTAAAGCATAGTGATTCATCACAAAAACAATATGTACTTATATATGTGTTTTCCGATGGTCTTCGGCGACCCCTGTGAAAGGGTCATTCGACCCCCAAAGGGGTCTCGACCCACAGGTTGAGAACCTTTGTTCTAGACCATTGCTGTTGTCTTCCTGGAACTTCCTTTGCTGTAATACTGAGAATTCCCTTCCCCCCTGTTTGTGTTGGATCCCTACTTCTTGAATCCTATGCCTTCATTTTTCTTGGTTTACTCCCTTATTTGGGTGGACCATATACTTCAGGAGCTTTCTCAGAAAATTGTGAGAAGGAAAACTTATTTTAAAATGATTCATGTTTGCAAATGTCCTTAATATTTTGACTGGGTTTAAAATTTCAGATTGAAAATCATTTTTTAAAAATTAGAAGGCTTTGCTTTATTGGCTTCTCATTCTAATGTTGGAGCATACATACACAATGCCATTTTTACTCCTGATTTTATTCTTTGTTATTTGCATGTTCATACTCCTGAAAGTTTTAGGATCTTCTTTTTAATTGCAATGTTAATCCCAAGATCACAGTAATGGTCTTTGGTGTGGGCCTTTGTTAATTCATTGAGCTGTACATTCATACAGTTTTTCCAGTCTCAAGATTCATATTCTTCAGTTCTGGGAAATTTTCTTCAAATAGTAATTTGATAATTTTCTTCTATTTCCCATTTTCTCTCATTATGTAATTCTTATTAGATGCTTTTATTTTCAATATATCCTGTAGTTCTTGTACATTTAATCTTCATATTGGGTATGCTCCCGGGCTTAGTTCTTAATGCCTTTTCCCTATCTACACTCACTCTGATAGCGATCTCTTGCAGTCTTAACTTCTTGAGGTTTCCTCTCTGGGCACTGGGAGGCATTTTCCTGGGTCATAAATTCTCAGATGTTCCATGTTCTTTGGTAGTTTCAGAGCCCATGATAAAATAATTATGCATCTGTGATAAACTTCTCTACCCTCGAATGGTTTAAGAAAATATGAAGATGCTCCAGGGGTACAGGCATGGGTTAAGGTGAGCCTAAGAGTTCCTAATGTCTTTAGAATAGTTACAAGAAATTCAGGTAAACTGAAATTCCTATGTTTCTTTAAAGTTGTTCTGAATCAGTGTGGGACACCATAAATTACCTCTTTCCAGAAATTCATGAAATGAAAGCCTGATGTATGTCTGTAGGATGTCTATGGACTCAATGAGTCTGCCCTTGTGCCAAGTGAATCAGTCAACTCCAGGAACACTGGAGGCATCTGCACCACCCAGGTGAAGGTTGTGGGTACCCTACATGCAGAGGTGATGGATACAGAATATTGTGAAGGCAGCTAATCTTTTTACTTTAAAATGCCAAAGGAAGTTAAAACCCACTCTGGGAGGTAATTACTATCCTTTTACCTCCTGCTCTGCAATTTTATGGTCATCTGGAATTCTGGGTCTCTCCTTTTGCTTATTTTTTTAAATTAATATACTTTCAGAGAGGAAGGGAGAGAGAGAGAGAGATAGAAACATCATTGATGAGAGAGAATCATTGATTGGCTCCGTCCTGCACATCCCACACTGGGGATTGAGCCCACAACCCAGGCGTGTGCCCTGACCAGGAATCGAACCATAACCTCCTGGTTCATAGGTTGATGTTCAACCTCTGAGCCACACTGACCAGGCCTTAGTATTCTTGAATGCACATGAATTCCCTGCCTCAAGTCTCAGAATTTCTCCCATATGCTCAAGACTTAAAGTAACAGAGTCTGACAGCTCAGAGGTGTCTCTACTCATCTTAAAGCATAACCTACTGGGGATGGCAGGATAAGGGATCCCTGAGGATGACAGAAAGTAGAATGATGGAAAGAGCTTAATAGGCTATGTGGAAATGGCGTAGTTTCTAAGGAACAGGAGATGAAATAGATATTTCTTAACAAAAGGTGGGGAAGTGAACAATAATGCCAGGAGGGCATGTTTTAAAGAAAAGAAAAATTAGACAAAACAACAAGACAGCATTTAGATCTATATGAGTTCATCCTAATGTTCTGAAGTGAACTGACAAGCCACTTTTCAATGCCATAACTGCATCTAGTAAGTTCCCTCTTTTTTTTAAAAAAAAAAGATAAACCCATGGAATTTCCAACAATTAAATAATTACATTTCAAATCCCATTTATTTATATTTATAGCTATTCTACTCTAAGGATTTCTCAATCTAAGATACTCCCTAGGACACCAGTTCATTGAGAGAAACACTGGGAAACCTGAGGTGGCACCAGCTCCTGGATGAACAGACACATTATCAGTCAAAATCATGGGGGCAGGGGATGGCATTGCAGGGACAGCTCTGTGTTAGGTAGCTGAAAACATGAAGTGGTCACCTATGATTATCCCATGTCTAAAAATTAGAGAAAAGCTACTGAAAATATATGTGCCTGGGAAGAATTTGGCCTTAGTTTGATTTCATAAAAGAGTAGGGTTAATACCGTTGTCTTAGGATGAAGGAATGGTTTGACAAGAGAAGCATTCTGAGCTGTTCTACATTAATTACAGTGGTCCTCAGAGTGAGAGAAAGAGGCTTGAGTAGTTACCCAGTTAATAGCTGTGGGCCAACTAATAGATTGCTCACGTTCCTAAAAGTAAGTTGAAGCTTTGGTTCACTCCAGTAGGACTACCAAATGCACTGCATCTTGCACATGTGTGCACTTTCAGGACTGCTGTCTGTGACCAATCAAAAGTAGTAAATATTTCTTACTTACAGACTGTGCACCCATCATAAAAATGCCCCCTGCATCATCCTTTCCCTCCCCCTTATGTGTAACCAATGTAAATTCTTTCAAGACAACTGACATGTTATTCCCCAAAACATGATGTATAAAGAGCCCGTCAACCCCAGGACAGTGGACACATTTGTCTTCTGCACCCAGCCCTGCTGCTGGTTAGACTTCATGCCCCAGGTCCTGTCCTCTTCTGGCTAGCATTTGGCTCAATAAACCCTGTCTTTAGAAAAGCTTTCAATTATGGGAATTTTGTTTGTTGTTTGTTTAATATATCAAATACCATTTTCAAAGTTTCCTATGAACTCTAAATATTAACAATAGTCCCCAAATCATTTTATATGTTGAAGAACAGTATTTAGTGAAAGGATGTTCACATGTGTACCACAATAGGACACTTTTGTCATCCTTACCCCCAGTACATACATTCCTTTGGAACCTTTGAAAGGGAGATAGAAATGTCCCATTCCAGACTAAATGTGATCAGGTGTTAATAATATATTAAATGTTCTAAATTATATAAATCAATGTACTTTTATATAAAGATTTCTATTTGCTACCAAACACTCTGATGTAGTGATTCCTTTGATTTTTAAGGAATTCTCAGTTATAGCTAAAACCCATGAGATTTCAGAATTACAGTAATGCACACAATGCCAGGCTAAATGCTTACATGGTGGTATGGAATCTAATGGTTCAGTTTCCCTCTGAGTGTTCTAGTCTCTTTTCCCATATATACTATATTTCCATACACATATACACACACACACACACACACACACACACACAAACATATATATCTCTACACACATATATATCTTTAAACTATTAGAAGATCTAGATACTATATTTCCTCATTGGAGAAACATTTAAAATCTGAAAGAAAACTTTTAGATTTCAAAATAATAATCATGCAGTGATAAAATTAAAAAACACCTGGAGATCAGTTATGTTTAAACATGAAGACCACGTGAAATGTTTCAATATTGGGAGGAGCTCTGCAATATAAAGAAAATGTCAATAGATGTTCTTCCTCTGAAAGCTGTTCATTCATTCACATGTTATAACTCAATTTAAGCAGCTCTGATTTAAAGTCATGCAAGAAATATTTGCAACGTGACACTAGAGAAGCACTCAGCCATGTGCTGAGAGTTTATCACAGGTACACACTCTACATTTACAGTGCCCTAGTTTCTATACCAGTGGAGCCAAGTGTGGGAGAAAGGCAGGGCCTGGCCAGTCCCCTTCTTTCTATGCCAAGTCAGCTGAACACAAAGAGGCGACTGGAGCTCAGTCAGAAAATGTTCCTCCCTGAGCATGTGCACAGCTGTGTTCATGCTTCTCCACTAATCCTCACAGTGGTGTGTGCACACTCCTCCACTAATCCTCACAGTGGTGTGTGCACACTCCTCCACTAATCCTCACAGTGGTGTGTGCACACTCCTCCACTAATCCTCACAGTGGTGTGTGCACACTCCTCCACTAATCCTCACAGTGGTGTGTGCACACTTCTCTACTAATCCTCACAGTGGTGTGTGCACACTCCTCTCCTAATCCTCACAGTGGTGTGTGCACACTCCTCTACTAATCATCACAGTGGTGTGTGCACACTCCTCCACTAATCCTCACAGTGGTGTGTGCACACTCCTCCACTAATCATCACAGTGGTGTGTGCACGCTCCTCTCCTAATCCTCACAGTGGTGTGTGCACACTCCTCCACTAATCATCACAGTGGTGTGTGCACACTCCTCCACTAATCCTCACAGTGGTGTGTGCACACTCCTCTACTAATCCTCACAGTGGTGTGTGCACACTCCTCCACTAATCATCACAGTGGTGTGTGCACGCTCCTCTCCTAATCCTCACAGTGGTGTGTGCACACTCCTCTCCTAATCCTCACAGTGGTGTGTGCACACTCCTCCACTAATCCTCACAGTGGTGTGTGCACACTCCTCCACTAATCCTCACAGTGGTGTGTGCACACTCCTCCACTAATCCTCACAGTGGTGTGTGTATACTCCTCTACTAATAATCACAGATGGCTCCAGGAAGTAGGAAGCTTTGTGTTATTATATCCACATCTAATGATCACTGGCTCAAATTCTGCTGTGTGGAAAAATGATCTAAACTGTAGAGCGGGCACGATAAACGTGTACCTGGTAAGAGAAATCCTCTCACTCCCCTCTGCAATTTAGGTAAAGAACATTAATGCACACTTGTTTGTATCTGTGCTGACTTTCTAAGAGACTGTGAGCTCCTCCTGAAAAAGTGTTCTGGGATGCTCTGATGTAAAAGAAGGTGGTAAGTGCGTGTTAACACCATCACCACCACCAGCATCTTCCTAGTTACTGACATTGAAAACAGTCACAGTGTCATGCACTTAACACACATTGCATTCAATCACCCCTTGAAATCCTATGAGGTAAGTACTATTATTATGTTCACTCAGCAAATGGAGAAACTGAAGCACAAAGAATGAAAGCGGGGTCCCAGCTTTTTACCAATGGGCAGTGGTAAACCTGGTGCCTGGTCTCATGGTCTCTGGCTACTGAGCAGATGCTTTTGAATTGTGCTCCACAGGACGTCATTACATGGAATATGAGACAAGTTATGCACTTGGGCTTCAGGCCCCTTTATACTTATCAGACCTTGTGCCTTTGCGTCTACCAGTGCAGGTTGGTAACATCTTGTCCCCCATGACTAGCAGGACACTAATTTTATGGCTCAGCTTCACCTCTGACTCATTTTGGGATATTAATGCTAAGAATGTCACAGTAATTTCCTGGATTTATATACTCAAAAGCGCTCTTAGAAAATGCCCTCCTGCAATTCTTTTGCAAAGTAGTCAAAGGACACAAGTTGTCACATTTTACCTGTTCTGATTTCAATCTCAATTTGTACCAGCTTCAGAAAATACACCTTCCATAGTCTAAGAATACCATTAAGTGTGACTGCACATGGAAGGAGGCCAGTCTTGCCTACCTTCAGATATATGGGTTTACTTCTAATTACTCAGCAATCTCTCTCTCTCTCTCTCTCTCTCTCTCTCTCTCTCTCTCTCTCTTCTCTCTCTCTCTCTCTCTCTCTCACACACACACACACCTACTTTAAGGGAAAAGGTTTAAGGATTTAAAAAGCTATTATTGTAAAATGCAACTCCACACCACTGTTCTGATTTTCCAATACGTGACGGTAATATATCATTTGAAAGAAACCAGATCTTTGGGGACGTAGGAGTAAATCCTCCTGCACTGAGTTCTTCAGGTAAAGACAGAACCTGTAGTACCACTGAGCTTGTGCAAACCCTTCATGTGGGTGGCTCTGGAGCAGCACCAGGCTTTCTGGAAGCTGGGGTGTGAATGAGGGACATGTGACAGGGAGGAGCAGGAGTCTCTCTTTGATCAGAAGAGCTTTATAATTCTCCCTGCAGCCAGACACCCACTGAATCTTCAAGGGAAAGTACACCTCCTCTTGGCATGCTATGTGTCTGGGGGTTCTCCAAGTGGATGTCCCTAAATGCCAAACAGCACCAGGCACTATAAGGTTCTGCTTTGCCCGGCCTCCACGCAATCAGATCCCACTTTCTGGTTTTGGCGCCATGCCTCCAAGAGTAAGAGACAGCTTTGTGGACACCTACACTGGGGTGGGAACTGCAGGCTATGACACATCAGCAGCAACACAAACCTGCATTTTGCCTGTTGAAAAACATGCTTCTAACTATAGGAAGCAGCTGTATGAATTTAGTAAGGCAGGAAGCTGGATGCAAATAACCTAGAAACCCCCAATTTTACTTCTGTCTTATGTGTGGTGTTCTGGGCCAGTCAGTGCTTCATGAGCTGGGAAAGAGATGTTTCAGTCACCAAGACTTATTTTTAAATATGAACTTTCACACCTTCATACCTAACAATCCTCAGGTCATTGTTCAGCTCAAAGATGAGCGAGGGAAGGAATGTGCAACCGAGGGGCTGGAGCCGGAGAAGGAGAACGAAGGGGAAGTGGAAGTGAGGAGGGTGGGGAGCTTATAGTGGGTCCTTACACTTGGTCCAGGCCAGAGCTCCCCATGGGGAGAAGGAGCTGTCCCCACCTTCTTGCCCTCAATGTTCAGGTAATGAAAAAGATGTTTAAAAGGTCAAATTTCTCAGGATTTAACCTCTAATGATAAAGGTGTGTGACCTGAATGTGTTGGCTCAGACTGTAGACTGAAAAGGCCCTAAGCTTGAGCAAGGGAGTGCCTTTTAACCAGGGTTGAGGGTCACAAAGGACTCTTGGCCCACATACACCTAAACTGAGTACCTTTGGTATAGTTTTCCTTTTTAAATTGAGACACCTCTGATGGGTATACTTTTTAAATAGGAAAACTAAGATCAGGATTTACTTTTAATTTAAGGCTGCAGGTCTTCTTTATTGTAAAAATAGACTAAGGAAGGCAAAAAATATAAAACTTTGCTTCTCCTTCCTTAGTCACATTCTAGAATAAAGAGATGTCACATGACCCTAACTTGGAAAGGAAAAGGAAAGCAAAGGGAGAAAGTCAAGAGATTTTGACTAACTGGTTGGGTGGGGTGGGGGGAGAGTGAAAATTGGAGACAAATTCTAGAAAAGTAATTCTTGCATACATGTGTATGCTATTCATTTAATGCTATTGTGTTATCATTAACACGCAATCGCTGACTTCAGAGTTACATCCTACTAAACAGACCTCATGGACTTCTTGCCTAGATTCACTAGTTTGGGGACTCCCTCTTTGAACAGAGAAGAAAACTGATCCATTATTTCCAATACTTCCCACCCCCCACATTTATAACAGACATTTGTTTGAATGAACAAACTATCCAAGGTTTGGGCTATTAGGTCACTCACACCTTCTTGCCAATTCTTTTTAAAATATAATTAAAATCACAGCCAGTGGAGAGTCTCAGTGACTCAGAAGTTTGCTGGAGGGACAGAGAGCAGGAGGCCAGAAGAATGGAATAAAATGGTCTCACATGCACCTGCTCAGGGCTGACCTTTACCTCCTTCCCCAGCCCGCTCTCCCTTCCATCTTAACTAGGGCCTTGGTGGCTGGCTTCTGGAAACCATTCCTTTTGAACAGCAAGGTATCCAGACTAGGTTTTCAGAGTAAATCAGGTCTAGTCTAAGTAATGTGATATAGGAAAATAAGGAGCTTCTGCTCCAGAGAACCATGGGCATGAACCCGGCAGTTGCACATACCAATTGTATTGATTTGGTGAATTCCTTGAACTGCCTAAGGTTCAGTTAACTCATTTCTAAGAAGTGGGTAATAACATCAGTCCGTCTCAGAAGGGTCACTCTGAAGCCCCAAAGAGGGGACGCCTGTAAAAGGTTAGCACAGTGTGCTTATGGTTCCTGCCAATGTGCACTTCTGTATAGTTTGCAGTGCACAGTAACCACCGGCTCCCGGGACCTGGCGACACAGATACAGCCACTCCAAACAGTTGCCGTAGACATGTAACTTTGCTATGAGTGCACAGACATAAGACTGGGCCTCCAAGAACTGTCATGCCACAGGATGCTGAGGGACAAACTTCTGAGGGAGAACTTCCTAGGGAGGAGTTCTGGAGATTGGTAATTCCTGGAAGGGCATGTCCTGGTTTAGGGCTATGGACTTCACAGAGCTCAGCAACAGGCAGTCACCACTTCCTTCCTGCTCCTAAAAAGGTATGTTCCCAGTCTACTTCCAAGCACTCTTTGGAACCCTCAACCTGACTATGAGCCCCAGTGGTCAGCACAGTCTGCCCCAAAGCTTAGAAAGCAAAGTTCTCTGTGAAGCATCCCCATTCCTCCAGACCCATGTTGAAATGACCTTCCAAGGAGGGAGAAATAGGCTTTTGGTGAGGAAGCTAAGCACAGTGGCCTTTATGGGGGACACAGTACACATTTCTAGTTTGTTCCTTTGAGTTTTAAAAATGAAATCCATACTATTTATATGAATGAGAATGGTCCCTTGTTAGAGAATACTAAGTACATAGATTATTGTTGCTCAAGTTGCCAATTCTGGTAGCTGTTTGGTAGATAAGTAATTAGTAACAGTTTTTTTGGTCCATGGATATCAGAGATTTTCATTGCCTCTGAACAGAACCTTAATACAGCAGTAAAGGTTTATAGCTACACAAGCCTGTCCAGCTGGACGGGAAATAACCCACAACATTTTCCATGCAAAACCCACTCACATGATGCATTCCTCACCCGACCTCCCTCCTGCTGGAGAGGCAGGGCAAGAAGCAGATGTCTGCATGGGAATTTTCCCAGGCCTTAGTTTAAGGAGCTAAAGCAGTGAGCACACCTGAGCAGGTGAGGCCTGGACTAGGCCGGCATCCCCACATTTCTGTAAGACTGGTTTACAAGCACAGAGGGCCACTGCGTAGGGAAAACAAATGCATTCCAATCTTTAAAGTTGGGATTCTATCCACTAGTAATGTTCAACTTTATCAGCTTTCAAGAGGTGACAATGAAAAGCTATGGTGTTTTTAGCTTGAGTTTTTTGTGAGTATGTGTGTGTGTGTGTGTGTGTGTGTGTGTGTGTGTGTGTGTGTTCCCCTCCCCATATATAAATGATATTGGACACTAGAATGCTCAAGTAGGCACTGACCTTAAAAAGCAAGGCTAACAACAAGCTTTCGATTTGGACATTTCAGCCAATGATGTGAACAAAGGCTCGTATCTGTTTAGCTAGAGGAACTGCAATGCGGAGTCACACAAGGGAAAAAAGGCTACAGCAGTTTTGATCATTCCAATGCAAATTAAAATCTACTTCCTAAAATATTTTAACAAAGATACAAGTCTTCATTTGAGAACCTGAATTGTATATACCTTAATGAATATATAAATATCGATAGCCCAGGGCCTTGTGTACAATTGGTACTCAATAAATGTAACCTGACTTAAACTGAAAGATAAGACAGAATTAGGTGAGATGAAGAAGAAAAAAATAAAGTTTCTACAAAGCAAGCATTTTCTATCATAGGCATATCCCAAACTAATAGGCAGGAAGTATATTTAAAAAAACATTTTTGCTTCAGGTCTAAAGATTTTCCTTTTCAACTATAAAACAGCTGAAATCATGTATCCTCAGCCCAACATAATTTCACGCCTAATTTATGGAAATAGAATACCAAAGGGCTCTGAACGGGAGAGGGCAGGCAGGAGGGAAGGGATAGTGTGACATTAACACAGGGACCTGCTACTCTGTTGTTTGGCCAGGAGAGAGGCCTGGCGATTCTGCCCTACAGGCAGCGTGGTGAGATTCCAGCAAAAACATGTGTTATGAAGGGAGAAGGGGGGTACTCGGCTGAATGAACTTACTGTTACCTTTTTCCCCCCTAACATAAGTCTTCTTTTTCCTGATACTGTCTGAATTTGAAACATCTAATTTAATCCGTTGGAGGGCCAGTCTTCCTTTTATTTCCTGTCTGTGCCGAAGCAGTCGCCTGTTTCAATTACGTCTTTCTCCAGCTCCTACATCGCTCCTGCTCCAGCTGGCTCAAAGTGCACTTCCTTGGAAGGTAAAACGCACTAACTGCTGATCGGAGACTGATAGCTGGAGAGCCACAATATTTAATAGCTGCACTGATAAGGAGGGTTAAAAAAATCCATTTTTGAGCCTAAACAAAAGGATATTATGTAGCTGTATGTTCAATTAAGACCTAGTTAAATTCTTTTTTCCCATTATGTGCAACTTCATACAGGCAGCAGCCGACATAATTCATAGTGTTATGGCAAATTTCATCAGCACTGTATGTTTGAGAAATGTTCCCCTCCTGCTTTTCAGTTAGTTACTGCTGATTTGGGACCAGCTTGGTGCAATTATTTCAAAGAACAGTACTGTGGGATTGATATGGCATTCTTGCAAAACCTTGGCTGGCTAAAAATAAGACTGTTTTGTAGTTGAGAAGGCAAAAAAGTCTCTGAGCTGTAAACACCAGTCAATGTATTTCTTTTCTGCTTTATGAAAATTGCAATTTTTTCCTCTTCTCCGTCCCTCCTTACTCATAGTGTAGTTTAATTACAGTTTAATCTCTTTCAGCAAGCTGCTCGGGTGACCTTATTATTCAACCACAGCACCAACAAGGCTAAGACTACAAGTTATGGAACAAGGTAGAGGCTCCTCTTAGAAAACCTAAAATCCCTCCTCCCCTGAATAAACAAACAAACAAACAAACAAACAAATTGGTAGATGGGTAAATAAATAGTCACTTTATTTCTAACTCACATTGTAAACTTTTATGAGGCCCCAGGGATGCCAGCACAGTAATTAAAGAAATACCTATGAGGTGTTGATCAACACTTACCCCGTTTAACTCTGCTGGGTCAATAAATCTGTAGGAAAACTTTTAAGTTAACAAGATTGTTTAGGCCTCCAGTTGCTGAAAAGTATTTGGTTACAGGGAGGGGAAATGAGGTGGAGAGAGCGGAGCGGCTCAGAAGTGAAACACCACCTCTCCACACCAGAGGTAGACATATAAGGAGTTTGTTGCAACTGAAGGGGTGAATAAGGTCAGTGAATTATTTTTGCTGCTTTAAGCTCATGTGTAATTTAGTGTCTGATTTGTGGTTCATATTTTGAAAGAGTGACTACAATCCTAAGGTTTCAATAAAAGGGAAGATGTAACTCCACCATTCATTAAGAGAACAAAACAGACAATACAGCCACTACACAGGTCTGAGACAGAACCTGAACCATTACCTTGTCAACCATTTCCTTCACTGTCTTCATTTTTGTAGGTGTTTTGTGGTCAGTCCATTAGTAAAATCATCTTCTCTAGAGAAGCAGGAACAATAAGAACCTTTATTTAGCTCCCCAGTGCAGGCTGGCTACTTGGAAGTTTAGTTTCCCACACTCACTTGGTTCTAATACAAGCCTTTCTCTAACCCCATGACCTTCCTTCCCTTCAGTCTTAAATTATGGCCCAATGGGTCATGGCTGCATGGGGCCTATGGCTTGCTGAACCCGGACCACCCCAGCCATCTCTGAGGCTGGGTCCTCTTACCACCAGCAACTGTGCCCCTGCCACCTCCACTTTGCTGCCACTCTGCTTTTCTCTCCATGATGCCTGGGATTTTATGTTGAAAGAGCTGCTTTATGAATTTCACCAATGAGGTACACCTTCAGGTGATTTATTATCCTCGCTGACCAGTTACCCTGCTACCAGAGAACACATTTATCTCTTATTTATCATGAATTGTATACTTTCATTTGAACTGATAAAAAATCATTAATATACTAACCTTAACAGAAAAAACTCAATAAAAAATAATGAAAACCTACTAGAAATTCACTCCCAATCCTTATCAATAGACACTGTTTACATGGCAGCAATGTGCTGATTCTATTTTGCATTTTTCTAAAACTCTTTAACATCATATGCTCATTTCCATTAGCAGCTGAAATATATTGCCTTAATATTTTTTAGGTCAGTGGTCGGCAAACTCATTAGTCAACAGAGCCAAATATCAACAGTACAAGAATTGAAATTTATTTTGAGAGCCAAATTTTTTAAACTTAAACTATATAGGTAAGTACATTGTTATTAACTTAATTAGGGTACTCCTAAGGCTTAGGAAGAGCCACACTCAAGGGGCCAAAAAGCTGCATGTGGCTCGCGAGCCGCAGTTTGCCAACCAGGGTCTAGGTCAGTGATGGCGAACCTATGACACGCGTGTCAGAGGTGACACGCGAACTCATTTTTTTGGTTGATTTTTCTTTGTTAAATGGCATTTAAATATATAAAATAAATATCAAAAATATAAATCTTTGTTTTACTATGGTTGCAAATATCAAAAAATTTCTATATGTGACACGGCACCAGAGTTAAGTTAGGGTTTTTCAAAATGCTGACACGCTGAGCTCAAAAGGTTCGCCATCACTGGTCTAGGTTAAAGTAATCTCTGCCAAACTTTGAGGCAGAGAACTCTAGGATCTCAATGAAAAAGTTTTCCAAGGCTTCAACAATGTTTGAGAAATAGTGATCTACAAGAATCCTGTAGTCAACCTGAAGAAGTGGGGTGGCTTTCTGCTCAAGGAGAAACAAAGACAGGCACCTCCCTGTTATAAGAGTGTATACTCTCCTCCTGTTTTATCTCAGTTTTGGAACTGACAGTCTCTTTTTGGAACTGACATATGGAACTTACAGCAGCTCTCTCTACATATTTCTAGATTTTCATAATGTAACTTAGTAGTGTAACTCTTTGAGATGGTTCACAGTTCAGCTGTTTGATTTGATTAAGTGCTGACATAAGAGGTGGTCTGAAGTGATGCTTTATTGTTCCTGTTGGATTCTATATGCACCTGAATTTTATAAGATACACTGTTTTCTAAGTAGGGGGAGCATATATTCTTAAAAATACATTCCTTTGTATTAAGGGATTCACGTACATGCTGTTTTATACAATACTGTTCTATGCTGTTGCATATGCATTCCAACAGTGCTCAAAGGATGAACTGGAAACCCGGGAGGTCCCTTTAATGTAGTCTTGAGGGCAAAACTGTTTTTCTAATAATATGAAAACATTACGCCTTTGCCACCATTCTTTCACGAGCATATAATTCTCTAGACACTACCTGACTTCTACTGCAAGAGGCTGTTGAAACAGATAAGAGAACCCAATGGTCTCCTATTCATCCAGACATGAATAAGATTTTTAAAATGTGAAAACATGTCCCTCTTCTCAGTAATTTTTTTTGTGTGGAAAATAGTTATTTTTCACAAAAATGAGTTACTTATGTTACAATGTTATTTTTAAAGAATTAATAAATATCTGTCAAATAACAGCTTTATTTTATAATATGGTAAACGATAGATAACTCACATAAGCAAAAGTAGTTTAAGATCCTCAAAAATTTTTAAGACTGTGAAGGGGGTGGAGCGAGGTTCTGAGACAAAAATAAGTTTGAGAAGAAACTCTGATATAGGGTATTTAGAGTGTGTTCACTTTCGGGCTAATTTATGAGGCAGCTTCACTTTATAGGAAAATGTAGACATATGTAATTGGGGTCTGTGTACAAAAATGTATCTCAATAACCAACTCTGCTCCAGGTCCAAATTCATCTGTTACTTTTGAAAAAGTATTTAGCTATTCAAAGATCAACTTCCAAAGCTTGGAAGAGTTATTCCCATTAATAAAATAGGTCTTACCCCAGTCAGGTCGAAACGGCCCCAGTGTGGTAGGGACAACCCCGGTCAGGTTGAAACGGCCCCGGTGTGGTAGGGACAACCCCGGTGAGGTTGAAACGGCCCCCGTGAGGTAGGGACGACCCCGGTGAGGTTGAAACGGCCCCCGTGAGGTAGGGACGACCCTGGTCAGGTCGAAACGGCCCCGGTGTGGTAGAGACAACCCCGGTCAGGTTGAAACGGCCCCGGTGTGGTAGGGACAACCCCGGTCAGGTTGAAACGGCCCCGGTGTGGTAGGGACGACCCCGGTGAGGTTGAAACGGCCCCCGTGAGGTAGGGACGACCCCGGTGAGGTTGAAACGGCCCCCGTGAGGTAGGGACGGCCCTGGTGAGGTTGAAACGGCCCTGGTGAGGCTCAGACGGCCCTGGTGAGGTTGAGACTACTCCAGTGAGGTTGGGACAAATAAAGGGGACCAGTATGGACTGATGAACAGGGGTAGATACAGAAGCAGAGCAACATTGAACAGAATGTTAAACTACAGTGGGAAGTCTGGGGAGGGTTGGGGGGGGGGATTAAGAGACCAACTGAAGGACTTATATGCATGCGTATAAGATTAACCAATGGACACAAGACACATGCATCTATCAACAAATGAATCTAAGAATCAAGTGAATAAATAACCTGATGTACAGAATGAACTGGTGATTATAATAGAATCAGGGACATAGAAAGGGAATAGACTGACTATTCTTGGGGGGAAAAGGGGTGTGGGAGATGCGGGAAGTGACTGGGCAAGAATCATGCACCTATGGATGAACACAGTGGGTGGGGAGTGAGGGTGGAGGGTGGGGTGGGAGCTGGAAGGAGGGGAGTTATGGGGGGAAAAAGGAGGAACAAATGTAATAATCTGAACAATAAAGATTTAATTAAAAAAAAAAAAAAAGAATAAATGTAGCCCTGGCTGGTAGCTGGCTAGAGCATTATCCCAATGCATCAAGGTTATGAGTTCGATCACCAGTCAGGGCACATACAACAATAAAAAAAACAAAACAAAACAAAACAAAACAAAATAAATAAAATAGGTCTTAGTATTTGCTTATTATAGGCTACTTAAAATATCAAAGACCAACAAAAGTTCTTATAAATTTAGAACTCTTTTTTTATAAATTGAGACCATAGTTTTGGATCCAAGAAGTCAATTCTTTTGGATTAGTGATATATTGTCAATATCATTAATTTAGAAAAAGTCTCTGAATACAGGAATGGGTGCTCCATCTTTGATCCAAAGAAACTGTGAATGTATATGCCACCTTAATTGAGACCTAAATCTGGGAAGTCCATTTGAAATTTAACAAATTAGGACTGTGGAAACACTATTTCCAAATCTATCCATTTTATTTTTTTTGGTTCTGAAGCCTGTTTAGTTATTACAGCCATTAGTGTTTGTCAATGACATAAAGGATTTGAATTTGTCTACGTAATAAGTTTAGGATTCTTACATTTCAAAACTGGAAAGAGACTCTGTTGATATTTTCACACACTCATACCTATAATTGAAGCATAGGATTTTCTTTAAGCAGTAGTTATCTTTCAAAAATAGAACGATAAATACCACTCAAATTCACAAATCAGCAAATAGTTCTCCCTTTGAGCTGAGAGCCACTGTTTAGTCTCTATGTAGCTGTCAAACTTAGAACAAAAGAAATCTCATTGTTTGGCCCCTCAAACCTTGTCAATTCCTATATACTCAGTCATGACGAACAAATATAATCTGCATATTTGGTCTTCATTTAGACCTGTGAGTCTTGATACTGGGCGAGGGTCTGTGTGCTTTGGAAAAATATTTTCAGTTCTGTAATTGTTTCGTTTTACTTACAATATATTTATTTTTAAAACTCAAAGAGCAGACTGTCAGAAGTGAGATTTGTAGCCAGAGATCTCATGCTTGTCATGACAGACTTTTTCTCTCCTGTGCTCCCCTCTCCTCTTCAGTCTATCAGTGATGGCGAACCTTTTGAGCTCGGCGTGTCAGCATTTTGAAAAACTCTAACTTAACTCTGGTGCCGTGTCACATATAGAAATTTTTTGATATTTGCAACCATAGTAAAACAAAGATTTATATTTTTGATATTTATTTTATATATTTAAATGCCATTTAACAAAGAAAAATCAACCAAAAAAATGATTTCGCGTGTCACCTCTGACACACGTGTCATAGGTTCGCCATCACTGGGACTCTAAGTCAAAGGTGGAACCATAGCCTGTGAGCATGTTGGGAGCAGAAACAGTGTCTGTTCTTCATTCCTGTTTTAGACAATGACCGTACATGAACTCAGTTAAGATTCACTTGAAGAATTTATGGATCAAATAATGAATTAAAAAACTCATGTTATTCTAATTTTTAACAAAGACACAAAAGCAAATTTTTAGCGAAGTCACCAAAGCAATTCAATGGAGGAAAGGAAGTTTTCTTTTTCAGTAAGTTCTCTCCCCCACTTCCAAGTTCGGGAGCAACTGTATATTCATACAGAAAAGAAGAAACCTCCACCCCTACCTCACACTACACACAAACATTTTACATTGATCATAGACCCAAATATGAAAACTAAAACTCTTAAAGCTCACTGAAGAAGAATATCATCATGACTACTGAGATAAGCAAAGATTTATTAAGAAAGATAGAAAAAACAGTATCTGTAAAAGAAAAAGAAATGATGAAATGGACTTGATGACAATTAAAAACTGCTCACTGAAAGAAGTCACTAAGAAAGTGAAAACTCAACCCACAGAGTGGGAGAAAATACATTATATGTAACGGACAGAGGACTTTATTTCTAGACTATTCAAAGAGCTCCCAAGATTACTAAAGACAAACCAGGAGCCCAGTACTTTTCTGACTAACACCATCACTTGTCCTGAAAAGCAGGATCACAACAAGTAGCAGGGAGGTAACTTGTGCATTCATTCAAGCCTGTTCCTGCTACTGGATCCTGTGTTAGGAACTGTGCACACACAGTTGATAAAATAAATGGCAAAAAGCTTTCAGTTTAATCATGGAGGCAGAGAAGTAAATGTGAAATTATAACATAGTGGGAAAGGGCAGTGAGAGCCTGAACCAGGCGTGGCTAAATTCAAGGGCAGCCAAAGGTTACAGAACTGATTTCATTTCCTTCTAATCTTACTCTCATTAGTGCCACCTCTACCATACTTACCTAAGTCTTTCTTGCCCATGTCTGTTTTATACAGAGATATGAAGTGATGACCACAGTGAGGTTTAATTGATCGCTTGTAAAATGGATGGGTAGATGTAACATCAGGAACTTACTTTCAAATGGAAGAAACATTCTTAGGATTTCCTCCTTGATCAGTATTTGGAGTTTGGCTTTAGACCCAACTTCTTGACAGTGTTTCATACTGTTAAGTATATAATTGAATTTCTCTAATCCTAGATGTTGCCACATATACATGGATAATAATTACACCAAAGAAAGTACATGTCCGGCTTTAAAAACAACAAATAACTACAGACTAATGTTGCTACTGGCTACTGCTTTCTGCCACATGATGTTTCAGTCAGTGTAGGACCCTGTGTGTGACGGGGGGCCCATGACATCATAATGAAGCTAAAAACTCCTGCTGCTCAGTTAAGTCGTCAGCCTTTGGAAGGTCATAGCTCAAGTCATTCCACCCATGTGTGTGTGTGTGTGTGTGTGTGTGTGTGTGTGTGTTGAGGCTGGTGTAAACAAGCTCACTGCACTGTCAGTTGTGTAAAAGTACAGCATGCATACTTGTGTACAGTACATAGTACTTGATAATGACTCTTATGGTTTATGTATTTACTATACTATACTTTTTACCATTATTTTAGAGGGTACTCTTTCTACTTATTAAAAAAAAAAAAGTTGCTGAAAAGATGCTGCATTATGTCTGCCGCAGTCTCATACATCTGTTTAACCCGGTCTCTTTTTTCAAGATATATTTTTATTGATTTTAGAGAGGAAGGGAGAGGGAGAGAGAGAGAGAGAAACATCAATGATGAGAGATAATTGTTGATTGGCTGCCTCCTGCACACCCCACACTGGAGATTGAGTCCACAACCTGGGCATAAGCCCTGACCGGGAATTGAACCATGACTTCCTGGTTCATAGTTGAATAGTTGATGCTCAACTATTGAGCCATGCTGTTTGGGCTTAATCCTGTCTCTTGATTGCAACACTTCTGTGCTTGATTTAATCTTGTGCTGTTTTATAAATTTAGTGTAGCCTATGTGTATAGTGTTTATGAAGTCTACAGTAGTGTACAGTAATGTCCTAGCCCTTCACATTCATTCATCATTCACTCAGTGACTCACCCAGAGCAGCTTCCAGTCTGCAAGCTCTAGGCATGGTAAGTGCCCTCTATAAGTGGACCATTATTTACCATATTCTTACTGTACCTTTTCTATGTTTAGAACTGTTTAGATACACAAATATACTGTGCTGCAGCTGCTACAGTGTTCAGTCCAGTAACATTATCTGAAGGTGTGTAGCCCAAGAGCAGTAGGCTACACCGTGGAGTGTAGTGAGCTGTCCCATCCATGTGTATAAGTGCCCCTGTGATGTTCACAGTGATAAGGGATGAAATCACCTAACGATACATTCCTCAGAATGTCTCCCCATTGTTAAGCGGCATAGGACTGATCTAGAAAAAAATCAACTTACTTTGTTGGGAACTTCAAGATCATCGTTTTCTCCAAACATTAAAAAGTAAGAATAGCTGGAGTTAAATTGAAGAAAATATTACAAAATACATCTACCTACTTCTGTATCTCTATTACCTCTCCTTCAGGTACATATAATTGAGGGTTAGGTCCTTGTCTTTTTCTTTTCCAAAGATGGTTTTACACCAGTATTTTCCATGAACACATCTGGTGTTTCTTTACAGCCCGAATTTACTAAATGTTGTAGCTAATGAAGGAAGGACTTATGCTTTTTCAACATAAATTCATTTTATTTCCTCCACGCTCCTCCCTCTCTACTCAAAGCTGGTGACTTCTTAAACCAAAATGGTTGGTCAGAATCCAATCAAGCATATAAAGGCAACTGAATAAATAAAGCCATGAAGTAAGTGTAAAATATCAGTGTCCAGACATCCGAGATGTATGCGGCTACTATGAAACGTCCACAGCTGTACTGGCCTGGCACTCACGTGGTCCCTCAGATTTAACAGGACCCATTACCAGTTAAGAGTTTTATTTGCTTAATAAATTACATTCTAAAGCACAATAGCCTAGGTTCATAGCTGTAAAATCGCCAAATATTGTCAATGACCACTCTCTGGTCATAAATAACAAAATAATCTATGACTCATTGGAGTTCTGATTCCCAGGGCAATTTTTTCTCGCCGTTACTCAAAAACGCAAAAAAGTGCCTCTCCGTGGCATTTTATGGAGGTTATAAATTACTCACAGGAGATGACATTGGACAGATTTGTAGGCAAGTAACAGGGACCAGCCAGCCAAATGTGTAAATTAAAAAACTCGTGACAAAGGAGAGGGCGAGAGAAAGAACACTGAAACCCGGAGAAAAGGTCCTGGTTAACCACACAAAAAGAAGAGGGGAACGGAAGGAAAGTGATGCAGAAACCATTCATGGGACGATGCTGTTGGGGGCAGTGTACTGAACTAATTGAACCATCGCCTGTGACTTCGAAGGGTGAGACATAGGCTAACCTTGAAATATATTTTATATTCACAGTCTTATTTGACTGCAACAAAGGGTAAATCTGAATATGTAACACGTGGCACAGAGATAAACCTTGGACAGTTAATTTTTAATAATGAATATCAATTTTCAAGTGTGGTTAATAGTTCTTTCATTTATGTAACTAACACATCATACTGAGCAGTTTCTGTTTGCTTGCTCTAGGCCAGGGGCTGGGTGTTGAAATTAATGAGACACAGGCCTGCCTTCCACTGGAAAAGCTCCCAGTCCAGCAGACACTCACAGCTGGGAGCAGAAGAAGATGGTTACATTGCAACGCCTCTCTGGGCTGACACAGGTCCCAGGCATGGGGTGGTGCAGACTAAGGGCAGCTGGGATGGGAAAGGCATTTCAGGAGAAGCTGTGCCGGGCAGAACAAGTGTGAGGAAACTGAAGGAGTCAAGATGGAGAAAGTTTCCCTGGCAGATGAAATGAGGTGAAGAGTCATAAAAAGCCTCGTCTATCCAGGGAACAGACAGGGAGAAGTGTGGGGGTGAAGGTAAGAAGTAGTGATCACGAGGGATTTCCACTGCCACTGAGAAGGATGGACATCACCTTGGAAGCAAGCAGGGCAATGACAAGATCAGATTGGCATTTTGGAAGATTATTCTTTCATCACCGTGGCTAATTTCAGTATACCATTTAATGATCCAAGTCAAGCATTTAGCTTTTAACAGAATACTTCTTAGAAACTAAAAATGTATTTTTATGTGAATTAATTATGAAACTAGAACAGACTTGGCTACATCCTTCTTACATGTACAGTTATTTTCTGTGGACATGGAAGGTGTCCACCTCATAATGACAGCAGGTGCACACTGAGATGTATTGCTCTTCATGTGTATTGATGCCCCTCCCCTTCATTATGGTTCCTCCCCTTCCAGGATTCTACAGTCATCTGTGATGGTGTTGGGAAGATTTGATAACATGAGGTAGAATCTTGCTGGTTGGTTTGTCCAAGGTTACCAGGGCAGATTTTAAAATATTTGGTTTCTTGATTACTTGGACTGACTGCAGAAAGAATGCTCTGCTGGGCGAACTCTCAGGTGCCCCTGAGTTTGAAATGAGAAATAATTATTTAAAAATCTTACCTTTGTCAAAGAAAAATACATCCCATTTCATAAAAGTCTTCTAAGAACACAGTCATGAGGTCTTTTCTAATAGTCAGTGCAATGCTATAAAGTTCGAATTGCCCCGAACAGACGTGTTGACAAACAAGTCATGTAGGTATTATCAGGTATTAGTCATGTTTATGTCCCTTACAGCTCTCAGTGGTATTTTGCACATAGTAGGTGATTAAATACACCTTAAATAAATAAAAGAAATGAGTCTCGCTTTTAATTATATTTTAATTACATTTTAAAAAGTCTTTAACATAGAAAATTTTATATGTACAATAACTAAAAATATTTTGATTGACCAGATTTTTTTTAAACTAAAGAGCTCAATAATGCTTATGGGCACTTAATGGAGAGAGATACCTTGCCTCCAGTTATAAACAGTATAGGAACATCCACAGGCCCTACCTCCATGCCTCACTGGCGGATGCAGTACAGCTAGCCCTCTCCTGATGCTGTGTACCGTAGGGGCTCAATGTCTGAGGACTGCGGCACACTGGTTTATGTTCCTGTTCTGCTATCTGTTAATTCTCTGAATAAGTTCGATGTGTCCAGAGAATTGTCTTTGGATATACCTGTATAACACAAACTGATTTGAAATTAAGAACTTAATTTTAAAATGCTTTGCTTCCATAATTTTAGAATTAGAAGCTCTGATATTCATCCATTTTATTCATCTAACCAATGATTACTGAGCAACTATGTTCCAGGAACATGCTGAATATATAAAATTAATTATATCTTCTTACTGTTGTGGAAACAAGTCAAGTAGGAGAAGAGAATTATAATTAAGATATGAAAATGGTAAAACATGGATCTGTGTGCAATGCTATGGATCTGTGTGCAAAACTCACAGAAGTTAAATTTAGTTGAGAACCTAGACAATGGAGAGGCATTACCAAGGCAAGATGAGTGGGAAGAGCAAGGAACACAACTGAAAGCAGAGAGTAAGGTAAGGGAGTGTTTAGTACTCCTGGCCATTCCTATGACGAGAACGTGAACAGGGAGATCTGAGTTAATAAATTAGGACCGGATGATAACTTATTGAGGACTTTAGGCTTTCTGTAGCTAATGGTGAATTGAGAAAGGTACAGAAAACCAGGGGTTCCCAGTGCTAGCAACTGTAGAATCCTCCAGGAGATTCAGTAGCAGGGTATGAGGGAGAAAAAGAAGAAAGGGTAGATGAAGGGGAAGGGAAGGAGGAGAGAGGGAGAGAGAGAGGGGGGGAGAAAGAGAGAGAGAGAGAGAGAGAGAGAGAGAGAGAGAGAGAGAGAGAGAAGAAGAAGAAGAAGAAGAAGAAGAAGGAGGAGGAGGAGGAGGAGGAGGAGGAGGAGGAGGAGGAGGAGGAGGAGGAGGAAGAAGAAGAAGAAGAAGAAGAAGGGGAAAGGGAGGGAGGGGAAGGGAGGAGAAGAGAGGGGAGGGGAGGAGAGGAGAGGAGAGAAAGAAGGGGAGTAAGGAGACGACAGAGAGGGGAAGAAAGGAGAAGAGAGGATAAAGAAGAAAAGACAGGTCAGAGGCATTAAACAGGGAGGATGACAACTAGAGTTCCAGTCCCCAAACCCAGGTGGCTGACACAAAAGCTACAAGTGAGAGGATAGGGCCTGCAGAGCTAATGTGAGTGAGCAGCCAGGTCTGGGCCCATTGGTGTGTGAATTCTCAGGCTCACCAAGAAGGAGGTAGACTGTTTTTTATGTTTTTTGAAACAAACAAAAAGTTCCAGTTTGATGTAAAGTTCTTAGACTCCAGTGCACAAATAATTCACATTGGGAAGATAACCTGTTTTGCTAGAGCTTCACAGTAACTGTATGCTTCTAAAATGAGATGTTAAGTATCGATATATGTTTTCAAGAATCTGGGAAAAGAATGAAACTAGCAACTAATAAATAAACTAATCATTTTGAAAGTTTCTTTAGATGAAAGCTCAGAAGGGAAATTCAGAGCTCCACAGCCAATGTGAAGTTATTTTAGGAACTATTATGCCCATGTCATCCCTAACTTCACTTGACTTAAGAAAAAGAAGGACTTCTTCATCTGAAACCTTTACATGATGCCCGAGGCTACAGAGGGAGCCATCAAGTCCCTAAGGAGTGCCTGGGAGTAATCAGTTCTTGGTAGCTAGTAACGCTTGGCTGAGAGAACAGAGAGCTCCAGAGGCTTCCATAGGAGCATCTTTCCAAGGATCACACATCCCCGTTAGACCTAAGATATTCAAAGGAGAAGCAATGTGCTGACTTTTTTAGTAATGATATCTTTACTAACTCATGCTCTCATAGATGATTTAAAACAAAAATGTTTACAATTCTTAGCACAAGTCAACTAAATAAAAAATTCTTCAGCCTATTGTTTTATCATTGAAAACAAAAATATTATAAAATAGAATAAATTCCATGTATTGTTTAATATAAACAGTAATATTTGATTTCATGTATAAAGAAATGTATAAAATATCTACACTAATAAAAGAGAAACATGGTAATTAGCGTACAACCACTACCCTTCCCATTGGCTAATCAGCATATCCTTATGCAAATTAACTGTCAGCCAAGATGGCGGCCGGCAGCCATGCACTGAAGCGAACAGGGAGGCTTGCTTGCTCCAGTGATGGTGGACTCCAACGTTCCCCGCCTGACTTGCCGGCCTCTCAGCTGCAACTCTAAGCAACTATGTTGCAAATATAGAAGCTAAACAAAACCCTAGAAACCGGCTTTCAGTCAGCCAGGCTTCAGCCAGCCGGACTGCAACATTGTATCAAATACAGAAGGCAAAGGCCAGAAACCTGCTTTCAGCAGCGAGGCCTCAGAGCTAAAGCTGGCCCAGAATAGAAAAAAAAAAGAAAGAAAAAAAGGAGCAGTTGGGAGCTTCAGTCACCCGCCAGCCTGAAAATGGCCCTCAGCCCCTCACCCAGACTGGCCAGGCACCCCAGTGGGGACCCCCACCCTGATCCAGGACACCCTTCAGGGCAAACCAGCCGGCCCCCACCCATGCACCAGGCCTCTATTCTATATAGTAAAAGGGTAATATGCCTCCCGGCACTGGGATCAGCAGAGCAGCGAGGCTCCTGGCACTGGGATCACTGTGAGAGGGGGCAGCGCCCAAACCCCCTGATTGCCCTGCGGCTCTGTGAGTGACAGGGGGCGGGGCCACAACCTCCCTATCCGCCCTGCTCTGTTTGTGACAGGGGAAGGCGCCCCAACCCCCTGATCAGCCCTGCTCTGTGCCTGATAGGGGGGAGCTCCCCATTCCCCTGATCGCCCTGCGGCTCTGTGTGTGACAGGGGGGAGCTCCCCAACCCCCTGATCACCCTGCGGCTCTGTGTTTGACAGGGTGTGGCGCACCAACTCCCTGATCGGCCCTGCTCTGTGTGTGACAGGGTGCGGCGCCCCCCCTCCCCCCCCCCACGGGCCCTGCTCTGTGTGTGACAGGGTAGAGCCATAACCTCTCCATCGGCCCTGCCCTGAGTGTGACAGTGGTGGTGCCCCAACCCCCTGATCGGCCCTGTTCTGTGGGTGATAGAGGGTGGTGCCCCAACCCCCCTCCACGGGCCTTGCTCTGTGTGTGACAGGGTGCGGTGCCCCAACCCCCCCCCCCCCCCCCCCCACACACACACACAGGCCCTGCTCTGTTTGTGACAGGGTAGAGCCATAACTTCCCCATTGGCCCTGCCCTGAGTGTGACAGGGTGCAGCGCCCCAACCCCCTGATCCGCCCTGCTCTGTGTGTAACAGGGGGTGGTGCCCCAACTCCCCTATCGGCCCTACTCTGTGAGTGACAGGGGGGAGCTCCTCAACCCCCTGATGGGCCCTGCTCTGTGCATGACAGGGGGGGAGCTCCTCAACCCCCTGATGGGCCCTGCTCTGTGCATGACAGGGGGGAGCTCCCCAACCCCCTGATCGACCCTGCTCTGTGTGTGACAGGGTACGGAGCCCCAACCCCCCTGATGGGCCCTGCTCTGTGCATGACAGGGGGTGGTGCCACAACCTCCCCATCGACCCTGCCTTGAGTATGACAGGGGGCAGTGACCCAACCCCCCAATTGGCCCTACCCTGAGTGTGACTGAGGGTGGCATTGCAACCTCCCGATCCGCCCTGCTCTGAGCCTGACCAGGGGCTGCACCTAGGGATTGGGCCTGCCCTCTGCCACCCGGGAGCAGGCCTAAGCCAGCAGGTCGTTATCTCCCGAGGGGTCCCAGACTGTGAGAGGGCACAGGCTGGGCTGGGGGACCCCCCACCCCCCTCGAGTGCACAAATTTTTGTGCACCGGGCCTCTAGTACTATATAATAAAAGCTTAATATGCAAATTGACCGAATGAATGGCGGAACAACCAGTTGCTATGATGTGCACTGACCACCAGGGGGCAGATGCTCAACACAGAAGCTACCCCCAGCCTGCATGCCCCAGGCCAGCCAAGGTGGGTGCCAAGGGGGTCCCCCGATCACCCCACCTGTCGCCTTGCAGAGGGAGGCGACTGGCAGTGGTTGTGGGAGGTGAGGCCAGCCGGCGAGTGGATGGTGGCAGGGGGTGGGGCTGGCGAGTGGGCGGTGCCAAGCCAGACAAGGCAGGTGCCAGCAGGGGCCCCTGATCGTCCCGCTGGTCACCCCACAGATCTGCCCTGATCACTGGCCAGGTCTAGGGAACCTACCCATGCACGAATTTTGTGCATCAGGCTTCTAGTGTAAATTATAAAACATAACTGTTTCCCATTAGCAAATTTTGAAATTCTGGCATTAGGAAGCTAATCAGACTCTTGGTCTGGTTACATCTGCCTAGGCTGCAGAGGTTTCTGGGTGGCATCAAGACAGGTTTTCATTCTACACATTCACAGGACTGCCAAGAGCAGACTCTGGGACTTTTTCACAAAAGCAAAAAGCATCCCAATTTCAAAGGGCTGTGACTAGAAGGCCTTTCTTTTCTTTCTAAAAAAAGATACACATTTTGGGACCAGAAAGACTATTGGAGCATTATGAAATGTTTTCAACATTAATACCCAAGATAAGGGTGCCCAGAGGGGGAAAAAAGTGCATCTGACTTTGGAACATTTGGGGACCACCCAAGCTGTATCTATAAGTCTATCAATGGTCACTCGAGGTGGAAGAGGAAATAACCAGGCGGATACTTTGAAGACTTAAATAGTGTAAGAGTCACTGATATAAATTAAGAGCCCATTGTGCCTGTAGTTTTAAAGAGTCTCTAGTGGAGGATGAGATTTAATTTGAAGGCAGATTATAAAAAATCACAAGTTTTTTTTGTGTGTGTACTCAATTGTTTCACGTATATGAAACAATTCTGCTTTATAATTGTCTTTAAACTTCTTATACAAAACAAATTAAACTACTGGCATTAATTTTATGATTTTGTAAAATTTCCCAATACTTCAGTTTCTGGATATTTCAGTTTCCAATTACAATGATAGGATGAACAGTTCTGTACTTAGTTGACTTATACTAAGAAAAAGAAAGGTATTTATTATAAATTAAGTGTGAAAAATCGGGTCCAATTCAGAAATAATAGCAAGCATGCAATAAGATATCATAAATTCTAAGACAAAATAAATATAATCATGTTTTGAAATGTTTCGCTCTAAGATGAAATGCATTCTGCTGTGGGTTAAACCCTCTTGTACACAGCACATCTTTTTCAAAGAAAAAACCAGGGCTTTTCTCTATGCTAATGCTTTAGGTCATTTAAGATGATTTTTTTCCCAATGCATGCATGGCCTGCAATAAAAGAGCAATTCATTTAATTTAAAAAACCAGCAATTCATGTTAGGTATGCAGAGAGTGTAGAGCATCAGTCACCCTATAGACAACATTTTTAACCCAACAAGTTATCATATGCAACCATGTATAAAATAAAATAAATATTAGATAACTTCTTTATATTTGGAAAAAAAATAGTTGTGGTGGAATAATTCAATGCCTTTGTTTTTGCTGTTAAATTCTAAACGAAGGCTACTTGTGGACCCGGCCTTACTGATCACACCTGAAAAGGTTTCTTGGCACAGGCAACACCTTTACACTGTACTTGGAAGGGAACATTCACTCCACTAAGTAAATAAGGCCATTTCTTAGAAAACTAAGAGAAAAACCGCTTGAATTTTTGTCTGTTTTTCTCCTTTGTGATGGCCATATGCCTTCAAACATCACTTATTTAAAAAAATGGGTGAAGTTGTCAAAGAAGATTTAAAGTTTGCGTTTTTCTTTTCACACCCTTTTCTCTGCTCATACTAACTGCACTAAATAGATGCACACAGATATCTTTAAGTTCTTAAAGTTTTTCATTTTGCCTTTTGACATTAGGATGCTGCTTCAATGGGAGTTTCAATGGAGGGGTAGTGACAGAGTGTTGGAAGTCCATGGAAACTACCAGAGAAAAGCAGGTCTGGGTGGGGTTATTAGAGTTTAACATTTCACCAACAATTTCTCCCTTTGCTTCTAATGCAGTATCTAGAAAATTAGTCATTTGTAAATTAGCAGTGACCATACATAAGAATATCAGCTTGTGTGTACACACATATATTTAATCCATTCTGTTCTTCACCTATGTGTACACACACACACACACACACACACACACACACACACACGATGCTACTGATAGATTACAATCTAGAACATGCCTTCCTGTTCCAATACAAATGGGTCTGCATTTTCTTTTAACTTGGCAAGGTTAAAAAACAGACTCGTCATAAGTGTGTAATGTCTTGAACCAAAATAGACTTCCTTAATGATTTGTTTTCTCCAATTTCACCACAAAATGTAATGCAGCCAACAAAAGGACTATTCTTCCCCCACATATAATAACATGTTATTCAACAATCATGTAAGAAAGCCTATACATAAGACTGCCAAGGATCTGAAATTGAGTTTCTAACTGAAATGTTTGGGAAGAAATTTTTTTTTTAAAGTTTCACTCCAAGGCTTTGAGTGAAGTGATATAAATATCTAGGGATATACAGTTTTGCTTTACTACTGTAACATGCTTACAGAAGTAGTTATGGTTTACTTTATAACATAGGTCACTGAAAACATTAACAGTAAAAACATATAAAAATACAAACATGTTCTCAGTAGGCCATTTACTTTGTAACAGAACAAACAATTTAATTGCTCTGTCCTTGCGAGGGCAAACGGCTCCAGATGGAGCCAGGTAGGGAGCATGCCTTGGATTTCTGGGGTGCTTACAACCTCAGGCCATTCACCCCAACTCTCTGTAGACATCAAAGGAACTGTACCTTGGAGAGGAGGGAGAAGCCTCATAACAGGAGAAAAGGCCACCTATGCCCTAAATCCTAAAGGAGGTTATGATAAAATGATGGGCTCTTTCTCTCTCTCCCTCTCATTGCAAAGGAAAGAAAAACTATAATGCTGTAAAAAGCTAAGAATGCCAGGATGGTGTGGCTCAGTGGTTGAGTATTGACTTATCAACAGAAGGTTCAATTCCTGGTCAGGGCACAGGCCCAGGTTGTGGGCTTTGTCCCTGGTGTGGGGTGTGCGGGAGCAGGCCAATCAATGATTCTCTTTCATCATTGATGTTTCTATCTCTCTCTCCCTTCCTCTCTGAAATCAATTAAAAATAAACAAACAAACAAACAAACAAATAAATAGCAAACAAAAAGGGGGAAAAATGAATCCACTATTTCCTTTGCTAAAATATAGAGTTGGTCTTAAAATATCCACCAGAGTCATAAGCCCACCAGAAAACCATAGAAATGACAGAAGATTAGAAAATATAAATACAGCATCTGAATGCACAGTAATGCATTAGTACATGCTTTAGGTGTAAATATAATAATGGATATCACTATTACCAAAAATGACTGCATCTCCTGGATCTGATACATTTCTGGAAACATAATTGGGTAAATTAAAATGTATTAGCTAAGAGAAGGCATAGATAATGAATTTTAAAAATCAAAGTATCAAGGACAGTTTGTTGTAATGACTGAAAGTTAGGTTTCTCTGGGTGGGTGACGGGGGGGGGGGGAACTAGTAAAAGCACACGTGTTATTATATACATACGTACATTTATGTCATGTATATTACACATATTGTATATCCAGCACACATACACACATACACTAGATCCTCAAAATGAGCGTATTAAGGACTTGGGTGGGAAAGCCTGGCTTTCAATCCCAGATCCACTATTTACCACCTATGGGTAAGTCACTTCACCCTTCCTGTCTCAAACTGGGAGAACACCTTACCTTTCTGGGTTTTCACTGAGAGATATAAAAAGCTAATGCAGGGAAGGCCGTAGTGTCTTAACCTGCACACAGTAGATACTTATCTAATAAATTAAAGGTAGATATAGTCAATGGATTTCATTATTTCTTGTGAAAAGTACTGGCTGTAACCTGTTACAGCAGGCAGTTTTCATGCATCAGGCCTGCTCCTTTGATAGATATTTCTTTACATCCATTTTAAAATTGGTACTTTGGGTTAGGTTTCTCATAGAGATAAGATTATGGCAGGTAGAAACTTTGAGGGTAATGTTAATCTTATTGTTCCACTGTAATAATGAAAACATTAAATAAAAGAAAATAGCACGCTACAAATTAGAAATCTTCATGCTAAGCAGGAACCACCTCTGCGATTTTGTGTATTTATTTTAGTAATGTGCACGACAATAAGTACATAGAGCACACAAAATGTCTGTCTGATGCTAATAGAGAAGACCTCAGGTACTATAACCATTCTTTAATGAAACTACATATTTCCCAACCTGATGATACAGTTTATAAGCTATATTATCTTTGACAGCGTTAATGAGATGAAACTTAGAGCTTGAAAACAAATTGTAAATGGGAAAAAATAATTCAGGGTAGTTAATCTGCTATTCATGTAATACTGAAAGAAGAGGCATGAATTTTATTATAAAAATAAAATGTGGATAAAGAATGCCTTGGTAATAGAAAAATACACATAAAAGTATTGGATTTCACAATCAAAATGCAATGAAAAATTTTCTCCTTTGGCAGTCAAACAAAAATTCCAACAAAATAGTTTAAATTCCCTTCACAAAGTTCAAATGTAGCCATAACTTGCAAAATAAGAAACACTATTTTGGTATAGATATCTAATCAATAATTACTTATGTACCCTATAAAATTTAGCATTGTTTTGCATTTAATGTATTTGATATTCAATTATTGTTATAGCAGTCTAACATCTATTTACTAAATGTAATTCCATACAGATATATTACAATCTCATAGAATTATATTTAAGTTTTTATGTAAACAATTCACCAAGAGGGATAAGTGGTATTCAAAATTATATTTAAAAGAGAAGAATATTTTAAGACAGGGATAAGTTACTTATGCACTAAAGAATAAATTAATTTCTAAATTTCTGACAAGAACTATATAATTTACATAATGCTCTATAACATAAAGTCTGCAGTTTTTTTTAAAAAAAATCATGCATTCCTCTAAATTTACATTTTACAGACACAAGTTATCCATTAGGAGTTCTCTGCCTGTGATCCTTAGAACACTCTGGCTGGTCACTAGGTTGTCCTGCACACCGGGGTAAGGGCCTCAGCTATGAACCTGGCCCTGGGCTTCTAGCTCAGACCCCTGACATTAACTTACTTTGTGACTTTGATGAAGTTGCATAGTCAGTATGTTTCAAACAGCAATTTACAAAAAGAGTTATGGAAAGTACTGAAGGAACGTAACCTCGTTGTGTGTTACATACATATGGACACACACATTACACCCAATTATAGTTATCCCAAAGTGAAAGGATGTCCTGAGAGAGGCAATTATTATAGCAAACAAGACAGGAAACGTTCTTTTTCATTTCTCCAGGAAACATAGATATTTGTTTCTTGTCTCCTGGCAGAAACAGGAAAGTCTCTAGCATTTTGGAGTTAGAGGTTCCAAGAAGAGTCTGTGCTCAATACTCCTAACCTGGTTCCTTCCTAGTTGGGAGGCTCCACTCAGCCCTGGCTGTGGGGCTGCCAGAGCCTGGGATGGTGGACAGTGGACAGGCGCGGCTGGTGGCAGGTGGGCAGCCCTTTGGGAGCAAGCCTGGCAAAGCCAAGACCAGCAGGAATGAGGAGGGAGAGACTGACATTTCTTTGGTAATAAAAAAGCAATTTATATAAAGTATAGGAGACTTGGTGAGAAAGTAAAAGAGGTAATTGTTCGCATTCCAAATGTTTTAATATATAAACTGTGTAACCATCACTCATGAACAGCGCAGCTGCTAACAATTTTTTTTTTCCTCAGGATAAAAATCATGCTGAAGCCAAGAGATGTTTCTCTAGTGAATGACAGTTTGAAACTCTAGTCAGAACATAACTGTGACATAATAAATTTAAGAATTCAGGGAAGCTGGTAGTCTGAAATCTGAAAGAAGAGCCAGTGTTTACCCCAATTAGAAAGGACCACATTTTAGCTTTCACTACAGGGCAGGCTTAGTCTTCAGGGAGAGGGCCAGCTCTGCGTGCACATCTGTTTCCAGTGTGTTGCTGGTATGCAAACTATTGTCTACTGGAAGTGTGCGGTGGTAGCATTTGCCAGGGTTAAAGACTGGGTCAATTTGATCAAGAAGCTAAAATTAGCTTCTGTGTGTTTTCCTGAAAAGAAAAAAATACTGTAAAGCTCTTTGTTTTCCTTTAAGTTCTGTTCTCAGATTTCAGTTTCTGGTGTGTAAACTACCAGGAAACAGGTCTATGACAAGTGGTTTCTTGTTCATTGCATTCTGTATAATGAAATGATGCAACACGTTACCTAAGCTGAAGGAGGCATGGAAAAAGCACACATGTGCCCCAATTCCCATTTTCCCATTTATTAACATTACAAAATTATTTAAAGTGAATGCATTTGGAATGCAAAACCATAGCTGTGATTTCAAGTATGTGATGGTTTGGCAAAGCCCAAACCTATTAAGAAACTCATCATTCTGGGAAGTATTGGGGTAAGTTTTCGGTCATATATTCCTGGTTTCATGACAGTGCTCTGATTATTTTCAGAGGAAGAGATTTCCTTATGACTAAAAAGAGGGGCGGGGGGGAAGTCATATAAAAACTCCAAGCCAGTAATAATTTGACAAACTCTAAGAGCAAAAAGAAATCTTAGAAAACCAAAATATGCAGTGATGTGCTAATTCAAGAAAAATATCAATTAGCTTATAGATAAGCAAAATTACTTAAAAAATTATTTAACAGTTGGATAGATGAGAGAGAAGAAGGGAGGAACAGAATTATCTGTTATGTTTAAGGCTTTGTGGTGAATGCGCAAATCAACCCAAAGCAGAAGCATGCTTACTTCCATTCTCAGAAATTTGCTGTTTCTTATATTAGATAGTAAGTTCAATTACAATGATCTATTTTTACTCCAGTAAAATGCCTCTTTACTATTTTAGCTGCTTAACTATTGTTAACTTTTGCAATTATCTATAATGTATAAAATATAATTTAAAATAATTGATAATGTAATATTTCCCTGGTAAAGAAAAGTCTGAGAGAAAAATACACAAGTTTTCCCCCAAATACATTATGTGATAGGAAAAGATTTCAACTTAGTTATTCCAATGTGAAATATTATATTTGGGTCATAATTACCACAGGATTTCCTGTTTTCTAGACAGACCCTCCATCTCAGTGACTTTTTGTACTTATTAAATTTAAAGCTAGTTAAAAAGAGTTGGTATGCATACTAGAAGTATGTAGAATATTTGGCAAAACATATTCCTATAGAAAATTTACTTATTTGTAAAATTACCTGGTTTTTATATTTAAATACCCTCTAAAACTTAACATAGAATGAATGGTAATTACCTACAAAGTTATTCTTTTTCTATTTGATCAGGTATTACTGGAAAAACTACCCATTATATATTTTTACATCAAATTTATGAAATTCTATATAATCTCTAATTTCTCAGCACCCACTCTTCAGTTTAAAATTGACCCTCTTCTCAGACAGTTATTTTAAAACAGGGGAATAGTGACATCAAACTGTCTATTCCTCAAGTCTGAAGTTTTTCAGTACTATCTTCCTAATAGTATCACCTTGAAATAACTGAGTACATCTGCTCTGAAGAGATGCTAGGGTTTCTAAGAACTGCCCTTGCCAGGTTGTCCTCCCTTCCTCTCCTGCCAACTCCCTCCTCCTCCTCTTCCTGACACCTGAATTTAGACAGTTCCTAAACTTATGACCTTATCTTCCTTCTTGTTCTTTTCCATAAAGTTTTTTTTTTTTAGTAAATTCAACCTCTAATATGGCTTCAAATATCTATGTTTCTGGTGTAAGGAATTTTAACATGGATACAGAAGACCCACAGGTATACTTCAGGGGTCTGTTAAACTCCTGAAATTATGTTAGAACTAGTGGTCTGGTGCACAAAATTCGTGCACATTAAAAGGGAATTAATTAGAGGAAATATTTTAATATTGCCATTTGCCCTTTATAATAGAAGTGTCAGAGATGAAAGAAAATTAGTTAAATGTATATGAAAATCTTCCTCTTGTCAGAGTCTGGGGCACGCCATGGGACCCAGAGTCAAGTCCCCACCCAACCACGTATGCCTCAGACCCAGCTGGCCCCACCCCCATTGGGCAAGATCCAGACCCATCAAGCCCTGCCAGGCAGGGGCCATAGCCTCAGGTCCTCTGGCCCGGCACTGGGGCGGGGGGTGCAGCCTGAGGTCCCCTGGCCCAGCGCTGGGGAGGGGGGCTCGGCCTGAGGTCACCTGTCAAGCCCCACCAGGCATGGGGTACAGCCTCAGGTCCCCTGCCCCGGCCCAGCACCACGCAGCCTCAGGTCCCTGCTGATTGCTTATTAAGGCTTGTTACAGGAACTCAGCCTCCGATGTGAGCACAGCCATCTTGTGTTACGGAATCCCTGACTCCGCTGTGGGCTCAGCCATCTTGACCATTATGGCATGAAGGTCAATGTGCATATTTCCTCTTTATTAGATAAGATAGAGGCCTGGTGCACAGGTGGGGGCCAGCTGGTCTGCCCTGAAGGGGGTCCTGGATCAGGGTGGAGGTCCCTTGGGGGGCAGGGCCAGCCTGGGTGAGGGGCCTGGGGTGGTTTTCATGCTGGCCATGCCCCCATTGGGATGGGGTCCCCACTGGGGGCAGTGCCTGCCTGGGCGAGGGGTTGGTGTGGTTTGCAGGCCGACCATGCCCCCATCAGGGTGGGGGTCCCTGCTGGTGGGCATGGCCAGCCTGGGTGAGGGGCTGAGGGCTGATTTCAATCTGGCCACACCCCCGTCGGGGTGATGGTCCCCTCTGGGGGGTGTGGCCGGCCTGAGTGAGGGGTTGAGGGCTGTTTGCAGGCTGGCCACGCCCCCATCAGGTGAGGGTCCTCACTGGGGGGCATGGATGGCCTGGGCGAGGGGCTGAGGGTCATTTGGGTGCCGTTTGCAAGCCGGCCAAACCCCCGGCTTTGTCCAGAAGGTCTCCTGGTCTAATTAGCATATTACTTTTTTATTAGTATAGATGTATGAATAATTATGTGCATTTTGTTAAGAATCTTAAAATGTTCATTGAAAGTTGTCCATGACTCAAAAAGAAGGCAAAACAAAAACTAAAAACCTCTTCTCCTCACCATGCCTGATAGCACAGTGTCACCAATCACTCAAAGGCAAGTCCATCTAGTTATCTGCCATATCCTGAGAGAGCTGCTTCTCCTCTGTGCCCTTTTTGGTTAAAATATTACCAAATTCCACCCCTCTGAGACTTTCCTCCTTGCTGTTATCCAACAACTTCAATAGCTGTGAGTCCAGAGCAGTGGTTCTCAACATTGGCTGCAATTAGAATCACCTGGGAATCTTTTTAAAATCCTGATTTCTGGGCCTCATCCTCCGAAAATTCTTTTTCTTTGTTATGGGGTGGAGCCACAACATTAGTAACAAAAAAAAAACCAAACAGAATTTCCGGAGGATGAGGCCCAGAAATCAGGATTTTAAAAAGATTCCCAGGTGATTCTAATGTGCAGCCAAGGTTGAGAACCACTGGTCCAGAGGCTTCTATGTAATGCTCTCCTCTGTCCCACCATCACCCTATTAGGCCACGACCCTTGAACTATGTGATGACTTTGCCTCCTAACTGTCTCCATACCCAGGACAGCCACTGTCACACAAGTGAAGGGGTGATAATTCCTGAAGATAAAGATGTGGTATATATATATACAACAGAATACTACTCAGCCATAAGAAATGATGAAATAGTGCCATTTGCAACTACATGGATAAACCTTGAGAAATTATGCTAAGAGAAATAAGTCAGACAGAAAAAGCTAAGAAACATATGATATCACTCATATGTGGGATATAAAACGGAAACTCATGAACACAAATAGCGGTGTGTTGGTTGCCAGAGAGAAGGGGGTGTGGGGAGATGGGAGTCCTAATATAAGGTGACAGGAGAAGATTGACTCTGGTGGTGGACAAATGATGCAATATGCAGATCTTGTAACACAGAAACCCACACCTGAAACCTATATGTTCATATTACCCCAATCAATTTAATAAATAAAAAATAAACAAAAAACAAAACTGATCTATCAGCTGTTAAAGTGTGTATACATTCTTTGTATGTATGCAAATATATATATGATTTTAAATATTTTATAACTAAATAGAAAAAAATTAAATATTGCACAAGTAGATATTTTTCCCTAAAAATTATTTATCTCCCTAACCCATTTTTTCTGTGACTCATCTCATGAGGTAGATGGGAGAACCATCTTATATTCCAGTTACTGTATCTGTGACCATGTGGTACTTTTTAATTCTTTAACACTCAGCTCAAGGCACCTCCTGTGGGCTGTGTTCCTGGAAAGCGCCTCCTGCCTTGGCCTAACTCAGGTTTCCTTGTTATGTGTTCCCACAGCACCTCCTGGGACCCTTGGTTTTAAGAGTTGTCTTACATGGAGCTGTGCTGCTGGCTCACTCATTAGTGTCTTCTTTCAGACTTGCACTGTATAGTACAGCAGCCACCAGCCACAAGTAGCTTTGTAATTTAAATGAATAAAAATTGTATAAAATTAAAAATCCAGTTAGTTACAACTAGCCACATTCCAAGTACTCAAAATCCACCTGTGTCTAGTGGCTGCCACATGAGACTTGAGATAAACTTATCAGCAGAGAAAGGCCTACTGAAGAGAAATGCTCTTATCCAGGATTTCTCAACCTGGGCTCTGATGACATGTTGTGTAAGATGACACTTTGTCCTACAATACAGGATGCTTAGCAGTGTCTACCTACTAAGTGTCAATAGTATCCCCCCCATGGTGAAAACCAAAAATGTCTCCAAACATTGCTCCTGACTGAGAACCAATATTCTAGACCCTAGACATCTTGACAAACAGGAATAGGTTTATTCAACTTTGTATTCCATATAACCAAGCAGAGTGCTTGGTGTACCACAGGACTTAATGTGTGTTTAGTAATGAGGGGGAAAAAGGGAAACAGAAGAGAAGACTAAGAAATGAGTGTTTTTCCACTCTAATGCTTCTCTAGTAAAATAAATAAATACATACATACATACATATATATACATACACACACACACACACACACACACATGTATATATATATCCCACGTTCAAAGGCTGTTAAATCGCGTTGTTTACCCATATCTTCAGAAAAAAATCACTTCTACTGTCGTGGTAAACAACCTGCTTCCCTATTTATAATGGTCTGGCCCTCTAGCAACTTCAGCGTGAAATTATAGCTAATTTGCCTAAAAACGTCAGGTGGTCATAATAATCTGGCCACTCAGAGTGTGTGTGTGTGTGTGTGTGTGTGTATGTATATGTGTATATCTATCTATCTATCTATCTATCTATAGATATATGTATCTATATATATATAGATATATATTTTTTGATAGCTTTTTTTGCATAGAAGATAAGTGAATGATAAACTATACCTGATATACATTCAGAAATAAATCCTTCACAATTATTATTAACAATATCTATCTATCTATCTATCTATCTATCTATCTATCTATCTATCTAAAAGCCTAAGTGACCTTTATGAAGAAATGACCGGAATGACCAGAATGACAGGAAATACCAGTTGACCAGTTGCTATGACATGAACTGACCATCGGGGGAAGACACTCAATGCAGTAGCTCCCCCCTGGTGGTCGGTGTGTTACCACAGCCAACCTCCCGCAGCCCCTCCCTCCAGCCAGCCAGCCCCTGATAGTCTCTGATCAGGGGGCCAGCCGCCCAACCTCCTGGGGTCCCTCCCCCTGGTGGCTGGCCCCCCTGATAGGCCTCGATTGATCACCAGCCAGGCCGAAGGACCCCACCCATGCACGAATTTGTGCACCAGGCCTCTAGTATTTTTATAATTGATATAAAATTGAATCCCCTGCCCTATACCAAGGCATCTAAAAAATAACAAGTGGAGATAACTATTAGATTCTCTGAGAATACTCCAATTTTTACACTCATATGTGAACATTTACCCAATCTCTCATATCTAAAAAATCATTTGCCAAGGTATTAGAATTTTTAAAGTCATCCTTCAAACACAATTCCATAAACATCACTATGGTGATCATGTTGCTAATATAGATACAGTTTAATATTTCCAAATCAGAAGGAACCTGCAGAGTTGTTCTGTTAAGGTCTTTTAAAAACTATTTCCTGATTGGCTACAAATACACGGCCAACATTGTAGTGCTGGAGGAAGCCAGAGGGCTTTATTCACTCTGAATCATCCCACTGGTCATGCTGCCACCCTGACCTTAGGTCAAAGCCCTCTTGTTCTGAAACCAAAGGAGAAACCAGTGGTTGTGTCCCTTTGCCACCTTTGACAGGAAACATAGGCAAGACAGCCTTGACTCTGGGTGCCACTTACCAGTGCCGCTTAGCTGTTTTTTTTTGTTTTTTTTTTAGCAAAATGAGGAATCATTATAATAATTCCTGCTTTATGGGGGTGAGTGAAGGGAAAGTCTATAAACTGGTAAACACTAAACAGATACCAGTTTTACTTTATATAAGTACTAGTGGCCTGGTGCATGAAATTCGTACACGGGGGTGGGGGGGTTGTCACACAGCCCGGCCTGCACCCTCTCCAATTTGGGACCCCTTGGGGGATGTCTGACTGCTGGCATTTGGACATCCCTCTCACAATCCGGGACTGCTGGCTCCTAATCGCTCACCTGCCAGCCTGCCTGATTGCCCCTAACCACTTCTGCCTGCCAGCTTGATCGCTCCTAACTGCTCCCCTGTTGGGTTGATCGACCCTAACCACCTCTGCCTCGGCTCCACACCCGGTACCCAGGATTCCCTCTTCCAGCCAGCCGCAGGCACCTGGGACCCAGGCTTCCCTCCCTCTGGCTGGCCACAGGCACCGGGACCCGGGCCGGCTTCACCCGGGCTGGCAGCAGCCACAGGGGATGGTTGGGCAGGTGGTTTCACCTGGGCCGCAGGATCTGGTGCCCAGGACTGCAGGGCAGGCGCCTTCTCTGTCTCCCAGGCCTCAGCCAGCCTCAGGCACTGGTGCCCGGGACCGCCAGCAAGCGGCTTTGCCTGGGCCTGGCTCTGTCAGGAAGGATGTGCAGATGGTCGTCTGGAAGACGTCTGGTCTAATTAGCATATTACCCTTTATTAGTATAGATTTTTGATATAGTTATAAAGTTTTTAGCCAAAAGATTAGGGAAGAGCACACATTGGTGATAATTACAAATCCCAGAGGCAGTGTTTAGGGAGGCATAATTTAATTATAAAACAGATATAAACATGGTGGAATACCATGTCACTAGGGAGAGTCATTCTTTCAGCTTCTTGAGGATTCACCTGAACAAAGACTTTGGGGCCCTTCTCAGGATTTTGGTGAAATCCTGAAAGCTCTGTAAGGACCTGCAGGGATTATTTATTTGAGGAGTTAGACTTCGCTTCCAGAGGTATTTGTGAGAGCAAACTAGCATATTGAAAATGAGATGTGTGATGTGTGGAAGCTGTTCAGGCCCAGACTAACCATCAATTGCAGGGTCTCCATGCAGCCAGGGTGCAAGGGCCACAGGTCAGTTCTGGTGACTCTGACTTGCACCATTTCTATCTCTGCTGATTTTTAAATAAACAATTCTAACAAAGAGCTTCTTTATAATCTGGGTCATAGAACAGATAGCCAGAAGTAGATTTTGAAACTAACTTCAGATATGTAATAAATCTGTGAGAACTACCATGTTACGTGGTTGGGCTAGAGCTAAGTGAAGACTGGGGTGCAGAGGAGAAAAACTCCTTAGAGGTTAAATTTTTGTGTGGCATTTTGACCCCAGAGTTGAAGTGATGACTCTCTTGTGCTCAAGCAACAATTGCCTATCCTGGCTGCCAGAGCTCACTGGATGTTCAGGATGAAAAAGCAGAACAGTGGAAAAGAAAGGTAAAGGAAGAGAGAGCCAAAGATTCCCCCTGGCCTTAAAAATAGTCCACCACCTGAACTGTGAACATCCAGTAAGAAAGGGAGCCTTCACACTGCCGAAAGCATAGTTGCAAAAACCCTTTAAAGCAAAAGTTAATTTCCACTTATTTTTTCAGGGGAGCTTCCTCTAGTGCAGACCCGACAAGCTCCATGGAAAGGTCAGCCATGGACATACGATGACTACAGTGAGCTTCAGAGGCCGCATCTCTGTGGCCTGTTTCCAAATCACACTCTCAACCAGCAAAACGTGCGGGCCACACAGGAAGGAAGCCCTCAGCTACTGAAAACCATTAGCAGCACTGAGTGGACTTGCTGTCAGTGTCAGGTTGGCCTCCAAGCACTCACACAAAGGGCGGAAAATCATTGGCGCCACTGAATCCCTGCCCGGCACAGGCAGTGAAAAGCTCCTTCTTTCAAACCAGCAAACCGGAATGGGTAGAGGGTGGCAGGGACCCTCAGACACATCAGTCAGCAGGGGAATCAGCCCAGTGTCACCTCCCTCTGGGCTTTATGGCCCAGACTACAAGTGTCAGCGACTCTCAGGGAAGGGCAGGCCCCAGAATAACACTGGGAGCATCAGATGTCCTCCCTTCTCTTCATATGGAAAGCTCATCTCAGAGGTGTCAGGATAAAACATGAGAACAGCATTTGTCCTCAGAGACAACCATGAGTGATTCACTGTTTCACACAATGAGAGGAGGAGGACACTGTAATAAAAACTTTATAAGGTGAAATCTAAATCCTGAATGCAGTACATATTTTTAAAACTTTTTTTTATTTCTTTTTTATTTTTAGTTTTCTTCCTTTCTCTTCTCCTCTCCTTCCTCAGGGAACAAAACACACTGTAATTAAACGGTAAATTACTTGAGAGAGAAATGTTTAGATTCATGACAAATCTGTGTGCAGAAACAAAACTTCACAGCCCACTCACATTCTGGATAACCAAGTTCTCCCAGCAAAGTAGAAAACTATACCAAAGTTGTTTAAAGATCAATTTTCATATGAAAGGGAAGTGGGTTGAAGAATCTTCATTATTCAAAAGTGAGGTAATTTATGGAGGCAGAAATGAATACCAACCCAAGCTGCTCACTGAATAAAGTAAAGTAAGAGGTAGTTGGTTAGCTTCTCTTGATTTCTAGTCAATGTCTAAACAGGAAATATGCTCCTCTTAAAAGTCACAGTGTGTACATTCATTCAAATCTTAGAACAATTGCAGTATCACTGCTCTTAAAAACTGAAGACTTGAACCTACAAACACAATTGAATCAAGACAGAGGTTAGGTTTTAGCTAAAGTATATTTATTAAAAGGTTAAAAAATTATTAAGGGTCAATATTTGGAAATTTAGTAGTTAAAATCGAAAAGGGGAATGTCAAAGATTTGCAGGTTTGAAGATTTAAAAACATTGAAATGGAAAAGATATTCCATTTAAAATGTTCTCAGTGGTGGGAAAAAAGCTGGGTTATTTTAAGTTCCTGATTTCCATCTGGCAGGACAGACCGAGACCTGCAGTGCAGCATGGCCCTGAGCGATTGCTCTGGGGTCCCAGGGCTCCTGGGGTGACTGAGGGTCACAGGCACCATGATACATCTTCTGTCCGATGGCCCCAGTTGGGATCCATCTTTTCTGAGCACATGACATCTGTGTGGAGAGTCAGCAACTCCCTCTTTCATTTAATAATAAAACACAACAAAACCCTTCATTTATAGTGCTTTTGTGAGATTTAGTTTAAGCACCAGAATTCATTTGTAACATACTTCAAATTTGAATATAAGATCACTTTGTTCTTACAGAGAGTGGATTGAAAAGGAATTTCTTATTAAGCTATGTCATATGCAATAATTCCAGAATTTTTAAAATCAGATATTGCATTCATATAGTTAAAATCTCAAAAATTTACAAGGCATACACTGAAATGTCTTCACCAGTACCTGAACGCTCCCCCTGACCAGTTCCCTGCTTTCCCCAACCAGGCAACACAATTACATTCTTATTCTCCTCACCCACCTTTAAAATGCTACACTATACATGCTGCTATTCGGATCTTTCTTTTTTACCTTAAGACAACTTCGATGTGTTTCTGTTTCAGAGAGAATGTTCTTGTTCTTTTCTACAGCTGCAAGCAAACCATATTATAGATTTATCGTAATTTATTTAACTGCTTTAATTTAGACATTAATAAGTTCTCTATTGATGGACATAGGTTTCCTCTCCACTGCTCCCTACAAATAAATGCAAAATAATAATAAAGAAAAGTGTTTTTGGATTTTAAAATCTTGTTCCATGGTGCTAAGTACTGTATATCTAATCACTTGGGTTTAATTTTTTGGTCCTTGAGTTTGAGCCAAAATTGAAGTCTGTCATCTACCTAGTATAAACAATACTATATCCTATTTTTTATTTTTATATTTTCAACAAGTATTTATTAAGTATCTACTATTATATGTCTAGGTCTTGGTACCCTCTAGGTATCAAGTGGAGGTAGGAGTAGGGACAGACGGAGGCAATTTTTAAAAATCACCAGTGTTCATTAGGAGCTTATAATGCCATTAAAAAGATAAGCCATACAGACAGCTCAACATGGGTTCAATGGAGTCCATGACCAGGTGTCAAAGTAACAGTTGCATGGGTTTATATGTTCTTAGGTAAGTTAGTTAAAATTTTTTTTTTATTTGTTTAAGATAGCAGATGATTTAGTCATATATTTGAGCTCAACTGTAGAATCTGGCATTGACTATCTGTAAGTGAGGTTCTTTTCAACTTTACTCAGTTTCTTTGTGTATATGAAGCGGGTCTTCTTCTATTTCACACAATGACTATGAGGAGTGAATGAGATCACACTACTCACTTCCCAAGAGATGATGGGGCCTCTATACGTGACAGAGCTCTTCCTGAACTCGGAGAGATAGATGATTCCTGACTGGATGGAAATTCTTTTCCCATATTATCTTTCACAGATATAGATGATAGATGATTAGAGAAATAGATAGATAGATAGATAGATAGATAGATAGATAGAGAGATAGGATCATAGCAGGTGTTAAGTGCTGAGATGTGATATGGGTACAGAACCCAGTATTGGGTAGGGGACTACTGTCAGGGATATTTCACTTGAAGATATGATGTCTAAATCAGCTGACGGATATGAGGAGCCGGGTGAAGAGCTCCTAAGGGCCAACAGCTGGGGCTGGAAGTGTCTATCCTGAACATTGCTGAGTCTGGAGCAGCATTCTACTCTGTCCTTGCAGCAGTGGGAATGAGACTCCTACCTGGAATTTCAGTTGTATTCTTTGGGGGTAGTTGTTAAATTCTGAGAATTTTTATCTTGCTTTACAGAAAATAATGTGAAACAAAGATGAACTAAAATGAGATATGTCACTATCATATAATAATCTGAGTAATATTCACATTTAAATCACTAAATTAGATTTATGTCTTTTTAGGTTTGATGAATGTATTTTATAAGTTCTTACACTTTTGTTTTTTAATTCAAATATTAAGTGCAGGTAGGTGGGCATTAATGTCGATTGAATTGCGAGGAACCATGAATCAAATTACATGTAGTCGGTGATTTTGATTACAACGATTCTTAAATATATCATTTTGGTAATACAGCATAAAAGTATTATATCAAGGACAGAAAAGGCTAACAATTTAATGTTCTTGAGGGTCATTAGGAATTCTTTCTCTTGCTTTATTTTTTAATATATATTTTTTATTCCCTAGTGCAGCAATTTTCAACATTTTTCATCTCATACAACACATAAACTAATTACTAAAATTCTGTGGCATACCAAAAATATATATTTTTGACCAATCTGACAAAAAAAAGGATAAAATTTTGATTCACTCACACCAGACAGCTATTGTGTTGGTTATTATCATTTTTTTATTTGACAATCTAAGGGAAAAGAGGTCAGTGCCCCTGAGTAAATAGTCAGGTATTGTGTATTTTACAAAGTCTCGCAGCACACCAGTGTGCCACAGCACACAGTTGAAAATCGTTGTCCTGTGTCTTACCATCTTTAATAGGTAATCTCTTTTCTCAGTGGTTCTCTTGTATCATTGAAAGAAAAATGCTTAAACTGAACTTAGATTTTGACATATGAAAGCCAGTAGAGACCAAATTAAATGCTCAGCTTGGTGTGTATATGTTACAATGACACCACCAACTTAATTTTTGTGCCATTTCATTAAATGCAGGAAGGAATCTTCATTGCTTGCTCTAATTTGTGTTAATAGTTACAGGTCTATTGGTATTTTCTATTACATTGTTAAGTAAACACATTTCATTGAATCTGAAAGCACTTGGAGTGTGCTGCTGTGTATTCTATGACAAAGTAACTAATTTTCTTGCATTCGTAGAATAAAATCTAGCTATTTCAATTTACAGAAAAATATTCTTATTATGAAAACCTATAAAAGGAAGATTGGGTAAAATGGTTGATGAACTGGAGATATAAAATTCATTGTTTCTTCACTGAATGTTGTTGAGTTCTCCCTTTTCTTCTTATAAAATTCTATGGACTCCTGCAAATCCCTTTCTTCTACCGCCAAGTTCTCATTCAAAACAGAGGACACCTGAATTACATAAATCTCGATCACAAAGTTACATTTTCTGTGCAGAGCAAGAGCTTGACAGGAAAAAGGTAATGAAGAAGAATAGCTTAGACAGAGGGATTTAATGATATCCAGCTGCTACTCTATGTTACTTGCTGATAAGACTTTGTTTTAAGTTTACAATAGAGAAAGTTTGGGGAAAAGCTAAAAATTCATATACAGGAAGTGGAAGTCTTTATATTTCATTTGTTCAATTTCCCCTAACTCTTGCAATTATGTTCATACAAGGCTTAATTTTCATAATGTTCAAATGTGTCACTGTAAGACTTTAAAAATAAAATTTAAATGGAATTCAAAAGTGTAGAAATATTGTACCTTAGGGAAAGACACTTAACCTCTTTGGGCTCACCACATGCTTAGATGATAAGATAAAGCTGGGAAAGCACAGATTGTTAAATGTTTACTATCAGTATATGTCATTATTGTACTTTCAAAAGGGTAGGTGGTGGGGGGACACAGTCATTTCTTCATAACACAGTTAAGTTACCATAAAATTAGATAAATACAATCTCTGAGGAATGGAAAAACCTAAACAAATTACATTTCACTGAGAATTCCAATTCCAATTCCAATACTATTTTAACTTTCTAATCTGTTATTTGCATAGATGATGTTTAATGGCATTGTTCAAAGTGCTGAGCTTTGTAAGGGAAGAAATGTATTATGATTAACCTTTGGGTAGTAAAGAAAGTTACTAAAAAATTATTGGTGGAAGCAAAGCAATTATGACTCTTTAAAGAAAGAACTACAAGCTCTGAAATGTGAATACTACCTTCAATGGATTTACTGCTACGGGAGCCAAAGAGTTAAAACAAAGGAGAGATGTTCTTTCAAGCTTATTAAACCTTCCTGTCTGGAGTTCCTTTCCCACTGAGTGGGAAAGGCACGGTATGAATAGCTGGTGCTCTGTGCACTTTCCCACAGGTCTGAACAGGATCTCCAGCTCATACTCTACCTCTCAGAGAGGAAGACGTGCATGGAGGGCAGTTCAGGCCTCCCAGGGAAGGAGATGGGACTGCAGAGATACAACTCAGGCTGTCTTACATGGCTCTGTGGCTGTCCACAGAGGGCTCCGAGAGGCTTGATCAAAAACAGCATTGCTTTTTTTTTTACGGGCTCAAGGTGCATGAAGGTCAGTGGCAGGTACCTGTCTGGAGGCTTTTTTATGCTATTGGTGCAAACCTCCCACAAGCTGAACTTAGAGGCATGTTCCATCCTTTCAGGAAGTCTCCAGATACAGGAAAAGCTAATAAAATGGAAAAGGAGGAGGCTTTGCCTTCCTTCCCCAACTCTGCTCCTACAACATCTCACATTACAAATTTGCAAACTAATTACTTAGAGCCAGACATATTAAAAAATTTACCCTTACAACTAAGTGAATACAGAAAGATTAAAAATAGAGTACTTGGCTCCAGACTCAGATAGGGCTCTGAATTTAAAAGTCTAATTAAGGCAAATCATGTTTGCTATGCAGTTCTCTCAAACACTAGCATTATTGAAATTACTCCTAACGACTTAATTGATTTAACCAAAATATCAAGTAAAGATTAGGCAGTAATTAGTTCAGTCTGCAGTAGTTAGAGTACTAAAGATGAGGAGGTTTTCTATAATGGCTTTGGCAACTTCTATTTTCTACATAAATTGATCTGTGAAATTTCAGGTTGAACAGTTTTACCTTAAACAGACACATTAATAGAAATCAAAATAAAAAAATAGCTGAAATGCTAACTGAAATGGGATGATTTCTTGATTAGTGTTAAGGTTAGTATGGAGCATGGAGAAATTCTTTTTCTGCCTCTTTCCTCTGAAAGGAGAAAGAGGAAGTGGCAGTATTTTGTGACTCATCCTCTCAGCAGCATTCCAAGTGTGATTGACTTAATATAGCCCATAAATCACCTAATGCAGAAATAATCTCAAGATCTGCATGTAAACACAGCTATTAAAATATTACAATTACACTGTTTGCTTAGTGCTCATAAGGTGTATCTCATCTTAAGGTAAACAGCTTTTTCCAAGGTGGGGCATCTGAAGTAGCATCCAAATTACATGGCCACTTAAGAATGCTGCACTTAAGCAAAATATCGTATCATTTAAGTAGAACAAAAACGCATGACTAAGGAAAGGAACTTTTCTACCCGTAGCTGATATTTTTCTGCTTTCAATTTGCTGTACTGGTTTGGGAATCAAATTTATCTAATTTTATGGCTGATTGTTACACTGGTTGGTAATTATTAATCACAGAAAAAAATGTTCAGTTCAGAAAAAAAAGTGAGCATGTCTTTTGAGTACATTTATTTTAAGATTTGCTTTGCAGCAGCCACAGGACATTTGTTTTTAAACAAAAAGTGAGCCAGGGGACCCAGATATATAAGCCTTTTGGTAATACTTATTTTTGACTCACAAGACTTAACCTTGTTTAGCGTGGTAATCTGTAACTGTAAGCAATCTTCTTCCAGATTACTACTGGGTTAAACACTGTAAACCATCTACAATTACTAGCATGATCCCTAACCTCTGTAAGGTGGTAATCCAGTATTGCTTGTTAGCTGTCAAATTTATTTCCCTTTGGTGAAATATACCCTGGATTTAATTAGCAGTCATTCTTGATACTTTATGGAGCCGAGCCCAAGCACTGTGGCTTTGACATTTAACCCCTGACCCTCAAATATTTACCAGCTTTTAAACTAGTTGTGTACAATTATCCCTTCAAGTATATCTCAGATCCATCATTTCAACCACTCTAGTCAATTCCAAGTCAGGTATACTATTCCAACCGATGTGATTTTCACCCTGAGACTGGAAATAAAACCATGTTGTTACACGATGAGCTCTGACAGGAAAAGCTGAAAGCACTTGCCACTAGAACCTACCTATGGAAGGAACAGGATGGGCGACTAGTCATGAGTCACAATGATGAGTGTGACAAGCAGGCAGCAGGTTGAGTGGCTGTGTGTTGCTGTTTTGTGTGTGTGGCTCTAGTGAGCTCTGAGCCTTTTAGAACCAATCTCATCTTTAACTCACAATGAAAGGAATATTTTGGGAACTGTTTTCAGTCCTTAGTTTGAAATCAACTTTACTGAGGTATGATTTGGGAAGCATATTTTTAAAACTCCTCTCAAGTTTCCTAGGCAGCAGACACCTAGATGAAAACAGCACCCGAGAGGCAGGGACTGAATTTTTCTACTTTCATTTAAAATTCCCACAGCACATAATATACAAAACAAGTACTCCTCAGATGTCAGACTTTCAGAAATGGATTCTAATCCAAAGGATTGGGAAGAAAAAGCCCTCACGAGGCCAAAAACAAATGTTAAAAGATACAGCAGATGTTCCATTGAGACATTTCCTAACCTCACAACTGCAAGGTGCAGCCAGGGCTTCACTTCGGGGATTGGCAACACTGCCCACGTGCTCTACCTGCTTGGCCACACTTGCCCTGCACACGCCATGTGCCTGGCACATACTAGGCTCTCAAAGACTACTTTTGAATGGGTATGAAATAAAGATGGCAGTCCTAATGACAGCTCTGCCCAGGCAGATGTGCCAGCCTCCGACGTCAGACAGGTTTGTGTACTTAGGAAGAATGTTACTGGAAGCGAGAGAGTCAGAGACAGGAAAACAGAGAACCTATCACAGAGCTCCTCCCACACCCCTCCCTCTACCCAGTCCCTGCCAGAGAGGAAGAAGAGTGAGAGAACTGTTTACTGCTAGTGGGGAGCCCATGAACTGCGTCTAAATTAGGGCCAGATGCTCGTTTTTGGCTACTTTAAGAAACCAGAGTCTGGGGCAGCTGCACTTCCAAGTGGAGCACTGAGTGGAGGTTCTGATGTCCAGCTGATCCAGAGCCTGTGTTCTTCTGTAAGGAGCCAACGCAGGCCTGGGAGTCAGCCGGACTTACAGAAAGTCTGTGCAACAACCACAATGTGTGGTCTCCGCACAGTCTCCACAGGCTCAGTTTGGGGAGAATACCCCAGTGGCAGTTTGGTGCTGATGGGATGGGATCAGCAGCCACTTCCTTTATGTGGGCAGCGACTGCCACAGGATGCAACTACACTATGCAGTTTTAATTTATATTTGCATAATACAAATTAAAAATACACATTGCATAATACAAATTAAAAATAAATACTGCAGATTGAAATTGATGAATCAAATGTCTTTTGTATTTCTCCAAGGTTGACACACGGACAGACAGTACACAGAATTTTGGTATCAAAAACTAAACAAGCTGCCCTAACTGGTTTGGCTCAGTGGATAGAGCATCAGCCTGTGGACTCAAGGGTCCCAGGTTCGATTCCGGTCAAGGACATGTACCTTGGTTGCGGGCACGTCCCCAGTAGGGAGTGTGCAGGAGGCAGCTGATCGATGTTTCTCTCTCATCAATGTTTCTAACTCTCTATCCCTCTCCCTTCCTCTTTGTAAAAATCAATAAAATATATTTTTTTTAAAAAAGAAACTAAACAAGCTATCCATTTAAAAATATCTGGAATTTTTTTCAAGTTTTGTTAACTAGTGTTTTGGTGAAGTAAAAAAAACACCACACAAATCTTAAATAGTAAAAGAATAAGCTTGATAAGTCTTGGGGCACTTATCTTTAGGGAGTACTAAAGGCTGGGCGTGCTAAAATAAAATGGACTCCTTCCCATATAATCCCTTGCTTTCAGAACATCCTGGAATATTTCAAGGTGTTCCTTGTTTTTAGTTTGGTCTTAGTTCAAAGATGAACTGTATGCAGGGAGGAGGCTGACGAAGCACATTTCAGCCACTTGTAAGAAACATGATACTGAAAATATTATGGCCCCTCCCCCAAACTCTAATTACAAAATTAAACTTATATGAAGCTCAACAAATTGACAAGTGGCTGATAACCAAATACTGAGATTTTTGAAATTATTGAGTCTTTCTAAAGACCAGTGTCACAGCTAATTAGAAATCACAAAATATTTTATTAAAAAGTCACTTTCATTTCTCAAACAAAATTCAGATGGTGGAAGCTGTTAATATTAGAATGGCAAAGAGAACAAATGAAAAATTAATGTCCCTAGTTTTGCTGCAATGTCACTGCCATAGAAATGTCTGCCTCTGTGTGTGTGTGTGTGTGTGTGTCTGTGTGTGTATGTGTGTGTGTGTGAGAGGTGCACACTATGAGAAATTATGCTGACATGGGTAAGGTTACAGAGGCTGGAGGACCTAGGATAGGTCCATCACTCCCTCATATCCCTCTGCCCAGGAAGTTCTGTAGCCCTAACCTCTGAAGTATTTCTCTAAAGATCACTTCCTCTTCATTTTCCCTACCATTCATTGTGTTAATTCAGAGCCTTTCTCAATCTGGTCTAGATATTCCTATAATTCAGAATGGCATTCAAGCTTGGGTGACATACAAAGACCTCCTTCTCATGCTCGTACCTTATTACTCTCATTCTCTAAACTCATGTACTTATGGCTCCCTTCAAAAGAACATGTTATTTCAGACTTCTGAAATTTCTGTACATGCTGTTCCATCTATGTAAAATGTCTTCCTTACCTTCTAACTCTACTTATTCATTAAAACTCAGGAGGAAGATCTGTACCTCTGGGCAGTCTCCTGTAGAGGCTTTGCTGGAGTGACCTGAGTGTTTTCCTACCCTCTCCCTTCCCAAGAGAACCCCTTATGGTGTGTGTTTATCCTCACCTCTGCCTCAGGGAGGCTGACCACAGCGCTAGTCTAACACAATCAGAGCAATCCTGCTCATTGGACTAGCACAGGGGCCAGGAATGGCATAGAACTTAACACTAGCCAGTGCGATGGGACAGGTGTGCTGGGGACTTCTGGGAAACCACGGGGCATCACTTGTTTCTCCAGAGGGAGAAGAATGTGGCCTTAACTGCTCTTGGCAGCTGGCCTACACACATCTCAGAGAGCAGACTAGGGGTCAAGTTGTACACTGTGCACAGCAGAGAGGGCACAGCCTGGGCCCTGGACAACTCCGGATAAGCCAACAGTCAAGCCCAGCCACCTTTGAATATCAAGTCATGTGCGACAATATGTTTCCTTTCAGTTAAACCTAATTTGACTCAAATGTTCTGCCATTTGAAGCTAAAAATATCCTAATTTGAGGGGTATGGTTGGGGGGCCGGTAAACTAGCTAATGACCCTTGTCTTCAAAGTTTGCAATGAGGTACAAAAGCTCAAATTGTATATTTTTAATAAGAAAATATCTAGCTCTCCAGGATGGATGCATTCTGCCTGGGTGGCAGATACTGGACAATATAGAGTATGAACCACATGCCAATGTGTCAGTATCAATGCCACAGCCAAGAGGACAGCCCTCAGAGTGGCAGGTACATTCACGTTCATAGCAGACTATGATCATGTGGGCCAAAAGGAGACATCTGTCAACACTTCTGAATCTCCTGACTCCAATGTTAGAAAAAACAAAACAAAAACCTACATCAATGTACAATTAAGGTGGGAAAGCAACAGAGTCACAATGACCAGGGCTCTGCAGTAGCTCTCTCCAATGCACAGATTTAAAGCCTGCCCTGGCGAGAATGAGGCAGCCACTGACACTGCTGTGCCCACCACATAGGGCCCTTCCAAACGGTGAATGGGGAGCAGGATCCCAGCCTGTCTTAAATGCTGGTGAGCTATGATGTCAGCTTTCTATTTAGATTTTCACCCTCAGCACCTTCTTCTCACTGTTTGTAGGTTTTACTTTCAATAGGACTACACAGCTGATCCCAACAGCAACAACTATGATTTTGAACATCTACCATGCGCTGGGTACCACAGATTTAATTCTCACAATAATCTTGCTTACATGGGTTATTGCCCACAAAGTCCACAACTGGTTAAGTGGCAGAGCTGGGTTTGAATGCAAATTTGTCTCCAAACTTTATATTTTTTCAAGTTTTATATATTGCCAAAGTAAAAAGAGGCTAACAACAAAAACAAAACAAAGCAACCACCAGCAAGTAGAATGAAGTTTTCTCAAATCAAAAGATGAGGCTTAGTTTTTGTGGAAGGCTGATGAATTGGCATGTACTTCAGCCACACACTGAGCAGGCCAATTTGGTCTTTAAAAACAGCTACTCTTACAGCAAACCTACCTCAAACAGTTTTTACCTATTTCAGAATAAAAAGTAAAATTCTTACTATACCATACTTCCTATATTTAACTCAAATTTTGAAACTTAAACATGCTTTTTATATATAATAATAAAAGCCTATATAATAAAAGCCTAATATGCTAAGTGCCTGGTCATCCATTCAACCAATCAAAGTGTAATATGCTAATGATATGCTAAGGCTGCTCAACCGCTTGCTATGATGTACACTGACCACCAGGAGGCAGACAGTCGACTGGTCGACCAGTCACTATGACGTGCACTGACCACCAGGGGGCAGACACTCCAACTGGTAGGTTTGCTGCTGGGGTCCGGCCAATCGGGACTGAGTGAGACAGGCCGGACACAACTTGGAGCCCTCCCGCAGTCCCTCCCCAGCTGGCCAACCTCCTGTGTCCCCACTCATGCACTGGTGGGGTCCCTCAGCCTGGCCTGTGCCCTCTCACAATCCGGGACCCCTCGGGGGATGTCGGAGAGCCAGTTTTGGCCCCATCCTTCTCAACACAGGAACTTCCCCCTGGTGGTCAGTGCACTCCCACAGGAGGAGTGCTGCTCAGCCAAAAGCCGGGCTCATGGCTGGTGAGTGCAGTGGCAGTGGCAGGAGCCTCTCCTGCCTCCACGGCATTCGGACAGCCCCCAAGGACTCCTGGACTGCGAGAGGGTGCAGGCTGGGCTGAGCTCCCCCCCCCCCCCCCGAGTGCACAAATTTTGTGCACCAGGCCTCTAGTTTTGTATATTTTGCTTGAATTTTCTAAAATTCATTGCCAGATAATCTTTATTATCAGAAACTTTATCAACTTTGTACCAAGAATATAACAACCTACACCTTTTTTTTCTAGAGGGATTTGAAGAAAAATCAGATTTTTTTGTTGTTTAAAATACTGTCAAACCTCTTTTCTGAATGTCTCCCATCTTGAACTATTCTGTTCTCTACCAAGTTGTTCACAGAAAAAAACATCTCCATTGTGGAACCAAACTTCAGCTTATGACCTGACAATCATTTCATGAGGATACCTCAGCATGACAAAAAGCATCTCTCAGGCAACAAAGGAGAGACTTCTTTTGTTGCTGCCAAATCAACAATTAGCACAATTTTAAAACATAAAGAGGCCATCAAGAGTGCTATTTTTGCTAAGTATGTGAAAGAAACAATGATCACAGGAAATTGAAGAGGTAGAAAACAGTTACTGATTTGGATAAATGAAAAGCAGTTATCCAGTGACAACATTTCCATTTTGGAGGCAGTGATATGTGAATAAGCATAGATGCTATATCCCTGGAATGAGTGCTGAAAGTGATTCACTTAAGGCTAGTAGGGGGTGGTTCCATAAACTTAGGAAAAGAAATGTTTATTTATAGATTAAATAGTACATTAGACATGTACTGGCATATGAGAAAGGTTAAAACAGGGAATCATTTGGGGGTCTGGAACAGATTAAGTTTACATTTTCTCTAATGGGAAAAAAATGATTCGGTTTCTGAACAAATCGCTTCTTGAACAGCCGTTCGAAATGAATTAAGTTCGAGAACTGAAGTTCCACTCTATCTTGTTGGGGGAACATGGCAATTATGATAATGGATATACAAGCTGCCTATACTACCTACCAACTCACAGTAGCATTACCAAATGAACTATATATCAAAATAACTTTCAGCCCAAGTCCACAGAAATACTTTTTTAATAAACAAGTTAACTACTCTCAGGTAACTTCATTTGAGTAGAAGATACTAATAACAGAGAATTGCATTTGTAATCTTAAGGTAAATGTTTCTTGAATATAAATAGATAATGACTAAATTAACTGGCTCTCTTTTAATAAAATGGAAGAAATCTTTAGGTTTTACAGTACTACTCAGACCTGTGGCTAGGTCTTCCAATACTATGTTGAATAACGTGAAAGTGGACATCCCTCTCTTTTTACTGATCTTAAGGAAAACAGTTTTAACTTTTCACAACTGAATATGATGTTAGCTGTGGCTTTGTCATACATGGCCTTTATGATATTTAGATATGTCCTTTTATTCCTACTCTTCTGAATGGGTTTTTTAAAATCATAAGTTGATGCTAGGTTTTTTCAAATGCTTTTCTGCATCTATTGATATGATCACATATGTTTTATGTTCATTTTGTTTATGTAGTGTATCATGTTAACTGATTTGTGGATAATGAACCAACCTTGCATCCCAGGAATAAATTCCACTTGATCATGGTGTATGATGTTTTTAGTGTATTGATGAATTCAGTTTGCTAATATTTTGTTGAGGATTTTTATGTTCATCAGGTATATTGGCCTATAATTTTCTTTTTTTATAACATGTTTGTCTGGTTTTAAAATCAGGGTAATGCTGACTTTGTAAAATGTACTCAAGAGGCTTCCTTCCTCCCTCTTGAATTTTTTGGAATAGTTTGAGAATAACGGGCTTTAATTCTTCTTTGAATGTTTGATAAAATTCACCTATGAAGCCATCTGGTCTAGGACTTTTGTTTGTTGGGAGGTTTTGTTTGTTTGTTTTGTTTTTTTGTTAATCCTCACCCTAGGATATTTTTCCAATGATTTCTTTTTATTTTGAGAGAGAGTGAAAGAGAGAGGAAAAGACAGAGAGAAACATCAATGTGAGAGAAACACATCAATTGGTTGCCTCCTGCATGCACCCCAACGAGGGATCAGGCTGGGGAGGAGCCTGCAACCAAGGTACCTACTCTTGATCAGAATCAAACCTGGTACATTTTGGTCCACAGGCAATGCTCTACCCACTGAGCCAAACCAGCTAGGGATGCTGGGAGTTTTTTGATAATTGATTTGGTTTTGTTAGTAATAATGGATTTGTTCAGATTTTCTGTTTCTTCTTAATTCATTTTTGAAAGATCATATGTATCTAGGAATTTATCCATTTCCTCCAGGTTGTCCAATTTATTGGCATATCATTTTGTAGTATGTTTTCATAATCCTTTGCATTTCTGTGGTATCAGTTGAAACTTCTCTCTTTCATTTCTGGTTTTATTCATACTGATCTTCTCTCTCTTTTTTTAAATTTTTTTTATTGATTAAGGTATTATAAATGTGTCTTTATCCTCCTATTGTCCCCTCACCCCCCCAGTCTTGCCCTCACCCTCACCCACTGTTGTCTGCGTCCATCGCTTATGCTTATATGCATGCATACAAGTCCTTTGGTTGATCTCTCTCCCTTACCCCCACCCTCCCCTACCTTCCCTCTGAGGTTTGAGCATCTGATCAATGCTTCTCTGTCTTTAGATCTGTTTTTGTTCACCAGTTTATGTTGTTCATTATAGTCCAAAATGAGTGAGATCATGTGATATTTATCTTTCTCTGACTGACTTATTTCACTTAGCATAATGTTCTCCAGCTCCATCCATGCTGTTGCAAATGGTAGAAGTGTCTTCCTTTTTACTGCGGCATAGTATTCCATTGCATAGATGTGCCAAAGTTTTTTAATCCACTCATCTGCTGATGGGCACTTAGGCTAATTTCAAATCTTAGCTATTGTAAATTGTGCTGCTATGAGCATAGGGGTGCATATATCCTTTCTGATTGGTGTTTCTGGTTTCTTGGGATATATTCCTAGAAGTGGGATCACTGGGTCAAATGGAAGTTCCATTTTTAGTTTTTTGAGGAAACTCAATACTGTTATCCACAGTGGCTGCATCAGTCTGCATTCCCATCAGCAGTGCACGAGTGTTCCTTTTTCTCTGCATCTTCACCAGCATTTGTCATTTGTTGATTTGTTGATGATAGCCATTCTGACAGGTGTGAGATGGTACCTCACTGTTGTTTTGGTTTGCATCTTTTGGATGATTAGTGACTTTGAGCATGTTTTCATATGTCTCTTGGCCTTCCTTATGTCTTCTTTCGAAAAGTATCTATTTAGATCCATTGCCCATTTTTTGATTGGGTTGTCTTCCTTTTGTTAAGTTGCATGAGTTCCCTGTAAATGTTGGAGATTAAACCCTTATCAGTGATAACATTGGCAAATATGTTGTCCCATGCAGTGGGTTTTCTTGTTGTTTTCTTGATGGTTTCTTTTGCTGTGCAGAAGCTTTTTATTTTGATGTAGTCCCACTTGTTTATTTTCCCTTTAGTTTCCATTGCTCTAGGAGCTGTGCCAGTGAAGATATTGCTTCGGCATATATCTGAGATCTTGCTGCCTGTGGATTCCTTTAATATTTGTATGGTTTCCCGTCTGACGTTTAAGTCCTTTATCCATTTTGAGTTTATTTTTGTGTATGGTGTAAGTTGGTGGTCTAGTTTAATTTCTTTGCATGGGTCTGACCAAGTGTCCCAGCACCATTTATTGAAGAGACTATCTTGACTCCATTGTATGTTCTTGTCTCCTTTGTCAAATATTAATTGAGCATAGTGGTGTGGGTCAATTTCTGGGTTCTCTATTCTATTCCATTGGTCTATATGTCTGTTACTGTGCCAGTACCAGACAGTTTTGAGAACAGTGGCTTTGTAATACATCTTGATATCTGGTATTGAGATCCCTCCTACTTTGTTCTTCTTTCTCAGGATCACTGCAGCTATTCGTTTTTTTTTTGTTGTTGTTTGTTTGTTTGTTTGTTTTTATTCCAGATGAATTTTTGGAGAGTTCTTTCTAGATCTGTGAAATATGCCATTGGTATTTTAATGGGAAGTTCATTGCATTTATAGATTGCTTTGGGTAGTATGGACATTTTAATGATGTTGATTCTACCCATCCATGAACTTGGTATGTTCTTCCATCTGTTTATGTCTTCCTCTATCTCTTTTTTCAACGTCTTGTAATTTTCTGAGTACAGGTCTTTTACCTCCTTAGTTAAGTTTATTCCTAGGTATCTTAATTTTTTTGTGTGCAATGATAAATAGGATTGTTTTTGTAATTTCTCTTTCTGTAAGTTCACTATTGGTGTATAAAAATGCCATAGATTTCTTGGCATTAATTTTGTATCCTGCTACTTTGCAAAATTCGTTTATTAAGTCTAATAATTTTTTGATGGAGTCGTTAGAATTATCTATGTACAGTATCATGTCATCTGCGAATAATGACAATTTTACTTCTTCTTTTCCAATTTGGATGCCTTTTATTTCTTCTTCTTGTCTGATCGCTATGGCTAGTACTTCTAGTACTATGTTGAACAGGAGTGGTGAAAGCAAGCATCCCTGTCTTATTCCTGTTCTTAAGGGGAATGGCTTTAGTTTTTGCCCATGTTGGCTGTAGGTTTGTCATATAAGGCTTTTATTATGTTGATGTATGATCCTTCTAATAAGGGTGCTGGACTTTGTCAAATGCCTTTTCTGCATCAATTGATATGATTATGTGATTTTTGTGTCTCAATTTCTTTATGTGATATATCATGTTTATTGATTTGCAGATATTGCACCAGCCTTGCATCTCTGGAATAAATCCCACTTGATCATGGTGTATAATTTTTCTAATGTAATGCTGGATCCGGTTTGCTAGAATTTTGTTGAGGATTTTAGCATCTATGTTCATCAGGGATATTGGCCTGTAATTCTCTTTGTGGTGTCTTTCTCTGGTTTTGGGATTAGGGTAATGCTGGCTTTATAGAAAGAGTTTGGAAGTGTGCCTACCTCTTGAATTTTTTGAAATAGTCTGAGGAGGATTGGTTTCAGTTCTTTGAATGTTCGGTAATACTCCCCTGTGAAGCCATCTGGTTCAGGGCTTTTGTTTGCTGGAAGCACTTTGATTACTGTTTCAATTTCATAAGTAGTTATTGGCCCATTCAGGTTTTTTGATTCTTCCTGATTGAGTTTTGGAAGGTTGTGTTTTTCTAGGAATGTGTCCATTTTGTCGAGGTTGTCCAGTTTTTTGGAGTAGAGATGTTCCTAGTATTTTTTACAATCCTTTGTATATCAGAAGGATCAGTTGTTACTTCACCCCTTTCATTTTTGATTTTGTTTATTTGGGTCCTCTCTCTTTGTTTCTTGGCGAGCCTGGTGAGAGGTTCATCAATCTTGTTAAACCTTTCAAAGAACCAGCTCTGGGTTTCATTGATCTTTTGTATTGTTTTTTTGGTCTCTATGTCGTTTATTTCTGCTCTGATCTTTATTATTTCCTTTCTTCTGGATACTGTGGGCTTTTCTTGTTGCTCTCTTTTTAATTCTTTAAGTTGCAAGGTTAAATAACTTATTACCAGTTTTTCTTGTTGTTTTTTTTGAGGTAGGCCTGTAGAGCTATGAATTTCCCTCTCAGGACTGCTTTCATTGTGTCCCATAGATTTTGGATTGTTGTGTTTTCATTGTCATTTGTTTCCAGGATGCTTTATATTTCTTCTTTGATGTCTTGGTAACCCAATCATTGTTTAATAGCATGCTATTTAGCCTCCAAGTGTTTGATTTTTTTTTCATTTTTTTTATTGTAGTTGATTTCTAGTTTTATGCCATTGTGATCTGAGAAGATGCTTGTTATGATTTCTATCCACTTGAATTTGAAGAGACTTTGCCTGTGTCCTAATATGTGGTCTATCTTTGAAAATGTCCCATGTGCACTGGAGAAGAATGTATATTCTGTACCTTTGGGGTGAAATATTCTGAAGATGTCAATTAAGTCCATCTGATCTAGTGAGTCATTTAGGATTGCTGTTTCTTTGCTGATTTTTTTGTTTAGAGGATTTATCCAGTGGTGTCAGTGGGGTATTTAAGTCCCCTACTATGACTGTATTGCTATCGAACTCTCCCTTGATATCTTTCAGAAGTTGTTTTATGTATTTGGGTGCTCCTGTATTGGATGCATATATGTTTACCAGAGTTATATCTTCTTGTTGAATTGCTCCCTTTAGTATTATGTAGTGGCCTTCCTTCTCTCTTGTTATGGTCTTTACTTTGAGGTCTATTTTGTCAGATATAAGTATCGCAACCCTAGCTTTTTTCTCACTTCCATTTGCCTGAAAAATTTTTTTCCATCTCTTCACTCTCAGTCTGTGTGAATCCTTTGTTTTGAGGTGGGTCTCTTGCGGACAGCAAATATATGGGTCATGTTTTCTTATCCATTCAGCTACCCTGTGTCTTTTGATTGGAGCATTTAATCCATTTACATTTAATGTTATTATTGAAAAGTACTTGTTTCTGGTCATTTTGATTCTTAATGTTTGTGTTTCTTCTTGTCTTTCTGTTTCTTCTTTTCACAGCAGTCCCTTTAGCATTTCTTGCATTGCTGGCTTGGTGGTAATAAACTCTCTTAAGCCCTTTTTTTGTCTGTGAAGCTCCTCATTCCACCTTCAATTCTGAATGATAGCCTTGCTGGGTATAGTATTCTTGGATTCATTCCCTTGCTTTGCATGACTTTGTATATTTCATTCCATTCCCTTCTTGCCTGGTGTGTTTCTGTTGAGAAGTCAGCTGATATTCTAATAGGAGATCTCTTGTAGGTAACTTTCTGTCTCTCTCTGGCAACCTTTAAGATTCTTACTTTGTCATTTGTGTTTGCCAATTTAATTATGATTGGTCTTGGTGTTGGTCTTTTGGGGTTCATCTTGTTTGGCACTCTATGTGCTTCTTGGACTTGTGTATTTTTTTTCTTGCCAATATCAGGGAAGTTTTCTGTCATTACTTTTTCAAACAGGTTTTCTATTCCTTGCTTCTCCTCCTCTCCTTCTAGTACTCCTATTAAGCGAATGTTGTTTCATTTTGCATTGTCCCAAAGCTCCCTTAGGCTCTCCTATTACTTTTTAAGTTTTTTTTCCAGTTGCTCCTGTGTTTGTGTGTTTTTTCCTATTTTGTCTTCTAATTTGCTGATGCGGTCCTCAGCCTCTTCTAGTCTGCTGTTTAAGCCTTCCATTGTGTTCTTTATTGCAGCTATGTCGTTCTTCATTTCCTCTTGGTTCTTTTTCATGCTGGTGACATTCTCATTCAGCTCCTTATAATTCTCATTGAGTTGTGTGTATTTGTCATTGAGTTGTGTGTATTTGTCATCCAGCCGTTTGAGCATCCTTATAACCATTACTCTGAATTCTTTCTCTGATACGTTGCTAGCCTCAGTTTCATTTACCTTCCTTTCTGGTGATTCTTCTTTTTCTTTCCTTTGGGGATTGCTTTTTTGTGTTCCCATGTTTTGCTGTAATGTTTTAACTGTAAATCCGATTGCTTTGCTACCCAGGTTCTTTTGGGTATGGTGCTACTGGTGTGATCTCTCAGCTTTGTAATCTAGTGTAGCTCCCTACTTGAGCTATTTGGGTTCTCTTGATGTAGGCCTGTGAGCTAGAAAAGCGCAACTGTTGTGTCTAGAAGTCAGCAGCAGCCATGGAGGGGGATGTCCCAATTTTTGCTCTTGGTTGAAGTCGCACATGCCCAGCAGGGACTCACAGTGGCACTGGAAGAGTGTGCAACTATAGTGTCCATACTTCTGCAGCTGTGGGGTGGGAAGACTCAGTTTTTGCTGCTGCACCTGTGGTGGATAGGCGTGTGCTCCCAGTGGCAGCTCACCGGGGCACCAGCAGTGCGTTTGCCAGCGTGGCATGCTGAAGCACTCTGAAGGGCCCTGGTATTGAAGCCACATAATTGAGGTGTCTGTGGGCAGGTATCCAGGGTGAGTGAATTCAGAATTTCTACTGGCGGGGGTAGTGCGTCCCTGTTTGTCCAAGATTGTACCTAGTAGGGGCTTGCAGCAGCTCCCATGAGAGCCCTGTGGATAGATGGGCTCTGGGTGCCTGCTTGTTGGAAATGCGTGACTGTGGTGATGAGTTTGCCAGCGCAGAGCTCTGATGCACTCTGAGGGGCCCTGGCACTAAAGATGCGTAGCTGGGCTGTCTGTGGGTAGTTATTTCAGGAAGAGGGAATTCAGAATTTCTACTGCGGGGCAGCGCGTCCTTGTCTGTTCAGAATCACACCCAGTAGGGGTTCACAACGGCTTCCACGAGCTGCCTATGGAGTGGTGTGCCCTGGAAGTCTATGCCCTGGAAACACGCGAATGTTGGAAACGTGTGAATGAGCATCAGGAGTTCTGCCGCTGGGGATGGGGGAAGTTACACTTACTGCTGTGGGAGTGGTGCACCTTTGTAGGTGGAAGTCCCCGGGTCCCCAGGTCTGTGGGTGGGGCAGCAGGATTTTGGCTGTAGTGGCTGCTGGGTCGTGGGCAGTGTCCAAGGCCTGTCTGGGTGGTGGTGCTGATGAGTTCCTAGAAGAGGCTGCTCTCCCCTTCAAGATGGCGTGGGCTCTGTGCCCGACTCCTGCAGTCCAGGGAGTGCCTGCAGCGTTGGTAGTCTCTCCCTGACCAAGAGAGCCTGGTCTCCCAGCCTCTGCTGCTCCTGCCAGATTTAACTGTCCCTCACTCACTCACACACACACCATACACATCCACACACTCTCCTTTCATCCCCTCACTCACTCAGTTTCTATCCCTCACCTCCATCTTGCCAGCTGCCATCTTTTTCAGCCCCGACATTCTCTTTTTTTACCTTGACGAGTCTGGTTAAAGGTTTGTCAATTTTTGTTTTGTTTTTAGAAAAACTGCCCTTGTTTTCAATGATCTTTTAATTGGTTTTTGAGACTCTATTTTATTTATTTCCACCCTAATGTTTATTCATTTCCTGCCTTCTACTGACTTTGGGCTTTGTTTGTTCTTCTTTTTCTAGTTCCTTTAGGTATAACGTTAGATCATTTTTTTGAGATTCTTCTTGTTTCTTGAAGAGGCTATGAATTTCCCTCTTAGAACTGTTTTGGTTTTGCCTCATATGTTTGGGTCATTGCGTTTTCATTTTTCTCAAGGTATTTTTAAATTTCTTCCTTGATCTTATTGCTAATTCATTCATTGTTTAATAGCATGCTATTCAGCCTCCACATGTTTGTGTTTTTCATGTTTCTTGTAATTTAGTTCTTATTTCATAATATTGTGATCATAGAAAATGCTTGAGACTTGTTTTGTGTCCTAACATATGGTCTATCCTGGAAAAATGTTTCATGTGCACTTGAAAATAATATATTTTCTGTTTCACACTCTTGGTTGAAGTCACACATGCCCAGCAGGGACTCACAGTGGCACTGGAAGAGTGTGCAACTATAGTGTCCATAGTTCTGCAGCTGTGGTCTATCCTGAGGGCCTAGATACCATTACTTATATTGTCCTTTTATCTTGAAAATTCTAAAAATCAATAAAAATAAAAAAAACTACTCCAACACAGGGTTAAAGTGAACCATAGTTTATAAAATCATGATGAATAAGTTTATCTCCATAAAAAGTACAAAAGATGGGAAAACTACGAGTCTGGAAGGAGTGATGAAATAGAAATGAGAAGGCATAGGGGAATCCAGAGAGAGAAAAAATTCTCTTCATCTCTTGATTGAAATTCTAGGCTATAAACGCTGATTTCCTCCACTGAATTGTTAAATTTGCAACATGTATTTTAGAAAAATAGGGCTTGGCAAGTCAAAGCACAAAGATGAAGAGAGTATGTGAACATTAGAGATGTGGCCGGAAACAAGGTCTTACCTGCAGCAAAGCAAAGCCCAAGGATTACATCTGAGCAGATATGTTTTAAAATTTAGAACATTTACTGGTATAACCCATATATTTTAGGATGTAGCAAATTTATCAATTTTGACTCTACTAATCCAAGAAAGCAAGAACTCTGGTAAAACAAATTCTCTCTCTCTCTCTCTCTCTCTCTCTCTCTCTCTCTCTCTTTCACAGACACACACACACACACACACACACACACACACTTCTAAGGGAGGAAAAGTAGCTGACATCATTCTTGACTCTTTTGATATGTTTAATTGTTAAATAAGCATCATTGGAAAGATGGTAAATGTTCTCAAAGAAATCTAGAAGATGGCCAAAATGAAAATTGGAGGAGCAATGACATTTCCATTCTTGGCAATGTTCAAAAGATCAAAATAGCAGAAGTGTATCCAATCTGCCTCATGTATTTAAATATCACTACAACAATTAACTTTTGCATCTACATCTACATCCCTACTTCTCATCCATACTTCCCATGCCTGCTAAATCTCTCCACACTAACACTTGCCAGCCCTCCATACCTGCATGTGCAAGATGGAACTCAGTTTCTTCTTTTTAAAAATATTTTTTTATTGATTTCAGAGAAGAAGAGAGAGGGGGCGAGAGACAGAATCATCAATGATGAGAGAGAATCATTGATTGCTGCCTCCTGCACGAACCCCATTGGGGATTGAGCCCCTAACCCAGGCATGTGCCCTGGCCAGGAATCAAACCATGACTTCCTGGTTCATAGGTCAACGCTCAATCACTGAACCACGCTGGCTGTGTATGGAATTCAGCTTCTTTGTGGCTGGACATACATCAACCTATTTGTTTACTATGCCAACTTATGAACCACCAGTTCCCTGTTAGGTCTTAGAAATGGAGTCATCCTTGATTAGTCTTCATTAGTCTGATACTTTGTCCTGATATAACAGGTTGTTAATTCTACAGTGTTTGCCTAGGAAACACCTCTGACAACCAGGGCTGACATTCTAATTTGTGCTGGTCTGAGTGTTCTGGTAGACCAAGGCAGACATAGCCCCTGATTTGAGAGTTTACAGTGTAAGGGTAAGATAAGCACCATGAAAGGAGAAAAGAGTGCCACAAGATTTATGGCAGACAAGTAGAAGATACTATGGGAGTGTACAGCATGAGCGTCAAGACAAGCCTTGGGAGTTGGGAAACTCTCTGAGGAAGTGACATTGAAACAGAGACTTCAGGATGCAAGGTGAAAAGCAGCGGGTGGTCCATGTACTGCTAGTTTAATTTTACTGCACTCCATCTCAAATCTTGTCAATTTCCAATTTCCTTGGCTCCCAACAGCCTACAGAATGAAGTGCAGCATTTTTAGCTTTGCATTTAAATTCTCCTTGATTGGGCACCAACTTATCTTTCCATTTCCATCTTCTACTTCCTTTTAGTATGCACTGCTCAAATGGAGCACTCCACCACTATTTCCTGATCACATAGCTTCTATACATTTGCTCATCTGTTTCACTCACCTGGAATCCCAGGTGTCTAATTGCTACGTATCTTTCAATGCCCTGCTCAAATGGCACCTTCCCTAAAAAATATCCATAGACATCTTCCACTACCACCCCAATGCAATTCTTCACTGCCTTGAAAGTGAGCTCCCATCGGTACTGGTACCCTCTCTTGACATTTATTATTCTCTGCCTTAGGTTATTTATGCATTTGACTTACCTAATATTTTATTTATTTATTTATTTATTTATTTATTTATTTATTTATTTTGAGTGCCAATCATGTGCCTAGCAGAGTGCTATAAGCAAATGTTTGGAGGAAAGATGGTGAATTACATTTTGAGGTAGACTTTGAGCTACTGGGTAGAATGGGACTGTCTAGAGGGCAGGCTGTTCAGGGCTGGAAGAGGGAGAGGTCTGGACTGGAGACAAAAAGTGGAACTACAGTATACATGGCTGTAGAAACTCCAGGAGGGAAGCAATGCCCCAGGGAGGGACTGTAAAGTTTAGCCAAGAGAGTTGGCAGGGGGAATGGGTGTGGACACGTTTTCTCTTATATAAGAGCAGTTTTTCAGCAGTGGCATTATTGAAATTGTGGGCTAGATAGTTTTTCTTGTGGCGCTGTCCTGTGCATTGTAGGGCGTGTAGCCTCAACCCACTACACGTCAGTAATATTGCCCCCTTTCTCCATCGCCCAACAACAGCTGTCTCCAGACACTGCTGTATGTCCTCTGGGGGCACAAGCACCAATAGCTGAGAACTACTGGCTTAGACCTGTTAAGTGCAGTTTCTAGGTATGTTTCTTTCTTCCTGGGATTTAGCCACTTGTTGATTAAATTAATCATTGAGCAAATACTTGGTAAGCATCTGTTGTGTAAAAGGCACTGTGTTAGCACTAAAGGCTGATATTTACTAAATACATGGAAAATGTTACATTTCAGGGGGAAAAAACCTGGTAAAAGGAATATGATCACTGAAAATGTGCAGATCAAAGTTTCACATTCATGCACCCACAGGCCACATGTGTCGATGAATAAACAACGCCAGACAGTAGGAATATAGTGACCTGATGTATGATAATCTTTCTCAAAGCAGATAACATAGGGCAAAGAAGCAATAGCACTGTTATTTCCTTTACTCTCCATATGCAGAAAAGTTGGTTCACTTGTTAGTAAACACAAGAGCATTCATGCTCCTTATTTGTGAATAACTTGTGAATATTCAGTAAATATTCTCAGCTTAAACAGATAGATACTTTTTTTATTATAAAAACAAATCCCAGAATTGCCGTTGCTGTAGCTTTTCCCTGAATATGACTTTCTTAAATTTTTATTACAATATCCTCATTCTAAAACAAAGTACACAATTAGGATCCTATTATGTTTAGAGAATCGACAGTTCCATTTGAAGTTCTTGGCCACATTATATAAAACAGCAACACTATCAGCATCATTATGACAGAATTTTGCAAATCTCTTTTCTCCACCTAACAAAGAACTTTTCAAATCCCCCTTTGGAAGCCAGAATTGCTTAGAAAAAGTGGGTGGGTCCTTTGCAAAATATAAAGTTTGTTTTTCACAAGAAGGAAGCTAGGTCTCACATAACTATTGTATCTAAAGACACTTGCTCTATGTCCAATACTATTTGTTGCCCTGCAAATGATCCTTATGGGTCCAATGTAGAATACCAAAGGTACCCTATTTCTCATGGTGTATTTTCTTCCCACTTCTCCTCATTCATACACGTGGGCCTTCTGCCCCAAGTGAAAGTATAAGCTGGCAGCAAATGGATGACAAACTTCTAAATACTTGTGCCAAGCTGCTATTGAATGTAAATTCATTCCAAGACTGTGTTAAAAATGGGGCCCTTTCTGGTTCAGCTGAGGTTTCTATTACCCAAGTTCTGTTCATTAGAAACTCATTACAGTGGACATAAGTGTCAAAATACGCATTGTGGTGAGTGCACAGCCAAACTTTTATCTAGGCCTCTAGGTGTGCTTTTTATCTTTGTCCGTTTTCAATTAATTTACAATGCTGGCTTGTTTATCAGAACTGGAACTGGGCCAGGCCCTCAGTATATTTGATGAGTCTCACAATAACCCTGAGTGCACCTGTTAATTTTGCCTCTGGGTAAACAGTTGAAAACTCCTCAGCTATTTCCTCAAATTGGGTGAAAACAAAGAAACATGAGATTTTTAAAAAATGTCTAGATTAGGGAATTGGAGATGCATTAATTTAAAAAGGGAACAGGGTCAAACTAGGGGCTAGGAGGCTAATAAGCACAGAGCACACAGCTAAAAAGCTCCCAGCAGGGTAAGAGTTCACTCAATTTATCCGGCGATCTATTCCAGACGCAGCCAATGATATATTATTGGATCCAGACCTGCGACTGCTTCCTAGGACCAACCTCACTAAGTGTCACCGCCTGCCCTTTGAGAAATATTGCTGTTACACAAACCTGTTCACAGGGAGGCTTTACTCAGCTGGCAACCCTCTAACGTGCTCTTTATGATGCTCCCTTCAACTCCCCTCTCCACGGCGGGAATGAGGCTAACAAGCACCGTGCAAACCGCAGAACACCCAAGTGGATCCTCCTCTCAGAGATTTTTAGAACTTTATTATTACATGGAAAGCCAATCCCAGGGATCACAGACTATAAACAGCAAAGGCTCTATCAGGCAGGCTGTCCAAGGTTAAGGACTCTGATTTACTGAAGGGGCTGTGGGAGGGGGTGTATCCTCAATCCAATGCTCCTTACATGGTAGACTAAAGACAAAACAGACTCATGGAACATAAAACATCCTAGCTAAGATATTTAGAAAACACGTTTGTTCCAAAAAATGAGGGGAAAGGCTGAATGATTAGCTATAATTAAGGCCTGTCTTCTAACCTTTTAATTATTATTAATGTGCAGTGTTAATAGACTGAGAAAATACATATATTTTATTGCACAAGGAAATAAGTTTTAAGTGCCTGCTGGTATCATTTAAATATTTAAATATTTAAACAAGGTTAGTAAACAATCAATAATACTATACTCATGTTAAGTGGTTTACTGGAAATAACATACTTTATTAAAGTTAGGAGCTTCAGGGCAGGAATTCACTTCTTGCCTGTGCTGCTATCTAATTGTTTGAAAACACACACACTCTAAAGCAGAACCCACAGTGAATGGCAGAACATAGGCATTTAATAAGGAGAAGGTCTTTGTAGGGCTATAAATACAGGACAACTAGTAAGAAAGTGGTCACCAATATTAAAGTGCTATGGAGCTTTTCCTTACCCTGGTGTTCACCACACCACACCATATTTTTGAAAATAATAATTAAAAAAAGAAAAGCTGTACTTGAGAGCTATCTAGGCATTGTATCCCTTTAATGAAATCATTTTAGTGACAGTCCAAGGTGATTGTATTTTGTCATTTTTATAACACATGGATATCCCTCTAGCAAGTGCCGCTTCTGTTTCTTATTGAGAAAAATCACCTTTCATTTGGGGAGATTAACACTTTCAAATGAGAACAGAATGGTAGGCACTCCACAGACAGCGCAGAGCATGCCCCACTTGCATGCTTAATCGCCACCTGCCCTGTGTCTGTGACAGCTTGTCCCACTCCCACCCCTCATCACAGCAGACAAGACTGGCAGGGAAGCTCTTCTGACAGTCTTGCAGACCCTTTGGAAGGAGTGAGGGGTGTGGAAAGCATGTTTCTAGGCACACAATGTGCTGTCTTCCGTGGCACAGTGTGGCCCTGAGATACTGTCCGTCCCTTGTCCCACGCATAATTCACACGCTGTAGCAGAGGCAGAGGATGAAGACTGGAGGGCACATGGTGAGAGTGTCACAACACCCATGAGTGAAGGCATGGATGTGTAGTATGTGTGCCAATAACTTAAAATAAAATAACATATTAAAACTCCTTTTGGTCAAAAAAATTTCAAGTACATTTTCTGTAACAGAAGCCTTTTGTTTAATGAATAAACTAAGAAATGGAAATATTTTAGTACCCTTTTCTTTATAAAATCAGCAATACATCCTATGCTCGATAGCAAACCAGTTTAAAGGCAATATTTCACTATTGTTGTACACAAGGTTTTCCTTTCATTAAAAGATGTTTTTCCTCGTAATTTATGCTTTGATAATTTTGCATTTTATCCTTTTCATTCTCAGTTTTACTCTTGACTTTCATGATTAACTACCCTCAACTACTTTTCCTGTTCCAGAGGATGATGGAGAACTGTAGGAAGTGGCACCAGTCTTCCAGTCTGTTTCTCATATAGAGAATGTCCTCATTGGCAGGAAGGGCACATGCAGGTGGGGCTTGCTAGGATTCCTTCCATTTCTTTTCTTTCCTCCTCACCAAGTACAATAGGAAACGTCTAAATAGTATGCAAGACATGCAATACTTCCAACACCAAGCACACAGCATAGTATCTTTTCATAAAAGTTGTCTCAAGGTTACACAAGGAGATAACAGGTGCATGTATGTGTGCCAGTGTGCTCACCACATACATGACCTAGGACAAAAAGATTATTTCAGGCTGACCGTATCTGCTGTGCTTATAGCTACAGAGCCTGCCAGGATTTTAAAACATTAACTCAGACTACATTGAGGTGATTAATTTACTAAAGAGAACACTCATAATTGGGCAATCATTTTAGCAGTTCAAGACTCAGAGAATCTGGGATGGAACCGGAGGCATTATCAAGTTAGATGTACTACAGGTGGTGAAATATACAAATCCTATGTGGATCAAACCTAGCTACTCATTTCAGAAAATCCCCTGAGCTGAATGAATGAGTCATGCACATAGGTCCATTTAAAAAAATTATTTCCCCCACTCTGATATCAGTGCCAAATCCTTCCCCTCCTCAGTCCTTTCGGACCATTCAGAGGCATACAATGCCACCACTGTTCTCAGAACGCAGACACGGTCAAGAGTGGAATAATATAATGATGCCATTTGAAGCAGGGCAGCTAAGGTTGTGTCAGCATTTCCATTATAAAAATTTCTTTTCAAGGATTAATATCTCAGTTGTAAAAGTTCACGCCCAGGTAAACTTAGGGTAGCAGAAACAGTTTCATTCTGTAAAACTGGAAAATGTGCTTGTTCAAAAAATCTTATTTTTAATGTACGCCAATTTTTCAAAAATAAAAAAACTTAGAGAAGATGAGTATGTGTCTGTGTGTGTGGATGAGTGGATGAGGCCATTGGCCTTGAGGTGTTCCTTCGTGGCTGTGTTTTACAAAAATCAAGAGTAAAAACACCATGCACCAAATTGGAATTTCAGTTTAAAAAACTCAGATTTTGTTGTTGTAAGTCTCATGACAAACTTCCAATATCTTCTGTTAATACCATCCTCCAGCACTCTCTAACCTCCACCCATCCTTCTAGAACAGTGGCCCTCCATGGGGGGAGGGGGGATAGTTTGTCCCCCCAGGGGTGTTTGGCAATGTCTAGAAACATTTGCTGTTGTCACACTGGGGTTGTGTTTGTGCTACTGGAGGGTGGAAGCAAGGGATACGACTAAACAGAAAAGAATAAGTTATATGGCTCAACATGTCAATAGTGTGAGGTAGAGAAACTATTCTGGAAGTTACTTCTGAGAACCCCATTGCAGAGCCATCCTCATTCAGTGTGAGTATATTAGGTATTTGAAAGCTGTCCACAGCTTGGTTTCCCTGCTCCTAGGAAATTCACAATCAAGTAGGGAGTAGGCCTCTCACAAACAACCTTATCCCCCCTGTCCTGAAATGTTCACTTCTGTGTTTTACTTCTAAGTTTACAGAAGAGGAGACACTTCAAGATCTCAGGTTAATTATGCTGGACTACTCCCTTTATTATTACACTGTCTTACTAAGAGTGAATATTTACTAACCCACAGATAATTAGAATAAAAGAAAGGAGAGATGAGAAATAAGTGGCTCTGTGCCAGAAACTGGTACTTATTTTTTATGTTTTAATTAGAGAGGACGAAGTACTGTTGGGCCAGAGTGCATAGCTGTCTAAAAAACCCAAGAGTGTCTAGTTTATAGTAGGTACTCCCCTGGCATTTAGAAACCATTCACTTAATTTACCTATGACAGATACTAATGCCCCAATTTTATCTGTTATCTTGTGTCAGGGCAGATGTTAGGGGGCTCTATATGCTTTGATGATCTACCACAGGAACTGGGCAAGGCAAGCACAGATCATGTACATTCAAAGGAAATCCCCAATTCCATGTTTAGCAATTAGTGTCAATATCTTCTCCAGGTGCCATCCATTTGCTAAAACCATCAATATCCATTAACATATTTTGGTAATTCAAATTTCAACTTCTAGAACTTCCTTATTTCTACCATGAAGGAAAGGTCTATTTAGTAACTAGAGAGTAAAAAAGCTGGAGGCTGGACAGATGTACCAGTTAATACAACAGGATAGACCTCTATTCAGGACAGAGACAGACCACTGGAGAATCTAGAATTGGCAAGTTCAGACATGGTTGACACCATTCCCCCAAAATGCCATGGTCAGGACACTGCTATGATTTCCTTTATCTATTATCTTGATAGTTGTCATGAAGTGACAAATAATGTTAAATGTCAGAGGAAAAAGAACTGAAGGATAACGTTAAGCAAAATATGCAATTGGAACAAGCTAGAAAAATAATACTTCTGTTAACCAAAATACAGTGTGATAGCAGGAGGCCAACCAGCAGACTGATGGGCAAACAGTATTTTCAGGTAAAAATTTACAAAAATTCACCCTTTCAGAATTGTAAACACTTAAAATGATATTTAAATTTACCTTTCCAACATATTCTTCTTCCACTCTGCTACTACTACTGTTACTATAACACACATGCACACATCCTACATATGTGTGCATAGATGAGTGCATATATATTATAAGGAGATTTGGAAGTTGCAGGATTAGATTTATAAACAAACATTCATACAGACTGTGTGTGTTTGTGTATCTATCTCTCAACTCCAAAATCTCTCCACAATAGTTTCAATGTCCTGAATTCGAAGCCGCTGAACAATGAACACTGGAACATTTCTGGGAATCCAAACCTCCCCGTAGGTGCACAGTCTGCCTGCCTTTAGGAGATAAAGGCTTGTATTTCAGAGTGTAGTGAGGGGGCATCAGATATGATCCTTGTTGGTGTGAGAGTGATAATGGTAGTGGGTGTGTGTTTAAAATACCTTAACTACTGTCATCTCCTGATTTGGATGAACAAGGTGCTGAAAATGAAAATCTTCGTTATAGTTCACCTGGTCCTGATGCTAATATGTTGTATAAAAATTAATACAGAAAACTGCACTCTAATAATCTTCCTGCTAGTGGTGGCCTCTATCTATCTATCCCTCCTTCCAACTCAGCACCTACACTCTCTCCTTTAACTTCCACAAATCAGGAAATTCTTCTGGCCCTAAAAACATTATACCATATGGTATGCCCAACTTCACTGCTGATGTAGATATCAGCTCTTCACTTGGCTGAGAGCTAACCTACTTGCACAGATAGCATTTTACCATTCTGCAGTGGTAGTGGACTCCACTCTGTCCCTGTCAGGGGTGCCCCAGCTTTGCTCGAGACAGGGGACCCTGGCACGCTGCCCAGAGCATGACAGCTGTAGCTCATCTGTACAAATGCAACAGAGAACCATCACTTATTCACAACAGGGTCAATGTGGAGGGGCCCCACCATGGATCCAACAGCTCGCCTAGAAGAGCTTACTAGTAACCTAGATGAGCTTTTTGTTAGGCTGAGTGGTTTTAATATTTCTTCCTATACATCTCACCCCTGTGACCAACTACCTCACTGTTGGCACAGCCACACTGAAGTGGACAGACTCATTCCTTAGGTCATCCTGGAGGCGAGGGACATCACAGTCTAAGACAGCGGTCGCCAACTGGTGGTCCACGGACCAATGGTGGTCTGTGAGGTCCGAAAGATTGGTGACCGCTGGTCTAGACATTAGCAGGTGAAATCAGCCCCACAATGCACACAGCTGTAGCACCTGCTAATGGATTTCTGACCCTCCTGAGTTCAGGGTGCTTCCCAGATGGAGTGAACATGCTGTCTCCTCACCCGGCAGCCCTAGCGCTCAGAGTGTGGATTTATTCTTGAGACATGACTGAGGCTGTGTCTTAGAAAACACTGACTTCACTGCCAGGTTATGCAGTATGAAAAGGACCAGACCTTGGAAATGGGATGGAGGACAACATGCGCACGCGTTCACTGTAGTGAATGTAATTGGGTACTGCTGCCTGCACATTTCTAAGACATCATTGGACAGTCTTACATGCTGAATGTCCTCACACATCATAGCGGGAAGAATGGGATTACTCACCCAGCTACCGATACACAAGAACAATGAGTGAGGCTGGGACACGGAGATAGTGACCTCAGAGTGCTGAGGCTGGACTTGGCTGGGGAGTGGCGTCCATTCCAGTGTCTTCAGGCAGCACTGTGAAAAGGGCTGTCTGGTGCTGGCTAACCGTGGCTTGAGTTAGGGTCACAGTAGGGCTAATTTGTGAAGTGTTCCTAAACTTCTTTTTATCAGGAATGGCCTCTTGAGGTTGATTATATGGCTTCCTATTTGTGAGTCTGAGCACCACCTAGCAGAACACAAATGTCTGGAAGCCTTGAGAAGACAGATGTCTCCACTTTTTTTGCATTACTGGGGATATAAAACATGTATTTCAATTACTCATCATGTTTTACAACATAACTGAGCTGTGGTCCACGTGCAGACTTCTTGGTTTGTTTATTCGTTGTTATAAATCTGGCTGCAACCACTCTGACAATCGACAAATTGTCACTGTGATTTCTGTGATTGCAAGCAAAATACACTGATATATCCATCTCTAATCATCACTTTGGAAAATTCATCAGATAGATTTTAAGAGAAACTCCTGCCACATCTCCCACAAGCTTGTGCTGTATTTATGAACATGTCAGACCACGTAACAGTAAAGTGTGTATATTTATGAGGATCGATGTCACAGTACACAAGAATAAAGGTATACAGCTGAGAGTTGGGAGTCTTGTATCTTATTAGCCTATGACTCCAAATATCTCAGAACATTGAACAAAACATATAAAAACAGACAAAAAGAGCCTAATGTAAAATCTTCAAACAATAATGAAACCTAGAGAAAAGTGTTTAGATGTTACCCCTCATTTCTTGCAAAGTAAGCTCATATTTAAGTTCAGATGGACCAGGTTAACAATCACTATTTTTACTGTTAAAATGCCCCAGGGAAGTTATAAACGCACCAAGTATGCTGTTAACCTTCCTTTATATTGTGTGCAGCTGTATGGCTTTGTACCAGGGACCAAACTTCCTCACTGGGCCAGCAACGTGAAAGAGGCTTTTTTCCAAAACCTTTCAATAACAATGCTTTGCTTGTCACTAGATTTCCATTTCGTTTTTTCTACTACTTCACACTAGTATTTGGTTTACATTTTACTTATTCCAATTACTTTCTTTGGTTGTTATTTTTTCTGAGGAATGCATTATATATTACTGAATAGAAATAAAAACAGAAAAAGAAACATTATGGAGAGAAGAAGAGTAAATGCAAATGTTTATTTCCAACACCCAGGTCAATGCTTTCTCACCGTCCACTTCGCCTCTCACTCAAGTTGAAAGAAACATTTTCTAACATTTCTGTAGACCTTCCTGGTGTCATTAATATATTAAAGATTATCAATTGATCTTAGGAGAATTCAACAAAAATGAAGATTTTTTTTCTTTTAAATATATTTTATTGATTTTTTACAGAGAGGAGAGGGAGAGGGATAGAGAGTTAGAAACATCGATGAGAGAGAAACATCGATTGAGCTGCCTCCTGCACACTCCCTACTGGGGATGTGCCCGCAACCAAGGTATATGCCCTTGACCGGAATTGGACCTGGGACCCTTCAGTCCGTAGGCCGACGCTCTATCCACTGAGCCAAACTGGTCAGGGCAAGATTTTTTTTCTTATTGTCTACATGGGAGGTTACAATCTATTCAACTTTTTAAAAGAGAATTTTAATGGCTTTAGATCATTTACAAGCGTTGGCAGACTACATTAAAAGAGAAAATGTCAGCCATATTTCAGTGCTTTTCTTTTTAAACATAAAACTAAGATGAATTCACAAGGTGGTCAGAGTCTCAGGTCTGAGGAGACACACTTTGTCCTCCTGGTTTATGCTTTATGCATGTGATACTCAGACCTGTACAAACATGGCAACTCAGTAGGCCCTGGCAGTAATTAACTGACTAGCATAGTGTATGTAGTTTTTTGTTTTGTTTTGTTTTGTTTTTATATCCAGACACAGCACTTACCTAGGAGATCAACAGTAGATACTGATATACCTAATCAGAGAACAGAACTTCAACCAGAATCCCTTGTGTTGTTCAGTTTTGGGGATGAAAATGCTTTCTTCACATGCCCCTGCTAACAGGAAGGCAATCTATCAACTAATTACTAAAATATATCTCATGGAAGAGAAAAAATAAAATGAAAATTTTCTTAGGCTGAAGGTCAAATTAGGCTAGGCTTTAATATGTTGTATAAAATTTAATACAACAAATTTGATTCAATTTGGTATAAAATTTTATCTGTAATGGCCACCAAAAGTGCAATGAAATGAGTCTAATTGCCTTAACTAGTTTATGCTTCATCATGATACTGAACTTCAAATCCTTACTTTTTTGTTTTTGCTTTTTAAATAAGAAAAAAAGGATCCTAAAGCTTTGTTTCTGGAGGGACTGTCAATGGCCACACCCCTCAGAGTGAGGGCTGGGTAAGAACTTAAGAGTTCACCATTCCTGCCCTCTTACTACATGGGTAGCCGAGTGGCCCCTGTACCCTCTCAAATTCTCTTCTGCAAAATAGAAGGGATTGCTCAGATGATTTCTACAGCCCTTATATTATAAAAAGGTCACACTGGAATTATGAAATATAACATTTAATTGTATCCAAAGAATAAACATCATAATTTACTTATTAAATGACTTCCAATATATTCAATCCTTATTTTAAGTAAGTAGCACTTAAGTATACATTTTAAGAGATTAGAAAATGTTTTTTAATATCATTGTTCTACAAGCCTAGAATGCAGATTGACCCATATGGATCAGAAGACTATCGTGTTCCCCACTGGGTCATCCAGACCTCATATTCTAGTGAGGAAGAGAGACTAGTAAAGCAAGTAACAATTAAAAAAAAAACCCAAAATAAAAACACTACATATTAATGTTACAAAAAGAAATACATGAATTAAAACCAAATCACTGACCTCAGACTTTAATTGTACATAATTGAAAATAATAGGAATACATATAATTTAAATTTGATATATTAAAAATATTATAAGTTCTGTAATTTTTTAAATTAAAAAATAGCCAAAGCAATCTTGAGAAAGAACAAAGTTGGAGGTATCATGCTCCCTGATTTCAAACTATACTACAATGCGATAGTAATCAACTGGCACAAAACAGATAGGTAGATCAATGGAACACAAAAGAGAGCCCCAAATTAAACCCTAGGTTATACTGCCAATTAATCTACAACAAAGAAGGCAAGAAGATACAATGGGGTAAAGGCAGTCAACTCCAATAAATGGTGTTGGGAAAACTGGACAGATACATGCAAAAAAAAATGAGGCTGTATCACTTTCTTATATCATATACAAAAATAAACTTTAATAAATGGATTAAAAGCCTTCAACTATAAAACTGCTAGAAGAAAACATAGGCAGGAAACTCTGAAATTGATCTCTGCAATATCTTTTTGAATATGTCTCCTCAGGCAAGGGCAACAAAAGCAAAAATAAACACATGGGACTAAATCAAACTAAAAAAATTCTGAACGGCAAAGGAAACTATCAACAAAATGAAAAGACAACTTACTGAATGGGAGAAGATATTTGTAAATGATATATCCACTAGAGGGTTAATATACAAAATAGATAAGAAACTCATATAAAATAAAGAACTCAATATAAAACAATCTGATTAAAAAATGAGCAGAGTAGCTGAATAGACACTTCTCCAAAGAGGACATACAGATGGCCAACAGAAATATGAAAAGACGCTCAATATCACTAATCATGAGAGAAATGCAAATCAAAATCAACTTATACTTGTCAGAATGGTTATTATCAAATAGTCTACAAATAACTAGTGTTGAGGATGTGGAAAAGAGGGAACCTTGGTACACTGTTGGTAGGGTTGCAAATTGGTGTAGCCTCTATGGAAATAGTAGGGAGATTCCTCAAAAAATTAAAAAGAGAACTACCATATGATCCAGGAATCCCACATCTGGATATTTATCCTAAGGAAATATATTCTACATTCATTGTAGCATTATTTACAATAATCAAGATATGGAAGCAACCTAGGTGTCCATCAATAGTGACTGGATAAAGATGTGTTGTATGTATAAAGAAATGAAATCTTGCCATTTGTGACAACATGAATGGACTGAGAGGTGTCATCTTCTAAGTGAAATAAGTCAGATGGACACAGACAAATACTGTATGATTTCACTTATATGTGGAATTTAAAAAAGCAAAATAAACAACACAAACAGACTTTTAGGTACAGAGGGAAATGAGGAGGACATGGTTGAAAGGATGAATGGGAATAAGAGGGGCAAACTTCCAGTTATAAAATAAACAAGCCCCGGAGATGTAGTGTACTGCAAAGGGAATGCAGCCAATAATATCGTGATAACTTTGCCCAGTGACAGATGGTCACTAGACTAATCATGGTGACCACATTATAAGATACATAAATGTGGAACCACTATGCTGAAACTAATATAAGATGGTATGCCAACTATACTTTAATAAAAAAAAATTTAAAATTCTCATCACACAAAAAAGTTGATCCATATAACAAACTATTGCTCAGCAATAAAAAAGGAATACACTACTGATAGATGTAATAATAGGGATGAGTCTCAAATGCATATGCTAAGTAAAAGTAGACTCCAAAATCTACCTGCTGTATAATTACATTTACATGGCATTCGGTATAAGAAGAAACTATGCAGCAGAAAACATAGTGATGGCAAGGGGTTAGAACTGAGGAAAAGAGAGGAAATGGACTATAATGAGAAATGGGAACTATTGGGGTGATGGACTATTCTGTATCCTAATTATGGTGATGATCACATGATTAATGTAGTTTTAAAAAATAAAGAACTATACACCAAAAAAAGGTGAACTTAATTGTATGTAGGTTATACCTCAATAACCTGACCAAAAAAAAAAGCAGCTAATATTTTTCACTAATATATGTATATTGTCCACAAAAAGGATGAGAAGAGTCTAAGATCTAGTGTTGTCACCTGTGAATAAGAAGGCCTGATCCACAGGTTTGGATTTTTAGGACTTAATTAAGAAAGTAAAATCAAATGATATTTTCAAAAGGTTAAGTAAGTTAAGTTCTCCAACTTGCTGAGCCATATAGCCAGAAAACACAGATGGGAAGGAGATAGGAATAGGAATATTTCAGCCTTTATCACAATTGTACCACCTGGGCAAGGTGCCTTTCCTCATCCTGCTATATTGGCTGCTGGTCATTTAGCAGTACTCAGTTACAGATCCTTGCTCAGAGCCCACCATCAGGACGATGAAACACCAAAAACATAACTTAAAACAAGATCTCTTTCTGCCTTCTAGTTGGTGTACTGATAACCTAAGTATGATGTCTGCTATAAACAGACCACTAGTGAAGCATTTTACCAATGCCTGCAAGTAAAACACACACAGAATAAGGCACCGTTGGTATTGGAAGACCCTAACACTAGACTGACATCTCTGAGGTTCTGGGCTCATCATTCATACATTGAGTTATTGCACATTCTAGGAGGAAACAGTATTTCTAAAAATGGGAAATGATAAAATATATTGAAAGAAAACAAAAAAAGTTGCATAATGAACAAATAGGACTGAGAATTCCAGGGCAGTATGATGTTATTTTGACCTCTGCAACAATATAGATGCTTTCTATTTCCTCTATTAAATAATAGTCTCTACATATGAAAATGTAGCTTTCCAGTTTCTGCTTTAGGTCAAAACATATAGTAAAGTAGTTACTAAGCAATATTTAAAATGACAACCAAATGATGTTAATTCCTTAACTCAATCACCAAAAGGGTCATTCTCTGTTCACCTCTGTCTGGTGGCCAGCAAGTCGGCCTTGTGTCACTCAGAACCTAGGAGTTGAATAATCTCCAAAATCGATGCCAAGAAGGCTCAGAATGTTATCCAAGCAATGATATCACTGTAGTCACAGGGAGCAAGGAGCTGGAACCAGGAAAGGCCAGCTTAGTACACCTTGGTGACACAGACAGTGGGGTAAGCATCCTGGGATTGTCATGCTTTTTAGAGGGAAATCAAGAGAGCCTGATTCTTGGGAAAATAGCAACATATAGGCCTGGATTCCTCTGATTTCAGGACCTAAAGCAGAAATGTCATGGGCTAAAGGTAGAATTTCTCCTCTAAAGTAGTGAAAAAACGAAGAGGTGCCTACGAGTCCCAGAGAAGGTGCCCATCTGATTGGGAGTTATTGGCCCTCTTTTTGCCTCAAGGCACTGTCCTGGGCCTCTGCAATAGGAGGCCAGTGTGTGAGGCTGGACAGGTGCGCTTCAGTCTGGTCCCAAGTGAGTCTAGAGGCTGGGAAACACACTTGGTCCCATAGGGTTTGTCTAGATGACAAAGACAAAATGCATTTTATATATTATACTGAATATTATTTTTGTTAAAATTCAAATAGAAAAGCAGGCATTATTCAATAAATATAAGAGATCATAGAAATTACACAAACCTTAAAATTATAAGAGTTTCAGAGAGAACATTTGCTTCAATCACTTTCCTGACCATCTAAATTTTAGTTGTACTTTACACCTCTGAGTATTTCACTGTAATTTATTAAAAGTAACTTGAACAGGAAAGAACAGATACTTCCACACTAAGAATTCTTATTCTGCTTAAAACAGACCAATGAAAACAAAGTTTTGTTTGATGAGGTAAGCTCATTTATTTATTTTAGAGGCTGTGGGTGATCCACCGTATTGAAAGAGAAATAAAAATTATTTTGTTTAATATTTCAAATTAAAACAGTGGTTTTTCCCTTTATACAGACACACCTTGAACAGGAGACAATAGGGAAAGGCAGAGTATCCTGCTGTTACCACTTCAGGCTTCCAGCAGAGCATCACAAAATTATATTAGCAACACACACTGTGGCAGCGTGAAGTGCTGAGTACCGCACACCCATTACAGAGAATTTGCTGAGCATACCAAATGTGGATCTCCACAAAGTCCTCTGTGTTAGCTAGAACAAGGCTAGCAAACACAATAACCTTTCAAAAAAGGAGTATGTGATTTTTATATTTCTACAACCAGCGAGAGGGTGTGCTGATTAGTCTCTGTCAGCCACACCCAACAAGATCCTGTATTGATAACATCAGATTACCTTGGAAACTTCAAACATTTTATTCACATAATATTTTCCTAGGTAAAAAATTGTGGATTTATTACTTCGCACCACTAAGTGGTACTTTTCTTTAGGCTAAAACAATGGGCACAATATAAATTCTATTGGGGAAGAGATCACAATGTTATAACATCGAGAAAAGGTCTTTTCCAAGCTGCATCCTCTCTTTCAAATATAAACTTGCATGAACAACTTACACAAAGCACCAAAAAGAAAAAATATCCCTGAAGTTAGAGAAGTAAAATATTGAAGTTATAGATAATTTTTTATGAGTAGTAGCTGCTTAGAAGCTAGACTAATGACATCATTTTACTTTTTAATATGTAAGAAATGATGCTTGTATTTTTACTCTGTAGAACAGAAAGAAATATTGTTTAGGGAATCTGATTTTAGACATTAAGTTCAGAAGGTTCTGCCTGTTACCTGTTGCTTCAATGACCTTTACTACCTGTGTGACTGTAAAAGAGGTGGCAGAGATCTGGACAATGAATTCAATGTATCAATGGGCTCTTAAGAGGTGTTACAATCATATATAACCATTAGTTTCTTCTAATATTATATTGAGGAAAACTCCCCATAGGAAAAATTCTAACAAGTAAAAAAGAAAATGTTTTAGGATTTCACCTTAGAAGGTGTATTTTTCCTATTCGTTTTAGCACATTTTTGTGTATAGGGAGTGTGAACTGGAAACAGCACCCACAAATGCTTGGCTGTAAACTTTAAAGTATTATGTAATGTGTCCAAATATTAATTCCTTATATAGGACCTCCAAACACAGGATATGATTGCGTGTGTGTGTTTTGCAGTATAAATAGGTGGAGGGAAAACATTATATTCAATACCTCTAAATTTACATAAAGTATCTGAATAGCTTTTTTTTAAAAGAAAAACTTTTAAATCGCATGAAATGAGCAGTTTTATTATTAGTAATTTAAAGATTCTGATACCACTTCTTTTAAATCTTATAAATTAAATTCATTCTTGTTTTTCATTGTCCATAAATAAACTTTTATAGAACACAGGCATAGCCATTTGTTTATGTATTACCTATGATTGCTTTTATACTACTTCAGATAGTTGCAACAAAGATTGTATGGCCTGAAAGCTTAAACTATTTACTATTTGGCCTTATCAAATTCAAATGAGCTGATTTTATCTCCTGTACACAGTTTGAATATAAGGAAAGAGTTGAATATCCAAATACAGTGGGGCCTTGACTTACGAGTTTAATTCGTTCCGTGACGGAGCTCATAACTCAAATTACTCATATGTCAAATCTTAAAGTGAACGAGTGAGACACGTGATGCTAGGCTGATGTTGTGGCGTTCACTGTGACGTTCGCTGTGCCAACTAGCGGTGGGGTATCTGAAGCTGGCTCGTAACCCGAATTTTAGCTCGCAACTCAAAGCAAAAAATCGGCCTAGAGACGGCTCGTATCTCAAAAAACTCGTTAGTCGGGACACTGGTAAGTCAAGGCCCCACTGTATGTAAATTATCAAATGATGAGGCACCTGTTTTGGTCTATCATTAAAAGACCATTTCTGAGAAACCACAAGGCTGCAATAAGACAGGCACTCCATTACTTGCTGTTAGGAATGTAAACAGGCTCGTGTTCTGCAAAGCAGTTTAGGAATAGGCATCAGGTGCCTCAGAGATCACTTTCTCTGCTGTAAAGGATTGGACCATAAGAACATACCACAATTTATTCAACCATTTCCCTACTGATAGCTATATGCATTGTTCTCAAGATTTTACTAATTAGAAATAATGGCATATGTAACTTTTTAATGAATGATGTATTTAATATTTTTACGTATTTAACATAAATCATCAACTGATGCTAAATCTATGGGAGTCCCATTTTATGTGGAACAGAGTATTTTATATGATCTCTAAGTTCCTAGGGTATCATCTAAAGGTGGGCTTGCTGGATCACAGGTAATGAACATCTTCACCTTTACTAGAAATTGCCAAAAATGTTCTCCAAAATAAGAACAGTTTATTCTATGTCAACATTTTTCAGGCATATTATTATTGCCAATCTGATGGAGAAGAATAGCATCTCACTGTTATTTTCAACTGCCTTTCCTTAACTGCTAGTAAGATTATATTTTTTTAAAAAATGAATAGTTTATTGAATTTTAGAGAGAGAGAAAAAAGGAGCAGGAGAGAGAAACATCAATGTGACAGTGCAACACTGATCAGCTGCAGAGTTAGACTTGTTCACCTGGTTGCTTCAGCTCATAAAATAAGAACATCTTAATATATGTCTAAAAAATGCAGTAGTTTCATAATCTATAAATCACTTTTTCTTTGCCACTACTGTAAAATATACACAGGGGTGGACAAAACTAGGCTTACAATTGTTCATATGGAAATAATGAAATTAAATAATACAATAATTAATAAAAATAAGAATAAACTGTGTTTCATGTAGTCGTAACTGCAAATCTACTTTGTCCCACCCCTGTATTTATCATTACAGTGCAAACACCTCACATACATGTGTATTCCTTTACTCTGGTGCGTTTTAGCGAAATAAATCACTAACCTTTAAAGTTACCCACAAAATAAAAGAATAGATTTGATAACATTTTCTAGTTTGTGTACAGCCTTTAAAAAGACATTAACCAATTTCAAACAAAGCCAATAAGCCAGCAGGAAAAAATGTGGTCATGTTCAAATAAAAAAATTAAATTATCTAAGAGGGGTAGACCATAATATTTTATTTATAAAATTTTTAAGTCACTTTTTAAAAAAATTAGAAATGTGCTATTTTCTAGTTAAATGACAGTTCAAAAACAATCCCTAGAAGATAAAACATATAGATATCAAAGTTATTTATATAAACTTTTCTTATTACTTATGGTATTACTATATCAGAACAATATTTGATTAATCTTTCAAAGCAGGGATTTGGGAAGATATTGGTAACTTCTGTGTTAGAGGAAAAGATAGGGAATTTCAATACCATATATTTTTACATAATGTCGTTCCTAATAGCACCCTTAAAAATAGAAGTATATATTTAAAGAATCATGACAAAGAAAAGTGATGAATTGATAAAACAGCATTTAATTGTTTTCAAAGATTAGAAATAGTAAATTATTTATTTTTACTTTAAAGAAACATTTTAATTATCAGACTACTAGTCAAGTTTACGAAGCAATGGATCAATCTACAATGCCATTAAATTTTTCTTTGTAGCAAATACCCAGGGTTGGAAACAAATTTATGATCCCCATCCCTGGTCTTCATTCATTTAGTAGTGTTTACTAAATGTGGCAAAGGTAGATTGGCTGGTGATGAACTCAGGATAAAATGGGAAAAATGTGAACCTTGACCTTTTTAACACCACTTAAAAATCAGAACCAGACCCATCAGCACACCAGCCCACTGCCTTCAGCCTAACAAATTGGAAACCTGATCTCCGAGTCCTCCGAGCAGAGTACACTTGCTAAGAGGCAAACTCCTGGTGTCTCTCTCTGTGGCCTACTCCCTCCAGATCAAATACACAGAAGGGTTCCAATAAAGTCAAATTTCTTATGGTATTTAGAATTTACAACAATGTTGGATGTAGGAAACATTTCTGAACTATTTCCTTTGCCTTGTTTTCAAATTCCATTTGCCAAACATAATATAGAGGATGTAAATTCTGAACAAGAGAGAATAACAGAAACTCCACCATCTGTGCTCATCGGCTCTTCTCTTCAATGTCTCTCTTCAAAGTATTATCACTTTAAATCGACCAAGATATCCTAAATTAATCAGTCTGCACTCACCACAGACATAAACTACATTCTCAAGAAATATTTCCCAGCTGAGGGTTTCCCTATAACTTTTCTTCCCGGGTTTGTCCTTGATTGCAGAATCTTTTATATCTTCTTTTCTACTCTCCAACCTGGTAGATTTGTAATAGTAGCAAAAGCAGTAGGAAGATCACAACTCTTTGGCATAATGTCTAAGACACAATTGAGTTGTATTTATTTCAAAGAAAAACAAAGATGACTGAAAATACCTGTTTTCCTTTAATTTTTCAAACTAGAAAACCTGGAACTAGGCAAAATTGTGGTGAAACTTTACAACATATTCAGCTTAAGGTGATAAAATCCATGGGGGAAGAGGAGGAGGAGATTAAATGACATTTAAAAATATCCCAGCCTTCATTTGATTAACTTTAATCTAATTATAAAAAGTCACTGCTCAGTTCCCTACCAAACAAGGAGACCTCAGAAGATTTAAGTTAAAAAAAAAAAAAAGGTTAGAGAAGCAAAAATAATGCTGAATTAAAGCACTTGGAGACCAATGGCTTTGAACCTGGTCTCCACCAGTCATTCCAACCAGCGAGGCTGTCTGCAGAGGTTTGGGCTCTTGTTAACAGAGCCCTCATTGTTTTCAAAGGCAGTTAGAAAAATGCTGCTTTATATCTCCTCACACCACAGGCTCCGTGCACAGCCCTGAGAAAAGGCGGCTGAGAGTGTACAGTCCACAGGAAGAAAAAAAATGCATGGGTATATACACAACTCCTCACCCTTCACCACCACCCCCCTCCACCCCCCGGCCATACAGAAAAACACATTTTCTGCTATAAAGTACCTCCAACTCAATTCCTGGCTCCCAAACTGTGGTAAAGGATGTTATGGTGGTGCATAATTTATAACTGGACATTCCTGATTCATGTGGGATTTGGGGCATTTCTTTGCCTTTTACCCACTGCCTCTCCATTTCCACCTCAAGCCCAGGGAGGTGAGAGCCATCAGGCAGTGGGGCTGATGCCATCGGGCAGGGAGGAGATAAACACTGCATTTTTGAGAGTGCAGCTATTCCACACCTGTTTAAAATGTTTATACAGTAATTAAAGATTAATGCTTATTCCAGACCAGATAAATATTAGACAGTGCATGTGTATATACATGCATGAATCTGCAACGCTGCAGAGAACAAAGCTTTTATTGTATGGCGCTTTCCTAGTGAAGGATATAGGCTTTAAAGAAGCCCGAGCTTCACAGAGTTTATATTACTGAGGAGAAAAAAGGCTTAAAAATGTTAAGTGGTTGGAGCTACTGAGTGCCATACAGAAAGCAGGTAGTTAGCAGTGAGTATGAGCTAATTCTGCTGCTAATCGTTTGGTTTTCTAGTTATTAAAGGGCAGTCCTCAGTCTCCTCCTGCCCAGCAGTCAGTTCAATGGGTCCCTCTGACTTGCTTACTGAAGTTCAAAAACCAAAACCTGCTGAGACCGCAGCAAATAAAACATTTGTTGTTTTATTAAATTACTGACTATAATAGATACAGGTTTTGTTCTTATGTTTTGAAAAGGCAGAGCAATGAGCTGTATTTGGTTCATTGTCATCCTCAGGAAAGAGCGGAGCCTACTATGTGGCAGACACTGTCCAGGAGTACGCGGGGCAGCCTTAAGTCCCTGTGAGCAGAGTTTGCTGCATGGTGAATATGGTTGGCCAGTGTCCTTTTCAGGAAGAAAATCACCCAGCCCATCACACTCACTGAAGGACAACATGAATATATTTGTCAGTTTATAATACATTGATAGTTTTATTAGCTTTTTCATTAACACCAAATAAATTCACAAAGAGTAAGTGTTATGTTTCAGTTTATGCAAAATCATGCCTCTGACACATTGCGTGGATATATTAAGCCATATTTCTCAATTTAATTATAGAGATCCTATGTAGTCCTTTCTGATGATATTCATTCTGGTAACTTCTTTAATATATAGAAAACCTACTTTGAACTCAAAGGAGTTGTAAATTGTGACCAAATTTTAAAATTAAAATATTCACATATTGCATTTTCAAAAAGAGTATGCTAATAGAGTAAAAATAAGGATTACTTTAAAAAGTGGTTAAATAAGTCTCATGAAATAATCTTTATATGTTTTCTATAAAGAAAAGGTTTTTTTCTTTTCTTAAATGTAATGAAGACAAATTTATTTATACTATTATTGAGTAATACAAGCAGACACGAGTTTTAAAAGATAATAAGGTTATATCTGAGAGATGTGATACAGCTTGTGGGCCAAAATACAGGGAAGTAATTTTGACAAAAACCTGGATTTTACAACACTGTGCACTCAGACCACTGGAGCACTTTACCTCCTAACACCCAGCTAAGTCACTGATACCCAGCAGTCTACAGGAGAAACCTGCCAGCCTCCCTTAGGCATCACGCAGGTCCCACCATGGAGATCTCTAGATTAAGTGGACATGCATCGAAGAATACAGATACAAAGGGAAATGTCCTTCTACTGCTTGAAGTAATTTTGAATTATTAGTAAGTAAGATGTTTAGTAAAAATAAGTCAGTAAATAAAAAGAAAATTCTAAACAAAACAAATTAGAATAAAACTCATTGAGAGAAGAAACTATGGAGAAAACACATCTTCAAGAAATACTGATGAAAGAATGTTTGGAGATGGAAGAAACACTATCACAAACTAGCTGCTGTTACTGTAGGCATCCCTGTAGGCCTACAGGTAGGTTCTCCCCCCCCCCCCCCCCATGAGACAGTTCTTGGAGGACAGGGTTCTAAATGTTAATTTTATCTCCCAAAGGCTGTTCTGTTATCAGTAGATGTTTGCCTGCAAATTCATTCATCAGCCTATTCTAAATGGGTGATCAGGTAACCTGGAAAATAGTTTTCTATACTGATGAAGTGACTGTGGAGAGAACATACAGAGGACTGAAGGAGACAGCAATGATCTAAGTTGAATGCACTTAGCTTTATAAATTGAGTACACGTCATCTCAAGATTACCTCAAACCCAGGCAATAGAAAATGATGGAAGGAACTTGAGAATACTATTGTGCAGAGCACTGAGATGTTCATTTTTACATTCCTTACCTCATTTAGTAATTTTTAAGACTCTCTGAGTTAAAGAATTTTACAGATGATGGAATTTATCTCAGAGGTGTCAAAAGTGGCAGAGCTGGGATTCGTTCCTAAATCTGAGTTAAGTTGAGGGCTCTTTTCTTATACTCTGCTGCAAGTGTTACACATAAATGTTGAGTATCTGTAGAATGTACAGAATATGGTACATATGATAATATACCCAGATATTTAATACCCAGGTAATGTGGCTTCATAACTGGGAGTCTCATAAAGCAGTATTTGTATGTTATTTGGGATCAGAAGTACAAAGGTACACATGTCCAGGTACAAGAGAAATCAGTACTGAGAAAGTAATATGGAACATGACTATAGGTAATATAGATAGGTCCTAAAAGTTCTTATCACAAGGAAAAAAAACATTTTTCTTTTTTTATATCTATATGAGATAATAAATTTTAATTAAAAGTATTGTGGTAATCATTTTCCAATATCCGAATCAAGTCATTATGCTGCACATCTTAAACTTATACATTACTACATATCAATTACATCTCAATAAAACTGAAAAAAAATCAGGAATAGATTAAGTACATTTTAAGTTTAAAATGTTCATTTTAAATTAATTACTCCATTTATATCTACTTTCCTTCTGAAATGATTTAAGATAGCTTACAATGTGAACACCTACAATTGACTAACATCTTATATAATAAAAGCCTAATATGCAAATTGTCCCCTCTACTGGTAGTTTGACGGAAAGTTCAACTGCTCGCCATGATGTGCACTGACCACAAGGGGACGGGGCGGGGCGGACCATGGCGGGTGTCGGCGACGCGGTGCTGGCAGCAGGCGGCAGTGGAGGTGCTGCCGACCCTGATGGGCCCTGACGAGAGTGCGACCACAGCGGGATGGTGGCGCAGGTGAGTGGGCAGCACCAGGCCAAGGCGGGTGCGAGCAGGGCCGATTGCCCTGCCGATCACCCTGCGGACTACGACCAGTGGCAGGGGGCAAGGGGCGGGGCTGCTGCCCAGCTCCCAGGCACTGAGGGAGCCAGGATGACTCAGGTGGAGTGGAGTGTGCGGAGGCCTGGGGGCCCAGAGGTCAGCTGGGACCTGCCCTTCCGTGCCAGATGCTCGTGCTTCATGTGCGGGCCAGGCCTAGGTACCGCACCTGGGCATGAATTTTGTGGGCCTCTAGTTAAAAAGAAATGTCAGAATAGGAACCTGACACCACATTGTGATAGTGAGAGGGAAGCACATAAACGCCAAGCTTCTCTCAGTCTCTATGCAGATGATGCAACTGAAGCAAGAAAGGTGGCTGCCGGATAGTATAGCTCATGCTGTTTGAATACAAGGAAAACACTCATCTTCAGGGATGCTTTTCTCTGGCACAAGTCCAGGAATTCTCATATGTGCATATTGAGTTACACAAGTGGAATGTTTTCCAAGGTGTCTTTATAGAAGCTAAAGTGTTTCTTTGGTTTTTGTCTTTTTTTTTTAAGTAGCACCCCTAAATAGAAGGTAAAGGCACACATGAATCCTAACACAGCAGGCCATTCGGGCGAAAAGACTGTAATGTAGTTTCTTCTGAGGCCAATACTGATTTACAAGTGGAGAGGTTGGCATGGTGTCCTTCTCTGAACAAGTGACTGCAGACTCCTGGTAGAAGCTGGAGGACTGACTCCCTGGTAACATCTGGTATGTGCGTGTTCTGTGTGAGATCAGATCAGTGTGAGAGCCACAACATGTAGACAGCCAAGCAGTAACATTTCTGAAGTGGTGACGAACACTGAAGAATCTGCAGTCACCTTGCTCCTGCTTCTCAGCAGGGGAGGAAAGTAGGTAGCAGAAATGCTTATAGGCAGAAAATAAAATTTAATGTCACAACAATAAAAGGCTGAGGAGTACAGAAAACACTGTTTGGAAGTGCACTGCAGGAAAGAGACTGCACACTAGCATTCAGTGTGCCATTTCCCCTCTCACTGTGGAGGGCACCTGCTCAGGACCGGGGCATCTGTCTTCCCCCACTGTTGCCTGTTTACCCCCCTCCCTGCCCCATGCTGCTGTCACCATGCTCTGCAAGGGGAGGCAGCCATCTGACTCATGTGCCCAGGAAAGGCTCCTCTGCCACAAGTCATGCTGTGGGGGAGGTGGTCCCCGATTACATGTCTGCCACCAGGTGCTCCTGAATAAGTGGTGCTTTGCCAGGCCGAGGGCAGAACAGGCCCAGGGCAAGCAGTCGCTCCTACCATATTCCTGCCAATGTGCCCTATTTGGCACTTGAAAGGTTTAACTCAGTGGCCACTTCCTAGTGGTGTTTCTTCAGGAACGAGCAGTGACATCAGTGCTGGTTTCCTTCAGTCCCTCCTGCTCCTCATGGTGGGTGACAGCTCCTGTAGGACAGGTCTGTGTAGAGGGGCATTGGGACAGTGGGTGGACAGTGACTAGGAAAGCAGGACACACCTACCAGTGCCCAAGACCAAAAACTCAGGACACACACTTCCCCAGTGTGCCCTCTCAACAAATGCACTTGTGTCACCCTAATCTCAATCTCTCTCCTGTCCCCAGCACACATGTACACACAGCACAGCTGCAAACCTACCCAAGCCCAATTATCACTACGGCTCTCTGTGTGTGACCCAGGAAGCCTTGGCGTGTCTCTGTGTGCACAAGCTCTGCACTGTGTTTTCAGAGGGGAAATGACTCCTGTGCCAGTTATCTGGAGTTAAGCATCTTTAACTGCACGCCTCCTGACACAAACTCCGTTCAGTGGAATCATTACTCTCATTACACCCAAGACATGCTATGGAGTTTAAGAAGTCATTTAGGAATAGTATTCAAAACAGATGTAAGACACATACTATTAGTTCAATTAACCCAGATTAATAGTTCTATTTTTCTTTATATCACTTCTCATAGAAGGCAGTGATATATTCAGAGATTACACCAACCAGTAAATTTTTGTAAGCAAACAAAAGCATGAACGGGGCCCAGGGAACTGAAAATGTCTCCTGTTGCACATGCTGGATGAATCAACATCAAGTTGGCACAGAATTTACTACCTTGCATACAAAACAATCCCCGGTTTGGGTGGCTTCCCCTATGAGCAAGTAAACACCTGTCTTCTCCAAACTGAACAGAGCCATCCACGTCTTTATCCCTTACACCCCTGAAACACACATCTAAACCATTACCTAATGACACTGCAAGCACCCCAGAGGAGAGTTACCAAGTCCCACGAATTAAGAAAGGGTGGCCAGGGAAGAGGCAGAGGAAATGAGGAACCAGAAGGAGAACCCTCCAGCTGGGGCTTGTTGGTGACTTCTTGGCCTCACTGTTTGAGACTCTTTGGCATTTTTATTGCCTGTTGTCTCAGTGATAATGTGCAAGCACAGAGATAGTAAGACCCTAAGTAAATATATTAAAACAAAGACAAAGAATAGATCATTAGAGAAAATGGCAGAAGAACATTAATTTTGAAGTAACATGTAAAGAGAATACAATATTTTAATTTTTAAAATTGCCACAAAAGTGTTAGCTAAGGCTATGATTATATCAATTGAATGCTTTGGGGAGTACAGACAGATAAATGAATTATAAATGACATTTCATGAAATACATGCTGAAAGAAAACTTTGGTAAGGTGGGCATTTCCTATTCTTCTCTGTTATAGAACTGCTTCTTCATGAAATTGTGAGAGAACTAACCTACGGATTTTACAGAAGAGCACAGCTACCCTCATCTCAGGTTTACCTGTTCCACGCCAAACACAAAGCATTGCTGGCTCCAAACTGCTGCTGCAAATACTAAGGAAGCCAATTACAATCCATTCTTCTAAGGATTGAAAAAATAGTTACAAACAGCTCAATTCTTCTCTTATTAGTCATGAAATACTTTCTACAAAAACACAGCCCAGGCTAAGATTAACAACATGGCAAGCCATCTGTCCTTTTCTCTTTTCTGAATGGGAACAAAAACGTGACACCAGAGCCAGCCGCCCACGGTGCTGCCAGCACTGCCCTGTGCGATGCAGGGAGCACCTCCAGGCACCAGATCACTCCTTGAGCAAATGAAGTGCTTAAGCTTAAGTAGCTAGCCAATCACACACCCTCCGCTGTGATAGGACAATTATCTTCCCAGAGCCCCTTTTACCAACTAATCTCTCTCTTGCCCTTAGTCCTATCTTCCCCTTATACACTGTCTTCTAACAGTGAAAACGATTCCCTGGGAGAATCGTTCCCTGCTGGCCTAGATGCAGTGCTGAGCTGACTGAGGACATCCGCCAGGCTTCAGGCAGGGATATCTTACTTTTCACAATGAGAACAAAAATTGTAACTGTAATAATTCAATCCATATTAATGATAATAATCCAATACTTATTATTTATATTCTTTTGCCTATGACTTGCATGTGTGTGATATATCTGAGTAATAACCAAGAAAAATTGAAAGTCTGAAGAAGAAACATATTTGTTTGTAAGAAGACTCTTTAAAACATTTCTCCCCAACTGCTCTGTCAGAAGAACTCTTTCTGCAGGGACATGAAGGTCCTATGAATAAAACAGCCCACATTTGCTAGCTACATGCGACAACATCCAAAAGGGGTACAATATATCACCCAAGCATCTCAGAAACTGGCTAGTCACATTATTTATTATGAGCCACACATGTGACAAATTATTTAACTCAGTTGATCCTAATAAGTCAAAGAGCAAGCAATTAGCTAACTCAGTCAGAGGGCTGTTTGTGGCAATTTATAGATGCGCTCAAGCTGTCCCGGCACTTCAAAGCCCCATTAAGGGGAAACCTTTTAATGACTCACTCGGGATGACAAGTATTACACAGCACATATGGCAGCCAAGAATGTGGCAGCCAATTCTGTTTCAGCCTCTCTGGCCTGCACCGGCCCCACCAGCTGTTTGCCTGTTTCAGTCTGGGCTCTGCTGTTGTGTGCGGCACAGCGCTGCAGGATCGGGCAGCACAGTGTGTCCAAGAGCAACACGTGCCATTACATTCTTGCATCACACAGGTTTCTGGGAACTGCTGAAATCCCCACCGTTTTATGGGTCTGGGTGAGTTATTTCACAGGAGAGGAAAGACAGAGAGACACTTAGACAGTGAGGGGCAGCCCTGGTAACTTAGGCAAGTCACATATTCCAACTCTGTCTCACTTTCTTATAGGAAAAATAAAGATAGCCTATCTTAAAGAGGTGTTGGGAAAATTAACTAACTAAATGTTAGTTAGATGCCTTGGAGAAGAAAAGGGTTATCTATAAATCCTGACGATGCTTATTATTTATGACAACATTATCTGTGCATGTCAGAGGCTGTTCTGCATTTTGACTTCCTCCCACCACTTTTTGTTAAGCAGTTTTCACTTGGGCTGAACCAATATCCACATCTGTAGTTCCACTGCCAGCTATCCTGCCCACCTGTGGAAGAAGAATGTGGCCCACAACTCCACTGCTCAGTGGAGAAGTTCTGAGCAAGGGCTGCCCAGAGGGACACCTAAACAAGAGCCACTTTCCCCTGGAAACACAGCAAACAAGTGAGACACTTAGAAAAGAAGTGTCAGCTGCTGCACCCCATTTCATGCAGCACTGAAGAAACAAGCACGAAGGAAGAAGGACTTAGAGATAGAGGCTGCAGAAGTTTACTATGTAAAAAGCTGAGAGGCCTGAACACCAAAGCAGCATGCTGATTTTTAAGTGAAAAAGGTCCTACCTCTTGACGTGCAGTTTCAAGTACCTCAGTTAGGTCAGCCTGGTAATAGACTAACTGAACTGATAAGAGGGCTGGGGACAATAGGAAAACACAACACCCTGACTTGTTTGGAGGGGCCACAGTTTACTAAGAAAAGGCAAGTGTCAACCTCTTCCAAAGTACCAGCAGCCACAAGGATTCATTAAATCCTCTTGCTCCGCACACTTGCTTATTCACATGAAACAATCAATGGACTGTGCTCTTGTGTTCCCCAAAGGTCACCGCTGTATGAGAGCCATGCTGTAATTTCAGCTCCAAGGAGGCAGGCGGACAAACAAGGAGAGGGAACCACTGTCTCCCACAGGGCAGGGACTTGTGCCACCCCTCAGGGGACACCACCCAGCTCTGGGTGCTTCGAGTTACTCTGTTATTGTCTCTAGTTGCTCACATTGGCCTGATGGAATTTTGGGTTTGTTATTTTGGTTACATAGAAGAGCTTGATAGAAGAAATTCAAGAGGTAATATAGAAAGAAGAGTGGAGAGGTAGACTTTTTTATTTATTTATAGTTATGCTTTAAACTTTCAAATTTCCTTTCCAATACCTCCAGCAAAACTGGAATCACCTTATATCTGAGCCCTAACAATATGCTGTGTATTATGGGGCAGTCTCTCTACTATATTATTTGGAACAACTAAATGCTGTGTTGGGGTGGCAGAGCGAGAGAAAAAAACGTATTAATTTCAAATAACACCAATCAATCCTACTTTCTATGCTGCAAGGAGTCATGTGAAAAAAAATCTATTTAAAAAGAGAGGTAAAAAAGCTGTTCACTGGAGACTGTGGCTTGGACTAGACTTTCTGTGTCAGCATCAGCAATGGACTCCATAGCCCTGCATGAAAATGACGTGCTCTGGAAAACAGATGACTCAAAAAGGTGTCAAATGTGTGTTTGAGAATATTGAATAAAATCATTTTACAAAATATGAATAGAACAAAAACGTATTTCTAAATTTCCCCATGCTATTTAAAATATGTATATGTACTTCATTTAGTAATTAAACATTTATAGTAATTTGACCATTTGTGCACATTCCTAAATGTTTAAATATTCAGTTGGCTTAGAACATTTTTTTAAATTTCTTCTCTTTGGAAAATATGGAACTGTCTCATATTTGAGGTCACCTATTCTTGGGCACATGTAACTCAAAATAAAAATACAAAATTTAAAAATAGTGTAAGAATGTCCAAAAAAAGTTCTATTCAAAAAATTATTTCAAACTAATGAATTTGACCTAATTTACGAGAGCATTAATTTTGATGTTTATGATTCAGATTTTAGTTATAGAAAATAAGTGAATATCTTTAACTAAATATATTTTATTTCTAGTCTTTTTTCTATTTATATACATATACATAAATACACACACACACAGACTGTGTGTGTCAACACAATTTTTGAGTGTCAGAATTAAGAAGTTTTTTAAATGTCTAAAAATGCTACAAGATGTATTATAAAGATTTTAGACATTTAATTAACACAGAGATACATATCCACAAAAATAAAACCCATGGGTCTCTATTATTCTCTCAAAACTGCTGAATACCAGTATTACATGGATGGATTAGAAATCTTAGAAATTTTCAGAGTATAGAATCTTTACTCCTATTATTAAAATCACTGTATTATATCTCAAGATGTCCTAAATAGTTTTTTTTCTTATAGTACTGTCAACTACTTTCACAATTTCTATTTGCCAAATGTGCCAAAGTGAGCTTTTGACAAAGTAAAATTTGCTCGAAATAAGAATTGTTAATTTCATGTTTTAAAATATGTATGCAAAACCTTATGCAGTCTTCTATTATATCTTAATTAAAAAATAAAGATTAATTCGATGTAAGACTAAAGGTATGATCTGTGTTTTCTATTATGCTCAGGAACTGAAGGTGATGAGAAAAAAAGAGGTTTTGAAGTGAAACATAAGAGATCTTTTATTGATTTATATAATATTTAACGTAAAAATGTAATCCTCAATGTAATAAGCAGACTCTGAATGTAAATGTGAGGATTTGTTAAGCCTATGACCAGGCTACTGGGAGGTGTGTGTGATGTTGGGCTGGGAGAAAGTGAAGGCAGTTAGGAGTGAAGACCCAGGATCCTGCCCAGCTTTTGGGCCTCTCCTGAACCTCTGTGATCTTGATCTCCTTCACTGAATGTGGGGACAATAGCACTAACTAGAGCTACTGTGAAGAGTCATTAAATGAGGTTACTCAGAGGAGATCTTTGGGAAAATTTGACACACAATAGAAATGTTAGGTATTATTACTGACAAACTTCTACTTAGACTGTACCATGAATGAAATTCTTGCCTTTCTTCTTGGTTTATAGTGAAAAATATGATAATTAATTCTCATATGTACGGAGGTTCTCTGAGCATCCTTATCTCTTTCCCTGGTGGACAAAACAGGAGAGTGACCTTGTAGGAAAAAATGCCCCGGGCAAGAGTTATGGCTAAAATACTACTCTGTATTAGAACCCGGTCCTTCTCAGAGCAACAGAAAGCATCACCTCAAGCTCTGATTTCTAACATGGTGATCTTTCTTTTCCCTTTAGGGTCACCCCAGAAAAGTCACCCTGCGGGAACCAAGTGTAAGAAACTGCATTCACATGACTTTTCTCAAGCCTGCAGGCAGACCCACAGGCAAGTGGTCTCCTTGTGCATCAGGTCCCAGCTGTTCAGTAGAACTACTGATAGAGAGAATTCAGGGGCCTAACAAAAGGGTCATGTTCTTTCATCGAGACCCCATTATCCTCTTTAGACTTGGACTCTATATAAAAGCACATTTTGGAGGGAAATGCAATTAAGACACATCCAGGATGGGTCATTAGTAATACACTGAGAGAGATTTAAAGACTAAACTGGTCTCAGGGACACTGTTTCACTGGTCATCTGGCATGACAGAACTTCACCATGTATGTCCCAGGTTGTGGGGTTAGAGGAATTTCACATTTTTTGAGGGATGCTTCCTTTGGGGGTAAATTACACAAGTTATAAGATCTATAAGCAAAATACTTTTGCTCTATGGATCAAGCTTTCATAATTTAGAGGTCAGCCACACCTATTTGCACATTCCAGTTCACCTGACCATGTGACTGTCTATATCCAGTTCCCAGTAACTGTAACACAAAATTGTAGAAATATTATCTCTTTAAAAAGTCCTGCCATGTGCCTCAGTTGGTTGGGTATCGTCCCTTGAACCAAAAGGTTGCTGGTTAAATTCCCAGTAAAGGCACATGCCCAGGTTGTGGGCTCAATCCCCAGTAGGGGGCTTGTAGGATGCAGCCAACAGATGTTTCATTCTCACATCAATGTTTTTCTCTTTCTTCCCCTCCCCCTTCCTTTCTCTCAAAATCAGTACAAACTATAAAAAGAGAAAAAAGTCCTTAGGTTAGCTATGTAAAATGATCTACATTAGGTTATTCCTCAGGGACATCCTTTCGTTTTTATAACCATAGATATTCTAAGGGGCGATGTGATGGGTTAACCCTCAAAAATGTCTGAATAAAATTGAAAAGACTCTTAAAGAGTGAATATTTCCCCAATAGATATAAAGTCAAAAGAGCACATGTGGGTTTGAAACAGCACCAACTCTAATTATATTTGGGCCCAGAGCTATCATCATATACATCACCACTTAGTGTAATTGACTTCAGTGAGCATATTTCTTTAATTTTTTATATATTTTTTTGTCCTCACCTGGGGGTATGTTTATTGATTGATGAGAGAGAGAGAGAGAAACATCGATCTGCCTGTACGTGCCCAGGATCAAACCTGCAACCTAGACATGTGAGCATGTTACATTGTCACACAGTGGATCTTGGAGGTCAGAGGTTGTATTGTATTCATCTTGTCACCCACCCTTGGTGCAAATCAATAAATTCTCTATAAGTGGCTGGCATTCAAGAAATATTTGCTAAATAATTATAACAAGTTGTGAATGAAGGAAAAAGGTGAAAAGGAATTCAAGAATGTTTCCAAACTTTAGCTATAAACACAGAAAAGAAAATTAACTAGTTATTTTCTATTTAAATAGGTATTAGGTACAAAACAGAAAAATATTTAGGTATGTGAGAAGGACCACTTGACAACACTGCTTCACCTCATACCAAAACTGCATTGCTTCGGATACTGGCTATTCTGATCAATGTCCAAAGAGCTGCTAGAGTTATTTCCGCCAGGCTAACCAGAACATTATCCATGGTAGCTTCCATGGTATCTTTCAATGCAGAGGTGGGCAGCAATATGGTGGTTTCAGTATTTCCCCAATTCCAGCCATGCTCCATTAATATACTTAGATAATTATCAGCAATAAAGGTGATTTCCAGCAGTAGAAACCACGTACCACATCCATTTGGAATCTCAGACACTACCTACCTATGACAAGATCTTCATATATTTGGGGGACACTGAAATGAATAAATAAATATGTATCCTTGTCAGGTAGTGATAGACAGTAGAAAAATTGAACTGGAAAGAAGGGTATAAATTGTTGATGAGATATAATAGTATAAATCAAGAATGAAGAAATAATAAAAGAACATCTCATTATCTTGGAAATATTAGACTGAACCAAAAGTAAAATAAATCATGAAGTATATTTCATAGATGGAAAGAGAAAATTTCAGAAATAGATTTTTTCTGTTCTCAGTAAAGAAGGCAACCATCTATTAAATAAATAAATAAATAAATAATCTTATCTAATAAAAGAGAAACATGCAAATTGACCACACCTCTGCTACACTCACAAGCTATGCCCACAAGCCACGCTCACCAGGCATCAGAGTGACTATATGCAAATTAACCCAGCCAAGATGGCGGCCAGCAGCCACTGAGCTGGAGCAAGCAGGAGGCTTGGTTGCCCCGGCGATGGAAGAAGCCAAGCTTCCCGCCTGCCCTGGCTGGCTGTAGCCTCTGCTAAAGGCAACAAAGTTTCAATTATAGAAGACAAATAAATCCCAGATACCTGCTTTCAGCTAGCCTCCACTGGGAGCTTGGGTGGCTGGGGGCTGTGGCCAGCCTGAAAACAGCCATCAGCCCCTCACCCAGGATGGCCACACCCTCATGGGTGAAGGTCCCTGCTGGGGGGCTTGGCCAGCCTGCAAACAGCCATCAGCCCCTCACCCAGACTGGCCAGGCACCCCAGCAGGATCCCTGCCCCCCTGAAGGGGCTGTGGCCAGCCTGCAGCCATCAGTCCCTCACCCAGGTTGGCCAGGCACCCCAGGGGGGACCCCCATCCTGTAGGGGCTGTGGCCAGCCTGCAAACAGCCATGAGCCCCTCATCCAGGATGGCCACACCCTCATGGGGTGAGGGGCCCCGCTGGGGGGCTTGGTCAGTCTTCAAACAGCCATCAGCCCCTCACCCAGACTGGCCAGGCACCCCAGCAGGACCCCCAACCCTGAAGGGGCTGTGGCCAGCCTGAAAACAGCCATCAGCCCCTCACCCATGCTGGCCAGGCACCGCAGCAGGATCCCCCTCCCTGAAGGGGGTGTGGACAGTCTGAAAATGGCCCTCAGCCCCTCACCCAGGCTGGCCAGGCACTCCAGTGGGACCCTCACCCTGATCTGGGACACCCTTCAGGGCAAACCTGCCGGCCCCCACCCATGCAGTAGGCCTCTATCCTATATAATAAAAGGGTAATATGCAAATTGACCCTAACAGCAGAATCACTGGGAATGACTGGTCACTATGACACACACTGACCACCAGGGGGCAGACGCTCAATGCAGGAGCTGCCCCCTGGTGGTCAGTGCGCTCCCACAGGGGAAGCTCTGCTCAGCCACAAGCCAGGCTGCCGGCTGCCAATACAGCGTGGTGGTGGGAGCCTCTCCCGCCTCCTCAGCAGCGCTAAGGATGTCCAACTGCAGCTTAGGTCTGCTCCCCGCTGGCAAGTGGACATCCCCCGAGGGCTCCCGGGCTGCCAGAGGGATGTCTGACTGCCAGCTTAGGCCTAATCCCCCCAGGGAGCAGGCCTAAGCCAGCAGGTGGACATCCTCCGAGGGGTCCCAGACTGTGAGAGGGCACAGGCCGGGCTGAGGGACCCCCCCGCGAGTGCACAAATTTTTGTGCACCAGGCCTCTAGTAAATAAATAAAACAGCCAATAGGAAAAGGGTAGTACAGAGAAACCAAACAGACCAAACACATGAGAGAAGTAGTCTTTCCTGCAGAAATGGACCCAGAGACCCAGATGATAAACTTGGATGTATATCCAGAACACAGAGGAAATGAATAGGATGAAACAAAAGGAGAAGTGACAACATTCTACACTACATTTAACCCATCTGCAGTCAAGCCCTTGTCTTGAAAATCAAACTTACAAGACCAAAAATTTAAAATACTCATTAAGTAATTTAAAAAAAAACAAACAACCAAGACTGAAAATAAGATGGCTTACTTTCTAGGAAAAGAAGTCTGAATACAGGTTGAAGTAAAGTGATTCTGTACAAACCCTAAAGTACATCATTGTAATCTCTGCCATGTAACCTTGCAAGAGCAATACTGATATGGCCCAAAGAAGGGAATCTGAAGAAATACTGAGTTCATCTTAACCTGCAAAGATGTGATTAAAATAAGAGCCACACAAATGAGACAGATGTATCTATCCCAAAATGCCTGTTCTGTTTTCCAGTGACCCTCTCATCTCTCTTTCTCATTGTTTCATCTGGACTGCTCCAACTTCCATCCCTGGAATCCTACTGAGTTTCTGGAAATAACAGGATTCAGATTACTCCAATGATCAAGAGCATCTGCTTCCCTGCAAGATGCACAGCGGGATGAAGCAAAAGACGTAACTTAAGATCTGGCAAGTTGACCGACAGTCACAAAGAGATCTGGCAAGAATTACAAGTAGGAGGAGGCCGAAATAACTTTTGAGAAAGGAGACAGGGAGAGGTGTGTGATTCCAACTCTAGTAGCTACACAAAAAGTTCAAGTATTTTCCCAGGTAAAGGAACCTTCACCTGCAAAAGACACTCAAAATGATTAATTTTTTCAAACATGAATGTAACTATGTTTATTTATGTTATTTTACACTTAAAACCCCTTTTCTAAATCAACCAAGAGAGGCACTGGCTTAAAAACATAGTGCTGCATTTTCAAACTGGAGAATACAATTTTTGCTGTTGAAATTAGGCATAGCAGCTGGCAGCAGGGTCTGAGAACCCTTCACAGGCCTTAATCCCTCAGAGCTGGAGGCAGAGAAAATGTATGCATGATGCTTTCTGTGAGGCTGACCAAAGAGCTATTCAAATGGCTTTTTCAAATGGATATATGATATTAATCAGAAATACAAATACTGGTTACAATTAAAATCATTCCATTTAGTTGAGCATACACATATGTGTGAATACATGAGTATATATACATACACTAATATAAAACTAAAAGGCTGGGATGAAATAAACCAAAGTATAAACAGAAGTGCTCTTTGGGTGCTCTTAAAACAGAATGACAATTTGACTAAAAAATTCCATATTTAGCAATTAGAATGGTCATGACTTAGGAACACTTAAAAAGAAGAGAGAAAAATAATGAAATGAAGAAATTCTACATAAAGACTTAGGAGGAGAAAAAAATTCTAAAATTCAGCCTTCAACTCAACACCACTAGCAATATCTGGCAAGTAACCCACAGTCATAGAGAGTTAGTGACCAAGAGAATCCTAACATGCCCTAGCCAGCTTGCTCTGTGGTAAGAGCATTGGCTTGCAGACTGAGGAGTCTCAGGTTTGATTTTGGTCAAGGGCACATCCTTGGTTGCAGACTCGATCCCTGGCCCCAGTTGGGACACATGCAGGAGACAACCAATCAATGTGTCTCTCTCACATCAATGTATTTCCTCTGTCTCTTTCCCTTTCTTTCACGCTCTCTCTCTCTAAAAAAAAATCAATGGAAAAGATATCCTCTGGTGAAGATTAACAAACAGAAAGAGAGAGAGAGAGAACCCTAACACAATTTCTGTTGCTGATTCTTAAGATAAGCACTAACATGGCTACAGATAGGATCTTTAAATTTGTTAGCTCTTGAATTCATTATTTGATGATGCTCAAGAATGGATTTATAAGGGTAAGGCAACTTGATATAATAGGAAAAAGCATGGATTAACCAACTCAGAGTCCCCTGACTTTAGACTTATATACCTTTGGGCTTCGCTCCAGGTTTTTCATCTGTAAAATAAAGCTAACAATATCTATCATGCATATTATTGTGAGGATTAGATGAAATTGTGTATGTCATTTAGCCTGGTTCATAGTAGCTCATAAAATGGTAGCTATGCTGGCAGTAGTAGTAGAAGCCATTACCTAGAGAAAAGGATCACTCTTTTTACACTAGACAATTGTGATATTAAAAATAAATGCATCCCTGGCATATGTGGTTCAGTTGGTTGCGCATCATCCTGTACACCAAAAGGTTCGATTCATGGTCAGGGCACATGCCCAGGTTGTGGGCTAGATCCCCTGGTAGGGGATATGCAGGAGGCAGCCGATCAATGTTCCCCTTTCACATTGATGTTTCTCTTTTTCTCCCTCTCCCTTCCTCTCTCTCTAAATATCAATAAAAATATTTAAATAAATAAGTAAATGCATACCTCAGACCTTTATTAAAAATACAAATTTATGGAATTAATTATAATAGTCCATTGATCTATTTTTTTACATATTGATCAATAGATTTTAGAAATTAGTAATAAAAAAGAAA